>NC_140943.1:85491284-86768784 GCF_014529385.1 Adiantum capillus-veneris
AATTTGCATACCTGACACGAATCATGAGCAAAAAATAGAAGTCGTACGCGAATAGTGATAGATAGAGCACATAGAGAGCACATGGAGATGCACTTCCTAGAACAAAGTGCTATACTTCTATGGCGAGAGAGAAGAGGAGATGAGAGAAGAAAGACACGAGCATTGGGTGAAATCTCCCGCCCGTGCAAGAGTGAGAATTTTCCCCTTGTACATATTTCTTATAGATTTTTAAATGCTAAAAAATGAATACATATTGTCCACTTGGAAATAAAGTGACTATATCTCACAAAGAGCTATTTAATAATACAATGATAATGAATCTGCTATCATTTGCACATTCCATAGAGCAGCTACACATTTTCCACCTATCAGCTTCTGCTGCTGTAAATAACAGAATATCAATTCCATTATAGATTTTGTAACATGTATTTTTTGAAATAACTTGTTTATGCTCTTTCTTTTTATTGAAACATTTTCTATAATACGACTTGTTATTGATTTATCACTATATTAGCTATCCATTTGGTGAGCCTTCAAGAGATCGTCCTTCACTCAACTAGGTCGTATAAGCAAACCAAATGGTTAAACATGCTTTACTATTCGTTAAAACCTTCAGGAGATATGCATTCACTGGATTAGGTCTCTCATATGCCCAGACCAAATGGTTGACATGTTTTATTAGTAGTTATCCATTTTGTGAGCTTTCAAGAGATACTTATTCACTCAACTAGGTCTTCCTTATGTGTGAATCAAATCGTTAACATGTCTTATTATTAGTTAACCATGTGGTATGTGAGAGGCCCATGGGACTGACTTGAGAGATCCACCTCCCTACCACCCTATATAAAGGTTCTTTGGCTCTTGGCCCTAGCCTAGTTAAGGATCCCCATTCCACATTTAAGCAATCGAGGCCCTTTGCCTAGGTCCATGACCCCCTAGGTTGTCCCTTGGCCTTACATTACTCCCCCCTTCTTTGAGAAGTGTTTTCATCATCGAAAACAAAAGTAGGAAATTTCTTCTAAAAAACAGTAACGTTTTTCCAAGTGGCACCTTCTTCAGATCGGGGTCCCTGCACTTCACTAAAGCTTGACGACACACATGATGATGAGTAAGTAAATCGTGGTAGTCTAAGATTAGTTCAGGCACATGTGGTTGGACAGAAGGTTCAATGAAATCAACCAGAATTTGTTGGTCAATGACATTGTCGTCCCCATGCAAGCGTTTACGTAAACAACATATATATATATACGAGATGAATATGAGAGTGCACAAGTAATGAGAGTTTGTAGGCTTGGTCACCAACTTGCTTGACTATCTTGAAAGGCCCACAATATCTCAGAGATAACTTAGGTGTTGGCCCAGTCTTTAGACCTTTTGAGTGCTCTGGCACATGCAAATATACCTCTTCACCTTTTGTGAAGTTAACTTGCCGACGTTTCTCATCAACGTACTTTTTATACCAATCTTGTGAAACATCTTAATGAGCCAATTTCAGCATGTCCATGTGGTCTTGTAGAAAATCCTTGACCTATTGGTAGCCAACCCCACCATAACTGGTGACCTAGGTTGAAAACCATACATGATCATGAAAGGACTAAAACCACTTGTAACATGCTTAGCTCTATCGTAAGCAAGCTTGAGAATTGGAAGATAATCTTCAAAATTTGACTGCTTCTTGCTAACATAAGCTCATAGAATATCCTCTAGCACTTGGTTGACTCTTTCATTCTAACCATCCATTTCAAGAAGCTCAGCACTTATGTTGAGTTGTATACCCAATCATTTAAATACAACCCCCAGAAGTGATTGTTAAACAGGATCACTCACAATGTTACTTTGCAGTAAATACAAATGGTGCAGATTATCCATGAATAACTTGGCAGTCATGACCTTGTATAGTGGTTGGTAAACCCACAATGAAATGCATAGAAATACTTTTCCATTTACCATTAGGAATATCCAATGGATGCAAGAGACCTCCTACCTCCAGATCCTCTGCTTTATTTACCTGACATTTTTGACAATGAAAAACATAGACTTGAACATAGCCATGTAAACCTGGCCAATGAAACTATCATCATACGAGAGTATAAGTCTTCTTAATGCCCCGGTGCCCTGCACTTGGACTGTTGTGACATTCATAAAGAATTTGGTATTTATTGCCCATGTTGTTGGTACACAAACTCTCTCCTTGTTGAGTAGGTACCCTTAATCTATGGAAAAATTATTCCATCTTTGTAGCTTATCATTCAAAAGAGGAGAATTGAGTGAAGATTAAAGATGCACTACCATTATCGGAGTGAGAAGGATCCCTCATTTTCACATGGATCCACACTTTGAAGTACACCTCATCATGCTCACATTTTCCCTTGAGAGATTCCAAGAACGTGCTTTGTAGCTTGGTAAAAAGAAGAGAGTTGATCTTAGGCATTCAACTAAGAGCATTAACCACTACATTGTATTGTCTTTTACGATACTAAAGCTTAGCATCATACTCCTAAAGAATCCCATCCCACCTAGCTTTTGACCCTTCAAATCTGTTTGTTGTGTAAACCATTTGATGCTTTCATGGTCATTCCCTTTTGTAAGAAAAATAATTCTGCTGCATTGAATCAAGATTCTTGCTTTCAAATGCAATTGGCCTTCCTTCCTGAAAATAAAACTGCTCCAACAGCATGATTGCTAGCATCTATTTCTAGAATGAATGGTTTCAAAGGATCCACAATAGCCAAAATAGGACCTATAGCTAATGCGTCCTTTAGACCATCAAAAATTTTCTATTGAGTTTTACCCCACTGAGTCGATCCTTCATCGAAACAATAACATGAGTGTAGTTTTAAATGAACTTTTGATTAAAGCCTGCAAATCTGAAGAAAAATTGAAGCTCTTTGAGATTTCTGAGAGAGGGCCACCTCCTAATGGCATCCACTTTGGATTTATCCATGTGTAGCCCATCAACAGCCGAAATAACATGCCCTAAGTAGTGAATCTCCTCCTTGAGAAAATCAAAATCTAATTCTTTGGCATATAACTTATTCTCTTGTAACAGTTCAAACACCTGCTTCAGATGTTGTAAGTGCTCTTTCTCAGAGGCACTATAAACGAGAAATTGATCAAGAAAAAAAATAAAAAAACTTGCCCAAATATTGTCTCAAGACACTGTCCATAAGTGTCATGAGAGTAGCTAGTGCATTGGTCAGCCAGAAGGGCATAACCAAAAATTCTTAGTGTCTCATTAGGGAGATTTTGGACTCTCAAATGGGCCCTGCAAGGACTTTGACTCTCCCTCTTGTCCAAAATGGCCGCACGGTAAAAATTTACAAATGAAATCAAAACTTGTCGAAGCTTTTGGATTTAGAATGTACTCAACGAGATCTATTCATTGATACATAGCATGCCATCAGATTCCTTATATTCTAGAAGATTCCATTTTTTTGATGTGACAAATCCGTTTTATAAATGGAATCTCTTCACATAATTTGGTTTCAGTGGGGAGGCCATAACTTCTACAGATCAACTCCAAATTTGCCGGAGTTTAGGTTTTAGAGCCTACTTTCCAAGATCTTTCTAATATATGTTGGTTTTGCTAGTTTTTTGACAAAGCGTTTATGTACTTCATCGAGTTGCCCAGTTTGGACAAGAGAGGCAAAGTCTAACCTCCTTATAGGGCCCCTTTGAGAGTCCAAATTTTCCCTAATGAAATCGTGTTCAGAATGCAGTCTTGGGTATATCTGCAAGCCTAATGCGTACTTGATGATACCCTGACCGTAAATCAATCTTTGTAAAGATGCAAGCATCGATGAGCTTATCAAATAACGCATCCGCTCTTGGCAATGGTTACTTGTTCTTAATAGTAACCGTATTCAATCTTGGTTATTCAATGCGCATGCGCACACTACATTCTTTTTTCTTCACCAATAAGAAGGGAGAAGCCCATGGTGAATAACTTGGTTGTATAAAACCTCTACTAAGATAGTCAGAAAGCTGACATTCCACGTCAGTAGCCTCAGAATGGACATTCTGTAGGGTGGTTTACTTACTGGTTTACTACCTACAACCACGTCTATGCCATGCTGCACAGCCCGTGTTGGCGATAACCGTAGTGGTAAATCATTTGGAAATACATCTTTATATTCCATTGATAATTATTTTAACTTATTAGCAACATTGTTTTTTTCAAAAGGGAGAGTAGTAGCCATAGATGGAATAGAAGAGAGAGAAGCATACGGCATTGAGGAATTGTCATGTCAAACATTATCAACATATGACAAAAAATGACACATGGGCAACAAAAAAGAACTTCCTCTATTTCATCATGAGAAGTGAGCTTCATAAGCTCTACTATACATATGAGTGGTATGGAAGGCACATCCTTCTCTCCCAACAACAACACATGCACACCATTGGATTTGAACATCAAACTATCGTGCTTATAGCTACACTTAAGTGATGTCCTTAGACCATGTAACCACTCCCAACTCAATACCAGATCCGTCCGCTCCATATTCATAACTTGGAAATTCAACGACGTGTGTTGTCCTTGAATTTTTAGCAGTACATCTCTCACTTGAGTGTCACACACCTCGACATCATGGCCGTTCATCATCGCTACCTTCTTAAATGGTGGGAACTTGAGCCATTTCACTAACTTATAGTTAATGAGCAGCAAGTGTTTCACCACCTTTGTTAGAATTTGAATTTTTCCTCGAGTTATTAACAGGATTCTTTCTCAATGAGAAAAGAGATGAGATTAGCAAATTCCAAATTTCCATTTGTGATTTGTAGCTGAAGTGTCCTAGACACTATTTCGTACTCATTAGGAAATTTTTTGAGTACCACAAGAGCTAATTGAGTTCTAGTTAGTGAACTTTTCATAGGCAATAGTTGATCATGAATAGTGTTAGCCTTCATAAGAAAAGGATGCATGGAACTTTTGGTTGGAAACTTGATGAAAAATAACTATCTAAGAAGGGTGACTTCTCATATTGTAGAATCTCGATCAAACATATTGACGAGCTTGAACCACATCTATTTGGTAGTTTTCAAAGTTTATATGGTTGGAGAAATTTCCTTTGTAAGAGACTCTACAATGGATGCCAATGCCTTTGCATTCCTTGCATCCCATTCAACGCATGATTCATCATCTTGAAGGTGGGTGTACCTATTGTTTGGATCCCATGTAGAATGGGGCTCCAATAGTCGACTATATCCCATAAGTCTTTCTGCGTGAACCAGAGTTGCATAATAAAATTTCAATGGGCATAATTATTGCCTTTCAGTTTGTCATTGGCACTCAAGAAAGGGGGGGCCATGTTGCAATTTAAAGAGTTGAAACTAGAAAGTTAATCCCTTCTTGCACTCAAATTCTTGCACTCCAAAAAGGGGCCACACAATTTCCAAGGGCTCCAAAAAAAGAAACTTGTGCTCCTTGGTCTTCACCTCCTACGATCCCAATTTGATGATATTTGACTTTCCTTTCTTTGATGCCCTATGGCAACCTCCAATCCTCTAATGCAAGGCTCAGCCTACAAGTAACGTTCTAAAACACTAGTAGCAAGCACCTCAAGTGTAACAAGGAGAAATTGGCGGGGGGGGGGGGGGGGGGGGGGGGGGGGGCGCGGGGTAGAAAACGTATCAAGACAATGTGTGCAAATGCATCAAAAGTAGTGGAGTGGCTTGGCATTTCAAAATGTAGGTAGCAAGTGGGGGTTTGGGTTCTACCATTGAGGTTGCACATTGAGCACTGGAGAATCTATTGTTTTAAAATGCTAGCAATAAGGGCTATTGTGCTCAAGATCATCGAGGCAGGGGGCAATGATGAAGAAGTTGAGAAAAGCTCCAACAGGAACCACGATTTTAAAAACACTACTAGAGTGGTGTGGAAATGCCAAGGGGAGAAAGGAGAGGGAGAAAACGCTAGCAACAAGGCCTCAGGGGTCTACTTTTCAAAAATACTTATAGCACATGCATTCCAGAGGTATTTTTAAAACCCCTCTACACACATACTTCATCATGAATCAAAAGACCCATTTTCCTTCATAAACCTATAAATTTTATTTAAAATTCTATTCTTAAATCCCTCTTGTACATGTAATTTTGTAGCTCTTTGGTATATAAAACACTCCGGGTGAACTCTTGTGCTACACTTACATATTTTTAGGTGGACCTCCCGGGTGACAAGGACTCTTCTTAATGGCTACTTAACTATACCAAGGCTTTGATACCATGTCAAAGTTGATGATGCAGAAGCACCCCAACCAAGGAGAGAGAGAGAGAGAGAGAGAGAGAGAGATTTGAACCAACCAACCTTGGCAATGAATAACTGATAATTGCATCTAGACTAACAATGAATAACAAAACTACCCTCACTTGTTCTAGAGATAAGGACATCTCAATTTCCTAAGTTAGAGAGTGATGTACCTGAGTTTTTATCAGTAGATTTTGCTTTTAATTGAGGCCTTTGTCATAAGTTTAGGAGAATTCTCAAGTGTATTAATAATTAGGGATTTGCTTAAGACAGTCGGTTTTGAAATCAAACATTCTATGCGTAAGTTATCTGTTAATTCTATGTTTTAGATCTTAGAGAATAAAGAAAGGGTTCTTGAAGCCTTACTTTTAGGAAAGTGGGTGTTGAATATTTTGTGGCTCCTAGATAATTGAGAGAAAAAGACTCCAAAAAGGGAGGCTGATGTGAATTCATAGCTAAAAGTAGAGATCATCCATAGTAGATGTTGGCCATAGATGTCTATGTGAAAAGAAGTGATACGTGAGAGACATGCATCCAAAAAAAAGTGATACGGGAGGCAAGGATTATAAAAGCATGCACCAAGAATAATGCACCCCAAAAGCCTTTAAAAAGAGGTTAGTGTTGGGGGATTTTGTGTTTGCGAGGTGAGGTGTGGGTTGCTCACTATGGGCAAATGTGAAAGATAGACATGCACTAGACAAGAATATGATTCAAAACACACTTTGGAAACCTTAAACTATTATAACTTAACAAATCTAGAATTCAAATACAAGAACTTGACTGCAATAGCCACCATATGCTCTTAGATCTATCAAGATCATGAGCAGAAGTACGGACACCAAAGCTTTTGTTGAAGGGAAGCCTAGATGAAGGCACACTTCCTTTCTCCTGGTCCTTGCTCTAAACATAGTTAGAGTAGGTACAAGTTTGTGCACTCCACTTTGAGAAATCATTTGTTGAGCTCTAGGGTAGAGAAGTGGGTATACATGTATCATAATGACAAGTTCGTAAAGAAGATTAAAGCTCGAGTGGGTACACCTTGTAGGTATGTAGGTGTACCACGTGCACTCAACAAGAGGGTATACTATAGTTCATTTCACTTACAAGAGAGGAATTTTAAATAAATTTCTTAAAACAGTTAGAAGCGTATGAAGAAAAAGGTTTAGTTTCATCAGAAGCCACAAAATGTGAAGGTTTTTTTTTAGGTTCTAATCACACATGAGATAGAGGATTTTGTAAAGTTCATCCCCAAGATCGAGGAAGATGACTACAATAAAACAATGCCTAAATAATTAAGCTATGGATAGTATGACATGTGTAGACGAGGATTTGAATAAAAAAGGAAGCTGAGTCACTGACCAAAAGAAAAGGAGGTGGTCCAAATTGGCTACTTCTAGATGATCAAGAGATTGAGGAATGGACTCTTGGCTCATAGAAAAATCCCACAATGTTTAAGATCAACAAGCATCTGAAGCCAGAGATTAAAGAGAAAGCCAAGTTCAAATGTATAAAGTTGTATTTTCATTGAAGCACACTAATCTAAATGGTGTTGAGATCCAGAAGTATGCCAACATTGCATACCACTAAAGCGAGATGCTAGACCAATGGTGAGGCATTAAGAAAGTTTGGAGGTCTTTTGGAGGGCCTTTTAGAAGAGAGAGAAAAAAAAGCTCCTCCAATGAGATAAGAGCTAATGTTACGTAGAAAAATAGGTTACTATTAACAAAAATATAAAAAAGGTGTCATCTACTCATTCAATGATACAAGGATCCTTGAAAACAATCACCTTTTCATTAAATGCAACTATCTTTTTCATGAGGTAGGCGTCGTTCATTCAATATGGATTTTGTCATCACTCAAATGGAAAAAAATCACAAACTATTAACTATTGTTAGAATTTGAAGTATTTGACACCACCGATGCCTATGGAGTGCCCAAAAACCTTAAAACCAAATATCTACTTGCCCTATTCTGACACCTGGAGAGGGAGACCTTCAAAACTGCGTCGTACCGCTCCGCTCCCATGACAAGAAAATGAGAAAAGGAATGCCAATCAAGAGTATTTGAATCTTGCATGATTATTCAGCAGTTATAAGGGCTTGCTAACAAGCCAATTTATAAGATAGAAGTGTGCCAGATGGGCTCTAAGGGCCGAAAGATGTCTTGGTAATGCTAAACAGTGAGTATTCTTGAAGTGGTCATAGCTGGGATTTTATTAATCCAAATTGAATTACTCAAAGAGCTCTACATGCCTGTCTTTACGGCTCGTCAATCGGAGCTACGGATAAGAAGTTATGATAGTTTTAAGTTGAGTCAGTAGCAGATCCGTACCGGATTGAGCACCTGCTGATAAAAGTTCAAAGATGAAATCAATACATGGGTTTGAAGTGCTCACTTCCAGGAGCATGTTGGTATTTCCAGTTCGTCAATCGGGGTTTTAGTTGGCAAGATATGGCTAGTTTAAGTATCGTTGGGGGACCTGTTCCGAACCGCCCAGGTCGCCTTGATCAGTCAAATTCATCTAGGCTTAATGCACTGCGGTGCTCGATATGTATGCAAAATGTGGGCCGATGCGGAAGCATTTTTTATAATAAATCTAATGCCTAGCCTTGACGGACACTGATACATGCATTTTTAAAGCTATGGTGCCATTCAAAGCACCATAACGGGCAACAAAGTGATATTGCTAGTCAAAAATGTTGGAAATAAAATCATGAGCGGCTTTTCTTTGGCCAGCATGTCATACCTTGTGACGGCCAAAGGCTGCACCATGGAGAAGCTTAGCAAGATTGGCTGGCATGTCATCCCTTACAAGTTCCCGAAGACCGCCAATGGAAAAGCTTAGCAAGCTTGGCAAGCTTGGCCGGCATGTATGCCAAGTGTGGTGCCCTTACAAGGAAATAAGGGCCTTTTACTAACCTAAATGGCCGCCCGCCCAAGCCAACACAAGGCCGTTCACCGTTTTTAATTAAAACTCTACATTGTGTGTGAAGAGAAAGAGGGCATGGCGAATAGAGCTGAAACGGCAGTGCGTGAGGAAGGAGATGCGCTCGCGCTGGCCGGCATGGCGCTCAGATGCCCTCGCCACAGAAGCGAAAGTCGCTAGAAATCCCCTCATGCAGGTTTTCGGCACCAGCCGCGCTGGTTTTTGTGCTACTCCAAAACCCGCTGCCATGTCATCGGGGGGGTACCCATTAGGTACATCGCTAATGGGTAGGCCCCTTCTAGCAAGAAACTAGGCTCATGCAACTTATAAAAAGGAAGAGATGCGGCTCTCAAGAGCTCTTGCTCATTTTTTTTTGAAGCCATCTCCTCTTCTCATTGAGATTTCTCTCCTGGGAAGAAAAGCCTTGGGATCATAGCTCCAAAGCCCAAGCTCATTTCCATTGAAGCTTCCCTATGCTAATCGAAGCCGAATCCTACACCCTTAATTAAGCCAAGCCTTGAGATCATAAGCCATAGCCCAAGCTAATCTTTGATAAGCTTCATTATTCGAGCCTAACTTAATTTCCTTAAGATAACCCAAAGCCTTGATGATCATTAAGCTCTCATTAGCCAAGTTGAAACCTTAATCTCCTTAAGCCAATCCTAAAGCTCTCAAAGCTAAGCTCTCAAAACCAAACTTCCCTAATCATTAGCCACGATAACCTTAAGCCATAAACCTGAGCCACAATCGTAAGCCAAATCGAAATTCCTAAGGCCTGAAGCTCCCATAGCCATAGCGGAAGGTAAACAATTTTTTTTCAATCTTGAAGCAACAAGAGGAAACGAATCAGATCAGTAATGATTGTCTTGATTAACACTTGGATTAAGACAGGTTCCACCTTGTAAGGAGCATAAATGACTCCATTAATGATTGATTAATCATGGATACTGTTGATTATTTGGTATAAAGTGAACTATTTGTTTTGAGCTCTGTTTTTGTTAATTGTGTCTACTGCACCTCTTTTCCTTGCACCTCTCACAGCCAGGGGCCCAGTGCCTTCCCGGCTCACCTTTCGCATACTTATCCCCCGACATTCTTGGTGAACCCGACGTGAAACGAGCCGGGGTGGGAGGTAAAGATGGAGATTCTTGCAGAGTTGAAGCAGTTTATTGAAGATTACAACCTTAATAGATTTGATAAAAATCTAGCAGCAGCAGATCTGTCAAAAATGTTGGGCTTAGTTCAGAGATGTTTGCAAGAAGTAAAAGGTATGAAGATGAAAGAGCAGATTGATGATGCAGTGGAGATGGCACTTGATGCCGTACATGAAAAGTATGGAATTTTTCAAGGACATGATCTAGATGGACTCCTTGCATGTTATAAGGCGGAGATGAAGAGCCGAGGAATTCCAGAAGATCGGATGATTTCGACCTTTGAGGAAGTGGTAACCTCTGAGTTTAAAGATAAGGTCTGAGAACTGGCAGAGACATACCCCACACAGTGGGACTATTTTGCAAAAGGGTTTGTTCATGAAAGCTAAAAAATTATCGAGTTAACAATGAAGGAAATTACTGAATGAAGCCAGATTGTTTTCTATAAAGAAGAAGGAGATCATATGCAGTTCCTTAATTATGATCAATTTTGGGATCAAATTTTTGCAAGAATTAAAGCCAAGGCAAATACAGCTTTGGAAGAAGCAGATTCAACTTCAAAGGACCATATTTTGAGCAACCTATCAAAGGTAAATAATGAATTTAATGCTGAAACATACATATACAATTTTTTTCCAAAGATAGCTTATATGGAACTTACCTCGGATAATGGTTCTAGTGAAGAGCTAGACTGTACAACAAAAATTTACAAGCTAATGACCTTGGCATGGGATGCTCTCAAAACATCTATCAAGAAGATGAGCCACTACAGGCTTCTAATGGATCTATCGGCACTTTAGCTGAGCAGGGCAGCATATTTACTACATATGATTGCATAAATAAAGGTATTATATATACAATAGCTGATGAAGTGGCCGAGATTGTGGACCAAACACAAGATGAACCTGGTATTGCCAATGAACCTATGGTTGCTCCTAGCAATATGCTTGCTGATTCTATTATCACAGAAACAAATTCCATAATTGAAGGTTTTTTGGCCCAATCTGAAGGAGAAGGTTATAGCAGTATAGGAGAACTTTGTGATGCATGTACCCCTTCAGAGGGGGTGCCTGATGAACCTTTTCAAAGTTATAATGGCTTGCTAAGTAGCATGGATGCAGATGAGGAAGCAGAGGACGATATTGAAGATTGCCTAGATCATGTTGATTATGAATAGGATAGCCATGGATTGTACATCTATGCTTATATACGGGCTGCAAGAGGAGCCAACTCCTATAGATTTGATGAATGTTGAGACTTCCAAGGGTGATTTTCCCAAGGATTCTATGGATGAATATCCTCAGGATAAAGCTATTCTCCATTATCAAACTCGAAATCCAAGTAAAAATCTCTCTGATGATACAAGTCCAGAAAGTCCTAAGGTTTTTCGTGATGGATATGAAGCTAGAGGGGTGATGATGCTAAATCATCCTTGATACTGCATAAAGTGCACATGATTTTTCATTTCTTTGGGAAATGTGCCAAATATGGCTGGATTTGGATATTATTCCTAATTCTTATGTCAGTGATGTCCGGGCTACCAGTAAAAGGGAGTCAGAATTCTTTGATTTTTGCTGGTAACGACCTTAAGTTACCAAAAGTTTATGAGATGTGGGTGCTGCACTATGCTTCAGGTGAAGCTCTAGTATATTGCGGAGGCCATCAATGTTATATGATCTTAATGGTGTTTGATCGCGGTGATTCGACCGATCTTCAAAAGTAGGTTCACTATGCATGGGTATTTTTGAATATATATTGTAGTTTCTTTTTGCTAGATCCTGGAATAGCATATTTGGAGCATAAATGCTTGAAGTTGATTGACTCAAAATATGTATGCTCATGTGGATATTATGCTGCACCACTATTGGGGCAATTTCTTATTAACCCATTTGATCCTAGGAGCTATTGAAGAGCAACTTGCAGATTCAAAGATATCATTTATTTTCCTGTAGCACGTTACTTGGCAGTACATTTGTTTTTGGATGTATGCTAAGACAGAAGTGTTTTTGGTTCTATGATCACTAAGATTACATGGCTAGCCTCTAGTTGACATCTTTGGACAACTGTAATAGTATCTTCACATCTTTTGAGATGGTTCTGCTACCAGAACTTGAAGTAAAGGACTTGACGACCATTTCATGTGTAGACAGAGTAAGGCATACTTGAGCTTGACAGGGTTCCCTAAAGCAAGTTGATGGTCAAGCCGTGTGCATAAGTAACTAGAGCACTTGAGTTTGGCGGGGTTCACTAAACATATTTCTCATAATTGAATCCTTTGGAGATACAACCACTATGGTTCAAATATTTGTGATGGGACAGCTACCATATAATTAAGCAGGGCTATTGATGCTATGATTTAATTAAATTTTTTTGTTTCCCATGTCTTTACCAACTATGTGAGCTTGATGACAAGTAGCTTAAGGTGTTTATAGCAAATGCAGCTTGAAGACCGGTTGGCACAGACCGGAGTCTGTGTAGGTTCAGAGGGGGTGGATGTCGTGCCACTCCACTCCCATGACAAGAAAATGAGCAAAGGAATGCCAATCAAGAGTATTTGAATCCTGCATGATTATTCAACAGTTATAAGGGCTTGCTAACAAGCCAATTTATAAGCTAAAAGTGTGCCAGATGGGCTCTAAGGGCCGAAAGATGTCTTGGTAATGCTAAACAGTGAGTATTCTTGAAGTGTTCATAGCTGGGATTTTATTAATCCAAGTTGAATTACTCAAAGAGCTCTGCATGCTTGTCTTTACGGCTCGTCAATCGGAGCTACGGATAAGAAGTTATCACAATTTTAAGTTGAGTCAGTAGCAGATCCGTACCGGATTGAGCATCTGCTGATAAACGGTCAAAGATGAAAGGAATGCATGGGTCCGAAGTGCTCACTTCTAGGAGCACGTCGGTCTTTCTAGTTAATCAATCGGGGTTTAGGTTTGGCAAGATATGGCCAGTTTAAGTATCGTCAGGGGCCGGTTCCGAACCACCCTGGTTGCCTTGATAAGTCAAATTCATCTAGGCTTAATGCAGTGCGGTGCCTGATATGTATGCCAAATGTGGGCTGATGTGGAAGCATTCTATATAATAAATCTAATGCCTAGCCTTGACGGACACTGATACTTGCATTTTTAAAGCTATGATGCCATTCAAAGCACTAGAACGGGCAACAAAGTGATATTGCTAGTCGGAAATGTTGGAATTAAAATCATGAGCGGCTTTGCTTTGGCTGGCATGTCATCCCTTGCGACGGCCAAAGGCCGCACCATGGAGAAGATTAGCAAGCTTGGTCGGTATGTCATCCCTTACAGTGCCCGAAGGCCGCCAATGGAAAAGCTTGGCAAGCTTGGCCGGCATGTATGCCAAGTGTGGTGCCCTTACAAGGAAATAAGGGCCTTTTACTAACCTAAATGGCCGCCCGCCCAAGCCACCCAAGGCCGCCCGCCGTTTTTAATTAAAACTCTACATTGTGTGTGAAGAGAAAGAGGGTATGGCGAACAGAGCTGAAACGGCACCGCTTGAGGAAGGAGATGTGCTCGCGCTGGCCGGCATGGCGCTCAGATGCCCTCAATGTAGAAGCGAAAGTTGCTGGAAATCCCCTTCCACATCCTTTTGGCACTACCTGTGCTGGTTTTCATGCTACTCTGGAACCCATCTGCCACGTCATCATGGGGGGGGTTACCCATTAGTGACATTGCTAATGGGTAGGCCCCTTTTAGCAAGAAACTAGCCTCATGCAACTTATATTAAGGAAGAGATGCAGCTCTCAAGAGCTCTCGCTCATTTTTTTTGGAAGCCATCTCCTCTTCCCATTGAAATTTCTCTCTCGGGGAAGAAAAGCCTTGGGATCATAGCTCCAAAACCCAAGCTCATTTCCATTGAAGCTTCCCTATGCTAATTGAAGCCGAATCCTACACCCCTAATTAAGCCAAGCCTTGAGATCATAAGCCATAGCCCAAGCTAATCTTTGATAAGCTTCATTATTTGAGCCTAACTTAATCTCCTTAAGATAACCCAAAGCCTTGATGATCACTAAGCTCTCATTAGCCAAGCTTAAACCTTAATCTCCTGAGACCTAAAGCTCTCAAAGCTAAGCTCTCAAAACCAAACTTCCCTAATCATTAGCCACCATAACCTTAAACCATAAACCATAAACGTGAGCCACAATCGTAAGGCAAATCGAAATTCCTGAGGCTGTTCAAAACTGAAGCTCCCATAGCCATAGCGGAAGGTAAATCGATTCTCTTTCAATCTTGAAGTAGCAAGAGGGAACGAATCAGATCAGTAATGATTGTCTCAATTAGCACCTAGATTAAGACAATTTCAGCCTTGTAAGGAGCATAAGAGCCTCCATTAACGATTGATTAATCATGGATACTGTTGATTATTTGGTCTAAAGCAAACTATTTGTTTTGAGCTCTGTTTTCGTTAATTGTGTCTGTTGCACCTCTTTTCCTTGCACCTCTCACATCCAGGGGCCCGGTGCCTTCCCGGCTCACCTTACGCATACTTATCCCCCGACAACGGGGTTTTATCAAATGGCACACAGAAGCCATTCCAATTTTTTTTTGGAATGATCTCTACATGTTGTGAGACAATTTTTACCTCATGGCATGAAGAGGCCATTCCAAAGTTTTTTGGAATGCTTGGCAAAAACCCCTTCTTAGGTTTTTTATGGCCTTTTCTACCTCTCCGAGTGTCAAATAGGGCAAGTATTTGTTGTTTAGGTTTTTGGACATTCTGGATGCATTGATGCCATAAAAATTTTCAAATTATAACATTAATTAATAATTTTGTGGCTGGTTTCATTTTAGTGATGACAAAAGACATATTGAATGAGCGGTGTCTACTTCATGAAAAAGACACTCCCATTTAATGAAAAGGTGATTGTTTTCAAATATCGTCAATAAGTTAGGTTCATTTTTCAGAGTGTCTTGTTGTCCTTTTGGACGTACTTAATAACTTGGCAAGTTTATCTAAAGAAAATTTTCTAGAGAAAGAAATATAATTTCTTAGAACGCCCTCGAAATGATCTTTGAAATCTCCTAATTCTTCAATGGTATATAATGAAATTATGCTAATAAGAAGGTAAAAGAGGAGATCGGTAATCTTCTAAAAACTAGGTTCATAACTAAATTGGCAAGTAGAGATTGATTATTTCCAATTGTGGTGGTGCCAAAGAAGATGATGGGAAGTTGAGGGTGTGTGTGGAATACAAAAATCTCAATGCTTAGACAATCAAAGATCCATTCCCACTTCCATTCTCACACATACTGTTAGATGAGATTGCTGGCCACAAAATGTATAGTTTCATGGATGGCTATAGTGGCTACAATCAACAAAAAATTGCACCAAAAGATTGAGCAAAGATGTATTTCATCACTAAATGGGGAGCATTCATGTATTTGGTAATGCCAATTGGGTTATGTAATGTTTCGTTCAAAGATGTATGATAGAGATCTTCAATGAGCTCTTGCATAAGTTCTTGCATATCATTTATGGATGATTTGACAATCTTTTCAGCTTAAAAAAGACAACTTTTATCACTAAATGGGGAGCATTCATATATTTGGTAATGTCATTTGGATTGTGTAATGCTCAACTACTTTTCAAAGATGTATGATGGATATCTTCGTTGAGTTCTTGCATAAGTTCTTTGCTACTTTTATGGATGATTTCAAAATATTTTCAACCAAAAGAAGACAACTCTCATCACTGAATGGAGAGCATTCATGTATTTGGTAATGCCATTTGGGTTATGTAGTGCTCCAACTAATTTTCAGAGATGTATGATGGAGACCTTCAGTGAGTTCTTGCATAAGCTCTTGGCTATTTTTATGGATGATTTCACAATCTTTTCAACTTAAAAATGCATTCTTTTTTTCTTGAAATGGTCTTTGAAAGATACAAGGAGAAGAAAATATGTTTGAAACCATTGAAATCATTGTTCATGGTATGGAAAGGCAAACTTCTAGGATACATTGTCTCTAGAAATGGTATTGAGATGAATGAAGATAATATTAAATGTGTTCAGCAAGGTAGAGCATCAATGAATGTATGTGAACAAGCTTCATTCTTGGGGTATATAAATTGTTATTGATGATTCATTCATATGTTTGCAACAAAGCCACTTCCTTTGTATGGCTTGACTCAGAAGGGGAAGAAGTTCAACTCCTTAGAATGTGAATCAAGTTCTCAATGCCCAAAGGAGGTGATCAATAGGAAGCAAATCCTTCATTGACCACACTAGGATGTTGTTTTCCATGTATATGACAATGCATTTGGAATGGCGATGGGAGCTATATTGACCCAACCCAATGGGAAGACGGACTACCTAGTCTACTTTTCTAGTCACCAATTTAGTATAGTTGAACAAGGATATTCCACAACCAAGAGGGAAGCACTGGGAATGGTTTTTAGTGCAACGAAGAATTATCATGACAACAAAATCAAGGTTTGAGAATTCAAAAGGGGGATCTGGTTTTGCTCTATCAGTCAAAGTTCGGCCCACCAAAGAAACCTAATCTGCAAGTTGCATGGTCAAGACCATATGAAATTGATTGGATTTTCTCCAATGGCACAATAAGGCTTAAGGATTACTTAGTGCCAACTACAATGGAGGCAAAATCAAGTTATATTATGCCAAATCAGATGAAGCACCAACACCAATAGCTCAAGACAATAGTACTTTAGAATCAAATGACAAGCCTTTGAATCTATATAGTATCATGATAGATGTATTGGAAGAGGATAGTCATAATCCAACAGAGGAGTCTAAAACTCATAATGGTTACCAGTAGGACATTAATGATCAGATTATTTGGGTGAAAGCATGTTAACCTGTTGCACTTTTTGTGCTAGTTAGCAGTTTCAAGTTAGCACATCTTCAAAAAGTTGGGCGTCCGGTAAATTTTTTACAAATAATATCAAAATTTGTCGGAGGTTGTACATTTGGATTCCTTGTTTCAAGTGACTTCTATTGATATATCATATGTCATAGATCTTGGAGATGTAGCTCAAGTTATTGTACTAGTTAGCATATGTCAAAATTGTGCTAGTTAGCATTGTCCGGGACATGAAAAAGCATGACAGGTTAACATGCTTTCACCCATTTGGATCATCACACAAACTGCCAATACATGCATTCCATGTCAAAATCAATAGACATAAGTTTGAGGTAGCAGGAGTGTGATGCATTCATGGTGCACGTATAACTATGCAAAGAGTGTGTGATATAGTATTATTTTCTCATAGACTTGTGAAATTGTCTCCTTAGTTGCATAGCTTTCTACACCAGAACTTGCATCCCGCCATCTACACATCCTACTGAGCCTGCATTGCCATCACCGACTCTTTATTATCCCATTCAAATGTCTTGGCTACTTAATTAAAAAACTCCTAAGTGCTCTTTCTTTGATTTTCCATCTTCCTCAAATGAGTTCTCCTTCTCTACTGAAGGTGTATCACAAGATTTAGAGATGGGCAAGCATAAGCAATTAGTTACAGAAACCATGCAAGAAACAATTCATGTTCATGTTGCAAAACTTGAGAAATTATTAATTCCACATGAATAAGAATATTTAGTATCTTAATTGGAAATTATATCTCCCCCCATAGTGAAAAGACACTACTTAAACTATGGGGTCAACATAATTGACAATGAATATACTTGAATGAAAGAACAAAGGTTAAGAAACACAATTTAAGTTTTGAAATTTCCTAGAGCTCAAGTTATGATGATTACAAGTTTCAAGAGAGTAGTCACTCTCAGTCGTACACTTCATACTGAAAACTTCATAATAATAATGTCTCTTTTTTCCATTTTACAAAATCTCGTACAAAATAGACTTTATACCTAGGGCTGTTTTGGCCATTGGTCGACTTTTCAGGACTCAAATTTCATTAGAGACTTTGTGACTCAACTCTTTAGAGATTATTCCTCTATAATCAGAGAGTATCTAATAATTACAAAGATTCTTGGAAAAATAATGAGGATATATGGGAATTTTGGGCTCATGGAAGAAGCGGTCGACGTGAATGCACACCCTCATGAAAACTATCTGGGTCTGATTCACAATGTTTGTGCTTTGTTTGGAAATTGCTTTGACAAGCTGGTTGTTTTCTTCTTTAGTAATCCGGTGTGAAATTTTTGAGTGTGCAAGTCAGTAACTTGAATTTTTATGCCCTTGCTTCAATCTCCACTTTTGCTACCAAATCTCTGAAAGGATTGTTACTCAAAGTGCTCTGATAGGCATTATGGCGAGTAGGCAGATTTTTCATTTTGGGATTGAAGATAGATGAATGCAATTCAAAGAACCCATTCATGAATGCCTCTTTGAAGGTTTGCATATAATGAGAGGGAAAGAGCATGCGGGCATACAACCCCATGATAATGTTCCGGCTTGGAATTTTGTCTCCAAATTCCAGCATATCCCTTTGCTGTCTTTGAAGAAAACTTGCCATGGATGTTCTGCCGCTTCTATATCTTCAAAAGCTGTGATGCATGACGATCATCTTTGCAATTGTCACTAGAACTTGGAAATCCAAGTCATGGACATACTTCATTTGATTGATAACCCCTTGTAGAGTGTTGACCATATATTTTTCTAATGGAGGGAAGTTCCCTACTGGCTTTGTGAGTATTGGGTAAATAAACACCGCCGGTCTTTGATGCTTCCATGTATAGAAAGTATTCCAAGATCGCCTTCTATTGATAGGGCAATATGCTGGATCGATCATGAGATGTTGCAGTGCATTCCTATAGTAGGTCTCATCTATGGGGCGTTTCTCAAACCACTTCTTCCTCAAGAGGGGCTGGTTCTCAAGGATCACCTGAACTTGATTTGCTATGACAAGAACATCCCTATAATCCTCTTTCTAGTTGGGCTCGAGACTAGGCAACATATTCCTTTTCCAGAGTAGAGCCTCTTGTCTCATCAATGGTAGAGATATCATCTCATGCCCATGGTTTTTGACGAACTCGTCTTTTGGGATGATCATCAAAAGTGCTGCTAACTCCACTACCTTGAGCTCATACTGCATATACTCCTTGTGTGATAGGTCGTGTGCTTTTGAGATCCACCTTTGGATCTCCTCTCTGTCATCTAATTTACCTTTTGTGTCTTCCAAAGCATGTGTCCTGCCTTGGTAGAAGTGTTTGGCAGTTCTATCGAGGGAAGGTCTATACCCATTAGGCAAAATTTGGACCCACAAAGGGGCCCTTTAAGGAGTTTGACTTTACCTCTCTCTACCAAAACGGGCGCATGGATAAATTTTTGCAAACAAACTCCAAAGTTGGCGGAGGCTTGACAGTTAGAACGTCCTCTTCAAGCTCTATCTACTGATATATAGCACGCCATGAGATTCCTCATATTTTAGAAGATTCTTTTTTTGAGAATAAAAAAAAGAATCTTCTAAAATATGAGGAATCTCATGGCGTGCTATATATCAGTAGATAGAGCTTGAAGAGGACATTCTAACTGTCAAGCCTCTGCCAACTTTGGAGTTTGATTGCAAATTTTTTTCCATGCGCCCGTTTTTGTAGAGAGAGGTAAAGTCAAACTCCTTAAAGGGCCCCTTTGTGAGTCCAAATTTTGCCTAATGCATATGCTGTTCTCCCATTGGAAGAGGGACTTTACTGTGGTTGGTTGAGTCCTCATTGCACTAGTTTCCAAATCTCTCTTTGTATAGACAAGATGTGTGCTTTATTTTGTTTTGCCAACTCCTCTTGTGCTTTCGCCCAATTGTTCTTTGAGCAACCGGATGTCCTCATCTTTTTGGCTCTTGACCTAAAGCCTCCTTTAGATCATATTTCTCTTGACCTAAAGCCTCCTTTAGATCTTTGAGCTCTTTTGCAATTGAGGCTAGTCTTGATGAGGTAGAAACAGGGGTTGGGGTGTCTTGCATTGCTAGGAGCTGGGTGAGCATGGTTTTGACCACCCCGTAAGACTCCCCAAGCTTGACATTTATTTGTCTTTCTTTTTCAAGCTCCTCCTCCACTCGTTGTTGCTCAACTTGTAGACTAGTATTTGCTTCATTGAAGGCTTGAGATTCTTGATATTATTGGGCCACATTTGCTTGCTTTGTTTGTAATTTTGCTCGGAGGTCTGTTTTTGTTCTTTGTAGCTCTTCAATTTGGTGTTGTAGCATGGGACTCCCCCCTTCCTGAGCTAGGTGGAACAAATTGTTCTTTCTTCGGTACCCAAACTAGATTTGGAGCGGGTGTGTAGCATTCTGTGATTTTTTTCTTTCCGCGATCGTTAATTTGTTTTGAAGCTACAGGATTGAGCTCACATGGGTCAGGTGACATGTAAGAACACAATCTATGTTTTGGCACCCAGATTTGATCATTTCCTTGATAGTAGCCTTGGGCTTCCAATAGTCGTTTAGGAATCCAACGCCATGTTTCCTTACATTTCTTGGAGCGAGTGCGACGTCTCTTACCAGGCTCCTGTCTTTTAGCATTGGCTATGGTTGCTAAAGAAGTTTTAGGGACCCACTTGTATGTTTTCTTCGTTATATTAGGATGAGTTTTGTCAGAAGCTATATGCATTGCTTGTAGCATATTTAAGGGTACAGGCATTTCATCCCCCTCAGGTGTTACCCAGGTTGTCCCCCTATTTCCCCAAGTGTCTATGGTTGCTGCTAGGTGGAGCCAATCCACATTGTCAGAATCAGTCATCCCAGGTAGTACATCCATATAAGGAGAATCTTCCCCAACATCAGTGTCCGCTTTACACTTGTAACAATACTGCAATGGGGCCGAGTGAACTGTGGTGTTAGATCTATGATCAATTATAAACCTGTTTCCTAGAGAATGTGCTCGACCCGTCACAAGATCCACTCGAATGACAAAATCTTGGAACTGCAAGTAGACATGGTTTTTAGACCAGTCATGCACCATTTTTTCTTCCCTCATGAAAGGACGTCCTAAGATCATCTCCGATGCCATAGTGTGTTTGGAGAAATCCATAACAATGAAGGTAATTCTTATCTTATGTCCAAAGACCTTGATCTTGAGATCTTCTAGCATCCCAATAGGTTTAACAATAGACCCATTGGCCATCTTCACTACTATGGTTGTGGTCGCAAGGTGAGGTCTTCCCATAGTTTCCCAACAATTTTTAGTCACAATGCTAACCCCAGCACCACCATCAAGGATTCCCTTCACAGTTAATCCCTTAGTAGTGATTGGTATGGTTGCATTGGATTCATCACCCTCAAAGTATTGTCCCAACTTGTTAACATGTATTTCTATAACAAGGTTCTCATCTAGGTTGGGTTGTGGATCTATGTATTCCTCCTCTAATGGAATCTCTCCAGCTCCATCCATCTGTGCAAATTGTTGCAAATTGTGGTAGCCCAAACTTTAGTTCTCCATTGAGGAAGGCTCGAAGAGCTGAGACCAGCTCAGGATCTTTATATAGTTTGGACATGATGGTGGTTCTAACTTCTGAAGACATGAAATCCATCAATTTGGCAATGTTTAAAGGCACCTTTTGGCCTTGAGTCCCTTGACGTGGGGAAGATGGGATCTCCATTTCTTCGATAGGATTAGGTAGTCCCTCTGTAAACATTCTTTCCATCAAGAAGTGAGTACGCCCACTTTCCCATGACTTTAAGTCACTTTCTTCTTGGATGACACTAGGTATGTCCAAGGGTCTATGGACTTGGTGAGGTTGTTGTTGCGTAGGGAACACGATGTCTGTAATCTGGATCTTCCTAGGTGTTGGTTCTAGATCCCTTTGGGTATCTTCTACCAAACTCCTTAATTTCTTGACTCGCTCAGTCTCCTCTGTAGGGTTTGGGTAAGTTCCTAGCTTCTTTTTGGATCCTGGACATTGTGGCTCATGAAGATCTTCCTTGTTGGTTTCTATGTTAGTGGTCGTTTTGGTCTCCATGGTTTCACCTGAATCAAAATCTTCTTCAGCGTCATTCATATATACGGGGTCATCACCAGTCCCTATGTTGGTCTTTGAACTGAGGTCTGACTTCGCTGCTTTTTGCGATCTCTTTCTTCGTGTTTTCCTCTTTTTCTAAGATTGGGCAATTGATGCCGTGTCTCTTTTCTCAAGAATATAATTTTGTTTTTGGAGCATCGATCGTGTGAGTACGTTTACAGGTACCATGAGTGTACTTGGTGATGGCTCCTCGGTAACTTCAATCAAGTTTAATGGTGTGATCTTCGGCGCATTTGGATTATTTGGACATTGGGCAATCAAATGATCTATGCCACATTGATTACACATGAGTATCGGCATTGTAGACGTGCTCGCTTGATTGGTTTGCATTAGTGTGGTGTTGTTTTGTAGCCTAATAGGACACTCGGCTACACGATATGGGCCTCCACACTCATAGCATTGAAGAGGTGGTCTCTTAGCGGTGTAATTGATATTTTGGCCTCTTGCCGCAAGAGCAGCTACTTGATAGATAGGTTTGACTTGTCCCCAATAGTCCTCCATGTAGTATTGTGGACTTTCTTCAAGCACATCCATCCCATAGGCGATATTAGGATCTATATCTTCCTCACAGCCTTCCAAACAAGCAATAGACGACTCACAACCCAGTTGATTCACCGAAGTGATTCTCGGATGTGGTGGTTGCGGTCCTAGCACTGGAGGTGGTAAAGGTGTTGTTTGAACAACATTTTGGGCCCTAGGGACCATGTGTTGTGATGTTTGTTCAAGAGGTGGGGCCGGCATCAATGCAGGCACTCGAGGTGTGTCTGTCCATGCTAAGGTTGGTCTATTGGCCATCTCACGCTTAAATACTATGCAATCCTTAGCTTGATGACCATACCTCCCACATGCATTGCAGTTCCCATTGAATTTTACTCTAAAAGTAGGGCATTCACTGGTACTATGTGGTCCATAGCATACTGAGCACCATTGTTGCTACCTTCTTGGATACATATGAGTGTTTTGCGGAGCACGATTGTCTCTAAGACTCTCTTGAATAGCCTTGGTGAGATCTGCTAAAGTCATCTCAGATATCTTTGGCTCCTTAGCAATAGGCTTTAGGGTCATTGGCTGATGCCCTGATGCTTGCGAGCTAATAGATTTAGTCCCAACAGACACTCTTTCTCCTTGAATCATTAAATTATCCTCCAATTGGATCGCATTGGTGGTGACTGCTTCCCAAGTGGTGATACCTCTAATGACTAGACCATTGTAGATATCCTCATGTCGTAATCCTCTAATGAATCTATCAAGCAATTGGTTATTGTTGAAGCGCTCATTTGGATTACAATGAGAATTCACATGCTTCAAGTGACTTATAAAGTCTCTCATCGACTCTCCTTCCTCTCGTTGGGCTTTCTGGAGCTGAGAGGCTACACCCCAAAGCACTCCCTCTCGTATGTATTCTTTTAAGAACAGTCTCCTAAGAGTAGGGTAAATCGTTTTTTCTTCCACCCTTAGGGTTCTATACCAATCCCCAGCCTTTCCAGTTAAGGTTAGGCTTAAAGCATTGCTCTTATGTCGGTCATTGTGTTCTCCCAGATAATCACATATTTGTTCAAACACTTCGATATGATTTCTCACATCCCTGTATCCACTAAATTTTTGTGTGAGCTTGGCTATTTGTACTGCCTTACTTCTAGGCTCTCTATCAGGCGTGTTACGCATATTCTCAGCAATAGATCGACCAATAGCTTGAGCAAATGTTGCCAAGTCACCTAAGTGAGCAGGCACCGTGGGTGAAGGCGCGCCAGAGACTACATGTGGAGTAGGTATTGGCATTGGGCTTGGCGCATAGGAAGCCCTTGGGTTCCACGTTGGGTACAATGTTGTGCCATGTGGTGGTCCATAGTTCATATGAGTGGCCCTAGGCATAGCAGACATCGGATGTGACATGCTAATGCTAGCCGGTATAGTCCCATGGAAATAAGAACTTGTGTATTGTGGTTGTGGAGCATAGGTAGTTGAAACAATGGGAGGGGTAGGGACTACATGAGTGTGATGACCCATAGGTGCATACGATTGGTACACACTTGTAAGTACTGTTGCAGGCATTTACTAACAAATGAGGTCCATGGCATGTTTCCCGGCATGCCCATCATTGGGGTAGGCATGGTAGCCGTGGTGTCATCAAGGGAAAGATGAGCTAGACTTGGAAAGGTGAAGCTATCACTTGTGGGCTCAGATTGCACTAAGACCCCTGGAGAAACAACATATAGGATCCATCGGACTTACCGAGGGAGTCTCCATTTGCGATAAGGTCGGTTGTTTAGCCTTCCGTGTATCCAAGAATTTCATGAGACCTGTTGAAGGCATGTTGATCCCCTTGTTCTGTCTCTCTAACTCAATGACCCTATGGATGACCTCACAAACTCTTTGTTGTTGATCCTCTACACTAGTAGCACCCATTGTGGATTGTAGGACATCTTACCAACCCACATGATAGGTGTGACTTGTGTATAGGTAGGTCAGAGTCTCGGTTTGTAATTCGTACTCCCAGTTCTCATTTAAGAACACTCCATCTAGGATTGAGGTGTTAGGGGTGTCCTTTGAGCTAGATGCAATGTTGCTTTCTAGGGGTTGGCCCTTAGCGGTTGCTAAATTAGGAGCACTTGATTGCTCTCTTAGCAAGGATATTGACATAGGAGCTTTCACTTTTAACTCTCTTCGTTGCTCCGCCTTGAGTAAGCTCTCGAATTCCTTTTCCCTTGCTGCAAGGATATATCTCTCAACCTCTTGCACTTCGGCAAGGCTTCTACCATCGGGTAATATGACCTCGGAGGGAAATAACTCTGAAGAGTCAGGAGGTGCAGTGAATGAAGTATTCACGTGCACATTCTCTAACGGTATAGGGTCTACGTTTGTCACGAATGGAGAATTTACTTCCCCACCCCCCTCATTTGCATCATTAGCTCCATGCTCGGATCGAGTGGCTCTACTAAAGGTTTCCTTCAGGCGACTAAGCACACTCGGCCCAGACCGAGGACCCATGGCATGCATGTCTTGGCTCGAGCTATCGGGATTAGGCATTGGGAAACCCTCCATGACGTCGTAGTCAGAGGAAGAGTCACTAGCCGCTATGTTCGGGTCTTGGTTTGTACTACCTTGGGTCCCCGCCGAGGGTCCAGAACCTAAAGTAGGTGGATATTGAGAACTCGCGTAAGTCAAAATTCTCTCTAGTTGCTCCGTCTCTAGCACACGACCAGAGCGCAGATGCATGTGCCTTTGGCACCCTACAAACGTCGACGAATAACCTCGAAGGTTAACCGCTTACCTTTTTTAAGCGTCGGTTTTCACTCGTGTTTTTTACGTTTTTAATGTTTTTTAATGTTTGATTTTTTTGATTAAAGTGTGTGATAGCTCAAAATGAGCGTATCACTTAGAGGGTCGCTGTGTGCTTTACAACACAATTTTCGGGCATTTGACGTTCCGTTGGTCCTCAAAAAATTGATTTTTAGCTACGTGTGAAACTAAAATTTGTTTTTTTTTTTTTAAAGGCGACTGAGGCCTAGGCCTGAGCGTGAGCTTGGGCTTGGGTCTGGGCTTGGGTCTGGAAGATATTCCCGATCCCGGTCCTACCTTTATTTTTTTTTAAATTTTTAATTTTTAATTTTATTTTTAATAAAAAGGATAAGATCACCTTGGCCTGTGCGAGAGCACACACACTCTATCTACCTACTTCTAACTAATACACCTACTGTTACACACTAACACACTCTATTAACTCTCACTAATCTACTTCCTACTTACTGTACACAGAAAACTAACTACCTTAATACACAGAGAATAAACACAGTACCTTTGAAATCTCCATTAACGAAGAAACTAACAACCTTAGTACACAGAGAATAAACACAGTACCTTTGAAAACTCCATTAACAAAAAAAACACACAGTATAACACCAAATCCCTCTTCTCAACACACACACCCTCCTTCCTTACCTTTCCTACAATAGAAATTGCACCACGGAGAAGCACAGAGTGCTACACGAACTTAATGTATGGCATTCCCCGGTAGGCGGTGCCAAAAATGTGCGGGTATGTCGCACGTGTCAATGCAAGGAACTTGCCGATACACCGTGTGCGAGTCACAAATGGCTCCAAGCACACAACAAGCCTAAACTAGTAAGCTCAAAGAAGGCGATGGTGTGTCACTCACCGCTCTACGCTTGCTTCGTGGAGGATTCCTCGCCGCGAAGAAGAAGGAGCTGCCGCTTCGCCGCGCTCAACCGCTTCGCTGCCGCCGTGCCGTCGTCGCAATGCTCAATCGCACACTCTCTCTCTCTCTCTCTCTCTCACATACACACACACAAGGGGGTGAAGAAGAAGATGGAGATGGAGATGGAGCAAGAGCACTCTTCTATTGCACAAATGAAAGAATGAGTGAATTTTAGGTTTAGTTGACTTTTATATGAGCTCACCCCATTCACACTTGGGCGCCCATGCTTAGCCAACTAATCCCTTGAATGTTCCAATTAGAGTGCACCTCTCATCGGCGATCACTCTTACCCTTTTCCTATTGGACCGACAAGCCCGGTACCCGACTCTACCAAATAAATAATACAATGTCTGCCGTAGGTTACAACATCCGTCGTAGGTGATAGGGTGTCCGTGAGCCGTGAGGGTTAACACTTGGTGAGCTTGTATTCTTCTTTCTCCTCCTCATCCTCTTTGCCATTGTCAGAGGCTTGGTACTCAGAAAGAGTATCCCTGTTTTTTGGCTTTATTTCTCCATCAAGCTGTGGAATATCAGATTTTGTTTCCTCACTGCCAGACTTCTTTCTCCTAGAGCTTTTCCCAAATGCTTTCTTAGGGGGTGTCACTGCTGCTGAGGGGGGCGTGCCACTGGTCTCACTACATGCTTTGACCCTTGTAGTAAATCTAATTGTGTTTCTACCTGTGGTAGCTTGTCTATCATGCCCAATGCTTGGTATGCAATTCTTGATAGCAAAATTCTTTTATTTATATATATCTTGTTCTGGGCACTGTTCTTGAGGTTTGCTTCTACTAGATTCTCTAGTATTTGTGCCGAGGTCACATCTGATCATTCACTGTTCTGACAATCTGATGGCCATTACCACAACAATATGGAAATTGGTTTTGTGTATCTAGGTGGCTTTTGTACCTTCAAGTGTTGTGAGATTGGATGCAATGGCAATTCAGTTTTTGAGTACACCAGATCTTTATAGGTAAATTTGTGTCCTTTTGCTGCTTGACAAAAGCCTTGTCATTATCTACAACCTTTGTCTTTAGTAGCAGGTTGTGGTTGCCTGGTGGTAAATGCAATGCTTGATTGATCATAGCTTTAGTGATTCCAACTTTGATTGTCTCTCCATCTTTATCCATGAGAGTGGATCCTTCGCTGTATTAAATTGATGACATCAATTCATGGGCTCTTTGGAAATTTGTGTCCCATGGTTGTAGCCAAAAGAAAGTGTCTATAAGTAGGCACCTTGTTTCCTCAATTACTTTTGGTTGCTTATGCAAGTTCCAAAGCTCTTTAGGGAAGATTTTAGTCTTCACTGTTGTGCCATCGGCTGCTTCAAATCTATCAATGAAGACATGTGGGACGGGTGTCTAACCTCACTCCTATCTTATTGTAGACATAGCGAGAACCACGAATATAATTGTCAATCCATGGGACAAAGCTGGCTCGACTAGTGCATAGAGGCTACAAGAGGTTGTCAATCTCTTGGAAAACAACAGACAACTTGCATCTAACTCAAGCTACACTCAAATGACAGAAACACCAAAAGCTAGTTGCCAATCGACAAACAAATCATAACCGTTACAACATCAAACGACATCCAAATGTTACAAAATTTTTAGGACATGTTTAGAAGACCTAAGCACACATGCCTATGGTCTTAAAACTCACTTTAGGTCAAGTGCGAAAATCACAATTATTAACATCAGTGAATTTTTGACCTAGTTGTTTTCGACCCAGAATGCATCTAAATGCTTAGCAATGATGCCCTAATAACTTGTCTATGCTTATTTTATTATTTTCTAGCTTAAACTCCTACTTATGATGAAATTAGATAGCAGTCAGCGATGCCAAAAGCTACGGATTACAATGAAATGTTTACGTCAACGCGTAGAGCTCTTACCTACGGTTGCAACGCAATAGACGACACTACAATGTGACAATCGAGAAGGGACTAGGAAGCACGAGAAGAAGAGAAGTGAGCACCGTTAGCTCATGCTATGTTCTATTATCCAAAAACTTGCAAAATACTTACAAAAATTGGCTTTTATACCTTAGCCAAGATTTTTGTGGTCAAAACTAATAATCTGGGAGCTCTAACTAAAGATAGGTTGATCCAATCTGGAAGATTGTAGCCCCGGCTCATCAATTACACTATCTATCTGGAAAGTAGGAGTTACAATATTCTCAATTTATCAAAATAAGAAGTGTTTTTACAATAAAAGGTCCAAAAATGTTATCCAAGTTAGCTTGCTGCTAACATTTACCCCCTTCTTCGACTGTGTCGTCACTTGACATAGCTTCATGGACTGAAGTAGTCTTTGGGTTGGTGATTGGCGAGGCAGTCTTTAAGCGGTTGTAAGGATCTTTCATATATAATTAGTCTTTCTTTGCCAGGGACTTGCAAAAACTACATGGTGACTCTGTTTTTAAGTTCAATGGTTGAATAGCCAACAAACATTGATGTAAGGTTGCTGATCAATGGCCCAAATATCTCATCTTCCATGTGAAGAAACTTATATAGAATGCCTCTTCAAATGCCAACATATTGCTAGATGGCAGAAACATACATCTGTTGCTGACATAGAAGCCGTAGAGGACTTCTTTTGAAGGTTGTCCACTTAAATCCTAGCATAGACCTTTGTTGCCTTCGAGGAAAGACATCCATGGGGATCTTGCTTGCTCAGGCTCATGAAAAGTTTGAATGCATGTAAGCAGCATTCTTTAGATCTTACAAAGCATTGTACATGAGAGGTCAAGAAGGCTCTTGAAGAAGGCCACGGTGCCCATTAGGGTTTTCACCATGTGTTTTTTCGTTGTGCTGGTCCCTGCTCTGGAGCTGGTAGTTAGGGGTAATTTAGCCATGTTGGCCTCTTCTTCTTCAGTGCATCGTGTGCCTGCCATGTCCTTACCCTTGGTACATGACATAATGTAGGGTCCTTTTGTAGGGTTGCGGGTGCTCTTGTGAACATAATTATGTATCTAGAGTTCTTGTTCAACCAATTCTTTCTCCATTTGGGTGCATATTATCTGAGCCTTCTGCCTGTATATTCTTGTAAAATCTTTCCTTAACCTGCAGTAGATCCACCTTTATCAATCGGTAGGGTAGTGATTACTGATGCCATTGAGCATTGATTTGGCTGGGAATGAGCTAAGTTACATTTACTGAGTGGAGAAATCTCAACTCCCAATCCATTGTTGCTTTCCATTGAACATCTGCTCCTTCAGTGCATCTTCCTTAGCTTTAGAAAGCTGGACCATTAGCACTTTCTCAACTTAAGTGATTGGTACTTGAAAATATGAATCTCCTGCTAGCTCTTCTGACGACTGTGTTTGCATATCAGCAAAAGAAACTGATGGTATGTCGATGGTTGGATGTCCAGAGGCTCCTACCTCCTTCTGAGTTTTTGTTCGTCCCTCTCTTAGCAGCTAATGACTCTCTTCAATTCTTCTACGTCCTTCAGCAATTGCTCTTCTCTTTGAACCCGCATCAATGCAAGGTTTCATCTTTGCGTTTGTTCCAGCTTCAACTCAAGTTCAAGGTCTTTGTTCCTCTTTTCTAAAGTCTTGTAGACTTTATCTGCTCCCTTTGATTGAGGCTACAATGGGGTTTTCTCTTATTTGTCTTAGAAATACCGCTTGATCATTAATTCATTGCTCGGAGTACTCAAACATGCATTAGCTACATCTAGCTGCACTTGGATCTTTGGTTAAAAGTTCATTGGACACTTCTGTCAGTTGTTGATCTTTGCTTTTGCATGCATCAGATTATTTTGTCAGGAGCTCTCCAGCTCTTCCATCTCTTTCTGTTGTTTCTCCTTTGCAATCAGGTGTATTTCTGCTTCATTTTTTAGCTCTTTAACCTGCCCTTGAAGATCTTCAATGAAGTTCATTCTGTCTTCTAGCTCTCCTTGCAGAGCATCAATGGCTTGCTCCAGCTCTTTAGCATTGGCACTACATCTAAGTTTGTTGCTATTATCATCTTGTCTTTAGTCAGCTGCATTTTCTTTGCATACTCATTTACCTGCATGATGACTTCATCATCGGTTTCTCAGTCTTCAGCTCTACTTGGTATTGTTTAGAAGTTTGGGTTGTTTCGGTTTGTGGCTCTTTTGTTGGTGTAGTGGCTTCTGCTTGTGGCCATGGAGGTGGTTCTACTTCTTCTCCTTGATGCTTTGTGGATGCCTCAACTACTTCTGCTTGAGTTGTTGTAGAGGAAGGCCTTGCTATAGTTGTTTTGGCTTCCTTGGGTTGCTCAAATTTTGCTTCTTCCTATTGCTCAAGCTCTTTTCCCATTGCTGCATCATCTTCCTTAGATTTATCTATTGGTGAATGCCTTGGACTCGGCATGGGCTTATCTTCTTGTTCCATAGTTGGTGAAGAGGGTCTTGGAGTCATCTCCTCTTGGTTAGGATGTGACTCACTTTGTTTGGGAGCTTTCGCATGTCTCTATTGCTCAACCACTTCTTCTGTTGCTTTTCTTTGAGCTTCTAGAGCTTCCTTCACCTTTAAAGCTTTTGCTTCTACATACATCCGCTCGAGAAAATCTTTGGGATCTTTTGGAACCTTCTTTGCAGGGTTCTTGGTTCTTGGTCTCTTTATGTCTCTTGGACTCCATCTTTTGGGGTCTTCACCTGCAGCTTGGCGGCTCCTTTCGTATGTTTGATTTTCTCTTTCAAATCTAGCCCGCTTTTGTTGCGGCTCCTCTTGGTGAGCTGCCACTGTTTTCTTTTTCATTGCTTCCCTTCTTGCCTTGGTTTCTTCATTGTCAGAGCTTTCACTGCTATGGGCTTTATGAGAAGTTTCTGCAAATTCCTCATCTGATTTGTATACTCTCTTTGTTGATTTAGTGGTCCGCGAAGAAGGTTGAGCTCAAATGATCCATGTGTTCTAATCTGGGGTTGGCAGCAAATTGTTGACCATTCCAATAGTATGATATGCTATTCTTGTTAGCACTTTTGGAGCGCCAAGATATGTGATCTTTCCCTCTTTCTTTGTGCCCTTCACTATTGTAAGCACGTATCAAGGGCCTCTATTCGCTTGGTATTGACCTCATGAGGTCTTAGGCTTAAAAATGCTATATCTTGAGCTAGAGATGTCAGATTTCAGCATTTTAAAGAGCTATCCTAAGGTTTTTGGACGTTCCGGATACATCTATGGTATTATTTTTATATTTTAAAAACAACTTTTACGTGTTTTCTCTCATCGCACATCACATCACTCATTAAGATTCACAACCATGGATTTTTGTGTACAGTTAAGTTGGGCTCTCGAAAAGCATTTTGTACGAGCATGCATTTAAGTGATTGAGCAAACTTTTACGTATGTACTATGAGAAATAGAATTCCAAAAAGAAATTTTGCATTTTTCATAATTACCTCTCTTTATGCTAACTTGACGTTTCTTACAGGGCCCAAAATTGAGTCCAAGTTTCTCCTAATGGTTGCATCCTTTGATAGCCGATATTCCTGATGTCAAATATTGATTCATTGCTTTCTTGTACGTGGAATAATTGACTACATTTAGTCGAGCTCCTGCACCTACCAATGCATTTGTGCTATAATTGTTCAGCTGTACTTTCATGTGAAGGTCCATTCCATCTAACCATTCATCATCCGATGACACTGTATCCTTCTGTAATTCCCATAGTCGTTCATCTAGTTCCAGAGTGTTAATGGGAATAAGTATTTGTTGATTTTTGAGAGCAGCTTTCCTTTTGAGTACCCAAAGCCAAGCTTCCTTTTGGGCTTCATCAATGACCTGCTGTCGTTTCATCTTCCTCTACTTTGCTGCATGCATCTTCCGTAGCAATTCATTGGTTAGTCGAAAATTGTACTTCTTTAAACCGCATCCACTAATCCAATTGGCCATTGGTTCACCATCTAGAGTGGACAACTTAACTGCTCCACTTGGGGATACATCTTCAATGATAAATGGTCCGTTTCTTAAACTTGGGAATATGTTGTTTAAGGGAGTAGATTAAAACTAAGTACCCCATTTGGGAATTTGTTTTTGCTTTTGTACATAGATATGAGCTACGGCAGTTAATGCCTTTGCTCATCAAGCTTTTCTAAATCTTTGATCCTTTCTGACAATTCATGTCCAATCCACTCAAGATCCTTAGCTACCCTTAATGTTGACAATAGAAATTCTATAGGCAGTATGGCATCAAGACCATAAACAAGGTTAAAGGGTGTAGCATTTAAAGTTGTCTTGAATGAAACTCTATATGTCCATAGAGCGGCATGGAGATTCATTTTCTAATCAGACCGTCTTGAACTAACCACTTTAGTCAATACCGAGCTAAGAATTTTATTCGTGTGCTCAACTTGTCCATTTTCTTGTGGGTGATAGGGAGCCAATTTGTTATGGATGACCATAAATTCATTAAGCAGATACTCAATTACCTCATTGAGGAAATGAGTTCTCCTATCACTAAAAATTTCTATTGGCAGTCCATATCTTGTGAACACATTCTCATACAAGAATTCGGTTGTGGTTCTAACATCATTCTTTTGGGTTGCCTTGGCCTCTTCCCACTTGGTCAAATAGTCCGTAGCTACAATGATATATTGAGCTTGGGTTCTATAAGCAGGTGGTTGTATTGGCCCAACAAAGTCTTTACCCCATTTTGCAAAAGCTCTAGCCCCCATGACTGGTCTTTAAGGCATTCTATCTACACGGGTTGGTATTTTTGCTTGTTGACATGCATCACACCTTTGAACCTATTCCTTGGAATCTACAAAAAGTGGCCACCATATGCCTGTCATTGAGATTTCTCTCGTAGTGGTTTCACTAGAAAAGTGACCTCCGGCTAATCCAGCATGTGCTTGTTATATAATGGGAATATAGTTGTCTTCATTTGCACACTGGACGTAGATGCTGATCCTTCCCTCTTCAATACAATTGGTTCCCAATAAGATCATATTCTTTGCTTCAATTTCAATTGCTCTCTGGCAGCGTTCACTCATATCCTCAAGAAATGTTTGTCTTGATAAGTAAGTAACTAAATAGTTACTCCATTTAGGTACGAGTGATATTTGAAACAATGTCACATGAGGCATGGGTGCTTGTTTTTGGCATTTAAGATAGTTATTTATAAATGAGTGAACATCGCTTCTCATGGTTGGTTAAAATACTCCAAGTCTCAAGATCCGCTGCATAGTTTAGTCTTTTGCAAAGTGAAGTCCCACTATTGTAATATATACTTGACTTAGGTATTGGGTTTTCTCCTCAAGATTAATACACAAAAGAAATCTTCCATCTTGATTTCTTTTGTATAGCCTTCTAGCTAGTAATTGATACATAGCCGATTGCTCAATCAATCCGGTTGTAATAGGAAGTGGTATTTGTGAATCCACTTGAGCTATGGTCATCAATGATACCATATTTTTTGACCATTGGGATATCATTTCCATGGAGAAAAGATATGCATCTGGTAGATCATCGTCTACTCCCTTTGGTGGTTCTCCTTAAATAATCCTAGATAAATGATCTGCTCTTTGGTGAGTGGTGCCCTTTTTCACAACTACAGTGAAACAAAATTCCAAAAGGATGATGGACCATCTCACTATTCTTCCTGTGTTGCATGACTTGTTGACCAAGTACAGTAAGGCTTGGTGGTCCATAAAGAACACAAATTTGCTGGCTAATAGATAATTTCTATACTTTTTTACGGCATAGATCATTCCTAATCCTTCTCTTTCGGTGTTTGTATAGTTTTTCTTTGCCACTATAGTAATATGTGCTTGACTTAGGTATTGGGTTTTCTCCTCAGGATTAATACACAAAAGCAATATTCCATCTCGATTTCTTTTGTATAGCCTTCTAGCTAGTAATTGATACATAGCCGATTGCTCAATCAATCCGGTTGTAATAGAAAGTGGTATTTGCAAATCCACTTGAGCTATGGTCATCAATGATACCATATTTTTCGACCATCGGGGTATCATTTCCATGGAGAACAGATATGCATATGGTAGATCTTTGTCTACTCCCTTTGGTGGTTCTCTTGAGATAATCCTTGATAAATGATCTGCTCTTTGGTGAGTGGTGCCCTTTTTCACAACTACAGTGAAATCAAATTCCAAAAGGATGATGAACCATCTCACTATTCTTCCTGTGTTGCATGGCTTGTTGACTAAGTACAATAAGGCTTGGTGGTCCACAAAGAACACAAATTTGTTGGCTAATAGGTAATGTCTATACTTTTTTACGGCATAGATCATTCCTAATCCTTCTCTTTTGGTGGTTGTATAGTTTTTCTCTGCCACTGTAGTAATATGTGCTTGACGTAGGTATCGGGTTTTCTCCTCAAGATTAATATACAAAAGATATTCCATCTCGATTTCTTTTGTATAGCCTTCTAACTAGTAATTGATACATAGCCAATTGCTCAACCAATCCGGTTGAAATAGGAAGTGGTATTTGTGATCCACTTGAGCTATGGTCATCAATGATACCATATTTTCCGACCATCAAGATATCATTGCCACAGAGAACATATACGCATCTGGTAGGTCATCGTCTACTCCCTTTCGTGGTTCTCCTGAAATAATCCTTGATAAATGATATGCTCTTTTGGGGAGTGGTGCCCTTTTTCACAACTACAATGAAATCAAATTCCAAAAGGATGATGAACCATCTGACTATTCTTCCTGTGTTGCATGGATTGTTGACCAAGTATAATAATTCTTGGTGGTCTAGAAAGAACACAAATTTGTTGGCTAATAGGTAATTTCTATACTTTTTTACGGCATAGATCATTCCTCATCCTTCTCTTTGAGTGGTTATATAGTTTTTCTCAGCCATATTCAACTGTCTACTAGCATAAGAAATAGGAAAATCAATTTTTTTTGTCTCCTGGTTTAGCTAGTATACACCCAATGACAAAATTGGAAGCATCTACATGTATGTGGAATATCTTATTCCAAGCTGGTGCTTTCAATATTGGGGCTAAAGTGAGAGCTTGCTTAAGCTTCATGAAGGATTCTTCACACTCATCAGTCCATTCAAAGAGTATAATCAAGCTATACATGGGTTATGCAATTATAGCGTACATGTAAATGAATCCTCTGTAATATCCACAATGTCCCATGAGAGCTTGAACCCCTTTGATTGTTGATGGTATAGGGAATTTAGCAATAACATGAATTCTATTCATATCAGTAGCTATGCCATGTTTAGACACTATATGTCCAAGAAGTTTTCCTTGTCTGCCCATAAATGTGCAATTTTTAGGATTTCAGTAAATTCTATAAAGTCTACATTTTTCGAATACCTTTTTGAGGTGTTCAAAATGATCAAAGCATGGCTCATCAATCTTTGAAAGGTGGTAGGAGCATTAGTTAACCCAAAAGGTATAACCCGACATGCAAAAATACCCCATTCAGTTGCAAAGGCAGTTTTTATGTTGATCTTTAGGGTCAACCAAACGTTGATTGTATCCCAAAAAGCCATCTAAAAAGATGTAGGCTTCTTTTCTTTTAACTCATTCTAAAACATGCTCAGTGATTGGAAGAGGAAAGTTGTCTCTAATGACGGCTACATTCACTTTCTTGAGATTGACACACACTCTTAATTTTCCATTTTTCTCGGGTACTACCACAATTGGAGACAACCAATCTGTGTGTTCAATTTCATAAATAAATTTGGCTTCCTTTAGCTTGTCTATCTCTTCTTTGATCTTTCTGGTAAATGTTTCATTATAAGTATATGGCCTCTGTCTCCTTGGTTTTGCATCATCTCTCATAGATATGGTATGTTGACAGATTTCTGGATCAACACCCTTGAGATCCTTATAATACCAGCAAAGATATCCTGATATTCCTTCCGTAAGCTTAACAAAAGCTCTTCTTCTTCTTTAGTCAGGTTGTTTGCAATATAGGTAGGTCTAGGCTCTTCTCCTGGTTCAACTAGATCTATCTTTTTTGCATTTTCTGGTCCTTCATAGAACTCACCCTGTTTTCTTAGTTCCCTGACAGGTTGTTCGACTATAATCTTCCAATTTTGGAGCGTATATTTCTTGTAATGGGATGGAACACTCATTACATCTTTACCCTCTTCCTCAGTTGTTTCCATTTCAGTGGTATACATCTCCTTTAGAGGCTTTCTTCAACTCTTGATACTTCCTTTTTTGTTCAACTCGTGTCATGGTTGAATTCTGTCCTAGTATTTAGGTTTTGCTTGAGTTTTCTTTCTCGTTTTTCTCAATGTTTTTGATATTTCTTGATTTTTGTTTGAAGGATATCTACTTGTGATTTTGTCTTTGACACAATCATGTGCATCTATTTGCATGAGAAACTGTGTTCTCATTAGAAAGGGAATGGAGTATAGAAGGGCCTCTTTATTTGCCATGGGATTAAAAATGAGATTAAAGATTGAGAAAATGGGGGACTGCTATGTGGACTCAAATGGTGGGTGTGACAGGCTCTAAAACTGAGTGGTCAAACTTATAGGCCAGGCTAGAGGTGGAGGGGTCTTTTCTTTATTAATAAAATAAGAAAATAAGAAAATTTGACCCTTTTTCCATAAAGCTGGGATAAAAAACCACTCTTTATCTCTCTAGAGGCTATTGACTCTCCCTCCTCCCTCCCTAAAAAGGGGTCTTTCAAAAAACGTGTTGACATTCTCTCTCTCTCCTCTTTACTCTCTCTAAGGATGCTACAACTACTCTCTCTCCCCTTTAGCTATGAAACCTACATCTTCTTCTTCAAGCCCACTTTTCGCTCCAAATACCTTTTGTAACAGAGTTTTGAACCTCCCTTTTCCATTGATCACACAGCCTTACCTTCACACCTCTACAAAAAACTGTAGATCTACAACATTGGATACTTCTAAGGTATCTTTATTAACACTTGCCTTCTCCATTGATAACACAGTCTCACCATCACACCTCTATGGAAAGCTGTAGATTTGCAACACGGCTGCTTCTGGAGTATCTTCATCAACACCATCTTTGGTCCTTCTTCCTCATCTAGGTGTGAAGGTGAGGTTAATTACTCAACCTCACCTTCAAACCTCTACATGAAGGTATAGATCTAAAGCAGTAACTACTTCTTGAGTATCTTCATCAACACCTTACTTGGTCCCTGTTCCTAATCTAGATCTAAAATGATCTCTCCTCACTCATCCACATCATTTTGGAGGTTTGGCATAGGGGCAGTGTTAGGTAAGATTATTAGGCTTATTCATTGGTAAGGACAATGAGCTTCATTCCTACTTCCAATGTTCTCGTATCTTTGATCACTCCACCATGTTGGTTTTTGTTTCCATCTTTCATGTAGAGATTTATAGCAGTGCCATTGTCTGTCTTTTTATATATCTTAGCATTTCTCATTATTCCACATTAATAAAAACTGTATATATGAACTAATCTTCGATTTTGTGCATTGTTTTCATGGCTTCTTTAGGTGCTCGTCAACGTGGGAGTTTTATTGACTCAATAAGCTGCACCGATGTGCAAGACAATAGTAGTTCTTCACTTGCTATCATGACTACAAATTATTTATGTGGGTAAGAATGCAGCTAAGTTCATGCTGTTTACACAAGGTATCAATCAAACATATGGCTTCTCAGACACATCATTTGAATGGGAAGATCATGGGTTTCAAGAAAAATCAGGATGGCAAGCGTCTACCAAAGGTACAACATGTGTATATAGCGTCTCTATTGGTGCTTGACATGTCTTTGCCTCAACCTAGGTTTCTTGCAAACTATACATGTTCTCCTTCTATTTATATGTTTTGGATTGTACCATTTATGCTTTTACCTCTTAGGTTGATTCAATATATGCATAATTTGGTGTATTTTCCTTTCATATATTTTTCCATATAATTTTGCAGAGTGGGAGTCAATGGAATCTTGTACATGCAGATTTGAAGCTATTTATGTGGGCATTGTCAAGTTTTTATATGAAAAGTGTTATCTTGAGAGCTTTCCTCACAAGAGATATTCCTCTATGGCCACGCTTCTGCCACATCAAATGCTCTATTATTGGTGAGAATTGGTATGCAAAAACCATATGGCAAAGAAAGGCTTGTCAAAATTTCCATATAGAAGATGGAAGCAAACAATGGGAGTATGGGAGGCGCTCGACTCCAATATTGTTTTTCAAGAGATTGTGGACCTTCAAATATTCCCCCACACCAACATTATTCCCAATAGTTGTGTCAATGATGACTGGCACATTAGAAATCTTAGCAAGTACCTCAATCTATGGATAGTATTCTTTTTGTGTGGATAGCAAAATTGTAAGGTCTATAAAAGAGAAGGGTTTTATTTGTGGGGACATCTCATTCCCGTGATGTACCATTGTACAAGCTCAAACACAGGGCCTTATATTAGTGAAAATTTTGTTTTACATCCCAGCTCTGTGCATAACTATTGATTGTAAAGTTTAATGTAAGTTCTTTTTTATATTTCATTCAATTTTATAGGTGTCATTATTTTGGTATTTCATGAATATTTTGAGTTTTGAGCATTTCTACATTAAAAATAATTAAGTCTTAAAAAATGGAATCCAAGAGTCATATTATTTTGCAAGTGCACATTTAGTTCTCTAGTTATCTTCTCCACAAAAAATAATTTAAAACTCAATTTTTAGTATTTAAGTGAATTCTAAGTAGTACTAAGGCACACAAGTGTGAATATGAACCTGTTTTAAACGACTTACACCGTATGACTGTCGATTGATTTTCTAAGGCATGTGTACAAGTCTAGCAAGAATTTTTTATATTGCCTATTGAAATTTGTTAAAGGGCTTGCTAAGAGGGATTACAAGGTAGATGTCACAATGGCCTCATCGACTTGGGCATGGGATGTATAGGTACTAATATCCTGTTTCTTAATTGGGCCATGGGCCTAGCTTTGCTAGTGCTTAAGGCAACAGAGAGGGATAAGAACAAAGGAAAAATCATGAGGAGAGATAGGGAGGTTAAAGATATAAGTGATCATGAAGAGGCCTCAATGAAACTTGTGCTCCTACATGACTCTAGTCTGACGGACAACATAAATTAAAAACTAGATGGAAATGAGGTGATAGAGGAGGTTCTAGACTTCCATCTACTCCATTTGCATGCAATGGTGATAAAGGGTCATCAATTTGTTTTTCTCAAATGACATTTTCAAAGACTGTTGGACTTCGGTAGTATAAGCAAAATTCTTAATTATTTCCCACTCCAGCCTTTAGTATGGAGCTTTGGAAATTATGGAATTTATGCTCTTTTTATATTTTTTATATCATGCAAGGTGATTGTGACGGCTCTCGATTTCCTATTCTGCTTATTCATTGGTGGTAGGAAAGGAGGTGATTGTTGTTTCCATGCAAGGACAAAGTTCTTGTACCTTTTTCTAGACTCTATAGGACTGTTCGTTCCTCTCTGGTTTCAAGTGTATTCTTCTTCGTCTTTTAAAATTTCTCTGGCATTGTCACTAAGGTCTGATCTTGGGTACCCTGTTTCTAAGAAGTCTACTTATCTAAGAAAACGGGGTCACTTGGAAAAATATTCAAAAGAATGTGTTGCGTTCGGGACTTGTTGGGTCCATCAAAGTATGGGGTTTTTTTTGCACCATGATCAAGTTACATTCCTCATTTTTGGAGTGGAAAATTGTAGTTTTCCATGCGAGGCCATGTTCCGGGGGCAGATTGTGGCCAAATCAAGCATCTTTTGCACCAAAGAACCACGTCGGGGGGTGTTTCAAGACCCGAGGGGTCTGTACCAAGCTACGTGCACCATGGCGCGCAAAATACATGTTTGAACTATAGATTATGGCCAAAACTACGATTGCACAATACGATAACTTTTAGGATTGTTAAGTGCCTGCCTTTCAAGAGCTACAGCAACATAGTTGCAATTGATGCCATGAGCTCGACTTAAGCCCCCATCCCTATTATTTGTTTTTTGTTTGTTTTGTTTACTTTACTTTGTTTACTATGCTCAAGCATCTTTTGCACATAGGCCATTTGCGTGCCGTGGCGCACAGAGCTTGGTCTAGAGCCCTCCGATCTCGAAAACCCCCCAACACCGTTCTTTTGTGCAACAGATGCTTGATTTTTGCGTGCCGTGGTGCACGAAGCTTGGTACAGACCCCTCGGGTCCTGAAACACCCCCTGGTGTGGTTCTTTGGTGCAAAAGATGCCTAATTTGGCCACAATCTGCCCCCGAAACATGTCCTCGCATGGAAAACTCCAACTTTTTGACCACAATCCAGCCAATATATTGCGACAAAAGAGAATATTCTAGCAAACTTGCTCGAGACCGGGGATTGATTTTTGGTTTTTCGGTGAGTGATTTTAGTTTTTCGATGAGTGATTTTTCTCATGTACAATGGACTCTACTCTATATGGGGTCTTAAAAATGTGTTTTTATAAAATGAGAAATACAAGGGTAAATCAAGCTCTATACCTAATGCATTTCCATGTCCATCTTTAACAGAATAATTTGTCAAATCACGACAGTTTTCACTATCACTATTTTTTTTTGAAAATTCCATTTTAGGTATGTAGTATAGTTGTGAAGCTTCTACAATATCTCAATAAAGATTGATGGAATTCAATACTCATTTAGGCTCAGTAATAAATTGCAACTTATTGCATAACTTCTATTTTTTTTAAATCCATTTTTTGGGTCCTAATAAAAGTCTTATCATCTTTTTAACGTGTTAAAACATAACTTCCATGAATATTTCATATTGTATATGGAAGTTATGGTCAGATTATCAAAATCTACCATGACCTGAGTGGTTTAAGCCACTAACTTGATCCAGGGAACTTTTTTGCATATGTCCTAAAGTCCACCACTTACCCCACTATTCTAGCATTTAGTCAAAGATTCATTAAGTTTTAAGTACTTAAACTTCCAAATAACATGTTTACATTTCAAAGCTAGATGTCCTTTTATCTAGAAATACGAATAATTAGCTTTCCTTTGTTTTATGGTGCCTTCTGACCATCCTTTCACCAAGCCACTATTGATATTAAATTATGTACAAGAATGTGTCGACTACAAACATTCTTGGCTAACCTGGTTCTCAACACAAATTTTTGTGGGGCCTAGAAAATGAGGAAAACAATAGTATTTTAAGACAAGTGCACACAATTAACCTAAATGACAACATAAAGTAACTTCAAAACAATGACAAAGTTCACTGCAAATAAAGAGATGACACAATAAGATGGTACAGGTTGTATTGCATTAATCAATTACAAGAGCCCACTAGCTTAGCATATAAGTTTTTTACTTAATTGTTCCATACATGAGAACAAAGCTAGGCTCTCTCTCTCTCTCTCTCTCACTACCACTCTATTGCTCCGCCTTTTGGCCCCTTCGTCTTGCCTTTCATTTGCAACACCTTTCTTTGCAGCTGTAAGTTTAGCAGACACTTTCAACCGATTCTTGGTTGTTGAAATTTGGTTCCACACTTGAATGTCCAGCTTGGCTTGGTTGGTTCTTGGTCTGCAATTGAGCCACAAAGTGACTGATTATTCTCCCTAGGGCTTGACTATTCAAATATTGCAGGCATGAAATTCCACGTCATTATCTTTTGCAATACACCCTCTATAGATAGAACATGAACACATAGACATACAATATCAAAAGCTAAATACAGTGTGTGTTTCTTAAATCCATAGCTGAATTCGATTGCAATATAAACATTCAAACTTTCACCTCTTCCAAGAGCAAGTATTTTAACATTGTTGAACTTAGACCAACCCATATTGTGGCCTACATTGTTGAAATGCATTGGAGTCAAGTTTTCAAACCATTGATAGCAGCTTTCAAATAAATATTTTGGAGGCACTATTACCAGTTTTCAATGTTGTTGAATATAAGAAAATTTGCTAAAACAAGAGATGATTAATAAAGAATCCTTCTAATTTCAAAGTAAAAAGAGTTCCAATAAGTCATTCATGGAAAAATTACACTAACAACACATGCTTTGCAGGAACTGACACTTACCTTAGGATCCTTTGCCAACATTGAAAATGTGTGACCCTTCATAAGACTTACATACACCCCTTGCATTCTGCTACATTGGCACCATGTGTAGTAGATCTCTACTGCATTGTAATCCTTTACCGGGTAGCTATGAGCAAGTACACTCTTGCTAGAAATTACTTGCATAGTGTATAGTTCACACACACACATACACACAGTAAAGAAGGAGATGTTGCAGCAATTGTGAAAAGGATTTTAAAAAGAGATAGGGAGATAGAGTAGGTAAGTTGATGTTGCACTTTAAGAAAGAGGTTATGGAACTCAAAAGAGAGATGTAAGCTTGGGAAGAAAGCAAAAGTGGACTTGGAACCTGGAAGTTGGAGCAATGGAGATATAATTTATAGATCTAGAATGACATGTTGGATCTATGGAGAAAGAGGTTGAAGATCTAGAAGAGAAGCTGTTGGAGCTATGGAGAAAGAGGTTGCAGATCTGGAAGGAAATGTTGGAGCTATGGAGAAAGAGGTTGCAGATCTGGAAGGAAATGTTGGAGCTATGGAGAAAGAGGTTGCAGATCTAAAGGGAGATGTTGTAGCTATGGAGAAAGAGGTTGCAGGTTTACAAGGAGATGTTGTAGCTATGGAGGAAGAGGTTGTAGGTTTAGAAGGAGATGTTGTAGCTATGGAGGAAGAGGTTGCAAATCTAGAAGAATATGTTACAGAGGTAGAATGATGTGTGGTAGGCTACTTTACAAAAAGATGCCCTAGCATGAGATGTCAGGGAATTTTCGAGAGAGAGTGGGGATAAAGATTTCAGATCTGCACTTTTTAGCTAGGTGAGGGGAGAGAAAGAGAGCTTGGAAAACGTTTGGAGGGGGAGAAACAAGAAGAGAGAGAAGACAAAGAGGGGACAAGAGAGGGAAACTTTAAATATTTGAAGATTGAAAAGGTGCTTTTGCGGGGAGAGTAACTCTAACCAGATCTTGTAAATCTGCATATATTCCCCAAGAAAATAAGCAAAAGTATTTTTATAAAGGCATGTCTAGGCTATCTACCCCACCATTCTAGCCCTTGGTCAAAGCTTGATTAAGTTTTAAATATTTCCTTAAACTGCTAAATAAAGAGGCCCTCCTATACCCCATTCCCTTCCTAATGACTAGAGATTGATGGCATGGGTTTATATTTCAAGTTTCTGTTGTCTTTTTTTCTTCTATACCATTTTGACTTCTCGATTTCTGGTTTGGAAAGTCAAAAAATTTTTATTCCCCTCCTTTCATGAGTAGTTCAGCTCTCACATGTTCTTTTTCCAACCTCGAATCATTTGAGGTAGCTGAATATTCTTCTAACTCATCTGTTGCATCATAACAGAGGTCTGAAAAGACTTGTTGAGCTTTCATTAAGTCCTTGGGTTCTTGAATTTTTTCTTAAATGTGAAGGGTTGAGATCATTTGTATGGGTTTTATGTCAAAGCCGTCCTCATTGCAAAATTGAGTAGGCATAGAGATATTTACAAATACATCCATTGTTGCTAAAATTTGACTCCACTCAAATGGCTCAAACAAATGATCCGGAAAGGGTTCATGTATATAGGCTTCATCTGTACAATCCATTTCTAAGATACATTCTTCTCATTTTAAGCTCCCGTTTTTTGAGGCTCCACACATCCAAATAGGTGTATCTTTGTTTAACCAAGATGGAAGCTTCGTTTTAGCCGAAGAGACTGAGTCAAATTCTTGTATGGGAGTTTTCATGACATCTCTATAAGTGTGATCGTTTAGATTAACCCTTATTATTGATCCATACAGGTAATTGTTTCCCCAATCCTGAATGAGTTGTACTTGTCACATGAAAGGTCTTCCCAAGATGATTTCATAATCGAGTTTCTTTTCAAAGTGCACTATTGCAAAAGTATGTTGATAATCAATTCCATAGGAACGAACTATCATTTTTTCAAGCAGTCCTAAGGGTCTTTCGATATGTCCATCATCCAATTGCAATTCACTTGAGTTTGTCTAATGCCTGGTTTTCCCAATGATTCCCATACTACTTTCGTGGCTATGGCTATGACTGCCCCACTATCCGATATTTCCATGGTTTCTATATGATTATATCTCACTGGAAGGGTTGTGTTTCCTTCTTTCCCTTCGTATTATTCTCCGACTTTGTTCATTGGGATGGATCTAATCTCTTTGTTATCCAATTCGTGTTTCAATTTCTCCAAATTTCTCACGATTAGTCGTGTTATCCCCACCTTCTCTAGAGTTTTCTGTAGATCAAAGTCGCAATCCCCATACAAGGATTGTACATCCATGTCCATATCAGGAGGTAGATTATCTAACCAAACTTCTTCTGTAGGAGCTGACTTCAAAGTTAGGCTCCCATGATTAATCTCTCTAACTTTTTCCCATAAGTGTCCTGACCGATCTTCTTCCATGAACAAAATTCCATCTAAGGCATCTTCACTGTCCAACCAACACTATGAGTTCTGGCTCTTTAGTTTCAAGGTGGAGTTCTACCACCACTTCAGATTTCTCTTTACTGGTTCCTACCACAAGATCCTCAGGTTTTGCTATACTCTCGATCTTGGGTTTTTGATTTTCCAGCATCTCTTGAGTAATTATTACCAGATTTTGATAAGCTTCAAGCTTAGCTACTTCCATATCTAGAGAAGGATAGCTTTCCATTTGTTTTCCATGTTTTGGCATGATTTAAGTCATGATTGGTAAGCTTCCAAGGCTGCATTGATTGGCTCAAAAATTTTGTCTACCAAAATTGATCCTCTAGATTTCACCGTGGTTTCCTTGATTTCACTTCCAGTTTCTTTCATTTTTTTCTTGGAATAGTTTCTTGACTTTCTCCTTGATTTCAGTCCTTTGTTTCTGTTTTCTTATCTCATATCTCTTGCTTCTTCTTCTCTTGGTCTTTTGAGAGGAAATTTTAGCATTCTCCGAGTCATCAGAGGAGTTGTGTTTCTTTTTTTTAGCCTAGGCTCTGGTGATTACCTTGATTGGAACAATAGGTTCACTCTCCAATGAGATACTAGGTATCACTTGGACTACATTCACTATTGTTTTACCCTTGTTTAAAGGATTTTTTGGAAAATCTTTAGGGAAGTGTCCTCCTTTTTTTGCAACATTGTATACAAAAAGCTTTAACTGGATTCATGCTCTTGTCTGACTCTAGGCATTCATTTTTCTAGTGATCATTTGCACCACAGTTATGGAAGCTTCCAGTTCTTGGCTTAATCATGGGTCTTACCATCGGAGGTTTAACACCTTGATTAGCTACATAGTACGTTGGTGCAAGCTCTAGTGTAGCATAAGCTACAAGTTCTTCCATTGGTGGTGGATGTGAGTTATACCACTCTCCTTCTACCATTATTGTAGATGGACTAGGCTCAACATAGGGTGTAACAGGCACCTCTGAATGCATGTACTTTATAGATCCTTTTGAGCATGTCTTGTATGGCTGTAAGCGGTGCTGCAACAGCCGTTCCCACTTGTGTTGGTTTGGTGGATGTTGTTTCTCACTTTGATTATTGTTAGGGACATCTTCTTTATTGAAAATATCACAATTGTCTCTCAAGTCAATGGCATCCGTACACACTCTTATAGGGTCATATGTTTCTTGCTATATAATATAGCATGAAGTTCTTTGTTTAGCAGTCCCTCTAGAAACAATGATATTAATCTTTCTTCTGCATATATTTCTAGTTCTAGGAATCTTGCAATATATTGCTTCATTCTAGTTGCACAATCCCTAACAGACTCACCTTGTTTCTGTTTGAAGCTATAGATTTGAGCTATCGTATTATGTTTTATCCCCATTTTGGAACATGCAGCTACAAATCCTTGAGCTAATGTACTTAAATCCATGATTGACCTCGGTGGAATGTTTTAAAACCATGTCAATGCTTTTCCTTCTAATGTCATGCCAAATCTCTCAAATTGAGTATGGAAACCAAATATGCGCTCTGCTCTTAGCACTTGCTTAAAGCTTGCTAAGTGGTCATATGGATCCCCAGATCCACTATATTTTTGACCCATTTTTGAAAATTAGCTGGTCCGACACGTCTATTTGGTTCAACTCCAGGTCTCCTAGCAGTTGGTCTTGTCCCGAGTCCTTCAAATCAGTCTGTTAGAAATAGTGACTCATGTAGCCTTGAAATGGCTTTAGTGTCACACAATTTTCTTTGTGATCCCATAATATCTCTCATAGAGTTCCTCTCTTGGTATAGCTTCTAGTCCTTGGCCCAATATCCAATCTCTTATGGAGTATCCTTGGTATTTGGTTTGTTCCACCTCCTCAGACTCATCATAACAAAGTTATTGCTATAACAATCCCTAAATAGGTAGGTTAGATCTATTGAACCCTTTTCTTTGATTTTGAAGATATAGATGATCTTCATGGGTGCTAACTGTCTAGATTTGGTATGAGAAGTCCATAGAAGATCTTTGACGTTTCTATCCTCCCAACAATAGACTCCGATCCTAGGATTATCCGTGCTAAGCCGTTTCAAAGGCTTCAAATCAACTCGATCGTATTTCTCAAATTCTAAAGTCGTTGGTCCTTCGTTTGCTGCCATATCCAAAATGAGTGTATTCATCTCTAATCCCCATTTGTCTATCACGTCAGGGTTTCCAAAATTCAAATAGTGGGTCCCGTTTATATCCATGTACATTTTTCCTTGGTTATTTGCTCTTATTTCCTCTTCAAACTCTATGTCATGGTCATCAATGCGAATAGCATACTCTTCATTAGGATCTAGCTAAACCTGAGCTCCATCGTCATTTGTCTTATAAAATGTGAGTATGTGCTTATATTGCATTGTCGTCCTGGTTCCTGAATGAGTTGAATAGGAAGACATTTCAGATGTTGATTCTGAAAAATGTCTGAGACTTCTTCAAAGATAGTGTCCAAGTCATCGCCTTGATTCACACTATCTTTGGTGGAAACTCTACTAGCGGTCTCTCCAAATATGCCTTGGTTTGCTAGTATATGACCAGATCTAAGGTTCATATACACTTTTGAAGCCGTGGATAGAGTACTTACCATCGAATTGACTTGTTATCAATTTCTTCCACTTGACTTGATTGCAAATCCTCTCAAGCTTTCAATTCCTTGTTTGCAACCTGATTCCTATATCAGTTTTAATCAAGTTAGCTATTCTTTCATAAAGACTGTACAATTTTTGCTAACTATTCTGTCTGGTATGTATATCACTTCAATTTGAGCTAAGTGAGTCAGCAATTAAGACTTTCAAATTCTACTTTTACAAAAAGCCAGGGGACTAATCTGCAACCTGAAATCTGAGTGAACATGTACTAATTTGGATCGGATTGAACCCAAAATTGACCGGTGGTCTTGTATTACGTTGTTCTAACAATGTACAAGCTCAAAAGTCCAAAATTCTATCTTTGTGTATCAGAAGTAAAAAATCGTGATTATTTAGTTTTCTCAGTTTTTACATTTTTTGGGCTTGTGTTTCCAGGTATTCAACTTGTTATGGTCCCTGGACAAGTTTCACTGAGCTTGAACAAAATTTGTCCAAGTTATCAATTGTTTCATGTCCGCAGACTCAGTTTTTGAGAATCTGGCTTAAGTCTCACTTTTGTGATCCAAACTCCACCAAATTTGATTTGTGTGGTCTACTTGATATGCTTGACCTTGTGTAATATACTCAAATGTGCAAAAATGTCTAATTTTGTAGCAAATCTAAATAATCACGATTATTTACTCCTGGTATTTTTGTGCGACTCTTTTCCACAATGTTGACACATAATGGTTAAGCAGCTCAACTTAAGCTCCCTAGCCAAATTTCATTAAGTTTGGATAATCCATGTTCAAATGGTCAACAGTTTTGTGTCTATAGAACTGACTTTACAAATTTGGCCACAATTTTCAACTCAATGATCCAAATCTTACCAAATTTGGTTTGTGGGCTTAATATAACATGCTAAAACGAGTGGTATGCTGGGTTGGTAAAAAAAGTTGAGAAATGGGACAAAAGTAAATAATCATGATAATTTACTTCTAGCAAATTTTTGCATCTTTTTGGTAAACAAAGCATGTACACTTGTCTAACACTTCAATATAAGCCTCTGAGTCAAGTTTCACTAAGTTTGAACAAGATGTTTCCAATTCACACTCAAGTTCTCAACAATCTGTACAGATTTTAGTTTTTATCAAGGTTTTGGTCAGTTTGGTGATCCAAATTCTATGGGCCTTTACAAAAGATGTTTGTACACATGCATAGAGTCTCTCGTATCAACCTTGGTCACTTTTGAGCTGAAAGTAAATAATTGTGATTATTTACTTTTGGCCTAAAATGAGCACTTTTTTCAACTTTTTCAGTGGACAGTCTTTTTATGATCTATTTTAAGCCTCCGAGTCAAGTCAAAACTTAATTTGGCCTAAAATGTCAAGAAAAAGTAAATAATCTGAGTTTTTGAAAACTCTTGATAATTTATCTCAAATGTGTCCTTAAGATTACCCACTGGTTCTTACAACTTTTAAAGCATAATCTCTAGTAGGATTCAGTGGTCTTTTGGAGTTGTTTCAAGCCGTAGACCTGAAATTCTGCAACTTCACATAAACAACTCACAATTGATTCTTTTGGAGTGAGCAATGTTGTGAGATGTCACCTCAGATTCTACTTACCCTACTCCTAGATTCTACTGCAATGGGGTTGTGAAAAGTCCACAAACACTCGTTTTCTTGTTTTTATGGTCTTTTAAGCCTTGATCTTAAAACTGTCTCGTTCCTCAACCATTATCAATATTCTAATCTAGTTTTACAATCCTACAATCCTAAAAGGTACTTAGCAAGTATAGTTACTTCCAAGCTACCTTTACACAACAAAAGACGACAATCTTAAGCTATATGATTTTAAAAAGAAGGTTTTGACTCTAGGTGATCCTAGAGGAAGTTAAAGGACAACTACACAAGACTCTCATGTTTTCTCTAGTTTAGGTCTCTTTGATCCCCGATAGCGGCACCAAATGTGGGACGGATGTCTAACCTCACTCCTATCTTATTGTAGACATAGCAAGAACCACGAATATAATTGTAAATCCATGGGACAAAGCTAACTTGACTAGTGCATAGAGGCTACAATAGATTTTCAATCTCTTGGAAAACAACAGACAACTCGTATCTAACTCAAGCTACACTCAAATGACAAAAATCACCAAAAGCTAGTCACCAATCGACAAACAAATCATAATCGTTACAACATCAAACGACATCCAAACATTACAAAACTTCTAGGGCATGTTTATAAGCCTAAGCACACATGCTTATGGTCTCAAAACTCACTTTAGGTCAAGTGAAAAAATTGATATTATTAACAGCAGAGTGAGTTTTTGACCTAGTCAATTGTGACCCAAAATGCATCTAAATGCATAGCAATGATGCCCCAATATCCCTCCTATACTTATTTTATGATTTTATAGCTTAAATTCTTACTTATGATGAAATTAGGCCACAGGTTGGCGACGCCAAAAGCTACGGATTACCATGAAATGTTTACGTCAACACGTAGAGCTCTTTCCTGTGGGTTGCAACGCAATAGACGACAGTGCAATGTGACAATTGGGAAGGGAGTAGGAAGTGCGAGAAGGAGAGAAGTGAGCATCGTTAGCTCACGCTTTGTTCTATTATCCAAAAAATTTCCAAATACTTACAAAAATTGACTTTTATACCTTAGCCAAGGTTTTTGTGGTCAAAACTAATGATTTGGGAGCTCTAACTAAAGATAGGTTGATACAATGTGGAAGCTTGTAGCCCTGGCTTATCAATTACACTGTTTATCTAGAAAGAAGGAGTTACAACATTCTTGATTTATCAAAATAACAAGTGTTTTTACAATAAAAGCTATGAGAAATGTTATCCGAGTTAGCTTACTGCTAACAAGACGTTAGCCGATATTTGGGCAAGCTCTTCCTCTGACACATGATATTTCTCATTTGATAAAATCTCTATCACTTGGTAGGGAGGTGCTTCCCATTGCTTTCTTAGTCATCTGCGAGGCATTCTATGAGCAGACATTCCAGAAATTAGATTCAGCATTTGGCCTAAAAGTTGTCGATAAAAGTTTAAAAACGCAAACTTCAACCATAAACTGAAAAATGAGTATAACTTTATCAAAACAAGTCCAAATTTGTCCAAACTTCACCAGTGCATCTAGGGTGCTACATGCACTAGGTCAAATTGATATAGGTCAATTTTGGCTCAGGGGTCATGGATCGCCATCCATGTTGGATAGCATTTTGAACTTTAGGTTGTACCATCTAATCAAGCATGAGTTGGGGATGCTATGGTTCACTTCCTTTTGAATTTGGTTAACTGGTTGGGATTTCATACCAGATTTTGGAATTCTTCTTTGACTTAGAGAATTTTGGTATTTTGGCAAGGATTTTGCAATCCAAATGACTTGAAACTTTAGGGTTAGGTTGACTTTGATAATTTAATGTTTTATACTAGATTTTGGAATTCTTCTCTAACAGAGAGAATTTTGGTATTTTGGCAAGGATTTTGCAATCCAAATGACTTGAAACTTTAGGGTTAGATTGACTTTGATAATTTGGACCAATATATATGGCTTTTACTTGGACAACTCATAGGGTGTCATGGATCACGATCCATGTTGGACAACCATCTGGGGTGAAACTTTGGGAACTTGTTCCTATAGTCTATCCTAAAACACTGGCGAATTTATTTTCAAATTTAAAGAAGTTCATCTCTAGTTTTCCCTGTTTCCCAAGTTATGGTCTGGTTTGTTCCGGCTGTGCCATATCTGGTTTTGGATGGTACTTTTGATCCTTGATTACGGTCAATATGTGTGGTACTTGGCTTTATTGATGATTGGGAGTTAAAGAAGGGCCCTCTAGCAAGTTTTAGTCACTTCTCAAGCATTATTTAGCACTGCTTGGGTCACAAACAAGGTCCCAAGTTTCTTTGGTGCTGCAACTTGCCCAATATCACAAATTCTGCACTTAGCACTCTGACTTTTCTCTCCTTGACATTTGAAGCTCCTAAGATAAGAAAAAAACTACAATGTGACACATTTTCCTACTTAAAGTCATTGCAAATAATTTGCACTCTTTTTTTGATCAGTCTGCCTTAAGAGGTCATAGATCTCGATCCATGTTCTGACACTATTTTGCACAAGATTCATAGGCTGACTTCGAAGCATCTTTCCCAAGCTGTTGGTGTAGTTTTTATTGAATTTGATTCAAATTTTCCCATCATGGATGAATTTTCCCATCATGGATGAACATGATCATTTGCAGATTGAAACAAAATTTCTCTAGATTGCTAATGGTTGCAAGATCCATTTCATGCCAAATCTGTAGGGAACATTTTCTAAGGCAACATCAAGTTGTTTGCACTGAAATTTCCCTACGAGACCATGTTAGGGGACATGGATCGCGATCCATGCTCTGCAACATCTTTGAATTGTGATTGTTGCAATAGTGGAACATCAATTTCATAAGCATTGTTTTTCCCAATGTTTCCTTACAATTGGATGTGGGGGGTCATGGAGCATGATACCATAGGACCTACTAATCATGTTGATTTTGATGGTACCAAGAAAAGTCAATTTGGCCTCCAAACATGGATCGCCATGCATGACCCATAGTGACACCTTGACCTAAAACTTTCCAGATCAATAGTGCATACACATGGAAACATATCCCCAAGTACAATTTTGGAAAAAAATCAGCAAATTTGGGTCAAAAGGGAGTAAAAAAAGGTGACAGCTCACAAATTCTCGACTTTTGAGAGACCTGGCCAAGGAGGGCAAAAGGGATAAGTTGTAGTAAGCCAAAGCGGGCTTGTCAAGGACTATCATGAGAGTTTTACGTGAGCCTTAACAATGACAAATCATCCACCATCGTGGTTTTCTACTCCACTTAGAGACATGAAAAATGCAAGAAATTTTGCTATGCCGACAATAGTGGGATTGCGAGAATACCTAGAGGAGAGGCATCCTCTGATCACAAAGTGAAGGTGAGATTCATCAAAACCAATGAAGCCATGAGAGTTTTAACGGATTACACTCATGAGAGCTTATATAGGTTCACAAACGAGGATCCATATATCTTCTACAAGTGTGTAGAACCCAATGCAAGAGAGTTGACCACCCATAAGAACCTGTATGCATTCACGTATACAGATGCCCACGGAGTGCAAGTTTTGATTGTAGATAAGTATGGGCAAGAGTAAAAACTAGTCAATCCAATTGACCTAGAACAATATACATACAAGGATACTCCGATCTCTACATACTTTCAGCTAAAAATGATGTCAAAGCACATACTAGAGAGGATTCCACCAAGATTTTCTCCAAGACGATAGGACCGAATGGGAGACGTCTTTCCAAAAGACTATGAATTGGTTAGATTGGTGACTAGAACATAAAATTAAGACCATATCAAGTGGCCCAATGTGCCAAGACAAAGTACATTGGGTCGGAGGATCCATATGCTCATGTCTCACTCTTCAAACAAGTTTTGAGAGCTAAACAAATTGCGGATTTCCATACTCAGTGTGAGGGATTCGGGTTGACATTGGAAGGAACAACCTTGACTTGGATCCAACGACTAAATAGAGAAGATCTTTCCAACACATCACAACTCTTGCAAGAATTCATAGAGGAGTTCTTGAAAAGGGGAATCAAGCACAACACGGTGTCATAAATCTACGCTTTCAAACAAAAAAAGTCAAAAAAAGTGAAGGAAGTTCTGCTTTGCTTCAAGTAGTACATAGACAGATGTCCTATGAGAGAGCTACAGCAAGATGAGAGATTATCAATTCTCTTCATAGTGGGCTTGAGGAACGAAACTCTAAAAAAGTACCTACATTTGAAAGGATGCATGATGTTCGAGAAAGTCACTAGAGAACCTCTATATTAAGTTGACAAATGCAAGGGCTATGGCGAGGTGACGTACGACGTAGAAAGCGTGACTATTAGTGCCTATTCTTCAAAGAGTGAATCTGCAAAAAAGCAATATTTTAAATTTCCTACGATGTAGATCTTTGACCAAGTGGTTGATGAGGTGATTAGAAGAATAAAACAAGGCTATAAGAACCTGAATGAATGACAACAATCCACAAGAAGGAGTGACATACGTGGAGGGGATAATCCCACCCCATGGTGTAGCACTCAACCTAAGCTACAACATGTGCTAGGGAAAAATCCGCTTCTTAAGAATGATGGTAGAGTGGCATTCAACTACATTCAATCAGCATGAGAACTTCCACAACCCATGAGAAATCAGTATTCCATGGATGCAAATACTCTCATGTTCATAACCAATCAGGAGTATGATTCAAAGACCGTTCTTGCCAGGCAAGAACAATCATTGGCCATACCACTAGCTACTCAACAAGTAGGACCATGCTACAAGTGTGGAGGTAATCATTGGTTAATATATTGTCCTCTTCGAGGTAAAAATGTGGAGATATTTCAATATTGTCTAGAGTGCATTGCTGCACACCTAGTTTGTGACTATCTTGAACACCCAGACAACAAGAGGAAAGCAACAATGAGCGTTGTAGGATTGATTCCTTTGTCAAGTGGATCTAAGGTAGAACCCACAATTAATTTAAAGGTGAGGACTCAAGCTCACACTCAAGAACCTGCCAAAGACAAAACGGCCAAGGAACCCACATTGCCACCTCCAAAAGAAATTGAGAACATACCGGTGAGAACTGGAAGAAAATCTTGGAAATCCAAACGGGATAAAATGAAATCAAAGAGGCTGCAAGATAAATCTGCTGTGGAAATTGAATTGAACCATATCCCTTCACATGGAAAACTTGTAGATGAAAACATGGATGAAACTACCCGTAAAAAAGGTGGGAGACTATTGCGAGGGAGAGGAAGTAAACACGACCTTACCTGTGGAGTAAATATGGTTGAAATTTTAGATAGTCGGGTAGGAATTTCCATTGCAACCAAGGTGATGTGGGAAAATGGGTAAACCCTGCTCTTAGGAAAACTTGAATGCAATTGCAATTAGCGGATGGATACATGGAGAGACTGATAGGAATGTTAGGACAAATCATTGTATCTTCGTGTGGCGCCTATGAGCACACCTTTGTCAGAATGAATTTTTACAAAAGCAACAACTTTGATATCATATTGGGTAGACCATTCATGCGTCAACTCAAAAATCGTACAAAACTGGGGCTATGACTACATCTACTTGAGACACAAAGAGGTCACTACGAAAATCAGTGTCAAAGATCATAGTTATAGAGATGTAGAGAAAACCTTGGGGGAAGAATTCAACTCCACAACTAAACAAGAAACAGAGGTATTTGATTGGCTGCAAAGCAAAGCGCATATTTGGACGTGCAGAGCATTTGAATGTGGACATTAGGAAAAAAATGGACTCTCCATGGGCCTTGTAAGAATCCCTAATTTCAAGGAAGCCTGCCAAGATTAAGGGGGACAAAGGCTTTGAATGGGGCTATTTTGGTAGGGTCTCCTCCACCTTTGACCCGTAAAAAGGTAGGGGGAAGGGGGGGGGGGGGGGGTAACCATTTAAAAAGTAGGGAAGGGGGGGGTAAACCATTTGAAAAGTAGGGGGGTAGGGGGTCTTCTCTCTCTAGCTTTTTGGCCAACTTGTAAATGGCCTCTTAACTCTCCCATGCCACCTAAGCAAATCCGTGGGTCAAAGAGGTCAAAAAAATATCTTTTTTCAAAAACTTTCAAAAAAACTCTATTCCCCCTAAAAGGTACCCCCAACATATATACATATTATAAAAAAGATTTTTAAGTTAAATTACTCATAATTCAACATTTTTTGACTCCCTCCAAAACTTTTAGGAAATTCCTCCCAAAATTGAAAACTTTCCCTCCTAATCTAATCTCCTCTCCTACACCCATCCCCCTTGCACCTGCACCTGCTGTTGCACCTACACACCCATCTCTCCATCCTTCAAGCTCCATCTCTCCATTCTACAAGCTCTATCTCTCCATCCTTCAAGCTCCATCTCTCCATCCTACAATGCCTCTTGACGACATGACCAATGTCCCAGCAAGCTCTTCACGCGGTAGGTCTCCAAGGCTTTTCCTACGCCTACCTCAACAGTATGTTCCGACAAAGAAAACATGCTTGGGTACATTACCTTCAGCCAACGAACGCCGCGCTCAAGGGGAGAAGAATGTGGATCTCTTGACAGACGGATGCTTGTATCCAAAGGATCCTTCTCTCAATGTTCATCCGTCTTTTACAAACATTCCATCACTGTTGCAATACGTTGGAAATGGAGAGCAAGGTTTGTTGGGCTACTGCAAGAGACTCAACAAACACGAGATTGCGCGGTCCGAGATCTACTTGTGTCATTGGCAGTTGCTCAATGGGAGTGTTAAGGCAGTTACGCCGCTAGCGGAAGCTAAATAGCGAGAACTCAACCAACAACAGAATTTGTCAGACGAGGACGGAGCTTGACCCGCAGGCGCATGGAAACAACTAGGTGGGTGTCAAATCACCTACTCGACCTTCTAATGACAATCACTACTAAGGAAATCAAATCTAAGTTCTAAAATACGCAAGTGACTGAAATCCGTACTACGAACGAATGCTATACGAAACAAGATCTAGAATCATTGAATCGATCTCAAACTCAAGGGGAAGTCTATACACTAGGTAAGAACAACACCCTAAAGACTTGAACTGCAAAATCAACCTATAACCACTCCGTGCGGTAAACGCGTATGAAGACAGGCCAAAAAATACAGGTGATCGAAACTTGACCCCGATGGTACTAATGTGTAGCTCTACTCGTTGTGGTTCTATAGATATGCTGCACGCTCAATTCCGACACACGAGTTGGAAGAAAACTCACACCGAAGCTCGTAGGAACTTACCACATATAGAAGCCGATAGCACGCACTCTTGGTATCTGTGCGTAGCTCTCGCCGTTGCTAACACAATGGCGGTGTTGCTTCTCCAATGGCGGCTCCGTAGCTCACGTAGCAAGTAGATAAGACTCTCACTCTCTCTCTCTCTCTCTCTCTCTCTCTCTCTCTCTCTCTCTCTCTCTCTCTCTCTCTCTCTCTCTCTCTCTCTCTCTCTCTCTCTCTCTCTCTCAGACGCAGTCCCGGTGCTCAAAAACTCACTTTGATTAATAATCTGAATTCCTTAGGTTACAAAAAATTTGGCTTATATACCTCAGCCTTGGAGGTGAGAACATCTCTAACTAATTACATTAGCAAGTGAAATTACTTCGGGATTACAAGCTGGAAACTCAATTGAGTCCCGTTACTTAATGAATGGCTCAAATCAAAATTAATGTCGGAAAGACATTTATTACAATCAATGGTTACAAAATGATGAGTGTGAGCAAAAATGTGGGTGTGATCCTCTGCTGGCTCAACACTCCCCCCCTCCGCGTTCATGTCGTCCCTGACATGACTTTTATGCTTGGTCAATAAAGTCCTGTCATCTTGAGCATCTGCAAATGTGATTCCTATCGTAGGTTGCCGATGGTCAAGGTTGGGCTGAATATTTTGCTTTCGTGGGTGAAAAAGCCGATGTAGAAAGCTTCTTCGAATGTTTGCATGTGGCAGCCAGGCAAAAACATAATCCTTTGGTATATGAGGTGTAACACTTTTGGAGAAGGATGCAATGAAAGATCGTATATCATATTAGTCACTGTGTCGGCCGTCGATAGTAGACTCGAGGTCGTGGCTTTATCTGGCGCAAACACTTCAATGCAAGCTACGAGAGTCCTGCAGATTTTCTTGAGCATCTGAGATGAAAGGTCAGGAGAGCCAGTAAAGAGCTTGATGGTGCCCGTTAGGGTTTTCACCATGTAGGCTTTACCTATTCTCTCTCCTGCCTTTGGTCCTGGCATCCTGGGATAATTAAGCCAATTTGGCTTCTTTTCTGCAATTCTGCCATGCTCTTTCCAGTTTCTGACTCTTGGCACCGGGCAGAAGGTTGCATCCTCCCGAATCTCCTTTGGTGCCTCCACCAAGTAGATGAGGTAGGCTGGGTATTTGTTCAGCCAACCTTTCCTCCATCTAGGTTGTGAATCTACTATCTTCTTTGATTGTTCCTTCTTTGTGATGTCGCCTTCGTAAAGAGCGACATACTTCTCCTCCTCTATTCTCTTTTTCGTCTTTAGCACTTCAAATTTCATCAAAGGGAAAGGCAGGCTGGGTTGCATCCACTGTTCATGGAGCACTTTTGTGTCTAGTCCCTGAAGTCTAATGGAGATTAGGAGTCTCCTCTCCCATTCCATTTCCGCCTTGGCACTCTCCTCTGCTGACTTTTCTATTTGGTCATGGAGCCTTTGTTCTTCTTCTTCAGAGATTCTTGAAGTCAAGGCCACCTCTTGAGCTGGGGCTAGATCTTCAATTGTGGTTGCCTCTCCAGTTTCTGGTAGCTCTATGGCTGCTCCACCTGATTCTTCTTGTGGTGTCTCTGTCTCTCTTCTTTGTTGCTCTTGTAGATCTTGGAGCTGTTTGCGGAGGGCCTCATTCTCTGTCCGTAGTGTTTGATTTTCTAATGTGAGCCTCTCCTCTGCGGCCAATGATCCCTCCGCAATGTGCAACCTTTGCACTTGCTCTAATCTCAGCTCTCTTTGTAAGCTTCGGACCTGGTCTTCCAAAGCTGGTATGATAGCTCCCTCTTGTTCGGTGCCTGCTCTGCTAGCTCTAGGGGTAGTCCTGAGTCTAGTGATTGTTCTTTCTTGGAGCTCGACTCTTTCCCTTAGCTCAATGAGCTCATTCTTGGCCGCCTCCAACTCATCCTCTATCTGCTCCCTTGCTTCCTGTGCACTTGTTATTTCTCTTGAAGCCTCGGCTAGCTGGAGTATCAAGCCGTCTCTCTCGTTTTCCGCATCATAGAGTGATGCATTATGACTTTCAGATTCAGTCATAGCATTCTCTAATTTTCTTTGCAACTCCGCTTCCCTTTGTTTGGCTGTCTCAATCTCTACTTCCTTTGCCTTGGACCTTTCTTTTATCTTGCTGAGCAGTTCATGCACCATGTACATGTCTTTTTCATCATCATCTGTCAACTCTAAAGCTCTTTCCGCCACCACTTCCACTGGTTTTGGCTCTTCTAGTACTTTCTGTTCGTCCAGTTTCTCTTCACTTTCTTTTTTACTCTTTGTTTTTTCCTCCGTTCCTCTCCGTTCATCTTGTTTTTGTAGGGTGATCCCATAAACTGCCTCAAGGGCCTCTTCTTCGGTGTATCCTATCTCTACCAGATCCTCATAATCATTTCTCTTTTGCTGAACTGGATCTATCTTCTTTTCTTTGGTCTCGGCTTCTGGCTTTTCCAAAACATCTGTTTCCACCTCTACTGTGGTCTCTTCCATAATTTTTTCCGTCTTCTTCGGGCTTGGTACATCAGTCATAGAGGGATGTTTGTCCTCAGCTTCCTTGGCTTTCCCCTTGTCGGCTTGCCCATCTTTCTCTTGAGGCTTAGTAGACTCATCTACTTTCCTTTTCCCCTTGTCGTCTTTTTTCAGCTCAGCTTTTAATTGCTGTACCTCCTCTTCAGTGTATGGCTCGACAGGTTGCTGCTCCAGAATAGCCTCTAACTCCTGATAAGCTTTAATATATTGATCGTATTGATCAATATGTGGCCTGGCTGAGCTAGTTCCGACTTTAGTGGGGTCTGACACCCACTTTTCTTCAAAGTCACCCTTTAGAGCTCTTTCCACTCTAAACTGCTCCACTAATCTTTCCATTCTTGCCGCTTTCTGACTTTTGGTTTGCTTGGGAGCAACCTTCTTCTTTACTTTCTTCTTAAGTGGCTCATCCACATCCTCTTCAGGTTCTGAAACTACTTCTAGTTTTCGGCGTGCTCTTGTGGATGCCCTCTTGGATACTTCGGGCTGTTCTTCCTCCTCGTCGGCTTCTCTAAGCCACTCATTCTGGGAGGGAGCCTTTGGCCACTAATCTCTAGCTCCAATAGCTTCATAAGCTATTCTTGTCAGAATTTCCGCTCCTCCTATGTATTTTGGCTTCTCGTTGTGCATGGCAATTACTTGCTCGTGGATGTGTTGAGCGTAGTTCACCTCTTTTGTCATATTGCTCTTTAATGCCCATGTGATGGTGGTCGCAATGGCATGGGGTGGTGTCGTATACTTTTGCGGTCTTTTACTGCAAACATGAAGAAATTGGTTGTACAGTCGGCAAAGGGTTGCCGCTCTTGGGTCCGACATATCTCCATAGGTCGCATTTTGTTTCTTGGGCCCATAGACCTCTATGGCCTCTCTTCTTTCCCTGACCGAGCTCCCTTTGTTGTGCAGCTTCAATACGTCTGCAATTAGCTGTGGAGTGATCTGTACTTCTACCTTCTCTCCATCCATGGCTGTCAATGTGGCTTTTCCATCCTTCTGAATGGATGTTGCCAACTCGTACACTCTTCTTGTATCCACACCTGATGGTCTCGAGGTGAAGAAACTGTGCAAGTCTGTCCTTTCCAGGTACCTGCTGATGTCTCCTGACCTGCTATAATCTACCAATTCCTGTGGGATCATCGGTACATCCACCGCTTGCCCTTGAGGATCTCTGAAAGTCCCCTGGTAGATCTTTATTCCCTCTTTCTCCAATACTGCTTCCTCCACCCAAGTTTTGGTTGGCTTAAGGGTTTCTGCTGGAATGTCAAAGGGTTCCGCTTCTGCAAGAGCATCTTTGATTGTCGGTCTTTTTCTCTTCGTTGCCGATGACTTGGCGGAATCCATGGATCCTGTAACTCCAATTTCAGAAGTTAGAGTCTTTTTAGTACTGAAAGCCGAAATGAAGCTTTTAACTATCCAAATGACTTGAAAATTGAAACATGAGCTATTCAGGGCCTAAGGATGCAAGGTAGGTGAAAAAATATGCAAAATGGGCTCAAAATCATGCTGGAAACATCATACGTGTATGATGTCTTTTGTGTCAAAATGACTTCATATTGGTTGTGCTTGTAGCTGATAGTGTATACATGATTATCATATGCTTGGATTTGAGTTTAGATCCCATTTGGTCAAGATTTGGCCAATTTAGTCCAGTTCCGGCTCCTGGCAAAATTTTGAAAGGGAATTGGATTTTATGATCCAAATTGGATAAAACTTGGTGGTTCACTTTCAAATGGCATGTAGATCACTTCTGTTTAGTGGTTGAAGCCCTGAGGTGCCAAAATCACATAGTGAGACATCATACGCGTATGATGTCTTTTAGTGTATTTTTGGACCAAATTTCTCTATAAGCTTGGATTTGGCTTTAGATAGGCTTATTCAGTGGATTTATGAAGTTTGGATAGATTTTGGGCTAAAAATGGCTCTGGAGACATCATACGCGTATGATGTCTTTTTCATCAATTTTGCATGGGATTGGTTCTGTGGACTCCCCATGTACTAGTGAAGGACTGTCTCTACTCAAATCTTGGTTTGGACTTGAGTATGTTGGATTTGGGCCAAAAATAGGCTTTAGGTGAAGGATTTTTCCTCAATTGGGCTAATGGGGTGATCCTCTTGACCAAATGGTTCCAAATTTCATATGTAGCATGTATTAGATATATATATAATGGATGTATGATGACAAATGAGCAGTTTTGGCTCTGTAAGTGCAAATAGACATCATACGCGTATGATGTCTTTTGTGTCAAAATGGTGCTTTTTGGTTCCAGATAGCTTGTAGATGTGTTAATCAACAATCCTACAAAGTTTCAATGAGTTTGGAGTTATTTTGACAAAATTAAAACCAAAAATCAATTTTATGGCCTACTTTGCGTCTTTTTGGTTTTCCTTGGGTTTTCTAACTCCAATTCTCATGATACTTGGTTCATAGGATGTGATTAACATGTGGAATGAGGCTATGCACTCAAATGTTGAAATGGATGTGAAATTCATGCTGTGAGACATCATACGCGTATGATGTCTTTTCTTGAAATGTTGGTCTTTTTGTGCAAAGAATGCTTTGTGCTAGTGCCCTAAGCCCTGCTAACTAGTTTTCAACTTAAAAAGTCATCAGTTTAGCTAAAAAGCCCCCTTATAGGCATTTCAGTCTCCGAAGTCGTCTTTTTGCCTTGGAGTTGAATTTCTTCAACTTTTCTTCTCGAGAGTTGCATTTCCAGCTCATTGGATATGTTGTGAAGCCATCTATTTGGTTGAACTTGACTTTGGCTCCCCGTTCTCCATCTTTCTCCCTTTGGTTGCCCGAAAGCGTCTTTTTCACCATCGGTAAGTGAATCAGCTTTCTTTTGGGTTTTGCTTGCAAACATAAGTCATCGATAGTTACTTGAAGCTGCTTGTGAAGTTTCATTTCATTCGGTCGTCAATTTCAGCCGTTATGCCAAAATGACGCTTTGTGTGTCCGCAGCCAAATCGGTTGTTCCGACCTACTTTTTGTGATTCAAACTTGGAGATATTCTATGGTTGCATTGTCCTTGATGTGGTTGAACTTCCTGTGAAGTTTCGTGTTGTTTCGAAACTTTTTCCTGTTTGCCTCTTGCAGGCTCTGTTGACCTAGGGTTTTTCCAGTCGTTCTTTCTCGAGCTTTGAGTGTTAGAAACCCATCTTCTATACTAGGGTAACCCACCTATAAGTTCTTGCAAGGTTTGGTTAGGCGGTTGTGCCACTACCTAGCATTCTACCGCATTCCCCGTCTGCTCTTGTTTCTTGGTTTTGGTCAGTTTTCGCGACAAAAGTTAATGATAAGCATCAAAAGCTTATGGCAACGAGTCTACCTCTCATGTCTGGTGTCCTCTGAGCTCTCGTAGCAGTCGTAGAAGGCTGTAGAAGGTTGGATGCTCCTGTGTGCTCTTTGCTCTCTCCAAGAAGGTAATAGTGGAAATGAGCTTGTAAGTGAAGTGAAAAATACTTAACTTTGGACTTCCCGGATCACTTGTTACCAAATTTGACATGTGCTCCTATCTCGTCGTGAAATGCACTTTAGGATTTGAAATTTCTCAATTTGGACTTCGTTTGACCTTTTTCTGAGAAATCTGTCTACTTTGCCAAAATTCTGTCATTTCGGGCTTTCCGCAACTTTTCCCGAATTATAATCAATTTTTACCATGGGTTGCCCTTGTCATTAGGATCATCACCATCTATTCTTTTCTTTTTTTTGATCTCGTTTCACCTGCTTTTTTATTTTTCTTTTACTTTTATCAAGAAAATCACAAAAAATAAAGGAAAATAGCAAATTGAAGCCAAAAAATTCCAAACATACACAATAAATAGCTGGTAACCCTGTGTATATGAATATACACTTATTTGTGATTTCTGGACTTGGATTACCACTTTTTTTCACTTTTTAGCTCCAAAAAACACTCTTATTTAGTGATATTTACACATCTAGAGACCCAAATTCATCATTGATCTCTTCTTGTTGCAAAACAAGGTATATAAGGGCATAAATATTATCAATATCCGCAATCAAACATAAAAATTGTGAAATAATGTAAGACACTGTCCTTGTAATATAATTTTTGTTTTTCTTTGTTTTTGTCGCTTGTAGCTGCTTTGTAGCTCATGTATACCTGTATACCTCCCCCCCTCCTAGTCTGAGTCCTCCTGGACGACTATGAAGTGTCTATGGGCGAAGCATTGTAGTTGTTTTGGTCATAAGTTCCCAATGCAATTGTAGAGCGATGATACAATAGTCTTTCCAATAAAGCTGCTCTTTGTTTGATTGAAGGATTGGTGGTCGGGTTTTGGGTTGGTTTTGGCACTTCGGTAGTAGAATCAGTAGATGGATTCTTCTTTACCTTGTTGTTCTTTTTCACAATCCAAATCTGCTTCCGCTTCGCTTGTGCTTGCCACAAACTCTTTGCGACCCAAACCTGCTTTGTTCTTTGTGTTGATTTCCTCGCCTTGAAATACCTAGGAGTTTCCGTGGATTGTACTGAAGGGAGTTCCTGTTTACAAATCCTTGGGATCCAAATTTGTTTGCTATAGATTTGTGCCGTCATGAACTTCTTTGGAATCCAGATCTGTTTCACTATCCTTGATTGTCTGGAATCACTCTGTTGTTTGGTATTGAAGACTCTGTTTTCCACCTTTGTGTTCTCTGGCACAACCTTTTTTGGTCTCCATACCAACTTTGACTCCGTTTTTTTCCAAGGTTGAGCTGTTATATTATTGCTTGTCTTCCTTATCCAATGTTGAGAGTTCCTCGTCGAAGAGCAATCCAGTTGTATAGAAACTTTTGGTTGCCATTGCTTTTCTTTTTCTCTGGTTGTTGTTTACCTTTGTTCTTGGATTCTTCCTTTGGAGTTGGCTCTGCTCCTTTGGTGAACTTAACTGATTGACTTTCACCTTCGTATTTGATAAGTACTGATTTAGAACTCCAGTCAATCATTGCATTGTATTGATTCTGCCATGGTTGTCCTAGCAATAATGGATGTTGTGTAGCTTGGTCTTCAACCACGTAAAACATATGAGGATACACATACTGGTTAATCTGTATATGTAAAACTATGCATCCGACAGTTTTGATTGAATTCTCAGAGTAACTCTTTAACTCTTGCTTGGTAGTTTGTAATTTAGTGTCATTTGTCAATTGTCTATACAAACTGAGTGAAAGTAGGTTAGTTTGAGCTCCTGAATCCAATAGTGCTCTGGCTTTGATTTGGTTGGTTCCTACTTTGCATTCAATGATGGGTTCTTCTTTGTCATTATCCATTTCTGTTATACTGACTGCGTTTATTCGTATTGCTCCTTCATTGCGCTGTTTCTGACGTAGTAGTCTTCTTTTCTCCATTCTTTCCTTCGCCTCGGCTTGCGCTTCCTCCACAATCTTTTTCTTTTTCTGGACACGCAGCTTTTCTTGATGTATTTTGAGAAGCATGTCTTGGGTTAGCGGCAAAAGATACTTTTTCACTCTGCATCCACTAATCCAATTGGGCATTTCTTCTCCGTCTAATGTAGCAAGCTTGACGGCTCCACTTGGTGATAGATCTTTAATCACCAGAGGTCCCATCCCTCGCTTTTTAAGCTTCTTAGCATGCTGTTTCAGAGTGTAAACTAGGACATAGTCCCCAACCTTAAACTCTTTAGTCCGCACATGCTTATCAAAAAATTCCTTTTGTCGCCTTTTTTGAGCGTAGATAGAAGCTACTGCTTTTAGGCGAAGCTCGTCTAGCTTTTCCAGGTCATCTATTCTATCAGAAAGCTCGTGCCCTGTCCACTCTAGATCCTTAGCCACCCTTAAGGTTGAAATCAAGAATTCTATTGGTAAGATAGCATTTAGCCCAAAAACCATGTTATATGGGGTCGTTCCTATTGATGTTTTATATGCTACCCTATATGCCCATAATGTTGAATGCAACTTCTGGTCCCAGTCAGTTCTCGACTCAGATACAATCTTCGTAAGGACCGTGCATATGGTTTTGTTTGTTGCTTCAGCTTGTCCGTTTGCTTGTGGATGATACGGGGCTGATTTCCTATGGATTACCATGAATTCATCTAGAAGGATCTCTATCACTTCATTTATAAAATGTGTGCCTCGATCACTCACAATTTCTATTGGCAATCCATATCGTACAAAGACGTATTCATATAGAAATTGTGCCGTGGTCCTGGCATCTGCTTTTTGAGTTGCCTTTGCTTCGACCCACTTTGTTAGATAGTCTGTAGCCACAACGATGTATTGTGCATGAGTCTTATATGCAGGAGGTGAAATGGGTCCGACATAATCAATCCCCCATTTTGCAAAAGCTCTTGCCCCCATCATTGGTCTAAGCGGCATATCATCTCTTTTAAGTGGTACTTTGGTCCGCTGACAGTCATCACACCGTTTAACGTATTCCTCAGCGTCCATATGTAATGTTGGCCACCATATTCCTGCGGCTAAGACAAGTTTTGCTGTCTTATCACCTGAGAAATGGCCTCCACCTACTCCTCCATGAGCTTGCTCCAGGATTATCACATACTCAGGCTCTGATGCGCAAATCCTAAGCTGGTTGTCTTTACCTCTCTTATAGAGTTGATATCCTATTAAAGCGTAATCTCTAGCTTCTGTCTCTACAGATTTCTGACGAGCTTTTGACGTTCCTTCTGGGAAAGTTCTATTTGTGAGATGTTCAACAATATACTGACTCCATTCCGGAGCGATCATTATCTTATATAATGTCGAATACTCTGCTGGCGGTTTTGATGAACATACAATACAGACAGTGACATATTCATGTACGCTTTCTTTCATTCCTGGCCAATAGACTCCCAATTGTAACAAATTCCTATATGTTTTCCTTCTTGAACAATGAAATGCACATTCCTGAACATGTGCTTCGCACAGATATATATTATATTCCTCAGGATTGATGCATAGTCGTAAAACATGATCATTTTCCAATTGATACAACCTTCCTGCAACCAATTGAAGATTCTTGGATTGCTGAATAGCAATATGTTTCTGGTTGTATTCTCTTCTATCAAACTCTCCTCCATAGGTTAATAGGCTAATGACATTTTGAGACCACTTCGGTATCATTTCTATGTTGAACAAGTACGCGTCTGGCATGTCGTCATCTACTCCTATAGGGTCTTCTCCATTCGTCAATTGCGAAAGATGATCAGCTCTAAGATATGTTTTTCCTTTCTTTACTACTACCGTGAAGTCGAATTCCAGTAAGATAATGAACCATCTCACTATTCTCCCGGTATTGCATGGTTTATTCACTAGGTAGAGCAAGGCTTGGTGATCCGTAAAAAACACAAACTTGTTGGCTAGAAGATAATGCCGAAATTTCTTCACAGCATATATCATTCCTAATCCCTCTCTCTCTGTTGTGGTGTAATTCTTCTCTGCATTGTTGAGCTGTCGACTGGCGTAACAGATAGGAAAATCCATGTTTCCTTCTTCTGGCTGAGCCAGAATGCATCCTATTGCATATGCCGAAGCATCTATATGCACATGGAATATCTTCTCCCAATCTGGTGATTTCAAGACTGGAGCAGTAATGAGTGCCTCTTTCAATTTCTTGAATGATTCCTCACACTCCTCTGTCCATTCAAAGTTCACTATTAGCCTGTAAAGTGGTTGGCCTATTATAGCGTACATGTAAATGAATCGTCTATAATATCCGCAATGTCCCATAAAGCTCTGTACTTGTTTCGCATTGGTTGGTCTAGGCATATCCACTATAACTTTTATCTTCTCTAAATCCGTGGATATTCCGTTTTGTGAGACAATATGTCCCAGAATTCTGCCCTGTCGGACCATAAACACACATTTCTCAGGATTGAGACAAATGCGATATGTCCTACATTTCTCAAATACTTTTCTTAGGTGTTCTAGATGCTCATCTCTCAGAAGAGAATGTACACATAAGTCATCCATGTATATTTCTAGAAACAACCTTAAGTATTCTTTGAAAGCATGCGTCATCAGCCTCTGGAAGGTTGCGGGAGCATTGGTTAGACCAAAAGGCATAACCCGATAAGCATAAATTCCCCACTCCGTTGCAAAAGCTGTTTTATGTTGATCTTCCGGTGCTATGGCTAGCTGGTTATATCCTGAAAAACCATCAAGAAAGGAGTATGCTGTTTTCCCTGATACACGCTCTAGAACATGATCAGTTATCGGCAGGGGATAATTGTCCCTGATTGTTGCAGCATTCACTTTCTTTAAGTTGACACACACTCGGAGTTTTCCGTTCTTCTTGGGTACCACCACAATCGGAGATACCCAATCGGTGTGTTCAATCTCGTATATGAATTCAGCTTCCATTAGCTTATCTATCTCTTCTTTGATTCGCTTAGCAAACGTATCATTATATGTGTATGGTCTCTGTCTGCTAGGCTTTGCGTCTTGTTTTAGTGGGATTGTGTGTTGGCATATCGATGGGTCAACTCCCTTTAAGTCCTTATAAGACCATGCAAACACATCCCTGTACTCTCTGAGAAGACTCAAAAGTCTCTCTTCCTCGCCTGGAGACAAATCTGTGGCTATGTACACCGGTCTAGGTGTCTCACCTGGAGCTGCTAAATCAACTTTTTTTGCATCCTCCGGTCCGTCATAAGATTCGTTCTCCCTTCTCTCTCGAATAGGTTGGGTTAATACCACCTTCCTATCCTCTATTGTGAATTTCCTGTAGTGAGAGGGAACATCCATGTTTTCCTTGATTTTGGCGTTTTCGTCCTCTCCACTCTCAATTTCTGTCGTCCAAACTTCTTTCAGAGTTTTCTTGAGCTCTCTGTACTTGTTTCTACGTTCTAACTTGGACTCCGTGTGTTCTCTGTTGCGCTTGTTCTTTTCTGATTTTTCTGTTTCAGTTTTCGTTTCATTCCTTTGAACTTAATTTCTTGAGCTTCTTTTGTCTTTTCGTAAGCTCTTTTGATCATTGCCTCTCATTCTTCCAGAAATCTTGTCCTTAACACAATCTTCCGTCTTTACTAGCATTAGGAATTGATTTTTTCCTCTTATTCTAAGCATCGGATTGGTTCTAACCCCCTTTGTTTTTCTCTTTGCTCTATAGAGTTTCTGGCTCGAAAAATCATAAAATCGGACATCCGTTATAGTTTCTTTGTTTCCGCTTGAATTGTCCGTTGACTCGTTGTCTGCTTTATTTCCCCACTCTGGATGATCGGGAATGTCGTGAAACACCTCTTCTTCATCTTCCTTTTCCAGTGTATCGTTCTTTTCAGTTTCTTTTTCGAGTACAGTTCTCAACATGAAGTACGGAACCACGTCGTACCCGTCCTTGTCGCAAAATTTTGTTGTGGGACCATCCGGAATTGCACAAACATCTAGGGTTGCTAGAATGTGTGTCCATTCTAATGGTTCAAGCGTGTTCAAGCGTGTCATTTCGATAGCCCTTTCTATAACATATTCTTCTCGCCTCAGACTTCCACATTTCGAGGCTCCACACATCCATAACTCCTTGGGCTTACCTAACCAAGCTGGAAATTCGGATCCCGCCAAAGTAGCTGAATCAAACTCCTCTAGCGGTGTTCGGTTCACATCTTTGTAGCTATGGTATTTCAGGTTCACACGTGTAGTGGTTTCCATATTTCTTAGGTATATGTGATCGTAGCCCCAATCCTAGACCATTTTCAACTGTCTCATGAATGGTCTTCCCAGTATGATATCATAGTTATTCTCCTTGCCAAAATCGACAATAGCAAAAGTATGTTCGTATTCAATGCCGCAAGAAGTCACTACGACTTTCTCTAATAACCCCATAGGTTTCTCCATGTGTCCATCTGCTAATTGGAGTTTCAACCTAGTCTTCCTTATTACTGGTTTCCCCCATTTTTTCCAGATTTCTTTTGTAGCAATGGCTACCCCAGCTCCGCTGTCTAGTATTGCCATCATGTTCACGCCTTGGAATTCAACTGGTAAGGTTGTATTCCCCTCTTCACCTTCGCAATACTCTCCGACCTTGTTTAAGGGTACAGGCTTAGCGTTCTTTTGTGGTTTGCTCAGCTCTTGTATACCCTCTTGCAGTCTCGATGTTGGGTCTTTTATCCCAAATTTCTCCAAGCATTTTCCTACAGTGGTCCACATATGTGGTCTTAGCCTCAAAAGCTCAGCTAGAGTGATAGTGCATGTCACTGGTGTTGACAAGATCTCTATCAATCCTTGCGAGTCCATGACTTTTTCTGATGAATTCTTCGTGAGGGAAGTGCTCTAATCTCGGATTTTGCTTCATACTCTCCTAAGTATGAAGGTAAGGTATTCAGTGAATGAGGTTTGCTCTCCATTGTTCTAACAGAGCCCCCATCTCCCCAGTAAGATTGCAGATCCAAGTCCACTTGAGATCCTGCCTCAAATTCCACTATGGGAGGATTCCTGATGTCCTTTTCCCAATTTGTCTGATTAGCTTGGCAACTTAGCTCGTTTGCAAAGTTTGCCTCTCTCACTTGTTTCCAAAATTCATTGTAATCCTCATCTCTTCCGTAATTCCTCTGTATGACTGGATGAAAACTCTCTATCTCCTGATCGGTTGTGTTCAATAATATGCGGTCATCCTTGTGTGTATTTTCAGGCTTTTATGCACTGGGAGTCTTTTCAGCTACCCGTGATATGATAGTCTCTTGCTATTGGGTTTTCCGTTCCACAATTCATTGTTTCTCTTGGTGGTTCTAATAAGGCTTGTGCAGTCTCGATCATTCTCTGGCACATTTCAAGTCTCTGCTTTTCCAATTCTGCGTTTGGGTATGTCATCCACCTCTGTTCTTGTATTTGGTTGTTCTTTAACCTAGCTTCGTAAGCTCTCATCAGTGCGTCCAATGGTTCGTGTACTTTGTCGACTAGCACTGATCCCCCTGAGCTTAAGCTCGTTGTTTCTTTGATACTCTTTTGTTTCGTTCTTTCGGGCTCATCTCTCGTTTCCCGTTTTGACTCTCAAGTTTTTCTAATCTATCTTTAGTTCCTCAGCTAGAATAGCGTCTTCACGTTCTTTTCTCAACTTCATGCGTGCTTTTCTAGCTTTCCATGTGTTTCTCTGACTCCGCGGTCCTTGACTAACCACTTCAGTCGCTAACTTTCCATTCTCAGGTTCTCTAGTGGTTTTCTTAGCTTGAGCTCTAGTAACAACTTGCGTTGGTATCAGAGTTTCATTTTCAGACCCACTGCTGGTAGGAATAGTTTCTAGCATATTCAATGTCGTCTTTTGCACTTTGTTTGGATTCTTTGAACAATCCTCAATGAAGTGAGTAACCCCACACTCAGTGCAATAAGCGTTAATTCTAATGATTTCCGTATGTGGACAAACATTCATCAGATGGTCACCTCCACACTTGTAACAGGGTCCTAGTGCTGGTCTTGGTCCCACTTGATTCGTCCTTTGTGGATAGGATGGTCTTTGTCCTGTTAACCCTCCATGAGCTATGAACATCAATGTTCTTGCGTCCAAATTGTATCTCTCTTCATCAGAAGCACTTGTAACTGTTGGTGTTCCAACATTCCCAATCATGCCCCATGGTTCTGGTTGTTTGGTTTCTTCTGGTGGGTAATACACAGTTGGAGACATGTGTGCACCAGATTCTTCATAATAGGCTTGAACAGGCACTAAGGCTTGTTCTTCCTGATTCTCTAAGGTTGGTGCATATCTAATGCCCACTGGTCTTGCTCCTGGTAAAGGTGGTTGTTGTCCCAATACCGGTTGCGGTCTTTCTATCCCCATAGGTCCTGGTACATTTCCCGTTGGGTATCGAGGTACTGGATGTACCTGAGGTGGTGCTAATTGAGCAGGAGGTGCATACTGACGCTCCCTTACATACCCTTTGTTGTAATAGCACTCCTCTGTTGGATGGTTTGTCCATTTTTGTTCAATAGCACACCATTTCAGTGGTTTTGGCAATGGTTTTTGGTATGGTGCCATCCTTTTTAGAGCATCTTCTATCATTTGCTCTACATTTGGCATGGTTGTTGTTTGAACATTCTTTTTAGTGGTAGTCTCACTAGCTATGGAGGAAGAGCTACTGGATGCAAAATCTGTATCCGCTGACACCTCTCCATAAACTGTACAGTTATCCACTAAGTACAATGCTTCTCTCGTTACTTGCTCGAAACTTGTACAAGCTTTCAAGTGCAAGTCCTTCTTGAGAGTGTCGTTTCTCAATCCTTCAATAAAGAGAACAGATAGTCTGTCATCTTGTGGTCGTTCACGTACTGGACACCTCTCAATGTATTGTTTGAAGCGAAGTGAAGCTTCCTTCACTTTTTCGTGTTCTCTCTGTTTAAAAGCATATATTTGTGAGACCGTATTGTGCTTAATCCCTCGTTTTGAGAATTCCTCAGCAAACTCTCTTAGCAAATGGTCAATGTCATGGAATCCCCCTCTGTTCAGTGGTTGAAACCATGTCAATGCGGTACCTTCTAGAGTAAGACCAAATCCCTCATATTGTGTATGGAAATGTGTTATCTGCTCAGCTCTTAAGACTTGCTTAAAGAGTGACACATGTGCATACGGATCTCCTGAACTACCATACTTCTTTGGCATACACTTGGCTACTTGAGATGGTCTCATACGTCTATGGTCTGCTACCAATCTCACTGCTCCTGTGTCCCTGCTAAAGCTTTCTCTAGCATCATGGACTTCATGGGTTACCCTTGTCGGTTCCCCTGCCCTGAGTCTACTACTAGGAGGTAAATGTGATGGTTCCGCTTCGAACCTTGGACCTGGAGTGGTATACGTGGGGATTGGAACTGCACTACCTTGATTCGTATCCATTGACTCTTTGGAATGTAATGACCCCATTGGTCCGGGCTTCGAGTACTGAGGTTGACTAAAAGAGTCAGGAGCCTGAGTTCTTTGTCCTCCTGTTGTCATTGGGTTTTGCACTCCATTTGTTGGTGCTGGTCTTTGTGAGCTAGAAGTAACATAATACTGATGTAGTGGTCCCCCAAAGTATGTATATCCTTCTAATTCTTTCTTGCCCATTGTTGAGTATTGCCTCCCATACTTGTCGTTAGCGGAAATTTTCACTTCCGATCCCTCTGTGTAGGTAAAGACATAAAGTCTTTTTTGGTCTGTCAACTCTCCGGTGTAGGGTTCTTCACATCTATAATAGAGATCTTGCTCCCCATTATTATATTTGTATAGACCCACATAGATGTTATCAGTGTTGATCCTTGTAGTTTCATTCTCTCTTCTTAACCTCGCATCAGGGAAGTTCATTATTGGTGCTTTCTCCTCAAGTTCTTCATCTACTTTGGCTTTGGTGTCCATCAATCCCCACTTGTCCACAATGTTAGGGTTTAGGACTACCAAATACATGGTCCCCTCGTCATCTAGATATCTATCTCTGTTATAGCTCACAGGCACTAAGTCCTTGAACTCACTAGGTCTATCTTCTATCTTTACACAATAGCGGTCCATTCCATCTTTGTAGATCTTGGCACCTTGCTCATTGTCGTACTGGTATTTTATGAACAATAGCTTCATTGTGGCGGAAGGGTTTGATGATCCTGCTGCCATATTTTCTCTGTTGTTCAGGTTCAAGTGTTCCAAGTGTTCGGTGAAAATCTCGTAAGATCTCTCCGAAGAAGTATTAGAAACACTTCCTTCAAAGATCGGCTCTAATGGTTGCACCCAACTTTGGTTTACACTTCCCTCGGTTGATATGACACTTGCTTGTTCTCCTTGTTTTGGTTGGTTATTCTGGAGATTCCTGCCCGATCTCAAATTCATCAATTCCCCTAAAGGACTTTAACTTTTCCGTCTCGGCAATTTGTTTTCCCAAGTTTTTGTGGTCAGAATTGATCCAAACTGATTGATACTTGGTCAATTGTTTAATCTTGTCAGTTGGACAACTTCTGTTTCATCAAGTGAGAATTTTGTTGCAGTTATGCTGAAAAAGACATTATACGCGTATGATGTCTTTTTTCACAGATTTGGACTATTTTGGTTATGCTCACTCTCAGTAGCCCCCTTATGCTCTGTCCACTCACAAAATTCAGTTTGAACTCTGTTTGAGCAAGTTATGGCTAATTTAGGCTTTTCTTGGCAATTTTCCGCTTTTGACTTGTTTTGGGTCAATTGTGATCCAAATGGGATGAAACTTGAAATATAACCTCTAGACAGCTATTACAATGGATCTGTGTTGGCAAAGTATCAAAATATGTCCAAAATTAGGTCAAAGACATCATACGCGTATGATGTCTTTTTCATCAATTTGGGTCAAGACTTGATATTTATGCTTTCTACAGTGTTTGTAACAATCTTGTCAGGTCAGATATCAAAAATAAGCAGTGGATGTGCTAAAAGACATTATACGCGTATGATGTCTTTTGTCCCAGATTTTGACTATTCTTGGTTTTAAGCCTTCTCCAATGTTTATAATTGAGTTTCAAGTGTTTTTGTCAGGTTTGAATGTAAAAACAAGATCTGAATCCAAAATTTCCTATTCTTTGCGTTTCTTGGACTCCGACTTGTCTTTTTGGGTTTCTTTGAGTGTTAATGCTCTTGTTTTAAGTTGAAATTAGGGTATCACCCCCCTTTTGAACACTCTGGTAAAGTCAAAATTTCTGTTTTGGTCTCTGTTTGGTCATTTAGACATCATACGCGTATGATGTCTAAAGTTGCAGATTTCCAGTTTTTGGCACAGAATCCTTCCTAAAGCTTTCTCAAGTGCTCAGCAGCTCCCAGATACACAGAAAATTTCTCTGACTTTTGTTTATTGCAAGTTTCACTACTAACTCGACGGTTTAGTGATCTAACATGCAATCAACCATATCAAGCAAATACTCCAATGATTACTAGCTCTAGATCAGGATCAAATGAAGTCCTACCTAAGCTATTCCTAATCATAAAATGGGTTTGGTAATTGTGATTTTAAAGAGATCCACTGCCACTCACGGACTAGCAAATTCTTCTTCTATCAACAACTACTCAACACCAACAAAACAACAAACAAATCTAAGCTAAACTAAAAATACTGTCAACACGGAAGACCCAGGAATACCCCATTTCCTAGTATCTCTCGAGATCTTCGGAGTCCACCACTCCTAGATCTTTTCTAACTAAAGTATACAAAGTAGTTTATACGACTCACCTCGTAGGATTAGTCTAAGGTCACCTACTTAGGGCTCTCATCCCCGGCAGCGGCGCCAAATGTTAAGGAGGTTACGTCGCTAGCGGAAGCTAAATAGCGAGAACTCAACCAACAACAGAATTTGTCAGACGAGGACGGAGCTTGACCCGCAGGCGCATGGAAACAACTAGGTGGGTGTCAAATCACCTACTCGACCTTCTAATGACAATCACTACTAAGGAAATCAAATCTAAGTTCTAAAATACGCAAGTGACTGAAATCCGTACTACGAACGAATGCTATACGAAACAGGATCTAGAATCATTGAATCGATCTCAAACTCAAGGGGAAGTCTATACACTAGGTAAGAACAACACCCTAAAGACTTGAACTGCAAAATCAACCTATAACCACTCCGTGCGGTAATCGCGTATAAAGACAGGCCGAAAAATACAGGTGATCGAAACTTGACCCCGATGGTACTAATGTGTAGCTCTACTCGTTGTGGTTCTATAGATATGCTGCACGCTCAATTCCGACACACGAGTTGGAAGAAAACTCACACCAAAGCTCGTAGGAACTTACCACACATGGAGGCCGATAGCGCGCACTCTTGGTATCTGTGCGTAGCTCTCGCCGTTGCTAACACAATGGCGGTGTCGCTTCTCCAATGGCGGCTCCGTAGCTCACGTAGCAAGTAGATAAGACTCTCACTCTCTCTCTCTCTCTCTCTCTCTCTCTCTCTCTCTCTCTCTCTCTCTCTCTCTCTCTCTCTCTCTCTCTCTCTCTCTCTCTCTCTCAGACACAGTCCCGACGCTCAAAAACTCACTTTGATTAATAATCTGAATCCCTTAGGTTATAAAAACTTTGGCTTATATACCTCAGCCTTGGAGGTGAGAACATCTCTAACTAATTACATCAACAAGTGAAATTACTTCGGGATTACAAGCTGGAAACTCAATTGAGTCCCGTTACTTAATGAATGGCTCAAATCAAAATTAATGTCGAAAAGACATTTATTACAATCAATGGTTACAAAATGATGAGTGTGAGAAAAAATGTGGGTGTGATCCTCTGCTGGCTCAACAGGGAGTTTCCACAATCTTCAAGATCAGATGCAAACAGCTACTAGTGCGCTTGAGGAGGCAAAGAGCACCATCACAACCAAGGAAAATGTAATTAAAAAGCTTGAGGATACTCTTTCACACATGAAGAGTACTGCCATGGGAGGTAGGGTGAGGAAACGAGATTTGTCCGAAATTCAGACTCTTGCACCACGTGGAGGTGCAAGAAAATGAAGGGTGACAGTTATGAGGTAACATGTTCTGTCCCTCATGTTGTTTAAGTTTAATACCGCTCATCATTGTTGTTTTGGGCAATAGGAGCTTCGTCCAAGAAACGTGCGGCGGCGAGAATGCGTCAGAGGGCTACTTTACTTCGTTCTTGTTTCAACAAAGAGGATTTTATTGGGATGCTTGATGCTCCAGAGGCAAAACACTTGAAAGACGCAATCACTAAGAGGGTTCTTAGTGATTTTTCTAATATTGTCACTGATCTAGATGTTCAAGATATTTGTGATGCTGTTGGGATTAGTACGAAGGGCTATCAAGCAATACATCAAGTGTTAAAAGATGCATTAAGAAGTCAAGGAGTCACGGAAAACCTATTCCCACTTCCTCACAGAGTGGCGATTGCCAAGAAGGTGTCAAATGAAGTTGTTGTTCACCGATTAGGGGACTACTTGTATATTGAAGACACGATGCCTCTTCAGCGGCTCCGTAGCAAACCACAAGGAAGGAAGGGCCGCGGGAAGGGAAGCGGTGCTGTTTCTAACAGCCTGTTGCAGACCGAAGGGTTTGTTTACACCAACTTCAACAATATCTTTGTGGACTTGATACGATTGCAGCAGTCCATGGATGTTTTCCACAATTTGAGTGATGCAGGTTAGTTTAGAGTTGCCTACATGCTCTATGATGTGTCATAACATGCATTCTGAGGCTTTATATTGTTGGAAGTTCTTGAAGGCAAGCTTGTGTTCGTGCTGAAGTTGGATGAGTGTGTAATTGTTAAAGGGAGAAAGTTGGACAGAATGAGCATCACGCTTATGAATGAAGCCCTAGCTTATGCCAAGCAATCTTGCAGTTCGAGTGAAGCGACAAAGCCCTCTTTTAGTGTGCAATCAAAGAAGGATATATGGTGGCTTGGTGCAATTGAAGTTACGAAAGAGACACATGAAGTCCTTGCATGGATTTTCAGTAGAATCCCATGGGTCACAGAGGTCATTAAAGCTCAAATAAATGGTGAGAAGCTCATGGTTCCAGGACGTGGGGAGTTTGATGTTGAATGGCATTTAGGTGGTGATCTAAAGACCATAAAGTGCATGCTTGGATGCAAACAAGGTGCAAATTCTTTACTTCCCTGTCCATTCTGTACGAAAGGGCACAAGACAAGTCGAGCAACTCAAGTGGAAGGTCAAGAAGAAGATAATGATGAACATATAAATAGGGAGTGGCAAACTTCGGTTCTTTCATGTGATATGCTGCAGGTGCCCAATAGGGATAGCAAAGATCCTGGGTGGAACCCCATAATTCCCTTCTCCCTCAACAATGTTCACTTTTGTACATTGCATGCGTTTATGCGAATATTTGATAGGATCCTAAAGCATCACATTGATTATGCTTTCACAATGAAGCCCCTTCAACGGTCAAAAGACTCCTTGCAGGGGGTGGAGACGCTCCTTAATGAGATTGGATGTCACCGATCAAGGGCGAACATTGTAGCAGAGACTTGTAGGGAGAAGACATATGAGGTGGCACAAAAGGTTTCCATGAATGGAGCCAAGGCATGTCGATTTTTCAAGAAGATGTCAAAGTCTCCAATGCAGGTATCCAAGGCAAGTGTCGATCTAGCAAGTGAGAAGCTGTGGGAGTTGTGGAAAGATTTGTGTTCATGCACGACGGACAAAGATCCCAATGTGGAGGTTGCTAACCAACACAAGCTAGTATGGTCATCCTTTCAAAAGGTTGTGCAATTGATGAATCCTTCAAGCACCACCGTTGAGCAGCGAGAGGAGTTCAAGAAGGTGCTTTATGAATTCACAAAGGCCGCTAAGGACGGATGGTCTGAAAGCAAGATTACACACTATATGGTATGTTTTAACGGACTTAATACATATGCAATGTTTGAAAATGAAACTTTTCTATTGGCTTATCTCCTTTTTGGTTGTTTTAGCACATTCTCTATGCGCATGGTGCATACTTCATGGACCGCTATGGTTCGCTTGATATATGGAGTACACAAGGCATGGAGAAGTCCCACTATCGAGCAAAAGGAGTCTACTTCAAGAATACTTGGCATGGTGGTGGTAGTTCACACTCCAACTACCTCCAAGAGATGTTTAACTGGTTTTTTAGGCACACCTTTGGGAGAACTCGTACTATTGAGAAATCAAGAGAATCGATGTTAGCAAAGCAGTTATGCAATGCCTCCTGTACTGCAGCATCCGAGAAGTGGAAACGCTCACGAGCGTCCTTGGGCCATGAAGCTTGGCGTGCAACTAAGTATCGAAAAGGTAGCGTTTGGGCGTCACGTCAGCCGTCCACATGATCCAGGTTTAGTTGTTAAATTCAATTGGTTTATTTGAGTTTCACTCAATTGGCCGCATAGTGTGAAAGGGCCCAAATCTCAAAAAAACCTATTTAAAGGTTGAAGGTGCTCATTTTGTCATTTTCCTTGCTAGGTGCTACCATGGCAAGAACAAAACAAATGGCTAGGATTGCATATCTAGAGGGGCCGGATGGCCAACGACTCAAAGGTACAGCAACAAAAGCTGGAACTTCACAAGCTCAAGGTGAAGTCCACATAGAAGAAGCTGGAGCTTCAAATCAGCATGGCCAGTCCTCTACAGCTACAAAAGAGAGAAGGAAGCATCGCCTTGTTGTCTATTCATCGGACTCCAACGTTTAGGATGGCAACAGGGAGGATGAGAGTGACCAAGGCAAAGAAACAAACATCCAAAAGCAACCGTCAGAAGGCTCCGAAGAGACGCAAAGGGATGAAGATGCCCCATGGGTTGGCGTCCAAATACAAACTTATCAGGCTCACATGTCTATTGGGGGTAAGACACTTCCTAAAGGGAGTGGACCTACACCATCACATCCGCTCAATAGTGAAGAGCACGAATCAGATGGAGAGTGGGTGGAATCAGATTATGAGATGTTGGAAGTGCCTATGCAGAAAAAAAAGAGAAAGAGAATTGTCTACAAGAAGAGGAAGCAAGCTGCCCCAACTCGTGCCAAAAATTCACCTCCACGTCGACCTCAGAAGGTACGAAAGCGCAGCCGTGCTTTTGCAGAGATTCAACACTATCAAAAGAGCACCGAGCTCTTGATTCGGAGGGCCCCTTTTGCAAGGCTATGCAGGGAGGTTTTGCAATTGTACAACACTCAGTTTCGGATGGGCGCCGTGGCCATAGAGGCAGTCCAAGAGGCAACAGAGCAATATTTAACTAGCATATTCGAGGATTCTAACCTCTGTGCCATCCATGCAAAGCGTGTAACCATTATGCCCAAGGATATGCAGCTTGCTCGCCGTTTGCGCCATGAGGAGTAGCTTGTAATTAGGCATCAAACCTTTTTGTATTTACGGAACTCCAAGATTGGGAAGAATTTGAATACAAGCGTCTTTTGATTGTATACCCCACTCTGTGCATTGTATTGGGAAGAATTTGAATATAAGCATCTTTTATTGTATACCCCACTGCGCATTGTATTGTTTTAATTCTGTACCATGTGATGTAGCACTGGTCCAAGTTTTGTCTACCTTCTATTGTATGTATGTAGCCATTAGCTTGTTATTGTGAAAAATTGCCTACGTTTAGCACCTTGGCTAAGTGGGGCATGCACTTCCTGATGTATCCATGCTATGTGACTCACTATTGCATGGCAAAAGCATCTACAAAGTGTTTAAAATGGCTTGGAATGCCCCCAAACTGGCTGCCACAAGGGCGCACATTTGGGGCTTCCAGAGGCCTATGGATGAACACAATGCGCGCCCTTGTGGCAGCCTTTTCTAGTGCTTTCCAAACACTTTCCAGTGGTTTCCAGACAATTTTGACAAGCAATAAGTGTGTTTTGTTTGCTTCAATGCTTCAATTAGCATAGATGCTTCTGGCAATCATCCCCCCTTAGTCCATGTCAGTCCTATACTCCAAAATGGGCTAGATATTGCCACATAGTTTACTCTTGTGGTTTGTTAATACAAATTTAGGTATCTGGGGCAAGATGGGCTTAAGGTTACCTGGGTATGCATGTCTTTCTGTTTTGAAACTGGGTATTAATGTCTTGTCACTCTGTTTTGCACCTGGGTATGCTCCTAGATGGGTCCAAAATCATCTGCCACAAGGGCGCGCATTTGCACACTTCATCTGCTGATGGAAGGCCCCAATGCGCGCCCTTGTGGCGGCATATTTTAGGGACTTCCAAGACCTTTACTACGCACATCCATAACTTTGGAAGCCTAGATATAACACAGTATGCATTTTATTAATTTTAATGCCTGCCAAACCCTTTAGTAGTCATAGCAGAAATTATGGTGCTTCACATACACAATGGAAGCCCAACATATAAGAAATTCAAAACCTTGCAAGAAAGAGAGTCATAGACACCAAAAAGTAGTTTCATTAAATAAATCAATGCTTTACATGATATCCGGCTTTTGCTTTAGGATCTTTCGAATTACAATTTTCTGGCGCTTGGCCTTTTGGGGTGGCTCCATGTTAAGTAAAGTGGTTGTGATTTCTTGGGTGTCATTAACCCCTATAGCTTGGTTCATGCCGACATGGGCAATAAGGAGCCCGCGAAAGTTAACACTGAAAGTGGATATTGCAAAATCTTTCTTTACAAGCACTACAAGGTTGGCCGTTTGGGCAAGTGTTGTTAAACACAACGCCTTGGAGAGTGAACGGAGAGCAAAAATGTTGTAGCAACCATTGGGAGAGTAGTTGGCATGGACAAACACCACGACACCAGTGGGAAGTGTTCCGAGGTAGTGAGCAAGTGCCGCTTGAGGTCCGAACGGCGTCCTCCTCCCCCCTGACCGTTGCGCCCAGGCGTCAACCTCCAGAACATCCTGCAAAACATAGGTTTTCTGAGATATGGCACAGAATTATGATATAACATTAACAAAATCATTTGTAACAATCAAATGTAAGTGAGCATCTATACCTCTTGTCTACGATCCTCCTCATCGGCATCCGGGTGCAAGTAAAGATCCACACTTGACTTCCCCTTTGGATCAAGCAAAATAGGTGTTGCAGCAGGTGGTGGTGAATCCACTCTTGCGCGTTTAGCCAAACACATGGCTTGCACGGCCACAAACTCCTCCTCAGAGACCTTGGCCTGTTCGGCCGCTGCCACCTCGGCTTGTGCGATCGCCACCGTGTCCGCCAAAGTATTCCCCATGGGAAGTAGGAGATCCTCGTCATGGGAGGTGGTGGTATCAACCTCAAACTTGCCATGGGCATCGAGGATGGCGAAACACTCATCCATGCGAAGCTCAAAGGATTTCTCCAGATCGTGCCTAAACACAAACTCCTCCCCACCCACCACAATGGAGGAGAAGCGGGTAATCTCTACCTCAGGGATGGCATCCCGAGTGGTGGTTCCTTCTGGCGGTCCCGAGGATGAACTGACAAATGGAGAGGCCTCCAAGAGGCCTTGAATCCCTACAGGGTAGGTCAAGGCAAGCGTCTCCTCTGCGGATGAGTCAATGGCCGCGGGCTTGGGGTCCTTCACATCAGCCAGTACCCCGCCGATCTGCAAGTGTGGTAGCACTACGTCAGGGCCTGCTAGGCACTCGTGAAGGAGGAAGATCATTATGGCCTGAACAGAGAAAAAAGTGTTTTCGATCCTTCCCTTACACATTGCTCGCACATCATCAGCTTCAAGCCACACATATTGTCCGGCGGGTTGTGCTATGGTGGCAAAGCGTGCAAGCTGCTGATGAAATGGCCTGTCCCCTTGGTAGATGTGGTGGAGAAGGCCTTCAGGGACCCATTGCCCTGGCCGGTTTGGTAACTCAACAATGAATCTCCCCATGCACGTGGAAATGTATGAAGTAATGTGCTCAAGAGATTGAGAGTGGAGGGTCGAGGTGGTTTCCAAATCGGGTTGGGTTGTGAAAAATGCTTGAAGCTCAGGGCGATTTGCATGCCCAACCTCAGTAAGGAATGCATCTAAAGCACTAGTAGCAGCCATGTCTTCTCTTTGCGTGATTGGGTATGCTAGGTCTCTCTGCAATGCTGGGATAAAAATGGTGAAATGAGGAGGTGGTCCCCCTTATATAGACATATTCCATCTCGAAAAAAAAAATGCATTTAAAAAGCAGACCTTGCGTTGTTCCAGTTTGAAACTTGCATTACCGACATCCTCGAATCCCATTATGACAAAGTGTTCCTGAAGATTGGCAAGAGTCCAATGCGGATTCACTGCAACCACCTCCACCTCGTTATTGGGCATGCAGACACGAATTTGAAAGGATTGAACCTCTTCGGCTGTCAGCTGCAAGGGTATCCATTTGCCACGTTTGTGCATCCACCTCTCGTAGCTAAACCGTGCATACAAGGTGCACCTTGCTTTCAAATACCGAAGGCAAAGCTGTGTGGGGGACACATTGCACTTATAACGATCACCATCATGCAAACCCTCAACATAGCCCCAATTGACACCTAGAATGGTGTCCATTGCATCTATGTCAACTTCTTTGCAAACAAACATTGTTGGTGTTTCTACAATCGGCAGAGAGTGGAATGCATGCACAAACAAATGAATGGGACAATGCCAACTGAGACCCACCGATCTGGTTGCCTTACCAAACTTTATGGACCCTTGGAAATCTTGCAGCACCTTGCGCTTGAAAGAAAGAAAAGCCCAATGGTCTGGAGTTGGCCATTCTGCACTCTGCAATGAGGGTGTCTCCACCGCTTCTAACCTACCATAGCTTTGGCTTGACTTCGGCACCACGTACTTGTGGGAGTACATGAATATTCACTGCTCGGTAAGTTTTTTCGATGAGACATTAGGAAACATAAGCTCCCCAATGTGAGCATGCACAACCATGAACGTGCCTGCGGCTGCTCCTCAACTAAGCTAGATGGAAAAACATCTTTCCAAATGCCCTTAGTTAAACATAATGATCACATAAACGTAAACATGACATATGCATGGGATAGCTAAACCATGAAAACTTACAATGAGGTGCAAATTGAGTTGAAGCTCTCTTGAGGTGGATCTCAACTGCACTGTAGACGTGTTGCACGATGGCCACCATTCCGGACTTGGTTTTTCTGAATGCCAATAGCCGACCCTTCCAATGACGTTCCAATACGCCACCGTACGCGATGAGGTCCAACACGTGACAGTTGCATGTAGACCCATGCACCCTTCTTGAATACTTGTGGGATCCATACCCCCTCTGAGTCTTTTGTGTTGTGCAACACAATCTCCTCTATCTCTGGTTTGGGCTGTCTATGCGTGGACAGGCTTGGGAAGTTGGGATTAGGAAGGGATTTGAAAGAGTTGAGTACTGTGGAGAGAGAATGAGGAGCTGAGGGGAGGGTGAGGTGAGCTGCCTATGGTGGCTATGGTGGCTTTGACAGTGGAGATAGAGAAAGAGGGGAGGAGTGAGAGGTAGAGAGGATAGTGGAGCTGTGGGCTATGGAGTGTGGGACTGTAGAGGGTTGATGGAGGTGTGAGAGAAGGGGGAGCTATGGAGAGAGAGGAAGAGAGTGGTGGAAAGCTTTTGGCTATGGCTGCCTTGACTGTAGAGAGAGAATGGGAGGAGGGAGAAGAGGGAGAGTGTGGGAGAAAAAAGTAATGAGGGAGAGAGAGAGAAAAGTGGAATTTGGGGGGAAAATTTGACTTTTTTAAGTTAGTTTATATTTTGGGGCAGTTTTGGAGGCAAATGGGTCAACTTTGGAACTTTTAATTTTTTTTCAATTTTTAGGGTTTTTAAGCATGCACGTTTTTTTTGGGGGGGTCCCTCCCTCTTTTATGACACCTCTCTCCTCCTATTTACCCTCCCCCCCTAGCCTACCTCCCACCTCTCTCTAAGAACCAAGCATTGAAGAGGGAGACAATTAGGCTGCACCCCTACCATTCCTCCCCCTCTAGGTGATATCCCAAGAGCCTTCTCATTGGTTCTCCGTTAAGCCTTCACTAATCAAAAAGGCCCAAGGAGAGTCCATATTTTTCCTAATGAAGTCTTAGAAAGGAGATTTCATCCGAGAGCATTCAATAGAAAATAAAGATTACATTAAGGAAGCATTTCTAGAGGAGTTATTTGAACCCTTTGGATGGGATCAAATACTAGCGACTCTTGATGTCTATGTAAATGAGGTGACCAACACCAAATTTTGCGACAAAGATGGCTATGATATAAGACCCTTTCTAATGGTTTTGGCAGTCCAAGAAACTGAAAACCTCTCTAAAGCTACTACAAAAAAATTGGTAAGAGATTGAAAACAAATTGTGGACAAAGTTTCTATACAAGATCTTCCACACGATGCTAAAGATGGACTTTCAAGTGGCTATGAAATCACTCCCTTATTTACGATAAATGTGGTGAAGAAAGCTAATGAGGTTTGTGAGTGGGAAAGCAGAAAGAGTGAGATAGATGACTACATCATGGAGCATGATACGAAAGTGCAAACAAAGGAAGCAGAGCAACCAAAAGAATATATCATCATGGACGTATCTAAATAATCGACACAATCTGATTCAAAGCACAAATGAAATAAGATGACGGGTAAATTTTTCCAAGTTCAACGTCAAGTATTCAAAAAACACAAGATCAAGAGAAGTACAAAGGATAAGGAAGAAGATCAATTGTCCCCTACAAAGATCAAATTTAGCATATTGAAGAAACGGAACTTGGAATACATATTCAATTGTGATAGATCCAAAAGCGACAAAGCATCTAATGTCTTATGGAACGTGGATAATGATGGAAAAGCCGCTTGTCATCGAGCTAGAGAAGATAGTGTCACAAGTTCAAAAATGTCGATTCCTAGCTGTGGCATTGCTGAAGTCGTACTCAAGGTGAATACTAGGGAGTACAAGGATACTTTCCAAATAATTGACTCCCATCACATCAAAGAGAGTGATCCTGACGTAAATATAAAGAAATATCTTCTTTTGACAACAACCCAAATCTTCAACAATGACAAGATTAATAGACCATAAAGCTTCACTAATCCATGTAGAGAAGAAATTTCCAACCACCGTGGAAAAAGGTAAAGCTAAGGTAACTATTGAAGAAGATCAACCTCCCAAGACAACTTTACCTTTAACGAACCTCCATCAAACTTCCCGTGCAGCTTCTTCATCAAAAGACAAACCATCGACAATGCAATGGAGACCAAAGAAAAAAGTCTATCAACGAAAGTTTCCATCACAAAAAGGCATCCAAAAGACGCTGGAAAGAATAAACCAAGTGTTAGTATCCAAGGAGTACATCAACGTCAACGACCTAGTTTGGATACATCAAGCACGAGTCCAACCTCAAAAACAAAAGGTGACACGGTGGGTAGTATCAAATGAGTCAATCACTACTCAAGGATACTTCCAAGGAAACACCAGTGTTTGGGCCAAAAAGCCTAAAGTAATATCCTTGATCTATTGACCTTAAGAAAGAAGTTCTACAAGGAGAAAGTCGAGCCATCAAGAAAAGACCAACAACTCAAGAAAGAGTAAAACAAACCATAAAAGGTATCAAAAGAGACCTTCAAAGCCACAAGCAATGCGACAAGTGTTGTTATAAAAGTCAGATGTTAGTCAAGCTACCCAAGAAAGACAATGAAGCATTGAATGATTCCAGTCAAGCTACTGGAAGCACAAGGATTTATGAAGGTAACACTCAAATATGGTTATCAAAAATTGTCGCTCAATCTGGAACAACCAAGAGAAATCATGCAGCACAAGCTTCTACCCAAACGCAAGCAATGACAGCCAAGAGCCCACAAAAGACAATCACAATTGAGGGTGCTAAGATTTCTAGATGGATACCTTGTCTTCAACTACAAAATTAAGGCTTCTACACAATGAAAATCACCAAATCTTACTACCGAAGCCTAGTGTCCATCAAGTCATTGAGCAAAAGAAGAAAATGCAAAAGATGGTCACACAAGGACCAAAGACAAGGTGGCTTCCAAAATTGCTAGTGGAAACTCAATCACAAAGAACCCACACCTATCGACAATTGCTTCTCATGGGAATTAACACAAAGGCTACATCAGTCCCTACAAGAGCTGAAGGACTTGTTTCACAAAGTAGTGACAACATACAACAAGAAAGTCAAGAGGAGCCAAAATGTGCCAGCCTACTGGAAAAAATGGTGGCATCCATAGACCAACACAATGAAAGGGGCATGAATCTCCCGAACTTATGGAATTTGGTTTTTGGCCTTGAATAGGTAAGTCCAAATTTCCCTTAAACATACATGGCATAAAAGTCAGAGTCGGGCAGCTATGCCACTAAATGATTGAGGCGTTAATCCCAAACCTTCATGTAATATTCTATGGGGTCTAAGAATCTTAGTTATTCTAGGTAATGCTCAAGCTAAAAGAGTTGAGCATAATTACATTCTCTTGCTCATCCTAGTATAGGTGAGCATAAGAGTCAAAGTCTATGTGTGGTGAAGTTAAGGAGGAAGTCCAAATGGCACTCATGCACTAACCACGATGAGGTATGAGTGAGGAAGCTTCTACATAAAAAACCCTTCTTGAAAATGTGAAAGATATTGAGATGTCCTTTGATGCCACATGTGCTACATTTTTTCCTTGAAGCACCCATCAACTCCATCTCTTACACAACTTGCTTTTGTTTGATAAATTTTTCAGGATATTAAAGCATAATGTCCATCAAGTAATCAAGAAAATAGAGCAAGTGCAAAGCACGATCACACATGGACCAAAGACAAAGTGGATTCCAAAATTGCTAGTGGGAACAAAATCACAAAGAACCCACACACATCAACAACCACTTCTCATGGGAGATAAATCAAAGGTTCCATCAATCCCTACAATAATTGGAGAACAAACGACAAGCAAGTCAAGAGGAGCCAAAGTATGCCGACCTACTTGACAAAATGGTGGCATCCATAGACCAAAACAAGGAAAGAGGCTTAAATCTCCAAGAACTTTTGGAATTAGGTTTCTGGCCTTGAACAAGTACATCCAAGTTGCCATGGCATATAAGTCAGAGTCGGGCAGATAAGCCACTAAATGAGCGAGGAGTTAGTCCCAAATCTTCAAGAAATATTCTCTGTGGTCTAAGAATCTTAGCTATTCTAGGTGTTTCACAAGATAAAATACTTGAGTATATTTACGTTGTGTCACTCTTGCTAGTATAATGTGAGCATAAGAGTCGAAGTTTATGTATTTTAAGTCTTGTGAAGTGAAGAAGGAGGTCCAAAAGACACTCATGCACTATGCACAGTGAGGTAGGAGTGGAGAAGCTTCTACATCAAAAACCCTTCTTGGAAATGTGGAAGATAATGAGACATCCTTTGATGTCACATGTGCTACATTTGCTCCTTGAAGCACCCATCAACTCCATCTTTCATATTGCATGCTTTGTTTGACAAATATCTCATATGCATTTAGAGTGTCCCATAATTGATACTTGCATTAGGCACTCTTCGTTTGTTTCTCCCAAGCACTCACCTTGCGTGAACAAGTACTTCAAGTCCAAATGCTAAACTCCAATCAGAGTGTATACCAAAGGAACTTTTGTCCCACCGGGTGTTTTCCCTTTGGTCATCCACATTTCAGAAACACTCATCATTATCTTCTTGTATATATTCCTTCTACATCCGCATTAAGGATATGGCTACCCAAATCATTTGTCAAAAAATTAGTGAAAAGCTGCAAGTCTTCACATGCTTGTCAAGAGAAACTCTTCTATTCAAGCACGACAACACAACATCAACAACAATGGCAAGTCAGAGAAAGACATAAAAAGACAAATGCCAATCAATGAAAACCTTAGCAAGAGAGCTATCAACAAAAATCATAAGGAGCTCACAAATTTCTTCAAAGCTGGTGAAATATTGTAGAAGACTTGCATCACAGTGGAACCACAAACAGGAGCCATCATAATGTTAACAACCCAAACAAGTTAAGTTCCCACCAATGTAGGCACATCAAAATCCGTCTTCACGGCCAATAGTGGCCACTTTGAAGAGACTAAAGCGCAACAAGATGCAAAATTTCCTCGCCAATAGAAGCCCCACTCATGTAACAACAGTGGCACAAAATGATATGAATCACTCAAGGAAGGGGGGATATTATCTTTTGGAGAAGAAGAATCTCTGCTAACAACACCAAAGGAATGCCCAAGAAGTGGAGCCACAAGAAAAATCTAGAACAAATACCAACCTCCCCTTCCCTCACAAAGACAATGACAACTTGACTACAGATTCTTTACTACGAGACCTTGAATCATGTCATGGACAACATGAAGTAAGAGGGGGGGAGTGTTGGAAGATTCTTCCAAAAAATATCTACTTCAAAAAGGAAGATGTTTGGGAGGTCTTTTAAACCTTTGTAACACAAACTTGAATGTTAATTTAGCATAAAAACCATTAGACTTTGTCTCACTTTTTATTTATGAAAAATCTGGGGCTATGAGCTTTCAAGTTGTATCATAAATTAGAAAAGTTTCCTGGATAGGCTACTTATTTTTGGAGTAGTTTAGCCCTTGTACATAAGATCCTTAGCTAGGGTATAAAAGGCAACGTTTTAAGGTTTTGAAACACAAGTTTTGTTATCGCTAAGAAGAAGATAAGATTTCTTTGTACGCCATGAGTTCCCTCTTACTACCAGGATTTCATCTCTTTGCACCGCACCTCTTCTAAGTGGCATATCTCACTATCCAATATTTATTTTGAAATTCTATAAGGTACTTATGATTCCCAGTGCTCAGAAGCATCTAGTAGGTGTGTCCACACCAGAATTTGCTACCTATAAATTTGTGTTTGGAGGAAATTGTCATTTTTGCAAGTGTGCAGATTTTAGGTTTGCTGGTCTAGAATTATTTTTTTGACCTAGTAAGGAATGAGCCTACCAAGTTTGGTGTTGATCAAAGATGATTTTCTATTGGTTTTGCATGTGGCTGTGTGATTAAATCAGAGCGGTAGAAATTAGGTTTTTTGCGTCTAGAGCGTTTATAGATTGTTTCCATGGAGTGTATTGTGTTCAAATAAGATATTGACAATCTCTTGGCGTGCGTCCATGCCCTAGTTGAGTCACTTCCTCCCTTGGACCATCTCTTTGTGAGATGAGACAAGGCTATAAAATCCCCCCCCCCTCATACAGGGTTGGATTCACACCACATTAGTTTTCCATAAGCTAGCTAGAGCTAGACTCACAAGGATAAAGAGGACTCTTTATGATAATGAAACAAAAACCTAGAATTCTCCCACACTGTTGAGGCGGTCTGGGACGGGCAATAAAAGAGGCAACCTCTAAACACCCCTTAAGTCTCCCATGCTGCTCAATTGGGGCTAGGGAAACCACAAACAAGAGAACCACAACAAACCCACAACCAACAACAAATGAAGGGACACCACCTAGTTACAGAGCGAACTAGGACACCAAAGAGGAGAATCCTTGAGCAATACAAGCAAGAAGGAAGGGTACACTAACCTAATATCAATGCTATAGATCACACCAAACACACATACAAAGAGAGAGAGAGAGAGAGAGAGAGAGAGAGAGAGAGAGAGATTTGTGCAAGTATTTAGCTTCAATGTTAAATGATTGATGTGGGTGTATAAACAGCTTGGAGGAGAGTCGAGAGGTACAATTAAGTTTGATGATGTTTTGATCTACACATTATCTTAGGGTTATGGGAACCCTATCACCATACAACCCTCTTACAATGTTTTCTCAAGCAACAAGAGCTCTTGAGTCACATACAAGAAAATAGTACAAAAGAATCTCAAAATGAGAACACGTCACCTTAAACCAAACATGATGAGGTTGCAAGTGTGAATTGGAGAGACTCAAGAGGGTTTTGAACCGCATTTACACCCAGTTTATTGATTCAATTGATGTGCAAGAGTAGGTACAACTTTGATTGGAAGTTATGAATCACTCACTCCCTTACAATGATATAACTATCTCAAGAAGCTGTCATATACACCACAAGTAATGGTGTAAAGAGATGTCACTCTCTCTCCCTACAACTAAGATGGAGAATGGTATGCTCAAACTAGTGAGCAATAGTGGAGAGATCATATTAACAAAGAGGAATGGGCTCTATTTATAGGCTTTTGGGAGCCTTGATTAGGATTAGACCTAATCCATTTTGTTGTCAATAAAAAAGATTATGAAATATTTTTTATTTTCAAAATGGGAGTGGTCTTCCTTATCCCTTGAGTCACATGGATGTGGGCTCAAGGGGAAGGATTACTGAGAGTAAAAGGAGAGAGAGGTGAGTAACTTGGAGGTGCCTACTTTAGTAGATAGTAGAGGGTGCAATTTACAAGAAGAGTTAGTCATTAGTGTTAGTAGTTTGTAGTTAGTAGGATGGGGTAAAACTACATGGCATATGTACTCAAGGTACATTACATGATTTATACAATGATAAAAAGTAAGAGAAGGATGAGAATATACACAATTTGATGAAAACCACAAGATGGAAAGGGAATTTTTCACCTATCTCTTCTCGTGAATGAAGCAATTGTAGAACTTTGTCGGTGTAGTTCTTGTGACCATGGAAAAATTGAATTTTCCATGATCAAACTCCTCCTTTGTTAGATCTTGAGCTTGGTTATTTGCTGATTTTTTCTCTTTTTGTGAAGGATGAAGAGGTTATGGTAATATGAATTTGATTCTAGAGAGAGAAATTGAGCTATATGTGTGTAGAGATGATAATTTCTGAGCTATGGAGTAAGGGAGAGATGGAAGTGGTGAAGAAGATGAAAGGAGCCATGAAAGTTGCAGGTTTGAGCGAGGGATGGAGAGGAATGAGTGTGTGTGTGTGTGTGTGTGTGTGTGTGTGTGTGTGTGTGTGTAGAAGCGTGAAAAGACGTGAGCAAGAGTAGGGGTGACTTGTGAGGAAAAGTGGACAGATTGGGGTCCACCATAAAATTCATATCTCACCGATGGTAGCTCCAAAAATTATGCAAAACATTAAGGTGATTATTGAGCTTCTGGGCTACATCTTTTTCTATTGGTCACTTCTTCAAATTCCGAACGGAGATAGGCGCCAAAAATCTCACCAAAAATCCTATTTTTAATGCCTATAAAAGTCTTTAGTGGCCCCCTCCTTTGTTGAATTTGCACAATGCATCCAAGAGTGAGACCCTCCATGAGTCGTATCATGATACAAAAGCATCCAAGTTATCTTTACACATGCATGGAGGAGGATTATTGGTGAATAAATAAATATATACATGGTGGGACTAGTGTATGGACTATTCATGGATTTTAGCTCAATGAGCACATGGTGTTAGAATAATGAGAAAATATGGAAGAATTATGGATATGAAAAAAGATATTGGAATCATATGATATGGTTCTCTTTTGTATTATTTTGGGTGGAATAGGAAAAGTATGCAAGTAAATGAGAATTATATAATAAAAGTGACTAAGGGAATAGGAATTGTTTTTTTTTTTGTTTTCACAAGGGTGAGGATAAATGTAACATTTAATGGCCTAGTAACTTGCGTATAGCGGAAAATAGCATAAACATAGTGAGCATTTCATTAGAAAAGATTCCTAATGAGCCTTGGATGGAGAGAGCAACAAAAAGCATAACACCTAGTTAGATAGGCATGAACAATACTTCAAGAGAGAGAGAGATTAAGCTATTGATAACAATTGAGGACCGGATTTACATGGAGCCGGTCACCCCTCCAAAAGGCTTTGTAATATAGGTTTCCCCCATCAATGGAGACATTTACAATACGTTACTTTGTGTTCCTTCAATAAATTGCTGGTGTAATGAAGATGAAAGCTTCAAGCACCATGCACACACTTATTAAACACAACATCAATTCCCTCACGGTCTCAGACCCAAGACCTCACACACCTTCGAAGATGGTGAGAGCTAGCAGGGTACGAAGGTAGATTGAGAGAAAGAAGGAGGAGTCTTACGAGAAATAAGTATATCTCCTCGCATAATCACTCATAAAAGCTTAGCATAGCTTAGTAATTAGCATGGTAGAGGAGATGAGCATGCATTGAAGCTTGGATCTTGGTTGGATTTGCATCACAAAGCCAAGGGTTGTTGGTGTAGGGCTCCCTTCTCACAAGCTTGGAGTAGATGATGAGCTTTTCATTAAAGCTTGAGAAGGAGAGAGAGTCTTTACCCCATTGGATCCTGCAAAGCTTAGCCAATGATAATTGAGAATCATAAATGATAGCCTTTTGACATGTGGCCCCCTTTCCCCTTTTGTGAGAGATTTAATTATTTAATTAGTGCAATTAAACTCTCATTGGACCCCTTTGTCTTCTGAACAATAGGAATCAGGCAATCCATTGGGATGATGAATGCTCATTGGACCCCTTGGGAGACTGTCCAATAGTCTTCTAGAGAGCTTAATTCCTATTGGTTCTTTTATCAAGTGTTTTAAAATGAATTAAACTAAATGTACTGTAGCCTAATTCTCATTGGTCCACAGCTATGGCCATCCAATAGGATTTGAATTCACCTTGGGGGATACTGGGCTAGGGAGCTGACATGTGTCCCCTATTCCCTTTGTGTAAAGGGAGCCTGTGAGTGTGTGTGTGTGTGTTTCTCTCTCATACCCTACTAAGAGGCTCTCCCCCTATGGGACGCATGTCTAACCGCACCATCCTATCTTATTGCAGTATTAGCGAGAACCACGATGAAATTGTCAATCCATGGGATGAAGCTCACTCAACTAGTGCATAGAGGCTGCAAGAGGTTATCAATCTCTTGGAAAACAACTAACAACTCGTATCTAACTCAAGCTACACTCAAGTGACTGAAATTACCAAAAGCCAATCACTCATCGGCAAACAAATCACATCCGTTACAACATCAAATGACATCCAAACGTAATGAAACTTCTAGGACATATTTATAAGACCTAAGAACACATGGTTATGGTCTCAAAACCCACTTTAGGTCAAGTTCCAAAATCGCAATTATTAGCAGCAATGGATTTTTGACCTAGCCATTTTTGACCCTGAATGCATCTAAATGCTTAGCAATGATGCCCCAGTATCCTACATATGCTTATTTTTTTATTTGAAATGTAAATTCCTAGTTACAATGAAATTAGGCCACCGATTAGTGACGCCAAAAGCTACAAAATACCGTGATGTGTTTACGTCACTGCGTAGAGCTCTTACCTACGATTGCAATGCAGCGATCACGATTGCAATGTGACAACCGGGGAGGGAGTAGGAAGCGTGAGAAGGAGAGGAGTGAGCGTCGTTAGCTCACGCTGTGTATATTATTATCCAAAAACTTTATAATAATTTACAAAAATTGGCTTTTATACCTTAGCCAAGTTTTTTGGTGGTCAAAACTAATAATCTCGGAGTTCTACCAAAGATGGGTAATGACAGGTTGATACAATTTGGAAGCTTGTAACCCCGACTCATTAATTATAGAGTTTATCCGAGAAAATAGGAGTTACAATATTCCTAATTTATCAAAATAATAAGTGTTTTACAATGAGAACTCTAAAAATGGTTTCAGTGTTAGCTTGCTGCTAACATTCCCCCCCTCCTTGCCTGTGTCGTCCCTTGACACAACTTTATGGGCTGAAGTAGTCTTCGGGCTGGCGACTGGCTAGGTGGTCTTTAAGCGCACTCAGTTCCTTTTGGTATCTTAGCTTCCTTTGTTTATCTGGCACTTGCAAAAATTCATAGCTACTCTGTTCTTCAGCTCCAATGCTGAGTAGCCTACAAACCTTGATGTGAGGTTACTGATCACTGGCGCAAATATCTTCGTTCGCCAAGTGAAGAATCCCATGTAGAATGCTTCCTCGAATGGTAGCATATTGTGTGTTCTACCTTCATCTGGCGTAGAAGCCATAGAGGACTTCTTCGGAAGGTTGGCCACTGAGATCATAGCACAAACCTTTGTCACCCTTGAGGAATGACATCGAAGGGGCCCCTGGTTGCTCTGGCTCATTGAACACTTCGATGCATGTGAGAAGCATTCGGCATATCTTATATAGCTTAGCACATGACAAATCTCGTAGACTTTTAAAGAATGACATGGCACCCTTTGGGTTTCCACCATGTATTCTTCAGTCGCTGGTCCCTTTTTTGGAGCAAGCAATTTGGGGTAGTTTAGCCAGGCTGGCCGCTTCTTGAGTAGTGCCTCGTGTGCTATCCAATTCCTTACTCTTGGTACAAGATAGAAAGTCAAATCTTTTTGCAGGGCTACAGGTGCTCTCGTGAACAAATCAAGTATCATGGGTTTTTGTTAAGCCAGCTCAACTCCACTTCAGGTGGTCTTTATCTGCACCCTCGACTTGCATGTCTACGTAAAGCCTTTCTTTTACCTGTAGCAGCTCAACTTTTATCAGAGGGTAGGGAAGGAACTGTTGTTGGTGCCATTGGGTATTGATTTGATTGGGAGTGAGTTGTGTAACGTTGACGGAGTGAAGAATTCTCAACTCCCAATCCATCACTGCCTTCGACTTCTCATCTACCTCTTGTGTAATATTTTATTTCAATGCATATTCTTCAGCCTTTCAGAGTTGGACCATGGGCACTATGTCTTCCTTTGTAATGGTTACCTGAAAATCTTCCTCACCACTCAGCTCTACTATGGACTGTGTCTCCATTTCATCAAATGATACTGAGGGTATTTCTACTTGAGGCTACTCCAAAGTGCCTGCCTCTTCTTGAATTTGTGGCTTTCCCTTTCTCAATAGTGGTTAACTCTTTTGAGTTCAGCTATCTCCTTCAGCAGTTCATCTTCTCTTTGGACCTGCATCAAAGCTAGGTCTCTGCGCTGAGATTGCTCTAACTTCCACTCCAGCTCGAGGTCTTTATTTTTCTTTTCTAATGCCTTGTAGACCTCATTTGTTCCTTTGATCGAGGAAACGGCTGGATTTTCTCGTATTTGCTGCAAGATTATCACCTGACATTAGGCAAAATTTGAACTCACAAAGGGGCCCTTTAAGGAGTTTGACTTTACCTCTCTCTACCAAAACGGGCGCATGGATAAATTTTTTGCAAACAAGCTCCAAAGTTGGCGGAGGTTTGACAGTTAGAATGTTCTCTTCAAGCTCTATCTATTGATATATAGCACGCCACGAGATTCCTCATATTTTGGAAGATTCTTTTTTTGATTCACCTATGATGTGACAACTCTGTCGGAATCTAAGTGAATCAAAAAAAGAATCTTCTAAAATATGAGGAATCTCATGGCGTGCTATATATCAGTAGATAGATCTTGAAGAGGACATTCTAACTGTCAAACCTCCGCCAACTTTGGAGTTTGTTTGCAAAAATTTATCCATGCGCCCGTTTTAGTAGAGAGAGGTAAAGTCAAACTCCTTAAAGGGCCCCTTTGTGAGTCCAAATTTTGCCTAATGTCATTGATTCTTTGTTCTGAGTACTATAGAGAGGCATTAGCTACATCTAGCTGTACCTAGATTTTTTGAGCTGAGAGGGTGGTAGTGAGAAGTTCATTTGTAACTTCTATCAGCTGATCATCCTTGTCTTTGCACGCATCTTACAGTTTGGTAAGAAACTCAACTCTTCTATTTCTTTTTGTTGCTTATCTCTAGCGAGCTTATGTTGTTCAACTTTTGCTTTGGTTCTTGCACTTGCCTCTGATGATCGGTGATAACATTAAGTCTGTCGTCTAACTCCCCTTGGAGTGCTTCAATCACCATCTCTAACTCTTTGGCCCTTTGCTACGGCAAAGTGTTGCCGAGAAAAGTCTTTCAGTCATCTCCTGCATTTGCTTAGCATATTCATTAACCTGTAGGATGACTTTGTCATTTGATTTCCAGTCTTCATGTTGTGCCAACTGGGTTGATGTTTTTGCAGCCTCTTGTGTGTCTTTTGGCTGTGTGAGGACGGCTGGTTGCTGTTGTTCTTGTAGCCATGGCTGTTCTTTTTTCATGGAGGTAGAGTGTGGTGCCTCGTCCTTCTCTTGATGTGATGCGATAGAGGGTGGTTCCTTTGCCTTTGCTTCTTTGGCTACTCAAACTCTGGTGTCCTCTGTTGCAGGATTTGCTACCTTTTTGGTCTTTGGATCCTTCTCGACTGGCTTCTCTTGAGTAGTTCCAGTTGCTTGTTGTGTAGATTTATCTTCCTTTTGCTATTCAGGCTCTTGTGTGGCTTCGGTTGCTTTCTCTTGTTCAGGCTCAACTTCTTTAGTTGGCTCATTTGTGGTGTCTTTAACTGCAGGTGATGGTGGTGGACTCAGCATGGGTTGATCTTAGTGTTCAGGGACAGGAGAAGAGATGCGGGGAGACACATCACCTTGGGCATGTTGAGCTTCTCCCTGTGTAGTGGTCTCCTTCCTTGCCGCTTCTTCGGCTTCCTTTAGCTTTAAAGCTTCTAGTGCTTCAGCGGGTTCTTCAGCCTCTTTCCTGGTGTGATGCTTGGTCCTTGGTCCCTTAAGTCCACTAGGCACCCATTTTTTCGGGTCCTTTCCTTGTGCTTGTTGGTTGCATTAATATGCATGTTTCTCTCTTTCAAACCGGGCTTGCTTTTGCACGGGCTCTTCTTGGTGCACTACCACAACTTTTCTCTTCATTTCCTCTCTTCGTTCTCTCTTTTCTTCATTATCTGAGCTTCCACTGATGTGTCTTTCCAGCGAGCTTTCAATTGACTCTTCATTAGATTTGTAGGATCTCTTGGTAGATCTTGTAGCTCGAGGAGATGGTTGAGCTGACAGTATCCAAGTGTTTTAGTTTGGGGCAGGTGGTAGGTTGTCAGCCATGCCGATGGTATGGTATGCAATTTTTGTCAATACCTCTTGTGCACCCAGGTAAGTAATCTTTCCTTCTTTCTTTGTGCCTTTCAAAGTGGTCAAGACATATTGTGCGTGGTCCATCGGTTTCCTGGTTGTTGACTTGAGGACTTGTGTGAAAGTGGTGGCAACCGCATGATTTGGCGTGGTATACCTTGGTGGCCTTTTAGCCAGGAAGTGGAAGTGTTGGTGGTATAACCTGGCTGGCTCTTCCACCTGCTTGTGAATTAGGTCTGCAAAGGTGGCTACGGCAGTTCCTTTGGTGAAAGTACCTGCCGTTTTCCTGTCCCTTGCCCTCATTGCCATCCTTGTATGGGCAGTCTGAGTGCTTCTGCCACTATTTCCTTGGTTATCACCACTTCAACTTTATTCCCCTGAGGGTCAGAAATCTGGGCAGTTCCATCTTCTTTAATTGTGGATAAAAGCTCTTAAGCTTTTTGGAAACCCACACCGCACGGCTCCTGTTCATAGAAATCTATGAGTCTTAGCCTGCGGTTGGCTTCTTTGGTCTCAAGCTTCGCGGTGATATCATATACTTCTTTTGGTAGGAGTTGCAACTCTACCTGATGTCCCTCCTCACTCTTGAATCTTCCGGTGAACACTATGGTGTGATGCTCTTCTAGCTGTTCTTTTGAAAGATAGGGTGCCTTGGAGGCTTTGAGTGAATCTGGATCCAGTTGGTATGCGAGTAGCTCCTGCAACTTTTCTTTCTGGTTGAGCTTCTTCTTGGCCCGCTCTGTTGCTTGTATGGATCCCCTCATGTCTCATGATAGCGCTGAAAACAAGCAACTGTAGACTCTAGAAAAGACGTGCGAAAGAGGTCGAAAATCTCTCTCTGCAAAGGCCACAAGTGGAAATGAGGTGGTTTTAACCTAACTTGGATATGTATACCCGGACTTCCCGAACCAATTTACCCCAGATTCCCTTGTTAGTCCTACTAGGCCGTGAAATCTATGTTAGACTCAAAAATTTCCTTGATCGGATTCCTGTAGCTCATTCTGCAAGAATTTTGTAAAAGTAGGCATGGCCACCTAATTTAGGCTTCCCGCTTTTATCTTGTGATTTCATTTAAATTTTTTGTGCTTGTCTACCTTGTCTTTCTGATCACCATTGTGTCTTTCATTTTTCCATCTGAGCTTCCTTGCTATTTATTATTAACTTTTGACTTGTCTATTAAAAACATCAAAGAAAATAACAAAATGCTCTAAAAAAGTAAAGTGAAAATCCAATAATTAAGAAAATCCATTGAAAAACATAGCTTTATTGTGTTTTTTTTTAAATTTCTCTATTTTTAAGTCTCATTATCAATAAAAATGATGAAAAATAACCAAAAATGACTATTTTTTGATAGTATATACACTATTTACACTCATTGGGAAGATATTATTAGTGAATTTTTCCTTGATGATGAATTATAAGGGCATTGTTAGGTAATTTTGCAAAAAATCACACGTTAACATCGAAATTTTTTCTCCCTCTTCAAACATTGCCCTTAATTACTTAGTGCCTTTCCACCCCTCCGAGATGGCGTCCTCCGGGACGACTGAGTGCATGGGTTGAAAAATCGTGTCTATGCATAGTCGTGGTTGGCTCTATCATGCTTTGAAGATCAATTCAATTCAAAACACTATGATGTGCAAGAGCTGGGTCTTGAGTCATTAACTCAAGGGTTTCTGATGCTGTCTTCCAAAGAGAAAATCTTGTAGCTTTTGTGCTGTCTGTTTGATTGTACCATCAGGATGCTTGCTTGGTTTGCTTGTTGCTGTATGGTGTGGTGGAGTCTTTTGAGACTTAACTTGCAATTTCTTGATTGATCTTACGGTTTGTGGAGAAGGTAAGTGATCCTTTTTCTTCCAAACTAGTTTCATGTTAGGTTTCTTACTCAGAGATGCTCGTCTCTGTGTTTCTACCCTTGGAACCTTCTTTTGTTTTGTCGGTGAAGTTTTGGGCACTCACATTTGAATCGGCTTATCCTTAAGTTGTGCTTCTGGTACCCAAATTTGCCTGACTCCTTGCATGCTACTTGTAGCATTTGCTTGTCGAGGGGATGGAGAAGATTGATTAATTTCGTGGTTTGGTCTGTTGATTTCTTCCTTTCCATTCCTCCTTGCTTGGTGCAATTGGAACAATGAGTTGCCTGCCTTTAGGTGATAGCTTTAGCTGATTTGTATCCCAATCTGGTATTGCTTTGTATGTTCGCATCCAGGGAATTCCAAGAATCATCGTCTCATTCATGTGTTCATCTGGTAAAGCATACAAATTGATGAGGACATGAACATCCATGTACTACCACGTTCAAGTTGACTATTCCAATGTTGGGGTTGGGTTCTTGTTGCATCCTTTGATTGTCTCTATTCCTGTTGTCAATGCTTGACTTGTTGTCTTCTTGTACGTGGAATAACTGACTGCAGTTACTATAGCTCCTGTGTCGACCAAAGCATTGATGCTATGATTGATGAGATGTACTTTGATGCGCAAGTCCATTCTGTCTAACCAATCATCATCTGTTGAAATTGCATCTTTAGGTGATTCCCATTGTCGATCATCTATTTCTAGAGTGTTGATGGGAATCAATATCTATTGATTCTTGAGAGAAGCTTTCCGTTTGAGTACCTAAAGCCGAGCTTCCTCTTGGGTTGTATCAATAACCTGCTATCGTTTAATCCTCCTTTGCCTGGTTGCATGCACTCTTTTTAGCAATTCATTGGTTAGCAGCAAATTGTGTTTCTTTAAACGACATCCACTAATTCAACTAGCCATTGGTTCACCATCTAGGGTGGACAATTTTACGGCTCCACTTGGAGATACATCTTCAATGATAAATGGTCCGTTTTCCTTTTTCTTAAACTTGGGAATGTGTTTCTTAAGGGAATAGACTAAAACTAAGTCCCCTTTCTTGAAGATGGGAATCAAAAAACTGTTTTTGTTTTCTCTTTTGTGCATAGATGTGAGCTACATCAGTTAGCCTTTGCTCATCTAGCTTTTCCAAATCTTCAAGTCTTTCTAACAATTCATGTCCAGCCCACTCAAGATTCTGTGCTACCCTTAATGTCGGGAATAGAAATTCTATTGCCAATATGACATCAAGACCATAAAGAAGGTTAAAGAGTGTAGCATTTAAAATTGTTTTGAATGAAACTCGATAAGCCCATAGAGCAGCATGGAGATTCATTTCCCAGTCTGTCCTTCTTGAACTAACCACTTTAGTCATCATCGAGCTAAGAATTTTGTTCGTATGCTCATCTTGTCCGTTTTCTTATGGGTGCTAGGGAGATGATTTGTTATGGATGACCATAAACTCATTAAGCAAATACTCAATTAACTCATTGAGGAAATGAGTTCCCTGATCATTGACAGTTTCTATTGGCAGTCCATATCTCGTGAATACATACTCTATAAGAATGCAATAGTGGTTCTGGCATCATTCTTTTGAGTTGCTTTAGCCGCGGTCCACTTGGTCAAATAGTCCATAGCTACAATGATATATTGAGCCTGGGTTCTATAAGCAGGTGGCTGTATTGGCCCAACATAATCTATACCCCATTTTGCGAAAGCTCTAGCCCCCATCATTGTTCTTAAGGGCATGCTATCTACACGTGTTGGCATTTTTTCTCGTTGACAAGCATCACACCTTCGAACATATTCTTTGGCATTTGAAAAAAGTGATGGCCACCATATGCCTGCCATCAAGATTGCTCTTGTGGTGGTTTCACTAGAAAAGTGACATCCAGCTAATCCAGCATGTGCTTGTTCTAGAATCGGAATATACTCGTTTTCATTTGCACAAAGACACAAATGCTGATCTTTACCTCTCCAATACAATTGGTTCCCAATAAGAGCATAGTCTCTTGCTTCAATTTTAATTGGTCTTTGACGGTGTTTACTCATATCCTCAGGAAATGTAAAGCTTGATAAGTAAGTAAACAGATAGTTACTCCACTTAGGGACAGGTGACATTTGAAACAATGTTACATGAGCTTTGGCTGTTTGTTGTTTACATTGAGGAAAATCCTTTACAAAATATTGAACATCACTCCTCATTGTTGGCCAAAATACTCCAACTCTCAAAATTCGTTGCATAGTTTGGTCTTCCGCAAAGTGAAGTCCTACTATGGTAACATGTGCTTGACTTAGGTACAATTTTTTTTCTTCAAGATTAATGCATAAGAGAAATATTCCATCTCGATTTCTTTTGTATAGCCTACCAGCTAGTAATTGATACATAGCCAATTTCTCGATTAATCCAATTGTAATAGGAAGTGGTATTTGTATATCCACTTGAGCTATTGTCCGACCATCGAGGTATCATTTCCACGGAGAACAAATAGGCATGTGGTAGATCATCGTCTAACCCTTTAGGTGATTCTCCTGAAACAATCCTTGACAAATGATCTGCTCGTTGATATGTAGTGCCCTTTTTTACAACCACAGTAAAATCAAATTCCAGAAGAATGATGAACCATCTCACTATTCTTCCTGTGCTGCATGGCTTGTTGACCAAATGCAACAAAGCTTGGTGGTCTACAAAGAACACAAACTTGTTGGCTAATAGGTAATGTCTATACTTTCTAACGGCATAGATGATTCTTGATCCTTCCCTTTCGGTGGTGGTGTAATTCTTTTCCGCCATGTTCAACTGTCACCTAGCATAAGAAAATAGGAAAGTCAATTTTCTTGTCTCTTGGTTGAGCTAGTATACAATCGATAGCAAAATTGGAAGCATCTACATGTATGTGGAATATCTTATTCCAATCTGGTGCTTTCAATATTAAAGCTGAGGTAAGAGCTTGCTTAAGCTTCATGAAGGATTCTTTACATGCCTCAGTGCACTCAAAGTGTGTAATCAAGCTATACATGGGTTTTGCAATTATAGCGTACATGTAGATGAACCGTCGGTATTATCCACAATGCCACATGAAGGTTTGTATCCCCTTGGGTGTTGTTGGTCTAGGCAATTCAGCAATGACATGATTTTTTTCAATATCAATAGCTATGCTATTTTTAGACACTATATGTCCAAGAATTTTTCCTTGTCTACCCATGAATGTGCACTTTTCAGGATTTAAGCAAATCCTATAAAGTCTACATTTTTCGAATACCTTCTTGAGGTGTTCAAAATGATCAGCCACGATTGATGAATGTACACATAGATCATCCATATATACTTCTAAGAATTTTCTAAGATATTCCTTAAAAGCATGGCTCATCAACCTTTGAAATGTGGCTAATTTCTCATCTTTTGGTCACACCAAGCCTCCAAAGTTGGGATTTTTATAGGACTTGAGATAAATTCCCTAGTTAGCTTCAATGGGTTGGTGATCAGAACATATGATTGCTTCTCACTCATTATTTTTTGTTTTGCCAAAAGAAATAGGTACAAAAAAGTTGAATTTTTATCATTCTGCAAACCTATCATCAAAGTTTCTATAGCCACGCTCAATACAAATAATATATGCATGTTTTCTTAGTTCCCTATTGTCCTTTAGGTTCATAAGGAGCCATGGAGCATGTCAAAAGAATAATATATCTCTTACCAAGGGGAATCTTGGGGACAAAGATGAAGTGCTAAATACAGCAAACATGAAAAAACTGGGTTCAACGTTATGAGTTGTAGAATCCCATAGAAACTATTCAATATCTAGCCAAATTTGATCCTTATGACTACATATGGTTACTACCTACAAAATTCATGTATTTGTCACAAGAAACTAACAATATTGAAAAAGCTATACTTGATATACTAGAATGTTTCGTTTTCTTCTATAATTGAAAAAATCAACCATCATTGTCTACTATACAAAATAGGGTATTAGGTGCCCCAAAACTCAAGGAATATTAGCTTTATGTTACAATATGCGACATAGAAAATCAAAACTGCATTTGGATATCATGAAAGCCACCAAAAAAAATCATAGAAGAGCTAAAATTGGCTAAAAAACAGGATTTGACAATTTTTGTAATTTGGTCATAACTTACAACTTTAACATTTATTTCTCCCTAGAAGCATCAGGACATGTTGAGGACTACTAAAGATAGTTCTCTAGCATTATAGACCTCACAAACATGAATTCTAGAGTGGTATGGTTGCAAAAAGTTGAAAAAAGCCAAAAACAGGTTCCTTTTTTTCACACAGTTTAGGTTGTGAAATGTTGTGCAAGGACAAGGCTAAAGATGGAATTGATATTCCAAAAAAATGTCGAGTTTTTTTTCAGCTCATGAGACAACTTTCTAGACAGATAGCACGTCAAAATTCATTTTGAAACTCTTGACATAATTCAAGGAAAATGGTCACTTAACAGGACATAAAAGTGTCCCAGGACATAAAAGTGTCCCATTACCAACCTAGTGTTAACATCCCAACGAGCTTGTTCTGTCGTAGGCAAAACGACTCTAACAGCAGCAATCCCTACAGCAAGACCTGCAACATCCTCAACATTGTCTACATCCTCAGAACCAGGACGTACATCAATGCCCTGCACAATGTTCCAAACGCCCTTTGACACAAGAATATGTTGCATCATATAAGCCCACATAGGGTAGTTGTCCCCATCCAACCTGTCCTCAGCAGCAAACATCTTGAACACATCTGTGTTGTTGTTGTCAGCCATGGTAAATGTTGCACCTGATGTGAAAACTGCCCGAAAATAGGAGAAACGGAGCGAGAACAACACGTGCTATATACAAACCGTAGAAGACTATAAGGCACCTATTATGCAAAAAACGGCATTGACAGAAATTCTGCACAAAATGACAAAATAGCATGTGCAGTACTGCTTGTAGTGGAAACGGAGGCCGAAATGAGCCCGAATCGAAAATATGAGCAGACCAAGATCTACGAGCTCCTTGAAGTATTTTTCAACCTGCAAACGCTTGCCAAAGCTCACTGAAATTGGAGAAAGTGAGTAGGCGTGTGCTGGAGGAGCTAGCGACTAAGCCCAAGAGGACGCAATTTGCTCTGATACCAATTGTTGGAATTAGGGTTGCAAAGAAACACACACAGCTTGGAGAAGACGAAGGAAGCTCAAGGCACACAATAGAGAGTGTGTTACTTAGTGTGCAATGGAAAGATAGATAGCCCTAGAGTGATGGGCGTATATACAATGCTCGGGGGAAAAAACCTCCTAAAGAGGGAAAAAATACCACGTCGGTCCTAGTGTGTTCAGACACATCACTACCACATGTATATGGTAACAATGTTGAAATTTGAAGCTTTTGACTCCGCCAATGCGTCCGAAACATCCAAAAACCTAAAAAAACCCTATCTACTTGCCTAAATCTTACATCATGAGAGGGAGAAATTGCAAAAAAATCTTTAAAAAGGGGATTTTGGATCATGGCGCACGAGGGACTGTTTGGAGAATTCTAAAGGACCCTCTGTGCACTGTGATCTACTTTTTTTATTTTTTGTCTCACGGTGTATGAAGGGCCATTTGGAATTTTCCAAATGCCCCCCCCGCACGTCGTGAGGCAAAAATCTTCTTTTTAGGGGTATTTTGACAATTTCTCCCTCTCCGACTGTCAGATTGAGGCAACTAGATAAAAATTTTTAAGTTTTTGGTCATTTTTGACACATTGGCAGTATCAAAAACTTTAAATTCTAACACCAGCTGATAATTTTGTGCTTTTTGTAACTTCAATGATGACGAAAGCTATATTGAATGAGCGTCGTGTACTTCATGAAAACGACACACACATTAATGAAAAAGTGATTGTTCTCAAGGATTTTTGAAAAGTTAGGTTCACTTTTTAGAGTGTTCAGCTGTCCTTTTGGACATACGCAACAAGTACAAGTATATTTTAAGAACATTTTCCAGAGGGAGAAATAGAAATTCTTAGAAGGCTCACCAAATGACCTCCGAAAACTCTTAATGGTAGCCATCCCATTGCAAAATTGAGTAGGCATAGATGTATTCACACATACATCCATGGTCGCTAGAATTTGAGTCCACTCGAATGGCTCAAACAAATGCTCTGGAAAGGGTTCACGGATATAGGCTTCACCTGTGCAGTCCCTTTCTAGAATACATGCTTCTCGTTTTAAGCTTCCATTTTTTGAAGCTCCACACATCCAAATAGGAGTGTCTTTGTTTAGCCAGGATGGAAGCTTAGTTTCAGCCGAAGAGACTGATCAAACTCTTGTATGGGTGTTTTCAAGAAATCTCTATAAGTGTGATCTTTTAGGTTTACTCTTGTTATAGATCCCACTTGCTTCAAGTATAGATAATTGTCTTCCCAATATTGGATAAGCCACACTTGTCGCATGAAAGGTCTTCCCAATATGATTTCATGATTGAGTTTTTGCCCAAAGTCTACTATGGCAAAAGCGTGTTGATATTCAATTCCACAGGAATTGCCTATTACCTTTTCAAGCAGCCCTAATGGTCTCTCAATGTGTTCGCCAACCAATTGCAATTTCATTCGAGTTTGTCTAATGGCTTGTTGTCCCTAGGATTCCCATACTACTTTCGTGTCTATGGCTATGCCTATTCCACTATCCAGTATTACCATGGTTTCAATGTCATTATATTTCACTAGAAGGGTGGTGTTTCCTTCTTCCCCTTCGTAATATTCTCCGACTTTGTTCATTGGAACATATCGAATCTCTTTGTTATCCATTTTGTTTTCTAGTTTTCCCAATGTTTTTTGAGATTAGCCCCGTTATCCCCACCTTCTCTAGGGTTTTTTGTAGATCATTTCATAAGTATGGTTTGAGTTTTAAAAGTTCTCCCAAGGTAAGAGTGCATTGGCTGGGTGTAGACATGATTGAATGAATGTTGTCTACTTCTAGGGTCTGTTCAGCTCTTTTTACTTGAGTGGTCTTACACACTATGGATTCATCTTCGTTATCTCCCAAGTAAGAAGGTAATGTTTTCAAGGTCAATGGTTTTGACATTCCTAAAGCTTCAGATCCACAATTTCCATACACGAATTATACATCAATATTCATATCATAAGATAGGTTATCCAACCAAAATTCCTCTATAGGAGCTGACTTTATAGTTAGGCTCCCATCATTGATCTCTCTAACTTTTTCCCCTGGCCAATCTTTCTCTACAAATGGAATTCCGTCTAAGGTATCTTCGCTGTCCGGCACTATAAGTTCTGGTTCTTTTATTTCAAGGTGGGGTTTTGCCACCACATCGGGTTTTTCTTTAGTGTCTCTTACCACCAGATTTTTAGTTTTGTGATACTTTCAAGCTTGGGTTTTTGTTTTCTAGCATTTCTTGCGTGATTCTTATCAAATTTTTGATAAGCTTGTCTTGGCATTTGTCAAGTGAGCGCATGGCATGGCCCTTTAACCCTTCAATTTTTCCATAATTAAAAAATTTGTCAACTTAAAATGAGAGCTAAAGTGCACATTTCGGCCCTGTTTTTGACGTTGTTAGGTGCACTAGAAAGCTCTCTTTAGTGCCTTCAAGATGTGCACATTGATACATATTTTTTATTACCTACGGCTAAACTCAAAAATTTATGGAAATGGACATGTTAAGCTTAGGGTACTACTCCTTGAGTTAATGAACGAGGGTACAAAACATCATTGAGGCAGGCATATTACATTCTCTCCAGCTTCTATACTATATATGAGCAACTTAAATTTTTCAAGGAAGGAGAGACCCTCCATGTGTCACTCCGTGCTTCACTTAAAGAAAAAAACTTATAAAATCTCTCATTTTTTTGAAGTTTGGAATGTTGGAATATGTGAACCTTTCCACCTTTAGCCTTTCAAGTAATTAAAAAAAGGAGTAATAAAAGAAGGTTTGACTCTACTTTCTCATACTTTCCTTTTTCTTTTCAAAGCCAAAGGCCATAAAAGTTTAGAACTTAAGAAATTGTTTGTATGTACGCTACCAAAATTTTATCGATTTACTTCAAGACGATGTTAAAATGTGGCTAAGATTTTGCAATAAATACATTAAGCCCTGATTTTAATCAAATAGTGGTTTCGAATAGCTCCACAATGGAAGACATGTTTGTGTGTGTGTGTGTGTGTGTGTGTGTGTGTGTGTGTGTGTGTGTGTGTGTGTGTGTGTGTGTGAGAGAGAGAGAGAGAGAGAGAGAGAGAGAGAGAGAGAGGTCTCAAAGAGTGTGCCATTTTTTCTATCTTGAGCAAAATAAATTTAAAGTATATCTTACGTATATAATGGAGCTTAAATTTTGCAAGCAAGGAGAGGCCTCCCATGTGCCATCCACTGTAACTTGCACAACCGTCCATGTTTGGAACTCCATGAAATAACTGCATCTTGATGACCTCGACGCTTGAAGGTCTCATACCAATCGCGAACTTTGTGTGTGGGTTCATGTCCATGTTGTGTGTGTGTGTGTGTGTGTGGTGTGTTCATGTTTAGTGTGTGTGTGTGTGTGTGTGTGTGTGTGTGTGTGTGTGTGTGTGTGTGTGTGAGGAGAGAGAGAGAGAGAGAAGAGAGAGAGAGAGAGAGAGAAGCAATGTGATTGGCCATTGGCTATGTGTGTGTATGACACTCGAATCTCAACCTACAATGTGATTGTGAGAGAGTCCAATCTAGATGAGTGAGCGCGTGTACGCACCCAAGGATCTCTGTGTGTGTGTGTGTGTGTGTGTGTGTGTGTGTGTGTGTGTGTGTGTGTGTGTGTGTGTGTGTGTGTGTGAGAGAGAGAGAGAGAGAGAGAGAGAGAGAGAGAGAGAGAGAGAGAATGTGAGATCACAATTGTCTGCAGTCGCTTGTCTACAGTCGCTTTGTGTGTGTGTTTGAGAGAGAGAGAGAGAGAGAGAGAGAGAGAGAGAGAGAGAGAGAGAGAGAGAGCAAGAGCAATTGGTCCCATAGCCAATCACAAACAAAGGCGAGTTAGTCCAAGTTGACGAATCCACAATATGGAGAAAAATCTAGGATGGGTGGCAAGCAATTACAAGTTAACGACGGAAGGCGGAGTAAACTGTTAAAGGTTTTTGCGCTAAATTTCTCTCAACTTTGTAGGTGTTCTCAACCAAATTAGAATTTAAAGGTAAACTTCAATTTTTTGGGTGGGATTACACTAGGCCTAGGTTTTTCCCTATTAACTTCATAGGCATTCTCACCTGCAAATTAGAATCTAAGATAAATCTCTATAGTGCAAATTCAAGGATATGCCATATCCTTAAATTTTCAGGTTATAAATATGGAGCGGATAGATGAGCTCTTGGAGTCCCACAAAAAATTGAAAATTGAAAAACCTACATATGATAAAATTTTAGAGACAAATTTACTATAATTAAGGGTTTTAATATTTGGATTTCTTATTTGTGTGTATGATGATGATTGTATGCCTCCCCTTTGATCTGCAGTTCAAATCCTACTAATTTCTATGAACTTTGTAGGTTTTCTCACCTTCAAATCTAGAATTTAGAGGTAAACCTCAAAATTTGGGTGGGATTACACTTAACCTACGTTTTTTTTCGAGCACTTGGATATATAGTTCTTTTTTCCAATTACTTGGAAAACCTTTATATGAGAAGTTTTAGAGGCAAATGTACTAAATTTGAAGATTCTTACATGATTTTCTAAAATTTTCCTCTAAAATCTTAAAGATTTGCATCTAAAATTTACAGATTTTTACTAAATTTAGAGGTCTCCATCAAGGGCCAATCCTACAAAAAATTATTCTGTATGAGAAATTTAGAAGAAAAGTTACTATATTGGAAGGTTTTCAAGTTTGATTTTCTCAATTTGCATGTATGATGATGATTTAATGCCTTCTCTCTAATTTCTAATTCATCCCTACTAATTGGTCCCAAAGTTAGCAAAACTTGCATTTCTCGAGCTCTCTACCTTGTGGATCCACCAGAGTGTGTTTTGTTGGTGTCAATCTTTGGGCTTTCAGTAAGGCACTTGAGAAGTAATCACTCATAGTTTCCCTTCCTAGAAACTTACAGTCAAGTCACCCGCTTCGCGTGCTAGCACAACTAGATTTTTTCTTGCTTATTTAAATGGGCTAAATGATGTCAACATTGGCTTGCACCTTGAAGGTGTGTTAGTATTATCCGATGCCAACATTTAAGAAATTGACATGTATGAAAGAAAACATGATGAGACTCCTATCAAGGGATCTTAGAGAAGGGAAAAAAATAGATTATGGTTGAAAATGCTTTACTCAACATGTACACTAAGTATGATCATGTACTGAAAAACACACAACAAGCTCTTGATAGTATTAATGTTTGTAGTTTAGGATGCCGCATATGTCTGGAAGGAGAAGAGTAAGGGTAAGGAAGCTGTGAGTAATTTTCACATGAGGCAAGGTGAGGGCTCGTATCCGCATACAATTTTGTATCCTTATATCTTAAAGGCATGTGGCATCATGTAAGTATTTGGCATAAGCAAACTAAAATGGCTATTAAGGGCTCTTTTTAAAAAACCATCATGTTTCAAAATGTTTTGGTCAACATGTACATCATATTTAAATGTAGCCTCTTAGAATGCACTTACGTGGCCCTTGGCACCCCCATTCTTAGGCGTTCTTACTCTTTAGGGTCACTTTCAATGAGGAAAATTTACTATAGTTACACTAAACTTAGATTTTCTTCGGGCACTCAGGTACACAATGTTTTCTTCAAAAATTTGAAAAACGTACTATGAGAATTTTAGAGGAAAATTTATTGTATTTGATGGTTTTTACACTAAACTTTGTAGGAGTTCTTACCTTCAAATCTGGAATTTAGAGGTAAATCTCAAAATTTGTAGGTTAGATTATTGTAAACATAAGTTTTTGAGAGCATTCAAACACACAATACTTTCTCCCAAAAACTTGGAAAACCTACCTATGAGAAATTTTAAAGGAAAATTTACTATATTTGCAGGTTTTATACACTCAAATACATTTCTATTTGTGATTGACTAAACCTAGACCTTTTCCCAACATTGGAATACACAAAATCAATGCTACAAGAGATGAAAGATTTAAGACTTTTAGTAGGGAGGGGAAGGTGTTGAAGTGCCTTACACATTATTTGTTGAAGGTGCCATTGATCCAAAATCTAATGATGATGGTGAAGAGGCAAATTCTTCCTCATCTAGACCTTGCATGATGTTAACACATTAATGGTTTCTTGAACTATTGGTTTTCTTGAATGTGGGATGGGTATGAAGATGATTTTTTGAAAGCTAGTGGCCTAGTAACATGCTTCGATGTCTATAAACCATTCTTCATCTCTTAGTACATCATGTTAGGGGCCAATCCCCATGGACTCGAGAATGTGGAGTCTGATGTATAATTCATCCAATGAGAAAACATGAGCTATGCTTCTTTTCACCTATTCTAAACGCTTGGAATCATCCATTTTCAGCATAGGATCTCGATGATGTGAGTGCAACCAAGTGGCGATGGTACTCCTCACAAAATGTCTCATTGGGTGGCAATGGCACTACACATCTTCTCCACGTCCATGGTCAATTGCATCTCTCAAATGTGGTACACATAGGCATGATATTCTTCCATGTTGGCCAAAGATGTGTAGCAATTTAAGGTTAAATTCTGCTTCATCATCGAGTTGGAAGGCCCTATGTAGATCGCTTTTTTCTCAGACAATTGACTCTATGTGTGTGTGTGTGGTGTGTGTGTGTGTGTGTGTGTGTGTGTGTGTGTGTGTGTGTGTGTGTGTTGTGTGTGTGTGTAATGTACAAAAAACACCATAACATTGTAGACTTCATGACTTGGGAGCAAAGCTTAAGAAAAAGGTGTAATGTCACCTAAAACTTTTGAAAAGTTACCTCTAAATTATAAATTTAGAAGGTAAAAACCCACAAAATATGAAGGTAATTTAGTATTTAAAGTTTTTTTTTTGGAGGGAGAGAGAGAGAGAGAGAGAGAGAGAAGAGAGAAGAGAGAGAGAGAGAATAAGAAAATTAAACAACTACAAACAACCTAGAGAACTACCCAATTAAACAGAGGGGAGGAGGAGGAGGAGGAGGAAAGCAACCTAGAGAACTCACCAATTAAACAAAAGGAAGGAGAAGGAGGAGGAGAATAAAATATTAATCTCTCTCCCTCTCTCTATCTCTCTCTCTCTCTCTCTCTCTCTCTCTCTCTCTCAGCTATAAAGCACTCCTAGATCCATTGAATAAGGGCTAGAAAATCCTACGTAACATGTGAGAACCTGCCAAGTTGGTATTAAAGGAATATTTGTTGCCTCTTCATGTATAAATTTTTTTGTAGGCGATGGAAAATCTTGAGAAAAAAGTGTAATGTCACCTAAAAATTTTGAAACTCTACCTCTAAATTATAAATTAGAAGGTAAGAAACTTACAAAATATGAAGGTATTTAGTATTTAAAGTTTTTTTTGGGCGTGCGGAGGCGGAGAGAGAGAGAGAGAGAGAGAGAGAGAGAGAGAGGAGAGAGAGAGAGAGAGAGAGAGAGAGAGAGAGAATGAGAAAAATAAACAACTACAAGCAACCTAGAGAACTATCCAATTAAATAGAGGAAAGGAGGAGGGAGGAGGAAAGCAACTATAGAACTCACCAATTAAACGGAGGGAAGGAGAGGAGGAGGAGAATATAAGTATTAATGGTGGTGTGTGTGTGTGTGTGTGTGGTGTGTGTGTGTTAGCTATAAAGCACTCATAGATCCATTGTATAAGGGCTAGAAAATCCTACGTACATGTGAGAAGCTACCAAGGTTGGCATTAAAGGAATATTTGCTTTTCTCTTCCATGTTTAAATTTTTTTGAGAATCCATAGAGAGATTTTGGGAAACATTTTTTTCAAACGCAAAAGAGTGTATACATGTAGAAAAATAGAATCTATATAATCTTCCACCTTTGCAATTGTAAGAATAAAAGACATGCATTTTCTAGCCGCGACAACGCGCGGGTCACATACTAGTAAGAAATCAAAATGTCCTCATTTTGGAAGAAGGTCAAGAAAATCCTTCAAGAGATTTCTTTCATCTTCACAAGTGGCATCTCCTTCAGGGTCCACTTATTAGGTTCTCTTCCATAATATGCTCTTAGGATGTCTTCAATAACTTGATTCACATGTTCGGTTTGGCCATCGGTCTGAGGATGATAGACTATACTAAAATCCAGCTGGGTACCAAACAGTGAAGTCCAAAATTTGGAAGTGAACTTAGTATCTCACTCGCTCTCTATTCACTTTGGAAGTCCATGAAGTTGAAAAATCTCCTTGACAAAGAGTTGGGCTACATTTGAGGCGTAGTCTTTATCAGATGATGTGGGCAACTTTAGTCAGCATATCCACGACTACCATTACGGAATCATATCCTCCTTGAACTTTGGATAATAAGCCGGATATAAAGTCCATGCTGATACACTCCCACTTCATTTGAGGTATATCCAGGGGTTGAAGTTTCCTTGGGAGCTTTACCCTTTCAACTTTAACTCTTTGGTAGATTAGGCACTAACAAACATAACGTAACATGTCACCCTTCATTCCTTGCCAATAGAAGCTCTTTCTTACTGCATTGAGAGTTTTGGCATAGCCCAGATGTCCTGATGTTGGGCTATCATTATCTTCATAAAGGTTAATTTTTTGCAAGATTGTGTTCCTCGACACACATAATCTATGTCGGTAATATAAGCATCCATCTTTGATATCATAATTTTGTAGAGATGATTCATTTTGAGATGTTTTATCCTTCACGATAGCAAGCTACTTCAAATAATCTGGGTCCATTTGCACAACTTCTCTTACCTTGAGCAAAACTAGGTTACTAGGCATTGAGATTAAGCTTACAAAGGCTTTGTCGCTCAAGGAATCCGCTACACAATTCTCCTTGCCTAGTCTATAGACAATTGGAAAGTCAAACTCTTGAAGTAATTCAACCCACAATCATTGCCACACATTGAGTAGAGGTTGAGTAAAAATCCACTTCAAGCTTTTGTGATCAGTCACTAAGGTAAATCTTTGGCCCAATAGATAATGCAATGTAAACTGTTCCTGAACCTGGGGATTGTCAATAACAACATGGAGGGTCGCTCTTTCCATTTATTCCTCCAATATGGGCTCTATTCTTACCACATGAGCATGCCCTTGAACAGGTCTTCCTGTGCCATAAGCTCTGGCAATTTGACCACGGCCTCTTCCACGTCCGTATGCACATCCTCCAGTTCTTCCTCTTTGATGATTCCCACTAGGCCTATCTTCAGCTGCTTGTTGAGATGTCGAGCTCTACATCTTGAGCTGGCATCCACTACGGGTATTGGCCGCTTACGACATTTACTCACTGGCGCATTAGGTGACCGACACAGAGGATCTCTGCCAGGGATTCTACAGCTGGACTACACTTATAGTGCCGGCCTAGTACGCTTCTAGCGAGTTCACACTTAGTGACCACATGTACATATGTGCTACTTTTCAGTTTTAGCACTTAGTCATTTTGTACTCTCTTTTCTGTGAGAAGGAGAAGAAGCTTTCCATCTCTGTGTGCTTCGTGCTTGTCTTGTGTAGCTCTCTTGAATCCTCTTTCTTTACATGGTATCAGAGCGTGGTGCAGGCAAGAGAGGCTAAGAGAGCAAGAGCATCAGAATCCCTTCGTTCGCAATCCCTTCGTACAAGTTTCTGAAAAGGTCTCCAAAGTGCAGTACACAGAGATTTACTGTACAAGTACAGTGGTTGTATGTACGCTTGATTGTGGACACTCATTGAGTGTAGAAAGCGTTACAGGTACCACGATAGCAGGTTTAGCAGATTTGCAGGTTTTTGCAGATTGCAGCTATTTTGTCTTAGTGCTTCAAGATGTCTGAAGGTTTCAGTCATATTGTTACTGAGAAGCTTGAGAAAAATAACTACCCTGCATGGAAGTTCAAAATAACTAATTTCCTAAAAGGAAAAGGTTATTGGGACTATGTAGAAGGAGACAATGAAAAGGAACCAGAGATTCCCGAGGCAAATGCTACAGCAGAACAAAGGAAAGCTTTGAGGGACTGGCAACAAGGCCAGAGCAAAGTGATGTATTTGCTTTCTATGAGCATCACAGATGGCATGATGGGCTATCTACAGGATGCTGAAACCCCCGCCATTGCATGGAAAAACTTAGGCAGAGTGTTCGAGGTAAACACCAAGGCCAGGAAGCTTCAACTAAAGTTGGAGCTAAATCAGGTTAAGAGGAACAACCTCTCCATCAATGATTATGCTTTGAAGATCAAGAGTATCATCGAGGCTCTTGGATCTATTAAAGTCTCAGTGGAAGACGATGACATTGTCCATGCATGCTTGGATGGTCTAGGAGATGAGTATGTACATTTCAGGTCTTCCATGAATACAAGAGACGACATCCCCGTGTTCCAAGATTTGATTTCTATGCTTATTCTTGAGGAGAAGAACCTTGACACATCTTCTTATCATGGCAGAAATAATTCTGAACAGGCCTTCTATTCTAACTCCAACAGAGGTAGAGGTAGAGGTTGTGGTCGAGGCCCAAGGGGTTGCAGGGGCCAATTTCAAGAAGGTCAATCAAATCAAAACAATATAGGTGGCAGGGGAAACCAGTCTCAAGGCAGGGGGAGTCAAAGAGGTCGTGGTGCAGGATCAAGCAGGCAGCAACATACTACAGATAGCAGAGAATGGTGGACTTGTGGTGAAAGAGGTCACATGTCACGTGACTGTCCAAAGGGAAAAGCAAGTGGAAAGAGAGAACATGGAAACTATGCATCTACTAGCAGAGATGTAGATGACAGCAAAACAAGCGCATGTTTGTTATGCAGCATGTAATGAATACAATGACTACAGAGAATTCCACCCAAGATGATGTTTGGTATGTGGATTCAGGTGCCTCTAATCACATGATGTCTCGTGGAGAGTGGTTTAGAGATATGCGCAAACCAGATGTGTCAGGCTATGTGCAGACAGGAGATGACACAGCTCACCCCATTGCTCATGTAGGGGACATACCTCTAAATACGAAGAGTGGGAAATCAAAGTACTTAGCAGATGTACTTCATGTCCCAAACATTACAAAGAATCTTGTTTCTGTTGGACAAATGGTTGAGCAGGGTTTGCAGGTTCGCTTCAATCCAAATGGCTGTTATGTAGAAGATTTCCAGAATGGCTGTAAGCTGATCACAGAGGGAAAATGTGTGGACAGAATGTTTACGCTGAATGTAGACATGCCTGAGGTAAAAGCTGCATTATTTGCACAGGGCACACGTGTTGTGGCTCATGTTGACATTTGGCACAAATGCATTGGCCATGTCAATGAGCAGAGATTGCGCAGCATGCAATCAAAACAGATTGTAAAAGGTTTGCCCAAATTCAAGGTGGATGGTATGCATAAAGTGTGTGCAGCATGCCAGTTTGGAAAACAGTCAAAGGGCTCATTTACACATGAGCGCAATGTATGTAAAAAGCCACTTGAGGTGGTGCACACAGATGTTTGGGGTCCAACCGATATTGCAAGTATACATGGTTGCAAGTATTATGTCTCTTTCATTGATGACCATACAAGGAAAGTATGGTTCTACTTCATGCGTAACAAAAGTGAAGTGTTTGGTCACTTTCAAGACTTCAAAGTCATGATTGAGAAGGAGACAGATATGCAAATCAAGACATTGAGTTCAGATGGAGGGGGAGAGTACTTCTCCAATGATTTTTCAGCTTTTCTGCGAATGCATGGTATACGCAGGCAGTTTACATGCAGATATACTCCACAGCAGAATGGGGTCGCAGAAAGGAAAAACAGGCACATTGCAGAGGTTGCACGTGCATTGATGAATGAGAAGAACATGCCTCATCATTTCTGGGCTGAAGCTATAAATACAACTGTGTACATTATGAACAGGACACCTACAGCTGCGGTGCATGATGTAACACCTAAGGAAAAGTTTATAGGTACAAAGCCTGATTTGGCACACTTGAAAGTGTTTGGCTGCATAGCTTACGTGCATGTACCAGATGATTTGCATAGGAAATTGGATCCTAAAGCAGAGAAATGTATTCTTGTGGGATATTCCCTCGAACAAAAGGGGTACAGGTGCTACAATCCTACTACACGAGAATTACGAGTGAGCAGAGATGTAGTCTTTGATGAGATGAGTAGCTGGTACAGTAATGCACATGGCACTATTGGGGCTGATGTAAAAGATGATGTGGTTGTACAAAATGTGAGGCCACAGTCACACGTTTTGAGTGGACCACAAGAGTCGTCTTCTCGTGGCTCTGTTGAGAAGCCATGGAATGGTAGACTACGTACGCAGGTTACTCCACCAGTAGGTACAGGGAATGTATCACGAAAAGGAAAGGAAAAGGTTGATGAACCTCCCTTTATGGCTGATGCATCATCAGGATTTTCACATGTAGACATGGATTCAGATGGTTCTGAACAAAGTCTTGATGAGGAATTTGGAATTCCGGCTGTCAGGACACCTAGTGTAAGGAAAGTACAAGAAGATGCTAGAGGGCAAAGGAGTGACCCAGGACCACGCAGATCTAACAGAGTCAGAAATCCAGTTCAAAAATTGACTTATGATGGGTATCTAGCGCATCACCAAGCCTACATGGCTAAGGTGATACAGGATGTGGATCCCACATGTTTTGAGGATGCAGTTGGAAATGTGCATTGGGATGATGCAATGAATGAAGAGATGGCTGCATTGGAAGCAAACGACACATGGGAGTTGCTGCCATTGCCAAGTGGCAAGAAAGCTATTGGCTGTAAATGGGTGTATAAAACCAATCATAAGGCTGATGGTAACATTGAGCGTCACAAGGCAAGGCTGGTCGCAAAGGGTTATGCACAGACGTATGGCATAGACTATGAGGAGACCTTTGCTCCAGTGGCAAAGATGACGACTGTGAGAGCTGTCATAGCAGTGGCTGCATCTAGAGGATGGATTATGCATCAAATGGATGTAAAGAATGCCTTCTTGAATGGTGAGCTGCAAGAGGAAGTGTATATGGATCAGCCACCTGGTTATGTCGATCCAGGTTACCCAGATTATGTATGCAGGCTTCTCAAAGCTTTGTATGGTTTGAAGCAGGGCTCTAGAGCATGGTATGACAGGATTTCCAAGTATCTTGTCAGTATTGGGTTTAGGAGAGCTCATGCTGATCATTCACTCTATGTACGTGAGAGTGATGTGGGGATTGTGGTCATTACCATATATGTAGATGACCTTATTATTGTGGGCGACAATGCTATGGAGATTGACCATGTGAAGGGTCTTCTCAAACAGGATTTTGAAATGAAAGATTTGGGCGAGTTGCGCTACTTTCTTGGCATTGAGGTGATCAGGACTCCAGAGGGTGTATGGCTGTCACAGAGACAATATACTTTGGACATGTTGTCAAAGTATGGTATGGCTGATTGTAAGCCAATTTCTATTCCCTTGGATGTGAATGCAAAGCTGAGTGCAGAGAAGGGTGATGTTGTTGAGGATGTCAAGATCTACAGGAAGATTGTGGGTAGTCTAATCTACTTGACTATCACGAGGCCAGACTTGAGCTACACAGTAGGCTTGGAGAGTCAGTTCATGCAGCTTCCGAGGAAGCCACATTTGGATGGAGTATGACGCACACTTCGGTATATACAAGGGACTCTTGACTACGCATTGTTCTATGCAGCAGATGTGCCATTAGAATTGTATGGGTATACAAATGCAGATTGGACAGGTAGCATTGTTGATAGGAGATCTACGAGTGGCTTCATGTTCTCTTTTGGGAGTGCTGCTGTTACTTGGAGCAGCAAAAAGCAGCCTACGGTTGCTTTATCGTGCACAGAGGCCGAGTACAAAGGTGCAGCAGTTGCGGCATGCGAGGTAGCTTGGCTACGCACATTACTTGAGGACTTGGGAGTGCAGGTGGACCAGTAGATTGTCATCCATTGTGACAACCTCAGCAACATGCAGTTGGCTAGGAACCCAGTGTTCCATGCCAAGACCAAGCACATAGAGTTCCATTACCACTAGGTTCGAGAGCGAGTGTTGGCGGGCGACATCGACTTGGTCTACGTCAGCACAGAGGAGCAGATAGCAGATATCTTTACCAAGGCCCTCGGAGCTGAGAAGATTCGACGTTTCCGGACTATGCTTGGACTCTGCGACATGCAGAACTCGAGGGGGAGTGTTGAGATGTCAAGCTCTACATCTTGAGCTGGCATCCACTACGGGTCTTCGCCGCTTACGACATTTACTCACTGGCGCGTTAGGTGACCGACACGGAGGATCTCTGCTAGTGATTCTACAGCTGGACTACACTTATAGTGCCAGCCTAGTACGCTTCTAGCGAGTTCACACTTAGTGACCGCATTTACATATGTGCTACTTTTCAGTTTTAGCACTTAGTCATTTTGTACTCTCTTTTCTGTGAGAAGAAGAAGAAGCTTTCCATCTCTGTGTGCTTCGTGCTTGTCTTGTGTAGCTCTCTTGCATCCTCTTTCTTTACAATGCTGCCTTAAATGCCATGCAAGGACACTGTTGCCTGTAATGCCCTAGTTCATTTCACTCAAAACAGTGGATCTCTCTTTGTCCTTGGGTTATTGCAAGTGCTGCATAACCTTGGAGTCTTCTCCCTTGGAATCTAGCTAGATTAATTCTTCTCTGGGTCCCACTAGAATTGGTTGGCTGAAATCTCCGCTTCTTGGCCAAAGGCTTAGCACGTAACAGTGAATCCTACAATGATGTGGGCTGCATGGCTTCAATCTGAGCATCCAAAGGTGCATTTAACCCTTGGAAGAATCAAGCCACTTGTTGCTCGTTTGTCAAAACCGGTCTATACCTCCTCAATATAACAATCTTGGAGAAATATTCTTCCAAGGTCAACTTGTTCATCTTCAAAGATTGATGAGAAGGGGGCAAATATCTTCCTCTGACTGCCCGTTTTATTTCATCCCAAGAATGGGAATCTTTCGCAACACCCTTGTCACGGCAGTACTGTTTCCACCATAACTTTCCTTCTCCAATCAACCAAAACATTCCCAACATGGATCGATTGTCTTGTGTGGTCTTAGCAATAGTAAAGTAGTCATCCCAGGATGGATCGATTGGCTTGTGCCGTCTTAGCAATAGTAAAGTAGTCAGCCATAAATTCTATCCATGCCTCAATATAGTTTTCAACATTAGTCCCTTCACCCTTGAAAGAAGGGGGCTACATCTGCTTTAGGAGCAACTTCTTCTCATGTCCTTCTGTGTAGAGAGTTGCTTGGGCTTCCATTTGTCCATGGTTTTTATTACACAAGATAGAAGTTAAGTATATCTTCAACAAGGTTATCCATTAGTCACTTCTCAAAATTGACCATCAGTGACAGTAAATTTTTTCTAGAGCTTGATTCATCATTTCATATGCATCGATAGGCTTTCTATCTGCAGCATTAGTCGCACCGACAACTTCCTTAAACATACAGGGGTCACCAAATCGCAATAAGACCACAATAAACCATTCATCCCAACTCAAGAGACAATTCATGAGAAAATCAATGTCTTTTATTTATGTAAGAATCCTTTACAGCAATGAGGTCCATGACCTTATTACAAAAGTAGGATACTAAGTCTAACTTTTTCTCGTATAATCATAGCCATGATGTACTTGTGCACTCTTTAGATAGAAATGCGAGGGGTTTTTAGCAGGCCGTAGGAATCGATAAGTGGCGAGAAGTTAATCGTCCATCCCTTGCTAGAGAAGTGGCTATGTCTCCTGGCATAACAACCACTTTATCTTCGGGAACGGCTACAATGACCTTGTCATAGACCCACTGGTTGAGTTTAACGCTTTCGTCTAGGATCATTGTCCTGAAGTTGGTTCTCCAAAAGATATAGTAATGGACCAGGTTCAATTCTTCACACCATTTGAGGTGGCAAAGATCATTCCTCAAATTGTGTAAGCTTTCAACCCTAATGGTGAAAGTGTCTCCACGAATCCACCAGGTTCTTTACCATCCTCGCTGGACCCTGGTAAAATGCGGAGTGGTCAATACTTCTAGAATCCCCATGATTGTTGCCCAAAATTCATAGTCGTTTGATCAACATGTAGTCGGATACATGATGTTCAATGCTTGAAATCACATATATGCCTCATGTTGATCCTCTAACGTGTTTTATATATATATATATATATATATATACACGTAAGAATATGATTCAATCCAATAGAATAATCTAGAAAACAATACCAGACAATAGTGAATATTAAAATAACGCCTTTCTACCTGCATTCCCATCCTAAACCTAGGTTTAACTTAGTCTCTGATACTACCTGTAACGTCCCGGATCGTCTAAGATCGATGACTGGGAGAGATCAACACATTTGTTCCAACTCTACAATGGAAAGCGGAGGAAGGATCAAGTGAGCTGCCCTAACTCTACATATCTTTTAGCATGGTCACCCTAGAGGGGTTTCTTATCCATTCCGAAATTGCAATAGCTAGAACCCTTGGTTCATAGAGTGATGCTTTTTTCCTCATCGAGTGTGAGGCACAGCCGTCAGATAATTCCCTAAGGTTGGGACTTAATTCTATGTTAGCTAACTTTGTCTGATGAATCCGTGCTTGTGGAAAGCACTCGACTTATTAGGTCCATCCATCTGACGATTGGTTTTAGAACAATCCTCGCTTTCCACCCCACATATACCCGCATCTTTTTTCCCCTAGTTACTACCACACTGTGTAGCATTTACAAGTAATTCCTTAATTAGTTTTTGACACAATATTTTTTCTAATAGCCATATTTCAAACATCACCAAGATAGGTGCTCTATGCTATTTATGGTTTATTGAGTAGGTATGTGTCCACCACGCTCGGCAAAGAGAACTGTCCTATTTTATCACCTTGGCATGCAGTCATCAGATTCTTTTATGATGCATCATGTGCCGGAGCTCTGTCAAGCCAGATCATCATCAGGCAAGCCATTGCAAGGTGGATTGCAGCGGAGCCATTCTTTTGTTGCATGCTTTGTGAAGCTCCATTGTCGGCGTGGAGGTATTTTCTTGTAGCTTGCAGCTCCTGAACTGGCAGCTTATGTGGGATCAAGATGGACATGTGTTGCGGTCGACATTGTTGAGCCATGGATTTCAGGATATGTGCTACCATTACTCTGTCATAGAAAGCGGAGCTGAGAGGATCCCTCCACCTCCGTAGGTATTGATGATGAGGGTGACATTTCCATCAGGTGTCAATCTCTTTGATGACTAGTGAGGCCCACCCCTTGCTATGACATTGACATTGATTATGCTTTTTGTTATCCTTTTGATGTCAAATTTGGTATTTATAGATCATCAATATTGCTTCTATGTCTTGTTTAGTATTTTGCCTTGATGCATTTTCTTGTTGGTTGGAAGTTCCATGCCGGTCTATGCAGAGGAGATGGCTCGGACCATGGTGGCAGACATGCGATACGATTCTAAAATCTGTGAGACGCCTCGGAGGGGGAATGTCTACATTGACGATGAGTGTGAGAATTGAGGGATATGTAGCATTGGATATTACTATTGAAATTCATGTTTTGTCGTTTTCATATGGTTCTTGTCATGTTTTATAGAAACTTTTGAGTTAATGTTCTAATGCTTTGAGTCATGGATGATAAGTATTAACTCTTTGGAACAATTTGGTTTGAATTTCAAATCCTCATGTCAGGTTCCTTAAAGGGATAATGGGTTTGTTTTGAAATATTGATCCATGTACAAAGAAAGCTCTGTTCAATTCTTTTTCAAAAACTAGTATTCTATTTTGCTTTGTTTTCTTGTTAGGACATAAGCATTGACAATGCGTTGGCGACAGAAAGTCTACATTGACAATGCATGTGACTAATCATAAGAATTGAGAAATTTGTAGCATGGATGTTAGAATTAAATTGTTATTTTCATATGGTTCTCGTCATGTTTTGATAGAAGCTTTTAAGTTGATGTTCTAATGGTTTGAGTCCTCAATGAGAAGTATTCACTCTTTGGGACAATTTGGTTAGAATTTCAAATCCTCATGTGAGGTGCCTTGAATGGCTATTGGTTTGTTTTGAAATATTGATCCATGTATGAAGGAAGACCTATCCAGTTTTTTTATAAACTTGTATTATGTTTTGCATAGTTTTCTTGTTAGGCCATATGCATTGACAACACTAGCATCATAGATATTCGCTCGGGTTCCGGTAGGCTCGCTCACGCTTGCTTGGGCTATGGTAGCTCTCCATAAAATGACATTACCTGATATGAAAATATGCCCTATATTGTAGCAAAGGTAGTTGTCTGTTGATCCTCCAACTTGTTCGTGAGTTGGTTATAGCCTCAAAAACCATCTAGAAAGTTGTAGGTTTCCTTTTCAACAACACTTTGAATCACATGATCAATGATGTTTAAGGGATAGCTATCTCTGATTGTGGCAGTGTTTACTTGTTTGTTCTTCATAAAGGTTTCATTGTAAATGTATGGACATTGTCAGCGCGGTTTAGCATCACTTTTTAGGAAAATCGTGTAATGGAAAATACTAGGATCTACCCCTTTTAGATCTTTGTACGACCACTCAAAAACATCTTTATATTGTTTGAGGGTAGATATCAATAGTTGGTCCTCTTCCTCAGTAAGATATGTGGCTATGTATGCTGGTCTTGGTTCTTCCATGGGTTCCGTAAAATCAATCTCTTTGCGTTTTTAGGTCCATCCTACGACTTTTTCAGATCCTTAGGCTCTCACATCATTTGCTCCACCACAATACGCCGATCTTGAATTGTATGTTTTTTGTAATGGGAGGGTGAATCAAATTCTTTTGAGTTAGAGTCCCCCTCAATTTCCATTTTGTAGTTCAAACATCCTTCAATGTCCATAGAGTAAAGTAAAATCTAGGCATCATCTCACTAAGCAGATGCAAACCCATCTCCGAGTTGACCTCTAACATATCTAAATGCTCACTCATAGTCAATAATGTCTTTCTCTACCTAGGCCCTTGCTGTACGTAGTTTTTCCGCATAATTTTGGAAATCATGCCGCAATCAATTTGCTTTCACTTTTGCCATGACACATTGTAATGCTCTGAAAATCTTTGCACCAATCACATAGTTGATCAATGCAGAAAGAAATTGCATAGGTGTCACTCGCTTTCAAATACGAAGAATCAGCTTTTGGGTTGCAAAGCTCGAGGCCCCTCCAAGGACGTAGGGCATGCTCTGTGGGGTCTTTGATGTTGGTTGCTCACTTCTCAATGCCAACTTGCAGTGCCAACCTCCAATCCATGACACCCACACGTGGCACACCTTCCTCAGTGAAGTTATTCATGATGTTCCATAGGTACAAGTCACATTGTATAATTCTTTTGTTGTGTGCATGTGCCATGGTCTTCACCAGAGCATCCATAAAAGAAGGCACCCAATTGAGCATATGATTGCACATGTCTAACTCTTGCTCTATGGGAGGCCATCTAGAATCTTCTTTTTGAGCCACCAATATGTTAGAGAATTTTCCTTTGGGTAGTGGAACACACTCTAACATGTCACCTAGATCCATTCCATTGAAGCGAGGAAAAACAAGGGACCATGCCCTTGGTGTATTTGTGCAATGCATCTAACAATGCCCTGTGGAACAATTGCACGCTTTCCTCTAGAGCGAAAGATTGACGGCTCTGTGTTGCATCTCCTTTGACGTCTTTGACCACATACAACACCTCTGGCGGCAACCAAGTGACTCCATCGATTGTGCACTTCGACACAACTCCATAGTATCCTTTCCCAAGCTTCGACCATGTTTGATAGCTTCGTGTGTGAGATAAACACCAAAGGCACACTAAGACATAAAGCGGGTGTGTAGCAAATGATCCATCCCAACTTATGAATTTGATCTTGCACCTACTATATCTTGAGAGGAGGCTGTTGAATGAAAGATGGATCTAGATTTGTGTGTATGGACATCTTGAGCATCAATATTGCATGCTCTTTTTTATTTTGACCTCTCTATACGCATATATTAATCCAATGTTGTAGCTTGGCTAGATCTGCATCCGTTGGTGTATCAACACTCAAGTCTCTTAAGCATTGTGCCATGCCCACAATACTATCTATTAGCCTACGGATAGTCTTTGCTTCTACAACTAAGAAGCGCACCTGAACTGCTTCAATTATTGTATCAAAGAAACGATCTCTGTGCATCTCACTCTCCAATAAAAAGGCGATCTCCTCTATGGTCAGGGCACATATGCACGTGACCAATAGAGATCTGGTCTTGGTTTTTAACTCCTTCATTTCCATAGAATCCATATTTGCTACAATCAACACATATTTTATGATTTTTAAAGACAACATAAATTTAAATTTTATAACAACTATATGCATCATGCATTGAAATTAACGACAACACTAGTTTCAAGAGTAGGCAATCATTCAATGAGAGTGACGACACCTCCAACCTAGTAGTAGGGTTGATGCTGATACCAACACTGAACTAACCCAACAAGACAGAGCATCATTCAATGTAGACCAACACCTTCAACCCCATAGTAGCGTTGATGCCAATAGCAACACCGAACTAGGCCTAAAAAGCAAGGCATCATTTGATGAAACTAACAACACCTCCAGCGCAATGGTAGAGTTGATGCCAAAAGAAACACCAAACTAGCCTAAAAGCAAGGGCATCATTCAATGCAACTAACGACACCTCCAACCCAATGATAGGGTTCATGCCCATAGCCACATCAAAATTAGCCTAAAAATCAAGACATCAATGACACCTCCAGCCCAATGGTAGAGCTGACGCCGAAAGAAACACCAAACTAGCCTAAAAAGCAAGGGCATCATTCAATGAATCTAACGACACTGTGAGGTACTCAACCCCATTGACACCCAAGTGGGATGGGATCCTTGACAGGTCTCTAGGTCTAATAGAAGTCAATCTCTAAACAAGAAAAAGCTAGGGAATAGACCTTTACCATTGGCAATGGCTTGGGTCTATAGCCCTAGACGAAGACCTAGTGGAAACGGGACAACGATTTTGAAATTTCTAAAACTATTGCGGCCCTATAACTTCCACAATTTGGGCTAAGATATCCTCAACCAATGAGCAACCAACACTTTTCTCTCCCAACATATGTGAGGGCACAGCCGCGCTGGTGGACTCCTCTTCCAAGTGGAGAAGTTTTCTACACGTTTTTAGTGCGTGGGAATGGATAGTTACATGACTAATTAGGTCCACTCGTCCATGATTGACAACCTTCGTCAATTCCCAGTTACCACCCCCGCACTCACACATGCTACTTTGTTATTTAATTACTACCACGTTCTTATCACAATTAACATAATGATTGCTTTTATCTTTTATAACAGTAATTCATTAAAACAACCCTTGAAAGCAGTATTGAAAACATTCTTTTACAAACAAACATCTTTAAACTTAAGACAAGGTACTTTCAATCTAAAGTATCTCTGACCAGTACTGGCTTATCTCAAGATCACCTACACAAGGGCAAAAAATGACACCCATTCCTTATTCATAGAAATCGAGGTGGAAAAAGACATCACCCAAAGTCCGGGCGTCCATACGCCAACCAGTTGCCCATACAACTGGCGATTCCTTTAGGATAAAAACGATATCCTATGTGAGGTTCCCAACCCGCCGACACAAAAAAGTGTGCTATCATCCTATGTGAGGCCTAATAAAAATCAAAGTCTCTAAACAAGAAAAATCCAGGGAATATACCTTTACCATTGACAATGGCTTGGGTTTATAGCCCTAGAAGGAGACCTAGTCATATCTCATAGTGGAAACGGGACAACTTTTTTTTGAAATTTCTAAAACTATTTCGGCCCTATAACTTCCACAATTTGGACTAAGGTATCCTTAACCAACGTTTTTCCCCCCCTAACATATGTGAGGGCACAGCCGCTGGTGGACTCCTCTTCCAAGTGGAGAAGTTTTATAGACATTTTTAGTGCATACGGATGGATAGTTACCTGACTAATCAGGTCCACCTGTCCATGATTGGCAACTTTAGGCAATCCCCACTTACCACCCTACACTCACACATGATTTCTTTGTTTTCTAATTACTATCACATTGTTTTAACATTTAAAATAATGGATTCCTTTTTAAACTTTCCATCACAGTGATTCCTTAATCAAGCATTAAAGACATCATTGAAAAGCATTCTTTTAGCAAACAAACATCTTTAAAATTAAGACAGCGTATTGTCAACAAAAACATTGTCCATAATAACCATGACCATTACTCTTCTTGTCTCAAGCCCGCCTATGGGTGAAAAAAGGTGACCATTCCTTGTTCACAGTGTGGGGTGGATAAACCCCCACACAAGGTTCGGGGTGCCCATACACCAAAAAAGTTGCCCATAGAACCAGACGGCTCCCCTAGGATAGAAACGGTATCCATTCCTTGTTCATAGTCTGCGATGGATAAACCCCCACACAAGGTTCGAGGTGCCCATACACCAAATCAGTTGACCATACCACTAGGCGGCTCTCCTAGGATAAAAACGGTATCCTAACTTATGTAGAAACATCAAGACATGACACGGAGTAGAAACTCATTGTTCATGGGGGTAACCGTCTCTGGCTGGAAAGCCATCATTATTCATCAAAACATACCAAGAAGTCGGAGGTGTCTTGAGACAAGCTGTCTTAAGGATGATCAATCATATCTTTCCTAATTCACTCAGTCTTAATCCAACTTTATAAATAAATGCATGTTGGTTTCTTGGAGATGCCTTCCATTTTTAAGCCAGTTTCACTTTTCCTAATTCTTTCCTACTTTATAAACAAATGCATGTTGGTTTCTTGAAAGATGCCTTCCATTTTTAAGCCAGTTTTACTTTTCCTAATTCTTTACTCCTCTTTTTTTGTATGCAATGTTAATACTTAAGAAAACCTTGAATTATTTAAACTTAATTATAACGAAAACCCACGTGGGACTGATCTGGCATTTCTTGTAGCACCGGGGCCTGTACATTCTCATCAGTAGGCCTAGTACTAGGTCCGGCTTCCTTGTCGTGCGACGTTCTAGTTCTTTTTGGAGCTCCGGCCTCATCATTAGATGTAGAATTGACTCGGGTCCTTTTAGGTACCATAAATTCTTATCCTTATAAAAAAGGATGTATAATCATTAAGTAAATTATCTAAAAGCTAGACTTTACCTTTGTACTCAATCGTAACCCAATCAAGCTTAAATTTGTAGTCTTAATTGGTAAATTCTTAATCTAGTAATTTCTTATTTGCCTGTATAGATATGATAACTTTTTTCAAAGCTTCCCTAAGGGTTTTCTAAGCTCTCCTCATTTTCTTATAGTTTTCTATATCTTTTTCTTAGTTTTCCCATCGAATTTTAAGCTTAGAATCTGCTTATTTTGAACTTAATATTTATGCTATTTAATTTCTCTTAAAGATTTCATTTCCTTGACTTTATATCACTGGTTTATACTTACTGTAATTTGCCTAGAAACTTTTGATCGCAAAGTATATTTATTTTAATTAATATTTTCTAAAAATAGAACTTTTGGTCACTTATAATTTTCTAAACTAACTAATTAACTATCGTATAATTATCACAAGTAGATAATGATATTTTTTATCTTTGGTAATTATCTTTTAATTTTACAAATTAATTATCTAATTTACATTATTAATTTTTAGCTAAAATTGGTATAAACTGACTTAGATAAATATCTATGCTAGTTTTCTAGCCTTAAGATAATTATAATGGCTTCTTTATCATGTAATACAGCTTTGATAAATAACATGTAATCATCTAGCATGATTTACTAATCTCCCCCTTTAAATTTTAGCTAGAATTAGTATAATTTGACTTAGATAAATATCTATACTACTTTCCCAATCTTAAGATGATTATCATGTATTCTAGCTTTGATAAATAGCATGTAATCATCTAACATAATTTACTTATTTCCCTCTTTAATTTTCAGCTAGAATTAGTATAATTTGACTTAGATGAATATCTATACTCTTTTCTAGCCATAAAATAATTATCACATATTTTTTATTATGTAGTCTAACCTTGATAGATATCATGTAATCATCTAACATGATTTACTAATGGCCCCCTTTAAGTTTTAGCTAGAATTAGTATAGTTTGGCTTAGATAAATATTTATACCAATTTTCTAACTTTAAGATAATTATCACAGCTTCTTTATCATGTAATCCAACCTTGATAAATAGCATGTAATCATCTAGCATGAATTACTATTTTTCCCCTGTAATCTTTAGCTAGAATTAATATAATTTAACTTAGATAAATATCTATACTAATTTTCTAACTTTAAGATAATTATCACGGCTTTTTTATCATGTAATCTAACCTTGATAAATAGCATGTAATCATCTAGCACGAATTTCCCCCATTTATTTTTAGCTAAAATTATTATAATTTGACTTAGATAAATATCTATACTAATTTTCTAACCTTAAGATAGTTATCACGAATTTTTTATCATGTAATCTAGCTCTAGTAAATAGCATGTAATCATGTAACATGATTTACTAGTTGCGCTCTTTAATTTTTAGCTAGAATTAGTATAATTTGACTTAGATAAATATCTACACTAATTTTCTAACCTTAATTAACACTAGAATGGTAACCGGACACTTTTATGTCTTGTTAAGTAACCATTTTGCTTGAATTATTTGAAGATTATGAAAATGAATTCCTAGGTGCTATATATCCACAAACTTGTCTTCTAAGCTGAAAAAACTGAACATTTTTTTTGGAATATCGATCTTACCATTAACCTTACTCTTGCACAACATTTTTTTAACCTAAACTGTGTGAAAAAAATGGGTCCTATTTTTGGCTTTCTCAATTTTTTGCAACTATTCCACTCTAAACTTCACATTTGTAAGGTTTAAATTGCTAGAGGATAAGCCTTCATAGTTCTCAACATGTTTTGATGCTTCTAGGGAGAACTAAGTGTTAGAATTGAAAGTCATGACCAACTTACAAGAATTGCATAATCCTATTTTTTGGCCAAAATTAGCACTTTAAAGATTTTTTTGGTGGCTTTCTTGATATCGAAATGTAATTTTGATTGTGTAAATGGAATGTATAACATAAAGCTAATATTCCTTGAGTTTTGGGGGACCTAATATGCTATATAGCATAGTATGATGATGGTTGAGTTTTTTGATTGCTGAAGAATATGAGACATTTTAGTGTAGCCAAGTATAGCTCTCTTAATATTGCTAGTTTCGTAGGCCAATTGTGTGTATTTTGTAGGTAGTAACGATATCTAATCATAAACTACAAATTTGGCTAGATATTGAGTAGGTTCTTTGGGATTCTAGAGGTCATAATACTAAACCCTGTTTTTTCATGTTGTTGTATTTAGCACTTTATCATTGTCCCCAAGGTTCCACTTAGTAAGAGATCTATTATTCTTTTGACATCCTCCATGGCTTCTTTTGAATCCAATGGTCCAAAGGAGAATAAGAAAACATGTATATAGTATTAGTATTGAGTGTGACTATAGACCGCAGAATGGCAAAATTGTAACTTTTTTGTACCTTTTTTTTGGCTCCAAAAAAAATTAGTAAGGCAAAAGCAACCATATGTTTTGATCACTAATCCATTGAAGTTAATGGGGGATCTTATCTCATGTCCCACAAAAATCCCCACTCTTATTTATATGCAATCAACCGTTAGAAATGGTTGTTTTTAGCCAATGCACCGGTCCATCAACTTTGGAGGCTTGTTGTGACCAAGATATGAGAAATTTTACAAGTTTCTCATTTTTGCCACATGTAGTAGTCCTTGTACTATAAGCTCATGAAAGGATTTTTCAAGAAATGAGTGGATCTACTATGGTTTTGGAAATTTTTCCCAGAACCCTGAAAGGACGCTTTTATGTCCTGTTAGGTTACCATACTAGTGTTAAGATAATTATCACAACTTTTTTATCATGTAATTTAACTCTGATAAATAGCATGTAATTATCTAACATGATTTACTAATTACTCCCTTTAATTTCTAGTCAAAATCAAAAAACATTTGCTAAGATAATTTGTTTAGCTGAATACATGTGCCTAAGATAATTATCACGAGTATCTAAACTAATTATCTGTGCATGAACTATTTATCTCAAATTTTTAACAGTGGTTTCTATCTCTCATAATTACTATATAATTATCTAAGCAATTTAGCTAATTTTTCTCTTCAGTTTACAGCTAGATTTAGTCTAATCTAACCTAGATAAATATCTATATTATTTTCTAACCTTAAAATAATTATCACAATTTCTTAGAATGTAAACTAACTCTGATAAATAACACATAATTATCTAGCATGATTTACTAATTTTTCTTTTTAATTTTTGGATAAAATAGCTAATTTTTCTCTTAATTAAATATTTTGATTAATTATATGTTAGTGAGTAATTTACCTCGTGTTTCTAATAGTATTTTCTAACTATATAATTGATGTAAGAATTTTTGAGCTAATTTAAATAGATTTTTAATCAAATTTTGATTAAAAATAGCTAATTTTTACCTAATTAAGTACAAAATCTAATCAAAAAATAAAAAGATAATTTTTATATTTTTAACAGTCTAATTCAACTCTGATAATTATCTTATACTAATCTAAATTTAATTAGTATAATTATCCTTAATTTATGATCACAAAGATTAATTTTAATCCTAATATGGCTTGATAATCAATTAGATTAATATCCCTAATCTTAATCTAAGTAATCAACAAAATATTAAGAATTAAGAGAGTAATTTAGAGTGTATAAGGTTAATCTTCTTAACTAATTAGATTAATTAAGAAAATACAGGTAAATTAGCATAATTTTGATAATAAAAAAGGGATTAGACTAATTATCGTGGATAATCAATTAGAGGTTTGCTCTCTAGTGATTTTTGAATAGAGTTTCTCTCTATGTGAGAGAGAAATGGCCAAGACTCCGAGTCTGGCTGAAATTGTGAAGCAAGGGGTCTTATTTATAGGTTTCCGGCACTCATAAGCTTTCAGAGGCTGAAAATGGCAGCTGCTTGCAGCTCAAGTAGCCCCCAACCTTCCCCTAGCGCCACCTGCAGCTAAATTTGGCTTAGACAGGTTCATGACTGTTCTACACAGCCTCCAGATGCACCAAATCGATTTTCTGCTATTATCTGACCCTTTTCATGATTAATTTTGAAAATATCTATAAAATATCTACAAATATCTAGGGATTTCATGATAAAAGTCTTTTATAGTAATGATTATCAAAACCTTACAATTTACTTAATTAATTTAATCAACAATGTAAACTTCCAGGGGCCAGAACTATGCAATTTTTATCGGAATTTTGTTCTGAAAATTTCTAGCATGGGGTTTGCTGTGCTTAAGGTTCCAAAAATACAAATTTTTATTGCTTTTGAGATAGTGATTTTACCTGATTTCCTGACCAATGCTTTCTCCTAAAGCTTGAGTTTATTACCGACAGCTAGAAAGGTGGAGACCTTACATCCTAAGTAGTATCGACAAACGCAGACATGCACAGTGTAAAGACTCCACGTACACGGAGGTAACCGACTCATCCATGACTGACTCGCCATCATTACTCATCACATGGAGTAATATATTCCAAGGAAACATAGGTGTCTTGAGACAAGCTAAGGATGATCAAACATTCTTTCTTAGGTCAACCAGTCTTAGCCCAAACAATCCTTTCCTAATTACAAACAATGCTCATTGGTTTCTTGGAAGTTACCTTCCGTTTTCTGCTAATTATTCCTTTTCTGATTCTTATCCCTCCTTACGTATGCAATGTTAATTTATAAAAGACTTAAACTATTTAAAGTATTAATTAAATAAATAGAACCCACTTGGGATTGATCAGTCATCTGCTGTTGTGCTGGCGCCTGAAGACTCTCCTCCGTAGGGCTAGCTTCATGGTCATGGGATGCCCTAGCCCTCTTGTGAGTTGTATCGTCCGCATCGAACTAAGGATTTTTTTGGGTCCTCTTTGGAGCCATAGTGGTAGTCTTATAAAAGGATACTTAATCGATTAGAGAATTAATTGAATAATCTCTCTTATTTCTTTTACCCAAAAATAGAGATTATTGGGCTAAGTAAATATCTTAGATAAATAATTGGGTGATATATTTTTTTCTTACCTTCCTAGCAGTATTATTGTTCGTCCATAATTAACCCATAATTATTGGAGCTATTTTACTAATTTTTGTATTTAATTTCTCTTCAAAAATACACTAATTTGGCTTTAGTAATTTATAAATTACTTATCTGCTAGTGAGATATTTATCTATTTTAATGTATTATAACCCTAATAATTATCTTGCTAACTTATAAATTGATTTGCTAGTTTCCCTTCTCAATTTATAGTCAGAATCAAGCAGTATTAGCTAAAGTAATTATCTATACTTAAAATAATTATCCCAACTTTCTAATGTTGTTTTCATCTCTGGTAATTACTATGTAGCTGTATAAATTAATTTACTAATTTCCCTTCTCAATTTATAGTCAAAATCACATAATATTAGCTAAGATAATTAGCTAAACTCATTATATGTGCATGACCTATTTATCTCGGGTTCTTAACACTGATTTCTATCTTTGATAATTACTATATAATTATCTAAGTGATTTAACTAATTTCCCCCTTCAATTTGTGTTCAAAAACGAATAAATTTTTCCTTCTCAATTTATAGTCAAAATCAACCAATATTAGCTAAGATAATTAGCTAAACTAATTATTTGTGCATGATCTATTTATCTTGGATTCTTAACAGTGATTTCTACCTCTAATAATTACTATATAATTATTTAAGTCATTTAACTAATTTTCCCCTTCAATTTATATTCAAAAACAGATAATTTTAGCCTAATTAATTAGATAAACTAATTTCCTTCTCTATTCTATTGTGGTTCGCGACGCATTGATTTGAGTCTTAAATGGTTGTTTTTTGATGTTTTGACCTTGGATAAGTGTTTCTATGCTTAAGGGGTACCTTTCTGTATACTTCTGTTTCAATTTTTTCACATTTTTTGTGATGGATCATGATTTATGTACCTTCCCAGATGGTTGCAGAACCTGGTAGAATGGTGCCCCTAGGAGTTGTAATACCTCTCCTTAAGTTGCGTTGCATTTCAGATTTGTCATTAGGAAAAGGATGAGGTCTAGGAGGGCCTCTTTATTTGCCATGAGATTATGGAGGTGATTAACATTTTGACAAATAGATGCATGCCATGTGTGCAAGAATGGTGGGTGTGTAAGAGAGGTGTAAGAATGGTCAAAGGATGCACTTTTTCTCCCAAAAAAAGGGGAGACAAATTTATGAAATTTGGCCTTTCATAACTCCTACATATGATCTCCGATTTGAGCGGAGATTATATATCTGTAATCTACACTCCAAGCTCTTTCCGTAGATATGTTACATGATATAGTTTTGTTGCTAGATTTTGAATTTCATTTTGGGGAAAAATTTGAATTCAAATAAACTAGCCGTTTTGCCTGTTTGAATTTAAAAGCTTTCCTTTGATTGCTTTCTTAATAGTAGAGCTTTGACTTTCTTAAACTACCAAATAAAGAGGCCCCCCTAGACCCCATTCTCTTCCTAATGTTGGATGTGGAAAAGGCGTGATGACCTAGAGCGGTGAGATTGAATGCAAACTGATTCTCTGACTAGGAAGAGGTTGATTTTCTTTTATCGTAGTATGAGTAGCCCTATGAGTTCACTTTGGTGAGACTAACACTCTCATCAAGTCTCCGTGCCCCATCCCGAGTCGCTTCCTTGCATATTGACATTATGTTAGTACAAAAAAGCTACGTTGGAAACGTCCGTCCTCGCAGCGACCCGCTAACATTAGTGCCGCTGTCAAGGAAGTCGATCCTTAGGTGGTGAGTGACTCAGTGTACAAAAAATCCCTCCCAAAGATTTTGACACCCATTCCGCTTACACATAGACAGTAAAGCAGTTAAGCGTAGGTTTAGTGCTTAGTAGAGACTAGAATCCGAGACTTGCCAATGCTACTCCTTATGAGCAAAGGAACCTGTGCGTGAAGTACAAGAGATTATTCTGTTCTTTGATTTTCCCATGCTTGGAAAGGACTGTTTCACCACACACTTCATTGTCTTTTCTGTGTTGTTAAATTCATTCATGTTTGTATATCTATTTCAGTTTATAGTAGTAGGTTAATTAAGTAACAATTCACACCATCATTCGGGCCCAAAAGGATCAAGGAAAAAATTTCCTAAAACCTTATTTTGGTGCCAAAGACCATAACTCTGAAAAGTTGAAAAATTGAGCTTCAAAACTGAGCCAAACCCACCAAAACCTTCAAAAAGGGGATAGACAAGCTTGCTAGAGACAGAGTGTGCAAAAAATTTCCAATTTGCCTATCCAACATGGAACGCAATCCATGTACCTTTCTAGAAAAATGAGCTGAAACTGATTCCTTTCCTTAGAACAGGCTCTCAGGCATCAGATCCTTGAGTTTGGTCAGATATAGAATGCTAAAAGATCATTTAAATCTAGAAATTGGATGAAGCAAAGCAAAACTTTGAAAATTGAGGAAAATTGGGAGAAAATGAACTTTTACTCATCCAAATTCAAAAAGGGAAGAGAATTGGGATCAAATAGAAGCAGGGAACTAGCATAACCAAAAATCATGACCAGATGCTTCCCAACATGGATCACGATCCATGTACCTGATAGACATCTGACAGCGGAATTCGACCAGTGCACTCCTAATTGGGTAGAAGCATGTTATTGTGTCACTGAATATGTTGTCTAGGACAGTGCTAGTTACTTGTGCTTGTTAGCATATACTAAAAACAGATAGGCAAGTCCTTTGAATTTCAAATGTTCCATAAAAAAATTATTTTCTCTTCTGATATGCTTCTGTTTTCAATTACTGAAGACGACATGGGGAGTCTCTCTCTCTCTCCCTGTGTGTGTGTGTGTGTGTATGTGTGTGTGTGTGTGTGTGTCAGACTAGCAGGCGGTTTGCTGAGTCTCTCTCTCTCTCTCTCTCTCTCTCTCTCTCTCTCTCTCTCTCTCTCTCTCTCTCTCTCTCTCTCTCTCTCTCTCTCTCTCTCTCTCTCTCTCTCTCTCTCTCTCTCTCTCTCTCTCTCTCTCTCTCTCTCTCGTTTGTTCCTTGCGTTAGGCATCCTGCCTCAGAGATGAGTTGTCAAAGCTAATCTCGTTATCATGCTTCGACATAGACCTACAAATATGGAGAACCAGCAGCCAACATTATTGCCACTAGCTCCAATGCTGGAAATGGAGCCATACTGTAATGTGATGGTAAGCAAATCTTATGTGTATCCCACCCACTCCAAATGAATTCAATTGTTTTTTTGGTCACATCTATAGTTTTGTGAGGGCATTTGCTCATAGTATGTGTGTATTACAACATCTAGTGTTGACAACTATACATTTAAATGATTTTAAGTAAGTAGCATATTATGCACGTCTATAGTTCTTAGGAAAAAGCATTAGGAAAAAGCAGAAGAGAGCCACTACAGGCAATGAATTACAACTACCAAGATCCAACTCTTTCTGTAATCAGGGAATATGAGAGAGTAAGAAAGAGGAAACAACGGGAATAGAAACAAATGAGATTTGAGCGACAACATCATGCCCTCAATGATGAGGAGAAAAAGAAAATCTCCTCCAAGATTGTGAGAGCTTTCAAGAGTAGCACTGAAGGTTTTAGTACAGGAGAAAGTGGGAAATCTGGAATCTTGTTGCTTGACAGCTGCATGTTCGGGCGATCCAGGATGAGTCTTTCAAGGAGGAGGTTGCTGCACAAACCACAATTGTCTCCACTGTCTACCGTCAAGCAACCAAGTTCCAATGAGTAGTTTTTGTTTAAAGAATGCAGCATTGTAGATGATGTTGAATTCAAAGGAAAACATGCCTATTGCAAAAATTGCCAGGGTCCTAAATGTCAATCGTCGCACCTTGCACAAGGCAAGATCACGACAGGTGAAGCCTGATGTTGATGGTCGATTGTTTTCATTGGCTGCATGTCACAAGCAGCACCGTCATAGCCCTATCACAAATGAAATTAAGGAATCATTTTGGAAAGTGGAGACTCGCGTTTCACCAAACAAGAAGGATGTTTGTCAAAAGAGGATGGGGAGGAAAAGGTACGTAGAACACCCTGTGCACCTCCTAGACAAGCCTTAGGTGATCAATCAAATGCTTGTACCATAACTTACGTATTTTATGCATTGCATCTCTAGTGTATAGTAACTTGTATATGCTGATCAATAGCATACTAACCAGTAGACTTTTGCTAATTAGCATATCTGTGCTAGTTAGCATATGGAGTATGCTAGTTAGCATGCCTTGGGTTCTAAATAGAATACATAGCTAGTTGGTTAACATAATAAGTATGCTAATTAACATAGCTGGTATGCTAGTTCACATACCTAGTATGCTCAATTGCATGATAAGTACGATGTCTAACAGAAAGTGATTATGCTAGTTATCATATGGAGTTTGCTAGGTAGCATATAGAGTATGCTAGTTAGTAGGCGTTGAGTTCTAAATAGCATATAGAGCTAGTTGGTCAACACAAAAGATATGCAAGTTAACACCTAGTATGCTCACTAGCATGATGGGTATGCTATTTAAGACAAGGGTTATGCTACTTAGAACTAGCAACTGGGATGGGTATGCTAGTTAGCATATGGAGTATGCTAGTTAGCATGCCTTGTGTTCTACCTAGTATACTCACTTAGCTAGCTAGCACAAGATGTATGCTAATTAACATCATTTATTCTAGATAGCATCGAGTATGCTCAATAGCATGATGGGTGTCCTAATGCGTATACTAGTTAGCATAGTGAGTATGATAGTTAGCATATGGATTGTGCTAATTAGCATATGGATAGTGCTAGTTAGCATATGGACTGTACTAGTTAGCATATGAAGTATGCTAGTTAGCATGCCTTCGGTTCTAAATAGCATACAGAGCTAGTTGGTTAACACAATATGTATGCTAATTAACATACCTGGTATGCTAGTTAACATACCTAGTATGTTCAATTGCATGATAAGTACGATGTCTAACAGAAAGTGGTTATGCTAGTTAGCACATGGAAAGCTAGGTAGCATATGGATTATGCTAGTTACCAGGCCTTGAGTTCTAAATAGCATGCAGTGTTAGTTGGTCAAAAAAGTATGAAAGTTAACACCAGTTATGCTATTTAACACCACTTATGCTAGTTAACACCTAGTATGCTCACTAGCATGATGGGTATGCTATTTAAGACAGTGGTTATGCTAGTTAGAACTAGTATTTGGGTTGGGTATGCTAGATAGCATATGGAGTATGATAATTGGCATATGGAGTATGCTAGTTAGCATGCCTCATGTTCTAACTAGCATACAGAGTTAGCTAGTCAGCACAAGATGTATACTAATTAACATAACTTTTGCTGATTAACACCTAGTATGCTCAACAGCATGATGGGTGTCCTAATGAGTATGCTAGTTAGCATATGGTATGTGCTAGTTAGCATGCCTTGTGCTCTACCTAGCATACATAGTTACCTAGTAAACACAAGATATATGCTAATTAACACTCTTTATTATAGTTAACATATGTTGTTTCATGCACATTAGGATGTTGATTGTGCTACTTAACACTATGATTTGTTTTCTTGAAAATGTTGGATGTCCTAGTTAGCAATCCAAATACTAATCATCATTTGGATGTTTCAGGTTGAGTTCTTTTGTATATTTAAGGAAAAACATCCAGATTGCAATATTGGCATGAGAATTTTTGAGATGCTGAATCCATTATTTTGTGGGCGGTTGAAGGATAGATACACATGCTGTTGCGAATACCATGTGCAAATGTCCTTTTTGAAGGACACACTGAACCACATGCGCTCTTGTGCTTTTGGGCTGCATAGAGAAGGTAGTGATTGTATATGCAATATCTGTGCCCTAGGTGAGAACATTAGCAAGGGCTTCTTGGCTTTACATCACACGTTCAAAGGTGTCACACATATGTAGGAGTCTGTTCTCTGTCCAAAGCCCACAGATGCAGTTTTCCATAGAAGGGAATGCCTGATGGAAGAGTGTTTGACATGTGGAGTGAATAGGTTGGAATTATGCTGCTTGCAGACAACAAAGCCAGGTAATAGTATTAATGTGAAAGTATTTGCATATGTACAAGATCAAGACAAGCAGGGAAATAGTAACAAAAGAAAAGATCTTCTGCACAAAGAAATGCAGTGCCGGGAGTTTCTTCAACTCTTGAAGACCAAGTTGGAGATCTTTATCACTCATAACTATGTGTCTTGATGGCATTGTTGATTTTGCAGAGAATATGCCTTCAAGGAACAAAATGAGATTCAGTCAATGCATTGGCACTCTAGTCAAGTAACCATTTTTGTACACATAATGTACTACTACAGGGCAGGGGAGGTAGTGAAAACCATCCACTTATTCATATCAGATGACAAGGTGCATGACATGTTGTTCATGCAACACTGCTTCATGCTACACGGTGATCGGTTACAAAAAGAGGGTGTCAATCCTAAGCAACATTGGGTGTGGTCTGATGGTGTGGCTTAGCAGTTCAAGGGAGCTAGGCCTTTTTACTTCGTTGCAAGATATGGTGGACTCACAGAGATGGGGATGAGCTGGTTCTTCTTTGGATAAGGGCATGGAAAGGGACAGCATGATGGTGGAGGAGCAATTGTGAAAAGAACCTTGACCCATGAACAACTAAAACCTAATGGAGCTATTTTGCAGTGTGCAACTGATGTGGTTGCTTATTTCCAAGCCAACATGTTGCAGGGAGCACCTTCACACTATCCTTCAAAATAATGGGAATGTGCCCATGTGTTCTGGGAGGTTAAAGAGGGGGAAGTGAATAGGGAGATGAAGTGGAATTGTGCAATTGTGGCAAAAACTTGCTCTCTGCATGCTTTTCGTGGTCACAACCCTAGGGATCCAACTTCCCTTGCAACAAGAGCCTTGGCATGCTTTTGTGATGCATGCATGCATGTAAGATGGAATCGATGTGTCAATAAAGCTCACGTGCATCCTTGGGATTATCATACTCTACTGCCATTACCTAATGAGGATGTGTGAGATTCTAAGCCGTCATATTAAGCAGCCACCTACGATGACTTCACGTATGAAGGTCATCATGATGTGTTGAGTAGCACTCTATGTACTGGCGACACATTTTCTATAAATCCAGATGCTTCGACCATCGTCGAGGATGTGGATTTCTACTTGGTCAAGTGTGTTGCAGCAAAGGAGAAGTTGGAGAAAGGGTACCTCAATGAGTGGGGCAATGCAATTGATAGAGGTTCATATGTTGTGCAAGGTCTATATTACAAGCAATTGGATGCATACACATTCAAGCTAGAACACAAGCGTCCATCGTCCACGCACTTTCACATCTAGTACGATGTATCAAAATACCCATGGAGCACATCCCAAGGAGATGGAAGGTCTACACAATCAACCCAGAAAGCTATGAAGCAATCTATAATAGCATGCCCTTCAACTTTTAAGTTGTAATCACTTCATCTTGAATATACTTCTTGCTCGAAGATAATGCAGTTTTATCAAACACTTGGGTATCTTCTGTCTCTTGTGTCTCTTGTGTGCTTTGTGTATACATGGCTTTGGTGTCTATCACAGAGGGGTCTCAATTTAAGATAGATCATTTTTACAATCTATCTCATTAAACCTAGAGGATATGAGCTCATCAAGAAAATGTAGAACTCTAGAGAGGTGATCAAACAAGCTCAAAGTCTGCCTCCTTTTGTGTCTTACAATTTACACTTTTTTCAGCAGGACTCTATATGGTTTGGGCAGGTAGCCCACAAATATAAATGGAATTTGTAAAAGAAGGCACACCCAGCTTATAAGAAAGACATCAGGGTTTGGAAAGATGTGTACAAAGAAGGCCAGTGGCTTGCACAGTATGATAATAAGAAGGTATGCTAATTGTGTTTTGTGGGTATGCTAGTTAGAATAAATGGTATGCTAATTAGCATACTGTTTATGCTAGTTAGCATAAGCAATGTGCTAATTAGCATACCTTTTACTGGTTTTTAAGGAGAAGAGATGTCAGCTTCTTGTATATTGTGTATGCTAATGCTAATTAGCATATTGTTTATGTTGATTAGCATAAATGTATATATGCTAGTTAGCATAAACAATATTCTAATTAGCATAACTTTTCTAGTTTTCAAGAAGAAGATATGGCAGCTTTCTGTATATTGTGTATGCTGATTAGTATACTATGTTGTGAGTGGAATGCTAATTAGCATACTGTTTATGCCAACTAGCATAAACAGTATGCTAATTAGCATACCCTTGCTGGTTTAGGAGAGAAGACATGGCAGCTTTTTGTATATTGTGTAAGCTAATTAGCATGCCTTTGCTGGTTTATCATACTGTTTATGCCAGTTGACATAAACAATATGCTAACTAGCATACCTTTGCTGATTTTAAGGAGAAGAGATGACAAATTTATGTATACCGTGTGTTCTAATTAGCATACTATATTGTGAGTGAAGGTTAGCACAAACAAAAATGCACAGTATGCTATTTAGCATACTATGTATGCTAATTAGCATACACTTAAATCTAATTGGCATAAACAATATGCTAATAAGCATATCTTTTTTGGTTTCAAAGAGAAGATATGACAGGTCTCTGCATCCTGTGTATGCTAATTAGCATACTGTTTGTGCCACTTGGCATTCTGTGGGTATGCTAATTAGCATAGTTAACTGACATAAATAGTATGCTAATTAGCATAGTTTTGCTGGTTTCAGAGAGAAGGGATGGCAGCTTTCTGTATACTATGTATGCTAATTATCATACTATATTGAGTGTAAGTTAGCACAAACAAAAATGTACAGTATGACAATTGAAGGTATGCTAATTAGCATAGTGTATATGCCAGTAGGCATAGATAGTATGCTAATTAGCATACCTTTGTTGGTTTTAAGGAGAAGAGATAACAGCTCTCTGTATACTGTGTATGCTAATTAGCATATTGTATGCTAGTTTCAAGAAGGGATGGTAGCTTTCTATATATTGTGTTTGCTAATTAGCATACTATGCTGCGAGTGGAAGTTAGCAAAAATAAAAATCCACAGTATGCTAATTGAAGGAATTCTAATTAGCATATCATGTATGATAATTAACATACTGTTTATGCCAGTTGGCATAGACAATATGCTAATAAGCATACTACTTATGCCAGTTGGCATAGACAGTATGCTAATTAGCATACCATTTACTGGTTTCAAGGAGAAAACATGGCAGCTTCCTGTATACCGTATATGCGAATTAGCATACTATGGTATGCTGTTAGTGGAAGTTAGCACAAACAAAAACGTGCAGTATGCTAATTAGAATGTATTCTAATTAGCTACTATGGGTATGCTAATTAGCATAAATAGTTTGCTAGCTAGCATAAATATTATGCTAATTAGCATACCTTTGCTAGTTTCCAACGAGAATGTATAAAATTTCAATGTTTACAAGACAAAAAAGAATGCCAACAGTACACATAGAATTGTCTTCAAAAAACGAATAGTAAAGGATCTGATCATTACTATTTGAAGTGAATGTCGGAATAGTTACAAACACTTGGAAAGGCAATTTACAAATTTCCCTCATAATGTTACAAAACTGCAGAGAGCCTCCTACTATGAATAAGATCGTGGTTTAGCGCGCTTGTACACTTGCTTTTGCCTAGTGTCCATTTGCTTCTTTGTTTGCTGAGCTTTTGGGACTTGCTCTCTTTCTTCTTCTTGTTGAGCTTTTGGTTCTTATAAATCTCTTTCTTCTTCTTCTTGCTGCTGCTTCTATAATTTCCCCTGTGTAGCCTCTCTCTCGTATGTCTTTCAGCTTCTTCATCAGCCTCCCTTTGTCTCCTAACGCAAGGCTTCCCTACGCTAGGCCTCATTGCGCTTTTGCATTTTTTATTCCAGCTTCTTGATCACTTCTTGTGGAAACAAATCTGGGGTAGTATCAAACGCATTTTCAGTTGTATACGCTGCACGATCCTCTAATTGTAGCCATAGGAACAGCCAGCTACTCAAAGTATCTATCAAGAAGTTTTGCCGCTTTTCTTTGGTCTTGTCCTCTATCTTATGAGTAACAATCCAACTTCCTTCATGGTTCTAGAACACTTTGTGCATACTAACTAGATTTTTTTGGGGCCCAAAGCTGTAGTTCTTCCAAAAAAATTTCAAATCCTTCAAGAATACAAGCTTATTATATATCTTCCAAGGCTGGCCACTACAATGATTCTGTGAAAAAACACCTCTCAACTTGTAACATTTAATGGCCTAAAATCTTTTGTGTAGCGGAATTTAGCATGAACATAGTGGGCATTTCATTAGAGTTGATTCCTAATGAGAATTACAAGAGTGCTTGGGTGGAGAGAGCAACAAAAAGCATAACACCTAGTTAGATAGCATCGACAATACTTTCAAAAGAGAGAGCAATTAAGCTATTGACAACAGTTGAGGACCGGATTTGCATGGAGCCGGTCCCCCCTCCAAAAGGCTTTGTATTATGGTTTCTCCCATCAAGAGAGACATTGTACAATACAATTCTTTGTGTTCCTTCAAGACTAGCTAGTGCAATGAAGATGGAAGCTTCATACACCAAGCAAAACACTTAATCAAACACAACTTGAATTATCCCCGTTCTCAGACCCAAGACCTCACACACCTTCGAAGATGGTGAGAGCTAGCAGGGTATGAGAGTAGATTGAGAGGAAAAAGAAGTATCTTACGAGAAAGAAGTACATCTCCTCACATAATCACTCATATTAGCATAGCTTAGCTTAGTAATTAGCTTGGTAGAGAAGATGAGCATGCATTGAAGCTTGGCTCTTGGTTGGATTTGCATCCACATGCCAAGAGAGTGTTGTTGTAGGCTTCTATCTCACAAGCTTGGAGTAGGTGATGAGCTCTCCATTAAAGCTTGGGAGGAGATAGAGTATTTTCCCTTCACACATGGTCAAGTGTGAGAGTGTGTGTGTCAATGCCAAGCAAAAATCAGCCCCCCCCTCTCTTGGGCGAGCCCTAGCTGCTAAGTAAGTCTGGCTTTTGCCTCATTGGACCTCCCCAGGTCAAGCCAATAGGGATTAAGCAGCATAAGTGATAGCCTTCTGACATGTGTCCCCCTTTCCCCTTTTGTGAGAGCTTTAGGTAATTAAATAATTAAACTAAACTCTCATTGGACCCCTTTGCCTCCTGGCCAATAGGAATCAGGCAAGCCATGGGGCTCCTGAATGCTCATTGGACCCCTTGGGAGACTGCCCAATAGTCTTCTAGGACACTTAATTCTTATTGGTTTCTTTTATTAAATGTTTTTAAATTAATTAAACTAGATTTACTCTAGCTTAATTCTCATTGGTCCACTTCAAGGGTCTTCCAATAGGAATTGGGCACACCTTGTGGGCATCTGGCCTAGGGAGCTGACATGTGTCCCTCATTCCCTTTGTGTAAAGGGAGCCTGTGTGTGTGTGTGTAGCTTTCTCTCTCATCCCCTAGCTTTGGGGCTCGCCCCCTCCCATGTAGGGATATGCAAAGACTTTTAGGGCACACACTAAGCATCCAATTTTCCCTAGGGTTGACCTTTGGACACAACCTTTGAATTTTGGAACCTTAGCATTTTGGAAGTCTTAATGGGCTGAACCTTAGGGTCTTTTTAGCCCATTGTTTCACATGGCTCTTTTGCAGATGGCCCCCCCTTTGGATCCCTATTTTCCCTCCTTTGGATCCCTACTGTGGCCGGTCTGCTAACTTAACCAATATTCTAGCTTTTTCTCCCTTGGCACTTCCCCACCTTAAATGATCAGTTTAATATGAGAAAATCATTTAGGAGAATTAGATATTGATTATTATGACATTACCTCTCTCTTGAAATCATAGTCGTCCTCGACTATGGTGTAGAGAAGATAAAGCATACGCATGAGTCCTTTTCTTAGCGGGTAGAGGATCCCTATGTTACCCTACGACATCATTCCATAATGGATGACTAGTCCATTTGGCGCTTGAGAGCCTGAGGCTGCCGCAAGCATGTCTGCACATTAGTCCTATCAGTCTTCCATAGTAGAGTGACAAGCTCTACTTGGTGTTTGGGAGACGTCGTCTCCGCAAACTTGATCTAAGCATGCATACTACTTCATTTTTGTGCACAAATAAAGAAAAAGGGAGTCTTATAAGACAAAAAAAAATTTTGTTTATTTTTAACATTTTGTACATTTGCTTACTCTTGGGAAGCATTGTAAGCATTGACAAGGTTTAGGTTATCCTTTAATTGTATGCCTTGCATCCATCTAGCATCTTCAAAAGGATAATTCTTAAACTTAATAAGATATCGTCTGATAGTCTTACCGCCTCTTAATACCTTGTCTTCATGTCGGAGAATGGACTCGGGCTGCAGCACCTCCTCCTGGTCCTCGATCTCCGGTGGGTCTTCAATAGTTGGTTCTTGAGGTGGCTCTCCTTTGTAAGGCTTTAAGAGGCTCACATGAAAAGCATTGTGTATGAGCCAATGATTGGGCAACTTAAGTTGATAGGCCATCTCATTGATTGGCCTAAGAATCTGGAAGGGACCATAGTACCTTTTTGCTAGTTTAGCATAGTACTTTTGGTGGCCCGTAGGATTCTTGCCCGTAGTGTGCCTTAATCGAGCCTTAGGAAACTTTAACAAGACCCAATCGTTTTCTTTAAAGGCTTGGGCTCTTCTGTGCTTGTCAGCAGTAGCCTTTTGCCTTTGCTGTGAGATAGAGATAGCATCCTTAATCTTTTGGAAAGATTCTTGTAGGTCTCGGCTATACTCATCTGCAGCGAAGATCTTCCCATGTACCTTAAGTAGCAAGGGACTTTTTGATCTTCCCTCAATTACCTCGAAAGGTGCTTTTCCTGTAGAAGTATGTACAGTGTTATTGTAAGCATACTCTACTAAGGGTAAGTACTTCTCCCATTGGGATCTTTGATCTACTTCCGTTACATAGGCTTTTAGTAGATCGAGAATAGTTAGGTTAGCTATTTCACTTTGGCCATCAGTTTGTGGATGATAGGCCGAAGAGAAGTCTAGCCTTGTTCCTAAATTCTCAAAGAGACCCTTCCAGAAATTACTGGTCATTCTAGGATCTCTATCCGACACTATGGACATTGGCAAGCCATGGTACTTGAAAATTTGTGAAATGAAGAGGGTTGCCATTTGATGGGCTTTGATAGTCTTTTTGACAGGTATAAAATGAGCTTGTTTACTGAACCTGTCTACTATCGTCCATATTCCCGTATTCCCATGGATAGACTTAGGCAATCCAAAGATAAAATCCATGGATATGCTCTCCCACGGTGAATTAGGGATTGGCAAGGGTTGAAGCAATCCAAGTTGCTTCCCTCTATCAAATTTTGTCTTTTGACATACCACACATTTGGAAACATACTCATGTATGTTCACTTTCATGGTAGGCCAATAGAAATATGTTTCAATTCCCTTTAGGGTAGACTGAATCCCTCTATGCCCCGCATATGGGGGAGCATGAGATTCATACATTACTTTCTCACGTAGTGAGTTAGTAATGCATAGTCTATTGCCATAGAGAAGATAACCATCTTGTAAAGTAAATGGTTCTTCTTTCTTCCCTAATGCAAGGGCTGAAATCACATCTCTAAAATCGGGATCAATAGCATACTCATCTATCATTAAAGATAGATCATTGTGAGTTGCTATGGAAACCGCATTCACTCTCGGTCGTCTTGAGAGTGCATCGGCTACTTGATTATGCTTGCCAGCAATGTGAGCAATATGAAAATGAAATTGCGAAAGGAAATTTGCCCACCTCATTTGTTTGTCGGAGAGTTTGGTCTGCGTCATGAAGTACTTAAGACTTTGGTGATCCGTTCGCAGAATGAAAGGAGTCCCCAATAAATAGTGCTTCCATGAGTCTAAGGCATGTAGAACTGCAAGGAGTTCTTTTTCGTATATGCCTAGAGCTTGCTCAACAGGGTCGAGCCTTCGACTCTCATAGCCTATGGCGTGCCCTTCTTGGAGCAGAACAGCCCCAAGGCAATCACCACAAGCATCACATTGGACCTCAAATGGTTTTGAGAGATCCGGTAGGGTAAGCACAGGTTGAGAGATAAGCTTTTCTTTAAGCTTTTCGAAAGCATTGTTCTCCTTAGCAGACCACGTATACCTAACATTTTTCTTTGTTAGGTCATGTAATGGTCCCGCAATTTGTGAGAACTTTTCTATGAAGCGTCTATAGTATGCACACATACCTATAAAGCTTCTTAGTTCATGAAGATTCCTTGGTTTAGGCCATCCTTTTATTACCTCTAACTTGGATGGATCCATTTGGATTCCATCTTGAGAGATAATGTGACCTAAATATTGAATCTCTTGCAAGAAAAATTCACTTTTCTTTCGATTAACATAAAGTTTATTCTCTCTTAAAACTTGAAATATTACCTGGAGGTGTTGCTTGTGTTCCTCTAATGAATTAGAGTAGATGATAATATCATCAAAGAACACTCCAGTGAAGGTTCGATGAGGCCTGAACAGCTTTTCCATCAAGCGGTTGAATGTGGCTGGTGCATTAGTCAAGCCAAAAGGCATGACAATGTATTCGTAAAGACCAAATGTAGTACGAAATGCGGTCTTTACAATGTCTTGATCAACTATCCTTATTTGATGATAGCCACTTAGTAGGTCAATCCTACTGAAGTAGGTCGATCCTTGTAGCTTATCAAATAGGTCTTCTACCCGTGCAACGGGAAACCTATTCAAGATAGTGATCCTATTTAGTGCTCTATAGTCGACTCACACAAGATATGTGCCGTCTTTCTTTTGCACTAATAGCACAGGTGAGCAAAATGGAGATGAGCTAGGCCTAACCATGCCCTTCTCAATTAACTCATGCACTTGCCGCATAATCTCCTCTTGTTGAGCTTGAGAAACTCTATAAGGAGGTTTGTTAGGCGGTGAACTTCCTGGAAGAAGTTCAATTGCATGGTCGTCATTACCCCGTTTAGGAGGTAGCTCACAAGGGATGTCATCAATAAAGACATCTTGAAACCCCTTGAGAAAATTGGATAACTCTAATTCCTTTTGGTTGCTTTTATTTTCTTTTGCTAAAGCATTAGGTTCATTTTGAGAATCTTTAACAAAAATCATGTACACGGAAATAGAGCTCTTTATTGACTTGTTGAAAGCTGGTGTATGTACAATGGGGATGGTGTTACCCATTTCCCTAGCATCTATATACATGTCCTTTTCCCTGAACTTAAAGGAGATTCTCCTTTCAGGAAATTTAACATGGGCAGCCAGACGGTCAAACCATGGTGCCCCTGCCTATTAAAGCCTTACAAACGAGAGGCACCTCAAGAACCAACTATTGAAGACCCACCGGATATCAAGGACCAATAACTAATATCTAATTCTCCTAAATGATTCTCTCATGTTAAACTAATCATTTAATATGGGGAAGTACCAAAGGAGAAAAATCTAGAATATTGGTTAAGCTGGCAGACTGTTCATAGTAGGGATCCAAAGGAGGGAAAATAGGGATCCAAAGGGGGGACCATCTGCAAAAGAGCAATGTGCTTTAATAGGCTTCAAAGACCCTAAGGTTTAGCCCATTAAGACTTCCAAAATTCAAAGGCTAGGTCCAATGAACAAAACCTAGGAAAGAAAGGTGCTTGTGGGAAGACTCAAAAGTCTTCCCACATCCCTATCCTGGAGGGGGGGAGCCCTTTTAGTAGGGGATTGGAGAGAAACACACACACTCAAGCAAGCTCCCTTTACACAAAGGGAATAGGGGACACATGTCAGCTCCCTAGCCCAGTTGTCCCCAAGGTGCATTCAAATCCTATTGGATGGCCATAGAGGTGGACCAATGAGAATAATAGGCTAGAGTATATTTAGTTTAATTCATTTAAAAACACTTCATAAAAGAACCAATAGAAATTAAGCTCTCTAGAAGACTATTGGACAGTGGCCCAAGGGGTCCAATGAGCATTCAACAGCTCAATGGCTTGCCTGATTCCTATTGGCCAAAAGACTAAGGGATCCAATGAGAGTTTAGTTGCATTATTCAATTACCTAAATCTCTCACAAAAGAGGAAAGGGGGACACATGTCACAAGGCTATCACTAATGCTTTCCAATTATCATTGGCTAAGCTTTGCAGGGTCCAATGGGGTGCCAACATGAGTAAAAATCAAGAGGGGTCGACCAAGAGAGAGAGGGGACTGATTTTGGCAAAGCATTATCACACACACACACACACACACACTCAGGAGATGCCACTTGTGAAGATGAAAGAAATCTCTTGAAGGATTTTCTTGAACTTCTTCCAAAATGAGGACCGCACGTTGCCGCGGCTAGAAAATGCATGTCGTCTATTCTTACGAATGCAAAGGTGAAAGATTATATAGATTCTATTTTTCTACATGTATACACTCTTTTCCGTTTCAAAAAAATGTTTCACAACATCTCTCTATGGCTTCTCAAAAAAAATTAAACATGGAAGAGAAAAGCAAATATTCCTTTAATACCAAGCTTGGCAGGTTCTCACATGTTACGTCGGATTTTCTATCCCTTATTCAATGGATCTATGAGTGCTTTATAGCTAACAGAGAGAGAGAGAGAGGGAGGGAGAGAGAGATTAATATTTATATTCTCCTCCTCCTCTTCCTTCCCTCTGTTTAATTGGTGAGTTCTCTAGGTTGCTTTCCTCCTCCTCCTCCTCCTTCCCTCTGTTTAATTGGATAGTTGCTTGTAGTTGTTTAATTTTCTCATTCTCTTGTTCTCTCGTTCTCTCTCTCTCTCTCTCTCTCTCTCTCTCTCTCTCTCTCTCTCTCTCTCTCTCTCTCTCTCTCTCTCTCTCTCTCTCTCCTCCCCTCGCGCGTCCCAAAAAAACATTAAATACTAAATACCTTCATATTTTGTAAGTTTCTTACCTCCTAATTTATAATTTAGAGGTAACGTTTCAAAATTTTTAGGTGACATTACACTTTTTTCTCCCAAGTCATGAAGTCTCCAATGTTTATGGTGTTTTTTGTACACCACACACACACACACACACACACACACACACACACACACACACACAGAGTCTAATTGTCTCAAAAAAAGAGAGCTAATAGGGCCTTCCAACTCCATGATGAAGGAGAATTTAACCTTTAATAGCTTCTTCAAGGAGCTGCTACACATCTTGGGCCAACATGGAAGACGATCATGCCTATGTGTACCACATCTGAGTGATGCAATTTACCATGGACGTGCAAAAGATGTGTAGTGCCATCGCCTACAAAAAAAAAACTATACATGGAAGAGGCAGCAAATATTCCTTTAATACCAAGCTTGGCAGGTTCTCACATGTTACGTAGGATTTTCTAGCTTTTATTCAATGGATCTAGGAGTGCTTTATAGCTGAGAGAGAGAGCTAGAGGGAGAGAGAGATCAATATTTATATTCTCCTCCTCCTTCTCCTTCCTTCTGTCTAATTGGTGAGTTCTCTAGGTTGCTTTCCTCCTCCTCCTCCTCCTTCCCTCTGTTTAATTGGGTAGTTCTCTAGGTTGTTTGTAGTTGTTTAATTTTCTCATTCTCTTGTCTCTCTCTCTCTCTCTCTCTCTCTCTCTCTCTCTCTCTCTCTCTCTCTCTCCTCTTAAAAAAAACTTTAAATACTAAATACCTTCATATTTTGTAGGTTTCTTACCTTCTAATTTATAATTTAGAGGTAACGTTTCTAGATTTATAGGTGACATTACACTTTTTTCTCAAGCTTTGCTCCCAAGTCATGAAGTCTCCAGTGTTTATGGTGTTTGTTGTATACTACACACACACACACACAGATTCTAATTGTCTGAGAAAAGAGTGAGCTACATAGGGCCTTCCAACTCCATGATAAAGGAGAATTTAACCTTAAATTGCTACACATATTTGGCCAACATGGAAGAGGATCATGCCTATGTGTACCACATTTGAGAGATGCAATCATGGACGTGCAGAAGATGTGTAGTGCCATTGCCACCCAATGAGACATCTTGTGAGGAGTACCATCACCACTTGGTTTCACTCACATCATCAAGATCCTAATGCTAAAAATGGATGATTCCAAGCCTTTAGAAGAGGTGAAAAGAAGCATAGCTCATGTTTTCTCATTGGATGACTTATACATCAGACTCCACATTCTCGAGTCCATGGGATTGGCCCCTAACATGATGTAGGAGGAGATGAAGAATGGTTTATCAACATTGAAGCATGTTACTAGGCTGCTAGCTTTCAAAGGATCATCTCCATACCCATCCACATTCAAGAAAACCAATAGTTCAAGAAACCATTAATGTGTTAGTCATCATGCCAGGTCTAGATGAGGGAGAATTTGCCTCTTCACCATCATCATTAGATTTTGGATCAATGGCACCTTTAACAAATAATGCGTAAGGCACTTCAACACCTTCCCCTCCCTACTAAAAGTCTTAAAGCTTTCATCTCTTGTAACATTGATTTTGTGTATTCCAATGCTGGGAAAAGGTCTAGGTTTAGTGCAATCACAAATAGAAATGTATTTGAGTGTGCGCTTACTGTATCATATGTAGATTTTGTAAGTTTTTTGAAAAAAATAATTGTATTTGAGTGCTATAATAAAACCTAGGTTTAGTGTGATCCCACTTGCAAAATAAAACCTACAAATATAGTAAATTTGCCTTTAAAATTTCTTATAGGTAGGTTTTCCAAGTTTTTGGGAGAAGTATTGTGTGTTTGAATGCTCGCAAAAACCTATGTTTACAATAGTCTAACCTACAAATTTTGAGATTTACCTCTAAATTCTAGATTTGAAGGTAAGAACTCATACAAAGTTTAGTGTAAAAACCATCAAATACAATAAATTTTCCTCTAAAATTCTCATAGGCATTAGGAAAGTTTTGAACTCATTTTTGGGCCTTTTAAGAGTGCCACATCATCAAAGTTGTACAAAAGAAAGCAACCCGGTAGACCCCTCTAAATATTTCTCAGAACCCCATGAGATGACCTATCATTGGAAAGCTTTTAAAAAATGGATTCTAAAGAGATAAGGTCCAAAAAGTTTGGATGACTTCTATGAAAGTTATGCCATTTTTTTTCAATCAACCAATTTTTGTTATCGTTACGGTAATCTAAAATCACCTTTTTCTATATCTATATGAAGGCAATGTCCGATACATGCATGCTATATATCAATAGATAGCATTTGAAGAGTAGATTCTAAATATCCAACCTCCGACAAGTTTGGATCTTATTTACAAAAATTTTACCGATCCCCACTTTTTGAAAGCTATGCCACATCAACAATTCTTACAAGGCCCAAAAATGAGCTCAAAATTTTCCTAATGTACGTTTTTCAAATTCTTGAAAAAAACATTGTGTACCTGAGTGCTCGAAGAAAATCTAAGTTTAATATAAATATAGTAAATTTGCCTCCTTGAAAATGACCCTAATTAAAGAGTAGGAACTCCTAAGAATGGGGGTGCCAAGGGCCACGTAAGTGCATTCTAAGAGGCTACATTTAAATATGATGTACATGTTGACCAAAAGATTTTGAAACATGACGGATTTTTTAAAGAGCCCCTTAATAGCCATTTTAGTTTTCTTATGCCAAATACTTACATGATGCCACATGCCTTTAAGATATAAGGATACAAAATTGTATGCAGATACGAGCCCTCACCTTGCCTTATGTGAAAATTACTCACAGCTTCCTTACCCTCACTCTTCTCCTTCCAGACGTATGCGGCATCCTAAACTACAAACATTAGTACATGATCATACTTACTGTACATGTTGAGTAAAACATTTTCAACCATAATCTGTTTTTTTTCCTTCTCTAAGAGCCCTTGATAGGAATAGCTTGTTGTGTGTTTTTTAGTACATGATCATACTTACTGCACATGTTGAGTAAAACATTTTCAACCATAATCTTTGTTTTTTTCCTTCTCTAAGAGCCCTTGATAGGAATCTCATCATGATTTCTTTCATTCATGTCAATTTCTTGAATGTTGGCATTGGATAATACTAACATACCTTCAAGGTGCAAGCCAATGTTGACATCATTTAAGCCATTTAATAAGCAAGAAAAAATCTAGTTGTGCTGGCACGTGAAGCGGGTGACTTGAGTGTAAGTTTCTAAGAAGGGAAACTATGAGTGATTACTTCTCAAGTACCTTACTGAAAGCCCAAAGATTGACACCAACAAAACACACTCTAGAGGACCCACAAGGTAGAGAGCTTGAGAAATGCAACTTTTGATAACTTTGGGACCAATTAGTAGGGATGAATTACAAATTAGAGAGAAGGCATTAAATCATCATCATACATGCAAATTGAGAAAATCAAACTTGAAAACCTTCCAAAATAGTAACTTTTCTTCTAAAATTTCTCATAAAGAATAATTTTTTGTAGGATTGGCTCTTGATGGAAACCTCTAAATTTAGTAAAATTTTTAAATTTTAGATGCAAATCTTCAAGATTTTAGAGGAAAATTTTAGGAAGATCATGTAAGAATCTTCAAATATAGTACATTTGCCTCTAAATTTCTCATATAGAGGTTTTTCAAGTATTTGGAAAAAAGCACTATCTATCCAAGTGCTCAGAAAAAAACCTAGGTTAAGTGTAATCCCACCCAAATTTTGAGGTTTACCTCTAAATTCTAGATTTGAAGGTGAGAAAACCTACAAAGTTCATAGAAATTAGCAGGATGAACTACAGATCGAAGGGGAGGCATACAATCATCATCATACACACATACTAAGAAATCCAAATTTTAAAACCTTCAATTATAGTAAATTTGTCTCTAAAATTTTATCATATGTAGGTTTTTCAAATTTTCAGTTTTTTGTGGGACTCCAAGAGCTCATCTGCCTGCTCCATATTTATAACCTGGAAATCCAAGGATATGGCATATTCTTGAATTTCCACGATAGAGATTTATCTCTAGATTCTAATTTGAAGGTGAGAATGCCTATGAAGTTAATAGGGAAAAACCTAGGCCTAGTGTAATCCCACCCAAAAAAATTAAAGTTTACCTTTAAATTCTAATTTGAGGTTGAGAACACCTACAAAGTTCAGAGAAATTTAGTGCAAAATGTTGGGTTCAAACCCTTTGCCGATCAGTGGGAAAGGCCTCCTAAAGGCATGCAAAGCACTTGAGTTTGCATGACCTAAAGTCCTATATGTAAGGTTGTCAATCAAACAATTAAGAAGCGTTATTGTTACTGGTGTCGAGATCTCTCTCCCTCTCTCTCTCTCTCTCTCTCTCTCTCTCTCTCTCTCTCTCTCTCTCTCTCTCTCTCTCTCTCTTGCCTTCTGCTGCATCTTCTTCCCTGCACCACCATGGTTTCATAGCTCCAGTTACAACAACTGGTATCAGAGCCTTGCCCTCGGCGCTCGACAATCAAACCTCGACAAGCTCGCGGGTACAACCGCTTAATAGCAGGAAGGAATCACAGTCGACCTGCACAAAACGGGACAAGCCCGGCATCATCGAGGTCACCCTGGCCTTGTGATGAGTTTTCGTCACACTCATGCGTGCAAAAAATGCCTGCAGCATCCGCTTTGAAGAAATTCGCCATCGCGTTGCTGTTCTGCTGCAGAAAATCGATTTTCTTTTTATTTGAAGATTATTACAAAATACGTTTACATTATAGTGACCATTTAATTTGGTCCTAGGGCTTACATAACCGGGATTCACACCCTTTGCAAAATCAGTTATGCTACATTGATTACAAGATGTGCTTAGTGCTCGATTATGGTTTGCTCAACGTTCGATCATGTTGACGATGACTTCAAAACAATAAATTGACATACAATCTCAACATGGCATCAAAAGTCGACAAGTTCAATGGATCCGGCTTCCACACTTGGCAGATCAAAGTTAAAGGCTATTTGATGCAGAAAAACTTATGGAATGTGGTCAAGCCTCTCGCAGCCGACAAATCCGGCACATCCGTTGCAGTTACAAGGGCACTATCTACTGAGCTACAGAGGAAAGACAAACAAGCTTTTGGTATTATCCTAACCTCCTTAGAAGATGATTTTATTCATTATTTGGACGATGTCGATTCTTCAAGTGCTGCCTGGATAGAGTTAGAGAAGCTTTTCGGTGCCAAAGCTAAGTATTCCAAAATGAGTTTAAAAATGGAATTATATTCCATCCGCATGCGTGAAGATGAAAATATTGCAGCTTTAGCCAATAGACTGAAGAGTATTATAACTCAACTTGTTTATGTCGAAGCTTCAGTACCAGAAGAAGATCTCATAGCCATTTTGTTAAAAAGTTTGACTGACAAATTTCATCAGATTGTTATTGTTTTAAAAGAGAAAGATCCGCTGCCCTCCTTGGATGGTATCATCAATTCATTGCAGGTAGAAGAACGCAGGGTACCTAGTAGCAATTCTACTATTATTCCCAGGGCATATACAGTCTCGAATGCCGTGTCACCCACCAGTTCTTCTGATACTTCCAGTGCATATGCAGTCACTAAATGTGCTGCTACAGCATCTTCATCTTGACCATTCAATGGAACCAGAACTTGTGCCATTTGTGGGCGCAACAATCATCAGACGAAAGGCTGTTTCAAGAAGAATCCTTGTGTTCACTGTGGTAAAACAAATCATCCGTCAAATAAGTGCTTTCAAAAGGGTAAAACTCAAATTCATGTGGTTGAGGGAGACACTGAATCTCCAATATATTCTGTTGATGAGGAAATTTATTAGATCAACTCTTTTCATGTTGTTTAGTCAAAATAAATTGTACGGGCTATAGACATTGCCACCCATGAGTGGCAAGACCTCCCAATTTATCATTTTTGTTCTCAAGTACCATTTTGTCCGCTTCTCATGAGGTTACTGGGTACACCTTAAACCCAAGGTTTGGCAGTGAACCAAAAACTCCACTTTTGGTAGCTAATGTTTTGACCTACACCCTATCTATTCAAGGGGGGGTTTGTTGATCTAGCACCAGGTTATGGATAAACCAAAAATCCTTGGTTCTGAGAAAACCTAAAACTCACGGTTAACGAGCATACCAAAAACTCGAGGTATCATGAGTTGCTTGTCCAGTTCGGGCTTGAGGGGGGGATTGTTGGGTTCAAGCCCTTTGCCGGTAAGTGGGAAAGGCATGCAAAGCACTTGAGTTTGCATGACCTAAAGTCCTATATGTAAGGTTGTCAATCAAACAATTAAGAAGCGTTATTTTTACTGGTGTCGAGATCTCCTCTCTCTCTCTCTCTCTCTCTCTCTCTCTCTCTCTCTCTCTCTCTCTCTCTCTCTCTCTCTCTCTCTCTCTCTCTCGCCTTCTGCTGCATCTTCTTCCCTGCACCGCCATGGTTTCATAGCTCCAGTTACAACACAAAAACCTTTAACAGTTTACTCCACCTTCCGTTGTTGTTAACTTGCAATTGCTTGCCACCCGTCCTAGATTTTCTCCCTATCGTGGATTCGTCAACTTGGACTTACTCGCCTTTGTTTGTGATTGGCTATGGGACCAGCTGCTCTCCCTCTCTCTCTCTCTCTCTCTCTCTCTCTCTCTCTCTCTCTCTCTCTCTCTCTCTCTCTCTCTCTCTCTCTCTCTCAAACACACACACAGAGCGACTGCAGGCAATTGTGATCTCTCTCTCTCTCTCTCTCTCTCTCTCTCTCTCTCTCTCTCTCTCTCTCTCTCTCTCTCTCTCTCTAACACACACACACGCACACAGCGACTGCAGACAAGCGATTGCAAACAATTGTGATCTCTCTCTCTCTCTCTCTCTCTCTCTCTCTCTCTCTCTCTCACACACACACACACACACACACACACACACACACACACACACACACGCGCAACCTTGGGTGCGCACACGGGCTCGCTCATCTAGATTGGACTCTCTCACAATCACATTGTAGATTGAGATTTGAGTGTCATACACACACATAGCCAACGGCCAATCACGTTGATTCTCTCTCTCTCTCTCTCTCTCTCTCTCTCTCTCTCTCTCTCTCTCACACACACACACACACACACACACTAACACATGAACACACCACACACACACACACACACACACACACCATGGGAATGAACACACACACAAGTAGTTGTTGCAGGTCGAGATTGGTATGAGACCTTCAAGCGTCGAGGTCATCAAGATGTAGTTATTTCATGGAGTTCCAAACATGGACGGTTGTGCAAGTTACAGTGGATGGCACATGGGAGGCCTCTCCTTGCCTGCAAAATTTAAGCTCCATTATATATGTAAGATTTACTTTAGAATTATTTCGCTGAAGAAAAAAAATGGTACACTCTTTGAGACCTCTCTCTCCCTCTCTCTCTCTCTCTCTCTCTCTCACACACACACACACACACAAAGATGTCTTTTCATTTTGGAGCTATTCGAGACCACTGTTCGATTAAAATCATGGCTTAATGTATTTATTGCAAAATCTTAGCCACATTTCAAGATCGTCTTGAAGTAAATCGGTAAAATTTTGGTAGCGTACATACGAGCAATTTCTTAAGTTCTAAACTTTTATGACCATTCGCTTTTCAAAAACAAAGTTGCGCCACCCTTCAATTGGCTTTGAAAAGAAAAAGGAAATTCTGAAAAAGTAGAGTCAAACCTTTTTTTATGACTCCTTTTTTTATTAGTTGAAAGATTCACAGATTCCAACATTCTAAACTTCAAAGAAATGAGAGATTTTATAAGTTTTTTTCTTTAAGTGAAGGAGGGAGTGACACATGGAGCATCTCTTCTTCCTTGAAAATTTCAAGTTGCTTCGTATATAGTATAGAAGTTGGGGAGAATGTAATATGCCTACTTCAAGATATTTTGTACCCTCCTTCATTAATTCAAGGAGTAGTACCCTAAGCTTTATGTATCCATTTTCGTAAATTTTTTAGTTTATTGTAGGTAATAAAAAATGTGTATCAATGTGTGCATCTTGAAGGCACTAAAGAGAGCTTTCTAGTGCACCTAACAATGTACAAAACAGAGCCAAAATGTGCACTTTAGCTCTCATTTTAAGTTGACAATTTTTTTTAAGTATGGAAAAATTGAAGGGTTAAAGGGCCATGCCATGCACTCACTTGACAAATGTCAAGACATGTATGAAAGACCCCAGTTAACTGAATTCAAATTTAGTTAAGTGAGAGAGCCCCCTCCTCCTGCACCTGACATTTGGCAAATCCTCATCAGTCGCCTCCCCCTCCCAAGTTATCGCACATTGTCGGGTGATCCAAGAAGGAAACGTTACCGATTCCCACATACATAGGCTCTCTCTCACTCACGCATACTCTCTCTCTCTCTCTCTCTCTCTCTCTCTCTCTCTCTCTCTCTCTCTCTGAGCTAGAGGAAGTTTGCGTGGAGAACGCACTCGCGACGAACAAGGCAAAGATAATGTGACAAACGAAGCAACAAGGAAAACTACTCATTTAATTAGAGGTATATTTCAAGTTAAATCTTTTCACATATTCTAAGAGATCTCTCTCTCACATCATTTTCTCTCTCTAGAATTTTTTGTAACCTTTCATGCTATGTAATATGCAACTCTTACATGCATGAAGTTTCTAGGAAAGATAGGGATCTCTGAAAATTACATAAATCTTGCATGCATTACGCACTCGTACTCGCTCTATCTGTGCATACATGGACCTAGATATGGTTGTATTATAAAAATAATTATACATAAACATTCATGGGTCTTTAGATTTAGTAAATTAGTAATTAGATGCTATAAAATCAACTAAGACCATAAATTTTACTAATCGATAGTTAGTTAAGGTTAAGTATGCATCTGATCGAAGTTTGTATATCTCTATTATCATAATCTTAAAAAATAATTCTTGCATCTGAAAAACTTATTATGAATTTTTCCTAATTTTTAAAAGATAATTTTTTGCTTCAAAAAATACTTTAGGCTAAAATAAATAGATTTTTCACTAGAAATAGGTAATTTAAGCCTAGTAGAATTAGGGAAAATTAGTAGATACATCTTTAAAAGAATTTAAATATTTTTACAAAATTTCCTTTAGACTATGATCATCTCTAAAATGTTTTTTGTGATTTTTATGTGTATGCAAATTTTTTTATAAATAAGTTTTTGCTAAATTACTTACAAAAATCGACTTTTCACTTGATTTCTGGGTCAAGTAAATTCACTAGACCCTAAAAAATTAAGATTATTGAATTACTTGGATGTTTTCACTCAATTTAGCCCTTGGACTTGCACTTAGTACGAGAATTTTTTTCTTTTCTATTAATTTCATTTTTGTTTTGCGTGATGGTCCCTAAAGTAACAAAGAAGAACGATGGAGTTGGCCCAAACCATACTCCAATAGTCAAAGGAAACCAGCCAACACAAAAAAACGTTATTGTGAATCCAAACCAGTTACCAATTATTTTAAATTTTATGCATAGTAGATAAGCATGTCTTAGATGAGCCTAGTAAGCCATAAGAAGAACACTGGCTGCATAAACAAAACACATGCTTTGTCCATAGAAACTTAAATAGGAATTATTGTCTGTTGTTAAATATGCTCTTTGCATCAAGTTTGGGGTGAAGTAGAAATGGATTGCATTTTTGAATAGGGATCACTAAAATAACTGGATGACAGCTTGATGTCGCGTTGGAGCACGATGCGGGTTGGTGCCCATCCCGCGTTGTTGCGCGATGCCGTGTTGGTGCACGATGTTGGGTTGGTGCCCCAAGACGGTTATTGCCCTGGATTCAATTATTGAATATGGATAAGAAAACATTTGTACAAAGGCTCCGCTGGTGCGACAAAATCCATGTTGTTGTCAGGTCGGTCGTGATCAGGCGTTAAGTTAAATAAGTAGGCTATTTTCAGTAGAACTGTCTGACAAAGGACTGTCTTGGTGATGTTTGAAATATGGCTCTTAGAACAAAAATTTTGTCGAAAATTAATTAAGGAATTACTTTTAAATGTTACAGAGTGTGGTAGTAATTAGGGAGAAAAAGATGTGGGTGAGTGCGGGGTGGAAAGCGGGAGTTGGTCTAGAACCAATCGTTGAACGGGTGGACCCGATAAGTCGGGTGCTTGGATTTATTGGACGACGTTAGCTAACGTAGAATTAAGTCCCAACCTTAGGGAATTGTTTGATGGATGTGCCTCGCACTCGACGAGGAAAAAAGTGTCAGTCTATGAACCAAGGGTTCTAGCCATTGCGATTTCGGAATGGATAAGCAACCCCTCTTAGGGTGACTACGTTTAAAGATACATAGAGTTAGGGAAGTTCACTTGAACATTCCTTCGCTTTGCATTGCAAAGTCGGAGTGGATGTGTTGAGCTCTCCCAGTCACCGATCTTAGACAGTAGGGGACATTACAATCTCTCCTTTCTCTATAAGGATATCATCTTCTAATATCCTCTCTTGCTCTCTCTTAACCTCCTTGCCTGCTTTGATATCCTTGGCCTTTATTGTGTCATATTGATGTGTAATATCTTCAATGACAATATGTAACTTCTTATGTTACCTCGCAGGAGGAATGTTCAAAATTTCATAGGCCCTAAGGTCCTCACTAGGAATTGGCTCCAAAACCTTATCAAACTTGTACCTCAGCCTTGAAACAAGCACAAAATCTTTGCTCATAAGTGTGACCCTGTGAGCAAATGCAATTGCAATGCAACTATCATTCATAAAGTATATCAAGAAGTTCTTAGTAGCCTCTTGAAGGCACATTAGGGCTTGGGATTGCCACCTTACTAAAACAAAGGTTTTACTTCTCATCATCTAACCAATCTCTTAGATATGTCATTAACGACTCTCATAAAGGGCAACATAGGGATAAGAAGGCAAGTTGGCTTTCATGCTTTCCTTATCTCCCTTAAAGACTTCATTTGATAGTTGATTCTCTCAGTGGGCCTATCATGAGGCTTTGAAACTGGTTTCTCCTATTCATTCTTCTCCTTCTTTTGCTTGAGCATTAGTTCCTCTTGTTTGTCCTCATGCTTCTTTGATTCCTCTAGAACCTTGTAAACTTTTCTAGCAGTTTTCTTTGGTCTTGCCATGTGATCAAGAACAAAGCAATGGAGATGGCAGGCAAAATGCAAGGGAGAGAAGAGTGGAGAAAGGGGGATGTCGTGGATGGCCGATGGGAATTTCTCGAACGGAGCAATAAGGAGTGGTTCCAAAACTTTTGACCTCAATCTATCGCGTCGTACTGGGTGCACATTAAGAGATGGAATTTCCCAAACGAACCTCCCCGGGGGGGGGGGGGGGGGGGAAGAAAAGATTTGGCTTATTGCGCCACGGTAAAGCTTTTAAAGACATGTCCTAAAGACACGAGGGCAACACTTTTCACCAAGTATGGTTGTGCTGCCCTCCTAGTGAAATACAGCCAAACACATAGTATGAGTTGATAAAATATGTCTGGAAAATAAATCAAGGGTTAAAGTTGTCTTTGCATGGCTATCTCTAAGGACTAATTCAATAAAATGCGTATAATTCTACTAAATTGATTCAATGGTAGACCTTTTTTTTTAACAGACTCAAACTTCTTTGAAAAATCCCTCAATAGGTATGTAATGAGACTATCACACTTCTATGTTGCTTGCATAAAGATTGACAACATTTACTATTGCCCAAGTTAAGTAGTAAATCATAATTCTATGCAAAACAAGCTCTTCTTATATTTAAAAAAGTTCATTTTTAGCATTTTGAAGTCAAATATGACTCTCAAATTCTTAAAACACATCCTAACAAGATGATCCAGAAGTTTCATGAAGTTTTTATGTCATATGCTAAAGTTATGCTTCAAATACTAGAATCTAAGATTCTAAGCATGGGCCACTTTAGTGGTTCCAACCACTTTTGTGGCCATTATGGAAGTAGTGTTAATCCTTCAACTTAAATTAGTTTTAAATCAGATAGATATATTCCTAATGGCTTTTGAATGTTCCAAAATAGCTAATCTAGAGTTTGTCATGACTGCTGCTCCTAGTAGGGCTGCCAATTTTCAAAAGCAAGTGTATTAAAGGGTATCTTCGTAGATACCCTTTCATTTGAATAGCAAAATGTTTGCCATTTTGTGTGTGTGTGTGTGTGTCTCTCTCTCTCTCTCTCTCTGTCTATATATATATAATTTTTATTTTATTTTTATTTTTTTTTCATAATCGAGAGATATTTTTGCTGCGGGCGGGTCATGTCAAATTGAGACAGAGGCACGGACTAGACCTGCGAGGAGCAGTGAAACCATTGGCATTCTCTCTCTCTCTCTCTCTCTCTCTCTCTCTCTCTCTCTCTCTCTGGGCAAGGATCAGCCTCCATGGGAGTGTTGCCATATAGAGCCACGCCCTGCATGAAAAAGAGAGGAAGGAAAGGGCTCAAAGGGGGGAAACAGAGCACAAAGGCAGAAATTTTTTCCTGGAGCTAGCGTGCTCTCTCTCTCTCTCTCTCTCTCTCTCTCTCTCTCTCTCTCTGTGTGTGTGTGTGTGTGTGTGTGGGGGAGGTGCAGCAAGGCACGACCGAGGAAGGGAGTGGCTTGGGTTGTGAACGTTGGCAGAGCGTAGATGAGGCGTGTGTGTAGATCGGGACTACGGGAGCACAATGGTGCAAACAGAGAGAGCGACACGATATGTGTCAACGCGATGGCGAACATAGAGAGATGGAGATGTTGTGCACGCAGGACTTGGGGGAAGGGGGGTTCTTCTCCATTTCAATTTCAAAGATTTGAAATGAGTCTGGGGGAGAAATTAATTAATGGGAGAAATTAATTAATGGGTTGTATGTAGACCCAACACTCCATGGGAGCCGAAGAGAATCATATGTGGGTTCAGACCTGAGGACCAAGCTTGAAGCACGCAATCTGCATTGACAGGGATTGCACAGTCAGGAGCTGAGGGCCCCCCTCTCTCTCTCTCTCTCTCTCTCTCTCTCTCTCTCTCTCTTCTGGGCCCTATGCGGCCCTCGCTACCTGCACAAGCTGCTTTTCTCTATTGCTCTGAACTGCAACGCCTAATCTGTGTGTGTGGTCACAAGCGGCACGAGGAACTGCGGATCGGCAAGGTCTGGCGGAGGCAACATGAAGAGGGACAAACGCGATGGGTGGCAGGGATGCAGAGGCGATGCAGAGAAGGACGACGTTGCGCAGTGAAGGCGGACGTAGAGGGGGCAATGACGACAAAGGGGGAGGGGGGCAGAACGGGTGACAACAATAGGAGGCTCCTTTTGGCTTCGAATTTAACGATTCCCTGGAATTTCAATGGGAAATTAATCCCATTAATTGAGTAGGTGACCAAAACCAAATAGTCCCATTATATTTGCAGTTTTTATTTAGGCACCTAGAGTATTTTATCTCTCTAGCCTAGAAAGAGAAAATCATGTTCTAAGCTTTAAACTTTATTTCCTTAAAACATTGTCGAATGCTATAGAAAAAATTCAATAAATAAACTTTGTTGAGACTCTTACCAAAATTTAGTTTCTAATCGGGGCTTTCTTAATTTAGCGAGGAAACCATAGAGGTATTTGAACCAAACGTCTAGCTAATCTCAACTATGTGAAAAAAGTGCAAAAATTGAACAATCTGAATTATTCAAAATGGTGTTTGAAGCTATAGGGGTTGAAGACAATCCACTTCCAAAGGGGGAGCCCCCTTTTTTTGAATAAAATTCCAAAGAAAAGCATGTAATTGGAGCTAGCCAAGCTCTAGGATGAGAGTGTATTTAGTAACACTAGTATGTGTGTGTGTGTGTGTGTGTGTGTGTGTGTGAGAGAGAGAGAGAGAGGTGGTAGAGTTTCATACACTAGCTCCAAAGCAGCTCCCTTATTTTGCTTGGGATAAAGAATAAGAGTGGAAGTTAGGGTGCGCTCAGACTACTGCAATGCATGCATAAGATCCCTACCTTTTTGAGCAAAGTGCCATTCACACATAACAACTTCTTAAGGAGAGAGACATTTGCAGTTGCTACAACAATGAATTGCTAAAGCCCTAATGTCTTCCCCTATTGGTAGCTTCACGATTCGGTCATGTGCTCAAAGCAATGTCCAAGATCGGTGCTGAAAAGTGGGTGGACATCCATCTCATCCCCGGGGGGACATGCTCGTCCATTGTAACATATTTTTCCAACCAGTGTTATTATTTTAATGCACCTTTCATATAGTTAATAAGTGGGCAGTTAAACATGTAGCTTGGGAGTATTGGTCTTCTACATAACATCTCTATTGTTGATAGATGAGAAAATTAAATGTCAAGTGTATTTTTAACGAGAAGGTTCTCATAAATCAAATATTTCAACATAAAAAAAACTCTACTCTTTGAGCACTTGCAATATCTGAAGACATTTTAGAAGTTTGTTCGTGCCAATTTTACATCAGGAGCTAATAAGTGGGTATCTACTTAGATACCGAGGTCCGAGAGGGTCTTTGAGGAGAAAAATGGCGCAATTGACACATGCAGGCAGAGGAGAGAGAGATAGTTGTTTTCATTGGTTAGGTAAATTGTATTTTTCTGGGCATGGACGGGACAGGTGGCCCAAGAGTCGGCAGATGCCTAGGGGCAGTTTTGCAGGAGAGAGAGGGGAGGGGTCTCTGCCGAGTCCCAAGGGGTAGGACGAGAGATTTTTTTGGCTTGGCTCTGATAGCGGATGCCATTTGCTGGTATTGCGAGGTAGCAGAGAGAGACAGATACCAAGTTGCCCCTGCCCTGAGCGGGACAAAGGCAAAGATGTTCTCCAGGTGAAGGCGCAGAGAGAGAGAGAGAGAGAGAGAGAGAGAGAGAGAGAGAGAGAGAGAGAGAGAGAGAGAGATCTCCTTCATGGAACTTTCCTCTCTCTGCTCCATCTGCAAGCCCGCAAGGGCCACAGCTCGTCACAGGGTTTTGTCTTGGATCTGCGTCAAACAATCTGCGTGTGTGTGTGTGTGTGAGAAATCGGCCATGCAGCTTTGTCCTCGACGGATTGGTTAGTTGTAGACTGATTGGTTAGTTTTACTGAAGCAAAGCAGTAGAAGCGTCGCTGAGTTGCAGGAGACAGAGAGAGAGATTCCATTGTCTTTGGAGAGAGTTGTTGTCTGCATAATCAAGACTTTCAACATCGTCTGCATAACATGATATTCCAACAATGAGCTGAGTCGGCAACATTGGAGCACAGGGATTTGCGGGGGTGCAGCTGAGAGAGGAGGGCGTAGAGTGGGGTTGCACGAGCATGGGATTGAAGTAGCTGTAGAGATAGTCACTCTCTTTCTCTCTCTGGTGTGTGTAACTGCCCTAAGTAAGCAGGCTTGAATGGGCTGAACTAGAGACAGGGTGTGCAAGGATTCATGCGCTTGAACCGAACCGTAAGGCATTTTCTTTTTTGATATGCAAGATTCAGACGGAATCTTGATCGTTAATTAATTGAGCTTTGAAAAGTAGACCGAGTAGGAGCTTTACATTAGGTTTTTCATTTTTTGCCAAACTCACAATAGTGAGTGGAGGTATAAATTAAGAAACCAAAAAGAGCTACAATGAAAGCCATGTTCCATCTAACATCAACCAACAAACTAGTCACCAAAAGCTAGATACATCAGTTGATAAAGGGAGCCACCATGTATCCATAAGCCATCAAAAGCAAAGGGAACTTAGGTTGGCTTGGTGTTGCCACCAAGGAGAGATCCTTACCACAATGCACCCCTTGACCACCAAGCCAATGCATAGGAAACATAATGAACGAGTATCACTTTTTCCTTTATGATTCGTTTCAGCAAAATAACAATGTTAATCATAGAGAACTAGACTTTTACTATATGGGTGATGAGGTCTAATTCCTAGTCCCGAAATGCACGTGCAAAAGAGTCAAGCTGAAAAGATACATTGGACGTCTAAGCCTCAAAGGCAAGATCAACAAGCAACTCTAGTTTATCTTGCATCTCATCTGACGCGCTCTCGGTCTCTTTGCTTATCTCACCATTGTTCATCTCACTATCACAATGTCATGCAACCTTTGTTGCCTTGTTGGAACACTCAAGAGGCTTGATATCCCTGGAGACACATCTCTAGGTTGTCCCAACCATTGGATTGTGGATCGCTTTTGCCTCAAGATAGCTCTTAGAATAATGACCAATTTTCTCACATTTATAGCAGGCATTAAAAAACAAATCAAAATCCAGCTCCTACCGATAGGCAACAAAGTCTCCCATATTAAAATTTAAGATCCAGGTATTTGGGAATGGGAGCGTTGCTCATGTCCCATTGAATGCAGCCTTTTACATCCAAGCCCGATCTTAGAATACACAACACTTGGCCCATCAAATTGGCAATAGAATCCACATGGCCTTAGAGCCAGAGAGGAAGGTTCTTGAGCGTGACCAACACCGGGCAAAAGTTCGTAACCCATTCATTTGGACAAAACGTAAGTATCCATGGCATTGTGTAAGCAAAGTAGGAAGCCCCCCAGATACCTCCCCTGATAACGAGATCCTGAACCGTGTGCTCAGAGAGACACTTTGCCATATGGAACCCTTTGGCATGTTGTGTTTTTGTTATTTGTTGCCACTGCCACCCAATCCCACAAGCCTTGGGGAGAGATTTGCCTGCCCATAAAGTAAAGGACCACCAAGTGAGTGCAGCAGGCCTCTATGCTCTGCAATGCTAGCTCATGCTTGAAGTGAGCGTGCATCACGTATCCATCCTCCACCTTATTCTGGCTGAATTTGTTTACCCCCTACAGAATCTCTCCACTGTGAGGGTGCAGATGCCAAAGGAACACGGTTATAAGGCCTTCTCAAGATCGGAGGCATTTTCAAATGTTTCATTCGCTCTTTTCTTACCCTCCGTTACAAACACAAAGTCCATGCGGACTGAATTGCCGCAGGTGTCAATATGCAAAGTCACTGGAAGGAGGGCGTCCGGGACAGAGAAGGACTATTTGAAGGTGGCTTGGACGTGGTAGAGACGTTGATGGGGACAAGGTCGGAGAGAAAGCGTACCATGTTGGCAACGATTAATGGCCTTCACCTGCTTGCTCTCTCTGAGGAGCAGGCCTCACGCTTGGTGTTGTTACTTATAAATGTAATTAGCAATAGTGATGAGCTCTCAGTGTATTGTGTAGCTTGATCTACTAAGGCATATGCAACCTTTACCAAACCATACTCAAGAAGTTTTCGTCGGCTTCCCTTTTGGGAAGGAGATCCTCTTTCCCCGGTTTTCTCTATAGTGCTCAACATCATAAGCTTCTGCAGGCTCCGCACCACACACCTAGCTAAGTGTGGTGCTCGCCTACAAAACCTCATGATGTTGTCATAATTGACAATGTGGGAGTCATTGTGGGAAGCTATCGAAAGCTTCCCGTGATAGTTTATATGCTACTACAATAGGGCTACAATATGGCCCACAGCTACCGTTGAGGTTTAGGATATGTGAGTGATCCGAGAGCATCAATTCTCTCTCTCTCTCTCTCTCTCTCTCTCTCTCTCTCTCTCTCTCTCTCTCTCTCTCTCAAACACGCACACACAAAGTACTCTCGCACTAGCTTTCCTCTTTAGGCAATGTTCGTCACGGGAAGCAGCAACAGTTTACCTTTGAGTGGGCTTGACAATTATCTTAGAATTGGGCACATATCATCCTGATTTTGATATAAACTTTCTTACCACAAATGGGAAGATGGTTATGCAAGGATTTTAGAAACATTGCATGCCATTTCAATAGCATCTACTCCTTTGCTGTGTGGAACTTTTGGCAAAGGGATGGGCCTCTATCGAACTTTTCCTCTTAAATCAATAGCTCCTATTGGAACTTTCCATATCACAATTATGTGTTCCTTAGTGGCCTTGAGATTCTTCTTATCTATCCCATACTAACCCCCAATCAATACAACAGACTTCATAGCTTAGGTCATAGAGTATAATGTCAGCATGGAGAGAGTTTCCACTAACATCTCTTCTCCCCCCCCCCCCCCCCCCCCCCCAAACCAAAAAAAACTTTACCTAGGAGATGACATGGAGGATACATTCTCAAGAGGATCAAAACAAAAAGAAAACCGGCATGTTTTGTGAAAGCTTCAAAGATGACCATCATTAATATGATCAAAGATAGACAACATGTGTGGCTTAGAGGCTAATCAAAAGCAAGCATGGCATAGAGGCACGTGTATTTGGTTAAGCGATCAAGTCTCACATGACCTTCACTTTGACTGAGAGGCTAAATAATCCTCCCTATCTTGTAATCTCGTACGAAAGAGAAAACAACATCTTCCCTTGAAGGTATCCTTAGGTTAACTAGAGATGCAAAAGAGTATGCAAAGAAAATGCATTGGGTAGCCTGCCCTCCGAGGGTTGGCAAATTATATTCTTCAAGACTGATCTGTTCTTTGGTAGTAACAGCTTGGGAAGTCCTGCTCTTCTTGTCTGCACTCAAATAATCAGGTACTACTTCTTTCACCATTTATGGCAAGCAAGGAACCGTCACGTGTTTGAGGGGGATCTGGCAATGGCAAGCTTTTGTGAAATCATACAAGAGAGCAGAGTGACGATCCACATGATCGGAGGTAAACAAGCCTCAGCGAACTGGCCTAGAACAATACATGTCATGATGACATCTTGTAATAAGTAAAGCCTAGGAGTAGTTGTGGTTTCTCTGTCAAGCAGAAAACTTGTAATCCTTTGACCCTCAAGGCTCAGTCTGAGCTCGAGGTTGGTGTATATTTTTTATGTTCTTAATCCTATGCACTCACAATTGTGAGTTTTGCAAAAAAAAAAAACATTGAGTAGCCTTATCTTATACCAAAAAAGCATGCATAGTGTCCAAACCAAACTATATCCATGTGACACAAAGCAAGGGAAAACCTCATGGGAAAAAAACCTTTGTGTCTATTAATGCAAATGTAGAAAGCTCAAGAAGTGGGGCATGCAAGAATCTTTTTCGTGGATAGTCTAAGCTTGTCATAGAATCTTTCCTGATGCCAATTCTTCCCCCTTGGTTGAGTCTTTCTCTGAGAACACAAGCTTTGCAAAATCCACTCCATTGTAAGTCTTCGAGCCTCAAACTAATACCATAAGCTGGTTTTCCACTACAAGAGGTAATGTGCACTTGTGATGCTTTTAGCGACGGAAATAGATTGGGTTTTTATACTGCTCGACGTCACTAAGACCGTCGCCTCTAGCGTCGCTATATGCGTCACTATTAGCATCGCTATCTGCGTCGCTATTAGCATCGCTATCTGCGTCGCTATTAGCATCGCTATCTGCGTCGCTATATAGCAACTGGTGCAAACTTCCTATAGTGATGTTGCACAGCCTTATATAGCGACGTCCGAGAGTAAAAAAATTTAGGTGGCAGAGTGTTGAATGCCTTGCCACCCATCAATCATATTGAATGTTTCAATAATAGAGTAAACCTAAATGAATCCAAGAGCCCAGATTCACCTTTGAAAGAAAGTGCAAGGTATATACTCAAAGTAGTCACCCACAAGACAATATAACCATTAACTCCATCATGCATACTATTGTTTGCAGAATAAAGATATAAAACTGACAAAAGTAATTGGACAAAAGTAAATCAATGACAAGTAGGTCCTGCCAATTTTACATCAGGAGCTAATAAGTGGGTATCTACTTAGATACGGAGGTCCGAGAGGGTCTTTGAGGAGAAAAATGGGGCAGTTGACACGTCCAAGCAGAGGAGAGAGCGATAGTTTTTTTCATTGGTTACGTAAATTGTATTTTTCTGGGCATGGACGGGACACGTGGCCCAAGAGTCGGCGGACGCCTAGGGGCAGTTGCAGGAGAGAGGGAGGAGGGGTCTGCGCCGAGTCCCAAGGGGTAGGACGATAGATTTTTTTTGGCTTGGCTCTAATGGCGGATGCCAATTGCTGGTATTGCGAGGTAGTAGAGAGAGATAGATACCAAGTTGCCCCTGCCCTGAGCGAGACAAAGGCAAAGATGTTCTCCACAGAGACAGACAGAGAGAGAGAGAGAGAGAGAGAGAGAGAGAGAGAGAGAGAGAGAGAGTGGTCTCCTTCATGGAACTTTCCTCTCTCTGCTCCATCTGCGAGCCCGCAAGGGCCACAGCTCGTCACAGGGTTTTGTCTTGGATCTGCATCAAACAGTCTGTGTGTGTGTGTGTGTGTGAGGGAGAGAAATCGGCTATGGAGCTTTGTCCTCGACGGATTGGTTAGCTGTAGACTGATTGGTTAGTTTTATTGAAGTAAAGCAATAGAAGTGTCGCTGAGTTGCAGGAGACAAAGAGAGAGATTCCATTGTCTCTGCAGAGAGGTGTTGTTTGCATAATCAAGACTTTCAACATCGTCTGCATAACATGATATTCCAACAATGAGCTGAGTCGGCAACATTGGAGCACAGGGGTTTGCGGGGGTGCAGCTGAGAGAGGAGGGCGTAGAGCGGGGTTGCACGGGCATGGGATTGAAGTAGCTACAGAGATAGTCACTCTCTTTTTCTCTCTGGTGTATGTAACTACCCTAAGTGAGCAGGCTTGAATGGGCTGAACTTGAGACAGGGTGCGCAAGGATTCATGTGCGTGAACCGAGCCGTAAGGCATTTTCTTTTTTGATACGCAAGATTCGTGCGGAATCTTGATCGTTAATTAATTGAGCTTTGAAAAGTAGACGGAGTAGGAGCTTTAAATATGCAAAATCACTTGCTTGTTAAGCTTTGCAAATGTAATAATTACAACACAATTGTCATTATTGAGAAATACATGGTTTTCCAATAGTTATAGAAAGACATATACACGTCATCTCAATATACAATCTATGACAAAAGGAAACTAATGCTATCTGTTACAGCTACGGCTAGATTGACGTCATCTAATCATACGTCTTATCGCATTCAAGCGGCGTATCTGTCGGAATCTGTAGAAAAAACAATAAGACGTACTTTCTGTAAGTATAAACATATAATTACAAAACAGTTTATTTTCTTAGCTTATCATTAAAATACAAAAAATATAGTGAAATACTAACCATGCCGCCGTGAGAACTCAGAATGTCCATCAGGGTGTTTAAGCCCTTTCTACCTGCGTACTCGCGCTCGTACGGTGTGGGGTCACGTCCTGTCATTGACAATTGTTCAAAACATACAAAGAATTCATTATGTTAGAATTTAAAAGTACAAATAAACGTAACTATCAAACCTAAAGAGAAATGGAGAAACACTTACAAAATCGGCCTCAAATGATGCCCACCCGCTGCTCCCCAAGTGGTGCGAGCTCCCTGCCTCTACTTGCACTTTGGCTGCCTCCTTTTGTTGCTTCCACTTGTCAGGATTCTCGCACGCTGCCCGCTTTGCATTCTTCCAATCTTCTTTGGCCACCCAATCTGGTCTTCATTGAAGCGTTCATGACGACTTGACACGGGAAACTCATTATGCAACATGCTGATGACTCTGTCTTTTAATTCACTTGGAACTTCACTCCAGGTGTTTAGTATGTAGTGTCTAAACACCTAAGAGCAAAGACCGCGCATCCGCAAGATCACCTTCTTGCCTTCGTCATCCAAGATGATGTTGCCGCTGATGTCGATCGAGTACGGCACACCCTCTTGCCTGTGACGCGTGAACCTGGGTGTCTTGACAGGGGTCTCTAGGGGCGTGTCAATGGGGGTACGGACGTCAGGTGTCTCCACTGGAGTCTGGGCCCCGAAGCAAGGAGTGTCGTCTGCGGTGACTCCCGGAGGAGTAGCTAGTGGTGTGAAGCTAGGAACAGCCGATAGCCTGGCAAAACCTGGCGTAGATGGCAATGATGTGGCTAGTGTGGGGTTGGAAAAATAAGAGGAAGGTAAGGAGCCTCGTCAAACACGAAGCGGTGTCAAGGCATCGACGACGGCATCTCCACAGCCATTGCCGTCGTCACCACTAGAGCGGCGGTGCCTAGACCAGTGCGAAGATCGTCTCGTCGACACCGAAGCTTCGGGACATGTTGAATGCTCCAAAATAGAGGGAGACCCTGAAGGAGTGAAACCACGTGATGGTGCTCCAGAGCGATGACAGTCCTTATGCCCATTATCATCCATACCTGCATTAAACACACAAACATTTAATCTTAACATTGAATGGAGAAGAAAACATGGACAAATTATAATATATACTATAGATAATAGAGAAAGGGATTCCTATGTAGAGAGAGAGAGAGAGAGAGAGAGAGAGAGAGAGAGAGAGAAAGAGAGAGAGAGAGAGAGAGAGAGAGAGAGGACTCATAAAGGGGGAGGGATTCTTGTGTAGAGAGATTCCTGTGAAGTTCTTGTGAATTTGTTTCCCGTCTGTATTCTACATATCTTGTAAAAGGATGAAACTCGTACTGCGATGGAGACTGAGGCTGCAATCACAAAATAGGTGATTCGTCCCTGCTCATAGATGCTGCTCGTCCCGATCTAGTGGAGGACATGCAACATCTATGAGCAGAGACGAATCACCTCCTTTACGATTGCAAGCTCAATTTCCATCGCACTCGGAGCGCAGTGCTACGTCAGTGTATCAGACTTTCACGACACACCGAGGAGTCTCCCTACTTGTGCAAACATAACTGGAGCATACCTGGAGTGGTAGCAATGACGATTAAACACAATTTCAATTTCTCAAGTATAGCATATAGATAGGAATGGACAAAAATCCATGTGAATACAATATATATTATAAAACGGAGCAAAATTGTTCAAATACAATGTTTATGGCCTCAAAAGGTCTCTCTCTTCCCCTCGCATAGCTCCGCATAACTCCCTATGTCTATATAGAGCTCTCCATTTAGGAAAATGTCCGTCGTTTCATTTTGTAGATCCTCTGCATGCACCCATAGAGAGTAGCGCTTGATGCTCATCTGGCACCACCTGAGCGGCTTCTGACTGAGCATCTTCTTTGATCTCCTTCATTGATGCCGCTGTGATTGGCACATGGTAGTCCTCATACATCCATGCACTACGAGGGGCTACCTCTATGACGTACCACTAGTTTGATGCAGACTTTATGATGAAATATCACCTGCCAGAGACACATAACTTACATGAGAGCTTCCAAACACATAACTTCTAAAATTGGATGTTAACTATTTACAGTCTTATTTGTTCACAATGCTCGGGTAGTACAAAAGTGTCTCTTAGGTTGGTCCATTTTTTAGTTGAATCCGCTCAAGGAAATCAGACTCTCCTCTGCGCACAGTAGCGTTGCGACCCTCCATGTTTATCTTGAATCATTGTACGTTGAACAAGTCAACAAAAAATCCTCTATAATCGATCCTCAAAATATCTTGTAGCATGCCGAAGTAAGTGAGTTCCGCCACCACAGGATCTGCATCAGAGGACCGTCATCAACTAGATTGTTCAAATTTTTCCATGATTCCACAATCTTGAGTAAAATGCTTTTTGTCGATCCGTTCCACCCTAAAATGTCGACCTTTACACCATGTTGATGTGTATGACTTATACGACAATTAACAAAGATTATGAGTGGTCGTTCAAACATTTAGAAATCCTCTAGTCACATTGCAAACTTACCTTGGTCGTGCAACCCGAGAGTACTCCCACTCCTCCTCAATGACTTCTTCACCACACTGTTGTACGCTTTTCAATTGGTTGTGCCGCACCATCTTAAGCTCATGAATGTTGGTAGGCTCTCCAGACCCGCTGGATAATGCATTGGCGATCGTCTTCCCCATCTCCACTCGATTTGTGCCCTTTGTCGCTCTTGCTTTGCATCCTCGTATTGTGAAATCTACTTTTGCACCATTGGATTGTGAAGCATGCAAAATGGATTGATTTTAGCCTCTATATCTTCCGTCATCTTCTTCTCAACATCGAGATTGCACATGATAATCCTAGATATGCGCTCATCATCTATGGTTTGCCATAGCGTGTCCCGGGCTTTATCAAATCCGTCTAGCCACTCTCCAATGTAAACTAGGGACTCTGATACCAGCCAACCTTCTGCCATGCTACCCTTCGAACGTGCCTTCTGACGCACATATCCCTTGAGCGTTTTCATGAGAGGTTCTAAAAAGAACATCCATCTAGAATGTACTGTGCCATCTATTTCCACCTCATCAACTATGTGAACAAGAAGATGCACCTGAATGGTTAGCATGGTAGTAGGAAAGTGTTTCTCAAACATGCACACAACCTCCACAGCGTTTAGTTTGGCAAATAGTATGGAGTCTACATTGATCTCCTTTTGTGAGATCCATTGCACCAACTTTGAAGTTTGTAGATTGTGTTACAGACGTCAGGAGACAAACATCCCTCAATGGCCACCGGTAAAATAAACTACAAAACACGTCTAGCAATGATATTAAAGTCCACACAGGAATTTGTTACACAATTCCCACTATGATATATTCCACTTCAAGCATACCTGACACATTTTATGCTAGTCGTGTGACTTCAAACCGGTAAGCTTTCCTTTAGTGAAACACGTTCGGAGTGAGTGCATTATGCCAATGGAGGTCCACGCAAATCGAATGGTCTCTTTTACTTTGCGTTCTTGGGCTCTTGTCAAAATCCATGGTGCTTTAGGGAGTTTTATCGATCCATCAGATGCTATCTGCGGCCAATATTGCTCCATACGATCCACATTTCTAAGGTCAATCCTGGCTCCCAAAGTATCTTTCTTGCTTGTCAGATGGTCCCACAACAGATTACCCACATTCTTGAATATGTGCATTGGATCGAGCAAGTGATTGATCATGAGTCTGGGCCAATATGGTAAATCATATCATAGAGAGAGTTTCTTCATCCCTGGGGGCAAACCATCATCACATATTTCCTTCTGCTCTAACCATGCTTGTGCAGAAATCCTCATTGGCTCTCTTCCCAAAAAGCCGTCGCATAACTCATGATTCTCTGGAAGATACGCTTGATGACTTTTGTAGATTTTCTTCTTCAATGAGGGCGCCCGACGTGTATTAAGTTTAGCTCCACATGTGACACATGCTTTGTATCCTCTTGTTTGAAGCCCTGCATGTATACACATGACAATAGATAAGCTTAAGAAAAACCAAGATTTACAGTGTTTGAGTTTGAGTGTAAATAACCTTAACATTTTGTTAGTCTGAGATAGGCATGCATGGTCCACATTAGAATGCCTTTGATCAAAGCATTCCTTCGACCTGTGTGTCGACTCATATCCACCACTTCTATGACAATCCACAATTGTTGTAGCTCTTTGAATAGTGGACGAAGATACACATCCATATTCTTCACTTTATACCGCCCCGGCACAATTAAGCTTAGCCAAAGGTGCCTCTTCTTGGTAGTGACCACGGGGGAATGTTGTAGTTGACGATGACAACGGGCCATACACTGTCAGATGTTGATCTCTGAACAAATGGATTTACACCATCCATAGCCAGGTCTATGTGCAAATTTTGAGCTTCCATGGCAAAATTCGGCCATATATTGTCAATATGTTTCCAGGCTGTACAATCTACAGGAATCCATAACACACCATTCGAAGATCTATTCTTCTTGTGCCATGATGCTAGGGCGGCCATGGACTTACACTCGAAGAAATTCTTGACGCGAGGAAGTAGAGGAAAATGTTGCAAACCCTTCTGTGGAATTTTTGTTCCGTGGAGATCTACTCGATATCTCTCGGAATCACATTTCGCACACTTCTCCATGTATATGTATTCCCCTCTGAAAAGAATGCAGTCGTTAGGACAAGCGTAAATCAAATTGTAATCCATCCTCAAGTTTTGCAAGATCTTTCTTGCTTCCTCTCTGGAATCTGGCATCACATTATCAGCTTACAGTATGTGCTCTTTGAGCAATCTACATAGCGAAAAAAATGTGGTACACTTGCGTAAGTAATCTATTATATCGTTATACATCTAGAGTTTTATTGAAATAAACACATTGTAATAGATCACCTGAAAAGCATTGTGATGCTAGTGTCACTCCATCCAAACTTTGCTTGCATGTTGAGAAGAACCAGGAGCGCCTTCAATCTACACACACGTGCTCCATCACACAATGGCGTATCCGCTTCACTTTTCATATAATCATAAATAAGCCTTTCTGAATCCATGATCCTCTCGATCATTTCATCGATCTTGTGCTCAAACATTGCCTCGTTGGGAATGTGGTTTGCATGATCATCCTCCGAGCTCTCAGAGGCTAAATCTTGTGGCCTCACGTATGCTGCTTGACCAAAGCGCCTGGGAACACGTCTATTGGGTTGCAAGATTGTTGCATGTTGGCCAGCGTCAGAGTCCGACAAGTTATAATTGGCAATAACTTGATCTATAATAGATGGACCAAACTCACCAAATTCGCGAATATGCTGCAAAGAAACGCGTCTTGTCCATCACACAGGATGCTTGCATTGATTACAAGGACATAAGATCCTTGTTGAGAGATAGGTGTTTTGGTTGGACGGCCCCACATCCTCGTCACTACTCATAATGAATGTAAAAACCTTATAACCTAGAAATAAATTTAAGCTTCTATTGACATCCTCCATCTTATCTCTCTCTCTCTCTCTCTCTCTCTCTCTCTCTCTCTCTCTCTCTCTCTCTCTCTCTCTCTCTCTCTCTCTCTCTCTCTCTCTCTTTCTTCACACTATAAACTACCTCACATTCTCTAGTCATCTGATCCCTGCACACCTCGGTGTAGAGGTGCACGGAGATCAGAACCACCAGGTTATAATCTCGTCTTTATTGATCAATGCATATATCTGTGGGTACAAAAAATCTACATACCCACGTCTACATGATAGTGCATGTAGTGGACAAAACCCCTTCGTCTCTTCTCTAACTGTAGCACTTCATAGCATCTTAACATCTCTTCAGCAGATCCTTGTTTGAGGGATTATTTTGCACATTACATGTTGGCCTCCAATCTGAGTATCATGCTGTTGAAAGCTTTCCAACTTAGGGTCGCATCCGTAGAGAGGAAGAGAGGGATCACGGTTTGCCTAACTCTAATTTTTTTCCATAATCCCAAAGATAGACTTTAATATAAAAACTAAATCCAAAATCTAACCTTATTGAACATATGGTGATTCTGAGCTAATTGAACAGGGTTAGTGGGTGAGTTTATAGGTGTCAGATTCTGATGGGAATATACATATTATTGTGTAACTAGTGTTTCGTCTTTGGGAAAAGCCTTCATTGACATGCCCTAAAATCTAACCTAAATCTAATCTAATCTACTCTAATCTAACCTTAAATCTAGCATAGATTTAGATCTAATCTAATCAATCTTAAACTCAACATAAACCTAAATCTAACCTAAACCTAAACGTAATCTAACTTAAATCTAAATCTAATCTAATCTTAAATTTAAATCTAATCTAATCTTAAACTCAACATAAACCTAAATCTAATCCAATCTTAAATCCAAAACCTAAATGTAATCCAACTTAAATCTAACATAGCTAATTTTAAATCTTGTCTTAATTTTAAATCTAACGTAAATCTAAATCTAACCTGATCTTAAACTCACCATAAACATAAACCTAAATGTAATCTAACCTAATTTCAAATTTAGCATAAATTTCAAATATAAGTTAAATGTATATTAATCTAACTTTATCTTATATCTTAATCTAACTTAATTTTAATTAAATGTAATTTTAAATCTAACCCAACCTTAAATCTTAATATAACATTTCATTTCATATTTTCTCTACTTCTCTCTCTCTCTCTCTCTCTCTCTCTCTCTCTCTCTCTCTCTCTCTTTGTTTTCTCCCCTTACCTCTCTCTTTCCGTCTTCTCCCCCTCTCTTTCTCTTTGGTCTCTCTCTCTCTCTCTCTCTCTCTCTCTCTCTTTGCTTTATATATATCTCTCTCTTTACTTTCTCTCTCTCTCTCTCTCTCTCTCTCTCTCTCTCTCTCTCTCTCTCTTTTCCTCTCTCAATGTGTGTGTGTGTGTATGTGTTTTTTGTTTATGCATGTGTGTACTCTCTCTCTCTCTCTCTCTCTCTCTCTCTCTCTCTCTCATTCTCACTCTCTTTTCCTCTCTCAATGTGTGTGTGTATGTTTATACATGTGTGTGTGTGTGTGTTTGTTTATGTATGTGTGTACTCTCTCTCTTTCTTTCTCTCTCTCTCTCTCTCTCTCTCTCTCTCTCTCTCTCTCTCTCTCTCAAAGACACAATGTGTGTGTGAGAGAGAAAGAAGGAGAGAGAGAGAGAGAGAGAGAGAGAGAGAGAGAGAGAGGGGAAGAGAACATGAGAGAGAGGAGAGGGAAGGAGCATACCTGGCTCTCATTCCTCTCCTTGTGTGTGTGTGTGTGTGTGTGTGTGTGTGTGTGGAGAAGAAAGAGAGAGAGAGGGAGAGAGCGGGTTACCTCTTTTGCTTGAGCGTCAAAACTCAGATCTGAAATCTGAGTTTCTCGCGCTCTCGATTCCCTGTCGTTTGGCATTGCTATGAGCATCGCTATGTAACAAAGAAAATAGCGATGCCCATAGCGACGCCGTGGATTTTCACTTTTGAGCGTCGCACTACGAGCGTCACTAATGTGAAGTACCTCTTGTAGTGCCTCGGCCACGTGGTGGTAGGAGAATCCTCCAACTACCTCCCGGCCAGTGTGGCCTGCACAACCAAAGTGCTTAGCGCACTATGAGAGATAGAGAGAGACTCCACGTCATGGGCGAAAGACCTTTTAACTGCTTGGAAGAAAGGAGTGCCATCTACCTATGACGAGCGTAATGGCAATGTGAGGGCCCGGGAGTTTGCTTGACGACATGACCATGAATTAAGCCACTACAAGTTTTAGAACTTTTCACTAGTTGAGAAAAAGGGCACTTTTTTCATCATTTTTCACACCCTCGAGTAGAAAAATCGGAACAAGTTGTCTATTTTTCGCATAGGAAAAACGTGCCTTTTTCCATGCAAAAGTTTGACTTTTCCACCCTTTTTTGGAACAGGCACCGCGACTGTTCCTGGGTGATAGAAAGATTTTCGCATGATATTTCTTTTTTCTCAGCCGTGAAAAAATCACATCACGAGGTGCGAAAAGCTATTTTCTCACTCGTCGAGTGCAAATTTCATTTTTCACAGCGATGGGGAGCATTGCTTGAGGAACACTGAGGTTTCATGTGTGTGTGCCTGGGAGGGTTTCGTTAACAAGGATCATGAGCCGAATGTGTATAGGTTAACACAACACCACAACCTGATTAATTTGCACCTTAATGTTGCTGGTTGTAGCCTTTGACGACCCAACCTATATCTCCCCTACCTATTTGTCTCCTGACATTGCCGGTTACAAGTAATGTGTTAATTGGAGGTAGGCAATGGGCTTTTGTTTTGGCTACTAATGTGCTGAACGTCTGTGTATTTTTAGCATTCCTTACTTTTGAGTTCTAAGTTTTAAGGCAATGGTCCATCATGAGCATACCCGATCTGTGTGTGTATGGGCGCACGCATGCACACATGATTGCAATGACAAGAGGATCGAGTCAAGCGAAGAGGGTGTTAGAGGCTATTGGAGGCACCCGATAATCATAGGGAATGTGCATGGAGGTAAAAGCAATCCAGAGGCTAACAGTCAAGCAATGATGCTAACATAGGGCTGCACCAATCTAGGAAGAAAATTTGAATCTTTATAGTCAATCGATTTAGAAAAAAATTGCCAAGATTAGCTTACAAACGCTTATTTACATCATGTCTGCAAGGTGTTTCACTTGCCTTTAAACTCGAGGGTCAAGAATTGTAGGAGCTTTGCCTCCTGAAAGAGATCTGTCAAAGGCTAGAGTCTTTTTATGCAATTGGTCTGCTTCATCAAAATTTTATAGTTTGCATGGCCAAGCAATGATAGATTCAAGGGTTCTATCTTCATCAACATGGAGGAAACTTGATGTTGCATGAGTAGCTTACCCACCTGTTTGAAATTTAAAGATTATGCTTTAATTGACGGCTGATGAAGGGGAGCAAGTGGCAATGTAGATCTGCATCAAACAGTGAGAGGGTGACTTACTTCATGCGTCAATCTTGCATGCATGTGTGATCCCAACTTCACAATAGCCCATGTCTTAGCTCATGCACTACAACCATGGTCTCTCTCTCTCTCTCTCTCTCTCTCTCTCTCTCTCACACACACACACACACACACACACACACACACATTTCATGCAATGCATACGCTATTGATTGGAAACCCTATGAAATGGGTTTGTGTGTTCATATTTCTTTTCATGTATACCCAATTTGCATAGTGTAACTGGGCAGGGCCTTTTCTGTGTGCAATTTATACTGGAAATGTATTGTAGATGTCTATGTGTGGGTAATTTGTACATGTGATCGTAAAGTGGTGAACTTATTTGATGTAGGGTTCTGCTAAGTGTTGCTAAAAGTTCATCTTTAAGCTGGAAATGGCCCGGAAGCAGTCTCTTAGGGAAACCCCATCCTAAAGACATCTACCATACAATGATGCAAAAGAAGAATTGTTCTAGCCCCCTTAACAAGATATGGAAAAAACAATGGCCGGAGGAAAGTAATGGAGAACATCTGGAAACCAAAGGTTCCGCAGTACATGAAGGTATTTTTATGGAAGGTAATTTGGGGTGATCTATGGACGGGGGTGAGGATTCAGGAAAGAGGGATTGGGTCAGATCGATGCTTAGGGTGCAGGTTGGCTAGTGAAGATCTGGCCCACCTCTTCATGGATTGCCCGACTATCAAAGGCCTCGCAGGGAAAATATGCAAGTGGATCCAAAGAACATGGAGAATTGGTTTTTACAAGACTGATCTATTCCTTGGAGGGAAGAAGTCAGGGGATCCTTCCATCCTCATCAACACTCAAATCGTCAGGTACTTCTTCTTGCATAATGTATGGCAGACAAGGAACGGCCGTGTGTTTGAGGGAGGTCTTGAGGTGGCAAGCTTCGTAGAAATTATACAAGAAATCAAAGTGTTAATTTGGACGTTCAGGTGCAAGCAACACTTGGAGGATTGGTCTAGGACTACTTGTGCCTTGTTGTCAGTAGAGGGTATATCTAGGATGGGGAAAAATCTTGGCTACCGGTAATGAAAAGTTCAGGAACATGATAATGGACCTTATGTATCAAGGATAAGGGGGCGAGTTGGTTGGGATGGTTGTAATTATGGTCCCTTGATGATGTCATGGCTCAACACAAGCATGACAAGACATTGTAATTCTATGGGTTGCTTAGTATAATTCACTCACAATTGTGAGTTTTGCAAGAAAAAAAAAAAAAAAATCATCTTTAAGGCTTTACCAAATAACTCAGTGACACTATGGAGGGTGTACTTTAAGCCTTTGCTTATGTATATTATAGTAAAGGTTAAACCGTGTCTGATATGAAACGAATTGTTATATTAAACGTCTTCAAAAGGCCAAAATGGGTTATGAGACCAAATTGATACAATTTTGGTGGATCTAATACTACAATGTTCGATATAAAAAAAACTATAGAAAGTGAAAAATCAAAATTATTATCATCATCAACATCAATGTCTAAGGATGTCTCGCATTGTGCATTGTCCAAGAAAGTATTGCATTGGTCGTTGAAGAGCATCATCAATGTCCGTCTTTGTAAATAGTCATATTGGAGGTCTCCTATGTCGTGCTAGAATAGTCGTGAGTGCTTTGCAACGAATCGGGGAGAGAGAGAGAGAGAGAGAGAGAGAGAGAGAGAGAGAGAGAGAGAGAGAGAGAGAGCGCACTGCTGTGAGCGCCAAATCATTGGCGTTGCGTCCATGTAGAGAGAAAGAGGATTTGCGTGTGAAGTGTGGAGGAGAGGAGGGAAGAGAAAGAGAGAGTGCACTACTGTAAGCCCCAAAGCTCGAAATAAAGGCTGAGTCACACCCGATACAAGCAAGGATAAGGAAAGTATTGCATCGGTCGTTGAAGAGCATCGTCAATATATACCTCTGTAAATAGTCATATTGGACGTCTCCCATGTCATGCTAGAATAGTCGAGAGCACTTTGCAATGAATGGGACCAGTGGGGGGAGAGAAAGAGAGAGCACTGTTGTGAGCGCTAAATCATTGGCTTTGCATCCACGTAGAGAGAAAGAGGATTTGTGTGTAGGAATGTGGAGGACAGGAGGGGAGAGAAAGAGAGAGTGCACTATTGTGAGTCTTAAAGCTCAAAATAAGGGCTAAGTCACACTCGATGCAGGCAAGGATAAAGAAAGAATACCCAACCTCCGACCTTTGGTCGCTCGACGAGAACGAGAGAGAGAGAGAGAGAGAGAGAGAGAGAGAGAGAGAGAGAGAGAGAGAGGGAGGGAGGTGATGCTATCGCAAAAGGAGTGAAGGGGCCACGTGTCAACAAATGCGACCTCCACTGTTTTCCAACATTCACTATCTTTTTTTTATTCTAGCGGCTATGTGTATTGTGCACTCTGCATTGCTCTCACAACCTCTCAGAACTTGCTTTTCCAGAAAAGGTCCACTTTTGTTCACCTCCCCATTTGCAACTATCAAGAGCTTTCAAAGCCCCCCCCCCCCCCCCCCCCCCCCCCCCCATGTGTGTGTGTGTGTGTCCAAGGTGCCCTGCGGTTTGAAAACAAGGAAGGACGGTGGGCATTGATACTCTCTCTCTCTCTCTCTCTCTCTCTCTCTCTCTCTCTCTCTCTCGGGAGGGCGGCTACAAGTCGGCGAACAATGGTAGACCAAGTCCAAGTTGGGAGAGCCAACCAAGTTTAGGTTGAAAAGTTAGGGCACATAGCTACTATGCCCTCCAATATTGTTTTCTTAGGCGGACAGGTGGCATTAATGGCATGGAGTTTGGCGGCACCGACTGAGTCGACCGTGGTGCTATTAAATCTCCATATAGGAGCATGCAAGTGTGTATGCCCTCATCCACATAGCACCGCCAGAGGCGGCACCGTTGTACTAGTGGAGTTGTAGGTCCTTGATGATTAACGATTTGCAAGTGCTTCCACTATCCTCTAAGAGACCAGGTGCTCTCTCTCTCTCTCTCTCTCTCTCTCTCTCTCTCTCTCTCTCAACCTCAGCTTGTCTTCTTGTTGCTGTGCAATGAGTCTCTTACAACTTTTGGAGCTTTCATTTATTATTAGTCAAATATGGGGAGAAAACCTTCACCATTACATATATAAACCTAGCACAAGCTCATGACTCGATGAAAGCTATCAAGCAGTATCGAAGGAACAAAAGACTGCTTTTTTTCCAAGTCTCAATTTTGCCAAAGCGATGAACTGTACATAGGCTGATCAAACTCAAGAAGTTTAATGACCACCCATCAGTTCTGGGATGTGCTAGAAATGGACCTCTCCATAATTAGACTTTGTTTCTTTTGCAGCTAGGTGTAAATGTATGTTTCTTTTTGCTTTTGTGATTTGCTTGTGTGCATTGTTTTGCGCAAGTGCATGCACAGAAGAAGCCATGACTGGACTGCGTACCCGTTTGCCCATCTTGGCGAGAAACCCAGTCGTAGAGGTCCTCACGGTTCTAATTACTTAGCAATAGCATGTCTTCACTTTCGAAGGGGAACATGCACGAAAGGTGACTCGTGCTAACTCTCACATGGGTTTTTTGAGTGCTAGTCCTCAAAATAGCCTGTCATGGCATTTGTTGCTGATGCCAAGGAACAGTCATGGAACACTGATCATTGTTGAGGAGTCTGTGAGGAGGAACATGACTTGGTTGGGATGGTAAATGCGCAAAGAAGTAAACACGGCGCTTACGAGTTTTTCCAGTTTTGCAAAGGTGCCCTCAAGAAACCACCATTATTCACAAAAAAATAGCTATGGTGCTAACGGGTTTTTGGATGATCTCAGCCCCAGGAGCATGCCTAGCTTTCCAATAGAAGATTGCAAAATGCAAAGAGTAGTACTCTTAGATATAGCCTAGAGCACTTGAACGTGCCTCCCTATACATGGCTTTGGCAAGGAAGTACTAACATGTTTTCACATATGCAAAGGAAAGGCGTTTCTTCAAATGCAATCAGTCAGGGGATGTTGGAATGACATATTGTGTTTTGCAATGTGCTGGCCGATATTTTAGCCAAATGTTGTGCCCTTATAAAAGCATGAAAGTTATTGAAGGGCTTGTTATCTGAAATATGGCCTCTTGGTACATGTTGATTGTGTGTGTGTGTGTGTGTGTGTGTGTGTGTGTGAGAGAGAGAGAGAGAGAGAGAGAGAGAGAGAGAGAAAGAGAATCTCGACGACACGGCCTGGTGTAGTTCCATGCCGAGAGGTATTGCCCCCAAAGACTGGCGCCCCTTTCGGTGTTTCTTTTATATTAATGCTTGATCAAAGTACAACTTCCGTGGGTGCTCACTCTCGGACTCTGCTTTGAGATGCTCTCAGAAGTGAGCCCCCTTGGTCACTTATAAAGATTACAAGGGGTGCTAAAAGAAAGCTGAGCCCCAAAACCTTCAAACTCAAAAGCAATAATCCCTCAAAAGCAACTGGCTCAGAATTTGCTAGTAAAATTAGCCAGCATAAAAAACCGAATTTCGTACAGGCTACTACGTCAATACCTGTCAACGCAAAACGCAATAATTTGTATTTTTTGCCACGTCAGCATGTCAGTGCAGATTTCACAAATCCGTATAGTCAACCACGACACCTATCTGCGGGCAGTCATGCCACGTAATCGCCCTTGATTATGCCTGCAAAACAGACAGAGGCCATAAACCAATTTAGTAGACACTGACTCTAAGTACCGACGCACTAGACACGACACCTCTAGCACTTGTACAAAGACGATAGTCACATTATGGGACATCACACGACATCACAACAAAGACGACAATCACACCATGGGACATCACATGACATTACAGGAAATCACATCACAAATCAATCACAGAAAAATTCGTTCCAAATCTCACACCATGACTATCAGCAACCTATTTAGTAGTTGCATCTAAATCCATTCCGAACCTCACTGATGCCCAATTAACTAACCCTTATTGCGATCATATTTATAGAGATTTATGAGACTAAAATGCTGTAATCATTTCGCCTTTCAGTTCGTGCACTCAAACAAGTCAGATGAGAGAGTACAAATCATTCATGTTTGATTTTGGAAATTTTGTTTTATAAAGTTATTCAACAAAATACTGTCAGCCTATCAGTATCCTTGAAACCCAAAGGGGACATTAGTGACCTTACTCAATCGAGGTAATTTGTTGACAAAGGAGCGGAGTGACTCCCCTCTTGTGCAAGCCCGCTGCACCAGATTCAACCTCACTGAGTTCGAGGTTCTATCGGAGTAGACGATGCTAAACCAAATGCTTCAAGGTAAAGTTCCAAAATCTGAGGAGTATATGCTAGGTCCTCCTCCTCCATCCACTTTGCATCTAATGCCGGATAGTTCTTGAAGTAAACCAAGAACCGTCGAATCACTTTACCTTTCATCTTTCTTTCCTTGTGTGCCAAAATCTGTTCAGGAACAAGTATCTCCTCGCTCTCTTCCACTTTAGGTTGCCCATCGGGCTCCCCATTAACTAACACCTCACCATTAAAAGGTTTCAAGAGACTCACATGCAATGCATTGTGAATCTTCCAAAGTATTGCGCAGCTTGAGTTGAAACGAGACATCATTTATTTTTTCTTTAATCTGGAAAGGGCCATATTACATCATGCTAAGCTTTGGAAAAAGCCGCTCCTTATCCTTTCGTTTCCTTAGGCGTGACTTCTCAAAACACAAGAGCACCCAATCGTCTTCCTTTAATTTCAAGTCTCGACGATGTCGATGTGCTGCCTTCTTATGTCGTTCTTGAGATTTCTCTAAAGCCTCACAGACCTTGGCAAAAGCAGTGCCCAAGTCCCTCGTGTACTAGTCGGCTTCAAAAATATTATTCTGGGTCTGGAGAATGTTTTGATCTACCAGCTGATTCTCTTCTTCCTTTCTTCCTTTCTTCCCTCGTGCCTGGGACATGTGAGTAGCGTCTTTCACTTCCTCTGTCCATTGGCATGCCAGAGTCAATCATGAAACCCTAAGATGCACTATCATTTGATTCCTCTTTCTCTAGAAACTTTTGATGAACTTGCATCTGGTTCCCTTAGTTCGTCGAAACCCTCTAATTCTCCAAAATCTGGTGATGAGCTATCATCTGGTTCCCTTGATTCATTCTCTTCACTGGCACACTCTTGCCTTTGTTTTTTGAGGTGGATACTATCCTTCCTGTCCCATCAGTCAATGAGACGGCATGCATTCCAAATCATTGCTTAGTCATGTGTAAGGTGCAGCGGAAGTGAATGTTGATATTGCTCAAGATGAATGCTCCAAACTGTGCTCAAGGGTTCCTTTTACTTACGGAAGGGAGAGCTCTCCGCTCCTTTAAAGAGAGAGTGCAATGATCACAAACAAAGTGATTGCTATTGTGCATGAAAGTGCTGAGACTGAGAGAAAGAGAGAGAGAAGAATACGACACCAAACAGTTCTCAAAGCCTCCTCCAATGGCGGGAGAGGTCTATGCTATAGATTGCAATGGTCTAGATATAATGGAATTACCGACGATGTTGACAGCAATGATGATGACGGGCTGAAAACTAAAAATGCTAGGGCTGAAATGCTGAAAGTTGGAAAACGCAGACTTTTTGCTGAACACCGACACTGTGTCGGTGAGGATGGCGATGACGGTGGCTCGACAACGATGTGCTAAAAAGGCAAACGCTGAAATCTGAAAACAGTGGTCTGAAACTGTAAACTTATCCAACGTTACAATGAGGATCTGGTGCGGGTAGGTGAGATTTGCGAAGCTAGGGGCTGAATCTGCAATGGCTAAGGATTGAAAACTGAAAATGCTACCTGACTTGGCTAATCGGGTGACGGGAAACTACAAAACATCAGGCCTGATTTGAAACAAAAAATGCTAGACTGATCTGCACCAGAAAACGCTAGGCTAATCTTGTTGGCTAAAAACGCTAGGGTTCTCTGCCAGTCTTGCTGAGAAGGTGCACTACAAGTTGTTGGAACTTCTTCTGGTAGAAATAGACGCCCCCTCCTTTGCTTATGTACTTTCTACTGGTTGGGTTAAGCAGGCTCCCCTATAGCCCCATGATCTTGGAAAATGGTGCCTTTCAATAAATAAAATGCTAAATTACCTGGCAAATATTCTCTTTCCAAATTGATCGGAATTTGGACATGCTACTTGGATAATGCATATGTTGGGTGGTATTGGGTGTGCAATCAGAGAATATGAAACTACTTTTTCCTTGTAACATTTAATGGCCTAGTAACTTGTGTGTAGCGGAAAATAGCATAGACATAGTGAGCATTTCATTAGAATAAATTCCTAATGAGCATAGCAAGACCGCTTGGATGGAGAGAGCAACAAAAAGCATAACAACTAGTTAGATAGGCATGAACAACACTTCAAAAGAGAGAGAAATTAAGCTGTTGACAACAGTTGAGGACCAGATTTACATGGAGCCGGTCCCCCCTCCAAATGGCTTTGTATTATGGGTTTCCCCCATCAAGAGAGACATTTTACAATACAATTCTTTGTGTTCCTTCAGTAACTAGCTAGTGCAATGAAGATGGAAACTTCAAGCACTAAGCAGAAACTTATAAAACACAACATCAATTCCCTCACAGTCTCAGACCCAAGACCTCTCACACCTTCAAAGATGGTGAGAGCTAGCAGGGTATGAGAGTAGATTGAGGAGAAGAAGGAGTAGTCTTACGAGAAAGAAGCATATCTCATCACATAATCACTCATAATAGCTTAGCACAGCTTAGTAATTAGCATGGCAGGGGAGATGAGCATGCATTGAAGCTTGGCTCTTGGTTGGATTTGCATCACAAAGCCAAGAGTTGTTCGTGTAGGCCTTCCTTCTCACAAGCTTGTAGTAGATGATGATCTTTCCATTAAAGCTTGAGAAGAAGAGAGAGAGAGTCTTCTTGCTTCACACATTGTGTGTGTGTGATAATGCCTAGCCAAAATCAGTCCCCTCTCTCTCTCTTGGTCAACCCCCCTTGCAATTTACTCATGATGGCACCCCATTGGACCCTACAAAGCTTAGCCAATCATAATTGAGAAGCATAAGTGATAGCCTTGTGACATGGGTCCCCTTTTCCCATTTTAGGTAATGAAATAATGCAATTAAACTCTCATTGGACCCATTTTCCTTTTGGCCAATAGGAAGCAGGCAAGCCATTGGGCTGTTGAATGCTCATTGGACCCCTTGGGAGACTGGCCAATAGTCTTCTAGAGATCTTAATTCTTATTGATTATTTTATAAAGTGTTTTTAAATGAATTAAAGTATATTTACTCTAGCCTAATTCTCATTGGTCCACCTCTATGACCATCCAATAGGATTTGAGTGCACCTTGTGGGGAATTGGGCTAGGGAGCCGACATGTGTCCATTATGCCCTTTGTGTAAAGGGAAGCTTTGGAATGTGTGTGTGTGTGTGTGTGTGTGTGTGTGTGTGTGTGTTCTCTCACCTTTTCTCTCTCTTTCCCTACCTTTAGGGCTTGCCCCCTTTTATGTAGGAGTCTAGGAAGACTTTTGTTCACTTACAAAGCATCCAATATCCCTAAGGTTTGACCATTGGACTTTACATTGAAAATTGGAACCTTAGCATTTTGGAAGTCTTAATGGGCTGAACCTTAGGGTCTTTGAATCCCATTGTTGCACATTGATCTTTTACAAATGGCCCCCCCTTTGGATCCCTATTTTCCCTCCTTTGGATCCCTGCCATGGCCGGTCCGTCAGCTTAACCGATATTCTAGCTTTTTCTCCCCTACCACTTCCCCATATTAATGATCAGTTTAACATGAGAAACTCATTTAGGAGAATTAGATATTAGTTATTATGACATGCCTGGACATGCACGACATGTGCACAAGCTCGCAAGGATATCAAAACACTTCCTAGGCTAACATGAACCTTAGACCTGTGATAGCTTGTCCACATGCACATAGGGTTAGATGTGCACGTGACATCCCCTTCTTTTAAAAGTGAGGTACTGGTAGGTCTCGGCTATACTCATCTGCAGTGAAGATCTTCTCGTGTACCTTAAGTAGCAGGGGACTTTTGAATCTTCCCTCAATTACCTCGAAAGGTGCTTTTCCTGTGGAAGTATGTACAATGTTATTGTAGGCATACTCCACTAAGGTAAGTACTTCTCCCATTGGGACCTTTGATCTACTTCCTTTACATAGGCTTTTAGTAGATCAAGAATTTTTAGGTTAGCTATTTCACTTTGGCCATCCATTTTGGGGTGATAGGCCAAAAAGAAGTTTAGCCTTGTTCCTAAATTCTCAAGGAGACCCTTCTAAAAATTTATGGTCATTCTAGGATCTCTATCTGACACTATGGACATTGGCAAGCCATGGTACTTCAAGATTTGTGATATAAAGAGGGTTGCCATTTGATGGGCTTCGATAGTCTTTTTGACAGGTATAAAATGAGCTTGTTTGCTGAACCTGTCTACTATCGACCATATTCCCATGGATAACTTAGGCAATCCAAAGATAAAATCCATGGATATGCTCTTCCATGGTGAATTAGGGATTGGCAAAGCTTGAGGCAATCCACCAGGATGTTTCCCTCTATCAAACTTTGTCTTTTGTCACACCACACATTTAGAAACATACTCTTGTACGTTTGCTTTCATGGTAGGCCAATAGAAATATGTTTCAATCCCTTTTAGGGTAGAATGAATCCCTCTTTGCCCCGCAATAGGAGGAGCATGAGATTCATACACTAATTTCTCACATAGTGAGTTAGTAACACATAGTATATTGCCATAGAGAGAAAACCATCTTGTAAAGTAGATGGTTCCTCTTTCTTCCCTAATGCAAGGGCTGAAATCAAATCTCTAAAATCGGGATCAATAGCATACTCATCTATCATAGAAGATAGATCATTGTGAGTTGCTATGGAAACCGCATTCACTCCTGGCCGTCTTGAGAGTGCATCAGATACTTGATTATGCTTGCCAGCAATGTGAGCAATATGAAAATGAAATTGCAAAAGGAAATTTTCCCACCTCATTTGTTGGTCTGAGAGCTTGGTCTGCGTCATGAAGTACTTAAGGCTTTGGTGATCCGTCCGTAGAATGAAAGGAGTCCCCAATAAATAGTGCTTCCATGAGTCTAAGGCATGTAGAACTGTGAGGATTTCCTTTTCATATATGCCTAGAGCTTGCTCAACAGGGTCGAGCCTTTGACTTTCATAGGCTATGGTGTGCCCTTCTTGGAGAAAATAGCTCCAAGGCAATTACGACAAGCGTCACAGTGGACCTCAAATGGCTTTGAGAGATCTGGTAGTGTAAGCACAGGTTGAGAGATAAGCGTTTCTTTAAGCTTTTTGAAAGAATTGTTCTCCTTGGCAGACCATGTATACCTAACATTTTTCTTTGTTAGGTCATGTAATGGTGCTGCTATTAGTGAGAACTTTTCTATGAAGCGTCTATAGTATGCACACATACCTATAAAGCTTCTTAGTTCATGAAGATTTCGTGGATTAGGCAATCCTTTTATTACCTCTAGTTTTGATGGATCCATTTGGATGCCATCTTGAGAGATAATGTGACGTAAATACTGAATCTTTTGTAAGAAAAACTCACTTTTCTTTTGATTAACATAAAGTTTATTCTCTCGTAAGACTTGAAATATTACCTGGAGATGTTGCTTGTGTTCGTCTAGGGAATTAGAGTAGATGATAATATCATCAAAGAACACTCCAGTAAAGGTTTGGTGAGACCTAAATAGATTCTCCATCAAGTGGTTGAATGTGGTTGGTGCATTGGTTAAACCATTGAATTAGAGTAGATGATAATATCATCAAAGAACACTCCAGTAAAGGTTTGGTGAGACCTGAATAGATTCTCCATCAAGCGGTTGAATGTGGTTGGTGCATTGGTCAAACCAAAAGGTGTGACAATGTATTCGTAAAGACCAAACATAGTGCAAAATGCGGTGTTTACAATGTCTTGATCAACGATCCTTATTTGATGGTAGCCACTTTTGTAGCTTATCAAATAGGTCTTCTACCCGTGGAATGAGAAACCTATTTTTGATAGTGATCCTATTTAGTGCTCTATAGTCAACACACATACGATATGTGCCATCTTTTGCACTATTAGCACGAGTGAAAAAAATGGAGATGAGCTAGGCCTAACCATGCCCTTCTCAACTAACTCATACAGTTGCTGCATAATCTCCTCTTATTGAGCTAGAGAAAGTGTATAAGGAGGTTTATTAGGTGGTGAACTTCCTGGAAGAAGTTCAATTGCATGGTCATCATTGCCTCGTTTAGAGTAGTTCACAAGGGATGTCATCAATAAAAACATCTTGAAATCCCTTGAGAAAATTGGATAACTCTAATTCTTTGTGATTCTTTATATTTTATTTTGCTAAAGCATTAGGTTCATTTTGAGAATCTTTAACAAAAATCATGTACACAAAAATAGAGCTCTTTATTGACTCATGAAATCTTGCGTATGTACAATGGGTATGGTGTTATCCAACTCTTTGGCATCTATGTACATATCTTTTTCCCTTAACCTAAAGTAGATTCTCCTTTCAGGGAATTTAACATTGGCACCCATGCGATCAAACCATGGTGCCCCTAGGATTACATCCTCATGCTTGAGAGGAGAGATAAAGAATTCCTCTTTGTCCACATAGCTTTCGACATGGAGCCTCAATTTCCTAATTAACGGAGTAACTCAAGCTTCTTGCCCCTTGAAAGCACCATCTACGGGTAGGACATCTCCGCCTTGCTTGGTGGCCAAGTCTGTGGATATGAAATTGTGAGTAGGACCAGGGTCAAAGAGAATAAAAGCATCATGTTCTCTTACCTTTCCCCAAGCATGGAATAGAGGAGATCCTTTGTGGTGAGCTTCCTCTTCTTGGATTTCGACCAAGGCAGCGCTAGGAGGCTCATTGCAGGTGTTCTTTTGGGGCCAAGCACGGTACGCATGCCCTTGCTCGCCGCATTTGAAACAACAGTTATCCTTGCAATAAATGTTCAAGCTCTTCAAGAGAGAGTTTGTTTTTTACTTTGTAAAATCTCTTCTCCTTAGCTTTGATGTTATTGGAATTGCCATTAGGAGAATTTTGGACATTGTCCTTTCCCTTAGGCTCATTGGAACCCTTGTTTTCCGTAGCCTTAAGATTTCTCTTAGCCCCTATTTGGAAATTGATTCGTGAAGCCACCATGGTATGGTGTATGACCGCAAATATGGTGCATGGCCTTTGGGAGTTGACATACTCCGCCATATCTTCAGTTAAGCCCGCACAAAACTGTAGTTTTGGCTCTCCAAAATCCATCTTTTTGAAGACAATGGATTTGAGATGTAAGTCCCAAAACTTGTCTAATATTTGTGAATGGATTTGTAGGGAGAGAGTTTCAAGCTTCGCCATTCGGTGAGTACTTTGTCTTTGGCATCTGTGCCCAAAAACTGCTTCATAATGGAAGCTCTTAAAGCTTTCCATGTTTGTGGAGCTTCACCATTTTGCCCATAGGCTAGATCACCATTGCCTGGCGGACTTTTGAAAGTGAATAGGTACATGGTGTAGCTTAGAGGACTCCATGAAGCCCTCATCTCCAAACGTCGCATCAAATTGTTGGATGAAAGCCAAGACTTTGTCCGTAGCACCAAAGGTGCCATCGTAGGTAAGGAAAGAGATGTTCTTTCCTTGTTGTTTGAACTTCTTGAGCTTGGACAACCTCTTCCATGCGGCATAGGATTTCCTATGGCCTCTTCTTTTTTATGGTTCAAAAGTTGCACCATCACTTTCTTCAAAAGATGCATAATTTGAGGAAGATGGAGAAGAGGGTGACCTCTTTCTTGCCTTAAGATTTCTCTTAGCCCCTGTTTGGAAATTGGTTCGTGAAGCCACCATGGTATGGTGTATGACTGCAAATATGGTGCATGCCCTTTGGGAGTTGACATAATCCGCCATATCTTCAGTTAAGCCCGCACAAAACTATTGTTTTGGCTCTCCAAGATCCACCTTTTTGAAGACAATAGATTTGAGATGTAAGTCCCAAAACTTGTCTACATATTTGTGAATGGATTTGTAGGGAGAGAGTTTCAAGCTTTGCCATTCAGTGAGTACTTTGTTTTTGGCATTTGTGCCCAAAAACTGCTTCATAATGGAAGCTCTTAAAGATTTCCATGTTCGTGGAGGTTCACCATTTTGCTCGTAGGCTAGATCACCATTGCCTGGCAGACTTTTGAAAGTGCATAGCTACATGGTGTAACTTAGAGGACTCCATGAAGCCCTCATCTCCAAACGCCACATCGAATTGTTAGAAGAAATCCAAGAGTTTGTCCGTAGCACCAAAGGTGCCATCGTAGGTAAGGAAAGAGATGTTCTTTCCTTGTTGTTTGAACTTCTTGAGCTTGGAAAACCTCTTCCATGCGGCATAGGATTTCCTATGGCCTCTTCTTTTTTATGGTTCAAAAGTTGCACAATCACTTTCTTCAAAAGATGAGAATTTGAGGAAGATGGAGAAGAGGGTCACCTCTTTCTTGCCTTTTTCTTGCCTTGGTCTTCCTTGTCAGCACCATCACTTTCTTCATAAGAGGAAGAGGATGAAGAAGAGGGTGACCTCTTTCTTGCCTTTTTCTTCTCTTGGTTTCTATCATCCCTCTTTGAATTAAGGTGTGGAGAAGTGTGTGACGGTCTTCTCCATTTAGGAAGGTGATGTAGAGCGTTTTGCCCACCATCTTTGTGGAACCATCTCCACCGAGGTGGCAGTTTACTCACTTATTTCTGGTTCTTTTGGTGGGGGCTCTTGAGTTATCCTTTGGGAAGGAGATGCATCATCAAGAAGAAAATTTTTAAGCAGCTCATATGGATCCTCTTCTTCTTCCTGAATCGAAGAGAGGCCTCTTTTGGAAGTTGTTGACCCTACACCAGATCAGTACTTGTACTTATGTTTAATCAATCAACTCTTGGTTAGTTGGATCTTAGTGAGTCGGAGTCTTGATAAGTCGGATTTTGGTCACTTGGATGTAACTGTTATAACTGCCAGAAGTTACTATTTAAAGGTCATGCTGGTTCACGCGAGTATGTAATTTTGGCTGAAATGGAAGTTATCTTTGGACCAAGATGAATCAAACAGTGTAGTCTCTTGCCTCTATGATTCATGTTTGTTCTTCGATCTGCTGTGTCGGAATTTGGTGAATGGTGAAATGTTGATGAGTTGGATATGTTTTTTGTCTAACTCTGTCTTTAGTGTGTGTGACATGTTGTCAACACCTAAGTTCTGTGTGTGTTGAAGAACCCCAACAGAAGTCTCACAGGGAGGCTTCCTAGGTACTCTCTCTCTCCATGGTGGGGAGTTTTGAGAATCCCATGAGCACGTAGCTGCCGTTGCACTTCACTTTGGAGGGATGGATTGCCCATGGCTTGTACTACAAGGCTGAAAAATTCCTATTCTACTTACTCAATTGCAATTAATAATACCAACCATTTATAGCTAGCTTGAGGACCTCCCTTCTTCAACAAGAAAAGAGGAACCTTGTGCTCTGATACCAATGTAACATTTAATGGCCTAGTAACTTGTGTGTAGCGGAAAATAGCATAGACATAGTGAGAATTTCATTAGAATAAATTCCTAATGAGTTAAGCAAGACTGCTTGGATGGAGAGAGTAACAAAAAGCATAACACCTAGTTAGATAGGCATGAACAATACTTCAAAAGAGAGAGAAATTAAGCTATTGACAAAAGTTGAGCACTGGATTTACATGGAGCCAGTCCCCCCTCCAAGAGCCTTTGTATTATAGGTTTCCCCCATCAAGGGAGACATTCTACAACACAATTCTTTGTGTTCCTTCAATAACTAGCTAGTGAAATGAAGATGGAAACTTCAAGCACTAAACAGACACTTATAAAACACAACATCAATTCCCCTGTTGTCTCAGACCCAAGACCTCACACACCTTCGAAGATGGTGAGAGCTAGCGGGGTATGAGAGTAGATTGAGAGGAAGAAGGAGTAGTCTTACGATAAAGAAGTATATCTCCTCACATAATCACTCATAATAGCTTAGTGGAGCTTATTAATAAGCATGATAGAGGAGATGAGCATGCATTGAATCTTTGCTCTTGGTTGGATTTGCATCACAAAGCTAAGAGTTGTTGGTGTAGGCCTCCCTTCTCACAAGCTTGGAGTAGATGATGAGCTTTCCGTGAAAGCTTGAGAAGGAGAGAGAGAGAGAGAGAGAGTCTTCTTGCTTCACACATGAGATTTTGTGAGTGTGTGTGTGATAATGCCTTGCCAAAATCAGCCCCCTCTCTCTCTTGGTCGACCCCTCTTGCAATTTACTCATGCTGGCACCCCATTGAACCCTACGAAGCTTAGCCAATCATAATTGAGAAGCATAAGTGATAACCTTGAGAGATGTGTCCCCCTTTCCCCTTTTGTGAGAGCTTTAGATAATTAAATAATGCAATTAAACTCTCATTGGACCCCTTTGCCTTTTGGCCAATAGGAAGTACGCAAGCCATTGGGCTACTGAATGCTCATTGGACCCCTTGGGAGACTGGCCAATAGTCTTCTAGAGAGATTAATTCTTATTGGTTCTTTTGTTAAGTGTTTTTAAAAGAATTAAACTAGATTTACTCTAGCTTAATTCTCATTGGTCCACCTCTATGGCCATCCAATAGGATTTGAGTGCCCCTTGTGGGCAATTGGGCTAGGGAGCTGACATGTGTCCATTATGCCCTTTGTGTAAAGGGAAGCTTTGGAGTGTGTGTTTATGTTCTCTCACGTTTTCTCTCTCTTTCGGTACCTTTAGGGCTTGCCCCCTTTTATGTAGGGATCTATGAAGACTTTTGTTCTCTTACAAAGCATCCAATATCCCTAAGGTTTGACCATTGGACTTTACATTGAAAATTGGAACCTTAGCATTTTGGAAGTCTTAATGGGCCGAACCTTAGGGTCTTTGAATCCCATTGTTGCACATTGCTCTTTTGCAGATGGGCCCCCCTTTGGATCCCTATTTTCCTTCCTTTGGATCCCTAATGTGGCCGGTCTGCCAGCTTAACCAATATTCTAGCTTTTTCTCCCCTGGTACTTCCCCATATTAAATGATCAGTTTAACATGAGAAAATCATTTAGGAGAATTAGATATCACCTAAAAATTATTGCTCATTCTAGGATCTCTAGCCGACACTATGGACATTGGCAAGCCATGGTACTTCAAGATTTGTGATATAAAGAGGGTTGCCATTTGATGGGCTTCGATAGTCTTTTTGACAGGTATAAAATGAGCTTGTTTGCTGAACCTGTCTACTATCGTCCATATTCCTGTATTCCCATGGATAGACTTAGGCAATCCAAAGATAAAATCCATGGATATGCTCTCCCATGATGAATTAGTGATTGGCAAAGGTTGAAGCAATCCACGAGTCTTACCAAACGGCGAGCGAACATTCTCGAGCGAATAAAAAATCGAGCTACTTTCTCAGAAACATTGAGCTTTGTTATAAGCAGCATCTCATGTGGCATTATATCAATATTGTAGTCACAAAATATTTTATTTGAGTTTTTTGGGCTTTTTTAAAGTTTTTGGAGGTTTGATGCCGGTACCATGCCGACTCTCTCTCTCTCTCTCTCTCTCTCTCTCAGGTCTATATGTGACTTGAGAAACCTCTCTCTTCTTCTCTTCTCTTCTTCTCTCTCTATCAAAAAATGGAGGTTTGATGCCGCTACCATGCTAACCAATGTGCGAGAAAAGTGTGCCTCAGCTTAGCCTGGAGCTGATTTTATCACTAGTTTCTCTCACAAATGTTTTGGGTGAAAATTTGATGTTGAAAAATCAAACTAGATGGAGAGGGAGAAATTCCGCTTGGAGAATTCATAAAAATAGAGTTAAATGTAAAAAATTCCGATTAGTGGGAAACTTTCTTAGGGTTGAATGTACCATAAGGGAAATTTGTATGATTTTCCCTGGGAACATTGATGCCAACTCTCTAGACTAATCAAGTGGATGGATCTACTTCCATACCAAAATAGTTCTTTGGACCAATCATGACCGCTACATCAACAATCAAGTGGATGGATCTACTTCTATACCAGAATATAAAACCTTATACCATTAGCAACGTCTCCAAAAGAAGTCAGAACTACCATGGACTCTCACCATGACCCCAATCCACCTATCCTACCATAAAGCTCACACACACACACACACACACACACACATTTCATTGAGTTGCTCCACCCACATCCTCTCTCTCTCTCTTTCAGTTTTGTCTAGACTCTGCAGGTGACTCGGTGAGTTGAGAAGTCTCTCTCTCTCTCTCTCTCTCTCTCTCTCTCTCTCTCTCTCTCTCTCTCTCTCTCTCTCTCTCAAACTTTCAAAAAGGTGTTGAAAACAGTCCGGGCTCTCTCTCTCTCTCTCTCTCTCTCTCTCTCTCTCTCTCTCTCTACACCGAAAACTTCCCTCTATCAAACTTTGTCTTTTGTCACACCACACATTTAGAAACATACTCTTGTATGTTTTCTTTCATGGTAGGCCAATAGAAATATGTTTCAATCCCTTTTAGCGTAGAATGAAACCCTCTATGCCCCGCATAAGGAGGAGAATGAGATTCATACACTACTTTCTCACGTAGTGAGTTAGTAACACATAGTCTATTGCCATAGAGAGATAACCATCTTGTAAGTAGATGGTTCCTCTTTCTTCCCTAATGCAAGGGCTGAAATCGCATCTCCAAAATAGGGATCAATAGCATACTCATCTATCATATAAGATAGATCATTATGAGTTGTTATCGGATGCTATGATCCCGTACTTAGTGCCTACATACATGCACAAATAGATATATATGTACACACATATATATGTTAAGGTTATAAATGTAGACATCGTTTTGTGTTGGCTGCACCTAAATTCAACGTCTGAGTGATCAATTGATTGTAACATTACAATTATCTCCCAGAGGATATATATATTAGCACACAAACATGTAAATACATACACATACTAGTAGACCTAAGTAGAGGCTAGTAGTGCCAAAGGTCAACTGCACCTCTTTAGATATCATCGCAGTCTCAACCGTGGTAAAACCAAAGGTACATTGTAGTACCATTCACTCCCGGCCGTCTTGAGAGTGCATCATATACTTGATTATGCTTGCCAGCAATGTGAGCAATATGAAAATGAAATTGAAAAAGGAAATTTTCCCACCTCATTTGCTGGTCCGAGAGCTTGGTCTGCGTCATGAATTACTTAAGGCTTTGGTGATCCGTCCGCAGAATGAAAGGAGTCCCCAATAAATAGTGCTTCCATGAGTCTAAGGCATGTAGAACGGTGAGGATTTCCTTTTCATATATGCCTAGAGCTTGCTCAACAGGGTCGAGCCTTTGACTTTCATAGGCTATGGTGTGCCCTTCTTGGAGCAAAACATATCCAAGGCAATTACGACAAGCGTCACAGTGGACCTCAAATGGATTTGAGAGATCCGGTAGAGTAAACACAGGTGGAGAGATAAGCTTTATGAAAGAATTTTTCTCCTTGGCAGACCATGTATACCTAACATTTTTCTTTGTTAGGTCATGTAATGGTGCTACTATTAGTGAGAACTTTTCTATGAAGTGTCTATAGTATGTACACATACCTATAAAGCTTCTTAGTTCATGAAGATTCCTTGGATTAGGCAATCCTTTTATTACCTCTAGTCTTGATGGATCCATTTGGATGCTGTCTTGAGAGATAATGTGACCTAAATACTGAATCTTTTGTAGGAAAAACTCACTTTTCTTTTCATTAACATAAAGTTTATTCTCTCGTAAGACTTGAAATATTACCTGAAGATGTTTCTTGTGTTCGTCTAGTGAATTAGAGTAGATGATAATATCATCAAAGAACACTCCAGTAAAGGGTTGGTGAGACTTGAATATATTCTCCATCAAGCGGTTGAATGTGGCTTGTGCATTTGGTCAACAATGTATTTGTAAAGACCAAATGTAGTGCAAAATGCGGTCTTTACAATGTCTTGCTCAACTATCCTTATTTGATGGTAGCCACTTTTTAGGTTTCAGCTCTACTAAAGTAGGTCGACCCTTGTAGCTTATCAAATAGGTATTGTACCCGTGCAACGGGAAACCTATTTTTGATAGTGATCCTATTTAGTGCTCTATAGTCGACACACATACGATATGTGCCGGACCTTTCTTTTGCACTAATAGCACGAGTGAAAAAAATGGAGATGATCTAGGCCTAACCATGCCCTTCTCAACTAAATCTTACAGTTGCCGCATAATCTCCTCTTATTGAGCTAGAGAAACTCTATAAGGAGGGTTATTAGGTGGTGAACTTCCTGGAAGAAGTTCAATTGCATGGTCATCATTGCCTCGTTTAGGAGTAGTTCACAAGGGATGTCATCAATAAAAACATCTTGAAATCCCTTGAGAAAATTGGATAACTCTAATTCTTTGTGATTGTTTATATTTCTTTTGCTAAAGCATTAGGTTCATTTTGAGAATCTTTAACAAGAATCATGTACACGAAATTAGAGCTCTTTATTGACTTATTGAAAGCTTGCGTATGTACAGTGGGTATGGTGTTACCCAACTCTTTGGCATCTATGTACATATCTTTTTCCTTGAACCTAAAGTGGATTCTCCTTTCATGCAATTTAACACTGGCAGCCATGCGATCAAACCATGGTGCCCCTAGGATTACATCCTCATGCTTGAGAGGAGAGATAAATAAGTCCTCTTTGTACACATAGATTTGGACATGGAGCCTCAATTTCCCAATTAAGGGAGTGACTCAAGCTACTTGCCCCTTGAAAGCACCATCTGCGGTAGGATATCTCCCATCTCATAAGCTTGGATGCCTAGCTTGGTGGCCAACTCTGTGGATATGAAATTGTGAGTAGGACCAGGGTCAAAGAGAATAAAAGCATCATGTTCTCTTAATTTCCCCAAGCATGAATAGAGGAGATCCTTTGTGGTGAGCTTCCTCTTCTTGGATTTGGACCCAGGTAGCTCTAGGACGCTCATGGAGGGTGTTCTTTTGGGGCCAAGCACGTTACGCATGCCCTTGCGCGCCGCATTTGAAACAACAGTTATCGTTGCAATAATGTTCAAGCTCTTCACGAGAGAGTTTGTTTTTGTCTTTGTAAAATCTCTTCTCCTTAGCTTTGATGTTATTGGAATTGCCCTTAGAAGACTTTTGGACATTGTCCTTTTCCTTTGGCTCATTGGAACCCTTGTTTTCCGTAGCCTTAAGATTTCTCTTAGCCCCTATTTGGAAATTGATTTGTGAAGCCACCATGGTATGGTGTATGACCGCAAATATGGTGCATGGCCTTTGGGAGTTGACATACTCCGCCATATCTTCAGTTAAGCCCGCACAAAACTGTAGTTTTGGCTCTCCAAAATCCATCTTTTTGAAGACAATGGATTTGAGATGTAAGTCCCAAAACTTGTCTAATATTTGTGAATGGATTTGTAGGGAGAGAGTTTCAAGCTTCGCCATTCGGTGAGTACTTTGTCTTTGGCATCTGTGCCCAAAAACTACTTCATAATGGAAGCTCTTAAAGCTTTCCATATTTGTGGAGCTTCACCATTTTGCCCATAGGCTAGATCACCATTGCCTGGCGGACTTTTGAAAGTGAATAGGTACATGGTGTAGCTTAGAGGACTCCATGAAGCCCTCATCTCCAAACGCCGCATCAAATTGTTGGATGAAAGCCAAGACTTTGTCCGTAGCACCAAAGGTGCCATCGTAGGTAAGGAAAGAGATGTTCTTTCCTTGTTGTTTGAACTTCTTGAGCTTGGACAACCTCTTCCATGCGGCATAGGATTTCCTATGGCCTCTTCTTTTTTATGGTTCAAAAGTTGCACCATCACTTTCTTCAAAAGATGCATAATTTGAGGAAGATGGAGAAGAGGGTGACCTCTTTCTTGCCTTGGTCTTCCTTGTCGGCACCATCACTTTCTTCATAAGAGGAAGAGGATGAAGAAGATGGAGAAGAGGGTGACCTCTTTCTCGCCTTTTTCTTCTCTTGGTTTCTGTCATCCCTCTTTGAATTAAGGCGTGGAGAAGTGTGTGATGGTCTTCTCCATTTAGGAAGGTGATGGAGAGCGTTTTGCCTATCGTCTTTGTGGAACCATCTCCACCGAGGTGGAAATTTACTCACTTCTTTCTTGTTCTTTTGGTGGGGGATCTTGAGTTATCCTTTGGGAAGGAGATGCGTCATCAAGAAGTAAAATTTTTGAGCAGTTCGTATGGATTCTCTTCTTCTTCTTGAATTGAAAGAGGAAGTCTCACAAGGAGGCTTCCTAGGTACGCTCTCGCCATGGTGGGGAGTTTGGAGAATCCCATGAGCACGTAGCTGCCGTTGCACTTCACTTTGGAGGGATGGATTGCCCATGGCTTGTTGAAGCCTAGAAACAAGGTAGTTAACAAGCATAGGGGCATCATTAGTAGCCTGCTTAATCAACATTAATTTCACTCTCTTTACTATTGTCAGCCATTCTAACAATTTTTTAGGTGTAATTTGGCACTTCAAGCCCTAGTTGCTACTTCTCTTTATCCCTTTAGAAAAGCAGTCAAGCTACTGTACCCGTGGCTCGAATATCATTAATTGAAAGGAATAGAAAAATGGGCCTTTCAACTCCAAAATAGTACCGGCTCCTGTCAAGCTTCTTATAGCTCAATAGTGGTTAAAGCCCCGTAGTACTCCACTATGAAGACCATAGATCTTGACGGTGATGCCCCATTATCTGCATGAAGTCAGGCGCACTACAAGGCTCAAAAATACCTATTATACTTACTCAATTTCAATCAATAATACCAGCCATTTATAGCTAGCTTGAGGACCTCCCTTCTTCAGCAAGAAAAGAGGAACCTTGTGCTCTGATACCAATGTAACATTTAATGGCCTAGTAACTTGTGTGTAGTGGAAAATAGCATACACATAGTGAGCATTTTGTTAGAATAAATTCCTAATGAGTTAAGTAAAACTGCTTGGATGGAGAGAGCTACAAAAAGCATAACACCTAGTTAGATAGGCATAAACAATAATTCAAAAGAGAGAGAAATTAAGCTATTGACAAAATTTTAGCATTGGATCTACATGGAGCCGGTCCCCCCTCCAAAAGCCTTTGTATTAGAGGTTTCCCCCATCAAGGGAGACATTCTACAATACAATTCTTTGTGTTCCTTCAATAACTAGCTAGTGAAATGAAGAAGGAAACTTCAAGCACTAAGCAGACACTTATAAAACACAACATCAATGCCCCCACTCTCTCAGACCCAAGACCTTACACACCTCCGAAGATGGTGAGAGCTAGCGGGGTATGAGAGTAGATTGAGAGGAAGGAGTAGTCTTACGATAAATAAGTATATTTCCTCACATAATCACTCATAATAGCTTAGTGGAGCTTAGTAATAAGCATGATAGAGGAGATGAGAATGCATTGAAGCTTGGCTCTTGGTTGGATTTGTATCACAAAGGCAAGAGTTGCTGGTGTAGGACTCCCTTGTCACAAGCTTCGAGTAGATGATGAGCTTTCCATGAAAGCTTGAGAAGGAGAGAGAGAGAGTCTTCTTGCTTCACACATGAGATTGTGTGAGTGTGTGTGTGATAATGCCTTGCCAAAATCATCCCCCTCTCTCTCTTGGTCGACCCCTCTTGCAATTTACTCATGCTGGCACCCCATTGAACCCTACAAAGCTTAGCCAATCATAATTGAGAAGCATAAGTGATAGCCTTGAGAGATGTGTACCCCTTTCCCATTTTTTGAGAGCTTTAGGTAATTAAATAATGCAATTAAACTCTCATTGGACCCCTTTGTCTTTTGGCCAATAGGAAGCAGGCAAGCCATTAGGCTACTGAATGCTCATTGGACCCCTTGGGAGACTGGCCAATAGTCTTCTAGAGAGCTTAATTCTTATTTGGTTCTTTTGTTAAGTGTTTTTAAATGAATCAAACTAGATTAACTGTATCCTAATTCTCATTGGTCCACCTCTATGGCCATCCAATAGGATTTGAGTGCACCTTGTGGGCGATTGGTCTAGGGAGCTGACATGTGTCCATTATGCCCTTTGTGTAAAGGGAAGCTTTGAAGTGTGTGTATATGTTCTCTCACGTTTTCTCTCTCTTTCGGTACCTTTAGGGCTCGCCCCCTTTTATGTAGGTATCAAAAAAGACTTTTGTTTACTTACAAAGCATCCAATATCGCTAACGTTTGACCATTGGACTTTACATTGAAAATTTGAACCTTAGCATTTTGGAAGTCTTAATGGGCTGAACCTTAGGGTCTTTGAATCCCATTGTGGCACATTGCTCTTTTGCAGATGGCCCCCCCTTTAGATCCCTATTTTCCTTCCTTTGGATCCCTAATATGGCCGGTCTACCAGCTTAACCAATATTCTAGCTTTTTCTCCCCTGGTACTTCCCCATATTAAATGATCAGCTTAAGATGATGTCATAAAATCTAATATCTAACTAACCCAAATGATTTTCTCATATTAAATTGATCACTTAATGTGGGAGAATAAACGGGAACAAGTGTTAAGATATAGGTATGTGCTTTTAGATCTATCTCAACACGGGGCTAATGTAAAGGGGCCCAAAAGGGAGATGGTCTATCAAAGAGCAAGGCTAAACAATGGAGCATAAGACCTTAGGGTTAGCTTCATTGAAGACCTCCAATAAATGTGTGTAAAAGTCCTTTTGACCTTTAGTAAGCTAGGGCTGAGCTTGAGGTGGGAACCCGGCCCAAGCTCGAGGTGCTTGTCCTGCTTGAGGTGCTTGTCATGCTTGAGGTGTTTTTCATGCTTGAGGTGCTTGATTAAGATGCTTGAGGTGCTTGACTGGCTCCATGCTTGAGGTGCTTGACTTGCTGCATGATTAAAGTACTTGAGGTGCCTTGAGAAGCTTGCCTGAGATGCTTGTGGGAACCCCCCCTAGTTCAAGTGCTTTGTCATGCTTGGTGAGTAAGGTGCTTGATCACCTAAAAGTCAAAAGCATTCCTACAAGAGGGGGGGCGAGCCCTTTTCCTAGGGCCTAGAGAGAGAACACCCACTCACACACACAAGGGAAGCCCATCTTGAAGAGGCAGCAAGGACACATGTCAGGCCCCTACCCATGTTACCTTCATGTGTTGCTTGAAGCCTATTGGCTAGGCTTCAAAGGGGTCCAATGATAAATTACATGAATTATCTAATTGTTTTAGCATTTATCAAGTCCTCTCTCTCAAAGGGGAAAGGGGGACATTTGTCCCAAGGCTACCCATGTTGCTTGTAATGGCTCCTGCTTGTGATTGGCTAGGCCTGGAGGGGTCCAATGAGCTTCAGGCATGAGCTACAAGGGGGGGTCGACCCAAGCAAGCTAGGGGGGTACCTAGGGGGTATACTTACCCACACACACTCACAAGCACTCTCATTGTGTGATATGCAAAGTGCAAGAGCTCCCTCTCCAAGCAAGTAGAGGTTGAGAGCCTACACCAACACTCTTGGCTATGGAGTGCAAATCCAACCAAGAGCCATGCTTCAATGCTTAAGCTTGCCATCTCCTTCTTCTTCATTACTATGCTATTATGTATGCTAGCAACAAGAGTATGATAAGTGAGGAACTAATTCTTTCTCCTACGAAATGTTTCTTCTTCCTCTTCCCTACCCTCATTCCCTGCTAGCTCTCTCCACCTTCGAAGGTGTTTGAGGTCTTGGGACTGAGGCTTGGGATAGTTAAAGCTTTCTTCAAGTTTATGATATGTTTGTGGTGCATGAAGCCTTCCATCTTCATGGCATCACCTAGGTCACAAGGAACACAAAGACTGTATTGTAACAAGTCTCTCTTTATGGGAGAAATCATAATACAAATGCCTATTGGAGGGGGGACCGGCTCCACATAAATCCGGTCCTCAATTGTTGTCATGTTCTCTAAACTCTCTCTCTTGCAAAAGTATTGTCTATGCCAAGTTAACTAATTGCTATGATTATGTTGCTATCTTCAATTATGTATACCCGCTATGCTCACAAAATCATTTCTTGAAAGTACTCTCATTAAATTCCGCTATTCTCAAATTGAATAGGCAAATTCCATTACATTGGTATCAGAGCATTTGGTTTCTCTTTTCTTGCTTAAGAAGAGAGGTCCTTAAGTAGCCTATAAATGGTTGATGTTGTTAATTATAATAGAGTAAGTGGAACTGGGATCTAATACCGGTTTTGTTAAGCCCACTATGTGGGGGATGGTGCACACCTCGGGAGCTTTGGACTTAATAATGGAGTCTTTTTAGACTTGCCTACGGCTTTACCATTATTGAGCCATAAGAAGTCCGAAAGGAGCTAGCCCTTGGCAACTCTGCTATGTTAGACCTACTCCTCTACTCTCTATAATTAACCACTTTGAGCCGTGGGTGTAGATACTTAAGAGCCGATTTTCAAAGGTTAAGAGGAGTGGCAACTAAGGTTTTGAATTGCCAAAGCATACACTAAGTACATACATAAAATTTTGTTAACATGGCTGACAATAATCAAGAGAGTAGAATGAACATTGATAGCTTTGATTTTGCACATGAAGGTGCTAATGATGATGCTCCCATGTTTGTGAATTATCTTGTGACTAGGTTGCAACAAGCTATGGGCAACCCTACCTTGCAAGCCGAAGTTACTCAACAACTTCGTGCCTATGGAATTTCCCTTCCTCTCCAAGAGGAGAGAGAGCTTAGGAGGCCTCTTGAAGAGACCCCCAAAAGAAGACTCTCTCCCATTCGAGAGGAGGAATCCAAAGAGAAAGAAAGCAATGAAAGTCTAAGTTCTTCTGAAGATGTGGCTCCACGAAGAAGGCGGTCTAGACGATCGCCTACTCCTCCCAAGAGGAAAAGAGCAACCCATAGTCCTTCTCCTCATCACTCTCAAAGGCAAGAGAGGAAACAAAGGAAGAAAAGGGCTAGGAAGAGGTCACCCTCTTCTCCTTCTTCTTCACCTTCCTTCTCTTCCGATGAAATTTATGGCTATTCTCCTAGAGAATACAAGAGGGGAGGGCATCACAAATCATTTCCTGCATGGCGAAGGTCACAAAAGCTAAAGAAGTTCAAGGAGGGAGGAAAGAGTATCTCTTTTCTCACCTACGATGGCACCTTTGGTGCTACCGACAAAGTGTTGGCCTTCATCCAGCATTTGATGCGGCCTTTGGAGACGAGGGCTTCACAGAGTCCTCCAAGCTACGCCATGTAGCTATGCACTTCCAAAAATCAGCTCGTCAATGGTGGGCTAGCCTTCGTGGCAATGGAGAAGCCCCAAAGACATGGAAAACTCTACGAGTTTCCATCATGAAGCAATTTCTTCCAAGCGATACTAAAGATAAAGTTCTTACCGAATGGCGCGGCTTGAAGCTCCTCTCTCATGAGTCTATCAACAAGTATGTAGATAAGTTTTGGGATTTACATCTCAAAGCTACTGTCTTTCAAAAGATAGACTTTGCCGAGCAAAGACAAAAATTCTGTGCGGGATTACCTGAAGAGATGGCCGAATACATCAACTCTCAACGGCCCGGTACTATTACCGAAGTAATCCACCACACCATGGTTGCTTCACGCATCAATTTCCATCAAGGGGCTAGACGTAATGTCAAGCCCATGGAAAACAAAGATAAAAATGATGCAAAGGGGAAATCCAATGCTCAAAATAATTCCCAAGGCAATTCCAACAACAACAACAACAATCGGTCCAAGGAGAAGGGAGTTTACAAAGGTAAAAACAAACTCTCTCCTGAAGAGCTTGAAGCTTTTCGCAAGGACCATAAGTGTTTCAAGTGTGGGGAGCAAGGACATGGATATCGTTCTTGCCCCAAGAAGAATACTCGCAATGAGACTCCTAGGGCTTCCACCATCGAAGCTCCAAAAGAGGATGCTCATTGCAAAGGATCATCACTCTCCTATGCTTGGGGAAAGGTAAGAGAGCATGATGCCTTCATCTTGTTTGACCCTGGCTCTACTCTCAACTTCATATCAATAGAGTTGGCCACCAAGTTGGGCATTCAAGCTTTTGAGATGGGAGATATAGTAACAGCTGATGCAGCTTTCAAGGGACAACAAGCCTCCGTTACTCCCTTGATTGGGAAGTTGAGGCTTCATGTCCAAAGCTATGTCGACAAAGAAGACTTCTTCATCTCTCCCCTCCAACATCAGGATGTTATCCTAGGGGCACCATGGTTTGATCGCATGGCTGCCAACATGAAGTTCCCTGAAAGGAGAATTTACTTCACCTACAGGGGAAAGAACATGTATATAGATGCTAGTGAGCGTGGTCGCACTATTCCACTTGTAAATCCTCTTTCTTTTGATAAATCAATGAAGAGCTCAGTTTCTGCGTACATGATTTATGTCAAAGAGTCTCTAAAAGCTAATAATGTTTCATCAAATGAAAATGATAGGAATCAAGAAGAGTTAGACTTGTCTACTTTTCTAAAAGGATTCCAAGATGTGTTCATCGATGATATCCCTATGGACCTACCTCCAAAATGAGGGGATGATGACCATCGTATTGAGCTCCTTCCAGGAAGCTCACCGCCTAACAAACCTCCTTATCGAGTCTCACAAGCTCAACAAGAGGAGATCATGAGGCAAGTACAAGAGCTGGTAGACAAAGGGATGGTGAGGCCTAGTTCCTCTCCCTTTTGTTCTCCAGTCCTTTTAGTGCAAAAGAAAGATGGTACATACCGTATGTGTGTGGACTATCGAGCACTAAACCATATCACTATCAAAAACAGATTTCCCGTACCTCGGGTAGAAGATTTGTTTGATAAGCTACAAGGCTCTACCTACTTTAGTAGGATTGACCTTAAGAGTGGCTATCATCAAAAGGATAGTGGATGAGGATATCTTAAAGACCGCGTTTCGCACAACATTTGGTCTTTATGAATATCTAGTCATGCCTTTTGGCTTGACTAATGCACCAGCTACGTTCAATCGTTTGATGGAGAAAATTTTTAGACCATATCAAAAATTCACTGGAGTGTTCTTCGATGATATCATCATCTACTCCAAGTCTTTGGAGGAACATAAGCAACATCTCCAAGTGATTTTTCAAGCCTTGAGGGAGAACAAACTTTTTCTCAACCAAAAGAAAAGTGAATTCTTCCTTCAAGAGATTCAATATCTAGGCCATATTATCTCTCACGATGGTATTCGTATGGATTCATCAAAGTTAGAGGTAATAAAATCATGGCCTAACCCAAGGAATCTACATGAACTAAGAAGCTTTATTGGTATGTGTGCATACTATAGACGCTTCATAGCAAAATTCTCTCAAGTAGCAGGACCACTACACGACTTAACCAAGAAGAACGTTAAGTTTGTATGGACTGCTAAGGAGCAAAATGATTTTGAAAAACTCAAAGAGAAGCTTACTTCCCAACCAGTCCTCGTGCTTCCGGATCTCTCAAAGCCATTTGAGGTCCAATGTGATGCTTGTGGTGATTGCCTTGGAGCGGTTTTGCTTCAAGAAGGGCATGCCATAGCATATGAGAGCAAAGGCTCAATGGTGATGAACGAGTCTTGGGCATTTATGAGAAAGAGCTTTTAGTTGTTCTACATGCCCTAGACACATGGAAGCACTACCTATTGGGGACTCCATTTATCCTACGAACTGACCACCAAAGTCTCAAGTATTTCATGACGCAAACCAAGCTTTCCGACAAACAAATGAGGTGGGCAAATTTTCTTCCGCAATTTAATTTCCATATTGCTCACATAGCTGGTAAGCACAATCAAGTTGCCGATGCACTTTCACGACGACCAAAAGTTAATGCGGTGTCTATAGCTACTCACAATGATCTATCCTCTATGATAGATGAGTATGCTACTGACCCTGACTTTAGAGACATAATGTCAGCCCTTGCTTTCGGGAAGAAAGAGGAACCATTCACCTTGCAGGATGGTTATCTTCTCCACGGCAATAGGCTATGTGTTACCCATTCCCTTCGTGAGAAGGTTATGTATGAATCCCATGCTCCTCCATATGCAGGGCATAGAGGTATTCAACCTACTCTCCGAGGAGTAGAGACGTATTTCTATTGGCCTACCATGAAAGTGGACATACAAGAGTATGTTTCAAAATGTGTAGTATGCCAAAAGACCAAGTATGATAGAGGGAAGCAACCTGGATTACTCCAGCCATTGCCTATTCCAAATTCACCATGGGAGAGTATATCCATGGATTTCATCTTTGGATTACCCAAGTCTATCCATGGGAATACAGGAATATGGACAATAGTCGACAGGTTTAGCAAGCAAGCACATTTTATTCCTGTCAAAAAGACTATTAAGGCACATCAAATGGCAACTCTCTTCATATCTCAGATTCTCAAACACCATGGATTACCCACACCCATCGTGTCAGATAGAGATCCTAGAATGACCAGTAATTTCTGGAAAGGTCTCTTTGAAAATCTAGGAACAAGATTGAATTTCTCTTCGGCCTATCACCCACAAACGGATGGCCAAAGTGAGATAGCCAATCTTACGATAGTCGATCTACTCAAGACTTATGTTACCGAAGTAGATCAACGCTCACAATGGGAAAAGTATTTACCGCTAGTAGAGTATGCCTACAATAATACTGTACATACTTCTACGGGCAAAGCACCTTTCGATATCATAGAAGGAAGACCTAAAAGTCCCTTGCTACTGAAAGTACATGGGAAGATCTTCGCCGCCGATGAGTATAGCCGTGACCTACAAGAATCTTTTCAAAAGATTAGGGAGGCTATAGCCATCTCTCAACAAAGGCAAAAAGCTGCTGCTGATAAGCACAGAAGAGCCTTAATGTTCAAAGAAAATGATTGGGTCTTACTCAAGTTTCCTAAGGCTCGATTAAGGCAAACGACGGGCAAAAATCCTACGGGCCATCAAAAGTATTATGCTAAACTAGCAAAAAGATACTATGGTCCTTTCCAAATCTTGAAGCCTATCAATGAAATGGCTTATCAACTCAAGTTGCCCAACCATTGGCTTATACACAATGCATTTCATGTAAGCTTACTTAAGCCCTACAAAGGAGAGCCACCAATTGAACCAATTATTGAAGACCCTCCCGAAGTTGAAGACCAAGAAGAGGTGCTACAACCCAAAGCTATCCTTCGGCATGAAGACAAGGTACTACGACATGGTAAGATTATCCGACGGTATCTTATTAAGTTCAAAAATTATCCTTTTGAAGATGCTAAATGGATGCAAGGAGTACAACTTAAGGATAGTATGAACCTTGTCAATGCTTACAATACTACATTAGAGTAAGCAAATGTACAAATTTCTTTTAAATAACTCATGTTTTTGTCTTATATGACTAGTTCTCTTTTTAATTGTGCACAAATTTAACTAGTATGCATGCTTAGAATCATGTTTGTGATGACGACGTCTCTCAAACACCAAGTAGAATTTGTCACTCTACTTTGGGAGAATGAAATGGACTAAAGAGCAGACATGCTTGCGGCAGCTATGTCTCCCAAGCACCAAATGGATTAGTCATCCATCTTGGAAAGATGTCGTAGGGTAAAAAGGGATCCTTTACCCGCTAAGTACGATTGACTAATGACTAAGACTTTATCTCTTCTACCTCATAGTCGAGGACGACTATGATTTCAAGAGAGAGGTAATGTCATAAAATCTAATATCTAACTAACCCAAATGATTTTCTCATATTAAATTGATCACTTAATGTGGGAGAATAAACGGGAACAAGTGTTAAGATATAGGTATGTGCTTTTAGATCTATCTCAACACGGGGCCAATGTAAAGGGGCCCAAAAGGGAGATGGTCTATCAAAGAGCAAGGCTAAACAATGGAGCATAAGACCTTAGGGTTAGCTTCATTGAAGACCTCCAATAAATGTGTGTAAAAGTCCTTTTGACCTTAAGTAAGCTAGGGCTAAGCTTGAGGTGGGAACCCGGCCCAAGCTTGAGGTGCTTGTCCTGCTTGAGGTGCTTGTCATGCTTGAGGTGTTTTTCATGCTTGAGGTGCTTGATTAAGATGCTTGAGGTGCTTGACTGGCTCCATGCTTGAGGTGCTTGACTTGCTGCATGATTAAAGTACTTGAGGTGCCTTGAGAAGCTTGCCTGAGATGCTTGTGGGAACCCCCCCTAGTTCAAGTGCTTTGTCATGCTTGGTGAGTAAGGTGCTTGATCACCTAAAAGTCAAAAGCATTCCTACAAGAGGGGGGGCGAGCCCTTTTCCTAGGGCCTAGAGAGAGAACACCCACTCACACACACAAGGGAAGCCCATCTTGAAGAGGCAGCAAGGACACATGTCAGGCCCCTACCCATGTTACCTTCATGTGTTGCTTGAAGCCTATTGGCTAGGCTTCAAAGGGGTCCAATGATAAATTACATGAATTATCTAATTGTTTTAGCATTTATCAAGTCCTCTCTCTCAAAGGGGAAAGGGGGACATTTGTCCCAAGGCTACCCATGTTGCTTGTAATGGCTCCTGCTTGTGATTGGCTAGGCCTGGAGGGGTCCAATGAGCTTCAGGCATGAGCTACAAGGGGGGGTCGACCCAAGCAAGCTAGGGGGGTACCTAGGGGGTATACTTACCCACACACACTCACAAGCACTCTCATTGTGTGATATGCAAAGTGCAAGAGCTCCCTCTCCAAGCAAGTAGAGGTTGAGAGCCTACACCAACACTCTTGGCTATGGAGTGCAAATCCAACCAAGAGCCATGCTTCAATGCTTAAGCTTGCCATCTCCTTCTTCTTCATTACTATGCTATTATGTATGCTAGCAACAAGAGTATGATAAGTGAGGAACTAATTCTTTCTCCTACGAAATGTTTCTTCTTCCTCTTCCCTACCCTCATTCCTTGCTAGCTCTCTCCACCTTCGAAGGTGTTTGAGGTCTTGGGACTGAGGCTTGGGATAGTTAAAGCTTTCTTCAAGTTTATGATATGTTTGTGGTGCATTAAGCCTTCCATCTTCATGGCATCACCTAGGTCACAAGGAACACAAAGACTGTATTGTAACAAGTCTCTCTTTATGGGAGAAATCATAATACAAATGCCTATTGGAGGGGGGACCGGATCCACATAAATCCGGTCCTCAATTGTTGTCATGTTCTCTAAACTCTCTCTCTTGCAAAAGTATTGTCTATGCCAAGTTAACTAATTGCTATGATTATGTTTCTATCTTCAATTATGTATACCCGCTATGCTCACAAAATCATTTCTTGAAAGTACTCTCATTAAATTCCGCTATTCTCAAATTGAATAGGCAAATTCCATTACAGATGAGAAAATAATTTAGGAGAATTACATATTAGTTATTATGAAATGACTGGACATGCAAGACTTGTGCACGGGCTCACAAGGGTGTCATAACACTCCCTAGGCTAACGTGAACCTTAGACCTGTGATAGCTTGTCCACATGCACATAGGATTAGATGTGCACGTGACATCCCCTTCTTTTTAAAGTGAGGTACTGGTACCGAGCTACATGGATTCCTTGTAGTTTGCCAACAACTCTGGATAATCTTTGAAAAATTCTTCATAGACCCACAATGCCATGTGGGTTCCTTGATCCTTGAACTTCAAAAAATACTTTCTAACTTGCTTCTTTGAGCCAAGGTGAAACTAATGCAACAAGAGTTGCTCCGGTTGCATGACTTTGGCTTCATGGATGATCTCAAGTTCTTCTTCTTTGGAAATTTTCATTGGAGGTGTACCCTGAAACACTTTCAACCAAGAAACATCAAAAACATTGTGCATTGACCATGAGTTAGGCAATTGTAATTTCATAGAAACCTCATTGATCTTTTTAATGATAGGAAATGGACCATATATTCTGAAAAACAACTTAGGACACTTCTTTTTGACTTTCTTAAGATGTTGCTTCATGATTCTCAAATAGGCCTAATCTCCTTCCTTGATAGTAACATCCTGACAATGCTTGTTAGATTATCGTGTGAGTAATGTTCCTAAGCCTTGCTTAGCCGAAGCTTCACACTCTCAGAAATCTCATCCAATGACTCACTTTCAGCACTGACATCAAGCATTTGACTAATCGAGCGAGTCAAAAGTGACTGGAGCGGACGGCCAAAAGTTGTCTCATATGGAGTTCTACCAATGGTAGAGAAAAAAGAGTCAATCAAAATTGCTTGGGCCAATGGGAGATAGAGCTCCCAGTGCGACTGTTGATCATGCACATATGACTTCAAAACATACGACTGTTGATCATGCACATATGACTTCAAAACATCAAAATCCAACTCATTGTAAATTTTTGTTTGACCATCTGACTGTGGATGAAAAGTAGACAAAAAATATAACTTTGTGCCAAAATTTTCAAAGAGAGCGTGCCAAAAATTTGACGTGAACTTTACATCCCTATCTAAAATGATTGACTTTGGCAAACCACACAGGGGTACCAATTTTTAATGAACAACCATGTTGGACTTACAAGGAATCAACATGAAAAATTTGCTGAAACGGTCAACAATTGTCAAACATTGAATGTTCCTTGAATGCAAACTAGGTAGAAGGTTAGTGTCACAAAATCCATAGAAATGTCGTGAAAGGGCCCGTCGGGAATAGGCAATGGTAGGAAGAGGCCATAATGAAACACATCTTTTCACATTATAGGCCAATAAAAGAATCTTTCTATTTTTTCCAAAGTGGTGTTCATTCCCTTGTGCCCACCCATGAGAGAGTCATGTGCATCGTGCAATATGGCTGTCTAGAGAGGGAAACACATATAGACGGTGACAAAAATACAACAAACCTTCATGAATGAGATAGTTGTTGGGCCCTTGGGGAGAAAGAGCTTGCAATCATTGCTTACCAAACTTGGAATCTACATACTGGTTCTTCATGCTCTTGAAAGAAACACCCTGAATAGAAACTGTGGATCTTGGCTCAAGAGCCATGATCTGTCCTTTGCAATTTAATGCATCTGTAATAGGGTTAGCTTTACCAGGCACATACTTAATCAAACCACTAAATTATTCAAAAAATTGTGACCACCGTGCTTGGCTATCACTCCAATGTGTGCTAGGCATAGACTGGAGCCACTTGAGGGCTTGATGATCTGTGCAAACTGTGAACTCTCTACTGTACATAAAATGATTCCAATGCTTGAGAGAGTGAATAACATACATAAGTTCTTTGTCATAAACTGAATAGTTCTTTTTGGCACTATTTAACTTCTGACTGAGAAATGCTTTTGGACAACCATGCTATTGAAGCAGAACACCTATGGCAACATTGCTCGCATCCGTCCATACCTCAAAGGGGTCATCCCAAGAGGCAAGGATGAGACACAGTGCTTCTATCACTGCAACCTGGAGAGCTGCAAAAGCCTCTGTGGGATGCATGTCTATCCTCACCATCCTATCTTATTGCAGTATTAGCGAGAACCAAGATTAAATTTTCAATCCATGGGACGAAGCTGACTCGACTAGTGCATAGAGGCTACAAGAGGGTGTCAATCTCTCAAAAAACAACTAACAATACGCATCTAACTCAAGCTACACTCAAGTGACTGAAATCACCAAAAGCCAATTGCTCATCGACAAACAAATCACATCCGTTACAACATCTAATGACATCCAAACGTAACGAAACTTCTAGGACATGTTTATAAGACCTAAGCACACATGCTTATGGTCTCAAACCCCACTTTAGGTCAAGTTCCAAAATTGTGATTATTAACAGTAATAGATTTTTGACCTAGTCGTTTTCAACCTAGAATGCATCTAAATGCTTAACAATGATGTCCCAATACACCGCTTATGCTTAGTTTTTGATTCGAAAGTGTAAATTCCTAGCTATGATGAAATTAGGCCGCAGGTCGGCGACACAAAAAACTACAAAATATTGTGATGTGTTACATCAATGCGTAGAGCTCTTACCTGCGGTTGCAATTCAACAAATGCGAATGCAATGTGACAACCGTGGAGGGAGTAGGAAGCGTAAGAAGGAGAGGAGTGAGCGCCGTTAGCTCCGCTGTGTATTTCTTATCCAAAAACTTACAAAAATTGGCTTTTATACCTTAGCCAAGGTTTTTTAGGTGGTCAAAACTAATAATCTGGAGTTCTACCAAAACTGGGAAATGACTGGCTAATACAATGTGGAAGCTTGTAGCCTCGGTTCATTAATTACCGAGTTTATCCAAGAAAATAGGAGTTAAAATATTCCCGATTTATCAAAATAATAAATGTTTTACAAAGAGCTTCAAAAAATGGTGTCCATGTTAGCTTACTGCTAACATTCTCCCCCTCCTCGCCTCTGTTATCCTTTGACACAGCTTTATGGGCCCAAATAATCTTCGGGTTGATGGTTGGCGAGGCGGTCTTTAAGCGCATTCAGTGACTTCTGGTATCTGAGTTTTCTTTCTTTGTTTGGCACTTGCAGAAATTGCATGGTCACTCTGTTCTTCATCTCCATCGCTGAATAGCCTACAAATTTGGATGTGAGGTTGCTGATCACTCGTGCAAAGATCTTCGTTTGCCAAGTGAAGAATCCAGTGTAGAAAGCTTCCTCAAAATCCAACATATTATGTGAAGGTAAGAACATACACCGGGCATAGAAGCCATAGAGTACTTCTTTGGAAGGCTGACCATTGAGATCATAGAATAACCCCTTTTCTCCCTCAAGGAATGATATCCACGGGGCGCCTGCTTGCTCTGGCTCATGAAAAACTTCAATAAATGTGAGTAGCATTTAGCATATCTTGTATAACATTGCGCATGAGAGATCCGGTAGACTCTTGAAGAAAGACATGGCGCTCGTTAGGGTTTTTACCATGTATTCCTCTGTTGCTTGTCCTTTCTCTGGAGCTGGCAGTCTGGGGTAGTTCAACCAGGTTGGCCGCTTCATTGACAGTGCCTCATGCTCTTGCCATGTGCTTACTCTGGGTATAGGACAAAATGTTGGATCTCTTTGCAGGGCTACAGGTACTCTTGTGTATAGAATCAAATACCGTGTATTCTTGTTCAACCAGCTCAACCTCCACTTTGGGTGGTCTTTATCTGCGCCATCTTCTTGCATGTCTTTGTAGAGCCTCTCTTTTACCTGTAATAGTTCCACTTCTATGAGAGGGTATGGCAGGGATTGATGATGCCATTGCACATTGATCTAATTGGGAGTGAGTTTAGTGACGTTGACAGTGTAGAACTCTCAACTCCCAATCCATTGCAGCTTTCCACTGCTCATCCACCTCTTGGGTGATCTTTTCTTTCAGTGCGTCCTCCTCAGCTTTTGATAGCTGGACCATAGGCACTGTTTCTGCATATGTGATGTTAATCTGAAAATCCTCTTCATCACTCGGATATGATGTGGACTGTGTCTCCAACTCATCAAATGAGATCAAGGGTATATCTATCTGCGACGGCTTTGAAGTGCCTGCCTCTTCCTACGTATCAGTCCTTCCTTCCCTCAGGAGCTGGTTAACTCTTTTGAGCTCATTTATTTCTTTAAGGAGCTCTCCTTATCTCTGGACCCGCATCAAAGCCAGGTCCCTACGCTATGATTGCTCTAGCTTTAATTCTAACTTGAGGTCCTTGTTCTTCTTTTCTAGTGCCTTGTATACTTCATCAGTCCGTTTGATCGAGGCCACGACTCGATTTTCTTGATTTTCCGTAAGAAGATTGCCTGATGATTTGTTCTCTGTTCAAAGTATTGCAAAGAAGCATTTGCAACATCCAATTGCACTTGAATTTTTTGAGCTGACAAGGATGTCGTAAGAAGTTCATTTGTAACTTCTGTCTGATGCTCGTCTTTTGCTTTGCAAGCATCTGATAATTTGGTGAGCAGATCACCTAACTCTTTCAGTTCCTTCTGCTGTCTATATCTGGCTAGCTGATGTTGTTCAACTTTGGCCTTCATTTCCTGAACTTGCCTCTGAAGATCGGTGATGACGTTCATTCGGTCTTCTAATTCTCCTTAGAGAGCGTCAATCACCATCTCGAGCTCTTTAGCCTTGTGCTGCGGGTAAGTGCTGCTGATTGGAGTCTCTCTATCATATCTTGCATCTGTACTGCATATTTGTTTACTTGCAATATGACCTTGTCATTTGACTGCCAATCCTCATGTCTTGCCAAGATGAGCGGATGTGCCTGTAGCCTCTTGTGTGTCCTTCTGCTGCGTCGTGGTTGCTGGTTCTTCTTGCGTGGAGGAGGGTCGGTCTTCTTCTTTGTCATCCTGAGGCCATGTGGATGCCTCGACTGTTTCTTGTTGTGTGGAAGTAGAAGGTGTTGGCTCATTTTGTGTAGTCTCTTCAGGTGCAGGACTTACTTCCTTCTCTGGCTCAGGTTAATTTTGTTGTTGCTGCTCTTGTGCAGCAGTGGCCTCTTGTGCAGTGGTAGCCTCTTGTTCTGGCTCTACTTATTTATCTTTTTCTTTCTCTTGTTGGTCTGCCTCTTGTGCAGATTCTGTTTCTTTGGTGGACTCAGATTCTTTGGCTCTCTCTTTCTCAGGTTCAACTTCTTTAATTGGCTCTTTTGCGGTGTCTTTCTCTACAGGTGATGGTGGTGGGCTTGTCATAGGATGGTCCTGTTGTTCTGTAGGCGGTGAGGTGGGTTTGGGAGACTCATAGCCTTGTTCTTGTGCTTCTTCTCTAGCCGTTTCCTCGGCTTGTCTCTGTTTCTCCTCCTCTTTGGCTTTTCTAGCCGCTTCTTCGGCTTCTTTTAGCTTGAGGGCTTCAGCTTCTTGGTACATTTTATCCAAAGTCTCAGTGGGGTCTTCCGCCTCTTTTCTTGTGTGATGCTTCATTCTTGGGCCTTTAAGTCCGCTCGGCACCCATTTCTCTAGGTCCTTTCCTTGTGCTTGTCGGCTGTGCTGGTAGGCGTGTTTTTCTCTTTCAAAGCAAGCTTGTTTCTGTTGTTGGCTCTTCTTAGTGGGCGGCCACAACTTTTCTCTTCATTTCTTGTCTACGAGCTCTCTTTTCCTCATTGTTTGAGCTCTCGCTGCTGTGATTTTTTGGCGAGCTTTCAACTGATTTTTCATCTGATTTATAAGATCTTTTTCTTGACCTTGTAGCCCTTAGAGAGGGTTGTGCTGCCAATATCCAGGTGTTTTGGTCAGGGACAGGTGGTAGATTCTCAGCCATGCCAATGGCATGATATGCTATCCAATCCTCGTCAAAACTTCTGGCGCATCCAAGTAAGTGATCTTGCCTTCTTTCTTGGTGCCCTTAGGTGGTCAGGACATATTGAGCGGGGTCCACCGGTTGCCTGGTTGTTGACTTTAGAACTTGGGTAAATGTGGTGGAAACCGCGTTTGGCATGGTGTACCTTGGTGGCCTTTTTGCCAAAAAATGGAAGTGCTGAATGGTATAATCTGGCTAGATCTTCCACCTGTTTGTGAATCAAATCTGCAAAGGTAGCTGCAACGGTCTACTTGTGAAGGTGCCTACCATTTTCCCGTCCCTTGCTCTCATGGTCATTCCTTCTATGGGCCGTCTGAGTGCCTTTGCCACTATATCTTTGGTTATGACCACTTCAACCTTGTTTCCATAAGTGTCAGATATTTGTGCGGTTCCATCTTCTTTTATTGTGGATAAAAGCTCGTAAGCTTTTTGAAAATCCACTCCCGCAAGGCTCTTGTTCATAAAAGTCTTGTAGTCCAAGCCTGCGGTTGGCTTCCTTGGTCTCTGGCTTCACTGCAACATAATAAATTTATTTAGGTAGGAGTTGCAACTCCACCTGATGCCCCTCTTCACTCTTGAATCTACCGGTGAAGACTGTAGTATGATGCTCTTCTAGCTGTTCTTTGGAGAGGTATGCTGCCTTGGCCACTTTGGCTGAATCGGGGTCTAGTTGATATGGGGGCAGTTCCTGCAACCTCTCCTTTTGGTTGAGCTTCTTCTTAGCCCTCTCTATTGCTTGCCTAGCTCCTGTTCAGTGAATAGAGTGCAAAGTTAGCAGATTTGTCAGAATTTTCTTTGAAATGTTCTTTAGTCTGAATTGCTAACAACTTTGGTCCAATTTGCTTTAAACCAATTTCTGAACAAGTATAGATGCATAAAAACATGCAAGGAACAAAACTGTAAAGTTAAGACACATTTTTGCAACCAAAGTAAATAATCGCGATTATTTATAGCTGAGTATTTTTTTCAACTTTTTGCAAACTTGGCTTCATAGGCTTGAAGTATATACCAAATACATACTCTAACTGAAAAATGGGCTCAATTGGATGCATAGGGTGAAAATGGTACTAGATTTTGGCTTTAGGTCTCTGAAACAATAGATATAAATTTTTTTTGAGATTTTGAGCTCCAAATTGGTTCAAACTTGGCTAGTGCGCTCAACACATCATGTACTTTGGATTTATGATGGCAAAATATCAAAACTCCCCAATTTTGTCTAGAAAGTAAATAATCGTGATTATTTAACTTTTCTTCCAAAATTAACATTTTTTGGTACAAACTGGTTCTAGGAATTGTATAGACCCTATGTATGAGATATAAGGTGATTTGGATCAAGAAATGTTGCCCATAACCCAAAAATTGGCTTGCAAAGACTTCTTTGCGGTTTTTGGCAATTTTTCAAGTTATAGGTGAGTCATTTTGGCTCATACTTGATTTTTGGCATGTGTTAGGTGTGTACACATGATAGGTGAGGAGATGTGACAATTTCCAAGCAAAAATGATGCAAAAGTAAATAATCGCACGGTGACAAATTCTTTACAAGACTCGCATCTAAAACAAATCCTAAATTGAATTTGGTCAAGTTTGGTCACGCCGGCATCACTTTGTGCTTTGTCGACTCTGAAATCACCGTTCTCTGTGACTACATTGCCTGTTAGGTTGGTCATTCAACTTTGAGGCTTTGGACTTGTTCACAACATAGTCATGAAGCAACTTGTCCAACTCAGGCTCATTTGGAGTCAGTTTGATGCCGTATGTCGAATTTGACGCTTTGTAGCCTTCGAGCCGTTTTCTGATTTTCGAGGGCTTTGCTTGATTGATGTCACTAAACCAATCATATACAGTGTATATGAATCTCGTAGGCAAGCTATTTGTGGAGTCAGACCGGAATTCTGGCCTTTGCCAAAAACCTAGCTTTTCTACTGGGGACCCCCTTGACCCCTGCCAAATGGTCAACTCATGATATGGAAAGTTTCTATTATGTTAGGGCATGCTATGGTTCAAATCCCATCTGATTTGGTCAAGCTGACAGGCCGCTATGGTCAGTTTTTGGTCGTAGGTCTTCGTACACTGCTCGGTTTCTAGGGTTTTTTCTAGGGCTTTAGACTAGCTACCGGCCGTACAAAATGGATCATTGACGAGTAAAGAACTTATCCCTCATGTCTCGTGTGAGACGGCATTGAAAACGGTCAACTGTGGACACCGGAAAAGTTGCACGAAAGAAGTCGAAATCTCTCTTTGTAAAGGCTGCAAGTTGAAATGAGGTGGTTTTAGCCTACCTTGGATATCTATACCCGGACTTCCCGAACCAATTTTCCCCAGATTCCCCTGTTAGTCCTACTAGGCCGTGAAATCTATGTTAGACTAAAAAATTTCCCTGATCGGATTCCTGTAGCTCATTCTGCAAGAATTTTGCAAAAGTAGGCTTGACCGCCTAATTTAGGCTTCCCGCTTCCATCTTCCGATTTCATTGAAAATTTTTATGCTTGTCCGTCTTGTCTTTCTGATCACCATCGTGTCTTCCGTTTTTCCATCTGAGCTTCCCTGCTATTTATTATTAATTTTTGACCTATTTATTTGAAAAAATCAAAGAAAATAGCAAAATGCTCTAAACAAGTAATGTGAAAATCCAATAATTAAGAAAATCCATTGAAAAACACAGCTTTATTATTTTTTGTTGGATTTTTCTATTTTTAAGCCTCATTATCAATAAAAATGATAAAGAGTATCCAAAAAGGGACTATTTTTGATGATTTTTTGATAGTATATACACTATTTACACTCATCGGGAAGATATTATCAATGAATTTTCCCTTGATGATGAATTATAAGGGAATTATTAGGTAATTTTGCAAGAAATCACACGTTAACATCGAACTTTTTCCTTCCTCTTCAAACATTGCCCTTAATTACTTAGTACTTAGTGCCCTTCCACCCCTTCTAGATGGCGTACTCTGGGACGATTGTGTGCATGGGTTGAACAATTGTGTCTATGCATAGCCGTGGTTGGATCTACCATGCTATGAAGATCAATGCAATTCAAACCAATATGCTGTGTCAGAGCTGGGTCTTGAGTAATTAACTCAAGGGTTTCTGATGTCAAGGTTTGCTATTGATGTCTTCCAAAGAGAAATTCTTATAGCTTGTGTCCTCTCTGTTTAATTGTACCATCAGGATGCTTCAGCACACTGATTTCTTGAGCAATCGATAGCACTTTTGAATGTTATCGAGCTTTTTCTCGCCATTGGTAGCTTGGTTTGCTTGGTGCTGTATGGTGTGGTGGAGTCTTTTGCGACTTGACTCGCCATTGCTTGATTGGTTTTACAGTTTGTGGAGAAGTTAAGTGTTCTTTTTCCTTCCACACCAATTTCATGTTAGGTTCCTTGCTCAGAGATGCTCGTCTCTGTGTTTTAACCCTTGGAACCTTCTTTTGTTTTGTCGGCGGAGTTTTAGGCACCCAAATTTGAATCGGTTTATCCTTAAGCTATGTTTTTGGTACCCAAATTTTCCTGACTCCTTGCATGCTACTCGTAGCATTTTGTAGTCGAGGGGATGGAGAAGATTGAGTACTTCATGGTTTGGTCTGTTGATTGCTTCTTTTCCATTCCTCCTTGCTTGGTGCAGTTGGAACTATGAGTTGCCCCCCTTTAGGTGATAGCTTTAGCTAATTTGTATCCCAATCTGGTACTGCTTTGTATGTCCGCATCCTGGGAATTCCAAGAATCATCGTCTCATTCATGAGTTCATCTGGCAAGCATACAAAGTGATGAGGACATGAACATCCATGTACTATCCCAATGTTGGAGTATTCCACGTGATAGTACATGGATGTTCATGTCCTCATCAGTTTGTATGCTTACCTTCTTGTACGTGGAATAACTTACTGCATTTACTCTAGCTCCTGTGTTGACCAAAGAATTGGTGCTATGATTTTTGAGCTGTACTTTGATGTGCAGGTCCATTCCGTCTAACCAGTCTAACCAATCATCATCTGTTGAAACTGCGTCTTTAGGTAATTCCCATTGTCGATCATCTATTTCCAGAGTGTTGATGGGAATTGGTATCTGTTGATTTTTGAGAGCAGCTTTTTTTTAGACCCGAAGCCGAGCTTCCTCTTGGGATTCATCAATAACCTGTTGTCGTTTAATCTTCCTTTGTTTGGCTGCATGCATTCTTTCTAGCAATTCATTGGTTAGCGGAAGATTGTATTTCTTCAAACGACATCCACTAATCCAATTAGCCATTGGTTCACCATCTAGGGTGGACAATTTTACTGCTCCACTTCGAGATACATCTTCAATTATAAATGTTCCCTTTTCCTTTTTCTTTAACTTGGGAATGTGTTGCTTAAGGGAATAGACTAAAAGTATGTCCCCTTTTTTGAAGATTTTTGTGATTAAGTGGAATCATGTCTAGTCCACTCAAGATTCTGTGCTACCCTTAATGTCGGCAATAGAAATTTTATTGGAAGTATGGCATCAAGACCATAAACAAGGTTAAAGGGTGTATCATTTAAAGCTATTTTGAATGAAACTCGATAAGCCCATAGAGCAACATGGAGATTCATTTCCCAGTCTATCCTTCCTGAACTAACCACTTTAGTCAGCTCTGAGCTAAAAATTTTATTTGTATGCTTAGCTTGTCCATTTGATTGTGGGTGATAGGGAGCTGATTTGTTATGGATAACCATAAACTCATAAAGCAAATAATTGATTACCTCATTGAGGACATGAGTTCCCCGATCACTGACAATTTCTATTGGCAATCCGTATCTCATGAATACATACTCATATAAGAATGCAGCAGTGGTTCTGGCATCATTCTTTTGAGTTGCTTTAGCCTTAGCCCACTTGGTCAAATAGTCCGTAGCTACAATGATATACTGAGCTTGGGTTCTATAAGAAGGTGGCTGTATTGGTCCAACAAAATCTATACCCCATTTTGCAAAACCTCTAGCCCCCATCATTGGTCTTAAGGACATGCTATCTATGCGTGTTGGCATTTTTGCGCGTTGACAAGCGTCACACCTTCAAACATATTCTTTGGCATCTACAAAAAGTGTTGGCCACCATATGCCTGCCATCAAGATTGCTCTTGCAGTGGTCTCACTAGAAAAGTGACCTCCAGTTAATCCAACATGTGCTTGTTCTATAATGGGAATATCCTCATCTTCATTTGCACAAAGATGCAAATGTTGATATTTACCTCTCCATTACAATTGGTTCCCAATAAGAGCATAATCTCTTGCTTCAGTTTCAATTTCTCTTTGACGGCGTTTACTCATATCCTCAGGAAATGTTTAGCTTGATAAGTAAATAACCAGATAATTACTCCACTTAGGAGTAGGTGACACTTGAAACAATGTTACATGAGGTACGGGTGTTTGTTTTTGACATTGAGGACAGTCCTTTACAAAAGATCTAACATCTCTCCTCATAGTTGGCCAAAATACTCCAAGTCTCAAGATCCGTTGCGTAGTTTGGTCTTTTGCAAAGTGAAGTCCTACTATGGTAACATGTGCTTGAATTAGGTACTGTTCTTTTTCTTCATGAATCATGCATAAGAACAATATCCCGTCTCAATTTTTTTTGTATAGCCTACCAGCTAGTAATTGATACATAGCCGATTGCTCGATTGATCTGATCGTGATAGGAAGTGGTATTTGTGAATCCACTTGAGCTATTGTCATCAATGACACAATGTTTTCCGACCATTTAGGTATCATTTCCACAGAGAACAAATAGGTATCTGGTAGATCATCATCTACCCCTTTAGGTGATTCTCCTAAAACAATCCTTGACAAATGATCTATTGGTTGATATGTAGTGCCTTTTTTTACAACCACAGTGAAATCAAACTCCAGAAGAATGATGAACCATCTCACTATTCTCCCTGTGTTGCATGGCTTGTTGACCAAATACATCAAAGCTTGGTGGTCCACAAAGAACACAAACTTGTTGGCTAATAGGTAATGTCTATAATTTTTAACGGCATAGATCATCCCTAACCCTTCCCTTTTGATGGTGGTGTAATTATTTTCCGCCATGTTCAATTGTCGGCTAGAATAAGAAATAGGAAAGTCAATTTTCTCGTCTCTTGGTTTAGCTAGTATACAACCGATAGAAAAATTGGAAGCATCTACATGTATGTGGAATACCTTATTCCAATCTGGTGCTTTTAATATTGGAGCTGAGATGAGAGCTTTCTTAAGCTTCATGAAGGACTCTTCACATGCCTCAATCCACTCAAAGTGTGTAATCAAGATATACATGGGTTTTGCTATGATAGTGTATATGTAGATGAACCGTCGGTAATATCCACAAGGCCCCATGAAGGCTTGTACCCCTTTGAATGTTATTGGTCTAGGTAAATCAGCAATGACATGAATCTTCTCAATATCACTAGTAGCTATGTCATTTTTAGACACTATATGTCCAAGAATTTGTCGTTGTCTACCCATGAATGTGCACTTTTCAGTATTTAAGCAAATCCTATAAAGTCTACATCTTTCGAATACCTTTTTGAGGTGTTCAAAAGGATCTTCCGGATTGATGAATGTACGCATAGATCATCCATATATACTTATAAGAATTTCCTAAGCTATTCTTTGAAAGCATGACAGATTTCTGGATCGACACCCTTGAGATCCTTGTAAGACCAAGCAAAGATATCTCGGTATTCCTTTAACAAGCTTAGAAAAAGCTCTTCTTCTTTTTCTATTAGGCCATTTGTAATGTAAGCAGGTCTAGGCTCTTCTTTTGGTTCAGCCAAGTCTATCCTTTTAGCGTTTTCAAGCCCTTCGTAAGATTCACCCTGTTTCCGTAGTTCCCTAATGGGTTGTTTGACTATGATTTTACGGTCTTGGAGAGTATACTTTTTGTAAGGATGGAATACTCATTACATCCTTACCATCCTCTTTCGTGGTTTCCATTTCGGTAGTGTATATCTCCTTTAGAGCTTTTTTCAACTCTTGATATTTCTTTTTCCACTGGACTCGAGTCATGACTGGTTTCTTATCCTGTGGGTTTTCTTGAGTACCCTTCCTTGTTTTTCTTGATGTTTGAGACATTTTTGACTTTTTGGTTGAAGGATATCTGCCAGTGATTTTGTCCTTGACACAATCATTTGCATCTATCCATTAGGCAAAATTTGGACTCACAAAGGGGCTCTTTAAGGAGTTTGACTTACCTCTCTCTACCAAAACGGGCGCATGGATAAATTTTTGCAAACAAACTCCAAAGTAGGCGGAGGTTTGACAGTTAGAATGTCCTCTTCAAGCTCTATCTACTGATATATAGCACGCCATGAGATTCCTCATATTTTAGAAGATTCTTTTTTTCATTCACTTAGATTCCGATAGAGTTGTCACATCATAGGTGAATCAAAAAAAGAATCTTTTAAAATATGAGGAATCTCATGGCATGCTATATATCAGTAGATAGAGCTTGAAGAGGACATTCTAACTGTCAAACCTCTGCCAACTTTAGAGTTTGTTTGTAAAAAATTTATCCATGCGTCTGTTTTGGTAGAGAGAGGTAAATTCAAACTCCTTAAAGGGCCCATTTGTGAGTCCAAATTTTGCCTAATGCTGCATCATGAATTGTGTTCTACTGGAGACTGATGGCATAGGTCGTGTTTTCACATTTCTGGTGTCTCTCTTTTGTCTATACCATTTTTGTCTTCTTAAATTCTAGTTTGGAAAGTCGAAAAAAATTTCCTCCCCTCCTTTTAAGAGTAGCTTAGCTCTCATATGCTCTTTTTCTAACCCCGAATCTTCTGAGGTGGCTGAGTGTTCATCTAACTCAGCAATTGCATCATAATAGAGGTCTGAAAATAATTGTTGAGCTTTCATTAAGTCCTTGGGTTCCTCTTCTTTGTTTTCAATGTTGAGGATTCAAATCATTTGGATGGGAATTATGTCGTAGCCATCCTCGTTGCAAAATTGAGTAGACATAGACGTATTCACACATACATCCATTGTCGCTAAAATTTGAGTCCACTTGAATGGCTCAAACAAATGCTCAGAAAAGGGTTCAGGTACATAGGATTCGTCTGTGCAGTCCCTTTCTAGGATACATTCTTCTCGTCTTAAGCTTCCATTTTTTGAAGCTCCACACATCCAGATAGGAGTGTCTTTGTTTAACTAGGATGGAAGTTTAGTTTCAGCCAAAGAGACTGAATCAAACCCTTGTATGGGTGTTTTCAAGACATCTCTATAAGTGTGATCTTTTAGATTTACTCTTGTTATAGATCCCACTTGCTTCAAGTACAGATAATTATTTTCCCAATCTTGGTTAAGTTGTACCTGTCGCATGAAAGGTCTTCCCAATATGATTTCATAGTTGAGTTTTTCCCCAAAGTCTACTATGGCAAAAGTGTGTTGATATTCAATTCCACAGGAATTGACTATCACTTTCAAGAAACCCTAATGGTCTCTCAATGTGTCTGTCAGCTTATTGCAATTTCATTTGAGTTTGTCTAATGGCTGGCTTCCCCCAGGATTTCCATACTACTTTAGTGGCTATGGCTAGGCCAACTCCACTATTCAGTATTGCCATGGTTTCAATGTCATTATATCTCAGTGGGAGGGTGGTGTTTCCTTCTTTCCCTTCGTAATATTCTCTGACTTTGTTCATGGGAACAGATCGAATCTCTTTGTTGTCCATTTTATTTTTCAAATTTTCCAATTTTTTTGAGATTAACCCCATTATCCCCACCTTCTCTAGGGTTTTCTATAAATCATTCCATAAGTATGGTCTGAGTCTTAACAGTTCTTCCAAGGTAAGAGTGCATTGGAGGGGTGTAGACATGATTGAATGAATGTTGTCTACTTCTAGGGTCTGTTCATCTCTTTTTACTCGAGTGGTCTTACACACGATGAATTCATCTTTGTTATCTCCCAAGTAAGAAGGTAATGTTTTTAAGGTCAATGGTTTCAACATTCCTGAAGCTTCAGATCCGCAATCCTCGTACAAGGATCGTACATCCATGTTTACATCAGAAGGTAGGTTATCCAACCAGACTTCGCCTATAGGAGCTGATTTTAGAGTTAGGCTCCCACCATTGATTTCTCTCACTTTTTTCCATAAGTGTCCTGGCCAATCTTCCTCTACGAATGGAATTCCGTCTAAGGCATCTTCGCTGTCAGGCACTATAAGCTCTAGTTCTTTTGTTTCAAGGTGGGGTTCTGCCACCACATCATATTTTCCTTTAGTGTCTCTTACCACAAGCTCCTCAGGTTTTGCAATACTTTCAAGCTTGGGTTCTTGTTTTTCCAGCATTTCTTGCATGATTCTTACCAAATTTTGATAAGCTTCCAGCTTAGCTGCTTCCATGTCTGGAGAAGGATAGTTTTTCCATTCGTTTTTCATTTTTTTTCCTGCTTTAAATCCTACTTGGTAAGCTTCCAAGGCGGAATTAATAGGCTCAAAATTTTATCAACTAGAGTGGATCCTCCAGATTTCACGGTTGTTTCCTTGAATTCACTTCTAGTTGCTTTTAACTTTTCCTAGAATAGCTTTTTTGCTTTCTCCTCAATTTCTACCCGTTGTTTTTGTTTTCTCATCTCATATCTTTTGCTTCTGCTCCTTTTGATTCTTTGAGAGGAAACTTTCATATTTTCGAATCATTAGAGGAGTTGTGTTTCTTTTTCTTGGCCTGGGCTCTAGTGATTACTGTGATTGGAACAATCGGTTCACTCTGTGATGAGCTACTAGGTATCACTTGGACTACGTTTATTGTGCACGTCTGTCGCACGTGTCAATGCAAGGAACTTGCCGATACACTGTGTGCAAGCCACAAATGGCTCCAAGCACACAACAAGCCTAAACTAGTAAGCTCAAAGATGGCATTGGTGTGTCACTCACCACTCTACGCTTACTATCGTGGAGGATTCCTCGCTGCAAAGAAGAGGGAGATGCCACTATGCCGCGCTCAACCACCTCGCCGCCATCTTGCCACCGCAATGCTCGATCGTACTCTCTCTCTCTCTCTCTCTCTCTCTCTCTCTCTCTCTCTCTCTCTCCCTCACGCATACACACACACACACACACACACACACACACAAGGAGATGAAGAAGAAGAAGATAGTGATGGAGCAAGAGCACTCTTCAATTGCACAAATGAGAGAATGAGTGAATTTTAGGTTTAGTTGACTTTTATATGAGCTCGCCCCATTCACACTTGGGCGCCTATGCTTAGCCAACTAATCCCTTGAATGTTCCAGTTAGAGTGCGCCTCTCATCGGCGATCACTCTTCCCCTTTTTCTATTGGATCGACAAGCCCGGTACCTGACTCTACCAAATAAATAATACAATGTCCATCGTAGGTGATAGGAATGTGCGTGAGGGTTAACATGCCCCCCTTCCTGATATAGATTCCATCCTCGGAAGCTATTGAGTTGAAGCTCGTTCGTTGAGGTGGAAGAGCATTTGAGATGAATGTCCTTAGCTTTCTTCAGTCACTACAAAATCAAACAACATTGGCACAGTAATTGCATTTTCATATACAATTAAAAAGCATATACAGTTTTAGGTAGACAAATTGATTGGTAGCATAATTCTAAACCATTTGTCAGCAATAAACATTAAATTTCAATATAATCAAATGCATAAACAGTTGTAAAGGTAAAAATTAAACAAGTCTCGGGTCGCTAATTTAACGATCGAAAGGCACTAAAGATCGACTATTAATACCATGGGTAAGCTTCTCAATTTTCTCTGGTCAATTAAGTTGTTTAATTGCAAGAGCCAAGTATTTCATGTTCGAGGGTTGACTAGAGGCTATACCTAGAAGACCTTGTAGTTAAGCTACGATAAAAGGAATTTCTCATGAAATCATCGCCTGACTGATTACGTTTTCTTTGACCTTCCAAAGTCATTTCACAGTGATTCAATTTTGTTGTGTGTGCTTATTTTGTATGCCTTGGGTTTTTTGCTTTTAAAGGAAAAGCGCCCACACTGGGAACCTCTAGGGCTCTAGTACCATAGGCGATACATGTAAGTGAAGTACCAAATCAAGCTGAGATTTCTCTTCCAGCTTAACATTAGGAAAGTTTTGAACTCATTTTTGGGCCTTTTAAGAGTGCCACATCATCAAAGTTGTACAAAAGAAAGCAACCCGGTAGACCCCTCTAAATATTTCTCAGAACCCCATGATATGACCTATCATTGGAAAGCTTTTAAAAAATGGACTCTAAAGAGATAAGGTCCGAAAATTTTGGATGACTTCCATGAAAGTTATGCCATTTTTTTTTCAATCAATCAATTTTTGTTACCGTTATGGTAATCTAAAATCACCTTTTTCTAGATCTATATGAAGGCAATGTCCGATACATGCATGCTATATATCAATAGATAGCATTTGAAGAGTAGATTCTAAATATCCAACCTCCGACAAGTTTGGATCTTATTTACAAAAAAATTTACCGATCCCCACTTTTTGAAAGCTGTGCCACATCAACAATTCTTACAAGGCCCAAAAATGAGCTCAAAATTTTCCTAATGGATTTTACATTGTGGCACTTTGAATTTTTGTTTGTTCGTTTTGAGCATTTTAATTTTGTAACTTTGGGGGGTCATATAACATTGTTACCCTCCCCAGGCTCATCACACTCTTAAACTCCCTTTATAATACTTAAGCTAAAGGTCAATGGGGACTAAGCCCACTAGAAATCCCTTGTACATTTCACACAATGCTGCCTAAATCGAATTAAGAACCTAAGTAACCATTGATAATTAGGAAGGCATTCCCCATGGTATTAAGAGAAGATATCTAACACCTAACTTGGTCAAACTAGCTTAGTCGGACTGCTTGATTTTTAAACCTAGACAAGTGCTTATGACAAAAAAATACATTGAATTTAACGTTTGATACTAAGCAAATGTGCTGAATATTATGCTACCAATCACAATTAAAGCAGACAAACATGGATGCAAAAAGATAAGGGGAAATGTTAATGGACAAGAAACACATGTTTGTGTTGATGGTCATGCTTGATTTGAAAAGTGGATGAGAGGAAGATTCCATGAAGGTCCAAATCCTAACAATAGCAACACGTTCCTGTACACACTAAGAAACACAAAGAATACCTCTAGGAGGCACATCAGTGGGAAAAAAGAGCTTTGCTAATCACTAAATTCTAAAATAGAAACACTCTTATCGTACTAATCTTACCTACCCTCCATCACTCGAGTCATGAGGATCAAAGGTGTTTGATGACATAGGTTTCTGTTTCAGTGTACTGGATGTGAATGTGTAGGTTTGGGTCAATGTTTTGACTTTTATTGTGCATTCTCGTTTGCTAATTGCTTTTGCTCTTTTTTTTGTGAGTATAAGGCTTTATATATACATTCCCTAAGATTGGGAGATTGAGAGGTTAGGGAGGAAGGTTGAGAGGGGAGTGAGTGAATGATGATTGTCAGCAAACATTCCCCCCTTCCTTGGGTAGATCATACTGTTTGAAATGTGCTCGTCACCCTTTGAAACCAATTGTTCCAATTGGTACTAGGTGAGGATTTTTGCCAATAGTTTTCTATTACCTTAGGTGCCTCATCGAGTTGTAGGGGTGGTAATGTACTCTCCCAAGATCAAAGTTGAAGTGGTTCATCGGGTGATTCTTGAACATTGGGAGGTGTGGATTCCTTTGTAGCTTTATGGAGGTCCACTATTGTGTGTGGAGGCTGTGGAGAAGCTTTTACCTCTATGGATGCATTACATGAGGATCTAGAAGCTTCATGGGACTCCCCCCTTCCTGAGCTAGGTGGAACAAATCGTTCTTTCTTTGGTACCCAAACTAGCTTTGGAGCGGGTGTGTAGCATTCTATGATTTTTTTCTTTCCGCGATTGTCAATTTGTTTTGGAGCTACAGGATTGGGCTCACATGGGTCAGGTGATAAGTAAGAACACAATCTACATTTTGGCACCCATATTTGATCATTTCCTTGATAGTAGCCTTGGGCTTCCAATAGTCGTTTAGGAATCCAACGCCACATTTCCTTACATTTCTTAGAGCGAGTGGGACGTTTCTTACAAGGCGTTTGTTTTCTAGCACTAGCTATGGTCGCTAAAGAAGCTTTAGGGACCCACTTGTATGTTTTCTTCGTTATATTAGGATGAGTCTTGTCAAAAGCTACATGCATTGCTTCTAGCATATTTAAGGGTACGAGTGGTGGCATTTCATCCCCCTCAGGTGTTACCCAGGTTGTCCTCCTATTTTCCCAAGTATCTATGGCTGCTACTAGGTGGACCCAATCCACATTGTCCGACTCAGTCATCCCAGGTAGTACATCCATATAAGGAGAATCTTCCCCAACATCAGTGTCCGCTTTACACGTGTAACAATACTGCAATGGGGCCGAGTGAACTGTGGTGTCAGATCTATGATCAATTATAAACATGTTTCCTAAAGGATGTTCTCAACCAGTTACAAGATCCACTCGAATGAAAGAATCTTGGAACTGCAAGTAGACATGGTTTTTAGACCAGTCATGCACCATTTTTGCTTCCCTCATGAACGGACTTCCTAAGATCATCTCCGATGCCATAGTGTGCTTGGAGAAATCCATAACAATGAAGGTAACTCTTATTTTATGTCCAAAGAACTTGATCTTGAGATCTTCTAGCATCCCAATAGGTTTAACAATAGACCCATTGGCCATCTTCACTACTATGGTTGTGGTCGCAAGGTGAGGTCTTTCCATAGTTTCCCAGCAATTTTTAGTCACAATGCTAACCCCAACATCACCATCAAGGATTCCCTTCACAGTTAATCCCTTAGTAGTGATTGGTATGGTCGAATTGGATTCATCACACTCAAAGTATTGTCCCAACTTGTTAACAGGTATTTCTATAACAAGGTTCTCATCTAGGTTGGGTTGTGGATCTAAGTGTTCCTCCGCTATTGGCATCTCCCCAGATCCCTCCATCTGTGAAAATTGTGGTAGCCCAAACTTTAGTTCTCCATTGAGGAAGGCTCAAAGAGCTGAGACTAGCTCAGGGTCTTTATATAGTTTGGACATGATGGTGGTTTTGACTTCTGAAGACATGAAATCCATCAATTTGGCAATGTTTAAAGGCACCTTTTGGGCTTCAGTCCCTTGATGTGGGGAAGATGGGATCTCCATTTCTTTGATAGGATCAGGTAGTCCTTTTGTAAACATTCTTTCCATCAAGAAGTGAGTACGCCCACTTTCCCATGACTTTAAGTCACTTTCTTCTTGGATGACACTAGGTATGGCTAAGGGTCTATGGACTGGGTGAGTTTGTTGTTGCGTAGGGAAAACGGTGTCTGTAATCTGGATCTGCCTAGGTGCTAGTTCTAGATCCCTTTGGGTATCTTCTACCAAACTCCTTAATTGCTTGACTCGCTCAATCTCCTCTGGAGGGTTTGGATAAGTTCCTATCTTCTCCTTGGATCCTGGCCATTGTGGCTCATGAAGATGTTGCTTGTTGGTTTCTATCTTAGTGGTCGTTTTGGTCTCCATGGTTTCACCTGAATCAGAATCCTCTTCAACGTCGTTCATATATACGGGGTCGTCACCAGTCCCTATGTTGGTCTTTGAACTGGGGTCTGACTTCGCTGCTTTTTGCGATCTCTTCCTTCGTGTTCTTCTTTTTCTAAGATTTTGTAATTCATGCCGTGCCTCTTTCCTCAAGAATATATATATATTTTTTGGAGCTTCGATCGTGTGAGTACGTTTACTGGTACCACAAATATACTTTGTGATGGCTCCTCGGTAACTTCAATCAAGTTTAATTGCGTGATCTTCGGTGCATTTGGATTATTTGGACATTGGGCAATCAAATGATCAATGCCACATCGATTACACATGAGTATCGGCATTGTAGACGTGCTCCCTTGATTGGTTTGCATTAGTGTGGCGTTCTTTTGTAGCCTAATAGGACATTTGGCTACACGATGTGGACCTCCACACTCATAGCATTGAAGAGGTGGTCTCTTAGCAGTGTAATTGATATTTTGGCCTCTTGCCGCAAGAGCATCTACTTGATATATAGGTTTGACTTGTCCCCAATAGTCTTCCATGTAGTATTGTGGACTTTCATCAAGCACATCCATCCCATAGGCAATATTAGGATCTATATCTTCCTCACAGCCTTCCAAACAAGCAATAGATAACTCACAACCCACTTGATTCACAGAAGTGATTCTCGGATGTGGTGGTTGCGGTCCTAGCACTGGAGGTGGTAAGGGTGTTGTTTGAACAACATTTTGGGCCCTAGGGACCATGTGTTGTGCTATTTGTTTAAGAGGAGGGGCCGGCATCAATGCAGGCACTTGAGGTGTGTCTGTCCATGCTAAGTTTGGTCTATTGGCCATCGCGCGCTTAAATACTATACAATCCTTAGCTTGATGACCATACCTTCCACAGGCATTGCAATTTCCATTGAATTTTACTCTAAAAGTAGGGCATTCACTGGTACTATGCGGTCCATAGCATATTGAGCACCATTGTTGCTCCCTTCTTGGATACATATGATTTTTTTGCGGAGCATGATTGTCTCTAAGAATCTTTTGAATAGCCTTGGTGAGATCTGCTAAAGTCATCTCAGATATCTTTGGCTCCTTAGCAATAGGCTTTAGGGTCATTGACTAATTCCCTGATGCTTGCGAGCTAATAGATTTAGGCTGAACAGACACTCTTTCTCCTTGAATTATTAAATTATCCTCCAATTGGATCGCATTGGTGGTGACTGTTTCCCAAGTGGTGATACCTCTAATGACTAGGCCATTGTAGATATCCCCATGTCGTAATCCCTTAATGAATATATCAAGCAATTGATTATTATTAAAGCACTCATTTGGATTACAACGAGAATTCAAATGCTTCAAGAGACTTGGCCTTTCTGGAGCTGAGAGGCTACACCCCAAAGTACTCCCTCTCATATGTATTCTTTCAAGAACAGTCTTCTAAGAGTAGGGTAAATCGTTTTTTCTTCCACCCTTAGGGTTCTATACCAATCCCCCGCCTTCCCACTTAAGGTTAGGTTTAAAGCATTACTCTTATGTAGGTCATTGTGTTCTCCTAGAGAATCGCATATTTGTTCAAACACTTCGACATGATTTCTCACATCCCCGTTTCCACTAAATTGTTGTGTGACCTTGGCTATTTGTACTACCTTACTTCTAGGTTCTCTATCAGGCGTGTTACGCATATTCTCAGCAATAGATTGACCAATAGCTTGAGCAAATGTTGCCAAGTCACCTAAGTGAGCAGGCACCGTGGGTGAAGACGCTCCCGAGACTACATGTGGAGTAGGTATTGGCATTGGGCTTGGCGCATAGGAAGCCCTTGGGTTCCACGTTGGGTACGGTGTTGTGCCATGTGGCGGCCCAAAGTTCATATGTGTGGCCCTAGGCATAGCAGACATCGTATGTGACATGCTAATGCTAATCGGTATAGTCCCATGGAAATAAGAACTTGGGTGTTGTGGTTGTGGAGCATAGGTTGTTGAAACAATGGTAGGGGTAGTGGCTACATGAGTACGAGGACCCATGGGTGTATACGATTGGTACACACTTTTAGGTACTATTGCAAGCATTGAGCTACCATGTAGTGGTGCTTTACTAACAAATAAGGTCCATGGCGTGTTTCTTGGCATGCCCATCATTGGGGTAGGCATGGTAGCCGTGGTGTCATCAAGGGAAAGATGAGCTAGACTTGGAAAGGTAAAGCTATTACTTGTGGGCTCAGATTGCACCGAGACCCCTGGCGAAACAACATATGTGGGATGCATCGGACTTACCGAGGGAGTCTCCATTTGTGATAAGGTCAGTTGTTTAGCCTTCCCTGTATCCAAGAATCTCATAAGACCCGTTGAAGGCATGTTGATCCCCTTGTTCTGTCTCTCTAACTCAATGACCCTATGGATGGCCTCACAAACTCTTTGTTATTGATCCTCCATACTAGTAGCACCCATTGTGGATTGTAGGACATCTAACCAACCCACGTGATAGGTGTGACTTGTGTATAGTTCGGTTAGATTTTCTGTTTGTAGTTCGTACTCCCCGTTCTCATTTAAGAACACTCCATCTAGGATTGAGATGCTAGGGGTGTCCTTTGAACTAGATACAATGTTGCTTTCTCGGGGTTGGCCCTTAGTGGTTGCTAAGTCAGAAGCACTTGATTTCTCTCCTAGCAAGGATATTGACATAGGAGCTTTTGATTTGAACTCTCTTCATTGCTCCGCCTTGCGTAAGCTCTCAATTTCCTTTTCCCTCGCTGCAAGAATATACCGCTCAACCTCTTGCACTTCGGCAAGGCTTCTACCATCCGGTAATATGACATTGGAGGGGAATAGCTCTAAAGAGTCGAGAGGTGCAGTGAATGAAGTATTCATGTGTACATTCTCTAAGGGTATAGGGTCTACGTTGGTCATGAATGGAGAATTTACTTCCCCACCGCCCTCATTTACATCATTAGCTGCATGTTTGGAGCGAGTGGCTCTACTAAAGGTTTCCTTCAAGCGGCTAAGCACGCTCGGCCTGGACCGCGGGTCCATGGCATGCATGTCTTGGCTTGAGCTATCGGGATTAGGCATTGGGAAACCCTCCATGATGTCATAGTCAGAGGAAGAGTCACTAGCCGCTATGTTCGGGTCTTGGTTTGTACTACCTTGGATCCCCGCCGAGGACTCGGAACCTAAGGTAGGTGGATAATGAGAACTAGCGTAAGTCAAAATTCTCTTTGATTGCTCTGTCTCTAGCACACGACCAGAGCGCAGATGCATGTGCCTTTGGCACCCTACAAGCGTCGGCGAATGACCTCGAAGGTTAACCGCTTGCTTTTTTAGGCGTCCGTTTTTACTCATTTTTTGTTTTTTAATGTTTTTTAATGATCGATTTTTTGATTAAAGTGTGTGATAACTCAAAACGAGCGTATCACTTAGAGGGTCGTGGTGTGCTTTACAGCACAACATTCGGTCACCTGAAGCTCCGTTGGTCCTCAAAAAAGTTGATTTTTAGCTACGTGTGAAGCTCAAATAATAATTTTAAAGGGCGACTAAGGCTTGAGCCTGAGTGTGAGCTTGGGCTTGGGTCTGGGAGATATTCCCGATCCCGATCCTACCTTTTTTTTTTGGGGGGAGGGATAAGCTCGCCGCGGCCTGCGCACGAGCACACACACACTCTACCTACCTACTTACAACTAATACACCTATTGTTACACACTAACACACTTCATTAGCTCTCAGAGATCTACTTCCTACTTACTGTATTTTATATTACATAGAACTAACAACCTTAATATTAACACCTTACACATAGAAAAAACACAGTACCTTTGAAAACTCCATTAACAAAAAAATACACAGTAGCAACATAAAATCCTTCTTCTCAACAAACACACCCTCCTTCCTTACCTTTCCTACAATTGAAATTGCACCACAAAAGAAGCACAGAGTGCCATTCAAGCTTAGCGTATGGCATTCCCCGGCAGCGGTGCCAAAAATGTGCACGTCTGTCGCACGTGTCAATGCAAGGAACTTGCCGATACACTGTGTGCGAGGCACAAATGGCTCCAAGCACACAACAAGCCTAAACTAGTAAGCTCAAAGATGGCGTTAGTGTTTCACTCACTGCTCTACACTTCCTATCGTGGAGGATTCCTCGCCGCGAAGAAGAGGGAGACGCCACTACGCTACGCTCAACCACCTCGCCGTTGTCGTGCCGCTGGAATGCTCGATCGCACACTCTTTCTCTCTCTCTCTCTCTCTCATGCATACACACACACAAGGAGATGAAGAAGAAGAAGATGGAGACAGAGCAAGAGCACTCTTGAATTGCATAAATGAGAGAATGAGTGAATTTTAGGTTTAGTTGACTTTTATATGAGCTCGCCCCATTCACACTTGGGCGTCCATGCTTAGCCAACTAATCCCTTGAATGTTCCAGTTAGAGTGCGCCTCTCATCGGCGATCACTCTTACCCTTTTCCTATTGGACCGACAAGCCCGGTACCTGACTCTACCATATAAATAATACAATGTCCGTCATAGGTAATAGGAATGTGCGTGAGGGTTAACATTTACTACGGTTTTACCCTTGTTAAAAGGATTTTTAGGACAATCTACTAGAAAGTGTCCTCCCTTTTTGCAACATTGTATGCAATAGGCTTCAACTGGTTTGAGGTTTTTGTCAGGCTCTGGAAATTCATTTTTCCAATGATCATCAACACCGCAGTTATGACAGTTTCATGTTCTTGGCTTAATCATGGGTCTTACCATGGGAGGTCTGACACCTTGATTAGCTACATAATACATTGCTGCGAGCTTTGGTGGAGCATAAGTCACGGTTTCTTATATTGGTGGTGGATGTGAATTATACCAATCTCCTTCTACCATTACTATACATGGACTAGGCTCTGCATAGGGTGTAACAGGCACTAATGCTTGTTCATCTATGACTCCTTCGGAGTGCATGTACTTTACAGGCACTGCATTATGTCCTGGATACGGAGGTTGTTGTCCCAACACAAGTTGAGGTCTTTCCATACCTATTGGTGGTCTTTGAGCTTGGGCCATATTAGGCTGATATCTGTACATGGGTTGTCCTTGTGGCCTCATGGGCATGTAGTAAACATTTCCATCATACTTTGGTCTGAAGTAGCACTCATGGGTCTCATGGTTGGTCGATTTACCCTCAATTGCACACCATTTTTGGGGCCTAATTGGTTATCCCTGTTGAGGTATCCTTTGTACTTTTTGCATGTTGTTTATCATGTCGTTCATTCTTTTAAGCATATCTTCTATAGCTGAGAGTGGTGCGGCAGCAACCGTTCCCACTTGTGCTGGTTTAGTGGATGCTGTTTTCTCACTTTGGTTATCCTTAGGGACATCTTCTTCGTTAAAAATATCACAATTGTCTTCTAAGTCGATAGCATCTGACACACACTCTTCTAGGGTTGTATGCTTTTTACTATAGAGTATAGCATGAAGTTCTTTGTTTAGCAGTCCCTCTAGAAACAAAGATACAAGTCGTTCTTCTGTAGGTATCTCTGGTCGTGGGTATCTAGCAATGTATTGTTTCATTCGAGTCACAGAATCCCTAACAGACTCACCATGTTTTTGTTTAAAGTTGTAGATTTGAGCTACCGTAATTGATCCCCGTTTTGGAACAAGCAGCTACAAATCCTTGAGCTAATGTGTTCAAGTCCATGATTTACCTTGGTGGAATGTTTTGGAATCATGTCAATGCTTTTCCTTCTAATGTCATTCCAAACCCCTTAAATTGAGTATGGAAATTGAATATTTGTTTTGCTCTTAGCACTTTCTTAAAGCTTGCTAAGTGGTCGTATGGATCCCTTGATCCACTGTATTTTCTGACCCATTTCTAAAAAATCAGCTAGTCTGACGCGTCTGTTTGGTTCAACTCCCGGTCTCTTGGTAGTTGGTCCTGTTATGAGTCCTTCAAAACAGTCTGTTGGAAATAGTGACTCATGTAGCCCTGGACTGGCCTTATTGTCACCCGGTTTTCTACGTGATGAGGTGGTTTTTGGTTTCTTTACATTACGCTCAGATGATCTCTCATGGTGTTCATCTCTTGTAATTTTTTATGGTCCTTATCTCAATATCCAATCCCATATGGAATACCCTTGGTATTTGGTCTGTTCTACCTCCTCAAGAGTCATCATAACAAAATTGGTGTTATAACAATCTCTAAATAGGTAGGTTGGTAGGTCTGTTGATCCCTTATCTTTGATCTTGAAGATATAGATGATCTTCATGGCTGTTAGTTGTCCTGATTTTGCATGCGAGGTTTACAAAAGATCTTTTATGTTTCTATCTTCCCAACAATAGACCCCGATCCTATGATTATCCGTACTAAGCCGTTTCAAAGTCTTCAAGTCTACTTGATCATATCCCTCAAATTCTAAAGTTGGTGGTCCCTCTTTTGCTGACATATCTGGGATTATGGTGTTTACTTCTAACCCCCATTTGTCTACCACATCAGGGTTTTCAACTTGTACATACTGAGTTCCGTTTCTGTCCATGTACATTTTTGCTTGTTTGTTTGCCCTAATCTCTTCTTCGAACTCAATACCATGGTCATCAATGTGAATAGCATACTCCTCGTTAGGGTCCAAGTAAACGTGGGCTCCATGATGGTTAGTCTTGTATAAAGAGAGTATATGCTTATAGCACATTGTCATTCCGGTTTTCGAGTGAGTTGAGTAAGAAGACATTTCGGATGTTGAATCTGAAAAAGTGTCTGAGACTTCTTCAAGAATTGTGTGCAAGGAATTGCCTTGATTCACTCTTTCTTCGGTGGATACTCTACTGGAGGTTTCCATGAGTATGCCATGATTGCCTACTACACGACCAGATCTAAGGTTCATATAGACTTATGAAGCCCTGAATAGAGTACCTTGGATGGACTTGTCGTCAATTTCCACTTTATTTGATTGCAACTTTCAGTCAAGCCACTGATTCCTCGTTTGCAACATGATTCCTGTACAAATTGGATCAAGTTAGCTATTCTTCTATAAGACAGTAGAGTTTTTGCTAACTCTCGTGATCGGTCTATGTGTATCACTTCAAATCGAGCTATGGGAGTCAAAATTTTGACTTTCAGATTCGACTTTAGTAAAAAATCAAAGGTTTAACCTGTAACCTGGAAACTGAGTGAACATGTACGAGTTTTGATTCGATTGAACCCAAAATTGCCCGGTGGCTTTATATTATGCTAGTGTGACACTGTACAAGTTCAAAAGTCAAAACTAATGTCCTTGGGTAGTAGTAGTAAATAATCGTGATTATTTACTTTTGCTATTTTTTACAGTTTTTGTATTAGTTTGGCAAGTATACAACTTGTTAAAGTCCCTGGACAAGTTTGGACAAAACCTGATCAAGTTTATCAACTGTTTTATGTCCGCAGACTTTGATTTCGAGAATCTGGCTTAAGTCTCACTTTTGTGATCCAAATTTCACCAAAATTGATTTGTGAGATCTACTTGATATTCTTGACCTTGTGGTATACTCACATTTGGAAAATTAAGTTTTGGCCAACTCTTGAAATGTTTACCTCTAAGTGTCTTTGAGCTTACCAACTGGTTTCGACAACTTTTAAGCTTACTCTCCAGACGGATTGACTGGTTTCGAGTCTTTTTGAGCTATTTCTAGCCGTAGACCTGAATTTCTGTAACTTCCAATAACAACTCACACTTGATTCTTTCAGAGATAACAATGTTTTGAAATCCACCTTGGATCCTAGTTACCCTACTCCTAGATTCTCATGCAATGGGGTTGTGAAAAGTGTCCACAAACACTCATTTTCTTGTGTTTTATGTTTTTATGAGCGCTGATCTTAAGACTTGTCTCGTCTACCAATCATTCTCAAAATCCTAATCTAGTTCTACAAACCTATAATCCTAAAGGCACTCAGCAAGTACGATTACTTCCAAGCTACCTCTACACAGCAAAAGACGAGAATCTTAAGCTATGTGGTTTCTAAAAGAAAGTTTTGAACTCTAAGCAAGCACAATCTTACCAACTCCCTGAACTGGATAAGAGGCATTGTTGGCACAAGTGACTGAATTCCCATGAGGGACATACTCGAGAGAGGTGAACAATTCACGATGTGAGGTAATGTGGTTTGTAGTAACACTGTCAAAATACCACACATGTGAATCTGCAGCAACTAACAAGCATGCATCATGGGCAACAGGATTGTAAGTGCACTCTGCGCTAAAAGCCCATTCTGCATCAACATCAGCATCATAGTCTCCTTTCACAAAAGATTCAACAATGGTTGCATTTGTAGTGGAACCAGCATTTGCAGTGGAACCACCCTCTTTCTTCTTAGCCTCTTTGACCTTCAACTTAGGACACTGCTTGATCAAGTGATCATTTGCTTTACAATAATGTCAATGCATCTTCTTTTTGCCTTTATCACCAGAGTTTCCAGACGAATTGCTGTCAGCAGAAGCATTAGAAACAAAATTTTTGCCACTCGCAGCAGAACCATAAGAAGTGGCTGCATTGCTGTTACCACCCTTTCTTTGAGAAGCAATAAAAGCCTGTTCAACTGCTTGTGTCCTAGTCCAATTTTTTTTGGAAAGTGACTCTTGCAATAGCAATGTGCATAATCCATCAAACTTGACAACTTCATGATTTCCTTGGGTCATAAGTCTCCAAGTACTAGCAAAAGTCTGGTAAGAATCTGGTAAGGCATCAAGAACAGCCTGCACAAGGGAACTGTTTGAAATGACTTCACTTGTAGAAATAAGCTGCTCATTGATATCCTTGAAACTAGCAAGAAAAGTTTCCATATCATCTTCCTCATGCATAATCTTCAACTCCAGCTCTTTACACAGCAAAGCAACTTTAGCCTCATTGCAGCTTGCATAAAGACCAGCCAGAATATCCCAAGCCTGTTTTGTAGATTTTGTTGAATGAATGTGAGGAACAGTGATACTCTTCACAAAAAACACAATCAATGCATGTGCTTGCGTATCCTTTACATCCCAACGAGCTTGTTCTACCGTAGGCAAAACAACTCTAATAGCAACAATCCTTGCAGCAAGACCTGCAACATCCTCAGAACCAGGACGTACATCAATACCCTGCACAATATTGCAGATGCCCTTTGACACAAGAACATGTTGCATCGTGTAAGCCCACATAGTGTAATTGTCCCCATCCAACCTGTCCTCAACAACAAACATCTTGAACACATTTGTGTTGTTGTCAGCCATGGTAAATGTTGCACCTGATGTGAACACTGCCCGAAAATAAGGAAACAAAGTGGGAACAACACGTGCTATATAGCACAAACCGAAGAAGGCTGTAAGGACCTGTTATGCAAAAAACAACACTGACAAAAATTTTGCACAAAATGACGAAATTGCCTATGTAGACCTGCCTATAGTGGAAACGAAGGCCAAAATGAGCCCGAATCAGAAATTGGAGTAGACAGAGCTCTATGAGCTTATCCAAAAAAAATTGTCGACCTGTAAACGCTCGCCAAAGCTCATTGAAATCAAAAAAAGTGAGCAGGCGTGTACTGGAGAAACTGGCGACTAAGCTCGGGAGGACGCAACCTGCTTTGATACCAATTGTTGGAATTAGGGTTGCAGAGAAATGCACATAGCTTGGAGAAGATAAAGGATCTCAAGGCACACAATAGAGAGTGTGTTTCTTAGTGTGCAATGGAAAGATAGATAGCCCTATAGTGATGGGCGTATATATAATGCACGAGGAAAAAACCTCCTATAGAGGGAAAAAATGCCCCGGTGGTCCTAGTGTGTTCACACACATCACTACCACATGTATATGGTAACATATTTAAGTCTAGTACTTTGGTTTACTCCTCACTAACTGAACTGCCTAGATAATTAGTAGCTGTGAACTCTAACACTGGAATAGTTGCCTGAAGAGACCAGCTCCCATTCCATTTTGGTGATCACGGTGGTTAGAGATAATTGATCTTAGACCAAAGAGCTCTATCTCCCAATTAGAATTCTCAGCTACAAACATGCCGCCCAAAGTCAATCGTGGTTGAAAATTGTCAACCCGGTTGCGCACTAATTCCACCCATGTCGACCCTATTCCAAAAGTGTCAGAAAGAGAGTCTGATACTAAGAGGGACCTTGAGAGTGAGATTGAGGTTCATAAGGAGAAGAGTAATGCTGAAGAGGCTAGAGACTCTCAACATTGCACTCACTCAAGGAGGAGAAGGACTGAGCATGAGGAACGCAAAACCAGGACTCAAAGTTCTCGGTCCACACACAAGGCAGCTGAGGGCAAGGGTAGCAAAGGCAGTCATCACAGTACAAGCAGGAAGTCCAAGGAAGAGATTGAGACTAAAACTAAAGAGGAAGGTCACTAGGATGCCGACACTGATCATTACAAGAAGTCATCCAGACGTATTCACACTCCCAAGACCAGAGGAACCAGAGATGATGTCAACCGGCATGATTACACTTCTTCATTAAAGATCTCTTTCACAGTGTTCAAAGGCGGAAAGAAAGACGATCCTGATGTACACATTCAAGCCTTTGAGAAAAATGTTGAGTTAAAGAATATTGATGAAGATGACTAGGGAGAATATTTTCCTCAAATAGTGAAGGATGCGGCAAGGAAATGGTATTACCACTATCCGGGTTGCGAGCTCATGTCTCACAATAAAGTGATCAAAGCTTTCACACTTGAGTACTCAGACAACAGAGGTGATGAAAACATTCTGTGTAAGCTGGACAAGATCAAACAAGGGAAATTGTCTGTGAGAAGCTATGTGGAAAAGATCAAGGAGTTAACCAGGCAGTTGCAAGATCCACCTTCTGAAAAAAAAACTACATGCATGTTTTTTGAATGGGGTCCCCAGCAAGCAGCTGAGAGAGCAAGAGGTACCTGCACCAACAAAGAAGTTTAATAACTTGGTGATAGAACTCTGAAGCTTGAGCAGCAAGCCAAGAAGGAGAGAAGCCATTAGAAGCGGAGGTCTAGCAGTAGCAGCTCTTCTACTGAGAATTCCAATTCTAGTGAGACTTCCAACAGCTCTGATAGCAATTTAGACGAAAAGAGCAAGGACAAGGCTACAGAAGGGTCTTGGTCCAGAAAACTTGATGAAATGGCCAGGCAGATTGCTGAAATCAGCCAGACCAAACAACCAATCAGGAGGATGGAAACCTGGTGCTCTAAATGAAAAATCTAAAGATCATGTTTCCAATCAATGCCCATAGTGTACCTAGTGCAAATCGTATGACCATCTGTGAAACAATTGTGGCATTCAAATCCATCATTTCAAGAAGGGTAAGGATCTGTCTCTAGTTGCATTTACAAATGCCAAATCATTAGCTAAGGCAGAGACGACCAGTGTACCTCAAGAGGAAAAATCACGTACTAGTGGCACTAATACTGGGTGCGATAGATACCAAGGGGGTACTGGACAAGGCTGAGGTCGACGATCATGATAATTTACAAAACCGGAGTCTTAACTGCTATACTTGTGGGAAATATGGGCACTTTGTAGCTCAGTGTCCAGAAGAACCCAGTACTGCGTCTACTGAGGTGAAAGCCCCAAAACCAGTTCCAGTACGGACAGTCACTCGTAGTAAAGGGGTGGTTATTGAAGAAATCCCAGATGAGCCTGTGAAACCAGTCAATCCTAAAACCAGCAAATGGACTCAACAGAGAGAAGTTTGGCGCTAAGGGCAAGGAAAAGGTAGTTGATGAATGGAAAGAGCAACAAGAACTGGCAGCTAAAATCACAGAGGATGTAACTAAGAAGCTACCAGAGCAGCCAAAGAGTTTTGATGCTCAAGTTATTCAGAAGATAATATCCCAGTCTTCTAAGAAAAGGCATCCAGATTAGTCAAGATCTGGAATCTCTAAGACTATGCTTGCTACAATCGAAGGGCTGGTCGAAGATCTAGGGTACGTCAAATCAGATTTGACTACAATGGAAAACACTAGATTAGGGAGAGCACACACTAGAGCAGAGGATTGACACTATGAAGATAGTCCTAATTCCTTGAGTTCGATATCAGGAAGACTTTGCCTGAAGCAGAAAAATTCATCAGACAGTGGAGAAAGGCTGAAGCGATTCCAGAGTAGTTGATTTGGTGGCTGTCAAAGATGATGAAGTGCCGGCAATCTAGGTGGACTACAAGGTCATGAAACAATGGGAGCCTTTATCTGATGTTATACCGGATGGAGGGGCAGGTGTGAATATCCCAGGGGCACATCTTTGGCAAAGACTTGGTATCATAGATTTGAAACCAAAACCCTTTAAGGTTCAAATGGCTAATCATAGAGTTGTTCATGCAATGAGTATGATAAAAAATATGCAGATCATGGTGGGTAAAGAAAATTTCAAAACCAGCTTTCTGGTACTGGATGTTCAAGGAGCATATGGTATGCTACTGGGACGGCCATGGCTGCAGACGACGTAGGCTGTTCATGATTATGCCAATCAGACCCTAACAATACAGGGAACCAATAGGAAAATCTAGTCCAAACAAATAACACCAGAAGCTGGAAGAAGGCAACCTCGACTCGAAGAGCTTTGCTAGAAGTATGAGGTTAAGAAGATTGAAAGGATGCTTTCAACAATGAACATTTTTCCATTGGCTGAAATAGACTTAAATGCAGTGTTATTTGACAAGGATCAAGCTGAAAAACAGAGAAAATAGTTTCCAAATCAGTTCACTGAACTGAATCCTAGAGAAAGACCAGTTCAGTTGACTGGACGGCCAGAGAAACAAGCTGACTCCAAAGAAGAATGTTCAGATTCTAGTACACCAATGCACACTGAAGAGGTTACTAGAGTTCAGAATGAGAATTCAGAACTAACAAGTCCATCTTGGGATTATGTTGAGGAGTCAACCAAAAGGAAGGGAGGTGGGCCAAATTGGTTGCCTCCAGATGATCAAGAAATTGAGGAATGGAATATGGGTTCTAAAGAAAGTCCTCGATTGATCAAAGTGAATAAGCATTTGAACCCAGAAATGAAAGAAAAAGCCCGACTTATGTTCCAAAAATACAAAGATGTATTTGCATGGGAACATATTGATTTAAAAGGTGTAGATCCAGAGGTTTGTCAACACAGAATACCTTTGAAGCCAGATGCGATACCAATACATCTGTAGAGGTACAGAATGAATCGAAACTATGCTGAGAAGGTCAAAGAGGAAATTGACAACCTTCTGAAAGCTGGATTCATCACAGAAGTCGCTAGCAATGATTGGCTATTCCCTATAGTTGTTGTACCAAAGAAGAATGGCAAACTCAGAGTCTGTGTGGATTATTGAAAGTTGAATGCTCAAACCATCAAAGATCCTTTTCCATTGCCTTTTACTGATATGCTTCTTGATGAGATTGCAAGCCATGATGTGTATAGTTTTATAGATGGCTACAGTGGTTATAATCATTAAAGATTGCTCCAGAAGATAGGAGAAAAACCACTTTTATTACTGAATGGGTTGCATTCATGTATTTAGTCATGCCATTTGGTCTCTGCAATGCTCCAACAACAGTCCAACGTTGCATGATGGAGATAATCAGTGAAGTCTTACACCAATTTTTAGCTATATTTATGGACGACTTCACTGTATTCTCAATCGAGGAGGAGCATCTACTGTTTTTGGAAACGGTTTTCCAGCGATGTAAGGAGAAGAGGATCTATTCGAATCCATTCAAGTCTGTTTTTTTGGTCTGGAAGGGACAATTATTGGGGCATATAGTTTCTAGGGATGGCATAGAGATGGCCAATGATAAAATATAGTGTGTCCAGCAAGCCAAGGCACCCCACACATCATCTGAACTAAGTTCATTCTTGCCATATATAATTTTTTATAGAAGATCTGTTCACATGCTTGCTTCCAAGGCATTACGTTTATATGAGCTTAATCCAAGAAAACCAGTAAGCTCATTTGGACTTCTGAATGTGAAGAAAGCTTTCAATGTCTTAAAAATGCCATTATCGTAAGCCAATACTCCGACAACAAGACTAGGATGTTATATTCCATGTGCATGTTGATGCTTTGGGATTGACAATGGGGGCAATACTAGCTGAACTAGATGGGAGGACTGATTATCCAGTGTATTTTTCCAGTCGCTTGACGATTCAGTCAAGCTGAACAAGGATATACTAACATGGAGAGAGAAGCCCTAGGAATGGTTTTCAGCACCATCAAGTTTTGGCATTACTTACTGGGCAAATTATTTCATTTCTATGTGGATCATCAGGCACTCTTATTTTTTATTAACAAAGTTATTATTCAAGGAAGTTTAATCAGATGGATGATGTTCCTAATGGAGTTTGAGTTCCACATATTCCACAAGCCCAATAAATCTCATTGTGGTGCTGATTTTCTTTCCAGAATTACTCAAGGCTACTCTGAAATATCCTTGAGGGATGAGCCAATAGATGCACAGCTGTTTTAGGTGATAGCTGAGGAAAATATAGATCCGGAATGGTATGATGTATATCAGTTCCTCTCAAGAGGAGGATTTCCAAACAATTGGACTCAGAATCAGAAGAAGGCTCTGATCCTTAAGAGTCTGAAGTTCACCATAATAGGAGGTTTACTCTATAGATTGGGCATAGATGGTGTTCTTCAAATGTGTGTGCTAATGGAAGGAAGGATGCAAGTTATCTTTGAAGCACATGATGAGGATTCTGGAGGACATTTCTCCAGTGATATCACTTATAAGAAGATTTTGCAAGCTGGATTGTGGTGGAAAACTCTGATAGCGGATGTTTGAAGTTTCTGCAAAACTTGTGATATATGTTAGAGAATAGACAGACCAACAGCAGCTGATATGACTCCACTTACTTCAGTTCAACCACGGGGAGTATTCATGAAATGGGGTCTGGACTTCATGGGACCATTCAAGAAGGTCACTCCAAGGAAGAACCGATACATCTTGATGGCTACCTATTATGTCACTAAATGGGTAGAGGCCAAGGCTCTTCCAAATGATACTGCAAAGTCCACTGTTATTTTCCTATTTGAAAACATTATCGACGCCTATGGATGCCCCATTGAGATTGTGTTTGATCAAGGGACACATTTCATCAATGATACCATGGACATTCTGATGGAGATGCTTTAGTTAAGCACAAGAAATCGACTCCGTATTATCCCAGGTGCAATGGTCAAGCAAAGAGCAGTAACAAAACCATGAAGAATATTCTAACAAAGATTGTTCAGAAGGAGCCACACCAATGGGATCTCAAGCTCTAGATTGCTTTATGGGCCTATAGAATAGCTTATAAAGCCACCCACTGAAATGACACCTTTCAGAATGGTGTATGGTACTGAAGTTGTCGTGCCTACTGAATTTATGATTCCTAGTCTTAGAATGGTGATTGAATATGAATTGAATTTTAATCATAGATTGGAGGAATTAGTGCAGTTGGATGAGTTACGACAAAGAGCCATGGTGGAACAGGAGATTGTTCAGCACAGCAAAAAGAACTGGCATGATAGAAGAATCAAGGTTAGGGAGTTCCAGAAGGGAGACTTAGTTTTTCTTTATCAGTCCAAACTAGGCCCCAAGAAACCAAATTTAAAGATAGCTTCGACTGGTCCATATGAAGCCGATTGGGTATTTTCCAATGGCACAGTGAGATTGAAGGACTTATCTGGATTATTGCTGCTAGGTGTTTATAATGGGGCCAAGATCAAGTTATATTATTCTAATGAAAAAGAGACTTCTAGAGGAGATGATACTAGTATTATGGGTACTCATGACCAAGAATTTTCAGACCCAACCATTTTAAATATTTTCCGTGTAAAACCAGTAATAGACCTAGTATGGTTTTAGTTTGATAAACCAGTGCCAGTGATAGAGCCATTAGAGTTTCAGAGTCAGTACCAGTTCCTATGGGTAAAAGGGCCAACGGGAATGAATGTGATAATCAGTAAAGGGATTATAAAACAAATTGGCCAGTGCATGCGTGCCACATTGCCAACGGTGCACAAAACTCTAGGAACGGTAAGTAGTGGAGCTTATGGCACGTACGCGTCTGACAGTAAGGCGTGTGGGCATTCTTCCTCACACGTGTCCTACACGATGAGTACTTGTTGTTACACACTCGCCATCGCCAAGCTCCGAGAATTCTTCACTAAAACCAAAAATCTCCTCGTCTGAGGATTCTATTGATCCATATCTGTACCTACCTGACACACCTTGCTACAGATTTGAATATACAAGTACGTTTTGTTCCTCTATAGATTTGTTGTCCTTGCAGTGTATGGGTACAAAGAAAGTGTTGGAGAAGATGCAAGATACAATGGTTGAAAACACAACAGCCATAACTTCTCTTCAAGACTCCCTACCACTTATCCCACACAGCAAGATACACAGATATGTGTTTACTGAGCAGACAAAATCGTTGCTGCAGTTATGGGATTTACATGTGGTCGTACAAGCTACGAAATTGGATTTTGACACAGCCATTATCAAACACGTCCTTCATTGTTTTAATGCTGAGGAAGGCAGTGCCACTATTAATGGAATAAAAATAACAGCAACACCTGAAGACATTGCCCACGCCTTCAGAATGCCCAATGAGAAAAAGCCAATTACATCATCTGTAGAGAAAATAAGTCTCGCTTTGAAGGAGGATAAGGCAGCCAAAAATAAAAGGAAGGCTGGTGGGAAAGACATCACAAAACCGCGAGGCTGCGTTACATAAACTTCCTCAAATATGTCACCATTCAAGAAAGCAGTAACAATGTCTGATTGATGTACATCCCAACCAAAATGAGCTACCAATGCACATAGAAAACGCACAGTAGTCATACGACAAGTGGGAGAAAAATTCTCTTCATAATCTATGACTTTTTGCTGTGCATAACCCTTTGCAACAAGTCGAGCCTTATGGCGATCAATCTCACCATCCAGTTTGCATTTCAACTTGTAAACCCATTTCCTACCAATGGCCTTTTTTCCAGGAGGCAAATCACATAAAGTCCATGTGTCATTCTCTATAAGTGCATCATATTCTGATTGCATGGTAGCCATCCAATTTTTTGAATTCTATGCTTCATCAAAAGACAGAGGCTCCTCAACATCATGTAAGCTAGACACAGCCAAAGCATAACAATCTGATGCATAAGATGCATGGAGAGAGCCTGAACGAGTACGACTAGACAAAGGTGCATCCAATTTACTGTCACGCAAAGTGTGCACCAGCCATTTTGGCATACCTCTAGCCTACTCATTTTCAGCCCTTTCCTCATCAACTACATCATGTACATCTGCATCAATAATAGGTTGATCTATAAAATTTTCAGAAACCCCCATAGGTTGTACATGTGCCTCATTGGAACTTACATTCGTATTTCCACCACTGAAAAGAGGCAACAAAGTGTCATAAATGTCCTGTGAGCTTACATTACTGTCTCTAGTACATGACAGCAAGGACTGAAAAAAATCTTCCACAAACACTACATCCCGTGAAACCAGAATATGTTTTGTTTGCGAATGATACAACCTGTAACCTTTGCTTTCAGCACTATAACCAACAAAAATACATTTCACAGCCTTATCATCCAATTTTGTGCGTTGCACTTGTGGCACCAAAGCATATGCCAAACAGCCAAAAACACGCATGTGCTCAATAGAACGCCTTCTATCATGCCATGCTTCATATGGAGTAATAGACTGCAAAGCTTTCATAGGAACCTGCATGTGGCCCAAACCGAACCATCCTTTGGAAACTTAGAACGCTGCATCTTACCCAAAATATAGCCTTCACAAACATGTTTGACAGGTGCTTCAAGAGGCGGCAAAGAAGCAACTATATTAGATTTCTACAAACGCAGGAAACTGGCAAAATTCAGATAACCAAAACGTGCATGCCAAAGTTTTGCATCTGAAATAGCCCTTGAATCTGCAACAGCATTTGCAAAATTTTGTCCACACTTGTCATACAAAGTGATCTTATACAGCCCACGGCACAGAAGGCCAGATGCAAAAATTTTATCACCAAAACTGAGATCATGAACTGTACATCGGTCATCCACAAATTTCACTACAAGTCCAAGTCCAGCAAGGGCAGATACAGACAAGAGATTCTTCTTGATCCCAGGTACATAAAGTGCATCAACAAGTGTAAAAGAACTGCCATTAGTAGCAGTAATAAGCACAATCTTTCCAACTCCTTGAACTGGATAAGAGGCATTGTTGGCACAAGTGACTGAATTCCCATGAGGGACAGACTCGAGAGAGGTGAACAATTCACTATGTGAGGTAATGCGCTTTGTAGCACCACTGTCGAAATACCACGCATGTAAATCTGCAGCAACTGACAAGCATGCATCATGGACAGCAGGATTGTAAGTGCACTCTGCGCTAAAAGCCCATTCTGTATCAACATCAGCATCACAGTCTCCTTTCACAGAAGACTCAACAATGGCTGCATTTGCAGTGGAACCACCCTCTTTCTTCTTAGCCTCTTTGGCCTTCAACTTAGGACATGACTTGATGAAGTGATCATTAGCTTTACAATAATGGCAACGCATCTTCTTTTTGCCCTTATCACCAGAATTGCCAGACGAAGTGCTGCCAGCAGAAGCATTAGGAACAGAAGTTTTTCCACTCGCAGTAGAACCATAAGAAGTGGCTGCATTACTGTTACCACCCTTTCTTTGAGAAGCAATAAAAGCCTGTTCAACTGCACGCTGCCTAGAAAGTGACTCTTGAAACAACAATGTGCATAATGCATCAAACTTGACAACTTCAGGATTTCCTTGTGTCATCAGTCTCCAAGTACTAGCAAAAGTCTGGTAGGAATCTGGTAAGGCATCAAGAACAGTCTGCACAAGGGAATTGTTTGAAATGACTTCACCTGCAGAAATAAGTTGCTCATTGATATCCTTGACACTAGCAAGGAAAGTGTCCATATCATCTTCCTCATGCATAATCTTCGACTCCATCTCTTTACGCAGCAAAGCAATTTTAGCCTCATTGCGACTTGCATAAAGACCAGCCAATATATCCCACGTCTGTTTTGCAGATTTTGCTGAACGGATGTGAGGAACAATGGTGCGCTTCACAGATAATGCAATCAATGCATGAGCCTGCGCATCCTTAGCATCCCAACGAGCTTGTTCTTCCGTAGGCAAAACAACTCTAACAGCTGCAATGCTTGCAGCAAGACCTGCAACATCTTCAACATCGCCTACATCCTCAGAACCAGGACGTACATCAATGCCCTGCACAATATTCCAGATGCCCTTTGACACAAGAACATGTTGCATCATATAAGACCACATAGGGTAATTGTCCCCATCCAACCTGTCCTCAGCAACAAACATCTTGAACACATTTGTGTTGTTGTTGTCAGCCATGGTAAATGCTGCACCTGATGTGAAAACTGCCCGAAAGTAGGAGAAATGGAGCGGGAACACCACGTGCTATATAGCACAAACCGTAGAAGACTGTAAGGCACCTGTTATGCAGAAAGCGGCACTGACAGAAATTCTACACAAAATGACAAAATAGCTTGTGCAGTACTGCCTGTAGTGGAAACGGAGGCCGAAATGATCCCGAATCAAAAATCTGAGCAGACCGAGCTCTACGAGTGTTTTCGAAGTATTTGTCGACCTACGAACGCTCGCCAAAGTTCATTGAAATCGGAGAAAGTGAGCAGGCGTGTACGGGAGCAGCTGGCGACTAAGCCCGGGAGGACGCAACCTGCTCTGATACCAATTGTTGGAATTAGGGTTGCAGAGAGATGGGCGTATATACAATGCACGGGGGAAAAAACCTCCTAAAGAGGGAAAAAATGCCCCGGCGGTCCTAGTGTGTTCACACACATCACTACCACATGTATATGGTAACAAAGGCTGTTAGCTTGAAGAAAAATCCCACATATGTGTCAGAGAAGGTGTTTGCCATGCTGCTCGCAAAAAAGTTGAATGCTAAAGCTAAAATCAATTTGTGACAGATCTTGTCTCACAACGTGCTATAGCAGAATGCCAAGCTGGATTCTCATAGTGTATTCAAAGCCTGGTATGTTTGGAAATTTTTGTATTGGGATACTGCTCCAGAAGCCTTTCCCTAGGTAAGGATGGCTTGGAGTCCAAAGACTATTCCAAAACATAACAATGTAGAGTTAACCTTAAATGAAGAGGATCCAGGCAATCAACTAGCCACAACTGGACAAAAGAGGAAGGTTGCATAGGTGGAGGCCAATGGTTCAAAGAAACCAAGGATTTTGTTGACAAAGAGTACTGCTCTACTGAAGCAACTAGAGAGTCAGGTCCAGCCATTGACCACTGAAAACTCCTCAGAAGGCCAGACTTCAGCAATCCATAATGAGAAAACTCCAACAGTAATAATCAGCACTGGTGAAAAAAGCCAGCAAGAAACGACAAAAGCACTGAACAAGTGGCAGCTAATACGGGAAAAGGAAAAGTCAAAGCACTTGGTGGCCCACCTACCAGTACCTTGTTCAGTGAACTAGCTTTATCTACAATAAAAAAAGATCGGTTGCAACAGTTGCATAAAAATCCCCTCAAAGACAGACTAGTACTTCAAAAGGCAGATTTTGCAACAGTACCATACATAGCTCCCGTCATAGTTTATGAGCCAGTTCAATCTGAATCAGCTAAAGTAGTTGATGGTTGCTTGGCACTCATCCAAGCATCATGGAACACCATTGTTGATTCCTTAGGACAGATGATGGATGTGTCAGCTTCCAATGAAGAAGTGGATAAGTTGAAGAAGAACTGGGAAGAAACCAGCAGCAGATTCAAAAACTTAAAAGGATGTGGCCGCACAATCTCTTAGGCATGCTATTGCTGAGAATCAGTACACTTGAATGATTAATATTCTGAACACTTGAATGATTAATATTCTGAATACTAAGCTGTTGAAGCTGGATTAAGAAAATCGGCAAGAGAAGACAGCAGCTTTGAGAGATGTGGACAGATTTTAGACTCTGCTACAAGTGAAGCATGTAGACTTCAAAGAACTATGGACAACCCACATTGCATTAAAATATTCCCTTCAAAAAGATACATCTATAATAACCTTGCTAATATCCTGAATCCACAAGGCAATGTAACCCTGAATATGGACAATTTGAAGGCACTCATGGAGACTATGCAGAGTGATCTGCAAGAAAAGGTCTCTAATACAACACAGCCTTAACAAATTAGGCCATCATGGATTATATCAGTAAGCGATGCGAAGTCTGAGTGGCAAGAAGTGCAGGTTGATTAAGGGGATGACCAGCCAAAGGACAAACCTGATGATGATGATTTTCCTCCTTCCCCACCTTCAGGCTCTGGAGCTTGAGGATCAGCTGCCATAGGGGGCAGTGAACCCAACAAAGACCGTCTAGACCAGCAATCTGATGATCAGCAGCAAGGCACTGGCTAGCACAATAAGGGCAACACTAGAGATCCTCCAGTACACTAGTCACATCACATTTCAGACAGCAAAGGAAAAGCCAAAGCTATGACTGCATTCTTCAAGGTTGACGGGCAACACTCTTTACAACTCATCACATTGAACAAGAGATTAAGACATCAGCAAGCTCCTATTACTAAACAGTATTTGAAGGATGACACTCTTATCTTTGATCTAGAACGCTTCCAAAGGCTCTATGTAGGAGCGAGGGAAATGATTCAACACTGGAAGTCAGTTGCTTTTCATGATGAAGAGTTGTGTCAATTACCTATGCATCCCAATAGTATCCAACTACTAGAAAGGATATCCGAGTGGATGCTGACTTCTGATGATATGACAGTCAATCCACATTGGCAAAGATAGTCCACTACAGATTCCACTCTATAGCTCTTGAACTGGGTCTACTGCTAGGAAACAGACCTACATATAGATGTATGAAGGAGGTCCGGACTCAAATGAAAGAATTCTTTCTTTAGATGAAAATTGCTAGAGGTTTTTTGGATTAGAGGATGTAGGCCATCATTGAAGATCAGTCTTCCAGCAGTAAAGGACCTCGAACCCAAATGACAGTAGGAGAACACGCAACTACTTTTCAAAATCTCTTTCAGTTGGTCCGAATTACTAGGAAGATGATGCAGAAGGAGAACCAAGCTGTCCTCAATTTTTTGGAGTTTGTGCTTGATTCTCTAGTACTCTTATATGCATTACGTGCCAAAGAGGCTGAACTGCCTAGATTTTTCCCAGCCTTCTATCCTCATCATCCGGAACCAATGGATCGGTTCACTTACTTTAGCATCACTAATGAACTCCAGGACTAGTATGAGCGAGCTACTATGGAATGGAAAGCCTGGAAATCACTGGTCAATGATGCCGTCAAAATGGACACTGTCATGGATCTGCAGGGAGAAATGAAAAAGTTCAAACTCTGTATGGGACAGTGGAAGGTCCAACTTCATGGATTAACAAACATCACAAATCAGTTACTTCAACTGACTGTGGAGTCTTCCAAGATTTTTGAGAAGGATATCATTGCCAAACCACAACTGGGACCACGATACAAAGAAATGGCGAAGATTCCCTTGAAGCTAGAATTAAGACAAATCAGACTCTCCTGCAAGATGGATCCACACAGCCTTGCATTGTCATAAATTGTCCAAAACCCGTTTGACAAAGGGCAAAATCATTTTATATGATCCCGACACCAAAAATTACAACGCCCTTGCACCTTATGAATTTGAGATGTCCACTAAAAGGGGGGATCAACTTGAGCAGGAGGCCATTTACAGAATTATTCAGAAGGACAATGCTGGCACTGGGACTTCTGAGGCACCAAAGAAGGGCAAGAAGAAATGGGTTCAGTGGAAGGATACTGGGTAGTTCCATCTCAGAATCAGACGGTGGATTTTTTCAACTATCCAGTAGGCACGAATCTCCTTGGTTGGAAACCCTTGGAATTACAACTATATGGGTGTCAAGCACTCAAAAAGCATGAAGTATGGTATAAATCTAGCAATCCCAAAAGAGTACTATCATGAGGAACATCGGCCAACTCAACAAACTGGAGGGGTTTAGGGTTCAGGGTTTCAATGGAAGTTTTCCAGTCAAAAGGAAATTTTGGATTATACCAAAATTCAAGAAAGGACGGAAGGATGTAGAAGGCGAGGACAGTCCTATCAGGCGGGAACTGCTCCTTAGAAGGTCGACCAACGGGAAGCGAGAACAGCTACACTGGCAATAATTACCGCAGTTAGTGTAGTGACTCTAAGAGCTATAAATAGGACCCACTACATTGTAACCGGGCTTCTTGGCTTTTGGCTTGTCGTTGCAACTCCTTTGACTTTTGGCTTACAAGCTCTTACTTATAGATTCGTAGACTCAACTCTATAATCATTTACTGCTGTTATCAATCCTCAGACCTCATCTGAGCTTAAGCCTTTTGGACACTGTACTGATTATCCTTGAGCTATTGATCTGAATCTACAAATACCATTTCTCGTCTTCTAGTCGTGCCTTTCATTTGAGTACATCATTCCAGTTCAGTTCTCTATTTCAGTCTAGTACTCTGTTTTAGTCCTCACTAATTGAACTGCATAGATAATCAGTAGCTCTGAACTTTTAACACTAGAATAGCTATTTGAAGAGACTAGCTCTCATTCGAGAGACATCCCACCTTGTTCAGGATGTGATTCACTTTGTTGTACAGCTTTTGCTTGCCTTTATTGCTCAACCACTTCTTCTCTTGCTTTTGTTTACACTTCTAGAGCTTCTTGAATCTTCAATGCTTCGGCTTCTGCATACATCCTCTCAAGTAAATCCTTCGAATCCTCTAGGACCTTCTTCGCGAGGTTCTTGGTCCTTGGACACTTGACCTTCCTCGGGCTCCATGCCTCAGGGTTTTCTCCTGCAACTTGGCCACTTCTTTTCATAAGATTGTTTCTCTCTTTCAAACCTTGCCTTTTTCTAATAAGGTTCCTCTTGATGAGCTACCACTGCTTTCTTCTTCATTTATTCTCTTCTTGCCCTCGTTTTCTCATTATCAGAGATTTCACTGTTGTGGGCTTCAAGCGCGATTTCTTTTGATTCCTCATCTGATTTATATACTCTTTGCTTTGTCAATCTCGTGGTCCGAGGAGAAGGTTGAGCTGATACTATCCATGTATTCTAATTTGGGGCTGGCGGCAAGTTTTTTGCCATTCTAATAGCATGGTATGTGATTTGTGTTAGAACTTCTAGAGCGCCCAGATATGTGATCTTTCCTTCCTGTTTTTTTCTCTTTAGTGTTGTAAGCATGTATTGCATGTTATCTATAGCTTGCCTTGTCGTTGACTTCAACACTTGCGTGAAAGTAGTTGCGACTCCATGATTCATATTTGTATATTGTGGCGGTCTGTTTGAAAGAAAGTGGAAATGTTGGTGGTAAAGATGAGATGGATCCTCCACTTGCCTTCGAATGAGATCAGAGTAGTGGCGGTAGTGGGATCCTTGGTAAAAGTTCTTGCTGTTTTCCTATCTGTGGCCTGCATTGTCATACCTTCTATTGGCAGCTTCAATGCCTCGGCTACTATATCTTTGTTGATAACCACATCAACTTTTTGCCCCTGCTGATCTGTGATCTGAGCAAATCCATCTTCTTTTCATTGTTGATAACACCTCATAGGCTCTTTGGAAATCCACTCCGCATGGCTCTTGGTCATAGAATTCTCGAAGCCACAGTCTTCCACTGGCTTCTTTGATGTCTAGCTTTGTAGTTACGTCATAAACCTTTATGACGTAGCTTTGCAGCTACGTCATAAACCTTTGTTTGTAGCATTTGTAACTCTACCTGGTGTCCATCTTCACTCTTGAATCTGTCGGTGAATCTCGTAGTGTTGTTTTCTTCAAGCTGCTCTTTGGACAGGTAGGTTGCCTTTGCAGTCTTCGCAGAGCTCGGATCCAACTTGTATGGTGGCAATTCTTACAGCTTATCTTTTTGAGACATCCTCTTCTTTGACTTCTCAATCGCTTGCACTGCACCTATCAGGGGAATACAGTGTCAAAGTTAGAGAATTTCACTTTAAAATGCTTTGAGTCTGAATTGCTGGCAAATGATGTCTATTTTTCTTGAAATCAATTTTCCAGCATGCATAGATGCATAAAAACATGTAGAGATCAAAATCATGCAATCCAGGCAAAATTTGCAACTAAAGTAAGTAATTGCGATTATTAACAGCTGGGGAATTTTTCCAACTTTTTGCATTTTTTACATCACAGGCTTGACTCATGTGGCATTTAGATACTCTGAGTAAAGTGTAGGCTCATTTGAGTGCACTGGGTGAAAATGGTGCTAGATTTAGGCTTCAGACTCTACAACAGTAGATATATAAAGAAATTTTGAGTTTTTGAGATCCAAATTTGATCATACATGAACATCATGTACTTTGGTCCCATAAGCTCAAAATTGAAATTCATTCTGGTAAAAAACTAAATAATTGCGATTATTAACTTTTTATCAATTGGGATATTTTTTGTTGCAAGTTGGGCCTAGACATGATATAGAGCCTATGTGTGAGATATGGGGTGATTTGGATCATAAAATGTGACAGTTAACTCAAAAATTGGACTGAAGAGCCTTTAGTTCTTTTTTTGACAAAATCATAGACATCTTTAATCATTTTGGCTCATACTTGACATGTGACATGTAATAGATGTGTACAAGTGATAGGTGAAGTGACAAGATAATTTTCAAGCCAAATATGTATAAAAGTAAATAATCATGACTATTCATTCTAGTCACTTTTTTTGCATGAAAAGATAACCTAAACATCTTTAATACATCTAAAACAAGTCCTAAAATAAATTCAGTAAAGTTTGGTCTTGCGGCATCACTTCGTGCTCTTGCTGACTCTGAAATCACCAATTTTTGTGACTACTTGGCATGTAGAGCTGGTTGGTCACTTTTGAAACCATGGACTTGTCCGTTACATAGTCTTGATGTTGCTCATCTAGTTTGGCCTCATTCGGAGTCAATTTGACTTCATATACAAAATTTGAAAATTTGTAGCCTTCAAGATGTTTCCTACTATTTCAGAGCTTGCCTTGACTATTTCCTTGAAACCATCTACGTACATTGTGTATAGACCTTGTCTATAAGCTGCCCGTGGAGTCAGAATCCAATTCTGGCATAAGGCAAAAACCTAGATTATTTACTTGGGGACCCCTCGACCCCTGCCAAATGGTCATCTAATAATATGGAAATGCTCTATTATCTAGGGGCATGCTACAATTCAAGTCTCATCCAATTCGGTTGAGCTGGCAGCCTGCTATGGTCATTTTTGTGTCGTAAGAGTTCGTGCACAACTAGGATTCTAGAGTTTTCCTGAGCCTAAACTTGCTACCTGACCTTTGTTGTCCCGTGGCACATACATAGTATGAAATAAAAACATTCACCTCACTCTTGACACTTCTCGATGTATGCAAATAAAAGCAATCGTGTACATATTGTGATATATGTTGAAGCCTCTACTACGGTCATTATCATGTACATACCTATCCGAGGAGTCGTGGCCCTGGATGTGGCGCAGTTGCGTTCTTTTCTACTTGATAAGATGATTAATTTGGTTTTACAATGTATATATTCCAAGTGTTTCATGGTGGCACACTCATCTCGCCTATAAAGACTGATGCGGGCAAAAAACTGCCAAAAATAAGAGCTAACAGGCACCGTTGCAGAATTGCATGGAAAGAGACCCAAAATGGTATATTGATGGAAAATTATGCTTATCTATGCTTTTTATGCTTATGTGAGTGATACTACAAATTTAGGGATTTTTTAGAGTCCGTTTGGGAATTTTCGCATCAAAAATGGCATTTTTTTGGATAAAAAATGAGTTGAAAATGGCCTAGTTTTGGTCCAAAATGGAAAAATGGCCCAAAAATTGACACATCAGCTGAAAATTCCGTGGGTAAGAGAGAGAGGGCTTCTTTTAACAGAAAAAACCTACAATTTTTCTCTACTGTGTAATAGCTTCCATGGTTGCCCAATCTATGTATGCTGCAGTCCCGCCTCTTCACAATCTTGTATCTGAGCTTGTGAGGGAGTGAATTAGGGTTTCCCCTTATCAAAATGGTGTTTGGGCCTCAATATAGAATCTCTTAAATCTCTGAAAAATCAAAAAATGGTCGCCAAGAAGGTGGAAGCTCGAGCATTCCTTTCGATTGTTTGATGTTACGACTATGTAATTGGGGGCAAGGCTACATGATACCATGAAAGAGGTTTGGGTTTTGATTCGAGAATTGTGCTTGTATGAGCATCGAGGTTTCATGGCTGAAACATTAGTGTTTTTCAATGGTCTTTTAAAGTGAAATTGAATGTGATTTGTTGATCCTCTCATCATAATCTCGACTACAAAAACAAGCAGACTCCAAGCACGATAGGAAAGAGGGTTTGTGACTTTGCTGTCACGAACGCTCTTAGATTTTTTGTCACCCTTAGAAAGAGGTTTGGTGATTCTCCACAAACACTTTTTCACAAAGTGTTTGTGACTCTCATCACGAACTCTCACAACCAGAGGTTTTGCACCTTCCCAGCTAGACCGCCGACATTTCTGGTGAACCCGATGCGAAGCAGCTGGGGTGGGGGTTCAAAAACTTGTTTTGAAAGGTTTAATTACAAATAATTAAAGCTATGGATCAACAAGAGCAACAAGGCATGCATTTTGATCAAGGCACAATGCAAATGTTTCAAGCATTCGCCATGTTTATGCAACAGCAGCAGACTGCAAAAAGAAGGGAGGTGTCAGCAAACAATGAAAGCCCTTCAAGCTATTGTGAACAAAATGGACCAATTTGAAGGGAAAGATGTCACAAAGTTTCTTTGTGGTTATGTAAAGGAGATGGAGCTACAACAGATTCCAGAGGTGGACATGATTTGTAGTTTTGAGCTTATTGTGGTCCCCGAGATTAGAGACCATGTAAGGGGAATTAGGGAGGAGCATGGAGAAGGTTGGGAGCAATTCAAATTATCCCTAAAGAGGAATACTTCATGGAGGAATCTGAAAGGGTTACAAAAAGGACCTTCTTGGAATGGGTTGCAAAGCCAAAAGAAGGACTTTCCATCACCGAACTGTTGAGAGAGTTTGAGCGGCGCTATGCTCAACTATCAGGAACAGAGCGGGCTACTTTGGAGAGTGAAAAGACCGAATTGTTCCTTCAAGATGCAGGTCATGATCTCCAAGAAAAGCTAGAGTTACTCCTTGAAGACAAGAATACAGAACAGGGATTAAAGGCTGAGTGGAAAGAGGTTGAAGACGCAGTCTCATTGCTTGCTAAGAGGCAACGTCGTACGAACAAGATGGTGGTGAATGGTACTACCTCTCCTCCTAGCACGTCACAGATTCCACCAATGCCTACTGTTGTGAGTCCAAAAGGTGACAATTCAATGCTTGATGAGCTTGTTAAGGGCATGCAAGAAATGAAGTTAAAGCTAACAAGGCTTGAAGAGAAAGGACAACCTGCTCTGCTGCTCTGCAGGACAAAAATCCCAAAGCAAAGAAGGATTTGTGCACATATGCATAAGGTGTGATGGCACAGACCATGGCAAAAGGGATTGTGATAGCTTTAGTGATGCCTTAAAAAGAGATCTTGTGTTTTTTAAGGATGGCAAGATCCATTGCGGGAGAAGGTATGCCATTAGGAACTAACTTTGGAAAAGGAGGTATGCGGAAGTTAGTGGAGGATATGGCAACTAGTCATGCTATTTCTGCAGTGGAGGCTGCTACCTATAGGACAAAGATAGAGCTAATTCCAAAGAAAGTGTTAAAGTATACTCCATATGATTTTGAGGAGGTTGATAGCTTGTGGCCATATGCAGTAGCCTCAGCCGAAAAAGGGAAGGAAACTAAACAGGTAGTACATGAAGCTAGTGATTGCATACTCCATACAAGAGGTTGGGATGACCCTGTGGACTCTTTATCAGTGCATGCCTATCCTGCAAAATGCTATAACAATGAAGCAATTGTGGAAGAGAAGCGCATATGTGAGAATGGAGATGCAGGTCCTTCTACTTCAAAGAGGGTTACAAGAGCTTGTGGAAGAAAGGATCGAGGACCTTCTTATGAGGCTCCACCACATGTGCCTCCTCCTCCTGAGATTCCTATGGAGGAGGCATCTACAGGGAAGAAGAAAGAGCAAGGAAAAGCTAAAGTAAAAGGCCCTACATATAAACTACAATCTGACATTGAAGTTTCCACAAACTTAAAGCAGGTATTGGAGGAAAGGATTTTGAATAGCAAAGTTGAGTTTACCTTGGGTGAGGTTCTTGGCATTGCTAAAAGCGAGTTTCATGAAGAAATTATAGATATCATAAAAAGAAAGAGGCGAACTCTCACTGAGTCTATTCCTCCACAGTCTGAGGGTGAAGGGGAGTCACTTAAGGCACATGGAATACATGTCCAAGAGAGTGATTGTGATGAAAGTGTGGTAGGATGCTACCAATGTCCTTGAAGAGATGCACATGCTAGATTTGTAGATGATGACGATGATGAAGCCTCCTATAAAAGCCACTACTCCAAAAGTCACATGCTAGATTTGTAGATGATGATGATGAAGCCTCCTATAAAAGCCACTACTCCAAAAGCCACATGCTAGATTTGTAGATGATGAGGATGAAGCCTCCTATAAAAGCCACTACTCCAAAAGTCATTGGGCAAGAGATACAACAAAAGCTTTAGTCAAGGTGGGTGATCTTGAGGATCCATATGTTGCATTGATAGATCATGGCTCTGAGATCAATCTTATGTCCAAGAGTCTTTACATGAAGGGTAAGTGGCCGATAGACATAGACCATGGGTGGATGATTAGAGCTGCAAATAACTCATTAGGAGAGTTGTATGGGGCTTGTCCAAATGTGAAAGTGACGATTGGTAATGTGAAGGATGAGCAAAAAGAACAAAAACGAACAAAGAGTTCAAAGAGTACAGGGAGACAAGGGGTTTTGGCCATGTACCATTGTGAAGCGGGATTGCAATGTTACAAGAAGAAAAAGATTCTTGCTTGACCCAAAGCGAGAAGAATCTTTTTCTACAGGTTTCCAGGGATTAACAGAGCATGGGTCAATATGTTTTATGAAGCTTGATGATATGAAAAGAAGTGCGTGACAATATGTATATAGTGTACATAAATACATGAAAGAAAATGGTTTTATTAAGGATAGTGAATACATTTCAAGTTTCCTGAACAAGTTTCTCATGTAGATACTATGCTTGAGCTTGAAGCTATAATGTATTCTAGCATGCAAGATGGAACCCACATTGTGGAAGTATGCTCTATGGAAATGGATGATGTGATTGAGGCTTTTGAAGATAAAAAAGATTTCAATGCTAATGAAGGACCGGAAGTGCATGTGGAGACCAAGTACAAAACGGTGACAAAGAAAGTGAGACCAGTGGCCTTACCTTTACCATTAGATTGCAGGATAAAGCTAGAGCAAGCTTCTTTGCAGCCGAGTCTCAGGGACCCAAAAAGAATTGGATACAAGTTCACAATGGAATCCCTAAAAGAGATAAAAATTGGTTGTGAAGAGTTTTTAACAGAAGAAGAGTTTTAAAGAAATGTTTTCGAGACATGGTAAGGCTTTTGCTTTCCAGCCACATGAGATAGGGTGTGTTGATCCTAATGTTGTTGCACCTATGGTGAACTTCACTATCCCTCATGTACCTTGGAATCTACGCCCAATTCTGGTTTTGAAAGCACATTTTCCAAAGTTAATAGAACTACTCGATGAAAAGATTAGCATGGGTATCCTGGAGCCTTCTTGTGCGCCATATTCAAACAGGTGGTTCACCGTGCCGAAGAAGAATGGAGCTTTGCAGTTCATACAAGATATGCAACCTGTAAACAAGGTTACCATCAGGAATGTGGGTACAAGACCTATAGTGGATGAATTTACAGAGGCGTTTGCAGGAAGGTCAATTTACTCAATGGGAGATCTCTATTCAGGGTACGATCAATTTCAGTAAGATGTTGAGAGTAGAGATCTGACAACTATGAAAACACCTTTGGGATTGGTAAGGATGTGTACCTTACCTCAAGGAGCAACAAATTCAGTTGCACACATGATGAATGGGATGAGCATGGTTCTACGTGACTTCATGCCTCGAATCACAATGCCATTTCTTGATGATGTACCCATCAAAGGATGTGAAGACAAAGATAAAAATGAATCTATGGATTCAAGGGGGTGCCGTAAGTTTGTTGCAGACCATATCGAAGATTGTGATAAGATTTTGACAAAGCTGGAAGAAGTTAATCTTACCCTGTCAAGACAAAAATTTGTATTTGGTGTCAATGAAGTTTTGATTGTGGGGCATATGTGTGGTCCTTATGGTAGAAAGCCTTGTCCAAAAAAGATGGATGCAATCAAAAACATGAAAGAAACATGTACAACTATAACTGAAGTTCGAAGATTTTTTGATGCTTGCGTCTTCTATTTTATTTGGATATGACATTATGCACATGTAGCAGATCCCCTTTATAGGTTATTGAAAAAGAACCAGAAGTTTCGATGGGATGAAGAGCACACAAAAGCCATGAGAAAGCTAAAGAATCTACTTCTTTCATCACCAAACTTGAGAAAGGTAGACTATGCATGTGAGAGACCTGCCATTGTGATAGTGGACACGAGTCCTCTAGGGATAGGATGGGCAGTAGGGCAAGATGGTGATGAGGGAAAAAGGTATGTGGTGAGATTTGGAGCCAAGATTATGAGTTCTCGCCAACGAGATTATGCACAAGTAAAAAGGGAACTATGGGGGGTGGTTACAGCATTGAGGTGTGACGAGGAGTACTTGATAGGGGCATCAGTGATTGTGGAAACTGATTGTTTTCCTCTTCTTGGAATGATCACAAACTGGTTGACTCCTGATATTGTAATGTTGCGGTGGATAGCCTACATAAAGTCCTTGAATCTTGAGTTCAAGCACATTGTAGGGAAAGACAATCCAATGGCAGATATGCTATCTAGGGCAAGGTATGAAGATGAACAGGACATGATTATTGAGGGAGATGATGTAGGCACAAAGTTTTACACTATTGATTATGCAAAGAGTAGTCATGCATGTTTTGTGTCTCCACTTGAGTCCTTTTTAGAGGAACTATATGAAGATGAATGGCTCTTGATAGGTCGCTACTTAAGTACTCTACAGAAGCAAGATGATTGGACTGATTAGGGATTTAAGATGATAAGAAGAAAATCATATGGATACTTCTTGAGGGATGGCTACTTATGGAAGCATCCTAAACAAAGAGATGGAACACCATTGCATGTAGTATGTGATAAGGTTATTCAACAACAAATCATCAAGGAGTTCCATGAAAGTTTATGGACAGGACATCAAGGTGTATGGGAAACATTTGCCAAGGTAAAAGAAAGGTATTGGTGGAAAGGGATGTATAAGGATGTGGTTGAGTTTGTGGAGTCTTGTGTGACATGCCAAATGTATTCAAATGTACGGCATCGTGATGGACTACATCCTACTTATCCATTAGCCATGCATTACAAATGGGTTGTGGACTTGGTTACAATGCCTTTGGGACTTTGGCAAATGAGGTATTTGGTGCTTGCAAGAGAAGATTTGTCTAATCAAGTTGAAGGGCGTGCATTAAGGACAAAGAGTACACAATCTGTATGTAATTTTCTTCTTGAAGATGTGATCTATTGCTATGGGTGTGTGGGAAAGATAACTGCAGATAGAGGAGAATTGGATGCTGGTGAAGCAAGGGATTTCTTCTCTAGAATGGGCATCAAACTAGCTTTAACTTGTGCTTATAACCCAGAGGGAAATGGAAAATGTGAAAGATGGCATCCTCCAATAATCAAAGCTTTAGCTAAGGCTTGTGAAGGTAAGCTTGGAGAGTGGCCAAGGTTACTGCCATTTGCATTGTGGGTTGACCGTACAACACATAGTTCAGTACTGGCTATATGCCTGTTGAATTAATGTATGGTCAAAAACCTGTGATGCCAATTGAAGATGTAGTTCTTACATAGAATGTATTTCCATGAGAAGATGGAATGAGTAGAGAAGAACTTCTTGCATTGCGCATATAGAAATTAGAAAGAAGGCCTGAAGACATTGAGCTTGCAAAAACTCGACTAAAGAATGCAAGGTTGAAAAACAAAGACAGATTTGACAAGATACATAGGCTCAGACCAAAATACATTGAAGAAGATGATTGGATGTTGGTGTATGATAGTAGCCTTGAAAACCAGCACTCTACAATAAGGAAGCTTGTAAAGAGATGGTTTGGTCCTTATGTTGTCAAACATGTGCATGGAAATGCAACTTACACCTTGCGTGAACTAGATGGGACAGAACTGAAAATTCTCATTGCAAGAAAAAGACTTAAATTATTCAAAAGAAGAGGGGATTCTGATCCATTTGATGCACAACCAAGTGAAGAGGATGATGAAGCCAACTATATGAAAACTGAGGATGAAAGTGAGAATATGGCGTCTGACCATGAGTTTTAATGCTCTACAAATGTTGTTGTGGCACATACCAGAGGATGTGCAGGTTCAGAGGGGGTGGATGTTGTGCCGTGGCACGTACATAGTGTGAAATAAAAACATTCACCTCACTCTTGACACTTGTCGATGTATGCAAATAAAAGCAATCATGTACATATTGTGATATATGTTGAAGCGTCTACTGCGGTCATTATCATGTACATACCTATCCGGGGAGTCGTGGCCCTGGATGTGGCGCATTTGTGTGCTTTTCCACTTGATAAGATGCTTAATTTGGTTTTACAATGTATATATTCCAAGTGTTTCATGGTGGAACACTCATCTCGCCTATAAAGACTGATGCGGGCAAAAAACTGCCAAAAATAGCAGCTAACAGGCACCGTTGCAGAATTTCATGGAAAGTGACCCAAAATGGTATATTGATGGAAAATTATGCTTATCTATGCTTTTTATGCTTATGCCAGTGATCCCACAAATTTAGGGATTTTTTTGACTCCGTTTGGGAATTTTCGCATCAAAAATGGCATTTTTTTGGTAAAAAATGAGTTGAAAATGGCCTAGTTTTGGTCCAAAATGGAAAAATGGCCCAAAAATTGACACATCAGCTGAAAATGGCATGGGTAAGAGAGAGAGGGCTGCTTTTTACAGAAGAAACCTGCAATTTTTCTCTACTGTGTAATAGCTTCCATGGTTGCCCAATCTATGTGTGTTGCAGTCCCGCCTCTTTGCAATCTTGTATCTGAGCTTATGAGGGAGTGAATTAGGGTTTCCCCTTATCAAAATGGTGTTTGTTTTTCAATATAGAAGCTCTTAAATCTCTGAAAAATCAGAAAATGGTTGACAAGAAGGTGGAAGTTCGAGCATTCCTTTCGACTGTTTGATGTTATGACTATGTAATTGGGGGCAAGGCTACATGATACCATGAAAGAGGTTTGGGTTTTGATTGAGATTTGTGCTTGTATGAGCAACGAGGTTTCATGGCTGAAACATTAGTGTTTTTCAATGTTCTTTTAAAGTGAAATTGAATGTGATTTGGTTATCCTCTCATCATAATCTCGACTACAAAAACAAGCAGACTCCAATCACGATAGGAAAGAGGGTTTGTGACTTTGCTGTCACGAACGCTCTTAGATTTTCTATCACCCTTAGAAAGAGGGTTGGTGATTCTCCACAAACCCCACCCTTTTTCACAAAGTGTTTGTGACTCTCATCACGAACTCTCACAGCCAGAGGTTTTGCACCTTCTTGGCTAGACGCACATATTTCGACACCGTATGAAAACGTTCTTTGATAATTTTAGAACTTACCCCTCGTGCCTCGTGTGAGACGGAGCTGAAAATGGGCGACTATGGACTCCGGAAATCGCGTGCAAAGAAGGTAGAAAGCTCTCTCCTCCAAGAGTGACTAGTGGAAATGAGTTGATTTTGGGCTACCTTGGATATCTATACTCGAACTCCCCAAACTACTTTTTCCCCAATCTAAGCCGCGAAATCTACGTTAGACTCAAAAATTTCTTCAACCGGATTCTATTAGCTCATTCCGAAAGAATTTGCAAAAGTAGGCCTTGATGGCCTACTTTAGGCTTCCCGCTTCCATTTGTCATTTTGATTGAAAATTTTTGTGTCTATCCGCCTTGTTCTTCTGATCATCAAGTATCTTCAGTTTTTCCATTTGAGTTCATTTGCTATTTATTGTTAATTTTTGACTGTTTATTAAAAAACCAAAGAAAATAATAAAATGCACTAAAAAAGAAAAGTGAAAAATCAATAATTAAGAAACACTGCTTTATTACTTTTTGGTGAATTTCTCCACTTTTAGGCGCCAATATCAAGAAAATGATGAAAATAAGTAAAAAATGCTATTTTTTGATGTATTTTCTAATAGTATATACACCATTTACACTCATCGGGGAGATGTTATCAGTTAAAATTCCCTTGTTGATGATTTTTCCTCCTTTAGGTGATAGCTTGAGTTGATTGGTGTCCCAATCTGGTACTACCTTGTACATCCGCATCCATGAGATTCCAAGAATCATTGTTTCATTCATGTGTTTGTCTGGTATGCATACAAATTGATGTGGTAACGAACATCCATGTACTATCACACTCAAGCTAACTACTCCCAATGCAGGTGTTGGGTTTTTGTTGCATCCTTTGATAGCCAATATTCTCGATGCTAAAGACCGATTTGTTGCTTTCTTGTACGTGGAATAACTGACTGCATTCATTCGAGCTCCAGTATCTACCAGTGCATTTGTGCTATGATTGTTTAGTTGTACTTTGATGCAAAGGTCCATTCCATCCAACCATTCATCTCATCCGTTTACATTGCATCCTTCTGCAATTCCCATAGTCTTTCATCTGGTTCCAAAGTCTTGATGGAAATAGGAGTTTGTTGATTTTTGAAAGCAACTTTCCTCTTGAGTACTCAAAGTCAACGTTTCTCTTGGGCTTCATCAATAAGCTAATATCATTTCATCTTTCTTTGCTTTGCTGCATGCATCTTTTCTAGAAAATCGTTGGTTAGTGGCAAACGGTACTTCTTTAAGCAACATCCACTAATCCAGTTAGCCATTGGTTCACCATTTATAGTGGACAACTTAACTGCTCCACTTGGGGATACATCTTCAATGATAAACTGACCGTTTCCCTTTTTCTTGAACTTGGGAATGTGTTGCTTAAGGAAATAGACTAAAACTAGGTCCCTTTTTTGAAGATTTTTGTGATTAGATGTGAATCAAAAAACAGTTTTTGTTTCTGTTTTTCTGCATAGATGTGAGCTACAACTGTTAGCCTTTGCTCATCAAGATTTTCTAAATCTTCAAGCCTCTCTGACAATTTATGTCCGGTCCACTCAAGATCTTTACCTACCCTTAGTGTCGGCAACACAAACTCTATCAGTAGTATGGCATCAAGACCATAAGCAAGATTGAAGGGTGTAGCATTTAAAACTGTCTTGAATGAAACTCTATAAGCTCATAGAGTAGCATGTAGATTCATTTCCCAATTAGTTCGTCCTGAACTAACCACTTTAGTCAATACCGAGCTAAGAATTTTATTTGTGTGCTCAGCTTGTCCATTTTCTTGTGGATGATAGGGAGCATATTTGTTATGGATGATCATAAAGTCATTCAGCAGATACTTAATTACCTTGTTGAGGAAATGAGTTCCCCTATCACTAACAATTTGTATTGGAAGTCCATATCTTGTGAATACATTTTCATATAAGAATACGGTTGTGGTTCTTGCATCATTCTTTCTGGTTGCCTTAGTCTCTGCCCACTTGGTCAAATAGTTTGTAGCTACAATGATATATTGACCTTGAGTTCTATAAGTAGGTGGTTGTATTGGCCCGACAAAATCTATGCCCCATTTTGCAAAAGCTCTAGCCCCCATCATTGGTCTTAAAGGCATGCAATCTACCCTGGTTGGCACTTTTTATCGTTGACATGCATCACACCTTCTAACATATTCTTTGGCATCTGCAAAAAGTGTCAGCCACCATATGCCTACCATTAAAAGTGCTCTAGTGGTGGTTTCGCTTGAAAAGTGACCTCCAGCTAATCTAGCATGTGCTTGTTCTAGAATGGGTATATATTCATCTTTATTTTTACAAAGACGCAAATGTTGATCCTTTCATCTTTGATACAATTGGTTTTCAATAAGAGCATAGTCTCTTGCTTCAGTTTCAATTGCTCTTTGGTGGCATTTACTCATATCCTCTGGAAATGTTCTGCTTGATAAGTAAGTAACTAGATAGTTACTCCCCTTAGGAACAAGTGAAACTTGAAATAATATCACATGAGGTATGGATGCTTGTTTCTAGCATTGAAGACATTTTTTTACAAATGAGTGAGCATCACTTCTCATGGTTGGCCAAAATACTCCAAGTCTCAAGATCCGCTGCATAGTTTGGTCTTTTGCAAAGTGAAGTCCCACTATGGTAATGTGTGCTTGACTTAAGTATTGGCTTTTCTCCTCAGGAGTAATACACAAAATCATTATTCCATCTCAATTTATTTTGTATAGCCTTCCAGCTAGTAATTGATACACAGCCGATTGCCCAATTAGTCCGGGTGTAATAGGAAGTGGTATTTGAGTATCCACTTGAGCTATGGTCATCAATGAAACCATATCTTCTGACGATCTGGGTATCATTTTTAAGGAGAACATGTATGCATCTGGTAGATCATCATCTACCCCTTTTGGTGGTTCTCTTGAAATTATCCTTGATAAATGATCTACTCTTTGGTCAGTGGTAACCTTTTTTACAACTACAGTGAAATCAAATTCCAAAAGAACGATGAACCATCTCACTATTCTTCCTGTGTTGCATGGCTTGCTGACCAAGTACAACAAATCTTGGTGGTCCACAAAGAACACAAATTTGCTAGCTAATAGGTAATGTCTATACTTTTTTACGGCATAGATCATTCCTAATCCTTTCCTTTTAGTGGTTGTATAATTCTTTTCTGCCACATTCAATTGTCTACTAGCATATATCCTGGTTGAGCTAATATACATCCAATGGAAAAATTGGAAGCATCAATATGTATATGGAATATCTTATTCCAATCTAGTGCTTTCAATATTGGGACTGAAGTGAGAGCTTTCTTAAGCTTCATGAAGGATTCTTCACATTCATTAGTCCATGCAAAGAGTGTAATCAGGCTATACATAGGTTTTGCCATTATAGCATACATGTAAATAAATCGTCTGTAATATCCACAATGTCCCATGAAAGATTGAACCCTCTAATTGTTGTCTGTCTTAGTAATTCAATAATATCATGAATTTTATCCATATTTGTCGCTATGCCATTTTTAGACACTCTATGTCCAAGATTTTTTCCTTGTCTGCCCATAAATGTGCACTTTTCAGAATTTAAGCAAATCCTATAGAGTCTACATTTTTTGAATACCTTTCTGAGATGTTCAAAATGATCGGCCCGGATTGATGAATGTACACATAAATCATCCATATATACCTCCAAGAAATTTCGAAGATATTCTTTAAAAGCATGGCTCATCAATCTTTGCAAGGTGGCAGGAGCATTAGTTAACCCAAAACACATAACCCTATAGGAAAAAATACCCCATTCGGTTGCAAAGGCAATTGTATGTTGATCTTTGGGATCAACCAAAAGTTGATTGTAGCCCAGAAATCCATCTAAATAGCTGTAGGCTTCTTTTGCTGCAACTCGTTCTAAAACATGCTTGGTCATTGGAAGAGGGTAGTTATCTCTAATGGTTGTTGCATTCACTTTTTGGAGATTGACACACACTCTTAATTTTCCATTTTTCTTGGGTACTACCACAATTGGAGACACCCAATCTGTGTGTTCAATTTCATAAATGAATTCAGCTTTCTTGAGCTTTTCTATCTCTTCTTTGATCTTTCTGGCAAATGTTTCATTATAATATCCTTTAGAGCTTTCTTTAACTCTTGATATTTATTCTTTCATTCAACTTGGGTCATGGATGAATTATCATTCTGGTGTTTAGGTTGCAATTGAATTTCCTTTCTCGTTTTCATTGATGTTTTTGATGTTCCTTGTTTGTGTCTGAAGGATATCTACCCGTGATTTTGTCTTTGACACAATCATGTGCACTATGTGCATCAAAAACTGTGTTTTGCTAGAAACTAATGGCATTGGTCTAGATTTCAAGTTTCTTGTGTCTCTTTTTCTTCTATACCATTTCTGCTTCCTAGGTTTTTGGTTTGGAAAGTCAAAAAACTTTTCATCTCCTCCTTTTATGAGTAATTTGGCTCTCACATGTTCTTTTTCCAACCCTGAATCATCAGATGTAGCTGAATGTTCTTCAAACTCGTCTATGGCATAATAATAGAGGTCTAAAAAGACTTGTTGAGCTTTCAATAATCCTTGGGTTCTTGAACTTCATCTTCAATGTGAATGGTTGAAATCATTTGTATGGGAATTATGGCATAGCCATCCTCATTGCAAAATTGAGTAGGCATAGACGTATCCACACACACATTCATTGTTACCAAAATTTGAGTCCATTCAAATGGCTCAAACAAATGCTCCGGAAAGGGTTTAGGTATATATTCTTCATCTATGCAATCCTTTTCTAAGATACATTCTTCTTGTTTTAAACTCCTGGTTTTTGAGGCTCTACACATCCAAGTAGGTGTATCTTTGTTTAACCAAGATGGAATATTCGATTCAGCCAAAGAGACTGAGTCAAATTCTTAAATGGGTGTTTTCATTACATCTCTATAAGTCTGATCTTTTAGATTAACCCTTGTGATTGATCCCACTTGCTTCAAATATAAGTACTTGTTTCCCCAATCCTGAATGAGTTGTACTTGTCGCATGAATGGTATTCCCAAGATGATTTCATAGTTAAATTTCTTTCCAAAGTCCACTATTGCAAGTATGTTGATAATCAATTCCATAGGAACTAACTATCACTTTTTCAAGTAGTCCTAAGGGGTTTTTGATGTGTCCATCAGCCAATTGTAATTTCATTCGAGTTTGTTTAATGACCGGTTTTTCCCATGATTCCCATAGCTCTTTTGTGGCTATGGCTATCCAGTATTGCCATGGTTTCTACATTTAGTATATCTCACCGGAGGGGTTGTATTTCCTTCTTCCCCTTCATAGTATTCTTTGACTTTGCTCACTGGTATGGATCTAATCTCTTTGTTATCCAATTTGTGTTTCAATTTTCCCAAAAAAAATTCAATTAGCCCTGTTATCCCCACCTTTTCTAGAGTTTTATGTAAGTCATTCCATAAATATGGTCTGATTTTTAACAGTTCTCCCAAGGTAAGAGTACATTGGATGGGTGTAGACATGATTGAATGGATGTTGTCTACCTCTAGGGTTTGTTCCACTCTCTTTATCTGAGTGGTTTTACACACTATGGATTCGTCTTCGTTGTCCCCAAGTAAGAGGGTAGTGTTCTCAGAGTCATTGGTTTAGACATTCCTGATGCTTCAGATCCGCACTCCCCATACAAGGATTATACATCATTGTCCATATCACGAGGTAGATTGTCTAACCAAACTTCCTCTATAGGATCAGACTTCAAAGTCATGCTCCCATCATTAATCTCCCTTAATTTTTCCATAAATGTCATGGCCAGTCTTCGTCCACAAACGAAATTCCATCTAAAGCGTCTTCACGATCAGGCACTATGAGTTTTGGCTCCTTAGTTTCAAGGTGGGGTTCTACCACCACTTCAGATTTCTCTTTACTGGTTTCTACCACAAGCTCCTCAGGTTTTGCTAGACTCTCAAGATTGGGTTTTTGTTTTTCCAGCATCTCTTGAGTAATTCCTACCAAATTTTGATAAGCTTCAAGCTTAGCTGCTTCCATATTTAGAGAAGGATAGTTTTTTCATTTGTTTTCCATGTTTTGGCCTGCTTTAAGTCCCACTTGGAAAGTTTCCAAGGCTTCATTAATTGACTCAAAAAATTCGTCTACCAAAGTTGATCCTCCAGATTTCATTGTGGTTTCTTTGATTTCACTCCCAGTCTCTTTAACTTTTTCTTGAAATAGTTTCTTGGACTTCTCCTCGATTTCATCCCTTTATTTTTGTTTTCTTATCTCATATCTTTGACTTCTTATTTTCTTGGTCTTTTGAGAGGAAATTTTAGTGTTCTCTAATTCATCAGAGGAGTTATGTTTCTTTTTCTTAGCCTGGGCTCTAGTGATCACCTTGATTGGAACAATAAGTTCACTCTTTGATGAGCTACTAGGTATCACTTGGACTACATTCACTACTGTTTTTTCCTTGTTTAATGGATTTTTTGGACAATCTTCAGGGAAGTGTTCTCCCTTTTTGCAACATTGTGTACAAAAAGCTTCAATTGGCTTAATGTTCTTGTCAGGTTCTGGGCATTCATTTTTCCAATGATCATCTGCACCACAAATATGGAAGTTTCCAGTCCTTGGCTTAATCAAGGGTCTTACCATAGGAGGTCTAACACCTTGATCAGCTACATGGTACATCGGTGTAAGCTCTGGTGTAGCATAAGTCACAGGTTCTTCCATTCGAGGTGAATGTGAATTATACCACTCCCCTCCTACCATTACTGTAGATAGACTAGGCTCCACATAAGGTGTAACATGCACTAGTGCTTGTTCATCCATGACTCCTTCTGAATGCATGTACTTTACATACACTGCATTATGTCCAAGATATGGAAGTTGTTGACCCAACACTGGTTGTGGTCTCTCCATACCCATTGATGGTCTTTGTACTAGGGCCATATTAGGTTGCTATATGTACATGGGTTGTCCTTGTGGCCTCATGGGCACATATTGAACATTTCCATTTTACTTTGGTCGGTAATAGCACTCATTCGTCTCATGGTTGGTCCATTTACCCTCGATAGCACACCACTTTTGTGGCCAAATCGGTTGTCCCTATTGAGGTATCCCTTGCCTTGATACGCTCATAGGTTCTTTTTGCATGTTATTCATCCTTTTGAGCATATCTTCTATGGATGTTAGTGGTGCTGCAACAGTTGTTCCCACTTGTGTTGGTTTTGTGGATGCTGTTTTCTCACTCCGAGTATCATGAGGGACATATTCTTCATTGAAAATATCACAATTATCCCCCAAGTCAATAGCATCTGATACACACTCTTCTAGGGTCATAAATTTCTTGCTATACAATATAGCATGAAGTTCTTTGTGCAGCAATCCCTATAGAAACAATGACACTTCTGCATGTATTTCTAGTTTTGGGAACCTTGCAATGTATTGCTTCATCGTAGCTGCACAATCCCTAACAGACTCACCTTGTTTATGTTTGAAGCTATAGATTTGAGCTACCGTATTATGTTTGATCCCAGTTTTGGAACATGCAGCTACAAATCTCTGAGCTAATGTATTTAAGTCCATGATTGACCTTGGTGGAATGTTTTGGAACCATGTTAATGTCTTTCCTTCTAATGTCATTCCAAATGCCTCAAATTGAGTGTGGAAATCAAATATGAGTTCTGCTCTTAGCACTTGCTTAAATCTAGCTAAGTGGTCATATGGATCCCCAGATCCAATGTATTTTCTGACCCATTTTTGAAACTCAACTAGTCTGACACGTCTATTTGGTTGGCTCCAACTCTTCTGGCAGTTGGTCCTGTCTCGAGTCCTTCAAACCAGTTTGTTGGAAATAGTGACTCATGTAGCCCTAGACTGGCTTTAGTGTCACCCGGTTTCCTTTGTGACAAGGTAGGTTCGAGTTTTTTAACATTGCTCCCAAAAGATCTCTCGTGGAGTTCCTCTTTTGGAATATTTTTTGATTCTTGGCCCAATATCCAATCTCTTATAGCGTACCCTTGGTATTTGGTATGTTCTACCTCCTCACGACTCATCATAACAAAGTTATTGTTATTACAATCCCTAAAAATATAAGTTGGTAGATCTATTGAACCCTTGTCTTTGATTTTGAAGGTATAGATGATTTTCATGGGTGTTAACTGCCCTGATTTGGCATGAGCAGTCCATAAAAGATCCTTGACATTCTTGTCCTCCCAACAATAGACTCTGATCCTAGGATTATCTATGCTAAGCCGTTTCAAAGGTTTCAGATCAACTTGATCGTATCGATCGCATTCTAAAGCTGGTGGGCCTTGTATTACTACCATATCTGGAGTTATGGTATTCACTTCTAACCCCCATTTGTCTATCACGTCAAGGTTTTGAACCTTTAAATACTGAGTCTCGTTCTTATCCATATACATTTTTCCTTGTTTGTTCTCTTATTTCCTCTTCAAACTCTATGTCATGGTCATCAATGGAAATGGCACACTCTTCATTAAGATCCAGGTAAACCTGAGCTCCATGTCCATTAGTCTTATAAAAGGTGAGTATGTGCTTATATCGCACTGTCGTTCCGGTTCTTGAATGAGTCAAATAGGAAGACATTTCAGATGTTGAGTCGGAATAGGTGTCTAAGACTTCTTCAAAGATAGTGTCCAAGTGATCACCTTGATTCACACTCTCCTTGGTGGATACTCTACTAGTGGTCTCTCAAAATATGCCTTGATTTGCTAGTATACGACCAGATCTAAGGTTCATATAGACTGGCTAAGCCCTGGATAGAGTACTAACTGTCGAATAATGCCCTAAATTGACTTGTTTTCCGTTTTCTTCACTTGACTTGTTTTTCGTTTTCTTCACTTGACTTGAATGCAACTTCTGTCAAGCTTTCAACTCCTTGTTTGCAACCTGATTCCTATATCACTTTTTAATCAAGTTAGCTATTCTTTCACAAAGAGTGTAAAATCTTTGCTAACTATCGTGATTGGTCTGTGTACATCACTCCACTTTGAGCGAAGTGAGTCAGTAGATGAGACCTTCAAATTTTACCTTTGCAAAGAGCTGAAGAACTAATCTGCAACCGAAAAACTGAGTTAACATGTATTGATTTGGACCCGATGGAACCCAAACTTGACCAGTGGCCTTGTATTATGTCGTTCTAACACTGTACAAACTCAAAAGTCCAAAATCTTGTCTCTGGGTCTCAATAGTAAATAATCACGATTATTTACTTTTCTTAGTTTTTACATTTTTCAAGCTTGTTTTGCCAGGTAATCACCTTGTTGTGGCTTTGGACATGTTTGTTTGAGTTTGAACAAGATTTCTCCAAGTTATCAACTGTTAAGTGTCCGCAGACTCAGTTTTCAAGAATCTGTCTTAAGTCTCACTTTTGTGATCCGAATTTCACCAAATTTGATTTGTAAAGTCCACTTGATATGCTTGATCTACTCAATTGTGCAAAAATGTTCAATTCTGAAGCAGATGTAAATATTCGTGATTATTTACTACTGGGAAATTTTTTTCACTTTTTGCCAAAATGTTGATACTAACTGGTTAAGCAACTCAACTTAGGCTCCCTAGCCAAGTTTCACCAAGTTTGGATAATTACTGCTCAATTTGTCAACAGTTTTCTGTCCGTAGACTGACTTTACAAATTTGGCCACAATTTTCACTTTTTAGATCCAAATCGTACCAAATTTTATATGAGTGCTCAATATAACATGATAAAACGGGTGGTATGTTGGGTTGGTCAAAAAGTTGAAAAATAGGGCAAAAGTAAATAATCGCGATTATTTACTTTTGATAATGTTTTGCATCTTTTTGGTCAACAGAGCATATACACATGTTTAACAGTTCAATCTAAGCCTCTGAGTCAAGTTTCACTGAATTTGAACAAGATTTACCAAGTCACACTCAAGTTCTCAACAATTTGTACAGATTTCAGTTTTTCTCAAGGTTTTGGTCTGTTTTGTGATTCAAATTCTATGAGCCTTTACAAAAGATGTTTGCAATCATGCATAGAGTCTCTTTTATCAACCTTGGTTGAATTTGAGCTAAAAGTAAATAATCACAATTATTTACTTTTGACCTAAAATGAAATCTTTTTGCCATTTATTCACTGGACAGTCTTTTTATGACCTGTTTTCAGCCTCTGAGTCAAGTCAAAACTTAATTTGGTAAAAAATCTCAAAAAAAGGTAAATAATCTGAGTTTTTACAAACTCTTAAAAATTTACCTCAATTGCATCCTTGTCTTACCCACTAGTTCATACAACTTTTAGAGCATAATCTCCAGTCGGATGCAATGGTTGACCGTCTGTTGGTGTTGTTTCAAGCCATAGACTTGAATTTCTACTATACTATATATAATTATATCATATAACTATATATGCATGAAAATCTTGTGTATGTACCTATTCATGCTCATCTCTAAGAAAACTATCATTGTCCATAATTTTGATGACACTCACAGGAAGAGGAGACCACGTAGTGGATGGTGAGCCATGTTTGTAAAAAAATAAATGATGTTTTGGCAGCCATTTAAAACTAGATTGCCTTCAAGAAGGAATACGTGGGGTGGAGATTGCAAGCTATGCAAAAAACATCCCTAATTATGATGTTTATTTTTTAAAAATACTAGCAAATGTTAATGAGAAGACTATCTTACAATCCTTGACATGGTGGGTGAATCATGATGGTGTCAATGGCCAAGTAGCTAATGGTGTATTGAATACAAATGTATGTTGGTAAAGAGAGTGTACAAACCAATATCACAAAAGTAAGCACCCCTTCTCATGTCTAATGGAGCCTGCACATTTCAAAATTTTCGTTCATAAGTCTAGACATCTTGTAGTAGCTTCCATCTACAAATTCTTCCCAGAGGACAATCCATGCTTAGAGACTATTCATTGTTTCTAGACTTTATCCATAATAAGAAAATTAAAAAATGCCTATTCTTTACTACTCACCTTGTTAGATCTTTTGTTCCTAATTAAACCTTTGCAAAATTCAACAATAATAAAAATAATTCTCTTAAGAAAGAATGCATAAGGTACGCTACAATTCTCCCTTTTAGTTCCTCATCTTACAAAGCCAATCATGCTACATATAGAGATGTTTAAAGAAGAGTCTGATCTAAATCAATCTCACATGCATTCATTCTGGTTTTAAGAAATCTTGGTCAAGCCCATGTTCAGTACAAAAATCACTGGCTATGTTTAGATTGCCATTATACTGCCATAATTCATGCCATATCTTTAATAAATCTACCAAAGGAAGAACACATGTGAGTATGACCAACATTACTAGCAAGATACTAGATCCAATCCATCTGGATCCACCATACTATTAATGATGATTTGAAAAAACTCCTAGTCTAATACCTACTACTAGTCTCAACCCCACACCAAGTCTCCTCAAATTCAAACCCATCTAAATCATGGGTCCCTTGCTTATTGCCATGCTAGTACCCATGCCCATGTTGGGAGCCATCCTCATATTATTCATCCCCATTGGCATAGCAAGAGGAATTATTGCACTCGCACTCACCACCCCAAAACCAAAATCCATCAGTTTTCCTATGCTTGTCGTATCCTTGCCTATCCACAAAGTGTCATTCTTTATTCTTTCAGCTCACAACTTATCAAACTCGATACTTATGTCTACTCAAGGATTTCTTTTAGTTGCCAAAATATAGAGGAGAACGTGAGTAACCAAATTCAAACTAGAAAATTACACCAATAAAGGAAGTATCAAGAATCTCACAGATTTCTTTTACTTGCCAAAATATAGAGGAGAATGCGAGTAACCAAATTCAAACTAGAAAATTACACCAATAAAGGAAGTATCAAGAATCTCACAGATTTCTTTTACTTGCCAAAATATAGAGGAGAACGCGAGTAACCAAATTCAAACTAGAAAATTACACCAATAAAAGAAGTATCAAGAATCTCACAGTGTGTTATAGTCAAATGAATCAAGCCCTTACTAAGACAAACAACCGACTTTGTTTCGAATTGTTTTTCCTGTTGAGATCTTATGCTCCATGATTTTCCCTGGTTGGCTATCTCACCAATTGGCGATGAAGGGTTAAAAGAAGATGTGTACGAGGAATGGCCTGTATGAAAATCCCTTGATAAAGCAGGTTGAGAAGGTGTTGATGCATTTAGTGAGAAAGTTGGTTATGATGCATCACTAGAAAGAGAGCCAAAAGTGTTGAAATCATCAAAGGACAAAATGTCATCCCCAGCACTTGTAGCTTGATTTACTGAATGCAGACAATATGCTAATATATCAAAGGCGAACAAAATGATTCTAGCAAGGATACGTTGTGTTGTTCTTTTCAGAGGGGATTGTTTTCAGGGGGAAGGGAGGCCAGGGTGTTTCTGTTTTCTTTGAAGGGGGGGGGGGGGGGGATATATATAGAATTTTTGGAGGCATGACATCACTTGTATCTTCACATAAACTTGAAGCAACACATTTAAAATTCCATTTGAGTTGAAAATATTGTCCAGATGTGCACTTGAAGAGCCTATACCTAGCATTGATATAAGCAAACCAGCACATTGCCTTAATTTTATTTGCCACATGCTCTTAAGATGCAAAGCATACGTGATTGCATTTGGAGACATGCCCTCGCTTGTCATCTACTCAAAACAGCCTAGAGCTTCGTGGTCGTGCTCCTTTAGGGTATACCCCACAATCAATGCATTCCAAGAGACAACATTCCAGATAAGAAGCTCCTCAAGCACTTGTTGTTCTTTCTCAAGTACACACTTAACATACATGTCAATCAAGGCATTGCCAAGCAAGGTGTTCGTTGTCAACAACAACTACCTATCAATATCATCCTCAATTCATTTGTCGAAGTCATAATATTATGTATTGCCACATAAATTCAAGATGCAGAATAGATGATTGCAACTCGATTAGATGACCTTCCTTTGCATTCATTGAAAGGACCATCCTTGGTGGGAGTATCCTAGCAATCGGTGTGTGTCAAGATGTGGAATCCTTGAGAGGAACCTACTCAAGTGCTTTTTGTGATTTCTAAAATACACCACATTTGGCATACATGTCGACCCATGGAGCACTCACCAGTATGGGGATTTAGCACCATATAGTGCATCAAGAACCATGACTCTTTTTCCTAGTCTAGTAGGACCCCCAACATCAAACTTGAGGCCTTGCAAATGTAGTGATTTCCATGTGTATGAATCTATCCATAAAGCTTTTTTTTAAACAAAAAAAGGGGGATGCAAAGCTCAATCATCATCCACGCAAGTGCAGACGATTGGTGAGTTTTGAACCCCCCCCCTTTTTTTGATAAAAAATAGCTTTATAGATAGCTGAATACACATGGCAATAACTATCAATAGTGTCTATATAGACATGGGAACAGCTCTAGATCATTGTGAGTGAAATGGTGAGATGGTGAGGTGGTTAATCTCCATGTCTATGAATCTATCCATAAAGATGTTTTTTACAAACAAAGGGGTGAAAAGCACACCCATCGTCTGTGCGAGTGGACGATGGGTGAGCATTGAGCCCCAAAATAGCTTTATGGATAGCTTCATACACATGGCTATTAACCATCTCACCATCTTATTGACAATGATGTAGAGCCATTCCCATGTCTATATAGACATGTAAAAGAGGGATCGCCATGTGTATGAAGCTATCGATAAAGATATTTTTTACAAAAAAAAGGGGGGGTGCAAAGCTCACCCAACACCCTTTTTTTTGTAAAAAATAGATTTATCGATAGCTTCATACACATGGAAATTTCTCCACAAACGATGGTTGAGCTTTACACTAGAGGGCCGACAAGGGGAGGTGGTTATTCCTTCCAAAATTTAGCTATGATACATAGTCAGGCAAGGGTTACATACCATCAGGCAAAAGCCACGCGTAGGCATAACCATGGCCACCTAATTGATGCACAAGAACAAAAACGAGAGATTTTAGCAACTTGTTGTGTAGATATTTCATAAGCTTGACGCATACAAAAAAAGTCCAAAAAGAAGGGGATGGGCTAGAGCCCTCCCATCATCCCCCCTTTTTTGTTCTTAGCATTAATTTGAGTGCATTGATGTTGTCCTTCAAAAACAATCCGCATGTACTATCAATTTGCTTCTGTAGCTTCTCGTCAATGTTCCTCAAATGCCGCTCATTTTCTCTTTCCAAAATTTCTAGCGTTGCCTAACTTCATCAACTCTTCAGCCTTGAAACAAATGTAGGCAGTCTTGCTTTTACAAACAAACACCATCTTTGCGAGCATAGCACACACCAGAAGCAATGTGAGAAACACGTTTATGAGATGAATGCTCTTGATAGTGGAGTTCCGTTGTCTTTATCCACAAGACGCTCCATGAGGTGTACAATTGCAACCTACCCTAAGGCTATGTCTGTCTCTCCTTGTACATGCACGACATAGTCTATGTATGTCTCACGAGCGTTGTTCACAGTGTGGACGAATCAATTTCAAGCTCATTTTTTAAGTGGATGGATCAACTAGATGCACCGATTTCTAGCTTATTCTCTAAGTGGATAGATCAGCTACTACACAACACACATGGACCACCATGGCATATCTCATAGCACCGATACAAGGAGATATATGGAGAGGCTAGCTAGCCCTTAAGTCATTCCCATAGCGAGTGCTACAGGGGATATGAAATCATGACATCATGGTTTCTATTAGGTGGATTCAACATAGATAGACTGCCTTCGTTTTAGTACTCCTTGCATATGACTTCATGGTTTCAATCACATGGCTTCAACATGAATAGACTGCCTCTGTTTTAGTACTCCTCGCATAAACCCTCCCTATCTCTCTGAGAGTTACCCATCCCTAGGGGTCTATGCACAAATTATACAATTTGCATATATATCATAGTTGCGGAAGCGTTTGCATAGGGGAGGAATTCTCAACACCCGACCAAGAATGGAGTTTAGGCCATGAGCCGGCACTGCATCTAGAGGCACCTAGCGACTAGTGCTACCCCTAAATGGGTGTTATGAATGAAAGTGTTCTCAAGGAAAATATAACATTGTGGAGGGTGAATATATGTGTACATCGCATTGCAGGAAGAGAGAGAGAGAGAGAGAGAGAGAGAGAGAGTATAGTGGAGGGTAAAATAGAGTGCACAGAGACATGAGAGAATGACAACAAAGAATCTTTAAATGATCCATCTAAATGGAACAGGCAACCGTATATTAATGCAATGACAAAATCTAGGTATACCATAACATCAAGAAGTTTATAACAAAATGACTAGCAAAGCATCGGATCCTGTGTAGGGATCGACCGGTCCACCGATTCACTTCCGCCATACTACGTACAGAGAGAATTTCACTTCATCGGGAGAGAGCTAGAACACCTCCAACCTACCTGAGATAGACATAGACTGAGGCCGCTTTGCCTCCCTCCATGAACCCGAGATCTGAAAGGATCCCAAGTACCAGTAGGTGGTAGGGTATCAACACCAACCATACCAGTTTAGGCACCATGCCTCTTCAATGCCCAGCATCGAGTGTTTAGGCAAAGCGAAGGCAAAATCCTCGACACTTTAGCCGTATAGGTCATTCACCCCCCGATGCACTAACCATGTAGATGAGCCTAACCAAAAAAAAAAAGACCTAGGCAACACCCTCAATCCAGCAAAGCCCCAGGTCAAAGACCCTTTTATCTAAGGCTAAGCAATGTAGGTGATCCTAGTCTTGTAGAGACACTGCCATGCGAAACATAATATGTGAGTTCAATCACAATAGAACCTTCCATATGCACAATCAATCTTTTCCAAGCAGTTAGATTGTACAAGGTCTCTACCCTTACATGTCTATCATAAACCATTCGGATCACTTTATGATCTAATCCGAAAACCATAAACCATAACCCAATCACATCACATGGGTGAGCACTCCACCCAACTCGGGTGAGGCACAACCAATCCTACATAACTACTTTAGAACATAACATGGTTGAAAAAATTTCGTCAGCATAACCATATCCAAAAAAAAAAAAAAACAAGAGCCCACTGGCTTCCACCATAAAGTCACAACCATAATCCACCAGCGAATCTCAACCTTTATCCACAAACCATATTCTCATTGAACCAACTCCCACACTTGGAGTTTGACATATCCTCTACAGTCAATTGGAGTCCACACACATGACTCTTAAGACATGAGCTTTTCATGCATAAAATAAGTCCGACCAGAAACTAAACTTGATATAAAAATCCAACTTTTATAACATCTAATCATGCAAAGTTGATGCATCATATTTGCAATTCACCTCTCTAGCACATAGAGCTAGTTTTGACCATCCACAAGGCTACACACATCATATGATAACATTCCATCACCATAAACATGATGCAAAACAGCTCCGACCCTTAGGTCGACCATAAACCACAACTTCACATATATGCAAAAAACAACTTTTTGCCATTTTTGGGAGCATGCATAACATGAAAATGAAAGTGTTTGACCTCAAACTAATGCATCAATCTCAGCTCCATAATATAGACTAACACTCTATCACATCACTTTACCCATATGATACTCACACAAAAAACGATAACACAAAAAGAAAGCCGCTTTATTCATATCTACCTGTGCGGTTCGGGTTGACTAACCATATACATTTACATGAGTTTATGGACATCTAATACTTGAAATCAACTCACCAACATAAACCCTAAATCATACATAAACGGATTGGTTAGCTCACAACGTCATATTGTATCCCCCCTAGGTAGTACCCCTACATGCGTAGGTAAAACCGGTTATGGAATGATTAATAACTCGCATACCCAAGGTGATAAGGGAGACCTAAATACATTTATCATCAAGTTTAATGTATCTTTTCCCATCCAGTGAATCTATATAGTGGTTCTCCATGGAGTCTGGAGTCCAAAATTTTGATTGTGCAGTGGGCAACAAGCTATTTTTTGACCATATCTCTTAGCTTGTGCGTGATGTTCACATGACACCACAAAGAGAAAATGTTTTAAATCATGTGTTTTATCACTGGCTTAAAGGGTTCGGACTAATTCATAGCGGTTTGTGATTTATGACGAAAACAGTGTTCCTACTGCTTCTATGACATGAAACAAAAAGCGCTTTTTATGCACGCACGTGATCATATATACATTTTGTGCATAAATCAACGTGTTGAACATGATAAAACAATCATGTGGCAACTTCATACGTACTCAGAAAATCCATACATGCACTCGTATATGAAAAACAATCACCGAGAGGGTGACTACTCAGAAAAACGAGATAGAGAGAGAGATGATGATGGCTATGGAGTTTAGAGAGTCTCACAATGCTTTAGAATTGATTAGGGGTTATTGAAAGGCTTCTTTCTTTGCCGCAAGAGAGCGGTGATGAGAGCTACGTAGAGGTATTCAGCACGAGAGCTCTCCGAGAGCGTGTACACCATGAAACGAGAGAGGAGATAGTAAGCAAGTAGAGAGAGAATATCCTTCTTCTTCTTCTTCTTCTTCTTCTTCACGTAAACGGAGAAAAGAGCTTATGGAGATGGTGATGAAGAGCTTGCACCACTCCGTATAATAGGTATTGCCTTGTGATAGTAGACGCAACAGACGGCACTGAAAACTGAGCACTAGAGGTGAATTTATAAGCACCGGGCAAGAGTGAAGTGAGCCCCAAGCAGAAAACTAGCGCCAGTTTTTGAGCCAGGAATAGCTGCAAGCTTTTGGGAACTTTGCTAAAAACATGGCTTGGCTTTTGGTGGTCAACTCTCCCACTTACCATCCAATTTTTACAGTAAAATTGAACAATTGAACACTATCCGGCCAACTAATGAAACCTTGACTAGACTATACCACACCGTGATGTCCCGACATAATTATGAATTTCTCGTACTGCCCTGGCCTATTTATGGGACTTCTTTTTATAGAATTAATTTTCGTAAAAATCCCATTTAGTTTCGTTTTTTCTCCGGGTGATCATTTTTAAATCCGACGAAGACTAAAATTAATATTTTTATGTTTAGGTCATCCTAAAAAGCATATTGCTTTTCAAAGAGGCCGAAAAGCACAAAAAGCTAAAAATAGCATAATAAGAAAAAAAAATCTAAAAATGAACCACATGTTCCCGTTGTCCACCGAAATAAGAAAGCGGACTCGCTTTTCACTAAAAAGCACTAAAAATTGTGAAAAACTAAAAATAGCGTGAAAAGAACTCAAAAAGAAGATTTTTACAAAATTGAACCATAGCTTCCCTGGAACACATAGATTAAGCATCCGACCTTACTTTTTTTTTAAAAGCACCTAAAAGCATGAAAAAACTAAAAATAGAAAATTTTCTCAAAATTGAACCAAACGTCCGTCTGACCTTTTGGAACATGGAAACGACCTTGCTTTTTACTTTAGAACCTTACAATAATGTCAATCAAGCATCTTAAATCAAAATTTAACAAAATGAACATTATAATTTTTCTTATTTTCAAAAGAGACCCAAATTTTGGGGATCTTACATCCTCCCACACTTGAAAAATTGGAGGTGTCCTCACCTTGACATGAATCTGGGTAATTTGGCCTCATTACATCATCACATTCCCAAGTGGCATCTTCCTCATGATATATTGACCATTTGACAAGTTTTTCAAGAATGGTCCGATTACGTAAAGGCTTAGACTTACTTTGAAGTATCATTTCTGGATATAGTTCAATAATTCCATCGGGAGAGGTAGATAATCAAGAATCATCAAAAATGTGTTGTGGATTAGGTACATACTTCTTGAGTAAGCTGACATGGAGAAACGCTGGGTTGAACCAATCCTTGTTCAAGAAGTTGAGTTAGTTGCTCCTCGAGTCCCGAGATTCAGGTACCGACATTTTTTTGTATGGTCTATGGGCAACTGGTTGAGCTCCTAGAGTAAGATCTATTGCATGATCATAATCACGCTTGGGTGGTAATTGTGAAAATTCTTTGGAAAATACATCATCAAGTTTTGTTATCCATTTGTGTTCGATGTGAATCTAACATCTTCTCCTTAGGTTTAAGCATTACTGCGTAATTCTTTCAATCTTCCTATGACCCTTCATAAGTTTGGTAAGTTTACTAGTCTGAGCTTAGGCTTTCCCCGTTTCCAAGTAGCTGTAACCCTGGAGTTTTGATCATTTTTGAAAGTCAATGAAGCATATTTACAATGCATGTGAGCCTCGTTGGCCTTAAGCCAATCCATTCCTAGGATCCATCATAGACTCCTATGGGTAAGAATATGACGTTTGCAGAAGTATTACGACCATCTAAAACAAAATTCAAGTTACCACTGAAGTAGAAGATTTAACCTTCCTACCCGTAGCTAATTCCATTGTAAGGTCTGTATCAGAGTGTTTAGGCAAAATGAGATTTTTGATGCACCTATTTAAATTAGCACTTTGTCAAATCCATCTGCTAACCTATCGAGCTTTCAAAATCTCCCCAGATACGCACATATAAAAAAATTTGAACATAGTATATATAAAATATACGCTATTTCAAAAATTATATATTACATACATATACATATATACATATACACACATATATATATATATAATTTATATATAGAGTATAGTTTTTTATATCCCCAATTAAGCGCTTTAAAATTAAAATGAACATAGTATAGTATATAAAGAATATATGGTATTTAAGTATATAGGATATATAGTTACATTACATTATATCAGTACCAGTCAGGTCTAGTACTAGTCCAGTCCTGTACCAGTCAAGTCTAGTCTAGTAGCAATTCAGTCTAGTCCAATCCAGTCAGGTCCAGTACTAGTCCACCAATCCAGTACTAGTCTAGTCTAGTATCGGTACCAATCGAGTCCAATACCAGTCCAGTAGCTATACACTATCAGTCCAATCTAGTACCAATCAATTCCAGTCTAGTACGGTCTAGTCTATTCAGGTTCAATATTAGTACCAGTCAGGTTGAGTATCAGTCCAATCGAGTATGAGTCCAATCCAGTACTAGTCCAGTCTAGTACAAGTACCAGTCCAGTCCAGTACCAGTCCAATCTAGTCTAGTATTAGTCAAGTTGCGTCTAGTAGCTGTCTGGTCTAGACCAGTCAGGTCCAGTCTAGTCCAGTCCAGTATCATTCTAGTACCAGTCAGGTCTAGTACTAGTCTAGTCCAGTATCAATCCAATATTAGTCTAGTCCAATACCAGTACCAGACCAGTCCAGTCCAGTCCAATAGTAGTACAATACCAATCAAGTCCAGTCTAGTAACAGTCTGGTCCAGTCCAGTTAAGTCCAGTCCAGTCAGGTTAAGTACCAATACCAATCAGGTCCAGTACCATTCTAGTCTAGTACCAATCAAGTCCAGTCTAGTAATAGCAGTCTGGTCTAGTCCATTCAGGTTTAGTACTAGTACTAGTCAGGTCCAGTGCCAGTCCAATCTAGTACTAGTCCAGTTCAGTCAGGTTAAGTACCAATACCAATCAGGTCCAGTACCATTCTAGTCCAGTACCAGTCAAGTCTAGTCTAGTAATAGCAGTCTGGTCCAGTCTAGTCAGGTTTAGTACCAATACTAGTCAGGTCTAGTGTCAAAATCTAGTACTAGTCCAGTCCAGTACCAGTCAGGTCCATACCAGTCCAATCGAGTACCAGTCTAGTACGAGTCAGGTCCAATACTAGTCCAATCCAATACCAGTCCAGTACCAGTATCAATCTAGTACCAGTACCAGTCCAGCCCAGTAGCAGTACAGTACCAGTCTAGTCCAGTAATGTTATATAATATTTTTCGTTCATAGTTTGATATATATATTTTTGGAGCAAAGTTTGTTCATTTCACCGTTTTTCCATAGTCTAGGGCTTTATTCTTATCGTTTCCGTGAAGTTTCAAATTTTGACTCAGGACACCTCCAGGAACCAGTTTTGAGGATGCTAAGGTCAAAATTTAGAAAAGTTTTGTATGTAGGAATTGTAGTCCTCAATACAAGGAAAAATATTTCTTCTTCAAGTTTTTTTATATTCCTTTATTTTGATACTCGTTCCAGCCTATAGATTAGGGAAAATGTGAGAAAATGCTTTTTTGCACTGTTTTTGTAGAAATTGTCAACTTGCAGGTGAATTTTCGGCCAAATTGAGCAGGGTATGGATTTTTTGCATCACACAAGTATTTGGGAGTTATGGCTTGTTGAAAATGGCCGAGAATTGTGGACTTTAAAATTAAAAAAAGGTAAATTATGGCCGCTTTACTAAAGACCGGAGAGAGATAAAAAATAGCCAGTACCAGTATAACAGTATACCAGTATCAGTATTTTTGGGCCACTTTGCTAAAGACTGGAGAGAGTATCAATATAATGATCGGTACTGTAATGGTATTTTGTACTGATACTGGTATTGTATTGTACTGGAGGTACTGGTACTAGTATTGGTATTGGTACTAGTACTCGTACTGGTATACAATAAATAGTAATATATATTGTATATAGTGTATATAGTAAATAGTTAGGTCGAGTTTGGTTCTACTTAGTTTGGTCTTTGTATCTACATAATGTGAATGTCTAAGCTTAGGTTTGAAGCATTACTACTTTGGGAACCAATTGTCTACTTTCTTGAGCTAACACAGGCCTTTACCATCTCTCTCGCGTGCACGCATCACGTTGGTGCCTCTTCTCTCTCACACAGTACTGTCATTCCGGCGCCAAAAGACAAACCGCAAAGAACCGTTCAACGAAGGAAAAAAAGGGGGGCGCAGAGCTCCCCCATCAACCGTGCGCGTGCGGATGATGGGCGGGCTCTGTGCCCCCCCCTTTTTTCCACGTTGAACGGTTCTCTATAGTCTATCTTCTTGCGATGACTGGCTTTCTTCAAGTTCTGATTAGTAACGTTTTTGGTGTTCATGTCAAATCTATCTGATAAATTGTATGCTTTAATCCAAAATTGCAAAAAAAGGGGGAGGTAGAGCTCCCCCATCATCCGTGCGCAGATGGGGCGGCTCTACCTCCCCCTTTTTCTTTTGATTTGATGATCTTTGTCAACGGTATTGTAAGAAAAATGCTTTTGATTAAGGTTTTTGAAATAAAACCTACATTATTTGATATATATTTGTTCAATAACCACATAAAAAATACACAAAAAAACGGGGTTCTTTGCACTTGACACATCCAATGCGTAAGTTTGTTAATCGCATGTTGACTCTCATTTTTTGGGCAAACAATGCTTGTGTTCAACTCTTTGTTTTCTATTTTTCCGCAGCATTTCGAGGGTGCATGTCATGCCAAACATCACCCATGAATTTTATAAGTTTCAAAGATTTGGCATGGCACATAAAGATTCAATCCTTCAAAAATTGGCACCCGATATGAGAGAATGGGCTAGGGTGGAGATGATTGTGGAGGCAAGGTATTACCATAATGCTACACCATGGTACAACACTCCATGTGGATTGATATCTCAACTTGTGTGGAAGGTGATACCTACTCTACATGTTGGGTAATTAATGTAAAATTTTATTATGGTCTCAATACAGTGTTTTGTATCAGGATGAGTTCACTACATCTATGTCCAAAGAAAGAGCAAAGCTAGATAAACTTGGACTAAATGATGTTGAGAAGAAGAAGAGACTAGACAAGGCCACAAAGGTAGAAGAGGAACGGTTGAGAGATAGGGGCTACAAGTACTTATCAATCGCCAATCCTCTAATGGTGATGAGTTCTTCAAGTTTCTTTTTAGCATTAAATGGGATGAACTTGGAATGTTAAAGATCACTAGAGATAAGCTCTATTGTTTGACAAGCTCTAAAATCACTCTTGAGAGGTATTGAAGCTATTAGTTTCTCATTTTTAATTGTATTCGTTCCATTTCGTTTTTCTATATGATGAAGTGATATGTTGTTCTTATTGCTTGTAGAAAGAAGATAATTTTGCACCTCATGAGCCTCATTAAGTCTAAGGATCCACAATATCTTCATTTTGGTGATTACATGCTTTATAGAAGTTACATGAAAAAGGAGACTTATTGGGCTCACTTACATGGGGAGGCTACACTTATGTTTTGAAGGCTGCAATTAGGTCTCCCCAATCTCAGAAAAAATAAAAATTATCTCAAAACATATTAAGTGTATAAGTTAAGGGTGAGTTTAGGAAATGAAAAAACAGATCAAAGTGGAAAATCAACAGACATATGAAGGTGGAAAGTCAAAAGACATATGAAAGTGGAAAGATAAAAGACCTTTTGTGTCAATATAAAGAGGTGATTCTTTTCTCTTTTATTTTCTGTTTAACATTTTCTTCTCTTCAAAGTGTCCTCTCTCTCTCTCTCTCTCTCTCTCTCTCTCTCTCTCTCTCTCTCTCGCAATGTTGCATCCTTATTTTATAGCTAACACCGTTGCATATCTTTATGCTTTGCTATTGCCATGGCTAGGTGCTATAGACTAGCGCATCATTTTGTTATTTTTGAGGGAATCTTTGAATTAAGAATACCTTTTATTTCATTTTTAAGTAAAAGGTCCAAAACTATCAATTTTTTTTTACCTATTCTACAAGATGAGCATGAAGAATCATATTTTGCAGATAGACATTTGACCATTGTTTTTAAAAGAATATAGACATGTTTTAATTTACACAAAATCAATTTGAGTATGCTTTTTGATTGTTATTATGTATGTAGGCTTTTATTTATCTAATGGATGCAGTAAAATCTTCCAACTCTAGTGAGAAGATGCCGAAGCTTGTGTTGTCGGCTAAGAGAGAGATTTACAAGTTTGCATTTTCCACGTGCACTCTTTGCAAAAAAAGAGCATTTCATTTTTTTGCCATGGTTTGGTGACAATGGGTCATTTTTAGACGGATGAAATATCATTTTGTGTTTACAAACAATCCGCAAATTCCCTTTGGAAGCCCAATATGGGGTGGATGGTTTTTTTGACAATACACGCGTGTATAATGTCTATGTTGAAAACACTTAAATCCCTTGTGGGAGCCCAAGATAGGGGTTATGGTTTATTTTGAAAAAGTGTTCTCCATACAAAGGAGACTCTAGCATTTTTTTTTTGGATACATGACATTTATTATATCATTGTGTTTATGTGCTTTTCAAAGTACATGATGCTCTAAAAATTGTGTAGATGGGTTATGCAATGCGTTGAGGTGCAAGAATTGAACGAAGCCCCATTATTCACTAGAGAGTGGATTAATGTACGTGATAAGAATACAATGTTCTCCCCCTCTTTGATTGAAAGGAATATGATCACAACATGGGAAGACAATGTTTGTCCTTGGTGGTTGGATTATCCACTAGGGGTTATTCCAAAGCAAGAGTTTGAATTACGGAAGTGTAAGTACCTTAACACTAGTGGCTCTTCTCTTTTGAGAATGTATATAATTACTTTAGTGCTAATTTATGTGATATTGTGCTATATGGTTGTTGAGTGAAGGGTTTCAAAATAAGAGTGATGAGTACTTAGAGGAGACACAAGAAGATTCTCTCTCTCCCGTTTCTCAAGGATTTACTCAAAACACCGTTGAGAGTGGTTCTTAAGGTACAACACTAGCAAGCAATGTACTCAAGAAGGGTTAAGGGAAAATGGAGCCTCCAAGTACATCAAGGATATCCACTCCTTCTTCTTCAATGCCTCCCATTGTGCCATCCACAGAGCCCTGCATGTCCTCTTTCGCAAACCACTATACCCCATATGGAACCCTCTTCTAATGTGCCCACTACATCCTCATTGGTGCATACTACTTCATTTGTTGTAGAGTCTTCACTCGGGCGAGAGGCTTGGGAGAGAAGGCCGATCACACGATCTGTTGGTAAGTTTAAGAAAATTGTTAGCAATTCTGTCTTCCATATTTCCTAATTCAAAGCTAATTTGGATAATGCTTGCAGGGTTCCATTACTAAACCGTTGTAGATGATTTTCTTGTGGATATATCACAAATTGATAAGTTTTCCCTTGAAGGGTATATTTCCATAATGCCTACTTATTTGCATTTTCTTCTTGCATTGTTTCATGATTTTGAACATGATTCATGTTTGGTTTTCTTATAGCATCAACAAATTTTTAAATTTTTTGTGACATAGAATACAAATCTATATAGCAAAGATGGTGTGCCATGTTGTGAGGATGCTAGGCTTATCTTTGCAGATTTTCCTACAAGTTTGCTTGTGGATGGTCTAGGACCAATCCCATTGGGTAAGTAACTTTTCTTTGGACTAGTACCTACAACTAACTATGGTTGTATACTTACATGTCATTATTCACTTTTGTAGAGGGCATGAGTGTTCCCAAGTGGAACACATTTCCAGGGGTCTAGTGACAGAGTGCATGGATGTTGCTCGTGAGTTTTTGGCCGATGAGGGGTTTTTAGTCACCATGTGCATGGCCGAGCATATTGGAAATTTTATTGAAGATGCAAGTAGGGTAGGACTTGTGCTCTTACGTACATGGACTCTCATGCATATCAGCATCCACTCACTAGAGAGGCAGTGAGATAACAAACTTAGCTTCATAGTTTAATTTCCTAACTAAAAACATTGTAGCTATGACATTCATTCTTTGAGTTATTTATTTATGCAGGTACTTGATCTTACCATGTGTCTTTGGTATCGTATTGGCCATCATGTGTCTCACTATGATAGAGAGGTAGGGAAGAAAATTGCCAAGAGATTGTTTCCAGCAGATTGTAGCTACATGATAGATGATGTAGTCTTCCCCATTGAGATTGATGATGTTATTCTTAGAGGCGGGGCAGAGCGGTCTTCTTTATTCTTTCGGTAAGACTAGTCCAAAGTATGATACTAGTGAATGTTATGGTATATATGTGTTTGCATTAGGTTTCTAACTTACTTTTTATATGGTCAGGTGGTTGCCGGCAATGTTTACTAAGCCTCATGACTATGTTTTGGACTTGTTTGCAGGGTGTGGTGGTTTGGGCCGAGCTTCTATGGAAGATATGAGGCATTGCATGTGTCTAGAGCTAGATTATGTGCTCTATGAAAGATGTTTGACCAACATTGCACGTGGACCTATGAAATGTTGATTGTGGATACACACTTGGTTGAGGAAACTCTATTCTCAGTACACATCTTGATGTTTTGATTTATGTTTTTATGCACATGGCAGCCATATGACATTGACATGGCAGTTTTGTATGCTCCATACATTTCATTTGGATGTTCCATTTGTGTTTGTTTGGTACACGATGGCCACATGATGTGGAGATGAATTTGATTGGAGCTTTCCTATGTAGTTAGATTATGTTGACACCATTGGCTTGTGTGTTGATTTCTGTGAGATAACAAAATCGTTAAAGTGATGGAAATAAGAGTTTATGTGAAGGAAATCCCATGTGGGAGCCCAAGAAAGGGTGTACATTTTTTTTTTAAAAGAGGTCTCCATACAAAGAAGACTCTGGCAAATTTTTTAAGAAAAACGTTTTCTGTACAAGCTCAAAAATACATTAAAGTTTCATTTTACATAAGCATAGACATGCTTCCATATTTCTTAAGAGTGTTTGGTAGTTGCTGCATTGTACTATGAGGTTTTGAGTTTTTCCACTACACAATGATATTTAAAGATATCATTAGTGTAAAACTAGGGTTTAAAAGCTCAAAAAAACAGTTCCAATTGTAAAAGCTCAAAACTAAAAGCTCGCAAAAATAAAATCCCCCTCATCATGAAGAAAATATTCAATGGTGATTGTCAACTATAACATTCCACCATTGGAGGTGACTAAAAAGCACAATTTGCTCTACTTGAGTTAGAGAAACACAAGCTTGTTACCATGGGAGTGTGCCTTGAACCCATTATTCATGAGAAGTTCAAAAATTCTTGCTCACATTGGTGGTGACTCAATTGGAGATGTCTAAAAAAGGACTAGCTACACCTCTTTTTTCATCTAGGTGCCATACATATATAGCTAGATCTTGATGGTTGTGATGCCTCGTCAGTAGGTAACACTATGCATTTAATAAGGGGGAGTGAGGGGATCATTGATTGAGGTTCACAGGGGGAATCTTGAGAAAAACTAAACCCAAGTAGCGCAAAAATCAAGGTAGTACAAAGGCTCCATCACCCCCCATGACCCAGAGTTAAACCCATGACCTCATGTCTCAGGTTTTGTGTCACATGGACTAACCACCTCACCCACGTGCACATCATGTACCTTCTCTCGTTTTTACAATACTATATTGTGGACCAACATGTGTTGCCCAGGTTTTTGGGGTTTAATTAGTGTCCAGGTTTAATTTTAATGTGACCCCTGCGGTTGCAATTGCCCCTTTTTTTGTGCATGGACTTTCGAGCCATGGTTCCCCTCACCTCGTTTAAAAAATGCAGTTGTTACTTAGTCCTTATGGTTGCGATGACGTCCTTAATATTAAGGAGTTAGAAATTCATCTTCCTAATTTTGTCTTTTTCTATTTATCTCTTTGTGTGGATACACTTCAACTATGTTTGAATCTGTGATTGAAATTTTCATTTTACATAACTCTTAATTAAAAATTATGCTATGCAAATGGAAAGATTGCAACAAAGACCCACTTCAATCTTTAATGTTTAGCTTCAAGTGGACAACATGCAATAAAGGTAAAAAGGAGAAGCATGGGTTTTCTCTAGTCTACATATAGATGAATATCCTGCTCACCTAGATTTCTTACATCGTTCATATATTCTCAACTAGAGAGCTAACTGTAAGCTAAGGTGTATTAAAATCTTTCATGTAGATGAATAGACTAGTCACATGGATATCTTGCATCGTTCATATATGCTCAACTAGAGAGCTCATTGTAAGCTAAGGTGAATTTAAAATCCCACAACAAATCAAAAGATGTAAGAGATTCCAAATTTACGGTCTTAGTTATAGCTTTTAGCTTAGGAGCATTTTTTAATCTCAAAGCCTTGTAACTAATTAAACTTAATGTAAGAATGTACCAAGATTCCAACTAATGAAACGGATGCCCCAAAGTCATAGCCACATAATAGATGCAAGAACATACATGGTAATAGGGGTAGCTATTTGCTCAAAAAATTAAACATCTAGGGTAATGCCTATCAGTTTCCTTCTCTCCTCTCTCCTTTACTATGGTATTTTCTCGACAAATTTTCCATTTAGGGAAATGCCTAGTGTTTTCCTTGTCTCTCCTCCCTTATTTGCATGATTTTGTGGTTATGGATTCAAAGTTTCATAGTGCACATGATCAAAACCCATTTTTCATTTGTAGATATCAACAATGGACTTAGTTTTTTTAAGATGTCTCTAGAAATTGCACAATTTAGATATATTTCTCAAAAGAATAGCAAGATCAACATGTTTGCAGTAAAAGTCAATGTGTAATACTCCTAGGTCATACTTTTCTATCCATAATAAACTAAAAAATCTCCTCATTAATAAGCCATTTACCAAAATTTGTTAAAATATGTGTAGATATTCCAAGTTCTTTTTATATCAAAAAGAGCCATAGTGCAAAAAGTACCTTGAATCAACACAAAGGAATATGTATCGAGTCTAACTGAAGAAGAATGCAAGGAGTCATCTCCATATTGCGAAGTAACAAACACCTACTATGGAATAACTAGACATGGGATATCAGAAGCCCAAAACATTCATAAACCAAAGCAATATAATATACTAAAATCAAAGTTAACATTGAGCTCTACCAATATTGTTGCCACGTATGATTAATAAAAGTCAAAACTTTGAAACACTTTCTCTACAAAAGTAACTATGCACCTTTTTTGGTGGGTGCTAACCTAAACAAAATCATCTCTATCTTGTGCATTCAAAGGATACAACCCCTAAACTTACATACTACAACTACAAGGGATTAAATATCTTACTAGGCACCTAAGGGAGAGGAGCTTGAAGTGTCTACCAACCCAAAATAGTAGCAGAGGAGCTCGAATAGCTTGTTGGGCACCTAAGGGAGAGGAGCTCAAAGTGTCCACCAAACCAAAATAGTACCAGAGGGACAATCTTACGCTTAACGCATGCCAAGAGGACATAGGAGACCGGTCGTGCATGGTGTGTGGTAAAGTGAGACATGTAAGGCTACTCGACCTCATGCATGGAAGGTGCTGACACACGCAAGGCAACTCAAGGTCATGCATGGCAAGTGGTGGCTCATGCAAGGCAAGTGGACACTTGGAAAACTCATATATGGAAGGTGGCCACACATGCAAGGTAGGTTCTCCATGCAATTACATTGGAACTCTCACCTTGGGCAACTAGTGCTTATCCATACCTTTCCATTTTCATCCAAATTGCATACTCACACACACACACACACATTGATAGCTTGGCAAAAGTCCACAAGTTCATACTCTCCCATTCCAATCTCAATTATAAGAGGAAAGTGTAAATATTTGGCACATTGGATATATTAAATCTCTCTCTCTCTAACACACACACACACACAAACACACATTTCTATTTAAAGGGTTGAATAGCCTATTGTAAGGGTCTATTGGTTGGAATCAACTACTCTTTGAAGAAAATAATTTTTTTGGGAATTCTTAACTCTCAGTTGCTTCATTTCACCTAATTGTTACCATGTACATGTGGTAGTGATGTGTGTGAACACACTAGGACTGTCGGGGCATTTTTTCCCTCTTTAGGAGGTTTTTTCCCCCGTGCATTGTATATACACCCATCACTCTAGGGCTATCTATCTTTCCATTGCACACTAAGTAACACACTCTCTATTGTGTGCCTTGAGCTTCCTTCGTCTTCTCCAAGTTGTGTGTGTCTCTCTGCAACCCTAATTCCAACAATTGGTATCAGAGCAGGTTGCGTCCTCTCGGGCTTAGTCGCCAGCTACTCCCGTACACGCCTGCTCACTTTCTTCGATTTCAATGAACTTTGGCGAGCGTTCGTAGGTCGACAAATACTTCAGGTGAGCTCGAAGAGCACGGTCTGCTCAAAATTTTGATTTGGGCTCATTTCGGCCTCCGTGTCCACTACAGGCAGTACTGCACTGGCTATTTCGTCATTTTGTGCAGAATTTCTGTTAGTGCCGTTTTTTGCATAACAGGTGCCTTATAGTCTTCTACGGTCTGTGCTATATAGCACAGGTTGTTCCCGTTCCGTTTCTCCTATTTTCGGGTAGTTTTCACATTAGGTGCAGCATTTACCATGGCTGACAACAACAACACAGATGTGTTCAAGATGTTTGTTGCTGAGGACAGGTTGGATGGGGACAACTACTCTATGTGGGCTTATATGATTCAACATGTTCTTGTGTCAAAGGGTGTCTAGAACATTGTGCAGGGCATTGATGTACGTCCTAGTTCGGAGGATGTAGGCGATGTTGAGGATGTTGCAGGTCTTGCTGCAAGGATTGCTGCTGTTAGAGTTGTTTTGCCTACGGAAAAACAAGCTCGTTGGGATGTTAAGGATGCGCAGGCTCATGCATTGATTGCGTTGTCTGTGAAGCGCACCATTGTTCCTCACATCCGTTCAGCGAAATCTGCAAAACAGGCTTGGGATATTCTAGCTGGTCTTTATGCAAGTCGCAATGAGGCTAAAATTGCTTTGCTGTGTAAAGAGTTGGAGTCGAAGATTATGCATGAGGAAGATGATATGGACACTTTCCTTGCTAGTGTCAAGGATATCAATGAGCAACTCATTTTTGCAGGTGAAGTCGTTTCAGACAGTTCCCTAGTGCAGACTGTTTTTGATGCCTTACCAGATTCCTACTAGACTTTTGCTAGTCCTTGGAGACTTATGACCCAAGGAAATCCAGAAGTTGTCAAGTTTGATGCATTATGCACATTGCTGTTACAAGAGTCACTTTCTAAAAAAAATAGGACTAGGCAGCGTGCAATTGAACAGGCTTTTATTGCTTCTCAAAGAAAGGGTGGTAACAGTACTGCAGCCACTTCTTATGGTTCTGCTGCGAGTGGCAAAAATTATGTTCCTAATGCTTCTGCTGGAAGCACTTCGTCTGGCAATTCTGGTGATAAGGGAAAAAAGAAGATGCGTTGCCATTATTGTAAAGCTAATGATCACTTGATCAAGTCGTGTCTTAAGTTGAAGGCCAAAGAGGCTAAGAAGAAAGAGGGTGGTTCCACTGCAAATGCTGGTTCCACTACAAATGCAGTCATTGTTGAGTCTTCTATGCAAGGAGATTGTAATGCTGATGTTGATGCAGAATGGGCTTTTAGCGCAGAGTGCACTTACAATCATGCTGTCCATGATGCATGCTTGTCAGTTGCTGCAGATTCACATCTTTGGTGTTTTGACAGTGGTGCTACACAACACATTACCTCACATCATGAATTGTTTACCTCTCTCGAGTCTGTCCCTCATGGGAATTCAGTCACTTGTGCCAACAACGCCTCTTATCCAGTTCAAGGAGTTGGAAAGATTGTGCTCACTGCTGCTAATGGCAGTTCCTTCACACTTGTTGATGCACTTTATGTACCTGGGATCAAGAAGAATCTCTTGTCTATATCCGCACTTGCTAGACTTGGACTTGTAGTCAAATTTGTGGATGACAGATGTACAGTTCATGATCTCAGTTTTGGTGATGATATTGTTGCATCTAGGCTTTTGTGCCGAGGGCTGTATAAGCTCACTTTGTATAAGACAAAATTTTGCAAATACTGTTGCAGATTCAAGGGCTATTTCAGATGCAAAACTTTGGCATGCACGTTTTGGTCATCTGAATTTGCCAGTTTGCTGCGTTTGCAGAAATTTGATATGGTTGCTTCTTTGCCGTCTGAAGCAAAATGGCTCAGGTTCTTTGCCGCCTGAACGAGTACGACTAGACAAAGGCTATGTATGTTTGGACTTGATGATTGCAAACCTATTGCCACTCCCATGGAAACAAGTTTGAAGTTGAGTCTACATGATGCTGGAGATCCTGCTAATGTCACTCTTTACCAAACTGCTATTGGCTGCCTCATTTATGTATGCAACACGAGGCTGGATATTTAGTTTGCAGTCTCACAGGTCAGCAGATTTATGCATAGCCCAGGGTCTAAGCATTGGTAGGCTGTCAAGAGGATTTTCCACTACCTTAGTGGCACTTTACATCTTGGCTTGTTTTATCCCAAGGGGGGATCATTGCCGCCAGACTTACATGCTTTTTCGGACTCAGATTGGGCTGGTTGTTTTCACTCGCGAGTGTCCACAAGTGGTTTTTGTGCTTGGCAGTTCATGTATATCATGGTTGAGAAAAAAGCAACCTACATGGTCACTTCGAGTTGTGAGGCTGAGTACAAGGAAGTCTTCACATCTACGGTTGAGTGTGTATGGCTCAGACACCTTATGGTTGATTTGGGTGTTGGACAGGACACTGCCAACACTATCTACACTGACAGTCAGAGCGCATTGGCAGTTGCGAGGAACCCAGTTTTTCATGCTCGCACAAAGCACATTGAGGTGCATTACCACTATGTCAGGGAGAGGCTCTCAGCAGGAGAGATCAGCTTGGCTTATGTGCCAACACAGGACAACCTTGCAGATCTTTTCACAAAGGAATTGTCTTGTGAGAAGCTTGAAGCTTTCCGCAAAGCTTTGGGCTTACTCCCCTTTGTGGACTGATCCTGTCCTCAGGGCATGGCACTTCCCTTTACTCATGTGCTAGCTCTCGTTCACCGCATCACTCCAGGGGGGATTTGTTACCATATACATGTGGTAGTGATGTGTGTGAACACACTAGGACCTCCGGGGCATTTTTTCCCCCGTGCATTGTATATACGCCCATCACTCTAGGGCTATCTATCTTTCCATTGAACACTAAGTAACACACTCTCTATTGTGTGCCTTGAGCTTCCTTCGTCTTCTCTAAGCTCTGTGTGTCTCTCTGCAACCCTAATTCCAACATTAATCACCTTGGCGGAGAAATTGGAGAAGTATTTCTATGGGATTCCTCAAGAACTCAAACATTATTGTTTGAAGTAGAAGACAACAAGAATTCAACAAATGATGGATCATGCTCACGATGGGTATGATTACCTAGTAAGGAAGCTGACCTTTAAAAAGGAAAAGAAGCCTAAAGATCAATCCAAGACTAAGAACCACTCCCAAAATGAAGACAAGAAGAAGAATTTTCGCTTTCAAAAGATGAAAATCAGCAGAGGACCTAAAGATAATGAAGAAAAGATGGAATGATTCAAGCAAGGTAAATGCTTCACATCCGGTCAAGTGGGAGATAAGTCTGTTGAATGTCCCACTAAAATTTTGAAGAAAAAATTGCATCTTCTAAAGCTACAAAGGGAAACAAATGTTGGGTAAGTGGCCTTTGTCCTTAGGCTCCTTATAAACTCCACCTTGTATCTTTTTAAGGGTCTTCATGTGTAAAGCCTCCTATCCAATCATATCCTACATGGCAGCTAGTCATGTGACTACCAAACGCCCTTGATGAGTTGTAGAAGAGTCCAAATGAGTTGTACATGAGTCCAAACCATCTTGCTAACTTCATGGGTCATCCTCATGCTTGTAGGGGTGTATGTTGGTGTCCTCTAGAGCCATACTCATTGGATCTACTACACTAGCTACTTCTACTTAAGTGGCCCATATTGTACATACTTCTAGTGTGAGTTTATGCTCATTAATCTAGTTCACTTTTTGCTTTCTAGATCTTGTGTGTTGTGTCATTGATCATTGCTTATTTTCAATTATGAATGCTATACGTATCTACCCACCCTAATCTAACAACTAATATCAAAGCCATGAGAATAATTAAATTGCTTATTGTAGCATTTTAATTAGTAGCTATTCTCACTAACCAAGCACTTGATTGATAATGTGTGGGCATTCTCTTGGAAAACCCAAGTGAGCTACTCCCAAGGAGAATCTAAGCACATAAATTAGTATATGTTTTGCATGTTTTTGTTCTCCAATATTGTAAACAATTGGTTCATCAATTAACTGGTTCCAATAACTTCAATTTGGAATGGTTGATGGACGATCTAATCGATTTAATCCACCTTTGGATCATTAGAGTGCTTCATTTCCGTACACTTGTCCCTATTTTCATTAATTTGCATTCCCATTTAGTTGTTTTTGGATTCACTCTTCACTTGCATTGCTCACTCCAGTCCAAAGTAATCGTCAAATGCTCTACATAGATCCTTCAAGCTCTACATTTGTCCATCGTATGCTATTTTTATTTTATAACTAAAATTGTATGTGTGTGTGTGTGTTCTCTATGCCAAGCAAAGAATAGCATTTCTTCTTTTGACCTCCCCTCACATGCAGCTCTTTAGAGCACTTGATTACCTCAACATACTAAAAATAGTGGGTGTGTGGCAAGTTGTGGGTTCAAAGGTCCAATTTTTCAAAAGGGCTCACAAACGGACACCAAAACCTTTATCGATCGGCTGCCAAGCCTCACCATATTGATTTTAACAAAGCGAGAACCACATACATAAAATGGAAATCCGTGGGACGTAGCTGACCCGACTAGTTCATGGAGGCTACAAGAGATAGCTAATCTCTCAGAAAACCCAAGTATAAGCCGCTCCTACCCATCCCAATCTCAAATGTGTGTCAGACATCAAAAGCTACTTTCCTAAACGCAAGCTTGACCAGATGATTTTGCATAGCTACGAGTCTCCAAATGCAACAAAACTTTATGCCTAGTATGAGTAGAGTATCCTTAATGCTCTCATGTACTCAAATGTCATTTTTGACATTTGAACAAAATCGCGCATAATATAAACAACCTATTTTAGGTCAGTCACTTTTGGTGTCAGAAGCACTCTATAGCTTCCTCTAGACGTGCTTTACCTATTCCTAAGGTCAAAAACCAATTTTGGTGCGTGTATTGTGCGTAGGAAGCAAAAATAGCTCGTAGGCAACACGACTAAAAACACACTTTCATCGTGAGAAACTTACATTAAATGGAAGAGCTTTCACATGCAAACACGTTGGTATGCTCGAACACCATACGCGAGAGACACAAGGAATCAAAGAAATAGTAGACTCACGTTGAGATTCTACAATAAGTACTTACTTTCATTATCCAAAAACTTAGGTTTTTAATTACAAAAATGAGCTTTTATACCTTAGCCAAGGTTCAAAGAATGGATTCTTAGCTATTTGGGCTCAATACAAAGCTTAAAAATTGCATACAATTACAAACTTGGATTCTCTCAGCCCCTCTAGACTTGTTGACAATCAAAATGGCTTTAGACTTTGTGCGATTTCTCAATATACAAAGGGGTTTAATACAATCAATTGGCTCTAAAAAATGAGTGGTGTGCAGCTAAGCTACTTAGCGGGCTTCCTTGTCGTTGTCCTTTGTGCATGTTGCTCGAGACCCTGTTGGTATGTGTGACGGAGTTCCTTATCATCAATGGACATAAACTGCATGGTTAATTTATTTCTTTGCTCAATTGTGGAGTAACTGACAAATCTCGCTTGTAGATTTGGTGATGATGGGGCCAAAGATCTTGGACCGATAGGTGAAGAAGCCTGTGTAGATGCTTCTTAAAATGTCTACATATAGTAGGATGGTAGAAACATCACCCTAGCATAGAATCCGCGGAGCACTTCTTCCAAGGACTGGTCTCATAAATCATAACAGAAGTCCTTAGCACCTACAAGAAAGGACATCCATGCAGCATAAATTTGCTCTACACAGTGAAAAGTCTGCAACCAAGTTAGGAGAATTTTTGCAATCTTTACCAACATGATGCACGCTAAATCTGGAATTTCACAAAACAGCTGAATATTCGAGGATAATGTTTCCACCATGTATGTTTCTGTGGGTTGATTATTTGAGGGTGGTGGAAACCTGGGGTAGTTGAGAAAAGTAGGCCGCTTTTATTGGAGGAGAGAATGTTGCTTCCAAATTGTGACTCTTGGTATCGAGCACTGCACAGGATCTTGTTTGATATGAGTTGGTGCATTTGTATACAAAATAAGATACCTAGGGTTCCGGTTTAGCCATATCTCCTACCATTTGGGATGTTCCAGTGTTGGGTGGACTTGGAAATCCTTGAGTAGTCTCTCTTTGATTTGGAATACTTCAAACTTTATGAGGGGAAAGGATAGAGCTTGCTGATGCCATGCCTCATTGATATTGGATGGTGTGAGGCGGTTGACATTTATGGAGTGCAGTATCCACTCTTCCCACTGCATGGCTTCCTTCCAGATGGTCTTAGTCTCTTCTTTCACCTACCTCTTTAATGTCGTTTCTTCCTCAGCAGGTAAGTTTTTGGTTGAGCCCCGGGGGATTCACCATGGAAAACTTACCGCACCACGTAAGTGCAGAGGAGGGGGGTTTTTTCACAAGTAACATATGTGTATGAGTTAGGGGCAGGCCCCCAATAATTTATCTCCCAAGCTTGAAAATTAGGGAGGGGGGCATCTTTTTTTTTCTTTTGGGGGGGGGGGGGGGGGGGGGGGCTAACTTGGGTTGATTACTTGTAACTATTGATCATTGATGAGCACTAGAACTCGGATGAATTTAGGGGAAGTTTTTTATCAGGTCACACTTCAAATTTTGCATCAAGCCGGTCATGGATAAGGGAGATTTGGAGCAAGTCAAGGGTTGATTTACACCAACTTTGGATGGGTCAGAATTGGATGAGTAGCTAGAGTGCAGGCTGATCACGCACATAGTTTGAAATTCATACTAAGACACATTGAGGGTACATCCAATTATCAACATAAGTGGTTTCTTAATACGTTGCTAGTCACTATGCTACACACTCTTTGACTAGTTTTACTTAGTTAGATCATGTGAGACCCAATTTTATATGTAAGATAGGGATATGATAGTTTTCTTCATTGATTTTCATATAAGCATAGAAAGGGGGGTCATATTACCTAATATGAGTTGTATATAGGGGTTTTATCAAAGTTGTTCACTCGTAGGTGGTGTCCGTTTTGTATATAGAGTGAATCCCCCGGGGGTTAAGCGGAGGGTCCAACTTCATCATGAGAAATATCTAGCTCTAGAAGACTAGCGTCTTCGGTGGTAGTTGCTTAAAGTCCATAAATTACAGGGTATCTTTATCTTGCATTGTGAAATCTATATGTTCTTCCCTTGGTGTGGTGGCATGTGTCGTGGTAGATGCTTGAGCTTTGCCCAATTCTGCTTTAAGTTGGTCAATTTGCTATTGATATCTCTTATCTTACTTCATAAAGTTGATGGAGAGTCCTCTTCTTTTTAATTTCTCTAAATTTAGCTCCATGTCAAAGTCTTGACTCTTTAACTTTTTGTTTCACTCTTTATATGCCTCATCTGTGCCCTGTAGTGTGGCTACTGTAGGGTTGTCCTTGAGTTGGTTTAGCAATGTATTTTGCTTTTGGCATCTAGCTTCTGACTGTGCCAATTGATTATTTTCAATGCTAAGCTGAATTTATAGCCGGCTGATTGTGGAAGAAAACTCTTGTAGAGACGAGGTGGCTGCTGTGACTTGTTGCTCTTGCTACTGATTCCTTGTCTGGAAAGCTCCAAAATCTGTTGCTGACTTTGCAGTTAGTTCAGCCATTACCTTTTCTTTGAATTTCATGACTTCTTTGTACGATTCTACACAAGCGTTGACCATGTCCATCCATTCATCTAAGAGCCACAATCGCTTATAAAAACTATAGAGCTGTTGGTGTGGCAAGCATAGATCTCATCTTTCATTTTGTCCACCACATCATGTGCATACTGGGAATAATCATCTATGTCCTCCACACTCTCCAACCTTCTTGTGTTGCTCGCTTTAGGTTGATCCGTTGATGTGTCATGAGCCTCGATTGTGATTGTCTCATTTGGCTAGTTGGCTTGCGTACTCTCTATTGGGATGGCTGGTTCATCCACTTGCTCATTGGTAGTTTCTTTGGGTGGTTCTAATTTTGGTTCCCTCTTGCTAGCAATGGGAGTGGTCTCTTCTGGTTGTGGTGGTGTTGTGTCCTTTGATTGTGGTGGTCCGCTTGGAGGAGAGAAGTGTGGAACCTCTTCAATAGGGTTGACTTGTTCTTTAGGTGAGTCCTCTCTAGGCGGTGTATCGTTTTGTCTTGTGCCTTGGCTTGCTCTTGTTGACGTTCTTCTTGGTGATATAGATATTCTAAGCCGACCCGAGGATTATCCTTCATATCAAACATGGGAGTTTGGTTCGAATTTTCATTCTTCTTAGAGATGGTTTCCATTTCTCCAAAAAATCCCCTCTGATTCCTCTCTCCAACTCAAAAGCCACCTTCTCTCTTTCTACGCTTGCTCCTTTTTGGACTGGTTCCTTTGCTGCTACTGTAGGGCGTGGCCATTTTGTGGCTTTTGGATCATCTACATTAGCTTTCCCTTTTTCTCTCTTCTTTCTTTCAAGAGGAGTGTCTTCCTTGGTCGTCTCTTCTTCTTCCTTATCGCCTTTTGCAGCTCTTGCTGCAGTAGCTGTTTCATGGATGGGGACATTGAATAGTCTTGTCCTCGGTCTTGTCCCCACTGGTGGAGCTCTTGTTTGCACTTCTTCTTCACTATCAATCTTGTAGCCATATATTTTTCTCTGGGGCAGGCAATAGATGCTCTACCTGGCCTATAGCATGGTAAGAAATCTGTGCTAGCACTTTTGGAGCTCTCAAGAAGGTGATGTTTTCTGGTTTTTTCACATGAGTGAGAGTTGTGTAAATATATCGGGCGTGGTCCACTTCTGTCATTCCTTCTCTCTTAGAGGCTTGTGTGAATTTGGAAGCCACGGCATGATTTGGGACTGTGTACCTAGGAGGTCTTTTAGCACTAAAATGAAAGTGTTGATGATAGAGCCTAGGTCCCCACTCTATCTCTCTTTCCTTTAGATCCGAGAAGGAGGTTGATCGACTGGTGAAAATGCCAGTTGTGGGTAACCCTCGATCTCTCATGAATTTTCCTCCTCTTTGCAGCTTGAGAGCTTCAACAACCTGGTCCTTTGCGATGTGCACCTCTATTCGAGAGTCATTTAAGTCTGAGATGGTTGCCCTTCCTACTTCTATGATGCTATGTAGGAGCTCATAAGCCCTCTTGTAGTCCACACCAGGCTCCAGTTCAAGGTAGTCTTTAAGGCCAATTCTCTTCCATAATGGCCTGGGTGCCTCTTCTTTGACAAGATCTTGACCTTCCTTTGGCAACATCTGAACTTCCACTTTGGATCCTTGTGATCTTTTGAATGAGACATGGTATATAGTGACATGCTGACTTTCTAGTTGTTCTTTTGACAACTAGGTGATGTTTGCTTCCTTCAGGGAGTCTTCTTCTAGCTGGTATGGTGGAAGTTCGACAAACTTTTCCTTCGTGGTTTTCTTCTTTGCAGCTCTTGAGGTAGATGAGAGTGAACTTGGCAGGACATCATCCAATTCATTGGTCAGACCAAGTTTAGCAAGTCCCAATCAACTAGAAAAACCAATAAGGCAAAAATGAGATCTAAAAAGCACAAGTTTGGCAAAATTAATATTAGGCGTGCCTAAGATACAGATCGATGCAGGTGCATGCAAATTGATGTCAAAGTGAATGCATAGGAAGTGTATGGGTTTTTGGTGATATGCTTGGACACTTGTGGTGAGAGTTGTGCACAAATTTGTGTCCGCTTTGTATCGCTTTTTGAGCTTTTGGTGACTAAAAGAGTTATATTGTGCCAAACTTGATGAAACTTATCAAGGTGCTTTATTTGACCATTGTGGACACGTTTGTGTCTTAGAATTGCAGGTCGGGTCTCCCCTTTAGCATTTCTATCCTAGGCACGCCTAAGATAAGAATGACTGATTTGGGGTCATTTTGTGCTTTTGGCACCTTGATTAGTTGTGACGGTTGATTCTTGATGTTCCATAAAGTTGGGTTTTGAATTGACAGGCTAAAAGTCAGTTTTAGGGCACTTGAGTCTATTTGCTGCGGTAAAGTGCATTTGAGAGTAGGTGTGCATGAAAGGAGTGTACTAGTGTGATGTGGGCTTTGTGAGGGATAGGGGAATCATGCCAATGTGAAAGTGTGCAAAATATGCTTCCATCCTAGCAAATTACCTTCGACACGCCTAAGATAATTTTTACAAATTATTGCAATTTAGGCCCTAATCTTGTCCAATATAACTTCTACTAGGTTAATCATAAAGGGTGAAGCCCTTGGTTTTGTTTCTTGCACTTGTTGGTGGGCCCGATTAGGTTGACAGATCCCCTTTGAGCCGAGCTTTTGAGCCGAGCTTGACTTAGATTCATTAGTCACTAGTTGTATGCCCACTGAAGGTTGGTAAAGCTCCAATGTAAGATGTAGAGTACCCCTTTGAGTTTGAAGTTAAACGGATCAATATTTTGCATTCTTTATAAGTTGGAAAAACACTTCTAAGTTTAGTAGTCCTCTCAAACACTCCATATGACTCAGTAACTTTATTGGACCAGTAGATAGAAACCAGATAGTGCTCATAAGTGCCATGCAACACCCTAAAAGAAACTATTACACAATAATTAATGGATATTCAATGATGAAGTTATGTGGATCTATAACATTAGAGATTTCTATGTAAACTTGGATATGGCTCGATTAGATGCTTTAACAAGTCTGAATACATTCATCCAGCTCCCAAGACGCTCCTTTAGTATCCTATTTTACATGGCTAACATGTTCTATCTAATAGCATGCTATTTGAATTACACCAGCTTTTGATGCTCTAGTTTCAACACTAAATGCCATATGGGGAATATAGTGGAGAATAGCTTAATGCACTTATAAGTTCAAAACTTTGTCCGCATTTAATATGAATACCAACAATTGCTTTCACTACAAGAGGTTGTGTGCACTTGTGATGTTTTGAGTGATGGAAATACATTCGGTTTTTATACTTCCCGGCGTCGCTCAGACCGTTGCTAATAGCGTCAATACAGGAACGTCGCTATGAGTGTCGCTAAAATTGCCGCTATGAGTGTCACGAAAACTGTCGCTATGAGTGTCGCGGAAACTGTCGCTATGAGCGTCGCTATATAGCGATGCTACTAGCGACGCTTACAGGCTACCTATAGTGACGCTTATAGCGACGTTGCAGAGCCTTATATAGCGATGCTTATAGCGACGCTCGAAAATAAAAACATTTGGTGGCAGGACATTGAATGGCCTGCCACCCATCAACCATATTGAATGTTTCAATAACAGAGTAAACCTACATGAATCCAAGATAAGCCCAGATGAACACCTTTTAAACAAAGTGCAAGGTATAGACCCAAAGTAGTCATCCACAAGACAATATAACCATTAACTCCATCATCCATAGTATTGTTTGCAGAATAAAGATACAAAATTGAGAAAAGTACATTGATGAAAGTAAATCAATGACAATTGTACACATCATAGGCAAAATCACTTGATGTTAAGCTTTGCAAATGTAATAGTTACAACACCATTGTCATTATTGAGAAGATATAGATGGTTTTCCAATAGTTACAAAATGACGTATACATGTCATCTTATGACACATATGCTATGACAAAAGCAAACTAATGCTATCTAGCTACAGGTAGACTGACATCGTCTAATTAGATGTCGCATTACATCCAAGCGATGTATCTATCGGATTTTGCAAAAAAAAACAATAAGATAGCTTTCTGTAAGTATAAACATATAATTTACAAAACAATACAACAAATAGAAAAGAGTAAACCCTAATACTAACCATGCCGCCGTGAGAACGCAGAATGTCCATCAAGGTGTTTAAGCCCTTTTTGCCTGCGTACTCGCGCTCGTACGGTGTGGGGTCACGTCATGTCATCAACCACTATTCACAACATACAAAGAATCCATTATGTTAGAATTTAAAGTATAAATAGATGTAACTACCAAACCTAAAGAGCAATGCGGAAACACTTACAAAATCGGCCTCAAATGATGTCCACCTGCCGCTCCCCAAGTGGTGTGAGCTCCCTGCCTCTACTTGCGCTTTGGCTGCCTCCTTTTGTTGCTTCCACTTGTCAGGATTCTCGCGCGCTGCTCGCTTTGCATTCTTCCAATCTTCTTTGGCCAGCCAATCTGATCTATTCCACCCATGTTTTATTGCTTTTTGTACTTCAGAACGATTGTGCTTGTAGTATTTGCGCATTCGAACCTTCATCAGGTCTTCATTGAAACGGTCAACCCGTGTTGACACGGGAAACTCGTCATGCAGCATGCTGATGACCCTTTCTTTTAATTCACTTGGTACTTCACTCTAGCTGTTTAGTATGTAGTGTCTAAACACCTGAGAGCAAAGACCGCGCATGCACGAGATCACCTTCTTGCCTTCATCATCCAAGATGATGCTGCCGTTGAAGTCGACGGAGTAAGGCAAGCCCTCTTGCGTGTGACGCATGAACCTGGGTGTCCTGGGAGGGGTCTCTAGTGTCGTGTCGATGGGGGTACGGACGTCAGGTGTCTCCATTGAGTCTGGGCCCCGAAGCGAAGAGTGTGGATTGGGGTGACTCCTGGAGGAGTAGGTAGTGGTATATAGGTGGGAACGGCCAATAGCCATGCAAAACCTGGCGTAGATGGCAATGTCGTGGCTGATGTGGGGGCGGGCAAAGAAGGGGAAGGTAAAGAGCCTCGTCGAACACGAGGCGGTGTTGAGGCATTAGCGTCGGCATCCCCACAACAACCACCGCCGCCACCACTAGAGCGTCGGTGCCTAAACGAGTGTGAAGATCGTCTCATCGACACCGAAGCTTCAGAGCGCACTGAATGCTCCAAAACAGAGGGAGACACTAAAGGAGTAGAACGACGTGATGGTGCTCCAAAGGGATGATGATCCTCGTAGCACTACCTCTGCTGGGGTGACAAAGAAGAAAGAAACTCATTATCATCCATACCTGCATTAAACACACAAACATTTAATCTTAATATTGAATGGAGAAGAAAACATAGACAAGTAGAGAGAGAGAGATACAGAGAGAGAGAGAGAGAGAGAGAGGACTCATAAAGGGGGAGGGATTCTTGTGTAGAGAGATTCCTATGAAGTTCTTGTGAATTTGTCTCCCGTGTGCATTCTACGTATCTTGTAAAAGCATTGCGCTTCGAGTGCGATGGAGACTGAGGCTGCAATTGGAAGGAGGTGATCCGTCTTTGCTCATAGATGTTGCTCACCCCTCCACTAGATCTAGTTGATTGGTTGAAAGAGACCCTAAGAAGAAATAGTAGTGCTTCTGAGCGTCTCTTTCATCCGATCAACTAGATCTAGTAGAGGGACGAGCAGCATCTATGAGCAGACACGGATCACCTCCTTTGCAATTGCAGCCTCAGTCTCCATCACACTCGGATCGTAGTGCTCATCGGCATATCAGACTTTCACAACACACCGAGGAGTGTCCCTGCTTGTGAGAACATACTTGAAGCATACGTACCTGGAGTGTACACAATGACGATTAAACACAATTTAAATTTCTCAAGTATAGCCACGTGAATACAATATATAAAACGGAGCAAAATTGTTCAAATACAATGTTTTATGGCTTTAAGAGGTCTCTCTCTCATCCTCGTATATCTCAACATAACTCCCTATGTCTATATAGAGCTCTCCGTTTAGGCAGATGTCCTCCGTTTCATTTTGTAGATCCTCTGCATGCACCCCATAGAGAGTAGCAGCTTGATGCTCATCTGGCACCACCTCAGCGGCTTTTGACTGAGCATCTTCTCCAATCTCCTCCATTGATGCCGCTGTGATTGGCACACGGTAGCCCTCATACGTCCGTGCACTACGAGGGGCTACCTCTATGACGTACCACCAGTTTGATGCAGACTTTGTAGGATGAAATATCACTTGCCAGAGCCACATAGCTTACATGAGAGCTTCCAAGCACATAACTTCTAAAATTGGATAGCTTCCAAGCACATAACTTACTTGTTCACCATGCTCGGGTAGTACGAAAGTGTCTCTTAAGTCAGTCCATTTTTTAGTTGAATCCACTTCAAGGAAACTAGACTCTCCTCTGCGCACAGTAGCCTTGCGACCCTCCATGTTTATCTTGAACCATTGCACGTCGAACAAGTCGACACAAAATCCTCTATAATCGATCCTCAAAATCTCTTGAAGCATGTCGAAGTAAGTGAGTTCCGCCACCACAGGATCTGCATCAGAGGACCGTTGTCGACTAGACTGTTAAAATTTTCCCATGATTCCACAATCTTGAGTAAAAATATTTTTGTCGATCCGTTCCACCCTAAAATGTCGACCTTTACACCATGCTGTTGTGTATGACATACTACAACCAATAAAGATTATGAGTGGCCATTTAAACATCTAGAAAGTCACTAGTCGTACATTGCAAACTTACCTTGGTCACGCAACCCCGAGAGTACTCCCATTCCTGCTCAGTCACTTCTTCACCGCACTGTTGTGCGCTTTTCAATTGGTTGTGCAACCATCTTAAGCTCATGAATGTTGATAGGCTCTCCACACCTGTTGGATAATGCATCAGTGATCGTCTTCCCTGTGTCCACTCGATCCATGCCCTTTGTCGCTCTTTCTTTGCATCCTTGTATTGTGAAATCCACTTTTGCATCACTGGATTGTGAACCATGCAAAATCGATTGATTTTAGCCTCTAGATCTTCCGTCGTCTTCTTCTCAACACCGAGATTGTACATGACAATCCCAGATATGCGCTCATCATCTATGGTTATCAAATCCGTCTAGCCACTCTCCAATGTAAACTATGGACTCTGATACCAACCAACCTTCTGTCATGCTACCCTCTGGATGTGCCTTCTGATGCACATATCCCTTAAGTGTTTTCATGAAACGTTCTAAAAAAGAACATCCATCTGGAATGTATTGTGCCAGCTATTTCCACCTCATTAACTATGTGAACAAGAAGATGCACCTAAATGGTTAGCATGGTAGTAGAAAAGTGTTTCTCAAACATGCACACAACCTTTGCAGCATTTAATTTGGCAAATGGTATGGAGTCTACATTGATCTCCTTTTGCAAGATCCATTGCACCAACTTCACAAGTTTGTAGATTGTGTTACGGACGTCAGGAGACAAACATACCTCAATGGCCACCGGTAAAATAAAGTGCAAAACACGCTTAGTAATGATATTAAAGTTCACACACGAATTTGTTACACAATTCCCCCTATGATATATTCCACTTCAAACATACCTGACACACTTTATGCCAGTCGTGCGACTTCAAACTGGTAAGCTTTCCTTCTTTAGAGAAACACGTTCAGAGCGAGTGCATTACGTCAGTGGGGGTCCACATAGATCAAATGTTCTCTTTTACTTTGTGTTCTTGGGCTCCTGTGAAAATCTATGGCGCTTTAGGGAGTTTTATCGATCCATCGGATGCTGTCTGCGGCCAATTACTCCATACGATCCACATTTCTAAGGTCAACCCTGGCTCCCAAAGTATCTTTCTTGCCGGTCAAATGGTCCCATAGCAAATTACCCACATTCTTGAATATGTGCATTGGATCAAGCAAGTGATTGATCATGAGTCGGGGCCAATATGGTAACTCGTACCATAGAGAGAGTCTCTTCATCCCTGGGAGCAAACCGTCATCACACATCTCCTTCTGCTCTAACCATGCCTGCGCAGACATCCTCGGTGGCTCTCTTCCCAAAAATCCATCGTGTAACACATGATTCTTTGGAAGATACGCTTGATGACCTTCGTAGATTTTTTTCTTCAACGAGGCCGCCCGACGTGCATTCAGTCTAGGTCCACATATGACACATGCTCTGTATCTGCCTGTTTGAAGCCCAGAATGTATACACATGACAATAGATAAGCTTGAGAAAAACCAAGATTTAGAGTGTTTGAGTTTGAGTGTAAATCACCTGAGCATTCTGTTAGTCCGAGATAGTCATGCATGTTCCACATTAGAATGCCTCTGATCAAAGCATTCCGTCGACCTCTGTGTCGGCTCATATCCACCACTTCTACGCCAATCCACTATTGTTGTAGCTCTTCCAATAGTGGACGAAGATACACATCCATATTATTCACTTTATATCGCTCCAGCACAATCAAGCTTAGCCACATGTGCCCCTTCTTGGTAGTCAACCACGGGGGAATGTTGTAGTTAACGATGACAACGGACCATACACAGTAAGATGTTGATCTTTGACCAAATGGATTTACGCCATCCATAGCCAGGCCTAGGCACAAATTTCAAGCTTCCGTGGCAAAATCCAGCCATGTTTCGTCTATATGTTTCCAGGCTGCGCAATCTGCAGGAATCCGTAGCACACCATCCAAAGATCTATTTTCCTCATGCCATGATGCTAGGGCGACCATGGACTTAACATTCAAAGAAATGCTTAATGCAGCAAAACCTTTTGCGGAATTTTTGTTCCGTAGAGATCTACTGGATATCTCTCAGAATCACATTTCGGACACTTCTCCATGTCTATGTATTCCCCTCTGAAAAGAATGCAGTCGTTAGGACAAGCATGAATCAAATTGTAATCCATCCCCAAGTTTCGCAAAATCTTTCTTGCTTCTTCTTTGGAATCTAGCATCACATTATCAGTTGGCAGTATGTGCTCTTTGAGCAATCTACACAGCAAAAAAAATGCGGTACACTTGTGTAAGCAATCTATCAGATCATTATACATCTAAAGTTTTTTATTAAAGTAAACACATTGTAATAGATCACCTGAAAAGCACTGTGATGCTAGTGTCACTCCATCCAAACTTTGCCTGCATGTTGAGAAGAACCAGGAGCGCCTTCAATTTAGACACACATGCTCCATCATACAATGGAGTATCGGCTTCACTTTTCATATCATCATAGATAAGCCTTTTTGAATCCATGATAATCTCGATCATTTCATCGATCTCGGGCTCAAACATTGCCTCGTTGGGAATGTGGTCTCCATGATCATCCTCCGAGCTGTCAGAGGCTACATCTTGTGGCCTCACGTATGCTGCTTGACAAAGAGCTTGCGAACACGTATATTGGGTTGCAAGATTGCTGCGTGTTGGCCAGCGTCAGAGTCCAACGAGTTGTAATTGGCAACAACTCGATCTATAATAGATGGATTTAACTCGCCAAATTCGTAAACGTGCTGCAAAGAAATGTGTCTTGTCCGTCGCACATCATGCTTGCATTGATTACAAGGACATAATATCCTTGTTGAGAGATAGGTGTTTCAGTTGGAATAATGAAGGTAAAACCTTATAACCTGAACATAAATTTAATCTTCTATTGGCATCCTCTGTCTGTATCTCTCTCTCTCTCTCTCTCTCTCTCTCTCTCTCTCTCTCTCTCTCTCTCTCTCTCTCTCTCTCTGTTCACACTGTAAACTACCTCACATTCTCTAGTCATGTCCAATCCCCGCACACCTCGGTCTAGAGGTGCACAGAGATCGGAACCATCGGGTTATAATCTCGTCTTTATTGGTCAATGTCTATATTTGTGGGTACGAGAAATCTACACATCCACGTCTACATGATAGTACATGTAGTGGACAAAACCCCTTTGCCTCTTCTCTAGCTATAGCAATTCATTCACAACATCTTAACATCTCTTCACAACAGATCTTTGTTCGAGGGATTACTTAGCACATTACATGTTGGTCTCCAATCTGAGTATCATACCGTTGAAAGCTTTCCAACTTAAGGTCGCATCCATAGAGAGGAAGAGAGGGATCACCATTCGTCTAACTCTAATTTTTTATCATAATCCCAAAGATAGACTCTAATATAAAAATTCAATCCAAAATCTAATTTTAAATCTAACTTAATTGAACATGCGGTGATTTACGACTAATTGAATATGGTTAGTGTGTGAGTTAGTAGGTGTCAGATTGTAATGTACCCAACATTTTTCAATAAAAGTATTTCAATTACTTTGCAAATATTTGAGGTTTGCATTTTATTATGTCAAAGAGCATTCTAATGGAACGATCAAATAAAAAATCGGACTTTAGAACTATTAATTATGACTCTTATGCACTTAAAAACAATAAAGTTGATGGGAAACTTAAGCTTCAAGATTGTAGCTAGAGATAAGAGTTGACTCTAGGGAAAGAAGGAACAATTTTAGGAAAGGAGGAGTATTTTTAGGAAAGAAAGAGGAGGGAGTTAAGTTTAGAGTTCTTGGCTTGGAAGCCAGGCTTCTTTTAAAATTGGAGAACCGAAATCGCACATCGAAATCCTTGTAAAAAAAAAAACGTACGCGAACTTATCCTCTATTCTTGGCTGGCCTTGAGAGCTTATATAAAGACCCCTCTCCCCTCACTTTGAAGGGACATACACACACTCTCAGAAGCGGAAGCTCTCTTGCTTTGATGTTGGAGTTACCTTCTCTCCCTCAACCTCTCTCCCTCGAGCTCTTACCTTCAAGCCATCTCCATCTCCAAGTCTTTCTCTACCATTGTCGTGTTGCCCTTGGAATTCTGGAGTTCTCTTCTCTCTTTCCCTCTTCTCTACATCGATACGATGGCCCCGAAGCGAGTTACTCGAAGCTTGAAGGACGCTCATGTTGCTCCACCTCCAAGAAAGGTGCAAAAGAAGATATCAACTAATCCAAACATTGCTCAAGCGGAGGTATTGGTTGAGGAAGAAGTCGAAGGCGTCCAGTCTCAAATACGGGAGGTGATTGAACATGGCGCTAATCCGATAAGACAAATTTATAATTCTGCATTGCTATTCATGTTGACTTGGAAAGCTGCTAAGGGATTCCCTTAAACCGTCTGAAAAACGTGATTAATCACAAGAAACAAACATATGTTTTCATGGATTAGTGAAAGAACTATTTGATAAAATTATCACTGTTTGATAGATTGTTATTGTTGATAAGTTGTTACTGATTGATATGAAGAATTTGTTGATTATGTTGAAGAATCATTTAAAGAGAAGAATTGTTGAAAGAATGTCTTTTATTCTTTGAGGGTAGCGAGATGATTCCGCAATTAGCAGAGATTAAGCTGAGGTTATCGGCTCTCTTTTGTTCCTCGCGGTTAGCGAGATGCCTCGTGGGTAGCAAGATGCGTGACGATTAGCAAGATGCCTGGCGGTTAGCGGGATGTCTGGCGATTAGCAAGATGCCTCACGGGTAGCGGGATGCCTTGCGGATAGCGGGATGGGAAGGTTGCGTAATTCATGGTTAGCAAATAAATCCTTTGCAAAGGTTCTGTTGGTTAGACATAGGAAGTCCGCGGGTAGCGGCAAACTCATGAGAAATTGGAAAAGTTGTTTTTGTTGAAATATAAGGTTGTCTTCATTAGGTCTTGTTTGAATTGTTTTGGTATTGTTTGAAGGGCTGTATAAAAGAACCTGTGTTTGGAATTAATTAAGGAACACTATTTGTATAAGTAAAACAGTGTGGTAAAAAGTGTGAGTGTGGGGTGGAAAGTGGGGGTTGGCTCAGGTTGCCAGTCAAGGATGGATGGTCTCGATTAGTTGAGAAACTCTCCAGTCCCTCTTATTAAGAAAAGTGAAATTAGAAACTCAATGTGCCAAGAGTCGATATGGCCCAAATCTCCGTGACACAAGATTACTATTTAGTTTAGACTAAATTTCATATCATATTTATGGTTTATGGATGGCGACCGTGCCTCTTAAACGTGAGGAAAAAGGTATTGTTTATAAATTCTAAATATGTCAATGGGATTTCATCTTTATGTTAGGAAACAGTTTCATTAGAATCCTAGATTATCGACCTGGCTTGTGACGTATGACCCTTAGAACCACAAAAACTATAGATAGAGGACTTCTTCTCTTCTGTTTCTCGTATCTCTACTTTGTGGAAACCGAGTAGGGTATCGTCAATGGAAAAGGAGAATAAAGGAAGTCCATGTATCAAAGTCGCCTCAATCTTCTCGGGGTTGGGGACCTCACACAAATTCTGATGGGAATATACATATTGTTGTGTAGCTAGTGTTTTCTCTTTGGGGTAAAGCGCGCCTTCATTAACATACACTAAAATCTAACCTAAATCTAATCTAATCTTAAATCGAACATAAATCTAGATCTAATCTAATCTTAAACTCAAAATAATCATAAATCTAATCTAATCTTAAATCTAACATAAACCTAAACGTAATCTAACTTAAATTTAAATTTAATCTAGTTAATCTTAAATCTTGTTTTAATCATAAATCTAAATCTACTCTAATATTAAACTCAACATAAACTTAAATCTAATCCAATCTTAAATCATAAACCTATAAATGTAATATAACTTAAATATAACATAGCTAGTTAATCTTAAATCTTGTCCTAATTTTAAATCTAACCTAATCTTAATCTGACGTAAATCTAAATCTAACCTAACTTTAAACTCAACCTAAACATAAATCTAAATGTAATCTAACCTAATCTAATTTAAATCTTAACCTAATCTTTCTCTCTCTCTCTCTCTCTCTCTCTCAATGTGTGTGTTTATGCATTCTTTGTTTATGCATGTGTGTGTACGTGTTTTTTGTTTATGCATGTGCTCTCTCTCCCCCCCCCCCCCCCTCTCTCTCTCTCTCTCTCTCTCTCTCTCTCTCTCTCTCTCTCTCTTTCAAAGACACAATGTGTGTGTGTGTGTGAGAGAGAGAGAGAGAGAGAGGGAGAGAGAGGGGAAGGGAATATGAGAGAGAGGAGAGGGAAGGAGCATAATTGGCTCTCCTTCCTCTCCTTGTGGATGTGTGTGTGTGTGTGTGTGTGTATGTGTGGGGAAGAAAGAGAGAGAGAGAGAGGGAGAGCGCGGGTTACCTCTTTCGCTTGAGTGTCGAAAACTCAGATCTGAGATCTGAGTTTCTGGCGCTCTCGGCTTATTTTTTACCCTATCGACGTCGCTATAGGCGTCGCTATGCAATAAATAGAATAGTGACACCTATAGAGACGCCCATAGCGACGCCGTGGATTTTCACTTTTGAGCGTCGCACTGCGAGCTTCGCTAATGTGAAGTACCTCTTGTAGTGTTCTCTTGGGTTTGATATGTATAAAAAAACTTGGTTAGAGAGCAAGGCACTAAATATGGGCATTGATGCCAGTCTTTGCCAAGGGTGCAAGCTCCAACGAAGAGGAAATCATGCAACTATTCTACACTTATCCTCCAAAAAACCTTGATAAGAAGCACTTCACAAAGCCTTCCTCTAGCTACACCTTGCCTCCTTTTCATGGAAGGAGATGATGCTTTTGGAGAATGCAAGGGTATGGACATATCATGCTAGCGTGTGACAAGAGTGATCTTCCTTTAGACTCGTAGCCAAAGAAGTGTAAGGGTCTTCTCTACTAAATGCCACCACCTTTTCTTTGCAGTGAGAGCTTATTTGTGTCTTGCTTTTTTTCAAATGGAAGTTGGCATGCATGAGTTGGATGTGTGACAAGAGTGATCTTCCTTTGGACTCATAGCCAAAGAAGTGTAAGGGTCTTCTCTACTAGATGACACCACCTTTTCTTTGCAATGAGAGCTTATTTGTGTCTTGCTTTACTTCAAATGGAAGTTGGCATGCATGAGTTGGATGAAGAAGCTCTAAGCAATGTATAAAACTATCAAAGATGGCAAGTTGGAGCAAGAGGATAGTAGGTTTTGACTGCCCTAGGAGTCTTTTGATGATTCAAAGACTTAGCGCCACCTTCCATCATAAACTAGTCATGGCCCACAATCTCAGTTCAACTGACCTATCCTATTTTGAAGGTCTTGTGCAATAGGTCAAAATAAATTGAATGCCCTTATATACTCTTGTCTTTGGTTTGTTTATATCCCACAAGACCTTGTCATTGTATGCTATGGTTGTTATGCCCCCTTTTTGACATGGTTGTATCTGTTCTCTCTATACTTTTTCTTCGACCTTTTATTTTTATCCACTCCAACAGTTTCTAAAAAAACAAGCCTACAAAAGAGGATAAGGCGAAACGCATGTGATGCACTACTCAATGCCCCCCTTTACAGAAATAAGAAAACCAATGTTAACTATCTCCTACACTGGCCTACATACACAAAAGACCATTATGTAATGCCTTTCTTATAAGAAATTTCTTGGTCATCATTAGCTTGCTGTGTCACGCGAATTGACAAGCTTTATCCAACAATCCACAGTTGTTCATATGATCTCAATGCTTTACTAAGGCCTTAAGAAAGAGCCCACATACTATCAGTTTTGAGAAAGTTTTTCACTCCTTTTTACTGTAAAATTTATAAAGAAACCCAATGTGAAACAAACTGAACTCTCAAGCACATTTTAAACCAAAATGTGAAAGAAGGCAATTTGGTCCTTTGATGAAAGGACCCATTGACAAAAACCAAGGCAAAAATGTTATTAAAAAGGAAATTTCCACGCATGTCTCCTTCTCTTGTGTGGACGAGATATAATGTGCCATAAATAAACTTGTTAATGAACCATGTTGGTGTCTTCACAAGATGTGATACAAGGCTTGTTCTAGGTGAATTGTCCTGGAAGAACGATAGGAGTAGGGCCAGCCAATAGGAAATCAATGCCAATTATTAATCGGAGCATAAAGGTGATAATGCAACAAGAGAGAAATTTCAAAGAAAAAGAGATTCGAGGGGAGTTGGCCCCCCAAAATCCAATCTATAAAGGGACAGATAGTATTTATTTGGTATGATCTATGGATTCTATGGGACAAGGGGGAAGAATGAGCTGAAGAGAGAGAGAGAGAGAGGAGAGAGGAGAGAGAGCGAGAGATGCATCTTGCAAGTTGTCCACTTGCTTTTGCAAGCACAGCTGTGTGGGGCTTTTATACATCCAACCCCACTCGCCTTTGTCCTCGCACTGCCCGCTTCATTTCCACCTGCTTTGATGCTGCTCTCCAGCGGGCGCAAGAGTGTGTTTGCGTATGTATACCTCTCTCTCTCTCTCTCTCTCTCTCTCTCTCTCTTTGCAGGAGAACCATGTACATTCATCCAACGCACGTGCGCGCACGCAGCAGACCGGCAATGGAGATTGCTTGTTAATAGCCTGGAACGAAGCACGGTCACTCTCCTTTTGAATTTCATTATTTATCAGATGCACGCCTCTCTCTCTCTCTCTCTCTCTCTCTCTCTCTCACTCACACACACACACACACACACACACACCCACACTCTCTCTCTCTTACACACACACCCCTACAGCCTTGAGAGGAGGTTCCCGTGCTTCAGTCCAGCCTATGTACAGTCAACTGCCTCCTCACTCGCGAACGGCCGCAAGAAGCAACACCAGCAAGGTATGCTATTATATCATGTATAATGTAGCAACCACGACACGGTCATTCAATCACAATTACATGGTTTAATATTTTTCTGAAAACGAGTGCTTGGTCCATCCTCCGGAGGAAGAGAGAGAGAGAGAGACAGGTCGGACGGTGATCTCCCAAGCGTCATTTGGCGGCTCACTGTCGTTATCTATTTAACATAATATGAGGGAGGGGAATGCCCTTTACACGTGCCGCAAGCTGCGAAATGAAGGCTAAATGTCGACGATCGATCGTACTCGTATGTATATAAGAATGTGACCCATCCTCCGACGATGGGAGAGAGAGGGACAAGTGCGACTGTGTGTGAGCTCTTGGTTTGTATACATTGAAATCACTGTCATTCAGTTTATAGGCAATGGGTATGCGATGTGAATTGCTTATCAGCTATATATTGGCAAGTGTGTGTGTGTGTGTGAGAGAGAGAGAGAGGGAGAGAGCGCATCAACTTGGATGTTCATAGCCCAACTAAGCACAAACACTGCATTTCAAACTAAGCCAATGTAGAACATTCTTTCAAGGAAAGCATTCCTTTTCACTTTGAAAGATCTCAAATTTAGAACTTTGAGAGGAGGTCTTCACCAAGAAGAATGTAGTCATCTATTCCAAATTCCCCAAACTTTGTCAATATTGCTAAAGGTTCTGAAACGCACATCATCTCCCATCGTTTTTCAAGAATTCGAGCTACTTTTTAACTCATGTAAGTTTTTAAACGCGCCGTGTGAAAGCCCTCTTAATCAATCATCACACAATGCATAGTTATCAGTTGTGCCTTATGTATTATCGCATGTGTACCAATTGTCTGTTTTATATTTTGCAAGCTTTTTTTTGACGACGTGCTCGGATGACCACATCTTTACATCACTTTCGTACTAAGAGCATGTCAATGTTTTCTTTTGTCATCAACCTTTGTCTCTCTTGTGAAGCAGAATGGGGTCAAGGTCTGAGCGAAGAGGTGAATGCTTGTCTTGTTTGTTGATCAATGATGTTGGAAGCTTAACTTGGCCATTTTTTGCTTTGTTATGCCGAAGAGGTAGGGTCGATGACAAAAACACATGATATCATATGAATGTTCCTAGGGCTCTTGTGTGAAAGCCTCAGTAGTCACAATGGCCTACATAAGATGATGCATAATTTTGTTGAGGAATTTTAAACTCCGAGCAAACTTTTTTGAGCGTTGATAAAATCGATCGAGGTAATGAGAGACACTTCATCAAAACACACATAACCAAGAGTTTTTGTAAGTCACTCATTTTTTCATTTGAGAGACTTAATAAATTGGCTCTAAACTTCCTAAAGATGGCGGTTAAATTTAAGAGTGGATATGCTAAGCAAAAAGTAGATGCTAGCAAATCTAACATTGGATAACTCTTGAGCTAGTTCTTTCATATGTCTTTTCTAGCAAATAAAAGCAACATCGTAGCTTTTCCATTGCTCAAAGGACTTCTGTAAGTTTATGAGTATCATTTTTTCCAAACACTCGTTTAACATTACTAATATGTTGTATGCAAGCCTTCTTGTGCATTGATATTAGACCTTGTAGCTCTCCCCTTCCAACTTTTGCACTATATTTGAGTATTTTTCAAATATTACTTGAGGGGCAACCTTATTAGTCTACTGTTGTGAATATTTTAGTGTGCTACAAATTGAGATAATCACCAATTTTGTTGCTATTTGTTGACCAGTATCAATATCTTCGTCGAGTTTTATTTACCTTTTATGAGGAATCTACTAAGATCTCAAAAATAAAATTGAAGGTCGACTATAGGCAACAAGTTAGTGTTGCGTCGACTATTGTATGCTTGTCTCCTTGCGTTTCTTGAAAGGGAGAATCTTAATAAAATCCATTAAAATTTTGTTTCTCACTTTTTCTAAGACTCCCACCACCCCCCCTCTCTCTCATCGTGTATGCAATAAGCAAATACTCCAACGTCCAGTCTCTCTATTTGCATGCAAAATCTCTCGCTCTCTCACTCTCACACATACACATACACACACTCAAAATTGTGCAGTACATCTTTGATGACTCTATGGCAATTCATGTGATGTAGTCTCCACATAAAAAAACCTTGCTCCTTTTAGCAAGGTTGTGTGTCCACCACCACATCCACATTTAGCAGTGCCATCACCATCCTCAAGTGCAAAGATTGTTGGGGGCAAAGACATTAGCAAGTTTTTTTTTGAGAGGCAACTCTCTCTCTCTCTCTCTCTCTCTCTCTCTCTCTCTCTCTCTCTAAGATTGCTTCTAGAAAACTGGTGATGACTAGGTGGCGGGAAATGTTTCCACCCAACTCTTAACAGTGTGTGGCCTTACTGGAGAGGGAAAATCCACAACCATACTTAAGTCCATAGGTCAGGCTTTTACAAGGAAGTCTAAAAACCTAGTATAGAAAGACTCATAAATCCAAGCTAGACTGCATTGGATGCCACCACCAAAAGACAACACTTCATCGAGCCATAGAGCGGCCTTTCTCCTTAGAACATGGCTCTCCGTTTCCACAATGGAGGCTGCCCTTGCCATGAGCCGACTCCCACTCGAGGAGCATTGCAATGACTCTGGGCCATCAATTTCCTCTACGAATAGAGTGGGGTAGGATGGACGCTCCCTTAAGTGGAGGGATGCAAAACAGGTGCATCCGAGGGAGGAGTAGTTGGGCATCTCCCTCCAGGGCGATCTCTTGATCCTTCGATTGATCCATCTCTGCGGCGCGACAATTAGCAAAGTTGCTATGTAGTGTGGGGTCCACTCCCTATCACAGAGGCTTCTGGAGACTCCTTGCTTTGAGAACTTTCGCAGACTGAGCAAACAACAACCCTGCATAGGTCTCACAAAGCCTCTCGAAGTCTCTATTCACTTTTTACTACAAAACAATCCAATTAACAAAAAAAGCGTTCACGTTTTATTCACTACAAGTAAAGTTTTTTTAAAATAAAAAGCTTCCTAAAGGTGCAAGAACATTGAGTTAAAAATTTAAACAAAAAGCCTCCCTAAGATCTGTCCTAGATCTTTAGGAGGCTTTATTTATTTTTTTGCTCAATCTTTTTGTAGTGAATGAAATAAGTGGTTCTAATATTTTTAGGGGCTTTATTAACAAGAATCTTTGAGGATGCCCTTTGAGGAGGGGCAAAAAGAAAAAGGAAAGGGATAAGCTTGAGAGAGAAGGTAGAGATTTTTTGGATGTGTGAAGCTACACATACAGATGGAAGAGAGAGAGATCAGTTTCGAGCACAATCTCACTTTTCTTTGGTTCTTCATGCGCAACCTCTTTCTATCATGCTCATTTGTAGGTCAAGCCTTACATGGAGCCTCTCTCTCTCTCTCTCTCTCTCTCTCTCTCTCTCTCTCTCTCTGTTTGATGTTTCTCTGCAATGGTGCATGCACATAATGAGGGCAACAGTAGAGAGGGATTAGAGAGGGCTCTGCATAAGTTGGAAGTTTTTGACATGCTTCAATAAGGGGAATCAATGTGGATGTTCGCATACCTTTGAGAAGCAAAAAGGGGAGATGGTGCATAGAGAGAGAGAGAGAGAGAGAGAGAGAGAGAGAGAGAGAGAGAGAGAGAGTTGCCTCATAAAATTGTGTGCACAGTGCCCGTAAGGGAGTGGGGAAGGCTGATCCGAGACGACGATGGAGGCAGGCTCCTGCACAGAGACAGAGAGAGAGAGAGAGAGAGAGAGAGAGAGTGGAGGCTATGGTAGCTACCTCTATGTTTTCAGTTCTATCCGTGACGTGCTTGCAAGAGAGAGGCAGGGAGAGTGGAAGAGAGATGCACTAGGCCCAGGTAGATGCAGGAACGGGTTGGAGATAGCCAAGCCATAGCGCGGAGCATGTGTAGACAAGGAGGTTGTGATGGTGGACACGCACAACAATTTTCCTTTGCAATTTGTAGATTCCCTACGAATAACCCCAAAATCAATAATTTGTAGTGAATTTAGACTGAGTAGGTGGTATTAATGGACAGAATCAACCGAGATTCCCACTTGGTTATTGTGAATGAGAAACAAAAAGTTAAGTTTTGCTTTGAGATGCATATAAAGGGAGAGTGAATGCTTCAGTTGGTTTTATGAGTTTGAGGGGGGAAAACACACAGGTGTCGCATGAAGGGGAGAGAGAGAGATAGCAATGCCATGAGTTGGGATCTCTATACAAAGAGATAGATTTTTGTTGTGCCCAATGACCTACACGAGGCAGAAGAGATGTTTTTTGTTTGCCTTGCCCTCACGAAGGTGTGTTGCAGCCTCTCTGCGGCGGTTAGGGTGAATGATATTGTCGTCTAGTGCAAGAAGTTGGAAAAGCACATTTTTTTCTCTTTCCCACACGAGGGTGTATTGTAGGGCTCCCTCTTGAACCTCATGTTTGTTTCTTAATTGAGTATGCGATGTGGGAGGGTGTGCACAAGCCACATGGGAGTTGAGCATAGTATGACGGAGGTGTAGCGAGATTTGGACATGCAAGACACAAATGGTGGAGAGTGAGGAAGAAGCGTGGGGTTGCAAAGGCGTAGTGGAAATCGGTTGCATACGCTTTTTCTTCCACTACAAAGATTCCAAAGAATATGACAAATAGATAGCTTTGTTTGAGAATAGATCGATAGTGTGAATAGAGTTTTCTTTTTACTCTCTCTCTCTCTCTCTCTCTCTCTCTCTCTACTAAATGTAAAAGTGAGTACACTTTTCTATTTTAAAGATCTTTGATGTGTTTTTATTTTAAAATCCCCCTCAAAAGGTCTACGTGCGCGTGCCAACACACACCCTTTGAAGAAGATTCTTTTTACTACAAAAGAAGAGAGAGAGAGAGAGAGAGAGAGAGAGAGAGAGAGAGAGCAGGATTAAAAAAATACATTTTTCCTAACCGGTGAAACTAAGGCTCAAATAAGGGCAAACTTGGATTTCTCCCAGTTTTTAGGTTAAAATTTAAAGCTTTTGCCAGTAATTACAATAAGACTGTGTAAATTTCTGGTTTTCTTAAAGGCAAACTCCTCCTACTTTTTTCAATTGGAGCAATTGCCTACATTGCACCACATATGACAAGATGGACCCATGCCATATAAATATTCACTCAGATTTTGGTTTGCACGAAAAATGCCGCTCAGTGTATGGTAAGACTCGTTAATGCCCTTCTTAAACGAAAAGGGAAAATAAAAAGTTTTATCTATGTGACACTATTCAACAAGCGCTATTCAAAGGTCCACAATTGCTCTCAAAAATTTGACACTTTACAAAGGCCTTATGTGGACTGGAGACGGAGAAAAAGAGAGAGAGAGAGAGAGAGAGAGAGTTTTGTATGGATTTTAACTCGTTACATATTTTTTAAATAGAGTTGTCTCTTATGAATTAATAAGTCAAGGCTTATAAAAGCCAATTTTTTTTCAATTTGTAACGCTTTTAGGGACTACTTGTAGCGCCTTCCATCTTTGCATTGCCCTCATGAGTCTAAGGAGCATAAGCACCCTCTTTATCTCCGGTGCTAGATCTTTTTGGTTGCGTCCTCATTAAATACAATCATTCTACAACCCATTTACATCCTAGTGCCTCAACACCACCTCCTCTTTTCACAAGAAGTTTTGGACAAATTCTGACAATATTTCCCATATTGTGACTTACCTCAACATCATGAGCTTATGTGAGGGAGGCGTCGCATACCTAGCTAGGTACGATTGGGGGCAGGGGACTGCCTGCCCGATGGGGGGGCCGGGGGTCCCCTACCCCCAATCGTACCTAGCTAGGTATGCGGTGCCTCTCGAGCATAAGCTCATGATGATATGCATTGTATGAAAAACACTGAGAAAGACTCCATTTTCCTACATGAGAAAATTTCTAAATCTTCTTGTGTTTACCTATGCATGGCCCTCACAAGTCTACCCTCTCTCAAGGAGCATAAGCACCCTCTTTTCCTCTAGTACTAGATCTCTGGTTGAGTCCTCATTAAATACGACCATTCTTCAACCCAATTACATCCTAGTGCCTCAACGTCACCTTCACACTCCTTGCTGCCCCCCTCAAAGCCTAAGTGTTGCTGTTTTTGTGCCCTATCTTGTCCCTTAAGCTCATCAATAAGTTTCTCTAGCTCCTTGGCACTTAGCACACACTTCTATAAACTCATTAGAGAGTATCCCAAGATTTAATAATCCCTTTAATTTTAGTAAGGCTCTTAAAATCTCACTCCTGGTAGATTTTGAAGAAGGTTATTCATGGCCACACTTGGAGTCTCCCAGTATAGACTCACGCTGGAGGAGTTCTCAAGGATTATAGAAGTCAAAGATATAGTGTCTCATGTGATAACGGAAGGTGTGTGGAAAGCCGCCACACAAGATGAGCTCCAGCTCTAAATAAAGCTGGGTTGAAAAAAAAGAAGTAGCACTTGCTCTCATCGGTCTTGAGATGCTCCTTTACAGTCTTACTTATACACTTAAAATGCACTCAGAGGCACTAAATCTTCTGTTCAGAAATTGGCTACTCTAAAGTGTCCTCCACATAAGGATGACAATAACAATATACTCCTTAATTGTCTTGCAAAGGAAGATAGGTTTTTCAACGCAATGCAAGTGAAGAGCAAATCCAAAAAACAACTAAATAGGAATGCAAATTAATGAAAATAGTGCTAAGCGTGCTGAAATGAAGCACTCTAATGATCCAAAGGTGGATTAAATCAATTAAACCATATCAATCATTCCAAAGTGAAGTTATTGAAAATGATTGAGGGTTAATTGATGAACCAATCATTTGGGTTATTGGTGAACACAAACATGCAAAGCATATGCTAAATTATGTGTTTATGCCCACAAATCAAGTGCTTGGTTAGTGAGAATAGATACTAATTAAAATGCTACAATAAAGTAGTTTAATTATTCTCATGGCTCTAAGAATAGTTGTTAGGATTAGGGTGGGTAGGTAAGTGTAGCATTCATGATTGCAATTAAGCAATGATCAATGGCACAATACACAAGATATAGCAAGCGGAAAATGAACTAGATTAATGACCATAAACTCACACAAGAAGTATGTACAATATGGGCCACTTAAGTAGAAGTATCTAGTGTAGTAGAGCCAATGAGTCTGCCTCTAGAGGACACCAACAGACACCCCAAATCACCCCTACAAGCATGAGGATGACCCATGAAAATGGGAAGATGGTTTGGACTCATGTACAACTCATTTGGACTCTTCTATAACTCATCAAGGGCGTTTAGTATTCACATGACTAGCTGGCATGTAGGATATGATTGGATATGAGGCTTTACACATGAACACCCTTAATGAGATACAAGGTGGAGTTTATAAGGAGCCTGGGGACAAAGCCCACATACCCAACATTTTTGTTCCTCTGTAGCTTTAGAAGATGCAAGTTTGTCTTCAAATTGTTTAGTGGGACAGTCAACAGACTTATGTCCCACTTCACCGGATATGAAGCATTTACCTTGCTTGAACCATTCCATATTTTCTTCATTATATTTAGGTCCTTTGATGATTTTCCTCTTTTGAAAGCGGAAATTCTTCTTCTTGTCTTTGTTTTGGGAGTGGTTATTTTTCTTGGATTAATCTTTAGGCTTCTTTGTCTTTTTGAAGGTTAGCTTCCCCACTAGGAGATCATACCCATTGTTGGATGCTTGTTGTCTTCTTCTTCAAACGATAATGTTTGAGTTCTTGAGGAACCCATAGAAATACTTCTCCAATTGCTCCGCCAAAGGTGATTACGTGAAATGAAGCAGCTGAGAGATAAGAATTCCAGAACTTTTTCTCTATCTTCAAAGAGTAGTTGGCCAATAGACCCTTACAATAGGATATTCAGCCCTTTAAATAGAGATGTGTAGAGGGGTGTGTGTGTGTGTGTGTGTGTGTGTGAGAGAGAGAGAGAGAGAGAGAGAGAGAGAGAGAGAGATTTTAAATATATCCAATGTGCCAAATATTGACACTTTCCTATTTTAATTGATCTTGGAATGGGAAAGTATGAACATGTGGACTTTTCCCAAGCTACCAATGTGTGTGTGTGTGTGAAGTGTGTGAGTGTGGAGTTTCCTTGGATGAAAATGGCAAGGTATGGATGAAAACTAGTTGCCCAAGGTGAGAGTTTCAATGTGGTTGCATGGAGCACCTACCTTGCATGTGTGGCCACCTGCCAATGTGAGTTTTCCAAGTGTCCACTTTCCTTGCATGAGATAACACTTGCCATGCATGAGTCACCACCTACCATGCATGAGCTCGAGTTTTCTTACATGTGTCAGCACTTGCCATGCATGAGCTTGAGTAGCCTTACACGTCTCACTTTACCACACGCCTTGCACGACTGTGGTCTCCTATGTCCTCTCGGCATGCATGAAGTGTAAGAGTGTCCCTCTGATACTATTTTGGGTTAGTGGAGACTTCAAGCTCCTCTCCCTTAGGTGCCTACCAAGTTATTTGAGCTCCTCTGCTACTATTTTGGGTTCGTAGACACTTGAAGCTCCTCTCCCTTAGGTGCCTAGTAAGATATTCAATCCCTTGTAGTGTTAGAGTGTCCCTTCGCTACTATTTTGGGTTGGTAGACACTTCAAGCTCCTTTCCCTTAGGTGCCCATCAAGATATTCAATCCCTTGTAGCTCCATAAGAAATAGGAGATCCTTCATTCACTCCTCGAGGTGCTTCTGCAGAAACTTAGCAAACATACAATTGCTCCCTATCTATGGCTGCGGGTCAAATCGGTAACATATTATGTACTTTCAGTACTTAAAGAAGAGATGTGCATGTTATTGTGCCAGGTGCCCAAGCACCCCTAAACCACATGTGAACTCTACGCATGCACTCTCTTCCATAGGCAAAATGGGCATTAGAAATCTCAAAATTTGGGAGACTCTCTTTTCCATATGAAAGTGTAGCACATAAGTTCAAGGTAAAGGTGTTTTATTTGATAAATTTTTTAAAAATTTACAAGGTTATATTTATAAAAGGGTATTTTTGCATTTTGACAAAAAACAACTCGTAAATCTGTGAAGAAAAAGGTCAATTTATGCCCTTGTAGTATGTAAGTTTAGGGGTTGTATCCTTTGAATGCACAAGATAGAGATGATTTTGTTTAGGTTAGCACCCCCCAAAAAAGGTGCATAGTTACTTTTGTAGAGAAAGTGTTTCAAAGTTTTGACTTTTATTAATCATACGTGGATCACCTCTATTGAGGTGGCACAATTTTCATCAATTTATGGCAACACAACAAGGGGATCTGGGGCTAGAAAAATACATTTTTCCTAACCGAACAAAATCAGGGGAAACTTGAAATTCTCTCGGTTTTCAGGTCAAAATTTGAAGCTTTTGTTGGTAATGACACTAAAACTTGTGTAAATTTGCCGGTTTTCTCAAAGGCAAGCTCAAAAGCTAGCCGAGATTTTATAATTTCAGTCGGCTAAAATACAGTAGACCCCGGTTTTTTTCTAACACTGGGGAGATCATTTCAGTCTCTCTCTTTTGGGTTTCCTTGCGTGTCTAATGACAAGATTCACTTTATGGACAATAAATGCATCAGTAGCTAAGAGCGTTTTTGTGTGGATTGTCTCCTTTGAAATATTGTCAATATGTGTTGCTTGTGTAATAAAATGTTAGCCACCACAATAATAGGGCAACAATATGTGTTTCTTGTGTTATTGCTTTGGTTTATGAATGTTTTGGGCTTCTGTTTTCGTATTTTAACAAGCGACTCCATTGGTTCAACGATTTATGTACATAAACGTGGTTGTTCTGGGTATGGATTTGGAATGAGTGCCCAGTTTTGGCAAAGGCTTACATATTTTCACAAAGGTTGTTTTGGACTAAAAGAATAGTTGGGTTGAATATATTTGATGAAGGTTTATTGGGTGCTGATTTTTAGCAAAACTACATATTTTTTTCATTTGCAGGCTCTCAAGCAGATTAACCATTGCATTATTTTAGGTAATTTAAAAAATGCAAAATGATTGCTATGTATGTATCTTTAATGAAGTTGTTGACTTTTGTATTTAAGATTTACCTAGATTTGGAGACATTTAGTGGAAATGTAGATACAATGTATAGAGGCTAAATTGTTGAATTTCTAGAGATATCAAATAATTCTGTGCCTGAAGAACTAAGTCCATTGTTGATGTCTACAAATGCAAAATGGGTTTTGATCATGTGCACTATGAAACTTTGAATCCATAACCACAAAATCAGGCGAGAGAGAAGCATAGTAAAGGAGGGAAGAGAGACAAGGAAAACACTACGCATACCTCTTAATGGAAAATTTGTTGAGCAAATACCATAGTAAAGGAGGGCACAATAGATGCACTCATCCTACTCAAACAACCTGAGAACTTGACAATCTATACAAGTTGCACCAAGTTCAAATGCTTCGAAGCCTACAAAATGGTCTTCCACGAAGTCCACATATAGGTTGAAAAAAGACACAATATATGTAGCCAATGTGTAACCAATTCTAGCTTTTCCCTTGTCAATGGGCACACCCTCAAGTGTGTGAATTGTCTATGAGAGTTGTCTAGCATTATAATAAACTGAGCCTTATCTTTCTATGAAAGTCAAGCACAATCTATAATTTTGAGCTTCTACTCTATGGCAATGTGGTTGCTTAACTTGTGCAAATGCAATGCGACTCCCATAATTCTAAGATAAATTCGGTAGTTATCCCATACCACCTAAGGGAATTTTCTTTCCCCATAGCCTGTAAGTCAGTCCAACATTCGTCGACATTGATAAGCCTCTCCAATGATTTTGCTTCAGTAGGTAGGAGGTCACAGTTGACCATACCAAGCAACACGGCTCTAGTCTCTCCGTTCACTTTTCTTTCCATATAGTCTTAATGCAACTCCTTAATAATCATTCCACAAGAACCCTTATCATTCTCTCCATTGTCATCATGCCCTCCACCTTTGTCTTTTTGTGAAACACATTGGGAAGGGAATGGGGTTTAGGAGGGCCCCTTTATTTACATGGGATTATGGAAATGGAAAAAGGGTGGATGCCATGTGGACTAAAATGGTAGGTATAGCAGAGAATAAAAGTGAGTGGTCAAACTTGTAGGCTTAGAGGTAGTGGGGAATATGATGCTCTCTAATGGTTGCCAGATTCTCCTTCCTCTCTCTTAAAACGGGGTCCTTAGAAACATGTTGGTCATTCTCTCCCTCCTCTCTCTATTGTACCATCTGTATCCTCTCTCAAATCTAACTTGCACATTGTATGTCCTTCTTCAATGTCACTTTTCCCTCCCAAAATTCTCTTGCGGTAGAGTTTTGAAACCTCCTTTCCCTCCTCAAGCTTGCTGCATTCTCCTTGATGGTATCCACCACCTATTGAATCTCTCCCTTGATCTATGAACCTCACTTCATACCTCACCCCAAAGATACAGTTATGAACATAATTCTACTATTAGAGCTTCTCACTTTTGAATGGATTTTACTTTTCTCGATGGCTTCTCTACTCCTTCTTTCCTATTTAACTCTCAAATGGTATTTTCTTGCACCACAGCTTCTTTTTTAATATTTAATCTCTATGATGTGCCAAAGCTTTGTTTGGTGACACCATTAATCCTCTTTGGATTCCCTGTTAGGTACGAAACATCCTATTCCCTATTTGCTCATAGCTATGCTTACCATAATGTTAATGATTCAACTTGGTGGTGGTTCATAGCGGTGCAATTGATTGTCTTTGTATCCATCCTAACTTTTCTCTTTATGAAAATGAGCATAAGAGTGTACATGGACAAATCATAAATTTATTATTTTTGGTGGTGCTACTTACTTTCATGGCATTCCCAGGTACTCAACAACCTAGAAGTGTTATTTTTGTGACTCAATGTCTTTGCAGTAATGTTCGAGATGATAGTGGTCACTGGATTTCTCTCGACTACAAACAACTTACAAGTTATGTGGGTGACAATGCAACTAAGTTCAAGAGGTACAGACAAGGTCACAAGGGGTGTCCGTAAAGGTGCCATGGTAGGTAAGGAAAGAGATGCTCTTTCCTCCCTCTTTGAACTTCTTGATCTTGGACGATCTCTTCCACGTGGCATAGGATTTCCTATGGCCTCTTCTTTTTGATGGTTCAAAAGTTGCACCATCGCTTTCTTTAGAAGATGAAGAATTTTGGGAAGATGGAGAAGAGGGGGACCTCTTTCTCGCCTTTTTCTTGCCTTGGTCCTCTTTGTCAGCACCATCACTTTCTCCATAAGAGGAAGAAGATGGAGAAGAGGGTGACCTCTTTCTTGCCTTTTTCTTCTCTTGTTCTTGTCATCCCTGTTTGAATTATGGTGTGGAGAAGTGTGTGATGGTCTTCTCCGTTTAGGAGATACTGAAGAGCGTTTTTCCCACCGTCTTTGTGGAGCTATCTCCACTAAGGTGGCAGGAGACTCACTTCTTTCTCGTTATTTTGGTGGGGGCTCTTGATTTCTCCTCTGGGAAGGAGATGCGTCATCAAGAAGTAAATTTTTGAGCCCTTTGTATGGATCCCCTTCTTCTTCCCGAATTGGAGAGAGGCCTCTTTTGGAAGTCTCGCAAGGAGTCTTCCTAGCTACTCTCTCGTCATGGTGGGGAGTTTGGAGAATCCCATGAGCACGTGGTTGCCGTTGCACTTCACTTTGGAGGGATGGATTTCCCATGACTTGTTGAAGCCTAGAAACAAGGTACTTAACAAGCATAGGGGCAGCATTAGTAGCCCGCTCAAAATCAAAGCTATCAACATTAATTTCCTTCTATTTACTATTGTCATGTATTCTAACAATTTTTTAGGTGTACTTTGGCACTTCAAGCCCTGGTTGCTTGTTAACAGTGGCTAACACATGCTACACCAAATATGCATCAAGCGGGAGATATGCTATGGATGTGACTCGCATTGTTTAAGATCTTGGACTCATTGGGAGTTCCAAAGTTGTATATGCTAGATAGAGGGCTCAAACTTAAACCCATAGTAGAAGAGATTGTGGTGAAAGCCTTTAAAAAGAAGTCTTTATGCAAGGAGGCTTCATTCTTGAGTATCCACTCTTGAGGATCCACGTTTGAGAGCTCTCTCTCTCTCTCTCTCTCTCTCTCTCTCTCGTGTTAACTCTATGGATGTCATAGCCTTGAGCTTAATGTCCATGCTTAAGAGGCTAGTGCTAATCCATTGTAATTAGAGTAAGCTCTTCTCGATTAATCTAATCCCTATTTTTCTCATTAGTCTTATCTTCCCTACATTTTATTATGTCATGAAGTAGTTTCACATTTCTCATTATTCTAGATTTTAGTATGTGTGATGACTTCTTGCTATTAACTACTCCTATCCTCTATGAGCATTCGAGTTGCAATATTTAGCATCACTAATTAGGTTGATGAAGTTGGTTCTTAATCTTGTAATTAGTGTGTGCGTCCTATTGTTTACTTGCATGTGGATAGCTTTTATGAAACTCTAGCACCATTCACCTCGTGTGTGTAGCTATTGATGAAGTGCCGTGATTGGCATGTGGTGATTGGAGATGCCAACACCAATTGAATTAGTGTGTGCTTATCATTAGTGTGATTTGGGTTTCTAGTCTGTGGTAAATCGGAATTCGGTGGGCTTGATGTGTGTAGGAGTTGATTCATTAGTGATTAGGGTATGATTAGAGTTAGTCTTGCCATGGCTAATCTCTACTTGCATTGGTGAGGTATTCTCTTGAATCCTCTATTTCGATGCATCCTATGACGCTTATGCCTCCAAGGCCTAGCCGGGTTGCCGATCCATGGATTGATAAATTTGTGTGGGTTGGGATTAGGTCGTTGCTACAATGCCTCCCAACATTTGGTTTCACTGCCATCGGGGATCGATAACCTAAGCTAGTGAGTATAGGATGTTTCGAATAGAGTAATTTCACTACTAATTTCATTGGTTTTTGAGTATGTGTAGCTTAATTTTGGTTTGATTTTATGATGTTTTGCAAGTAATTGAAGCTAATTGTTGAGTTATGAATACCCCAAAACCCCAATTTCACTAACTTCTCACTAACCATTGCTAAACTAATTTCATGCTAATTTTCACTAATTTTTGACTAACTTTGTTAACTTAAATGCTAACATTTGAAGTGTAATGTATGTTCAATCCCCTTGTAAGAGGTGGAATCATCACTCTAATCAAGTTAATTTGCTAATTTATGCCTAATTTGATGATTTGAGATTGATTTTTGTCCTACAATGGTCAATTTTGGAGCCGATTTGATGGTTCACCCACTTGTGTGTGCAATGATGCATCTTCACATGGAGCAAAGGAATAGCTGGGAGTGTGATTATGATGTAAGTGCACTCACTTGCTCATGTCAATTCTTGATTGATTAATGTGGTTCAATGTGTGTAATTATTTGCTAAAATTAGGTGTGTAGATCAATTGACCTACACTTTGCACCTAATTTGATTCAGTTGGAATGAAATTGATGGTCCAATTTGACTAATGAACTTTGTGTGTATCAAGATAATGCTTAATTCTCATCAAGAATTCATGTGTGTGCGTAAAAATCATTGTGTGTGTAATGCACCAAAGAGGAAAAAAAACTGTCAAAAAATTCAAGTGTATGTGCACCTAATCTTGAGTGTGTGCATGCATAGAAATTGATAAAATTGATGATATATGAGTATGAAATCATGTAATTGATGTGTATGTTACGCTAATTCAATCATTGGATAATCCTAAATGCCAAAAAATTGGGCAAAATTTGAGTGTGTGCGCCCATCCAAGACCACTTGATTTACAATGATTGATGGTCAATTGGGGCATCCAAATGGTGTTTGATTATGAAATGTGCATGGAAAGTGTCTGCAGTGATTATGTGTAATCCTAAATGCATTGCCAATGAGCCAAATTTTAATTTTGTTTTCTTAATTTTTGAGTGTGTGCATTGCTTGATTGGGTAAACTAGTGCTAATTTTTTAGAATTTAAGTATGCATGCATTCACTTATGCTTGATTGAGTTTGGAATTTGAGCATTACAATGAGAAATTTATGGAATAGTTGCATAAAATTTTGGCCTAAATTTGGGTGTGTGTGCCTACTCAATGGCATGTGCAATCCATGAACAATTGGTATTTTTCACCAATTATGATGATTAATTTGGCCAATAGTTGATTGCACTAATGTGTATGCCTATGCAATGGTGCTTGATATCCAATTTGGAATGAATGATTTTGGTGTTGTTCACTAGCCATAATGAGTGAATAGACCTAAACCTTTGTGTGTGTGTCATCAAATCAATTGAGATGAATGACTCAATTGCAAATAATTGAGAATGATTGTATTACCATTGAGTTGTATGCCAATTCAAATGGATATGATAAAGAATTTCAATGATTTGTGCATTTGAAAATGCAATAATCAAACGTGGGTATCTTCACATACCTAAATCAGGTTTCAGTAATTTTGCATAAGGAATTTGAGCAACTCACAAGTTGCAATGATTAAAATTCGGGTTGGAATTGGCCAATGTTTTGTGCCAATTGAGTTTGCCTAATTGTGGACAGTGATATGAGCAACTCATGATGAAATGATTGAAAATTGAGTTTGGTTTGGCAAATTGGAAGTATTGAACTACATTATGTGTATACAATGCATGATTTGAAGTCATTTTTGGATTTTGTATTCATTGTTTTGAAAGAACATTGGGAATCAAATTATCTATGGCTTCATAATTGGAGAAAATTTCAACAAAAATGTATGCGCTTATGTCCATTGATGCCAAATCGATCAATTGTGAGTATCTGAAAGGCTACCATGCATGATATTGAGAATTTTTTAAGAAAATTCGTAATGAATTATTAGCTTAAATTGTGCTATGCTGCATTGCATGACGGGTGAAATGGCTTGCTAGTAGAGTCACGCTCAGCGAGAGAAGACTTGTCAACTAGACACCCTTGAAATCTCTGAGTTGCGGTAAGGGAACAAGTGGGAACGAAATCCTAAGGAGTTTTGGAGGTTTAAAAAAAAAAGAAAAAAAAAACGCATCCTCGGACCTCCCTTTTCGATATCATCACTGGTAGCTTTTTACACACACACACACACACACACACACACACACACACACACACACACACACAAAAATTTGCATAGTGGTTGTTGAGATGTCATGTGCCTGCTCTAACACACACCAACCAATTTGTCGAAAGTGCAAGCCGCAACTCTTGCCCACCTGTCGCTTGTAGCTGACCTTCCCCACTCACTGTAGACGTGGGCCCTAGCCGCTTGCCTGTGTCATGGGTCTCTCTCTTTCCACTTGCAGGACCCACCTACTCATGCATGTGTCATGGGTCTCTCGCTTTCCACTTGCAGGACCCACCTACTCAATCTACATTGGGTCGTCAACATCTATCAATATCCGCCAAGCTTGGCTCGCAGCACACAATTACACACACACACACACACACACACACACCCATTTATGGCATGCACGCCCTTTGATGAATGGCATCTTGAGCAGAAAGAAAAAGTGAGATAAAATTACATGTCTACATGGCAATGTAAACAAGGTTGCTTGGTGGAGGAGTGTAATGGATGCATACCATGTAATGATGCCCGTTATGTTTTCGATCCGCGACCTTGATCAAAGGGCACCAAACTTGGGCAAAGTGTGGATGACATGGTGGTCAGGTCCAACAGAGTCTTGAAAATCCCGAAGAGCTGAAAGAGTCTATAGTAGAGAAGGAGTGGCGACTACTATTCTTTGGCAAACAACAAAAAATTTTGTCCAAGTATTTTCATGCAAGGTGGAAGAGTGCTCATAGTCCACTCCATAGTGTTGGTTACATGATTGATCCAGAGTATTGGATTTTAGATCTGATGTCCAATACAGAGGTGGCAAGCGATTTCTATCACATGGTCAACACATTCTACTCCAACGTTCAAGACCGAATTCATTGCATCAAAAAAATGAGTGCATTTAAATTAAAAGAAGGTCCTTTGCAAATGATTTTGTACCGGTAATGGCAAAAGAGCAACCTGCATGGAAGTGGTGGATGATGAATGGTGGAGAACATTACTCTATCTTACGTCTCCTTGCAATGAAAGTACTGGCACAACGTGCAACAAACTCAATTTCAGATAGAAACTTGAGTATGTACAAGTATGTTCACATCACTATTCGCAACAGACTATTAACAGACAAAGCAGAAAAATTAGTGTAGATATTTTGCAACGAAAAGATGTTGAATCACATCAAAAGTGCTGGCTACGAGGAGGAAATGCCAACCTGGTTGTATGATTGTCAAAACGAAGACGAAGAAGAGTTCAATGTTGGTGTATCCCAATGCACTATAGACAAAATAGAAGAGAATTTGATAATAGATGTGGAGGTTGAAATACAAGAAGAACCACAATACTCAGACTTAGAACCAGACAACAACTTTACAGATTCAATATAGCTTAAGAGTAGAATGAAAATTGTGTCAAAAACCATTGTAAAAGACCTTGTATTCAAATGTGTTTTAATCATATACAATGCTTCATATTTTACGATTATACAAAGTTTGTTGATCTCAATTGTGTTGGTCTGAAGTAGTATCTTGTTCACCAAATAGATTTCTAATTGTGCTAGGGGTATCTTGGCGGGCTTGCTTGAATTTATACTCATTTGCCATGCCAAACATAATATATATTCCTTGTGGAATATCTTGTGAATAGATTGCACATTGGCTACTATTTTGCATTAAACGAATAAGACAAACAAAGTGATAATAATGACTGCATGTCGATGTATAATATCCACTCCATCCATCAAAATTCTTGTAGAAAACTGGACATTGGGAAGAAGAGGATGTATCTGAAGTAGATGAGGGGACCAAATCTGAATGCAAGACAAGGTGGCTGATGTGTGTCCCTTGTACAGGTGTTGGATTCACTCGCTGTGTCAGATTTTGAACGTCCTAGCTTAAGCGGTGAATGCTTTTCTCCATCTGAACTTGTGAGGGTTGGGGTGTCTGGGTGGCTATAGAAAGTGTTATTTTTGTATATTTTTGTGTCAACTGTGTCGTGTAAATATCCTTCTCTCTCTTTAACTGTAGGTCGGTGCCTTCCACTATCAATGCCAGCTCATCTCCTGTGAAAGTGACACAACTCTCCCTTGAGTGGCAACAATTGTCTCCTTTGACAAAAAGTATGTTGGTCACTGTTGAACAAATTGAACATATAACATTTTTGCAAAATATAGCGCACAATCTGCATTGTGCATGGGATGGCCATAAATTTCCAAGTAAATCCTCTAAGCGTTTTCTTTGATCGCATCATGCTTGCACTTCAAAACCTTCCACCTTCCTTTCTTGATCTCTGCGTCCTCACATGGAAATATTGTCTTGATTATGTCCTTCGTCACTTCTTTATTGATCTCTTTCCATTGCATATGGTTTGAATTTGCCCATTTTGAGAGTCATCGAGCAGTGCACGTTGCTTGTTATGCGGGCATACCGTGTGCTAGAGATTTCATGCGCTTAAATGCATTAACAACAACTCATTGTTGATCATCGGGCACCGATGATGTACCAATATCTTGTTCTTCATCGGCCATTTTCTCTTGGATTTGCAATCAACATATAGACAAATATTCAATATCATTGGCAAATATATATTCTCGCGATTGAACAGTTTCACAGATGCACAAGATAGAAACTTCTCGTCCACTACATTAGAAATCAGAATCCACTAAATCAAACCACAACTAATACGACTAATTGAACCACAAGGCAAATTTGAAATACCAACACTCAACATGAAAAATTTGAAATTACTAAATATAGTTGATTCAATTAGGTGAACCACTTCAAACCAAATAATACACTTCGATAAAAATAAGAATACCCTGGACAAGACATGTAGCTCATAAAATATTTAGATCTGATAAAATGATGGTGCAAGTTCAACAATGGGATGTTGGACAAAGTTAGGGTCTGTCTTTAGTTGTTCTTTGAAAAATATCAAATCTTCACTTAAAATTGCAATCTGCTACACATGTAAAATGCAGATCAAGCAAGTGGTTTATAAGAACTTAATTCAGATCAAACAATACATAATAACAGTCTGGCACATTTCAATATATATTGAATTTTTTTAACTTATATTTTTAAAAGAGGGAGCGAAGAGTTTCTTGACTAATGAAGACCACCCATCCTTGACTGGCAACCTGAGCCAGCCCCCACTTTCCAACCCACACTCACACTTTTTAGATTGTTTTTTAATTACTACCACACTATTTTACATATACAAATACTGTTCCTTAATTAATTCCAAATACAAGTTTTTTTATACAGCCCTTCAAACAATACCAAAACACTTCAAACAAGGCCTAATGAAGACAATCCTATATTTCAACAAAAATAACTTTTTCAATTTCTTATGAGTTGCCGCTACCCATAGACTTCCTTGTTACCATATACATGTGGTAGTGATGTGTGTGAACACACTAGGACCGCCGGGGCATTTTTTCCCTCTTTAGGAGGTTTTTTCCCCCGTGCATTGCATATACGCCCATCACTCTAGGGCTCTCTATCTTTCCATTGCACACTAAGTGACACACTCTCTATTGTGTGCCTTGAGCTTCCTTCGTCTTCTCCAAGCTGTGTGTGTTTCTCTGCAACCCTAATTCCAACAATTGGTATCAGAGCAGGTCACGTCCTCCCGGGCTTAGTCGCCAGCTGCTCCAGTACACGCCTGCTCACTTTCTCCGATTTCAGTGAGCTTTGGCAAGCGTTCGCAGGTCGACAAACATTTTGGGTGAGCTCGAAGAGCACGGTCTGCTTAGAATTTTGATTTGGGCTCATTTCGGCCACCGTTTCCACTACAGGAAGTACTGCACAGGCTATTTCGTCATTTTGTGCAGAATTTCTGTCAGTGCTAATTTCTGCATAACAGGTGCGTTATAGTCTTCTATGGTTTGTGCTATATAGCACAGGTTGTTCCCGCTCCGTTTCTCCTATTTTCGGGCAGTTTTCACATCAGGTGCAGCATTTACCATGGCTGACAACAACAACACAGATGTGTTCAAGATGTTTACTGCTAAGGACAGGTTGGATGGGGGCAACTACCCTATGTGGGCTTATATGATGCAACATGTTCTTGTGTCAAAAGGTGTCTGGAACATTGTGCAGGGCATTGATGTACGTCCTGGTTCTGAGGATGTAGGCGATGTTGAAGATGTTGCAGGTCTTGCTGCAAGGATTGCAGCTGTTAGAGTTGTTTTGCCTACGGCAGAACAAGCTCGTTGGGATGTTAAGGATGCGCAGGCTCATGCATTGATTGCGTTGTCTGTGAAGCGTATCATTGTTCCTCACATCCGTTCAGCAAAATCTGCAAAACAAGCTTGGGATATTTTAGCAGGTCTTTATGCAAGCCGCAATGAGGCTAAAATTGCTTTGCTGCGTAAAGAGCTGGAGTCGAAGATTATGCATGAGGAAGATGATATGGACACTTTCCTTGCTAGTGTCAAGGATATCAATGAGCAACTCATTTTTGCAGGTGAAGTCGTTTCAGACAGTTCCCTAGTGCAGACTGTTTTTGATGCCTTACCAGATTCCTACCAGACTTTTGCTAGTCCTTGGAGACTTATGACCCAAGGAAATCCAGAAGTTGTCAAGTTTGATGCATTATGCACATTGCTGTTACAAGAGTCACTTTCTAAAAAAAACAGGACTAGGCAGCGTGCAATTGAACAGGCTTTTATTGCTTCTCAAAGAAAGGGTGGTAACAGTACTGCAGCCACTTCTTATGGTTCTGCTGCGAGTGGCAAAAATTATGTTCCTAATGCTTCTGCTGGCAGTACTTCGTCTGGCAATTCTGGTGATAAGGGCAAAAAGAAGATGCGTTGCCATTATTGTAAAGCCAATGATCACTTGATCAAGTCGCGTCCTAAGTTGAAGGACAAAGAGGCTAAGAAGAAAGAGGGTGGTTCCACTGCAAATGCTGGTTCCACTACAAATGCAGCCATTGTTGAGTCTTCTGTGAAAGGAGACTGTGTTGCTGATGTTGATGCAGAATGGGCTTTTAGCGCAGAGTGCACTTACAATCCTGTTGTCCATGATGCATGCTTGTCAGTTGCTGCAGATTCACATGTGTGGTATTTCAATAGTGATGCTACAAAGCACATTACCTCACATCGTGAATTGTTTACCTCTCTCGAGTCTATCCCTCATGGGAATTCAGTCACTTGTGCCAACAACGCCTCTTATCCAGTTCAGGGAGTTGGAAAGATTATGCTCACTACTGCTAATGGCAATTCCTTCACACTTGTTGATGCACTTTATGTACGTGGGATCAAGAAGAATCTCTTGTCTATATCCGCAGTTGCTAGACTTGGACTTGTAGTCAAATTTGTGGATGACAGATCTACAGTTCATGATCTCAGTTTTGGTGATGAAATTGTTGCATCTGGGCTTTTGTGCCGTGGGCTGTATAAGCTCACTTTGTATGACAAGTGTGGACAAAATTTTGCAAATGTTGTTGCAGATTCAAGAGCTATTTCAGATGCAAAACTTTGGCATGCACGTTTTGGTCATCTGAATTTTGCCAGTTTGTTGCGTTTGCAGAAATGTGATATGGTTGCTTCTTTCCCGCCTCTTGAAGCACCTGTCAAACATGTTTGTGAAGGCTGTATTTTGGGTAAGATGCAGCGTTCTAAATTTCCAAACGATGGTTCAGTTCGGGCCACATGCAGGTTGCAGCTTGTGCATAGTGATGTTTGTGGGCCCATGCAAACTCCGTCCTTGGGCAATTACCTGTACTTCGTGACTTTCATTGATGATTACTCCAAGCATGCATGGGTATTTCCGCTTAAGGCGAAGTCCGAAGTTTTTATGTGCTTCAAACAATTTCTGGCTATGGCTGAAAATGTCTCGAAATGTACTATGGGCACCCTCCGTTCAGATCGAGGGGGGGAGTATATGTCTCATGAATTTAATGCATTTCTGGCTAGTCATGGGATAAAACACCAATGTACAGTTCCTTATACACCTCAGCAAAATGGTGTTGCTGAGAGGAAAAATAGGTCACTGACGGAAATGGCACGATGTATGGTCAAAATTCAAGCTTTGCCGCATTCTTTTTGGCTTGAGGCCATTATGTGTGCCACTTATGTACTTAACAGGTGTCCTACGAAAGCTTTGCAGTCTATTACTCCATATGAAGCATGGCATGATAGAAAGCCTTCTATTGAGCACATGCGTGTTTTTGGCTGTTTGGCATATGCTTTGGTGCCACAAGTGCATCGCAGAAAATTGGATGATAAGGCTGTCAAATGTATTTTTGTTGGTTATAGTGCTGAAAGCAAAGGTTACAGGTTGTATCATCCGCAAACAAAACGTATTCTAGTTTCACGGGATGTAGTGTTTGTGGAAGATTCTATTCAGCCCTTGTTGTCATGTACTAGAGACATTAATGTAAGCTCACAGGACATTTATGACACTTTGTTGCCTCTTTTCAGTGGTGGAAATACGAATGTAAGTTCCAATGAGGCAAATGTACAGCCTATGGGGGTTTCTGAAATGTTTTAGATCAGCCTATTACTGATGCAGATGTACATAATGTACTTGATGAGGAAAGGGCTGAAAATGAGTAGGCTAGAGGTATGCCAAAATGGCTGGTGCACACTTTGCGTGACAGTAAATTGGATGTACCTTTGTCTAGTCGTACTCGTTCAGGCTCTCGCCATGCATCTTATGCATCAGATTGTTATGCTTTGGTTGTGTCTAGTTTACATGATGTTGAGGAGCCTCTGTCTTTCGATGAAGCACAGAATTCAAAAAATTGGATGGCTGCCATGCAATCAGAATATGATGCACTTATAGAAAATGACACATGGACTTTATGTGATTTGCCTCCTGGCAAAAAGGCCATTGGTACGAAGTGGGTTTACAAGTTGAAACGCAAGCCGGATGGTGAGATTGATTGCCATAAGGCTCGACTTGTTGCAAAGGGTTATGCACAACAAAAAGGCATAGATTATGAAGAAACTTTTGCTCCCACTTGTCGTATAACTACTGTGCGTTTTCTATGTGCATTGGCAGCTCATTTTGGTTGGGATGTACATCAATCAGACATTGTTACTGCTTTCTTGAATGGTGACATATTTGAGGAAGTTTATGTAACGCAGCCTCGCGGTTTTGTCATAAAAGGACAAGAGGACAAAGTGTGCAAATGTAACAAGGCTTTGTATGGGTTGAAGCAATCTCCTCGTGCTTGGTATGAGAAAGCTGACACTCATTTGGTCAAACAAGGCTTTCGTAACAGTCCAACAGAAAGCACATTGTATGTAAAGCGTGAGGGTGATGTATTTCTCATCGTGGTTCTTTATGTTGATGATTTGCTGATCACTCGACCAAATGAGAGACATATTGCTGAATTTAAGGCTGATTTGAATGCTACTTTCAAGATGAAATATTTGGGGCTGTTGCATCATTACTTGGGTATACAGTTTAAGCAGTGTGATGGTGGTATTGCCTTGTGTCAGAAAAGTTACATAGAGACATTGCTATGTAAGTTTGGACTTGAGGATTGCAAACCTATTGCCACTCCCATGGAAACATGTTTGAAGTTGAGTCTACATGATGCTGGCGATCCTCCTGATGTCACTCTTTACCAAACTGCTGTTGGCTGCCTCATTTATGTATGCAACACGAGGCCAGATATTCAGTTTGCAGTCTCACAGGTCAGCAGATTTATGCATAGCCCAGGGTCTAAGAATTGGCAAGCTGTCAAGAGGATTTACCGCTACCTTAGTGACACTTTACATCTTGGCTTGTTTTATCCCAAGGGGGGATCATTGCCGCCAGACTTACATGCTTTTTCGGACTCAGATTGGGCTGGTTGTTTTGACACGCGAGTGTCCACAAGTGGTTTTTGTTTCATGCTTGGCAGTTCATGTATATCATGGTTGAGCAAGAAGCAACCTACTGTGGCCACTTCGAGTTGTGAGGCTGAGTACAGGGCAGTCTTCACAGCTACGGTTGAGTGTGTATGGCTCAGACGCCTTATGGATGATTTGGGTGTTGGACAGGACACTGCCAACACTATCTACAATGACAGTCAGAGCGCATTGGCAGTTGTGAGGAACCCAGTTTTTCATGCTCGCACAAAGCACATTGAGGTGCATTGCCACTATGTCAGGGAGAGGCTCTTAGCAGGAGAGATCAGCTTGGCTTATGTGCCAACACAGGACAACCTTGCAGATCTTTTCACAAAGGCATTGTCTCGTGAGAAGCTTGAAGCTTTCCGCAAAGCTTTGGGCTTACTCCCCTTTGTGGACTGATCTTGTCCTCAGGGCATGGCACTTCCCTTTACTCATGTGCCAGCTCTTGTTCACCGCATCACTCCAGGGGAGATTTGTTACCATATACATGTGGTAGTGATGTGTGTGAACACACTAGGACCGCCGGGGCATTTTTCCCCTCTTTAGGAGGTTTTTTCCCCCGTGCATTGCATATACGCCCATCACTCTAGGTCTATCTATCTTTCCATTGCACACTAAGTAACACACTCTCTATTGTGCGCCTTGAGCTTCCTTCGTCTTCTCCAAGCTGTGTGTGTTTCTCTGCAACCCTAATTCCAACATTCCTTTGTCTAACCAACGGAGCCTTTGCAAAGGATTTTTTTGCTAACCGCGAATTGCGCAACCTTCTCATCCCACTAACCGTGAGGATCTTGCTAACCGCTAGGCATCCTGCTCACCACGAGGCATCTTGCTACTCACGAGGCATCTCGCTAACCGTGAGGAAAAAGAGAGCCGATAACCTCGACTTAATCTCGTCTAACCGTGGAGTCATCTCGCTACCCGCCAGGCACAAAAGATATTCTTCCAATAATTCTTCTCTTTAATTGATCCTTCAAACATGATCAACCAACTCTTTATATCAACGAGTATCAACTCATCAAACAATAACAATTTAACAAACAGTGATAATTTATCAAACTATTCTTTCACTAATCTATGAAAACATATGCTTGTTTCTTGTGATGAAGTCATGTTTCTTGGAGGGTTTAAGAGGTTCCCTATGCTGAGGAGATCCATATCCCGAGCAAACAAAATCGAGCGAGACATTTTTTCGAGCGAATCTAGTCAAAAACTTGATACACTATGCGTACTTACCTAGTTTATCTAAGCTAATAAAATGCAATGTCCGTGGTATAAGTCACCCCCTTTTGAACTAAACCAATTGTGCTGCCATTAAAAAAGTGCAACCCATTTCGCACCAATATTACTTCCCTTTACTAGATTTGCTCCCAGTAAAACACACATGATTTCTTCTTCTTGGGGATCTTTTCTTGGCAATAGTATATTACCGCTAGACAAGTCCAAATGCACTCTAGCATTTGACAAAAATCAATACATACATCTTTCCCATTGTCTGCATTCAACATACCCTTACTTGGGGTATGCACTAGTTTGGCTCTCTAGTGAGACTCATTCAATGTCTTTCTTCTTCAAAAATAAGGAAAATCTACATTAGAGAATCTCAAATGTCTATCATAATGACTGCAGCAAACCATTCCCTAAAACAAATCCTACCACAAGCTACATACTTTATTCAAGCATGTCCATCAAAACTTTACTACATTCAATACATAGTTGACTAGTTTTCTTTTTGAGGAAGAAGCACCTAAGCAATGTAGCCATCTTATATAGTTGGTTTTTCCAAAATGTCTACAACCTTTTAAACAAAAAAAAGGGCAACATATAGATTCATTTGCAATGGAAGAGCATCAATGATTTTAGGAACACTTTTGGTGGTCGCACGATCTGGTTGTATACTTCCATCTTCAAAAATGATCGGTGATATCTTGGAACCAACCAAAGATGTAGCTTGATTCTCAATAGCCTCAACCTTGTAGTACTATGACACCTCATGATCTAACAAATAAAACAACTTGTTTGCTTCATTGCAGGCATGTTCAAGCTTTAGCTGGTCCTTAAGCAATGCTAGTGGCTACAATGCAAAATTTAAATCTTCCATTTTAGAATAATTATCTTTGAGAGGTTACACCTGATTGTCTTATATTGACCGTCAAACATAAACAACAACCTTTTCGCATGTGCAAGGCCGATGATAGTAATATGCCAAGCCATTCATTCACATGACCTTCTTGCAAAGAAAGTAATATAACAGTAAAGTTTGTGGACGACCTTCTTGCAAAGACACAAATATAAGTTTACAAGGTTGATCTTTTTGCTAGAAGATTAGAATCTTTCTTCCGAAATTCAAAATAACAGTTCAATTTGTGCCTAGTAACCTATTGCACACCAATTTGAGGTAACCCTGGCACGAACCTTTTTTGGGGACAACATTTTAAGCTAATGTGAAACTTTAGGGAAAATTTTGTTGACGCTTTGCCTCTAGACTCCTTGAGCGGCTACAGAAGGTCTAAGTCTAACTTAGCCAGTCCTTGTGAGTTTCATCTGATGTCACCCTCAGCGCTAGCATCTTGACTCTTGAGTGGTGCGTGGCTATGGTTTTGGCCTTCTTTGTGGCCCTTGTTTATTTTGTTTTCTATTGCACCTACAATGCAGTGTTCGGGAGAAATCATTTTCCCAAACATACAAAATTCGTTCCTTGAATTTGCCAAGAGAAGATTTTAAAACAATGGGTTATTTTTCTGCTCTTTTACACCTTTTTCTCTATTTCGAGGTGATTTTTTTTATTTTCCCCTTGCCATTTTTGAAATTGAAAACCGCATGAGTAGTTTGGTTCAACGGTTTTTTTTGGAGCTTCATTAAGAGGAATCACTTTTTATTCCACTTCAATTCTAAAGAAAAACTAGTCTTCAAAAGTTAAAAGCAGACCGATGGCGGTGGTGTCTGTTTCCAGCTCCGCAGGGGGGATGATATTTGTGTGTGTGAACTATATTTTTCTCTCCCTTCCCATGTAGCCAGAGAAAGGAGTCATGCGTCCGAGGTTGTGTGTGCAATACGAGGGGGGCAGGAGTATCACAAAAGTTTAGTCGCGCACCACTCAATTAAGGGCCAACACCCAGGGCATCTAGCCACGAGAAAGTTGCAGCTGATGAGGTCAATGGAGTCATGATCCCAACACTATGGCTAGCCACGTACCACTCATTAAATGAGGCCAGTACCGAGGGCATGATCAAGAGAGAGGTGTAATTGATGCAGTCAATGGAGTCATGATCTGATCAAGCTCAAACTACCAGGGCCATGCTGCATAATGCAGGCAAGGAGCTCATCGTCGTCAGGTGACCAAAGGCCTCTCTTGAGATTTTGCTTTGGGAAGCACTCGTGTGAATGAGCCATTAATGAAGCAGCGTTCGAGAAAAATGTGTTGCAGCTCAACATCGTCTCTCTCTCTCTCTCTCTCTCTCTCTCTCTCTCTCTCTCTCTCTCTCTCTCTCTCTCTCTCTCTCTCTCTCTCTCTCTCTCTCTCTCTCTCTCTCTCTCTCTCTCTCTCCACCCCGATGCACATAGAGCTACGCTCCATCCTTTATCGAAAGAGGCATATCCTGAAGCAAAATCATAACATGGTCTTTCTCGCTTTTGCCATGCACACAGAGAGCGCCATTCTGCCCTCGTCTGTATTTTATGTGCTTTTGTAGTAAAACATGCTCGCGTGCGTTGATCCTTGGAGTAAATCCTTGCACCTCACCACATCCCCCCGCCCATGCCTTGCTACAGCTGGGTCTGGTAGATCACAAGCTGCTGGGAGTGAAGGCGTGTCCTACATCCTCACTCTCTATTGCGCACGTGTGTATGGATGGCTTTGCTAAATATTTGGATCAGCACGATGAGCATAGAAGATGCAGAGCCTGGCCTGCCACAACTCGACAAACCTGTAGCCTTCTCTACCAAAGTTGGGACACTCCATGAAACTGTCCCGCGCCGGCGCGGGATAGTTTCATGGAGTGTCCCAACTTTGGTAGAGAAGGAAGAGGGGATAAAAAAGGAGCTACTGATTTGAGTTTGACCCTTGGATATTGTGTGTTTTCGTCGTCGTCACTGGCTAACAACTCCAGTGACATCGTCAGCTTTGTATCTGTCCTGGTATGCCCATGTGTTGGTCCCTTTAAGTGGTGCATGACTATAGTTTTGTGGCCCGGATCATGATGCCATTGACTGCCACAGCTGCACCTCTCCCGGTTTTTCTTGGTCGCACTTAATCATCCCTTCTTCCTCCTCTACCAAGGTTGGGACACTCCATGAAACTATCCGGCGCCGGTGGCCAGGATCATGACGCCATTGACGGCCACAGCCGCGCCTCTCTCCCGGTTACGCTCGATTGCACTTAATCATCCCTTCTTCCTCCTCTACCAAGCTTGGGACACTCTATGAAACTGTCCCGCGTCGACGCGGGACAGTTTCATAGAGTGTCCCAACATTGGTAGAGGAGGAAGAGGGGATAAAAGATGTGTTGCTTATAATTTAAGTTTGACCATGGACATTATGTGTTGTTGTCTTCGTCATGCATGAGATCTCAATGCACCCCTCACATGAGAATCATTCATAGCTACGCATGTCCTCTTGACCTTAGACCCGCATTTTGTCCTTGGGATTTAATTAGAGTAACTACTTGCTCTTGCTTCATTTTCCCTTCCTCCTAGTGTTCGGGAAAAAAGTGTGTCTCAGCTTAATATCGTGCCGTTTCCAATTTCAAAAATTCCAGTTGAGGCCAAGGGGAAAGAGTAGAGAAAAATAGTGTAAAAACCAAAAAATACCCCTAATTTTCTAAAATTTCCTCTTGGCAAACTCAAGGGAAGGAAATTTGTATGTTTGAAAAAATGATTTGTCTGGTACACTGCTTCCTCGTCTATCAAGCATGGGACAATCCATGAAATTGTCCCACGCCGGTGCTGGATAGTTTTCATAGATTGTCCCATGCTTGGTAGAGGAGGAGGTGTGTACAAAATATTGAATTGTTAATTTGAGATTTTCCATGGACATTGTGCCACTACTGCCATCATTGTATTGTAGTATACATTAGATCTCAAGGCATACATTATAGTTATCATTCATAGCAGGGCACCATGCCCTCTTCACCTAGATCCGTTATTTTTTTCCGTGGATTCAATCGGATCTACAATGGTGTCATTTTGGAGCTCTAGTTTGGAAGCACAACAATGAAAAGATTGTCGGTATCCAATTGTGTCAGCATTGTTGCCATTTTGACGGCCAAGGTCACATTTCCAAAAGCATATTGCACCAATGCAGTGTCCTTTGGAGCAACAAACAAGGTCTTGTTGTTCCCTTGTCCTGCCCTTGTCTACATTGGGGCATCATTGTAGGTTCCCTATCCTGTACAATGTTTGTAGGTTATACATTAGCTTGTATGTATGAAGTCCCTCCTCTATTGGTGGTTCTAGAAGATGTAGTCAGAGTGCATCAACTCCATTGCTATTGTGTAGTGATCACGTGAGCTCGATCATTGAGATAGAGTTTCATGACAAGAGTGATATTCAAGATATAGGTTTAGGGTCTCTGTAAAAATTAAACCACAAGGCAACTACATTTGAAGCCTGAATGGAGATAAAATGAGTCCCAAGATCCAACTAGGAGGTGGTGTTGATGAGGATGGAAGCATATTGCATATGGACAAAGAGAAGGACATCTTGTCTAGAACTAGATCATCTAGTTACTTCGGGTGTCCTCTTGTGACACTATGCAAGCTCATTCGGCCACATGCGAGAGCTCAAAGATTAAGGTCTGATATGATAATCTTAAGCTCTAATATAACCTTATAATATTAAAATTATATTTTCTCAATAAGAGAGTATCTTCTATTTGTTTTTTTCCTTCAAAGTCCATTTATGAAGAAATGGAATCTTGTATGGAAACAAATCAACCAATAGTATGAAGTAGAGCTTGCTGCACATCCTCAATTTGAGGGCCTTTCTTAGAAGGTGTTCTTTGTTTAGGTAAGGAGCCATAGAACTATGTCTTGGGAGGCATTCATCAAAGAGATGTACACTACAAATGAAGATAAAATTCAAGAGTTTGTGTATTGTGATTGATGCCACAAAGGCATTAGAGATTTCTCAGTTGACACGTCTTCAATGAATGAAGTTGCAAGTTCAGAGTAGCTTAAAGTTAAGTTTCTTTATGTCACAGGACTTCAAATTTTTTAATGGTTTTTTTAAAGCACAAATACGTGTCCTTTGGTTATCTCTCACTTGAGAATGGGTTTGTTAGTTGTACAAATATTTGTGTGACCGATCATGAAGATTATCTGCATGCTTTACTAGAGGTAGATTAAAAACTTATTACAAGATTTGAAAAAGAGGGACAAAATGACGAGAGCCATGACATCTTCTTACTAGGAGATATCTCTCTTGCCTATTATTTTATGTAAGTGGTCCTTGCCAATGAGGACGTATTTTGGTCAAGAATTTTATGTCTGTTTTGGCTAGATGTAGATTGATAGCAGTTTTATGATTTGTTCAATTATTTATGCTAAAGGTCCTAAAAAAGACTAATCTCATAGATTTTTACGATGCAAAGATAGAGAATATGATTCTATGGTTATCTTTGTTGAAGGCTTTTGATTTTTGTGTTATTGATCTACTTACGAATTTCTATCATCAAATGTTGGGTAAAGGAGGGATGGCATATGTGTTCCATGGGCGGTAGTTGGTCTTCTTATATCCGTGTTTTGGAGATGTCTTTCATTCTACTCCGTCACACCTGGTATGGAATGTATTCATTAAGATCCCCCCCCCCCCCCCCCCCCCCCCCCTTGCCGTTCTTGCTCGGTTTTTCCATTAGCTCGGTAAATTTTGCTCGTTGTATGGTAAAACTCCCTGTGCTTGACTTCCCAAGTCAACATGAATAACAATGCAAAATTATAAATTTGTCGTACTAGATTAGCAACATGATTTGCTACCTCTTGTATTTGAGGTTGGACGATTTCACCTTCTTTCGGAGTCGATACCTCCGCCTGAGTTATGATTGGAGTAGATCATATCTTCTTTTGCACCTTCTGTGAAGATGGAACGACATGAGCATCCTTTGAGCTTCGGGTCACTCGCTTCGGTGCCATCGTAAATGAGGTAGAGAAAAGGGAAAGAGAAAAAGAGAACTCAAGAATCCGAAGGACAACATGACGATGGTAGAAAAAGACTTGGAGATAGAGATAGATTGAAGGTAAGAGCATGAGGAAGAGAGGTTGAGGGAGAGAAGGTAACTCCGATCTCAAGGCAAGAGGGCTTCCGCTTCTGAGAGTGTGTGTATTCAAAGTGAAGGGAGAGGGGTCTTTATATATAGGCTCTCAAGAGCCAAAGCATAAGCTAAGAATACGAAAGATAAGTTCGCGCACGTTCGCGGCTCTGATTTCTTTTTTATTTTTTTACTTTTTTTTATTTTTTTTGGGTCATGAAGCATTCCGATACGTGATTTCGGTTCTCTAATTTTAGAAGAAGCTTGGCTTCCAAAACAAGAACTCTAAACTTGACCCCCTCCTCTTTCTTTCCTAAAAATACTCCTCCTTTCCTAAAATTGCTCTCTCTTTCCTAAAAGGTCAACTCTTATCTTTAGATACGGTTTTGAGGCTTAAGTTTCCCATCAACCTATTGTTTTTAAGTGAATAAGAGTCATAATTAGTAGTTCTAGAGTCCGATTTTTTATCAGATCGTTTCGTTTGAAAGCTTTAAGACTTAACAAAATACAAACCTTTAATATTTGCAAAGTAAATGAAATACTTTTATTGAAAAATGCTGGGTACATTACATGTCATTTTTCTTTTTCTTTCCCTTTGCATCATTTATGGTATGCAAGATGGAAGGATTGGTGTCTATGACTTCAACAACAGTGGTCTTCTCCGGTGATACCATCCTTGTCTAGTGCACCTTCCTTTTCAACATGTATGTATGTTCGGAAATTGTTCTTCACAATTACCATAGTCTTTTACTGTGTCCTTTACCACCACATCAATTATGTGATCTAAATTTTCATTGAGGCTAATAGGAGCATCTAAGCATTAGAAAAAATAAAGAGATAAAAAATAATTCTAGTCAAGACATAAAATTTAGATTTTGGCTTTCAAAATACATAGGAAATGGTAAACTATTACAAAGACAAAAAGGGTGACTCGCTTTAGGAAAAATTCCAAAAATGGTTTTGACTATGGAAGTACCACCTTTTCTTCCAACATCTTTGAAAATATTTTATGTTAATTATTTCTCCGTGTGGTCCTTTGATGTCTCTCTTGACCCTTGCCCATCCTTCGTAGGATTTCTGGTAGCCTCATCTACATGCAAGAAGAAACAATGAGCAGGATTCAACTTTAAACATTATTATCTGCCATAAGGATAAAATAGAACCATCTTTGTCTTACACACTTTCCTTCTCAACATGTACATGCGCCTCCAAAAATTGTTCTTCACGACTGTTACCTTCTAGAATCTCCAACTTTTTGGCAAGCTTAGCCTCTCTAATCATGACAAGTACTAAGGAATAAGGGACACTGCCTCAAGCTACATATGTCTACAACATGACAATGGTAGCTACCAAAATAGTATTGAGAGCTACCAATAAGCTATGTAGGTAGCTACTAATGCTATCTTGGAAGCTACCAATCATATCGTGATAGCTAACTATGCTATCTTGGTAGCTGGCTGTCTGAGCTGGCTAGTGAATGCTACCAAGAAAATAGTGGTAGTTCCTAGCAGTAACCTTTCCAAGGATTAGAATGCCAACTAATTGTGTAAAGGTTGCTACCAAGCTAGTAGTGGATACTATTACTCTACCAAGGAAACCATAAGAGACTGGTATCTACCACTATTATCCTGGTAGATACCTTGATCAAGACATACCTTGTAGCTTTACAACTATGAGACTAGTAGCTAGAACTATCAACTTGGTAGCTCGCAGTGTAATAGTGGCTACTAGTACCATAAGGGTGCCTACCAGTACCATAAGGACAACTACCATTATTACATTGGTAACTACCTTGCTACCAGCAAGACTTCCATCGGAGAATGGTATCTAATGCGAGTGGTAGCTACCACTACCACACTGGTAGCTACCACTACTAATTGGTAGCTATATTTACCAATAATAGCATGACAACTACCAGTATTAGACTGGTAGCTACCAGTATGGTAGTCGCCACTACCATACCGATAGCTACCACTAATAACCTAGTAGCTATCTCTACTAGTAATAGCATGGCAACTATCATTATGAGACTGGTATCTACTGCCACCATATTGGTAGATACCTTTATCATTAAAATCATGGTAGTTATCACTATGAGGCTGGTAGCTACCAATCATGTACTGGTGGCTACTAATTTAGGCAATGAATAATCTAGGCACTACTAGCTACCAATGTGATCTTGTTAGATACAAATTTCATAGTGGTAGCTACGTATTCTACCAGAGGTATCTACCAACCTAAAAGTTGTAGCCACCACTTTGTGTTGAGAGTGGTCCTAGAAAGTGAGAGATACCTTGCTACCATCAAGAATTCCATGGCAAAATGATAGGTTCCACTATCATATTGGTAGCTACGTTATCCAAGGATAGCATGACATCTACCACTATGAGGTTGGTACCTACAAGTCCTATATTAGTGGCTACCACTGGCAGATACCAATGTGATACAGGTAGGTACCGGTATCATAGTTGTAGAGCAACATTATCTACCAAAGGTAGCTACCACCCCATCACATGTAGCCACCACTATGTGATAGGGATTGGGTTATTTGTGGTCATTATTAATACTTACAATACAAGAAGCTACAGTTAACAGGTTTCCCTTGATAAAAATAGATAGAAAATAAGTTCTACAAAATGCTACAAAAATAAGTTAGGGTGAATACCATAGTCCATGCTTTTCTATGCATCACAATTACTTAAGGGCACTGATGATGGATTGGTTTGTGATTGAAATCCTTGGAAATTGGCATTAGTCCTATTGAGCATCATCAAAGCCCGCATAGCTCTCCAAATGGGTTGCAAGAATCCCATCTACATGCTTGTATCTCTGCTTGTAGCAATGTGGCTAAAACATTACATGTGGAAGGCATGATTACAAGGTAGTGCAAACATGCCAATTGTGCAATTGTCATACATCATCAGTCCACATGCACTAGAAACTTTGTAGAAAGAAAATGTGTCCATATGCACAGGTGGAACTTTCAGATGCAACAGTATTGTACTTATTTTGATCTGCATGCTTCTCACAAAATCCATATGTGCACGTGCACACTCCCCCATTTCATGTGCTAAATCTCTTTCCTCTTGAGCCTTAGCCTTAGCCTCAGCTGATGCCTTGTCCAAAACAATTCCTTGTCGTGTTTGGATTGTTAGTGACAAACTTCAACATTATTTCTAAGCTACACCACATGCACTACATGTGTGTCTTCTACCTTCTATAATACATCCTCTACATCCTTTGATCATTTGATGAATATATCTACTCAAAGGTTGGCACCTTCATCTTGATGCACATCCACCTTATGCAATTCACAACTCTTGGTAGCTTCATTACACACTATAGCAATGCCAAAGCATGTGTGATTTCAACCATGTTGTAGATAGTTTCTAGATCTGCAAGAGATGGTGGACCATTTTTTATTTTTTATTTTGCGCACCATCCACTCTAGAGATAATAGTTTCTTGTCCGACCTCCAAGTGATCCGGAGTCCTCTTCATTTTTCAAGAACTCTAAGGGGAAAAGGAGGAATGGAAAACTACCCATTTTTGCTTCTTTTCTTGAAAATTGGTTGCATCTATATGTGTGATCATACTCTCTGAAAGCAAAGCCCAATTGACCTTTCCCTTCAATTGATCATATAGAAAGCCCTTGGAAAATTCTTTAGTCACTTCCATACCATAAGTTCTTAAAGATTCTTGATGCACAGATGTGGACAATGTGCAAAACCTTTCCCTGAACTTTGGCTTCACATCTCTACATTTTACATTACTACCCCTCTTTGGCACCTCCTTAAATCATTACAACTAGCCTTTGTTTGTGGAATCATCCTTTGTCATATAATTCAGGTGCTTGGGATCTGTTCATGAAAAAATATATCCTCCTTTTAAAAGGCACATAAGGAGTGCACCAACGCATCTTTTCATGTAAGAAACAGGTAAAGAGCTAAGATATGAAAACATGGGCAGTAATCGATAGGCCCCCACTACTTTCACACACATAGTGAAGTTTTGAAAAAAAATTCAAAAGGATAAAGCTTTCAAATGATTCAATTCTTAAAAAGTATTTTATTAAAATTTATGTCTCCTCACCTAACTACTAAACATCCCACCCTTTTGCTACCAACCCCAAAAAAATAGGTAGCTAGTGTACCACTTATTCATGCATATACCAAGATACTTATAAACCATTCATACTCTAAGTGTGAGTTTTATGCATCCATTTATCTAGGAACACCTTCTACTATACCTACAAAACCTTATTTAGAAAGAAAACCATGCTCACACTCCACATCCAAGTGATTGGAAAAAGAGTATTTAAGGATAATGGATTCTACTTCCTAACTATTAGTTTATGTGTCCATACATACATGCTTAGCTAATCCTAGATGTTCCTTTATATGCTTTTTAAAAAAAAGGGGTTAGCTTACGTAGATAGAAAACTCAAGCTCAAATCTATATTCTTTTGAAGATATAAAAACAATGGAGGTTTAGTTCAATAGTTAGCTACCTTTTGGTTAAGCGTTCTCCAACCAAAAGAGTATTGGGATGAATGAACTCCCTATAAGTTTTGTCCTGGTAAATGTTTGCCCTTCGCACATAGTCAAGGGCACCAATGAATCCTTCATAGCCTCATTTCCAAGTATGCCAAGGACTATGTCTTAGTCACCACCTTGGAGAGGGAGTCAAGGACGGGGGAGGTAAAGGAGGTAGTGTCGAGATGGCTTGCTCTTATTGCAATGCAAAATTTTTGTTGTAGAGTTATGTTCCTCTTGCTCTCTGACCATTCTATGCTCACTCTCTAACTCCTTTTATAGGCTTCTGGGGTGCATTATTCTTGGCACATGGTTTTTGGATCCTTGTCTTGTGTATAGCTATTATCGACTGCAAGTCTCTCACGTCACTGATTTTTGTGTAGTCAACCATGGGCAACCTCTATTTTTAGATTTGAGTTCACATTGGCCTCTCTTTTTGGATTCCTTTTCTCTCAATTATCTAGGAGCCACAAAATATTCAACATCCATTTTTCTAAAATTAAGGCCTTCAGAACCTTCTCTTTATTCCTCAAGATAAAGAAAAATAAACTTAACATAACTTGTGCATAAAATATCTGATTTTAGAACAATTGTCTTGAACGATTCCCTTATTATAATACACTTAAAAATGCTCCAAACTTAGAACAAGGACCTTGAGTGGAAGTAAAAAAATTTATTGATAAAAATTCAAGTACATTATAGAATCTCCAACTTGGGGATCCGAAATGTCCTCATCTCAAGAACAAATGAGGGTAGTCCTTCTCTAATGTGGCTTCATCTTCCCATGCTACATCTTCTCAGGATATTCTTGCCATTGAGCAAGGTATTCTCTCAGAATTCTATTCCGAAGGACTTTCCCTTGAGATTCCAAAATTCTAGAGGGTTGGAGCTCTAAGATGTTTTGGGTTGGTCATCACCAGGAATGTAGGGTTGAAATAAGCTTACACAAAACATATCAAGGACTTTGATATGATCTAGTGACTTAAACTTGTAAGATTGAGTACCTATACACTTGTAAGCTTGAGTACCTATACAATTGATTACTTCATAAGGACCACCATACCGTGGGGTAAGCTTCTTGTACTTACCAAGTGATAAGATACTTTTCTTTTAGTGAGTCCAAAGAAAAATCTGTCTCCCTCCTTGAATATTTTTTGGGATCTCTTACTACTATCAACATACCTCTTTTGGCTTTCTTCTATGTACTTGTATATTGTTTTGGATGTCCTTTCTTGTTTTGGAAGTGCGCTAGTGCTCCCTAACTTGATTTTCTTGATCTAATAAGTCCCTATTCTAAAAGTTGACAAAGTTTCTCCTTTAGTTTGATGGCCTCTAGTAGCACCATTTTATAAGGTCTATTTGATACATGTTCCCTTCTTAGGAGAATCTCTATCTCATGGTCAATTTCTTGAATAGGAGGAAGAGTGGTGAGGTCCTTGGAAAAGACATTTGAATATTTGTGAAGCCATGCAGGTTTGTATTACTCAATTCTAGAGAAACCTTATTCAGATTGACCACCACAAATATATTGTTTTCAAATCTCATACCCTTCTCAATAGATATTTTGCTCTAAGGAATCCTTGGAATCCCATTCTTCCTCTACACTTAAACCTACCTTGCATGATAACCCCTAAAGCTCAAACTACCTTGGCCATACTAGATACTAACTTGATTTTTAGATAACCAACAGGCTATCCCAAGAGTCCCATCATATATCCCAAGTGGGAGGGTTCTAAAGAAAACTGGCATTAGAAAATTTCAGAGGTCATTTGGAGGGCCTTGTAAGAAATTGTATTTCTCTCTCTAGAAACTTTTTTAAAATGCACTTGCACCTTGTGAGTACGTCCAAAAGGACAAACAGACACTCTAAAAAGTAGATTTATATTCCCAATCGTCCTTGAAAACGGTCACTTTTTTATTTAATGCGAGCGTCTTTTTCAGGAGGCAGGTGCGGCGCATTCAATACAGCTTACATCATCACTGGAACTTGAAAAGTCACAAAATGTCAAATAGTGATAGATTTTGAGGCTTTTGACACCACCAATGCGTCCGAAACGCCAAAATACCCAAAAAATGAATGTCTACTTGTCTCATTCCGACATCCGGAGAGGCAAAAAATGTCACGGTTTTTACTTAAGGTGCGCGAGGAGGCATTCTAAAATTTTAGAATGCCCCCCTGCGCGCCGTTAAAGGTGCTCGCATTAAATGAAAGAGAGTGATCGTCTTCAAGGACCACTAGATTATTAAATGAGGAGAGGGACACCTTTTATATTTTTGTTAATATCAATCTATTTTTCTATGTAACGTAGGCTCTTCTCTCATTGGAGGAGCTTATTTTCCTCTCTCTTCCAAAAGGCCCTCCAAAAGACCTCCGAAATCTCCTAATGTGTAGCGCTTTCTCCTATCTCAAAATCAAGTGTTCTCATAGAATATCAAGAGAACACAATTTTTCCATTGGCCAATTCTCTTGTCATAGTTCTGGCTTGTTTTTTATTCAAGTTCAAAATTTGCAAAGAATTTTGGGGATAGAAAGTAATGAATAATGGCAATTAAGGAGTAGATTAAAAACATTTAACTTGATCTGTGGATGTTGTTTTAATAACAAAAAATATGTATTTGAGCTGCAGGGTTGTCAATAGCTACATAAATAGTTGCCTCTTTCCTTCTTCACTAAGAGGAGGCTCTCCTACAGTTGTAGGTGCATAGACATTCCTGCCTTGACATCTTCCAAAGGCCTTGGCTACTCTTCCTTGCCCTCTAACTCATCCACTATTTTGTCCATTGGTACATCCATGAGGGTGGTGTCTTTAGCATACTCAATTGCCAACATTTTTCTATCAGTTAGACATGGAAATCTGTTATGATGATGTCCCAAATCCCCTCATTAAAAGCATCAAACACCCAAGCAGGGAGGATTTTTTGGCAAGTTAGAGTAATAAGCTCTTTTGGTTGTCTATCATTGAAAAATCTTCTTGGTTGCCTAGGACCAATAAAGCTCTGATACAAATCTCAAGTTTTGATTACCGACTTTGTGTTTAACAAATAATAAATACTTTGCAAAGGCTCTGTTGTTTGCATAGATAAAGTTTGTGATAGTACTCTTCACATGCACTCACCCATTCCTCTTGTTGTTTAATTACTATCACATTGTTTTACATGTATAATCAAGATTCCTTCATTAACTTTGGGCATTATTTCTTTCATAAAACTCTTCAAACATCACCCAAATTATTCTTTCTCAAATAGATTCTAATGAAGAGAGTCCTATATATATATTTTTAAATTATATGTAGCAGGGCTATAGGGCTACACATGATCAACTTGCATGGACACCTTGGTGGACATGCTCTAGAGGACATTCTCTTCCATTTGGACCATATTTGGTTTGTGCACCAGGGCTCTCTTGGGCTGCCCACTGATGAGCTCCCAGTGTGTAAACATCAATCGACCACGGTCACGGCTCAGAACACTAAGGACGGAGAGATAGCATTCATCTTGCAAAGTGTGGCGATCCTATAACCACCCCTTTCAAAGCATTTAGGAACTACTAGAAAGCAATACTTTGGGTGGACCATGAGCGATCATGGGATAGAGCTAGTGGCTGCCTAGTGACCATCTAGGCACCTAGTGGCCAAACTCACCATGGGCTTCCCTAGGCCACCATTATTAGATATTTTTAGTTTTCCATGAGTTTCCTTGTCTAGATGTTTTCTAGTAGCCCCACCAAATATATGGTGGTCGTGCAATGGCCTCAGTTTGTGGAATAGATAGCATGATAGGAGTAGCAGATACATGTTTCCATACGCTTGCCTTGAGCGAGAGTCCATTGTGTGTCACATTTGGAGCACTTACCTACACACTTGAGCCACGACTACCCTTTGGGCACCTCACCTTGGTTGCTTGCAGTTTGGGCCTATGAGTCTTGTAGTCTTGCTAGCTAGTTACATTGTGATTTTAGTTGTGCCTTTTATCTTGGCACCCATTGCACCTCAACCTCTATATCCCCATTGTACCTTGTTATGATAGTCATGGACTGAGCAAAGTTTTCCGCAATTAGACTGGACTTTGTACTATGGTTGTTTGGTTATGTAAACAATGTTGCCTTGGAGCGCTTTTGGTTGTCTTGGCTACTGTTTTTGTTTGTTGTGTTGCTACATTGTTTCATACTATCTATTTTCATATTATTTACTAGGTTGAGCTAGTTTGTGAGTCCGCATCCAGACTGCATCCAAAGCATCCCACCACTAGAGAGCAGCGTGCACCATTTCCATCTACATTTGTTTCATTTTTGGCACACTCGATGGGACAACTCTATCGGGACTTGCAAGCTAGTGTAGCCACATATGGGAAGTCAAATCAAGGCAAGCCAATATTGTGGCCACATTCTAGGGTAACGTAGGCATGGTATCAACTTTGACCACTTGCCCTAAATTTTAGCTTATAGTTTAGGAAACCCCATTTTTGCATCTATGCATGCTTGTTACTTTCTCTAAGTCAAGTGGAACACGTTTGATAAGTCCTATGAAGTTTCATCACCGTCATTACTTCTACTCACCTTTGCTACCTTGCCTTCATCATTGCCTCTACCTTTGCCCAAGCCTTCACCCAGTCAATCACAAAGGTCACCTTTGCCATCCTCATTGTCATCTCCCTCTCCACCCTCTTCTCTAGAGCCACCTTCCATCCCTCTCATCAGGCTTGCCATGGCAGAGGAATTGAAAAGCCTTCTGTTGAGAGTCAGCATCAAGTTAATTAAGTTGAAAGAATTGTTTAAAAAAAAGACTATTTGATCTTGGGTAAACTTGTTTAATTATTGTGGGAAGTTATCCCTAGAAAATGAAGTTACTAATAGGCCATGCTCTTGTCAGATGGAGCATTTAGTGAGGAAATATCACAGGTAGGGATAAAATTGTGTGGTTAATAGAAAATAGGTTGTGGTTATCAGCAACACTACTATCTCACAATGTTGATCTAGTATCCCTAACAGTTAGAAATAGGGAAAGTTTTCCGCCTTTTTGGGGTTAGTGAATAATAAAACCTTTGCAAAGGCTTTGTCCATTAGAGAGAGAAAGTCTACGGATAGTGGAAAACGCATATAATTGGATAATTCTTTTTGTTGAAATATTGAGCTATCTTCATTAGACATTGTTTGAGAAAGAATTGCTTGGGTGATACCTGAAGGGATGTATGAAAGAACCCATGCCTAAAATTAATGAAGGAACCTTGATTGTATATGTAACACAATGTGATAGGAATTAAAAAAACAAGAGGAATGGGTGAGTGTGGTGTGAAAAGTGGGAGACTAGTACCCCAAGGGAGGTACATAGATGGGTGGACTCAATTAGTCAGATACTTTTCACAAATCCACTTGTTTGATAAGGATATGTTTTAGATGACATCAAGGATTTCATGAATAGTGGCATCGTGCCTATTAATGCGTATTTTTATAGAGCCTAATTATGTCAACGAGATTTACTTTTATGTTATAAGATCTGGCTCTCATTATAACTACCTAGCTTTTGGTGTATATCCCTTACATCCATGAATGAACACTTGATCATCTTTGTATATAGCTTGTGTTGTCAAAGAATACATTAGGAAAAGTTTGGACTCAATTTTGGGCCTTGTCAAAAATTCCGTGTTAGCATAAAGAAGACAATTGAAAGTCCCTAATTTCATTTTCCATATTTTTTTTCAAAAATATCCTAAAACCACCCATATTATAGGGTATGTTTAATAAAAAAACTCAAAACATGTTCAAGCAATGATAACCTATGACGCCTTGGAATTGAATTTTGAATATCTCAATCTTCTACAAATTTCAAAACTAAGACTTTCCACCAATGTCCTAGATCGAATGTCATTTCTCCACCCCTTTCAAGTTTCCCTCGTTCGTGCTCTTGCTTGCTTTGGCCTTTCCTCATTCTGCTAGTCATTTTGATGCCACCATCGTCTTTTGAAGCTTAAAAGGAGAATTTTAGGACACAAGGCAAGAAAAGTGTGGACCTTTGGGTTGATGGTAGAATGTATCCTAATCATCCCATCACAAAGTCAACTCCACCTTTCAAGAACATAACTTCATTGCTGAACTATGTGGGAGATGGCCATAACAGTCTAAACGGCTATACTAGTCACTTGGCTGCATGGAATGGTTTTTGGCAACTTGAGAGAGACATTTCATACAAAGAAAATATACACTTGAACAAATTTGTAGAGCATTGTTCTCAACAACTCAAAGGAAACAATGACATCATTACAAATCTTACGCAAAAGTTTGAAGAAAAAGAAAATGTATTGGGTCCATGAGAAAGAGAAAGAAGACTATGAGACACCGATAAGCTAAAGGTTGGCCTTGGGGGAATTAAGAGAAGAGTATGGTCCATCAAGTAAGTTCATCTAATTCTATGCTCTTTGCCTTGTATCTTACTCTTGACTTGTTTGCCTAGATTGTTGCTTCACCTCGAGCAGGATGTTGAGTGCAACACATCAAATTCGTCTGCTCTGTAGAGCCTCATATTGAATCAAAAGAATGTTGTTGGGCTATTAGGCAACAACACTATGGCAATATCATTGCCAGACAACTTGACAATATTCTAAATGAGAATCATCTTGCTGCACAGGATGTTCAATCTATTTTGGATAAAGCTGGTATTTCAAATAAAGGATATTCTGCAATTTTCAGGTATGTAATGTGCATCTATCTCATACTATAAGGGGACTCAGCTTACTAGACTCAATCCTTTTCAGGCACATGAAAAAAAAATCTAAGAAGTTTCACATGAAGCACACACTACTGTCAAACCCTTTCTCCATTCACAAGACAAGATAGCAGGTCAATGACGAGGTATTGCAAATTTTGGGGAGCCCTTTCTACATTCTGTCAACATACAGAGTTCCATCAAAGGAGGAAGTGGTTTGGGACAAGCACAAAAATATTATTTATGATTTGATCCCTCTGCATGCATACATTGTACAAATTTTTGAATCCACTCCCCAAGAATGCAATGGTGTTCTTAAGTTTGTGATAAAACTAGATGAGTGTGAGCTTGTGAAGGAGACTAAGGTTGAGCAAGTCACAATAACACTAAGGAATAGAGCACTGGATGGAATCATTGTAGCTGACGATCCTAGAAACTTTACCATGCAATCTTAAAATTATATTTTCCTTCTTGCCACATTCAATGTGTTCTAAATGATTATCTTGGATAGCTCACTTATGCATGTGCAATTGAACTCACTAAATATCTCTATTGTAGGTGCTTGTGCAGAACTTTGATATACTAAATTGGGTTTTTCATCAAACAAGCATCCTTGAAATAATAACTAAGTAGAGAAATGAAAAGACATTTTATGTTTATGTCATGGGACCCTACACAGTGGAGTGGCATGGGCTCGAAATCTGAAGACCTTGAAGTGTATGTACAACAACTCCAAAGGAGCAACATGCAAAATCCCTTGCCTATACTGCATGGGAGGAGTCCATAGCCTTGAAAACCGGTATTGGAGGAGAGCACCATACATGCACCTAGAAGACCCTAACTTTCGGTCAGTGTTGGACATCTCACTAGCTAGGGTTTATGATGCATACACTTTGCAGGATCATTGAGAAATTCATGTTCCTCTACATTTTTTTTTGCTTGGACGACTCGACCCCCACCTACAAAGCAGAGGACTACCTTGGCTCTAGAAACATTTTTCTCAAATATGGGCCTGCATGGAGGGCATGTAAAGATAGATTAGGATGAGAAGAGGTCTAAGAATGATCGGGACGTTCCAAAGAAGATCTCTGTTGGTGGTGTGAAAGCTCGGCTCTTTGTCAATCCCAACAAGTGGAAAATAATGTAAAAATCCGAAGTGCACAAGAAAGGAAAGAATTGAGATACAATAGGTAGAAGAATATCCACAATGTAGAGGCTGACTATGTAGAAAACACCGCATTCTTATGTATATTGAAACTGTTATATTGATGGAAAAGTGCAAATTGTATAATTCTTGTATAGACCCCTAGGGAGGGGATCCCTCATATCTAATTAGTTCCTTTTGTGTGTGTGTGTGTGTGTGTGTGTGTTTTTGTGTTCAAGCATTTTTCAATGTGATGTGCTCGAATGGAAAAGGCTGATCCACATATACAACCAAACCCAAAAATCTTGTCAAGAATGAGGAACACTTTCTCTCAAAATTCAAAGCTTAGTGATTGGCGAGCAATGTGGTACATTTCTTGAAGGATTGTCAAACAATTGGTTTTCATAAAATTGTGCTACAAGACAGACATGATAACAGTACCAAGCTATGCATTCATGCAATCAACCCCAAGAAGAGTGCAAAATGTTAAGAATAAACTTTAAACCTAAATCTCAAATCACTTTAAACTTCTTGGGAGGTCCCCATGTTCACAAAGTCACCCAAATCTAGGGTTGGGGACCTTACATTGGTATCAAAGCTTTAATGGTGCAAGGAAACCAAGAAGATTTTCCAATGATAGACAACCACACAAATTTTATGCCGCTAATGCCTAAAATACTCCATGCTTGGATGCTTGATTCTTTGAATGTCGGATGTTGAAACATTATTAGAACAAATATCCATGTTTAACTAATAGAGCAATGATGGAAGCTGAGGCAAACCAGAGACACCACCCTCCTAGACATAACAATGGACAAAATAGTGGATGAGGTAGAGGGTGAGGAAGAGTAGCAAGGGCCTTTGGAAGAGGCAAAGGCAAGAATGTCCATTCACATGTAGCCTTTGGGAATCCTACTCTTGGAAGAAGAGAGAGGAACTATTTATGCTGCTATTGACAACCCTAGAGCTCAAAGACAATTTGTGGTTATTCAAACACTAGCCACACATTCAGGTAAATGTTTAGTCTCCTCACTGACTAGGGTAGTACTCATTCCTTTCTATCCCCAATATTCTTGTAGAAAATGTTGAATCCAAATCAACAAAAATAAGCTAGACCAACAATAATAGAATTTTCTAATTGGGAAACTATCCTATACCACAAATCGATGAATCTCTCAAGATGATATCTGGATATGAGGTCTTCTCAAAGATAGATGTAATATTTGTTTACTACCAGACTAGAAGAAAGAAATCAGTTATCCCAAAGACATCCTTCAACACCCAAAACATCCATTTTGAATTCATAGTAATATCATTTAGTATGATGAGTGCACTGCCTACATTCAATAGATTTATGCAAGATATCTTAGCGACTCACTCAATGGAAAACACTTTTTGAATCTCATATCAATACCCAATAACCCCATCATTGAGAGGATTAAAGAAGCTACATTAGTTGATATAGAGTATCAAAGGAAAATTATTATCTTTCAAACTAGAGAATCAAAGAATATATCAAGGTAGTAAATCACCAAGGAGATATCATTAAGTGATGTGTGAATGGAAGTAAATTGGTGTTCAAATACCATATTACCAAGAGAATATTTTCAATGGTCTTTCCCTACAACTGGCAGAAGCAAATGATGGGAGTATGGGAGGCACTCAACTTTGATGTTGCTACTCAAGACACCTTAGATCTTCCATGATGATGCAGTGTACAACATCTCTGTAAATAATAGGTGGGACCTTAGCCATCCTTGTGAGTAACTTAGTCTAGGATATACATTGCCACAAATAAGTACCTCTTTCTTTTCAATGACAAAGTTGTGAGAACATGAGGTCCAATTTAAAGAAGAAAAAGGCTCTTGTTGTGAGAACATCATGTTCTCATGATGCATCACTTTAAAAGCTTATAATTTACCAGCTCAAAAAAATTTATCATGCATGAGGGCATGGACAAGGGACAAACAAAAGAAAAGTCAACCAGCAAGGATCTTATAACCATTGTGGAGGAGGCAAATGAAGGTGTCAAAGAGATTAATGAGAAAATGGAAACAACTATGGCATGTGTTTTCTTACAAGGGTAGAGGAAGAGAAAGTGCTAGAGGAACTCCTGGACTTCCCGGAATTACTCAGTTTACATGGAGAGGTGGTGGAGGGTCAACAAGTTCTTTTTCTTGACAACAAATGCTTGTACTTAGGGAGGACAAGTCACTCTCGTTGCTTGCTATTTATGTGGGCATAAAGAATCCAAGTGCAAAGAAAGTGTCAACACGGTTTGAAATCTATTTTGAAGACCAAGGTATCTTGGCAAGACTCTCCTATCTCCCCAAGGAAAATGAGAAAAATTTGATACAAATAATGGCAAGTAGCCTAGTGGAAATCAAGTCTTGTGATTCCTTAATTTATGAGAGTGTTCCCAAAAGCGCTTTCCACCCACACAAACCATTGATTCCAGTGGGTGGAGAAGATTGTTTTAGCACATCAACCTTACATTCCTTAGTAAATATTTGCTCACTCTTAATGTAAACAAACATATTCTCGTGGATTTTGAGGCTACCCTATATAACTTTGTAGGCAGGCACCCTAGGGTAGTTGTATCCTGCTATGTTCTAATCTTAGGTCAAGGGGTGGATTGAGTTGGATCGCTTTCAAAGCTATTCCATGTTACTATATATATGTGGTAGTGATGTGTGTGAACACAGTTAGGACTACCGGGGCAATTTTTCCCTCACTAAGAGGATTTTTCCCCCGTGTATTTTATATACGCCCATTGCTCTAGTGCTAGCTTATATTTCCATTGTGCACTAAGCAGTACTACTCTCTATTGTGTGCCTTGATCTTCTTATATTCTCCAACTGTGTGTGTTTCCTTGCAATCTTATTTCCAATAATTGGTATCAAAGCAGGTTGCATCCTCCCGGGCATGGTCGCTAGCATCACAAGCACATACCTGCTTACTTTCTCATATTTGAGTGAGCTTTGGTGAGCATCAGCAAGTGAACAAATATTGCATTTTTGCTACAATCAATATTACATAGGTAATTTTTTCCTTTTGTGCAGAATTTTTATCCTCAAGGGGTTCACCTCTTAAACATGTAAGTTACCACATGAATTCAAATGTATGGGTTTTTAAATTGCCAAAATTTTTAAATTTTAAGAGGATTATATTAACAAAAGGGATTTCTTAATCGACTTTAGAGAAAAAACCGTAAGTTTTTGAAGAAAAAGGGGTCATTTTATTACCTTAAGCATGTAAGTAAAGAGGTTTTTTTAATACCCTTTAAATGCACATTATGTGAATAGTTTCTTAAAGGTGCACCCCCCAAGTTTTTATCACTGCTATTTTTTGCAAGACAAGTCCCTTAGAGTCTTCTTTGGGTTGTGCTATATGGTGCACATTAGTACCGCTTTGTTGCTCCTCTTTTTGGGTAGTTTTCACATCATGTGTAGGCACTCACCATGGCTGACAACAACATAGATATGTTCAAGATATTTTTTTGTTAAGGATAAATTGGATGGGAACAATTACCCAATGTGCGTTTACATGATGCAACACATTCTTGTGTCAAAGGGCATGTGGAATGTTGTGTAGGGCATTGATGTATGTCTTGATTCTATGGATGTAGGCTCTATTGCAAGTTTTGGTGATAGGATTGCTGCTACTAGCTATTTTCCCTATGGCTGAGTAGGCTTGTTGGGATGTTAGAGATATGTAGTCTCATACATTAATTTCATTTTCTGTAAAGTGCACTATTACTCCTCTTGATTGTTAGCAGATCGTCACGATTGGACGTTTGCAACATAGCTGTCTGGCACTAACATAATATGTCAATACTTAGGGAAGTGACTCGGATGGGGTACGGAGACTTTGAGGTTGTCAATCTCAATAAGTGAACCTATCAAGCAAACACAACAACTCAACAAGAAAACCACCATAAGCAATGTCCTAGATTGAAGGAAAAAGAGGCCAAGAAGAAAGAGGTTGGCTCCACTACAAGTGTGTTGGGGTATAGGTGCCTATGCCTTGCCCAGCCACCTAGAGTCTGGGCGCCCACTGATTTGTATACCTTATACATAGCATAAGTGTATAGGGGGCTGCTCACTCTTTGAGTCTCCCCACCCATATCTATGTGTCGTGTGTATCCTTCTCTCTCTCACTCTCCGTCTGTGGTGCTCTCCGATCCCCTTCAATTGGTATCAGAGCGACAGGTGTGAGAGCGTAGATGTCCGGACGACTTCGCGATGAACTCGTCGGCTATGGCGGAGAGGTCACAGATCTGAGCAAAGAAATAGAGGAGGCTTGTGGAAAGCCATACAGAGGCTTGTAGGAGAGCTCTCAGGAGCTTCCTAGTGATCACAGATCAGTCTACAGTTCCTCTACAGATCAGCCCACTGTGTACATCATCTTCCCTCTTCTCGGCAAGCTTTGCAACGGCTACATCGGCGACAGATTGGAGCTTGGAGCTTCCGTAGACATGGAAGCATTGTGAGATTGATACATTCAGCTCACGCATCGAGGTGGGAAGTAAGTTTGAGCCTTTCTATGAGCTCAAAAAAACACATAAGAAAGTCGTTCAGTTTTTGGCAGTTTGACAGCAGTCTATTGTTTTGCTTATAACTTGAGCTACAAAGGTCCGATTCCAAAACTTTTTGGTTCAAAACGGAGCTGGATTCAAGCTCTACGACTTTGTAGAAGGAATTGTTTTCTGATTCGGAGTGCAGGTGGGTCTGAAATTGAAAACACAGAGACTGTTTTTCAAGACAGTTTTGGGCTCTATTGTTTTCTTTGCTGCAGACAGCTTATCCGTGCACACTGCAGGTAGCAGGCACATATGAGGTGTTACAAGATCGGGTTTGACTCATAGGTACAAATTGAGTCTAGTACTCCCACAAATGTTGCCAGTTGCAGTTGAGTGGTTCTTCTGCAGTGTTGTGGCTTGCATACATGGTCTTTGAGTGGGTAATGCTCTATATATGCTTATGTGGTGAGCAGTAGATCTTGTGAGCAAGTGCAGAGGTTGGTTGTGGATGACATGTATGGTCACTTGTGGTACCCTTTGTGAGCATTTGTTGGACACAGGTTTGCAGAGCTTATGCATGTATGTTGAGTGTAGTTTGATGCGCATTGATTGCTCATTGTATTGAGCTTGAAGGACAATGGTTATTTTGTGTTGATAGCCATTGTGCATCGAAACTCTGGTGAAATTTTCCTAGGAGTTTTATGCGCATAAGTTGATGCGATCCAGGTTGTGATTGCGATTGCACTCAGTGATTACGTGCGGTGTTCTCTGCAGATGGGAGATTTGTACGTTGTCGGGGGATATGTGTTTGCTACGTTAGCCGGGCAGGCGCCGAGCCTCTGGCTGTGGGAGGTGTGAAAGAGAGAGAACAAGAGCAACAGATAACTCTGGCAATCACCCCAATCATCAAATAATTGATTAATACATCTGAGTACAACTTAATCTTTAGCCAAGGCGGGCTGTTAACAGCGCCGTCACTTGGATCATCTGCTAACTAGGAGCTTAAGCTTCCGTTTACAAGATTAACCGGGCCGTTAACGACACCGGACTTAAGAAAATGCTTAATCAATTTCGGACTGATGTCGGTGATGAGAATCCCTTCTGTCGCTTTATCTGCCTCATTGACCTCATGGATTCTGCAAGCTTCGATTCTGCTCACTGCTTCAATTATCAAGCTTCAATTCACTCCATTAATTGGTGTTCTCCTGCTCTAGACCTCTTGATTCTTTAGGTTGAGTCACTTGCTTATGCACGAGAGAGGAATAGCCGTATCCTGCTTCAATTCATCCCTTGCCGGCTTGCTCAAGCTTCGAGAGCTTCTTGGTCAAGCTCCTTGCTTATCTCGAGGACGAGAGCGAGAGAGAGAGCTCCCCTTGCCCTTGGGTTGGAGGTTAAGAGAGAGAGCTCGCCCAATCCTTGTTTGCCTTGACTTACTCCTTTGCTTGCCTCGACCAAGCTTCAACCTTTCCTTTGCTTGATTTGCTTACCGAAGACAAGCCGAGAACTAACTCAAAAGAGATCTTGCCTTTCTTTTCTACTCGACGCCCTTCTCCATCTCCCTTTTTTTCTCAAGGGCCGAGAGAGATATGAGAGAGAGCGAGAGATCTTGGTTGGCTTCGAGATGAGAGAGAGAGCTTGCCTTTCCTTCCTTGCTCGTTGATCTCCCTCTTCTTTTCCCCTGGAATCCTGCTTCGTTACCTCCTCCCTTCGCTTATTGCCCTTTTTTAAAAATAGGCCCCCCTCCCAATTTTTCCTCGGCCCATCAGTCACGGCGCCGTGACTGACGTGGCACGGGACAGGGCTTGATGACGTGGCAGGCGACAATGTTGGCAGCTCAGACGACGACCGCGCTGGTGCTGGAAGGGAGCACCATGGCCAGCTGATTCTTTTTCGTCACAGCGCCGTGCTCGTCTGCGTAGTCCCCTGGCCGTCGCGAGCTCCTCCTTCTTCCCTGCGCTGCCCGTCACGCTGCCTGGCCTTCGCCATGTTTTTCCTCCTTTGTTTTATTCACACCACCCTTTTAAAATAGGGTGGCCATTAAAATTGGCTTTGGGCGGCCGGGCTTTGTTGGGCGGCCACACCTTTAAGGTCATGGGCTATGACCCTTCATTCATAAGGGTACTACATTTGGCATACAATTTGGCAGTGCCTTGCCCGCAGTCAACGCATTCTGAGAGGTCACATTCCGAACGTGAAGCTCTTCAAGTACTTTTTGTGCTCTCGTAATACAACATCACATTTAGTATACACTTTGACCAAGCATTGCCTAGCAAGTCATTTTTCCCCAGCAAACCGCATTAGTGTTGGCCTTTCCCCGCAATGAGTGCATTCCAAAACCCAAGCGAGAGTCAAAATCTCCCAGATGGCACTCCGATCGAGTCTATTGGTCTGGCACGGAACTGACCCCCGATGAATCTTTAACGGCCAATAACTTGGCGACCGGAACTTCGATTGCTGATCTGAAAAGACCGACGTGCTCCACAAAGTGAGCACTTCAGGCCCATGCATTCATTTCATTTCTGTCACCTCAGCTGTAGTTGCCCAATATGGTACGGATTTGCAATCGACTTTAACTTCAAAGTGCCTTCAAAGTGCCATAACTTCTTCACCGTAGCTCCAATCGACGAGCCGTAAAGACAGGCCGGTAGAGCACTTCAAGCACTACAGTGTTAGGAAATAAGATGTAGCTAAATAGATTTTTGAGTAGATTACTTAATGGAGAGAGATAGATTTCACACACAAGAGATTATAGAGTAGAGAGAGAGAGAGAGAGAGAGAGTAGACACGATATACGTGATTCACCCAATGTGGGCTACGTCCACGGGAAAGCAGCCACTCAATGGCTTTAACACTTCAAAAGAAGAAGTAGTTTACAAAGGGATTAAACCGTTAATAGAGCTCCCGCCTTGCTTCACTCTCACCACCTCACACTCACCTTTCTGCATCAACTTCACACTATGAAATGTGTGTAGAAATGGCCTCCTTTTATAGGCCAAAAGGGCTACCCTCTCTTATGAGAGACAGCCATGTGTAGCCGCCCTTGTGCGAATAAGTCCAAATCGGACCCTCCAATCCGCCCATGTGTGGCCGCCCTTGAGAAGACAAGTCCGCTTTTGAATTCGGCCACCGGCCACCGGCCATTGACTTCCGACCACCGGCCATCGGCCATTGACTACCGTCCACCGACCAACCGACCGGTTGTTTTCTGACCACTTTCCGGCCGCCGTCCGGCCATAATATTCCGGCGAAAAAAAAAGTCTCGGGGGCCTCCGCCCCCGAGGCCTCCAAAGTTGTCCCTGATTCTTGTCCGTGAAAATTTTGGTTTCCGGTGAGTGATTTTCCTTCACACACGATGGCTTCTCCTCATAATGGGGCCTTACAAATGTGCGCTTTTACCACAGAAAATTACAAGGGTAAATCAGGCTCCATACTTAATATACAGTTCTAGATCATAATCTCTCATTTGTGGTCACTGCAAGAATACTCATTTTTGGCATCATTGAGGCATCTGTTGGCCCTTTTAAGCGGCATTTGGCATACATTAATCATTAAGCTTGGCCTGTTATCAAGCCCTAATCACTGCTCATTTAATGTGTAGGCTTCAAAGAAGCTTAGCTTGCATTTCTCTGCTCTTTTTCTCTACATGGCAGCGGAGCTGCACGACATCCACCCCCTCTGAACCTGCACAGCCTCCGGTCTGTGCCAATAGCACTTCAATCTGCATCTGCTACAGGTACCTTAAGTTCTTTCCATCATCAGACTCACATTATTGGTAAACCTATGAAAAACAAAATAAGGCTTATACCCTATCATCAATGTTTTAGCTTAATCATTAGGTAGCTGTCCATCAAAAATCTCTGAACTGTATCTGCCGTATCTTCAAAGCATTCAAGCATGGATAACTTGCTTAGTGAACCCCGCCAGACTCAAGTGCTCCAGTTAATGATGCACACGGCTTGACCATTAAGTTCTCTCTTAAGGAACCCTGTCAAGCTCAAGTATGCCTTACTCTGTCTGCACACGGAATGGCCGTCAAGTTCTTTACTTCAAGTTCTGTTAGCAGAACCATGTCAAAAGATGTGAAGATACTTCATTAATTGTCCAAAGAAGTTAGCTGGAAGCCAGCCATGTTATCTTATTGACTGCATAACCGAAAACTCTTCTGACTTAGCATAATCTAGAAAACAAAACTTTGTACCATGAAACCTGCTACAACAGATAACTGGTACTCTTCAAATCTCGAACTTGCACTTCAATAGCCCCCGGGATCAAAGGGGAACTCAATCATCTGTCCCAGTGTGAGCATTCCTTTAAAAAAATTGCACCATCCTCCAGGATCATAGGGAAAATACAAGAATTTCCAATCAGTAGAGCATAAACATACATTAACCCACAAATCTTCATGCAAACCGCCTGGATCATATGGCATATAAGTTAATTGCCCCGGACCATGCAAATATCTGTCACCTCCTGGGTCAAAAGCTACCTCAAAATCTCCTACATCGTAGGGTAGCATCAGATTCCATATAGCATCATGTAGCATCACATACTGCCATATCCCCTGTGCAACTGGCTCATCCAATTGTCGATCATCAATCACAGGTAAAATCATTGGCAGTACACCTTCACTCGCACTAGTATTGGAATCCCGATCATGCACATCTGGATACATCAATTCTCTGGCAAAACTCTCTTCATTAGGCTCAAAAGATGCATCTGAAAAAAAATCTCTATCTCGTAGAGGCTCAAAATCAAGTAGTGCATCATCTAACAACAACATAAGTTCATCATTTGTTGCATCTGAACAAACTTGCTCATGCATGAATCTAGATTGATTGGTATCCTTAGCATCTGTATTCGAGAACCCTTCCAAAGCTTCATCCAATAAGCACATAAGGTCCACGTCCACTACTTGAGAAGGTTTCTCAATCCTGTACATCTTAGGTTGCTGCAATAAACAAGGATTTTCACATATGACATGCATACTAAACGCATCTGCAGTAAATTGCTCTTTACGTCTTTCACCCTCATCCAGATATCTTTGCACTTTTGTAGCACAAAGTTTAGCATGCACATTGAAAATTTCATCTACTACCCTGTCTGTATCATCAGCACAATGAAACCAATCATATTCAATATCAAGAGATTGCACTTCACTGTGCACCCCCTCTGAATCAGTATCATCAAGTTCATGATCATTTTGCCATAGTGTGGGTCCTGTCTCACAAATACTTGATAGAGAAGAAGTTTGCTCCTTCTCTAAATCATCAGCATCAAATTCAGGATCAATCTGCCAGATCGGTAGCTCTAGGTCACAGAAGCGTGTCAAAGGAGGAGTCTGCATCCCCTCTGATTCATCATCATCACATTCAGGTTCAGTTGTCCAATTTGATACCTGTGCTTCACTAAAACTCGTCAATGAAGGAGTGTGCACCCCCTCTGAATCAAGCACATACTCTTGCTTAGCCAACTCCTCAAAATCTGGTACATCCAAATTCAATAAATCTGGCATAACAAAATCCATGGTCTTGCTGCTCTCAACAGCAGCTCTGCTTTGACCTATAACATCTGTATAATTAATCAACTCTTTGGCAAAACCTGTACCAATAGCAAAAGTATCAGCTATAACTGAATGATCTTCCTGCATGTCTACCTGAATATGGCTGCACTCATTCACTTGCACATCTTCCTAATCTTTAGCCAATTCGTTGTCTTAATCCCATGATTTCTTTTCTTCATGTACTACAGGTATATGTTCTTTGAAAAATTTACCCTGTGTAGTTTGAGGCTATAGAGACTCAGTACCCGCAAGGACTTCTACGTCATGCACAACATCTGCAAAACCCAACTTTGCATACACAGCTTCAACTATATCTTCATCATTAGCCTGTAAGAAAGTAGCATCCTGCATTATAAACTCATCAATCACAGCTTCTAACTTTGATCGTACTTGTCCTTGAATAACTGCGTAGTCTAGTAGACTTGAACTCTGTTCTTGATAGATTTCATACTCCTCATAACGTGCTTGCACGATAGCCTCTTTGAAATACTCCCAGTCATTGTTGCAAGCTCTTGTAACCTCTTGAATCTTCTCCTTCACATCTGAACTCACTAACTGCTCAAAATATTTGATCATCAACTCTTCTGGTATCCCTCTTACCTTGGTCTCCAGCTCATAGCACTCTAGGTAGCCCTCTGGATCGTATCCATCAAAAAGTCATCTCTCGTCGTATATTGCATCTAAAGCTGCATCCAAAGCTTCATCGATTTGATTTTTCTTCTTTACGGTCTCTATTTCAAGCAGAGATCCTTGAACCAATTGAAGCATCTTTGAAAAATCTGGAACAGTTGACTTATCATCAAACCCGTTCGCACTTAATTCTGCAATCATCTTCATCATCTGCTCTAAATTCTCCATCTTTACCTCCCACCCCGGCTCGTTTAGCGTCGGGTTCACCAAGTGTCAGGGGATATGTGTTCGCTACGTGAGCCGGGCAGGCGCTGGGCCTCTGGCTGTGGGAGGTGTGAAAAAGAGAGAACAAGAACAACTGATAACTCTAGCAATCATCAATTAATTGATTAACACATCTGAGTACAACTTAATCTTTAGCCAAGGCGGGCTGTTAACAGCGTCGTCACTTGGATCATCTGCTAACTAGGAGTTTACGCTCCCGTTTACAGGATTAACCGGGCCGTTAACGACACCGGACTTAACAAAATGCTTAATCAACTTCTGATGTTGGTGATGGAAATCTTCTTATGTCGCTTCATCTGCTTCAAATACCTCGCGGATTCTGCAAGCTTCGACTCTGCTCACTGCTTCAATCGTCAAGACTCAATTATTATCGATTATCCTGCTCTTTGTTGGGGTATAGGCATCTGTGCCTTGCCCAGCCGCCCAGAGTCTGGGCGCCCACTGATTTGTATACCTTATACATAGCATAAGTGTATAGGGAGCTGCTCACTCTTTGAGTCTCCCCACCCATATCTGTGTTGTGTGTCTCCTTCTCTCTCTCTCTCTCTCACTCTCCGTCTGTGGTGCTCCCGGATCCCCTTCTATTGGTATCAGAGCGTAGGTGCGGAGGGAGTGCGTGTATGCACAGTCACGATGACAGCGGAGAGCCAGTTTCATTCCCGAAATCGCGTCCGCGAGCGAGCGCACTTTCAAGAGTGCAAACAGGGGTTCGACTTTGGCATCGGCAAATTCAGCTTTGCGAGAGTGTTTCCATCAGGTGTCCTCCGTTTTACCCCCTTTTCGAAGCCATTCGAGCCATCAGAAACCTCATTCGAGCTACGGTTGAGGAGCTGCATTTTTCAGCCCTCTTTTGGCAGTTTATGCTGCGTTTTTGGGTCAAAACGGAGGTTTTTGGCATAGCTTTCACACTCGGACTCGGATACATGTGATCCAGGAGTCTACCCTAGGGTTTTGGCATGCTCCGGACGTGCTCGTCATATCAGAATTTTAAAATTCTGAACGCTGAATTTTATGCAGCAGCAGTTGTTTATTGTGTGTCGAGGATTCCACACATGGTTTGCTCTCAGATGTGAGAGTGATATTTGCTGCAAGTTTCCTCATAGGTGGGAGGATACGATGTATGCCTTATGTGGTTTGATGCTCAGGGAGACTAATGTGATTGCATTTTGAGCTCGGCAATGTATGTCTCGAGCATGTTTTTTGGCAGTCACAGGTAGAGAAGATATTTGTGTACTAGATTTGCAGGTGTTTGCAATGATGTATGCAAAGTGTGGAGATTGGTGCATGCATTTGGAGTGCAGTTTGATGCGCTTTGGTTGCTCATGGTTTTGAGCGTGCAGACAGTTTGGTTACTGGTTTTGTGGCCGTTTTACTGACTAAACTCTGGCGAAATTTTCCCAGGAGTTTTATGCGTATCATTTATGCGATCTAGGTAGAGATTGCAGGTTGCACTCAACATTTGCGTGCGGTGTTCTCTGCAGGTGGGAGACTTGTGCGTGTGTATGCATCGATACCGCACAGTGTGGGCTTCATGATTAGCTCACAGATTGCAGTGTGATACTAGAGCATGCGAGGCTTGTATTGACATTGCGGGAGCTCTATTTTGGAGTGTGTCTCACAGGTTTTACATTGTGTTTCTGGCCATATTGGTAGACAGTTTCCAGGTGTTGTTGGTGAGGTGGTTTTGCTTTCTAGTTTGCTACATTGTGCTCATGGCAGAGACAGGTGATCGATCAGATTGTGACCTCTCACAGATGCGCGTGTTTGATGGGTCAGACTTTGCGGCATGGAGAGAGTGTATGCTTGATGCATTGACACAGCGAGGGTTGCATCGACCATTGAGTGGTGATGCAGGTAGACCTTCAAACATGTCTGACGATCAGTGGCAGGAGCTAGAGGAGATGGCACTATCTACACTCTCTTTGCACCTTGCGGAATCTGTATATGCTCTTGTTATGTATGAGACTACTTCGAGAGCACTTTGGCGCAGATTACATGATATGTATGATAGATCTGAGTCATCACAGACTAGTGTGAGACATGTACATTCACGAGCACGCCGACATGTGACATGTTGGTATTGTGGTCATTCTGGACACGTTAGACGGCATTGTTTTCGTCGTATGCGACATCGTAGGAGACATGGCAGTCTCAGAGATGTATGTAGTGATGCCATGGACTCAGTTGCTTTGACAATTGAGGCACATGTAGTGTCGGAGTATACTAGTGACGAGGATGTCACTTTTACCTCGAGCTATGCACGAGATGCTATACATGTGGATAGTGCACTCCCTTCGCAGTGGTTGCTAGACGCAGATGCTATGTTTCATGTCATGCCGCATCGTGCATGGTTTTGTAGCTATTCTAGCGGGATGCTTGGCAGTGTACGTTTGACTGATGGATCGGTGCATGCGATAGGAGGTGCAGGAGATGTGAGACTGTCATTACTGAGTGGTGCATCTTACTTGTTACGACATATGCGCTATGTACCAGATTTGACAGTGAGTTTGATCTCGATTGGTCAGCTTAGAGATTGTGGATGTCAGATTTCGCTACGAGAGCGAGATTTTGTGATGCATTTGGGTTCGCTAGTGATTGCGAGAGGTGCCAGGAGTGGTACAGGTTACCCATTGCATGTGGATCACGCGAGAGACGGTGTTGTCTCTGTGATCACACAGCCAGGTAGAGAGCGAGAGAGCAGGCGAGTCTCTTTTGCTTGTGGGTTGCAGGGTGCTTTGCATGGAGTGCAGAGCAGTGACCTTGTTGTGCAGGTTGCGTCTACGGATGCACAGGTAGAGCGGGACAGCTCTAGTGAGTCACAGCAGGATGAGTCGTCAGAGGTGATGATAGAGATGACTCACATGCATGCTGAGATGTTGGGTATTGTGGAGTCATTTCTTGATATGCTTATGCCAGAGCTTGATGCAGATTTAGGACATATGGATACACTTGGTACACATGTGATATGTGGTGGGCACGAGGAGTCACTCCAGAGCTCGGAGTTAGAGTGCCATGGTCTCTATGATAGGGGACAGGATTGCCATGAGTTGAGTTCTGAGTTGGAGGTGGCAGAGGTTGCCAGGGTTGCATCAACGTTCGGTGTCCTTATGTAGGAGATGCTGATCTCGAGGCCCGACATAGCAGTTGCAGTGGGAGCATTTGCAGCAGGGTTGATCAGTCGTTCGATGACTGATCTCGGAATAGAGCATAGGGGAGGTTTGCAGGTATTGGACCGATACTTGCAGGATTGCATGAGCTATTATAGACTATTTGCAGAGCTTGGAGCTAGCTCTGTGTGGCTTCCGCAGCGGGATGTTTGTCTATCAGTAGAACCGGATGCACACGATCACAGCCAGCTAGTGGGCATCGGTTGAGAGTGGTTTTCTCTCACCTTTTGTAGTCTTTAGACTATGTTCCCTTGCTTAAAGGCACAGTCGCCTTTAAGTGGGAGGTTGTTGGGGTATAGGCGTCTGTGCCTTGCCCAGCCGCCCATAGTCTGGGCGCCCACTGACTTGTATACCTTATACATAGCATAAGTGTATAGGGGGCTACTCACTCTTTGAGTCTCCCCACCCATATCTGTGTTGTGTGTCTCTTTCTCTCTCTCTCTCTCTCTCTCTCACTCTCCGTCTGTGGTGCTCCCCGATCCCCTTCACTCTTTATGCTCTGCACTTTAACTTCCTCCTACTCTGAACTTTAACTCCCTCCTGCTCTTCAATTGCTGTCCGAATCTTTAACACTTGCTTGACCGATACATTTGCTTGGCATGCCTTGTGCTTTCCTCTTCCGAGCTCATGCAACAGTTCTGAGGTCTCTCCTTCTCAAGCACTTTATGCCCCTCTTCTCTATTTTATTGCCGAGAGCAAGAGAAAGAGTCTTCCTTGCTTGCTCTTATGGTTCTTCTATTGCTTCCCTTCCTTAATTTGCCGCTTGGTTTGATGGAGTTCCAGAGAGAAAGCTTTTGCTTCTTGCCTCTTGCTTAGCTTCGATGGTGATCGAGAAGCTTGGTTCGATGGAGATCGAGAAGCTTCCTTCCTTCACCCTTGTTATGCCTTCTTTAGCCGAGGTCGAGAGAGAGGATAGAGAGAGAGAGACCTTGCCTTGGCTCCTTCTCCTTGTCTTCGTTGGCTTGAATTCCCCCTTCTTTGCTTGCTTCCCACCTCCTTTTGCCACTTCCCTCGCCTTCACCTCCTTGGCTTCGTGCCCTCCTTCCCTTTGCACTCGTTGAACCCTCAAAATTTCCCTTTTTCTCCGCTCTTTCCCAGCTTTCCTAAAAAACCCTCTTTTGCTATATTTTGCCAAGCCCATCAGTCACGGCGCCGTGACTGATGTGGCACGTGACTTATGGTGATGACGTGGCAGCAGACGGGGTCGAGCTTCGTGAAAGTCGACGAGAGTAGCGCCGAAAGGCATCGCCTCGGCCTGTTCTACCCCTTTCGTTTCTGTGGCGGCATCATTTGTGGCCCGTGCTGCAAGCACGATCTTCTTCTTCCCCTCGCGTTTTCTGCACATTCTGTTGCACGCCAAGCTTTATTTTTCCATCGCTTTTTTTTTAATTTATTAACACACTTAAGCCCTTAATTGATTAAGTGGGCGGCCTCTTTAATTCAAGCTATGGGCGGCCTTAGCTTGGCAGGGGGGCTCAGCTCCTGGGCGGCCATTGGTGCTCATAGCGGGCAGCCGACTATCGATGGTCTTTGTGCACCTTTGGGCGGCCATTGGCCATGCCCTTTAATCGGGCGGCCTTTGCTTAAGTGGGTGGCTGGCTTCCCTCGTAAGGGCACCACATTTGGCATACATGTCCACCCAAGCAAAGCAATACCAAGCACGAATCCTTTCTCCAGCAGTCCTTGACCCTCTTTGTGAATTTTATTGCCGTCTCCAGCATCTCGTATAGTCCTTCGCACTCGATGAAAATAGACCAGCTCCTTACCGAAGTCGTGATGGGCATTCCAAGCAATCATTAGATTCCAAAATATGTCATTCCGAGCGTGATACTCCTAAAGCGCTTGCTGCTCCTGCATATCAAAACCCAAATAAAGCTCAAAAAATCCCATCTGAGACGCCAACCGAGCCGATCGGTCCGATACGGAACCGACCCCCGGTGAATCTTTAACAGCCAATATCTTGGCGACCGGAACTCCGTTCACTGATCTGAAAAGATCGATGCTCTCCACAAAGTGAGCACTTCAGCCCGACGCATTCACTTCATTTCTGTCACCTCAGTTGCGTTGCCCAATACGGTACGGATCTGCAATCGACTTGAACTTCAAACTGCCATAACTTCTTCACCGTAGCTCCAATCGACGAGCTGTAAAGACAGGCCGGTAGAGCACTTCAAGAAATGCAGTTCTAGATCATAAACTCACATATGTGCTCACTTCAGGCATACTCCTTTTTGGCATCATTAAGGCATCAATTGGCCCTTTAAAGCCGCATCTGGCATACATTAATCATTAGACTTGGCCTGTTAACAAGCCCTCATCACTGACCATTAATCAAGTAGGCTTCAAAGAAGCTTAGCTTGCATTTCTTTGCTCTTTTTCTCTACATGGCAGCGGAGCTTCACGACAACATGTGTATGCATCGATACCGCACAATGTGGGCTTGGTGATTAGCTCACAGATTGCAGTGTGATACTAGAGTAGGCGAGGCTTGTATTGACATTGCGGGAGCTCTATTTTGGAGTGTGTCTCATAGGTTTTACATTGTGTTCCTAGCCATATTTTTAGAAAGTTTCCAGGTGTTGTTGGTGAGGTGGTTTTGCTATCTAGCTTGCTACTTGTGCTCATGGCATAGATAGGTGATCGATCAGATTGTGACCTCTCACAGATACGCGTGTTTGATGGGTCAGACTTTGCGGCATGGAGAGATTGTATGCTTGATGCATTGACACAGCGAGGGTTGCATCAACCATTGAGTGGTGATGCAGGTAGACCTTCAAACATGTCTGACGATCAATGGAAGGAGCTAGAGGAGATGGCACTATCCACGCTCTCTTTGCACCTTGCGGAATCTACATATGCTCTTGTTATGTATAAGACTACTTCGAGAGCACTTTGGCGCAGATTACATGATATGTATGATAGATCTGAGTCATCAAGGACTCGTGTGATACATGCACATTCACGAGTACGCCGACATGTGACACGTTGGTATTGTGGTCATTCTGGACACGTTAGTCAGCGCTCTTTTCGTCGTATGCGACATCGTAGGAGACATGGCAATCTCAGAGATGTATGTAGTGATGCCATGGACTCAGTTGCTTTGAAAATTGAGGCAGATGTAGTGTCGGAGTATATTAGTGACGGGGATGTCACTTTTACCTCGAGCTATGCACGAGATGCTATACATGTGGATAGTGCACTCCCTTCGCAGTGGCTGCTAGACGCAGATGCTATGTTTCATGTCACGCCGCATCGTGCATGGTTTTGTAGCTATTCTAGCGGGATGCTTGGCAGTGTACGTTTGACCGATGGATAGGTGCATGCGATAGGAGGTGCAGGAGATGTGAGACTATCATTACCGAGTGGTGCATCTTACTTGTTACGACATGTGCGCTATGTACTAGATTTGACAGTGAGTTTGATCTCGATTGGTCAGCTTAGAGATTGTGGATGTCAGATTTCGCTTCGAGAGCGAGATTTTGTGATGCATTTGGGTTCGCTAGTGATTGCGAGAGGTGCCAAGAGTGGCCCAGGTTATCCATTGCATGTGGATCACGGGAGAGACGTTGTTGTCTTTGTGATCATGCAGCCAGGTAGACTGCGAGAGAGCAGGCGAGTCTCTTTTGCTTGTGGGTTGCAGGATGCTTTGCATGGAGTGCAGAGTAGTGAGCTCGTTGTGCACACAGTTGGGGCACGACTTGAGCAATCACACAGAGAGGTGACAGAGTCAGACATGCATGCTTTGCTAGTGACTGAGCAAAGTAGAGAGTCAGTTGTGCGAGATACTTCTATGCAGGATAGACAGGTAGAGCGGTCTTGCTCTAGTGAGTCACGACAGGAGGACGTTGTGCAAGAGTCTATGCATAAGAAGTTAGAGCATGAGAGCTCTAGTGAGTCACAACAGATTGAGTGTTTGCAGTGGATGATTGCAGAGGAGGCTGAGATGTCAGCGATTATGTAGTCATTCCTTTCTATGCTCGACAGTGAGCATGAGGATATAGTTGTGCAGGATATGTCTTCCAGCAGACACCTAGAGCAGCTGGTTTGCTCTGAGGTTAGGTTGCACGACAGGTTGATGCGTCTTTTGCGGACTGTCAGGAGATGCATGTGGCTGGCATGCCTTGTCAGTCAGAGATGCCTATTGCCAGGGATATATATGTTGATGCATGCTCCGTAGAGCTAGCAGGGCCCGCTAGCATTGCATCGGCATTCGGTGGTCTCATGTATGAGATGCTGATCTTGAGACCGGATATCGCAGCTGCAGTGGGAGCATTTGCAGTTGGGGTTGTCAGTCGTTTGTTGACTGATGATGGCATAGTGCACAAGGGAGATATGCAGGTATTGCATACATACTTGTAGTACGTGTGCGGTACGTCTGGTGGTGTATGGACTTACATGGGAGCAGGACAGCCGGATGCACACGATCACAGTCAGCCAGTGGGAATCGGTTGAGAGCAATTTTCTCTCACCTTTTGTAGTCTTTAGACTAGGTTCCCTTGCTTAAAGGCACAATCGCCTTTAAGTGGGAGGTTGTTGGGGTATAGGCGCCTATGCCTTGCCCGGCTGCCCAGAGTCTGGGCACCCACTGACTTGTATACCTTATACATAGCATAAGTGTATAGGGGGCTGCTCAATCTTTGAGTCTCCCCAGCCATATCTATGTGTCGTGTGTCTCCTTCTCTCTCTCACTCTCCGTCTGTGGTGCACTCCGATCCCCTTCAAAGTGTAGTTTTTGTAGAATCTTCTGTGAAAGGAGATTGTGATGCTAATGTAGATGCATAGCGGGAATTTATTGTAGAATGTACTTATGATCCTTTTGTCCATGATGCATGTATGTAATTTTCTATAGATTCACATGTGTGGTACTTTGATAATGGTGCTACAAAGCACATTACATCACATTGTGACTTGTTTACCTCTCTAGAGGATGTGCCTTATGGGGATACAATCACTAATTCCAACAATGCCTCTTATCTAGTCTAAGAAGTTGAAAAGATTGTCCTGATTTTTGTGAATGACAATTCTTTCACACTTGTTGATGCCCTTTATATACCTGGGATAAAAAAGAACCTTTCTTATGTATCTACACTTGATAGATTGATCTTGTTGCGAAATTTGTGGATGACATATGTATAGTTCATGATCTCAGTTTTGGTGATCAAATTGTTGGATCTGGTATTTTATGTCGTGGGTTGTATAATCTCACTTTGTATCACAAGTGTGTGAAAAATTTGCAAATGAAATTGTGGATTCAAAGGATATTTTAGATGCAAAACTTTGGCATACACGTTTTGGGCATCTGAATTTTGCCAATTTGCTACATTTGCAAAAATCTAATATGGTTGCTTCTTTGTAGCCTCTTGAAGCACGTGTGTTTATGAAGGCTTATTTTGGGTATGATGTAGTATTCAAAGTTTCCAAAGGACGGTTCAATAAGTGCTACATGCAAATTGCAACTTATGCATAGTGATGTTTGTGGGCCTATGCAAACTCCATCCTTGGGCAATTACCTTTACTTTGTGACTCTTTGTGACTCTCATTGATGGCATGCATGGGTTTATCCGCTTAAAGCTAAGTCCAAAGTGTTTTGTGCTTCAAGAAATTTCCATCTATGGCTAAAAATGTCTCTAAATGTACTATGGGCACCCTCCCTTCAGATTGAGGGGGGGAGTATATGTCTCATGAGTTTAATGCATTTATGGCTAGTCATGGGATAGAACAACTGTAGAGTGCCATAGTGACACCTCAACAAAATGGTGTTGCTGAAAGGAAAAATAGGTCTCTTATAGCGATGTCACGATGTATGTTCAGAAGTCAAGCTTGTCCACATTTGTATTGGCTTGAGGCTATCATGTGTGCTACTTATACATACTTAACAGAAGTCCTAGAAAGCTTTGTATTCTATGACTTCTTATGAAGCATGTCATGATAGAAAGCCATCTATTGATCACATGCACGTTTTTGGTTGTTTGGCTCACCACAAACGTTGGGTAGAAAATTGGATGATAAGGCGATTAAATGCATTTTGTTGGTTACAATACTAAAAGCAAAGGTTATCGGTTGTACCATTTGCAAAAAAAATATATGTATCTTGGTTTCAAGAGATGTGTTTGTGGAAGATCCTTTTGGATCTCGTTGTCATGTACTAAAGACAATAATGTAAGATCATATGACATTTATGACAGTTTTTTGCCTCTTTTTAGTGGTGGAAACTTCAAACTAAATTCCAATGAGAAAAATGCTCACCGCATGGGGGTTTCAAAACCTGCTACTTCCCCATATTAAATGATGAGTTTGACAATCATTTAGGAGAATTAGATATTAGTTATTATGACATTACCTCTCTCTTGAATCATAGTCGTCCTCGACTATGAGGTAGAGACGATAAAGCCTAGTCCTTAGTCCTTTTTCTAGCAGGTAGAGGATCCCTATTTTACCCTACGACACCGTTCTAGAATGGCGAAGGAGAAAAACCCGATAAAATATACTCGAGAATAGTTCGAATATTTTGCAAAGGTGAAAATTTCTACTAGTGTTTCCATTTTGTATTTGTATAAGGAGGAAACTTGCCGCTTAAACAAAAAGACTTTCTGGAAGACTGCATCATAATATTAAACTCCTATGAATATTTTGTTTAATGTTTTGATCTCTAAAGTCATTTTCAAGCATGCAGACAAAGTAAATGCTGCCTTGGAGAATAGCTTTCTATTCCAAAGTTTAAGCTTTTTATTCACAAGACTTTTGAATCCCTTAGGGACACTTGTCTCTCAAAGAAGGTGATGTAACGAAACAAAAGGGACAACAAAGATATTTTACAAAGAACCTTGCCATATAGCGCTCATCTAGCCAAAGAATCTAATGGCCTCAGTTTTGCAACAACTTTGCACAATGAATCCTATGGCCTTCCACAGGCCAAAAATGCGTCTGTCTATAGTCGCTCCCACAATGCAGTCACTCCATTTCAACATAAAAAAGACTTCCAAAATGAATACAATTGTGTATATCCAAGTACTAAAAAACACATGGTGATATGCATTGCCACCTTTAAACCAACCTATCAACCCGCCTCCTTGCTTTTCTTGTTTTTCCTTCAAACTTGTCAAATGCTTTCGTAAGAATATTGTAAGATTCCCATTCAAATTAAAAGGGTTCAAAATTGGCACCACCTACTACTACTACTACTACTACTACTACCTCTACTACCTACTTCAATTTCTATGCAAAATCTTCAAATATTCCTCTGAAGCTTCTCCCGACTGCTAGGTAGGTGACTTACTTGCTAGCTACGTACGATTGGGGGTAGGGGACCGTCGGCCTCGTGGGGGGCCCGGTTGTCCCCTGCCCCCAATCGTACCTAGCTAGCAAGAAGTTTTGGACAAATTCTCACAATAATTCCCACATTGTGACTTACCTCAACATCACGAGCTTCTGTGAGGGAGGCATCACATACCTAGCATTATGTTGTAGGGATGTAAGTCATTGTGCACTATACCAACAGAGTGAGCAGCCGCAACACCATCAATAAGAGCGTGTAAGATTGCTGGCATCTTCTCAATCACTGCTTTGAGCCATGTAGTCTCTATCTCTAGTAAGTGCTGATTTGTTGGTGGAAAATTCCTCCAGCCATATTATAGCTTGTGCATCTAGCATCTGAACGCTCCTTGGGTGAATGGCAGATGACACATCATGTCTCCCAAGGTACCCCCATTGTAGTATGGGAAGATTCGGATCAAGCGGGCCTCGGTGATAAATCCAATGCATCTTACAATGGAGGGGTGAATTGTTTGCATTCCTTGCTTTGTCTGGAAGCTATCACATTTTTCCACAGTCCCTCCCTTGTAGCATTTTCCTACATATGTGATGTTCTCTGGAAAGAAAGAAATGCTTTGAATGGTGTATAATGTGCATACAACAAAAGAGCCTGCTCCAATCCTTGCATCTTCCAATAGGGCTTCGTGGGGAATGCCAACCAGATGTGTGCACTTGGCATTCCCCACGAAGATTGTGTCAGCACCGCTGGCATGATTGTGTTAGTATCGCGGTATAATTTCATAAAAATATCATTGTTATGAGTGGACACACACAACTAAAATGAAAACTTGATGCAATTTTAACAAACCACTCATGAATTGAATAGAACATCTTACATTTAAAAAGATTAAATAGAATGTCTTCCATGCAAAATGTGTGCATGCACCTTTTAAAATTGAAAGTATACTAGCTATTTGTAGACATAGAGAAATAGCACAGTATGAATTTGAGTGAAACGATAGCATTTGGTTTTACAAAGATGTCATTCATTTAGACTAAACACTATTGAGGTTGTATAAAAGTGATATCATTAATGTTATAATTTTTATTACTTTTGTAAATGTAGCATTTTAAAATAGTAATGATGATTGATAAATATTTTTTTTGAATATGATTAGATAGTATATATTTTCATAAGAACACTTAAAAACAACAATTATAGACAGTTCAGACATTTGTGTATGAAATACTCTTCACGGCCGTTGTCGTGCCACTTTGCGTGCACAAGCTGAAAAAAAGAGTTTTGCTTGTATCTATGAACTTTGATAAATCTATGCACTATGTTAGAACTGTTGATGGCATCAAATTAGCAGAAATGTATGTATTATGTAGGTTTTTGTGGACCAAAGTAAACTAAGTGGGCTGACAGGTGAAGATTGAACGAAGGGCTGGTTTTTTTCTTAGAAATACAGAGCTTGAAGTGCTGAAGGAGTAGGTACAAATGGCTCATCAAACAGAGCTATGGAGCCCAAGTTATTGAAGGTTGAAGGTTCAGTGTGTTGCAGATTCTTGCCGAACAGGGCGGCTGGGGATAGGAGACCCAAGTGGATATCAAGGTAGGTGCATAGAGCTCCAAATTATAGAGCCTACCTGTCTTTTCAGATTGCATATCAGAGCTACGGATTGCAAGATATGGCCAGTTGAAGTTTTGCTGAGGGCTAGGTTGGTGCCCACCTGACCACATGGAAAGTCGTGCCACCTGACATTTTTTTGGACCGTGATAGAGTGCAAGGAGGTGTTGTGCAATGTATGGAGCTAACAGGAATTGACTGCACGTCAAACGGAGCCCAAAGCAGAAAGATATAGAAGTCTGAAGATTGGATGTGTTTGTTCGGAGTTGGCCACAGATGACTTTCTTGGTTTTTGCGGCCTCGGTTCAGGGGCTCAAGAAATTGCGGAGTGCAACAAGGTTAGTGGTAGTTGTAGTCGGCTTGGTGGGTTTTCAGCACAGCTTTACGGCTCGAGAAATGGATCACCAAGTGCTAAGTGGCAGGCAATGCAAATTGGGGAAGCACAAAAGGGTTTTTTTTTTCCTGTTTGAGAGTGCCTCAAATGCTCCCACGTGTCCCCCTTTCCCCTTCTGTGAGAGCTTTAGGTAATTAAATAATTAAACTAAACTCTCATTGGACCCCTTTGCCTCCTGGCCAATAGGAATCAGGCAAGCCATTGGGCTCCTGAATGCTCATTGGACCCCTTGGGAGACTGCCCAATAGTCTTCTAGGAGACTTAATTCTCATTGGTTTCTTTTATTAAATGTTTTTACATTAATTAAACTAAATTTACTCTAGCTTAATTCTCATTGGTCCACTTCAAGGGTCTTCCAATAGGAATTGGGCACCCCTTGTGGGCATCTGGCCTAGGGAGCTGACATGTGTCCCTAATTCCCTTTGTGTAAAGGGAGCCTGTGTGTGTGTGTGTGTGGCTTTCTCTCTCATCCCCTACTAAATGGGCTCGCCCCCTCCTTTGTAGGCTTTGAAGAAGACTTTTGTACACACACTAAGCATCCAATTTTCCCTAGGGTTAACCTTTTGGACACAACCTTTGAATTTTGGAACCTTAGCATTTTGGAAGTCTTAATGGGCTAAACCTTAGGGTCTTTTTAGCCCATTGTTGCACATGGCTCTTTTGCAGATGCCCCCCCCTTTGGATCCCTATTTTCCCTCCTTTGGATCCCTACTGTGGCCGGTCTGCTAGCTTAACCAATATTCTAGCTTTTTCTCCCCTGGCCTTCCCCACATTAAATGATCAGTTTAATATGAGAAAATCATTTAGGAGAATTAGATATTGATTATTATGACATTACCTCTCTCTTGAAATCATAGTCGTCCTCGACTATGGTGTAGAGAAGATAAAGCATGTTCATGAGTCCTTTTCTTAGCGGGTAGAGGATCCCTATGTTACCCTACGACATCATTCCATAATGGATGACTAATCCATTTGGTGCTTGAGAGCCTGAGGCTCCCGCAAGCATGTCTGCACATCAGTCCTATCAGTCTTCCATAGTAGAGTGACAAGCTCTACTTGGTGTTTGGGAGACGTCGTCTCCACAAACTTGATCTAAGCATGCATACTACTTCATTTTTGTGCACAAATAAAGAAAAAGAGAGTCTTATAAGACAGAAATTTTGTTCATTTTTAACATTTTGTACATTTGCTTACTCTTGGGAAGCATTGTAAGCATTGACAAGGTTTAGGTTATCCTTTAATTGTATGCCTTGCATCCATCTAGCATCTTCAAAAGGATAATTCTCAAATTTAATAAGATATTGTCGGATAGTCTTACCGCCTCTTAATACCTTGTCTTCATGTCGGAGAATGGACTCGGGCTGCAGCACCTCCTCTTGGTCCTCGATCTCCGGTGGGTCTTCAATAGTTGGTTCTTGAGGTGGCTCTCCTTTGTAAGGCTTTAATAGGCTCACATGAAAAGCATTGTGTATGAGCCAATGATTGGGCAACTTAAGTTGATAGGCCATGTCATTGATTGGCCTAAGAATCTGGAAGGGACCATAGTACCTTTTTGCTAGTTTAGCATAGTACTTTTGGTGGCCCGTAGGATTCTTGCCCGTCGTGTGCCTTAATCAAGCCTTGGGAAACTTTAACAAGACCCAATCATTTTCTTTAAAGGCTTGGGCTCTTCTGTGCTTGTCAGCAGCAGCCTTTTGCCTTTGCTGTGAAATAGAGATAGCATCTTTAATCTTTTGAAAAGATTCTTGTAGGTCTCGGCTATACTCATCTGCAGCGAAGATCTTCCCATGTACCTTAAGTAGCAAGGGACTTTTTGATCTTCCCTCAATTACCTCGAAAGGTGCTTTTCCCGTGGAAGTATGTACAGTGTTATTGTAAGCATACTCCACTAAGGGTAAGTACTTCTCCCATTGGGATCTTTGATCTACTTTTGTTACATAGGCTTTTAGTAGATCGAGAATTGGTAGGTTAGCTATTTCACTTTGGCCATCCGTTTGTGGATGATAGGCCGAAGAGAAATTTAGCCTTGTCCCTAAATTCTCAAAGAGACCCTTCCAGAAATTACTGGTCATTCTAGGATCTCTATCCGACACTATGGACATTGGCAAGCCATGGTATTTGAAAATTTGTGAAATGAAGAGGGTTGCCATTTGATGGGCTTTGATAGTCTTTTTGACAGGTATAAAATGAGCTTGTTTACTGAACCTGTCTACTATCGTCCATATTCCCGTATTCCCATGGATAGACTTAGGCAATCCAAAGATAAAATCCATGGATACGCTCTCCCATGGTGAATTAGGGATTGGCAAGGGTTGAAGCAATCCAGGTTGCTTCCCTCTATCAAATTTTGTCTTTTGACATACCACACATTTGGAAACATACTCTTGTATGTTCACTTTCATGGTAGGCCAATAGAAATATGTTTCAATTCCCTTTAAGGTAGACTGAATCCCTCTATGCCCCGCATACGGGGGAGCATGAGATTCATACATTACTTTCTCACGCAGGGAGTTAGTAACGCATAGTCTATTGCCATAGAGAAGATAACCATCTTGTAAAGTAAATGGTTCTTCTTTCTTCCCTAATGTAAGGGCTGAAATCACATCTCTAAAATCGGGATCAATAGCATACTCATCTATCATTGAAGATAGATCATTGTGAGTTGCTATGGAAACCGCATTCACTCTCGGCCGTCTTGAGAGTGCATCGGCTACTTGATTATGCTTGCCAGCAATGTGAGGAATATGAAAATGAAATTGCGAAAGGAAATTTGCCCACCTCATTTGTTTGTCGGAGAGCTTGGTCTGCGTCATGAAGTACTTAAGACTTTGGTGATCCGTTCGCAGAATGAAAGGAGTCCCCAATAAATAGTGCTTCCATGAGTCTAAGGCATGTAGAACTGCAAGGAGTTCCTTTTCGTATATGCCTAGAGCTTGCTCAACAGGGTCGAGCCTTCGGCTCTCATAGCCGATGGCGTGCCCTTCTTGGAGCAAAACAGCTCCAAGGAAATCACCACAAGCATCACATTGGACCTCAAATGGTTTTGAGAGATCCGGTAGTGTAAGCACAGGTTGAGAGATAAGCTTTTCTTTAAGCTTTTCAAAAGCATTGTTCTCCTTAGCACACCATGTATACCTAACGCTTTTCTTTGTTAGGTCATGTAATGGTCCCGCAATTTGTGAGAACTTTTCTATGAAGCGTCTATAGTATGCGCACATACCTATAAAGCTTCTTAGTTCATGAAGATTCCTTGGTTTAGGCCATCCTTTTATTACCTCTAACTTGGATGGATCCATTTGGATGCCATCTTGAGAGATAATGTGACCTAAATACTGAATCTCTTGCAAGAAAATTTCACTTTTCTTTCGATTAACATAAAGTTTATTCTCTCTTAAAACTTGAAATATTACCTGGAGGTGTTGCTTGTGTTCCTCCAATGAATTAGAGTAGATGATAATATCATCAAAGAACACTCCAGTGAAGGTTCGATGAGGCTTGAACAGCTTCTCCATCAAGCGGTTGAATGTTGTTGGTGCATTGGTCAAGCCAAAAGGCATGACAATGTATTCGTAAAGACCAAATGTAGTGCGAAACGTGGTCTTTACAATGTCTTGATCAACTATCCTTATTTGATGATAGCCACTCTTTAGGTCAACCCTACTGAAGTAGGTCGATCCTTGTAGCTTATCAAATAGGTCTTCTACCCGTGGAACGGGAAACCTGTTCTTGATAGTGATCCTATTTAGTGCTCTATAGTCGACACACATACGATATGTGCCGTCTTTCTTTTGCACTAATAGCACAGGTGAGCAAAATGGACATGAGCTAGGCCTAACCATGCCCTTCTCAACTAACTCATGCACTTGCCGCATAATCTCCTCTTGTTGAGCTTGAGAAACTCTATAAGGAGGTTTATTAGGCGGTGAACTTCCTGGAAGAAGTTCAATTGCATGGTCATCATTACCTCGTTTAGGAGGTAGCTCACAAGGGATGTCGTCAATAAAAACATCTTGAAACCCCTTGAGAAAATTGGATAACTCTAATTCCTTTTGGTTGCTTTTATTTTCGTTTGTTAAAGCATTAGGTTCATTTTGAGAATCTTTAACAAAAATCATGTACACGGAAATAGAGCTCTTTATTGACTTGTTGAAAGCTAGTGTATGTACAATGGGGATGGTGTTACCCATTTCCTTAGCATCTATATACATGTCTTTTTCCCTGAACTTAAAGGAGATTCTCCTTTCAGGAAATTTAACATCGGCAGCCAGGCGGTCAAACCATGGTGCCCCTAGGATTACATCCTCATGCTTGAGAGGAGAGATAAAGAAGTCCTCTTTGTCCACACAGCCTTGGACATGAAGCCTCAATTTCCCAATTAAGGGAGTGACTGAAGCTTCTTGCCCCTTGAAGGCACTGTCTGCAGGTAGGACATCTCCCATCTCATAGGATTGTATGCCTAGCTTGGTGGCTTACTCCATAGATATAAAATTGTGAGTAGAACCAGGGTCAAAGAGAATAAAAGCATCATGTTCTCTTACCTTTCCCCAAGCATGGCATAGAGGAGATCTTTTGTGGTGAGTTTGGTGAGTCTCCTCCTCTTGGATTTCAACCAAGGAAGCTCTAGGAGGATCTTGGCGGTTGTTCTTTTGGGGACAAGTGCGGTACGCATGCCCTTGTTCGCCGCACTTGAAACACTGGTTATCCTTACGATAACGCTCAAGCTCTTCAGGAGAGAGTTTATTCTTACCTTTGTAAACTCCCTTCTCTTTAGCTTTGTTGGAGTTGTCCTTAGGAGACTTTTGGACATTGTCCTTCCCCTTAGGCTCATTGGAACCCTTGTTTTCCGGGGGCTTATTATTTCTTTTTGCCCCCGTTTGGAAATTGATTCGAGAGGCGACCATAGTGTGGTGTATTACCACCGATATGGTACGTGGTCTTTGGGAGTTGACATACTCCGCCATTTCTTCGGTTAAGCCCGCACAAAATTGTTGCTTTTGCTCTCCAAAATCCAACCATTTGAAGACAGTGGCTTTGAGTTGTAGGTCCCAAAACTTTTCTACATATTTGTGGATGGATTCATTGGGAGAGAGATTTAAGCTTCGCCATTCGGTGAGTACTTTGTCTTTGGCATCGGTGGCCAAAAATTGCTTCATAATGGAAGCTCTTAAAGCCTTCCATGTTCGTGGAGCTTCACCATTGGCTCGTAGGCTAGACCACCATTGTCTGGCGGACTTTTGAAAGTGCATAGCTACATGGCGTAGCTTAGAGGACTCCGCATCTCCAAACGCCGCATCGAATTGCTGGATAAAGGCCAAGACTTTGTCCGTAGCACCAAAGGTACCATCATAGGTAAGGAAAGAGATGCTCTTCCCTCCCTCTTTGAATTTCTTCAACTTGGACGACCTCTTCCATGCGGCATAGGATTTCCTATGGCCTCTTCTTTTTGATGGTTCAAAGGTTGCACCATCACTTTCTTCAGAGGGTGAAGAATTTGAAGAAGGTGGAGAAGAGGGTGACCTCTTTCTCGCCTTTTTCTTGTCTTGATCTTTGTCATCTTCACCATAGTTTTCATAAGAGGAAGAGGATGAAGAAGATGGAGAAGAGGGTGTCCTCTTTCTCGCCTTTTTCTTCTCTTGCTTTTTAACATCCCTCTTTGAATTGTGGTGGGGAGAAGAATATGATGGTCTTCTCCACTTTGGTGGTGATGGAGAGCGTTTAGCCCGCTGTCTTCGTGGAGCCATCTCCGCCGAGGTGGCAGGAGATTCGCTTCTTTCTCGTTCCTTCAGTGGAGGCTCTTGAGTTCTCCTTTGGGAAGGAGATACATCATCAAGAAGTAAATTCTTGAGCCCTTCATAAGGATTCTCTTCTTCTTCCCGAATCTGAGAGAGACCTCTTTTGGTAGTCTCACAAGGAGGCTTCCTAGGTGTTCTCTCGTCATGGTGATTAGCTTGGAGAATCCCGTGAGCACGGAGCTGCCGTTGCACTTCACTTTGGAGAGATGGATTGCCCATGGCTTGTTGAAGCCTAGAAACAAGATAGTTAACAAGCATTGAAGCATCATTAGTAGCTTGCTCATGAGCAAAATCAAAGTTATCAACATTAATTTCACTCTCTTTACTATTGTCAGCCATTCTAACAACTTTTAGGTGTAAACTTTTTAGGTGTACTTTGGCACTTCAAGCCCTAGTTGCTACTCCTTTTTACCCCTTTAGAAAAAGCACTCAAGCTACTGTACCCGCGGCTCGAATACCATTAATTGCAAGGAATAGAAGAGAGGGTCTTTCGACACCAAAACAGCACCGGCTCCTGTCAAGCTTATAATAGCTCAATAGTGGTTAAGCCGTAGGCAAGCCCCGTAGGACTCCACTATTAAGACCATAGCTCTCGACGGTGATGCCCTGTTAACTGCACGAAGGCAGGCGCACTGCAAGGCTGAAAAATCCCTATTCTACTTACTCACAGGCAATTAATAATACCAACCATTTGTAGCTAGCTTGAGGACCTCCCTTCTTGAGAAAGAAAAGAGAAACCTTGAGCTCTGATACCAATGTAACATTTAATGGCCTAATAACTTATGTGTAGCGGAAATTAGCATGAACATAGTGGGCATTTCATTAGAATAGATTCCTAATGAGAATTACAAGAGTGCTTGGGTGGAGAGAGCAACAAAAAGCATAACACCTAGTTAGATAGCATCAACAATACTTTCAAAAGAGAGAGAAATTAAGCTATTGACAACAGTTGAGGACCGGATTTTCATGGAGCCGGTCCCCCCTCCAAAAGGCTTTGTATTATGGTTTCTCCCATCAAGAGAGACATTGTACAATACAATTCTTTGTGTTCCTTCAAGACTAGCTAGTGCAATGAAGATGGAAGCTTCATGCACTAAGAAAAAAACTTAATCAAACACAACTTGAATTATCCCCGTTCTCAGACCCAAGACCTCACACACCTTCGAAGATGGTGAGAGCTAGCAGGGTATGAGAGTAGATTGAGAGGAAGAAGGAGTATCTTACGAGAAAGATGTACATCTCCTCACATAATCACTCATATTAGCATAGCTTAGCTTAGTAATTAGCTTGGTAGAGAAGATGAGCATGCATTGAAGCTTGGCTCTTGGTTGGATTTGCATCCACATGCCAAGAGAGTGTTGATGTAGGCTTCTATCTCACAAGCTTGGAGTAGGTGATGAGCTCTCCATTAAAGCTTGGGAGGAGATAGAGTATTCTTTCTTCACACATGGTCAAGTGTGAGTGTGTGTGTGTGTGTGTATGTGAATACCAAGCAAAAATCAGCCCCCCCTCTCTCTTGGGCGAGCCCTTCCTGCTAAATTGGTCTGGCTTTTGCCTCATTGGACCTCCCCAAGTCAAGCCAATGGGTGTTAAGCAGCATAAGTGATAGCCTTTTGACATGTGTCCCCCTTTCCCCTTCTGTGAGAGCTTTAGGTAATTAAATAATTAAACTAAACTCTCATTGGACCCCTTTGCCTCCTGGCCAATAGGAATCAGGCAAGCCATTGGGCTCCTGAATGCTCATTGGACCCCTTGGGAGACTGCCCAATAGTCTTCTAGGAGACTTAATTCTCATTGGTTTCTTTTATTAAATGTTTTTAAATTAATTAAACTAGATTTACTCTAGCTTAATTCTCATTGGTCCACTTCAAGGGTCTTCCAATAGGAATTGGGCACCCCTTGTGGGCATCTGGCCTAGGGAACTGACATGTGTCCCTAATTCCCTTTGTGTAAAGGGAGCCTGTGTGTGTGTGTGTGTGGCTTTCTCTCTCATCCCCTACTAAATGGGCTCGCCCCCTCCTTTGTAGGCTTTGAAGAATACTTTTGTACACACACTAAGCATCCAATTTTCCCTAGGGTTGACCTTTTGGACACAACCTTTGAATTTTGGAACCTTAACATTTTGGAAGTCTTAATGGGCTGAACCTTAGGGTCTTTTTAGCCCATTGTTGCACATGGCTCTTTTGCAGATGGGCCCCCCTTTGGATCCCTATTTTCCCTCCTTTGGATCCCTACTGTGGCCGGTCTGCCAGCTTAACCAATATTCTAGCTTTTTCTCCCCTAGCCTTCCCCACATTAAATGATCAGTTTAATATGAGAAAATCATTTAGGAGAATTAGATATTGATTATTATGACATGTTGCATGAACATCATGTCAATGTAGCTGAGGCATTCACTTATGGAGTGCAAATTGAAAGCAACTTATAGGAAAAATCAATTGAAGGTTCCCACGAAAAAATAGTTTTTTGGCCATATGTTATGACAATGGTAAGAAAGGGAAAGGTTGGATATCAGGAGCTATGTCAAGTGGGGAATTGTATTGGAAAGACTATTGGGTGGGAGGATTCTATTGACTCCCTCTCTGTATACGCATATATAGCAAAATCTCAAAATAATGAGGCTTTTGTTGAAGAAAAGCGGAAAAGGGAAGAGGATTTGGCAGGAACTTCGAAGAAGACAACTAGATCAGCATCACAAAAAGAAAAGGAATCTAACTCAGGTGTGGCTCCTACTCCATCTAATGTTCCGATGGATGAAGCTAAGAAGGAGAAGAAAGTAGGGAAAGCTCGAGGCCCGTCATAAAAAATAAGGTCTGATATTGAACAAGCAATTGATGTTAAGAGGGTACTGGAAGAGCGGATTCTAAACAGCTGAGTGGAGTTTACCCTAGGAGAGATCCTAGGTATTGCAAAGCGGGAATTTCATGAGAGTATCATTGATCTTATGAAGAGAAAGCGCCAAATACTATACGGGCCCGAGAATGATCCAGCCAGAACACAGGGCGTGCAGAGTATTAGTGAACAAATTGAAGCCATATTGAGCAGTGTGAATGAAGAAGAATTTGGGGATGATGAATGGGGAAGCATAGTTGACAACATGAGTTTTCAAGGCAGGTTAAGCATATCAGATTTCAAGAGAATGAGTATTGTGAAGAAGTACCTCGAAGTCATTTTACGCGGAATCATTGGGCCAGAGCTACTGCTGAAACTTTGGTAAAGATAGGCGATTCAGACGAGCCAGTTGTTGCATGGGTAGACCATCGTTCAGAAGTTAATCTTATGTCAAAAAGCTTATATTCAAAAGGGAAGTGGCCCATTGATGTCGATTATGGGTGGCGTATTTGAGCTGCTAATGCATAATCAGGTGATTTGTATGGTGCATGTCCTAATGTTAAAGTAACTATAGGAGATGTAAGTGATGAACATAATTTCTTTGTGCAAGAGCACTCAACCTATCCAATTATATTGGGACAACCTTATATTACTGCGGTGCGAATGGAAACTAAGGTTTTGGATGATGGATCTGCGTATGCCAGGATCCGAAGTCGAAATGGTAAGAAAGCAATACAATTTTTAACTGTTTGCGTAGATCATCCTAGGAATAGGGACACCTTAAGGGATCATCCATTGCCGAAGTTAACAATGGAATTTAAGGAGAACAAGGGATTCCCGGATTTTTTTCGAGTGCCATTGTAAAGCGAGGCTATGATGGTGCTTTGAAGGAGAAGTTCTCGCTAACGGCGGCAGGTGTTTTCGGAGAGGCTTTTTCTTTAGGATGTCTGGGTTTATCTTCAGAAGGATTAGTGTCATACATGAAATTCAATGACTTATGAAAATGGGAGAAGCAACATGTTTGCAATGCCCAAGGTATGTTACATGAATGTGAGTTATTGAATCCAAATGAAGCAATTTCAGGAATGTTTGAAGAATATGCATTTATGGACACAATGGGAGAATTGGATGCAGATGCAATCCAATGATCAAGTTATGAGCGAGATTGTCAAGGTAAACTCTCTGGATATGTATGATGTCCTTTTTCAATTCAAAGCAGAGTTGGATGCGGAGGAAATACAGGTGAATACAAAATACAAAACAATGGCAAAGAAGGTTAGACCTGTGGCTACTCCGTTGCCAAAAGAGAGTGACACTCTTATGGAGAAAGCATGTTGACAACCTAATCTACGAGATCCAAGTAAAATTGGGCACTCATTTACTGAAGAAACTTTACAAGAATTACAAATCGATGATGTAGATTTTTTAAATAAAGAAGAAATAGCATGTTTGAAGAAATGTTCAAAAAGCATGGGAAGGCTTTTTCTTTCCAACCAGGAGAGATTGGATGTGTGGATCCTAGTGTTGTTGCTCCCATGGTAATCTTCACTGTGCCACATATCCCTTGGAATCTATGACCTATACCTGTTTTGAAAGCTCATCTTCCTAAGTTGGTCGATCTGTTAAATGAGAAGATAAAGATGAGCATTTTGGAGCCCTCTTGTCCTCCTTACTCTAGCAGGTGGTTTACGGTTCCCAAGAAGAATGGTACGTTGAGGTTTATACAGTATATGCAGCCGGTGAACAAGGTAACCATTAGAAATGTAGGTACAAGTCTAGTGGTTGATGAATTTGCTGAGGCTTGCGTAGGAAGAGCCATTTATTCTATGGGAGACTTGTATTCAGGTTATGATCAATTTCAACTGGCTAGACAAAGCAGGGATCTGACAACTATGCGTACCTCTTTGGGGTTAGTAAGAATGTGTACATTGCCACAGGGTGCAACTAACTTAGTTGCACACATGATGAACGGAATGAACAAAGTGCTATGGGATTTCATTCCCCAGATCACTATGCCATTTATTGACAACGTGCCGATAGAAGGGTGTGACAAGGGTGAAAAAGATGAAGCCAAAGATCAGAGGCGATGCAGACATTTTGTGGCTAACCATATTGTTGATAGTGACAGGATATTATCTAGGCTTGAAGAGGTCAACCTTACACTCTCAGGCCAAAAGTCTATGTTTGTGGGACACTTATGAGGGCCATTTGGTAGAAGACCGAGCCCTGTCAAAGTGGAGGCTATACAAAAGATGAAGGAGACATGCAATTCAGTTACAAAAGTGCGAAGATTTTTAGGTGCATGTGTTTTCTACTTGATATGGTTACCCCATTTTTCACATGTTGCAGATGTTTTATACCAATTACTCAGGAAAGGACAAAAAATTGTTTGGCAAGAAGAACACTCGAGAGCTGTGTGGAAACTAAAAAAGATGTTACAAGAGGCTCCTACATTAAGAAAGGCGGACTATAAAAGTGGAAAGCCAATTATTGTGATGGTTGACACGAGTCCTACAGGTATTGGATGGGCTATTGGACAGGATGATGAGCAAGGACAAATGTATGCTATCAGATTTGGTGTTAAAGTGTTAAGTGCTTGACAGAGAGCATATCCGCAGGTTAAAAGGGAACTTTGGGGTGTAGCAACTGCCCTAAGGTGTGACAAAGAGTACTTTATCGGTGCTTCTATAGTAGTAGAGACAGATTGCTTACCATTGCTTGGAATGATCACAAGTTGTTCTACACCAAATATAGCCATGCTACGTTGGATAACATATATGAAGTCATTAAACCCCGAGTTTTGACATATTGCAGGAAAAGATAATCGGGTGGCTGATATGGTATCTAGGGCCAGGTTTGAAGATGAAGAGACTATGATTTCTGAAGCTGATGATGTGGGATTGAAGTTCTTTACCTCTTTGAAACTGCATGTAGAATGTAAAAACACAATTTTTGCATTATAGTCGTTTGCCGAGGACAAGTACAAAGGTGAATGGTTGCTAATTTGGAGATATTTGAGTACACTAAAGAAGCAAGAGGACTGGACCGAACAAGAGTTTAAACGTATTCGAAAGAAAGCTTATGGGTATTTCTTACAGAATGGGTTTCTATGGCGGCATCCAAAGAAGCGTAGAGGAACCCCTCAGCGAGTTGTTTGTGATAAGGTAACTCAACTTCAAGTACTTAAAGAATTTCATGGTCGCTATGGACAGGACACAGAGGAGTTTGGGCCACTTTTGCTAAAATCAAAGAACGATTTTGGTGGAAGGGTATTTATAAAGATGTGGAGCACTTTGTTGAAACTTGTTCTGTATGTCAAACGTACTCAAATGTTAAGCATTGAGATGGGTTACACCCAACATATCCATTGTGCATGCATTTCAAATGGGTAGTCGACTTGATTCAATGCCCACAGGATTATGGCAAATGAGATACATCGTGCTTGCCAAGGAAGATTTGACGAACCAGGTTGAAGGGAGGGATTTGCAAACCAAAGCTACAAGTATGGTATGCAAATTTTTGTTAGAAGATGTGATATGTAGATATGGTTGTGTTGGGAAAATTGTTACAGATAAAGGAGAGTTGGATGCTGACGAAGCCAAATATTTTTTTGCTTGTATGGGTGTAAAATTAACATTCACTACTGTATACAATCCTGAAGGGAATGGAAAAAGTGAAAGAGGGCATCCGCCCATTGTCAAGGCATTGTCTAAGGCATGTAAAGACCGGATTGGTGAGTGGCCTCAGCTACTTCCTGATGCTTTAGGGGCAGACCGCACTACACACATCATAGTTACAGGTTTTATGTCATCAGAACTTATGTATGGAAAAAAGCCTATTATGCCTCTTGAGGAGGCAGTGGCAACATGGAGCATATTGCCTTGGGATTTAGAAATGAGCAGAGAAGATTTTCTTGCTTCAAGGATTCAACAGCTAGAACGGAGAAGCGAAGATATAGAAGCTGCAAAGGAGAAATTGAGGAGTGCTCGTTTGAAAAATAAGGAGGCCTTTGACAAGCAGCATAGGCTAAGGCCATGTGCTATTCAAGAAGGGGATTGGGTTCTTGTTTATGATAGCAGTTTGGACAACCAGTACACAACTATGCGGAAGATGGTTAAATGTGGTTTGGCCCGTATGTGGTTAAACATGCTTTTCCTAATGCTACGTACAAGTTATGTGAGATGGATGGTACAGAGTTGAAGCTTCCAATTGCAGGTAAGCATGTCAAGCTATATAAAAGAAGGAATGAGAAGCTTCAACTTGCAGATGAAGACTTCAATGTGGACGAAGTTAAGGATTTACATGATGAAGATGTGAGCTTGGACAACCTCCAAAGATTGGCACATACCGGAGGATGCGCAGGTTTAGAGGTGGTGCATGTCGTGCCTCTTTGCATGCACAAGCTAAAAAACAGAGTTTTGCTTGTATCTATGAACTTTGATAAATCCATGCACTATGTTAGAATTGTTTATGGCATTAAATTAGCAGAAATGTATGTATTATGTGGGTTTTTGTAGACCAAAGTAAACTAAGTGGGTTGACAGGTGAAGATTGAATGAAGGGCTGGTTTTTTGCTTAGAAATACAAAGCTTGAAGTGCTGAAAGAGCAGGTATAGACTGCTCATCAAACAGAGCTATGGAGCCCAAGATATTGAAGGTTGAAGGTTCAGTGTGTTGCAAATTCTTGCCGTACAGGGCGGCTGGGGATAGGAGACCCAAGTGGATATCAGGGTATAGGCATGTAGAGCTCAATTTATGGTGCCTACCCGTCTTTTCAGATTGCATATCAGAGCTACGGATTGCAAGATATGGCCAGTTGAAGTTTTGTCGGGGGCTAGGTTGGTGCCCACCTAACCACATGGGAAGTCGTGCCACCTGAAATTTTTTGGACCACGACAGAGTGCGAGGAGGTGTTGTGCAATGTATGGAGCTAACAGGAATTGACTGCACGTCAAACGGAGCTCGAAGCAGAAAGATATAGAAGTCTGAAGATTGGATGCGTTTGTCCGGAGTTGGCCACAGATGACTTTCTCGGTTTTTGCGGCCTCGGTTCGGGGGCTCCAAAAATTGGGGAGTGCAACAAGATCAGTGGTAGTCATAGTCGGCTTGGTGGGTTTTCAGCATAGCTTTACGGCTCGAGAAATGGATCACCAAGTGCCAATTGAGAGGCAATGCAAATTGGGGAAGCACAAAAGGTTTTTTTTTTTTTTGAGGTCACCTCAAGTGAGGGTGCCTCAAATGCTGCCATGTGGCTGCCGACTAAACCCACATGCGGGGGGGCTGTCTAGACATTTGGGGTACATATACTGGGCCGTGAGCCCATTTGGGGGTATGGGATGGGAGAGAGGCCTAGGCTATGGCGCTTTAAAGTGGGTGCTGCGAGCTGGCGACTCTGGTTATGCGCAAGCGCGCCCGTGGCAGACGCGACGCTTTTGGCTAGCTGAACGCCGGTGGGCGGGAGCACTGTGCTGATGTGGCTTGTCCGATTGGGGCTCGTGCCCGCGCCTAAAAGGCCAAACAATTTTTGAACCTAAAAGGGGTCCCCCCCCCCCCCCCCCCCCCCAATAGCGACCTCGCTTAGGGGAGGGGTCCTTTGGCAGGTGATAAAAGGAAGAGAGAAGGCAAGTCCATGGCAGCCGACAGAAGGAACAAGGCGCCCTAAACGGCCACTTTAAAGGGGCAATACTATGGTGGGGAGAGAGAGAGTTCAAAGAGGCCCAAGAGGGCAAGTGCAAGTGAAGCCGGATAGCCAAGAGGGCAAAGCAAAGGATCAAGGCCGGAAAAAAAGGGGGAGTGCAAAGAGGAAATGGCGCCCAAGCCGGGCGGACAAAAAGACAAACTAATGTGCACCATGCACTTGTTTCAAAAAGAAGTATGCCAGATGCTAGCAATGCAAGAAGAATTCTAAATAGGAGCTCAAGAAGAATTCTAAATAGGAGCTCAAGTTGAAGTGAACGGGGCAGGAAGCTCTATTGTTTTTCTCTTTTTGGGGAGATTAGGACCTCTATAAAAGGGAAATTTTTGCACTAAAGGGGGGTTGGGATTTTTGGGCAAGATTTTGGAGAGGAAGAACCGGATGGAGCAGAGGGGAGTCCTTCTGCCTGGGAGCAATTGGAGAAGCCAAAGCATGAGGAGACGAGACGGTGGGCAGCCTGGGAAAGAATTTTGAGGCAAGGAATACAATACAAAAGGCATACCAATAGGGCGTATGCAACTGGATTGTAAAAACGCAGCTAGAATTCTTATAGTGTTTCTGTTGTACCATAGTTCTTGAATTTGAAAGCTTTGTTTCTTCATCATATCAATACTTATTGTTCTTAATTGCAATCTTCTCTCTCTAGTCTCTTGAATCTACAATACTATGTGTATTAACCTATTGCATTTGTCTACTTGCACTCAATTATCCTAGTTTGAACACCTGCTAAGCTCCTGTCTACAGCCAGAGGCCCGGTGCTTTCCTGATCAACCCTGGAGAACCGCACACTCCGACACCGCGTTACCGACACCAAGTATTTCATACACTTAAATTTAAAAAAATGAACTGCACATGCATATACAAATTATATGGCATTCATACGACCAAGTTAACGCCCTGAACACCACATTTATGGAAAAACAAATGCTTCTAACAAACGACACTCTATAGCCACGTTACAAATCGAGTGCCACCTGAATCTAAAGAGCAAGAATGGTTTGCATACGAGCATCATATGGCCACATTACGGAGCGATGCCCATATGTATTTTTTTCGCGTTACCAACATAGTAATTAAACAGTGAGCCAATACTTACCACAAAGACACCATATTCCCCGCGTCACCAAGGTGATGCTCTCCAGGTAAGAACAGTCTCATAGAATAGTTTATGCACACTCACATTGCATGGTAAGGTACCTTATGACTGTCTTGCAATACAAAAAAAGGCATGCTACCACACAACACGTGTGCATGCATACACGCACACACACACACACACACACTTGAGTCGTGTAGTTAGGTACTCTACTACTCCCGCGCACTGCGATGCAGAGCACGCTCCCACACGACCCCCTCTCTCCTCTCAACGTACCTACAAAGGAGGTCATCTCTCTCTCTCTCTCTCTCTCTCTCTCTCTCTCTCTCTCTCTCTCTCTCTCTTTGACTCAAAATAACACCGAGCATGCACGATCGGGTCCCTCTATATATTTAGTTGCAGTTGCATCAGGCTTTTACTTTTACCCAATGGGTCTATAGGGAAAACAATATAGCCCGACAAGCCCATAGGGAAAAAATGAAAGCTTGGTGGCTTTTTGTGGGTTTCCAGGTTTCCCTCAAACGGCTTGTTTAAGATCATGTCAACTATGATGGTGTTAATATGTTAATAGAACCTTGTGATCACAAAAAAATTTACGTAATTACGTAGATATTAAATCTTTGAGCTGCATAACCAAGAGAATAGAACACACCATAATACGGTTGCATAAGAGAGGAGCCACAGTCGATCCATCTTCTTGCACAACATTGGACCACAGGGTATTGCGGCGAACCATGTGTTGTTGATAAGGACCGAGGCCACTAGAAGAGAAGCAGCACTAGACACCAGGCTAAAGAGGAGCCCACCTTGCCAAATGAAAACCTTGATTCCATAGGCCACAAGCTATTCTGGAGGTCCAAAGACAAGCTTTCCACCATTTGCGCCCTCAAGGGAGCTAGAAGGGCATCCTCTCCCACTACCAAAAATTAGGGACAAAAATCATGAGCGCCAGAAGAGAAGAAGGTGAGGTAGCAAGAAGCCCCCACTAGGGCGGACCCTTGTCCCATCAGACAACGCCGCCTTGATCACTTGTAAATCACCCTATCAACGATGCATCTCTTGTCGTAGTAGATCTAGCAAGCCCTCCAGCTCTTGATCCCTCATAGGAAAGATACACACGAAGCATGGCGGTTGCTCACAAACTAGAAAACCCTAGGAAGTTATGAGAATAAATTAGAAGGGGAGTGAAAACAAGTAGTTGTCAATGGAATGGAAGGGGAGTATGCTAAGATGCCCGTCCAATTAACTTACTCCCCTTCCATTGATAACTACCCTCTTTTACTTGCCTTTTAATATGGAAATACTCACAATGGTGAGTAAATTATATTGACAACCACACAAAAATACATATTCTTGCCATGCTCGTTCCGAGCCATGACAAATCTTAGAGATCCCTGATACATCGGCTAAAAGAGGAGCTACCCTATAAACAATGCATGGTCCTTATCTATGAGAGTGAGTTAAAGTGATGCCAATTATCTTGTTCCATTCATCAGAGTTCTCATGCTTTCCAAAGGCCAAGATCGCCTCTTGCTTTCTTGTATTATATCTGTGAACGTGGCTGTTTCCATGGTTATGTGGAATAAATGATTGTTCCTAGTTTCTAGACCCGTTTCAAGTAGCAAAATCTAACAATTTGTGTTGCAATAAGAAACTTCTCGCTTTTAAGAACCTTCCCTCCCAAGAACAAATCGTTCTTATAGTAGCCTATCTTCTAGGTCCTTTGCTCCCATTTGCATACCTTAACCACAAGGCGGCTGATCGCAGGGCATTCCTTGAAAAAGTGGGAAAGGTTTTCGCTAGCCATTCTACATTGAGATCATCTATCCGGGGTCAATTTTCCTAGCAAGAGCCTTTAAGCAAGTCGGTAAGGCTCCCCACAGTACCTTCCAGAGAAATACCTTCATATTGAGTGGCCAATCGCCAAATGTTCTTGGTGACTTCCTCCCATCTCGACTCTAGCCACTTCATGCCCTAATTTTTGTTCAATGGAGAGAACCAATCCATCAAAGCCATACGTGTGTGGTATAATTATTTGGTTTGAGGCTTAAAGAAGTGTCTTTCCTTAGGCCATCGCCATGCTTTCCGCTCAAACTCAGACTCCCAACTAGGTAGGCACTAGTTGTCCATTCATTCCAAGGCTCTACTAATCAGTAGCCTTTCAATCCCATCCAGGTTGTATTGGAGGATCATTTGGTCTATTCTTTCCATCGATTACTGCTATAATCCCACATTTATTCTAAACGTCAAATGCCTTTATTGTTGGTCTTTCTAGCAGCTTGCGTCCAAAATAGGTTTAGAGAGGTGCTACCCACCTTAGACAGCCACACGGACCAGTGAGAAGCATAGTTGTGAAAATACCTTGTAAGTTCTCCCCACCCCAAAGTCTCCGTCGCTCTTTTTCATTTCCTAACAAGCTCGCCCCTCGCACCCCTGGGCTTCAGCCTAGCCCTTTCGTGTACTTGAGCCCTTTCCACTGACCACCTTGCTAGTAAAGCTTGGCATTGTCCATCATGACATTGGCCATAGTAGCCCAAGGGTAGACTTGCTTCACGAATGCGACCACAAACTTAGCCAATTGAGCCTCCGCATAGATACTAGGGTTAAGAATGTTGAGGCCGCCTTGCTCGACTAGTCTCACAATTGTTTCCCAGCTAACCCACTACGAGGGATTCATGAAATTTTAACCATATGATTAACAAGTGATAAAATCACAAGGCCTGCCAGGCATGATAAAAATTTGTTTTTGACATCCAATTTTTCAAGCCCCCTTTCATATGCTTTGTGTAATGCAATCAACTTATATAATTTGCCATATATAACGTTAACTAAAAGATATAAATTCAAAAAATGACTGGCAATTTTGAGATTGTTTTGATAGGCAAAATAGCCCTTGACAAAAAAAGTAGGCATCAATTTTAGGCCTTGATCTGAGGCTAGATCCCACTTTGAAATCACTACATCTCTAAGCTTTAAAAAAGTAAAAATAAATGTGTACATAGAATTGAATTAAAAAAGCACCCTAAGCTTTAGATCCCTATGCTCTACACCCCACTTTAAAAATTCTACATTTTTAAACTCTAGAGCCCTTTTTACAAATTTAAAACTGTAGATTCGTAAGTTATAAATTTCACTTTAAAAGCTTTAAAGTTCTAAGTCCTAAAACTCTAGCGTCTCAGGGTGACCCTCCCCTTACTTATGGATCCATGTAACATTTTCACTTTCTTTAATTCAAAGTTTTACCTTCTAATGAAAAAAAAAACTCTAAGTCCTCATTGGATCATTGGAGACCTTATTTTAAATTTTTACATCTTTAAGTTGTAAACTTAGCTTTTAAATCTCTAAAAATAAAAATAAAAAATGTTTAAAGATTAAAGCCTTAAATGATAAATTCCTTCCATAAAGTTTTAACTAACAAAAATGATAACTTTAGTCTATTACCTCAAGTTTCCAGAGGTGAACCAAATTCTCAAAATGAAAAGGTAGGTAACACAAACTTCAAAATGAAAAGGTAACTCTTGGGATTTGTAAGCCTCTAAGGCTTTATCGTTTAACATGTAAGCCTATCAACGTTTTATGCTTCCAAAGGCATTAGGCAACCCAAAATCTTTTTCTTGATTAATGAGAGTTCATTTCATATTTCAAAACTAAAGACATGTCCATCGTTAGATTTACACAATTCATTTCAATGAGTGTCCACTACCTTATTTCAACTAATCAACATTTTTGACATGTCAAAAAATGCTTAAAAATACAGCTCGGCTTTTTTTTTATTTTAATCAACAAAAAGAGAAGGCAACGCTATAGCCTTGCCCTTTGGACAGGCCAAAAAAATGACTTAAGAAGTAACATGGCGTCGTGGTTAATAAGCATATTTAGGTTTCTCCTTTAGACATTGGTAAAGAAACCATTTCTATGCTAGCAAAATGTAGGGTAGACTAATTAGATAGTCGGAATGAATGAAAGACATTAAGCTATTTACCGAGATTTGTACTTACGATGAACAATATTTTAGTTGAAAATTAAGGTCCAACATAGTCTTAAACTCAAAGTTTGATTTGCATCAACAAGGAAATTTACACTAGAAATTGGGATAAGTGAGCAGCACCTTGAGGAAGCCTCTCACATTCACTCAAGCTTTAAAGAACCCTTTATTATTCCATGTGTCAATGTTTCTGCTTATATGAAGTGTTATCTAATTCCTTCAAACGAGAATGGACAAAATGAAGACCTTTGTAATAAACGAGAATGGACAAAATGAAGACCTTTGTAAGGTGGCCCCCCTGGAACTCTCTCAGGTCACTTTGGGCTAACTTGGAAAAATACCGAAAAGTCTTGGACGGGGTGGGCTGAACTTGCCAGCAGCTCATCGGTTGAGAATCAGGAGCGCCACGGGCGCGCGTTCATGAATGTGCATGGTTGATCTCCAAGAGAAAGCCGAGGTCTCCGCGTGGAGTATCTAAACGTCCAAAACGAACATGTCGTCCGCGTGTAACGTCGAGCCGACGCTCGCCAAAAAGAATCGACTATGAATCTGCCGCAGCCTTCGTCTGCGAACGAGGAGCGCCTCGGACGCGCGTTCGTGAATTTACATGACAGGGCTCGAAGAGGAATTCAAGACCTCCGCGTGGAGACTTGAACGGCCAAAATGAACAACCCGTCCGCGTGTGGCGCCTTGCCGACGCTCGTCGAAGAGACCCGTCGGCTACAAGCCGACAACCCCGAAACTGGGTCATGGAGTCCCCGTGCATGGCGGACTCCCCCGATTACTTCCACGTGATGAAGTGGAGGGGGACACTCCCCTTACCGGGCACTCTCAAACCCCCGCATGTGTCCGTAGTACCTAGACGGTGAGGTAAGGAGAAAATCAAGGTCAGGACTATGTCCCATCGTCCGTCGTCCCCAAATCGACATGAGGGTGGAGTATTCCTAACACGCCCTCCATCCAAGGCGGTATTGTTTCGATTTCTCACGAGGGCTTGCCCAGGTGATTTTGTTGAGAGCTACACTTAGCGCCACTGCTATGACGGCCAGGTTCCCAGACCTAGGCCACTGAACTGCTTTGCTTTCTTTCCACCTGTGACTTCTTGAGCTAGAGATTCCGTCCAAGCTTATTTGCTATTCGGGTTCAAAACCCTTGTAGACAATCTGCACTTGCCGTCGATATGCATGTCAAGGATCACACTTCCTGTACTTCTTCATTCCTTGTACCCTTTAGCTCAATGATCCTAGGATTGCATGTTTTGAACGAGGGACAGCCTGTCACGTTGCCCGTGACCCTGCCACAAGGGTTCTATGTCATATGCTGCATTCTGAAGATGAGCCACTGCCACTGTGACTCTTAGCCTATGCCACTAGGCTTGAAGTGCCAATGCTAAAGTCACCTCGCCGTCCTTGTTGACAACTGAGGCTGTATCTGAATGAGTCGGTCCCTTACCTTGGGTCGCTCTGCCAAGCCATACCAATACCAGGTTGAATATCAATGGATAATAGTCACAATTGACTCCAGGTCTGCTTACCTCTTCACAAGGTGCTTGTCAACTCCTGACGAGCCTGACTGATGAAAATGCATATCTTGAGGGCCGATCCAACTGGAGGCCGATTGAAGGTGATTTTTGAAGGGGAGCACTTAGCATTGTGCCCCCGTGGCTGCCCAATGACTGGCCGCTGTTTTGATTCTTGATGGCTGCTTGATGAGCATGGAGGTTCTCTTCACCTAGAGCCCCCGCTGAAGAAAATTTGGAGCCGACGTATCCTGACGACTCGAAATACCCCTGCTAGGCATGTAGTCTATGTATACCTTGAGCCATGGTTGGGCATCTGCCGCTGGGCTTCCCACATTCCATTGGAGTCGCGTAACTTTGCAACCCCGGTCACATTCCTAGTGACCCAGTGCGTTTGCATCGCTGGCTCGCACATCTGTGATCATCTTGGCATTAGATTTTGTGTACTTTGCTTTTGATGTCCTGCCGTTGGAATTCGCGAGTTTAGCTCTGATACCAAGTGTTACGGGGCTGCCTGTGACACTCAAGATGAACACCTTCACCTAGAGGCCAAGGGCCCACAACTTGGAGCTCGCATGTTGGGAGGCTCGCGTCCATTGACTTGAGTCCCTTTGGCGGCTCGTTGATGGGCTTGTCCAAAAAACGGCCGGAGATCACGTCTTGCTTGACGCGTGTGTGAGCCTTGGTGGCACCACGCGGAGTTGAAGTTTAGTTGAGTGCAAAAGCGTCTTTAGGATCAATGTTGAGCGAACGACGCTATTCGGGCCTTGAGCGCATATCTAAGATGTCCCCCTGGAACTTTCTCGGGCCACTTTGGGCTAACTTAGAAAACTGCCGAAAAGTCCCGAACCGCCTCAAGTCGGGGTGGGCTGAACCTGCCAGCAGCCTGTTGGTTGAGAACAAGGAGCGCCATGGGTGCGCGTTCATGAATCTGCATGGATGATCTCGAAGAGGAAGCCGAGGTCTCTGCGTGGAGTACCTAAACGTCCAAAATAGACATGCCGTTCGCGTGTAGCGTCGAGTCGACGCTCGCCAAAAAGAATCGACTTTGAATCTTCCGCAGCCTTCGTTTGTGAATGAGGAGCGCCTCCGACGCTCGTTTATGAATGTACATGGCTGGGCTCGAAGAGGAAGTCAAGACCTACGCGTGGAGTACTTGAACGTCCAAAACGGACAACCCATCCGTGTGTGGCGCCTTGCCGACGCTCGCCGAAGAAACCCGCCGGCTACGAGCCAACGGCCCCGAAACTGGGTCATGGAGTCCCCGTGCGTGGCGGACTCCCCCGATTACCTCCACGTGATGAATCGAAACAATAGCGCCTTGGATGGGGGAAAATCTTGGCCATCGGTAAGACACCAGAATGAGGCGGGGTGGTAGGGGTGTTTGCCCTCATTGTAATTATGATCCCTGAATGTTGTCATGGCTTAACATGAGCATCACAAAACCTTGTAATTTTTTGGGCTGCTTAATATAATCCACTCACAATTTGTTCACCAGTAGAGCCCTTGAACGCCTCAATAGGTGGTATTTACCTGACGGTGAGTCCAAGCTCGAGTGGAAAGCTTGGCACTGGCGTGCGAATAGAAATTTTTTAAAGCCCCAAACTAAGAATGTATATCTTTCCCTTAGGGAATCACAAGATTGGTTCTCTCCACTTAATAAGTAGTGGGGAAAAACATGGCCAAGGTCAAGATGGGAGACACTCATGGGGAACATATAGTGCGCTCAATGGCCACATGGGATGAAGATCTTCTTATGGAAGGTGTCTTGGAGAGCAATGCCGACTGGTGTCAAGGTCCTTGCCATGGGGAATTGGTCCAGATAGATGCTCGCAATGCAAAATGGCCTGTGAAGACCTCTCTCACCTATTCAAGGAGTGTCCATCAATCTGTGTACTTGCATGCAAGATTTGCATATGGATCCAAAAAACTTGGAAAATAGGATTCTTCAAGAATGATCTCTTCTTGGGAGGGAAGACATTCAAGAGTTAGACACTGCTTATTGCTACACAAATCGTGAGGTTTTGTTGCTTTAAATAAATTTAGAAGAAAAGGAACTGTCGGATCTTTGAGAACACCTTGGAAGTAGCAAAGTTCACAGAGATAATCCAAGAAAGTAGGGTAACGATCATCGGCATTGGAAAGTCGAAGAAACTCAGAGGAGTGGAATAGGACACTGTGCACAATACTAACGGACGTGCAAAGGTGAAAGTAAGGGCTTATCTGTACATCCCCCATTAGCCGATGTATCTATGATCGGGTCAGGTGGTCATGGCTTGTGACGAACATGGTAGGAATTTGTAACTTTTTGGATCTTTTAATATAATCCACTCACCATTGTGAGTTTTGCAAAAAAAAAAAGAAACGTGGTATGTTATCCTACAAGATAGGATTCTATAAGAGCTATCTCTTTTTTGGAGGGATGGTGATGACAAGTGAAACATTACTAATCTATGCACAAATAGTTAGATTTTTCTATTTTCAGCATGTTTGGAAGGCCAGGAATTATCGAGTATTAAAAAAGGACTGCTCAATATAGCGACATTTACTGAGATTATCCAAGAAATCAGGTGGACTTAGGCTATTCCCCTTGCCTTGATGGGTAGGTGATCTTGGATTTTTGGCTAGCCTAGGGTTTCCCTTTGTATTTGGAATGGTCGATAGATACCTCAAGCCTCATTACGAGCTTGAGGATGCTTTGTAAAAATTTTCAAGATTCTACTACGTACACCCATTCACAATTGTGAGTTTGGTAAAAAAACAAAACATGCTATGGTATTCTAAAATTAGTAACGCCTCATAGATGTGAGAGCCCAGGGTACTACCCATGAGAATCCTTTGCACTACCGCCCTATTTATAGGCCCTCGGCCCTTGGCAGTCGGCCCTTGGACTGGGTCCGTCGGCCCTTGGACTGGGTCCGTGACCCCCTAGGTTGCCCTTGGCCTTACATTACTCCCTCTTTGGAGAAAACAAAAGTAAGGAACTTCTTCTTAAGAACACTAATGTTTTCCCAAGTGGCACCTTCTTCAGGTCGGTCTTTCCACTTGACTAAAACTTGTTGACGTACATGATGACAAGTACATAAATCATGAAATTTTAAGATGTGTTTAGGTTCATGCGATTGGGCTAGAGATTCAATGAAATCAACCAAAATCTTTTGGTCAATGACATTGTTGTCCCCATGCAAGTGTTTATGTAAATGACTTACATGAAATATTGAATGAATATAAGAATGCACATGTAATAAGAGTCTATAAGCTCTATCACCAACTCACTTGAGTATCTTGAAAGGCCCGTTGCAAAGACAATTAAGGTGTTGGCCTAGTCTTTAGACTTTACGAATGCTCCAATACACAAAAATATACCTCTTCCCCTTAACTTGTCGACGTTTCTCATGTATATACTTCTTATATCGATCCTGTGCTTGTCGAACATTTGACTAGCCAATCTCATCATTTCCATATGGTCTTGGAGGAAATCCTAAACATGTTGGAGATTTTTAGTTGCCAACCCCACCGTAATTGGTGACCTAGGTTGAAAAACATACATGAGCATGAAAGGACTATAAACCCAGTCATAACAGGCTTCGCAATATTGTAAGCAAACTCGAGAACATGAAGATAATCTTCCTAGTCTAGTTTATTCTTGCTAATGTATGCTTGTAGCATATCCTCCAACACTTGATGGACCCTTTTAGTCTGACCATCCATTTCAGGGTGATTTGCAATACTTCGGTTGAGTTGTGTACATAGAGCCCTCCAAAAGTGACTGTTTAACTTGGGATCACAATCACTCACGATGTTACTTGGAAATCCATACTTGAGCGGTACATATTTTCCACAGATAACTTAGCTAGATCTAGAGTCTTAATGGTTGACTTAGTTGGAAAAATCTTGCATAGGTTAGTCAATAGGTCTATGACTACCTATACTGAGTCATGACCTCATACAGTGGTTGATAAAGCCACAATGAAATCCATAGAGGTACTTTCTCATTTACCATTAGGAATCTCCAATGGATGCAAGATACCTCCACGATATGCCTTCAAGTGCTCTGCTTTATTGAATTGACATTTCCGACAATGTAAGGCGTAGTCTTGGACATAGCCATATAAACCTCGCTAATAAAACTGTCGTCGTACGAGAGTATAAGTCTTCTTAATTTCTGGTTGTCCTGCACTTGGACTGTCATGACATTCATAAAGAATTTGGCGTCAAATGTCCATGTTCGTTGGTACACATACTCTCCCCTTGTCGAGTAGGTACCCATCATCTATGGAAAAATTCTTCCACCTCCGTAGCTCATCAGTCAATAGAGGAGAACCGAGTGTGGAGGTTAAAGATGCACTACCATCATTGGACTGAGAAGGATCCCTCATTTACACATGGATCCTCACTTTGGAGTATGCCTTGTCATGCTCACATTTTCTCTTAAGAGATTCCAAAAAATCTCTTTTTATATCAGTAAAGAGAAGAGATTTGGTCTTAGGCATTTGACTAGGAGCATCAGCTACCACATTATATTGTCCTTTACGATACCAGAGCTTAGCATCATACTCCTGAAGAATATCAACCCACCTGGCATTTCAACCCTTCAAATTAGATTTTTGTGTAAACCATTTTATGCTTTCATGGTCAAACATAATCTCAAATTGTGCCCCATAAAAATAATGTCGCCAAGTCTTCAAAGCTAACATTGTTGCATAGAGTTATCTTTCATAAGCTAAATAATTCTACGGGGCTGAATCACGCTTCTTTCTTTCAAACGAAATTGGTCTTCCTCTTGTAGAAGGACTGATCCAATAACATGATTACTAGCATCCATTTCTAAAATGAATGGCTTCAAGGGATCCACAATAGCTAAAATAGGAGCTATAGGTAGTGCATCCTTGAGATGTACCCCATTGAAAAGTTTTTCCCTTGGCCTTCAATTGGTTTGTCATCAGAACCGCAATATGAGCATAGTTTTTACAGAACCTTCAATAAAAGCCTGCAAATTTTGAGAGAATCTAAAGCTCTTTAAAATTTCTGGGAGAGGGCCACCTCCAATGGCATCCACTTTGGATCGATCCATGTGTAACCCGTAAGCAGAAATGACATGCCCTAAATAGTGAATCTTCTCCTTGAGAAAATCATACTTTGATTCTTTGGCACATAAATTATGTTCACGTGACAAGTGGAACATCTGCTTTGGATGTTGTAAATGCCCTTCTTCAGAAGCACTATATATGATAATTTCATCAAGCAAAACAATAACAAACTTGCCTAGGTATGGTCTCAAGACACTATCCGTGAGTGTCATGAAAGTAGTTGGCCCAAAGGGCATAACTAAGAACTGATGTCCACACCGTGTTTGGAATGCAGTCTTGAGTATATCCGCAAGACTTATGCGTACTTGATGATAACCTGACCGTAAGTATATCTTTGTAAAGATGAGAGTGTGGGTGAGCTTATCAAATAGCTCATCCACTCGTGGCAATGGGTACTTGTTCTTAATAGTAATCGCATTCAATCCCCAATATTCTATGAAACGTGTGCATGCTATCGTCTGTTTTATTCACCAATAAGATGGAAGAAGGTCATGGTGAGGAACAAGGTTGTATAAAACCTCCATAGAGATAGTTAGCAAGCTCACATTCCCCTTAACAGCCTCAAAATGGCTCATTCTATAGGGTGGTTTACTTACTGGTTTATTGTCTAAAGGCACATCTATGCCATGCTTCACAGCCAATGTTGACAATAACCCTGGTGGTAAATCATTTGGAAATACATCTTAATACTCCTTCAATAATTTCTTTAGACTAATAGCAACATTTTCTTATTCAGGATAGAGAGAGAGAGAGAGAGAGAGAGAGCTAGCCATAGATGGAATAGAAGAGAGAGAAGCATGTGCCGTAAGTAAAACATGGTCAACATTTGAAAGAAAGTGACACATGGAGTAACACAAAAAAACTTCTTCTATTTCATTATGAGAAGTGAGGTTCATAAGCTTTGCTATACAAATAAGTGGTGAGAAAGGCACATCCTTCTCTCCCAACAATAGCACGTGCATGTCCTTGGATTCGAACATCAAGCTATTATGCTCATAGCTATGCCTAAGTGATGGTCCTAGACTATGTAACCACTCCTCAGGGGGTTCACCGTTCAGTACCTCCCTATATAACGTGCGTTCCTGGGGTATTAAAAAAACCCCTCTTTTAACATGTCTGAATGAATAAAATGACCCCTTATTTTAGATTTTTTTTCCAGAATTGAATATAAAAACCCCTTATTTCAATGTATCTCTATTAAATTGCCTAAAATTTTTGCATTTTAAAACCCTTCTTTTGAACTCACATTATACATTAACATGATTACATAGTGCACCCCCCGAGAACCACTCTCGACCCAGTATCACATCTGCCCGCTCCATATTTGTAACCTAGAAGTTCAAGTACGTGTGATACCCTTTAATTTCCAGTGGCTCACCTCGACATCATGGTCGTTCATCATCGCTACCTTTTGTAATGGTGAAAACTTGGAGTCTGGGGCAACTTGAGCCATTTCACTAACTTATAATTAATGAAATAGTGTGAAGCACCATCGTCCACCAATATCTGCACCTTGTTCCCTTGGATGGACCCTTGCATATGCACCAGCTTATGTGGACCAAAGGTCAGCTGCCACATGGAATTCGTGATACAGTATTCATGCACTACCTTGGTGTGTGTTACCTCCACATTGGAGAAACGAGAAGAATCAAGAGGCAAGAATTGCACCATGTGCCCCATGGGACAATCCTTTTTGCTGTGCCCACTCTCTAGACATGTGAAACATAGTTTTTCTTTTTTAGCCTTCTCAAACTCTTCAATGGAGAGAGGACCCCTATACCCCTTGGATTTCTTGGAGGCTTTTGATGTAGCTACTATAAACTTTCTTTTATTGTGCAGATGTCGTGAGCGTGCATTTGCATGTGCAATGATAGGCATGTGATTATTATGCAGTGGTCTCTCATTGGGATCGTGATGAATATGAGCGTGCACTATAGACTCCTCAAGCGTCTTGGAATCTCGAGTCTTGACATGATTCTTAAGCTCCGGTGTCAAGCCGTGGATAAATCCACGCACCTGCTAAAAGGTATCTAATCTCTCCAGGTTGATAATGACATCACAGTAGTGCAAGATATAATCCAACAGTGTTTTAAGCTGACACATAGAACACTTATCCCAAGCAGACCAATTTCTATCCGCTTAATTTCTATGTAGAAATTCCTTTCTATGTACAACCTTAAAGGCTGCCCAAGTGTGTGGCATGATGCCCTTCTCCTTGAGAGACATCCACCATTTGTAGGCTTTGCCTTCTAATGTCAGGCTTGTTTGCAGTGCCTTGACTGCATCCATAGTGCGTCGTAGATCATGAATCCCATGCCATTTTCTAAGAAATATATACACACCATCTTTATTGCATTCTCTTTCCTCTCCCTTAAAAATTAATGGTTTTTTATTTTTCAACAAATCGTCAACCTCTTTCTAGGTGAGAGAGTGCAGAGAATCCAGATTGGGACCCTGTCCTTGATTGGCGTCTTGCTCTTGCATATGCATGTCACTAGAGCCCTTGGTTTGTTGTTGCATATATTGCACTACTAAATTTGAGAGTTTAGTAACATTTTTATTCAAACGTGTAAATTATTCTCTATCACAAACATACGTGTTTGCAGTGTAGGAAACTCTTGTATATCAAGCAGCTCATAGCTATCATCTGGGCTTGGTGCCACACGGGCTCGCGTGCGGGTACCCTCCATGAGCGTATCCGGCCGTGGGGGAGCATCAGGTGCATTTGGCATAAAATGCTCAAAATAAAATGCATGATTCATGTTAATGTATGAATTCATGGCGGTATGCATACAAAACAAAGTGAAAAATTGCGCACACACAAGATTATTAGATGTCACTAATCAAGTATTAATCCCTCTACTAGCCAAGAGAGTAGTGGCTCAAGGGTAAGAACCCAAGAACATGCTCACATTAACTAGAGAAGCCCAAACCTTCATTAGGCATGCTAAACTAAGGATCTAGTGAAATTTGGAGGAGATACGAATCCAAACTAAATGCATAGTAATGAGCCTAGCTAGCACACCATAGCTCTGATACCACTTGATGAGAATGGGATCGTGCTAGCTAGGGTGGATGAAAGAGAAACATCGTGCACACAAGTGAGTGTGTGCTGGATAGATTACCACTCAAGGGAATCAGGTTCCAAGATCAATTAACTTGGACTCATAAACACGGCCTTGAGTATTTGCTAAGCCATCACAAGCTCGCCATAAACAAGGGAGATGTAATGCAAAATAAACTTGTGTTTATTCATTCATGAAATGAGCTTTAAGTAGCTCTACATCCTTGCACCACAACATGTGGGATAATTCCACTCTTCTCTCCTTCACTCATACTTTAGGACAAAGCTCACACTTTACACTTCACACAAGGTGCCAGTAAAACTTATAAAGCCTTCAGACTTGTAACCAAAAAGTTATGGCAAAGGGTTTGCCAGCTATAGTCAAAATCCCACTACATGGTTAAAAGAACACTCCATAGCCACAATCTACATTTGGCACACCGGATGGGTAGTGTTTTCTCTCAAACAAAGATGAGGGCCCACCCTTAAAATCCCAAAGGACCAATTGTTTTGAAATTGCAAGTTCATGCCACATAGTATTACATGCCAAAGCTATTCAAGATGTTATATCATGTTACTAAATATGTTACGATGAGTTTTTTTCAAGAGAAAGAGGTTTTTGAAAAGTTTTTCATTTTCTTTAAAAAGCATAAAAACGGAATAATGATCATAAAAAAGGGAAACAAAACAAAGAATGTTCAAATGCATGATAGGAATGAATGTTGCAAGAAGCAATTGAGAATGTGCATGACAAGTATGAAGATGAATTTGAAGACGACACAAGTGACAATGATAAGAATTGGTGTTTTCTGCAACTTAGGAATGTTTCCAATTCAAATCAACTTGAAGAATTGATAGCCTTGACTTTTTCAGGCACCTAGAGTTCAAAACCCTAATTAAGATTTTCTTTAATGGAAAAAATAGACTCTAAATACTTAAAACGTATGATGAAAAAAAAATGCAATGAGGAGATGCCAGTAGCAAGCTAAATGAATGATAATGGTGGGAGAAGGAGGAGGAAAAGAGCAAGTAAAAGCCAAAGGAGCCAAGAAGATTTCCCACTATCTCAAAAACCCAGAACCAAAGAGATACACAGTGTTGAAGGAAACAAGCATTGTATTGAGATCCAATGATGTAGCATCCTTGTGGTATGTATTACTCATTTTGTACTTAAGAAATACTGTTTCAAGATCCAATGATGTAGCATCCTTCTGGTATGTATTACTCAATTTGTACGTAAGAAATACTATTTCAAGATCATACATTTTTAAAGATGATATAGAGGTTTTCTTGAAGATTCTCCAACAAGTTGTTAGTTGTCCTCAACTATGAGGTAGAGAAGATAAAGTCTTAGTTAGTAGTCGGAGTTTCTTAGCGGGTAGAGGATCCCTTTTTACCCTACGACATCATTCCAAGATGGATGACTAATCCATTTGGGGCTTGGGAGACTTAGCTGCCGCAAGCATGTCTGCCCTTTAGTCCATATCATAGTTCCAAAGTAGAGTGACAAATTTCTCATGTGGTGTTTGAGAGACGTCGTCACATGTTAGCAGCGGCTAGCGGCTACACCAATTATGCACCAAGCTATGGATGTGCCATAGTGCACAATATTTACTTTTCATTGTATAGGGCTTGGGCTCATTTAGGAGTTCCAAAGATTGTATGAGTCTATGCTAGAGAGCTCACTTTATCCCATAGTTGAAGGGTTTGAGGCCCAAAGCTATAAAAGAGCCCTATGCTTAATGAGAGGTCATTCTTGAGTGGTCCTTTCGAGAAATCTCTTCTCAGAGGAGGTCTTGATGGCTTAGCCTTTGAGCTTAATGCCCATGCTTAGAAGGCTAGTGCTAATCACATGTAATTAGTGTAATCCTCTCTTAATTAATCTAGTCTTCATTATGTTTTCAATCATGTTTCTCTACTTTCCTTCATTGTTTTGAAGTGTTGATCTTCTCTAATCTAACTCTTACTTATGCTAAGCTACTCCGATTAGTGTCCTTATCTGACTCTCTCGATTAAGCGGAGTGGGTGTACTCGTGATTGAGGGATTAGAGTTTTTCTCTAATGGTGTGCTTGTGTGTGTGTGTAGGTTTAAGAAGCCTTGAGCTTAATTTGATTATGTGTGACTTGATTTGGACACCATGGTGGGCATGGTTGGGGTGGCCGACTTGAATGCGATCTTGTGTGCTTAATCATCAATGCATGTAATTAGAGTTGTGCTTGAGAGATTCCAAGATTAGTGTGTTTCACTTCGGTGCTTGATGTGTGAAGATGAATGCTTTAATTGATGCTTGATGTGCGATTAGCATGAGTTGATTTGGAATGATTTCTATTTGCATTGTAGGATGCACGCTCTTGAATCCTCTCAATCTTTGCATCCGATGACACTCTCGCACATTCTTGTGTGATGCCTCCAAGCCCTAGCCGGGTCATGCTCTCTCTCTCTCTCTCTCTCCGGATTGATAGATTTTGTGGGAGATTGCCTATGCTATGGCGAGCCTCCAACATTGGCGCCGCTGCCGGGGCCGAGTTGCCTACGCTAGTGGAGTTGAGGTTGCAAAAGATAAGAGTAATTTGATTACCGATTTCTTGTAATCAGGTAGGATTTGATTTGTGTGTAGTGTAATTAGGTTTAATTAGACGTGTATAGAGTCATTTCACCCCAAAAAGCCCTAAATTCTCTTTTGATTTTGCTAATTTCTCACTAACCTTCACTAATTTTGCATCCCATTCATGCTAATTTCGTGCTAATTGTACTAATTCCATGCTAATTTCATGCTAATTATGCTAGCCTAACCACTAATTTTGATTTGGAATGTATACTAAATTCCCTTAATTGAGGAGGATCATCACTCTTAATTGCTCTAATCTATGCCTAATCATGTGATTGAGTGTTGATGTTGGTCAATTTTTTGATCAATTTTGGACCGAATTGGAGTGGCACACATGTGTGTGCAATGGAGTGTCTACGCGAGGAGCAAGGATTAAGCGAGCAAGTAATCAATAGTAAGTGGATTGACCTACTCCGTTCAATTTTTGATTGATTAAGTTGATCCCATTGAGTTGCTAAATCATTGCTAAAATTAGGTGTGTGTGCCTAATTGATGGAATTTATGCCTAATTTGAGGAAATTGGAATGAAATTGTAATCAAATTGAACACCTAAATGCTTGTAGATTGATGATTTTGCAAGAAATGTGTGTGCAAACATTAGGAATTGGCCTAATTATGTTGCTAATTGAGCAAAAAATTGGATTTGTGCACCTAATTTTTGTGTGTGTGCAATGCTAAATTGAGTTAAAATTTGATCAATTTTTGATTAAAATTGAGTTAATTTAGCATGTATATACTCATGTATGTGTGATCAAGTGTGCAATTGATGAAATGCAATGAGTGTTTAATGAAATTTTTGCACAAATCGACGGCCTAAATTTAGGTGTGTGTGCCTAATTAATGGCCAATTATCCTAAATTGGGGATGAATAATTGGTCTTGGTTGCCAATAATGATGATTAAAAGACCTAAAAGAATCAGTGTGTATGTGATTGATTGACTTTGGATGATTCAATTGGTACTCAATTGAAGAGGATTTATGTGATTACCATTATGATCGGTGTGCCAATTTGATTGGAAACGTTAAAAAATTCAATGATTTGTGCATGTGCATGTGCAAGTGCCATAATCAAATTTGTGTAACCGTGCAAACCAAGTGACAAATCCGATTTGATTTGGATGATTAAGGGTTTGAGATATGAGCAATTAAATTTGCAATGATTAAAAACTGGCTTAAATTGACCAATGTTTTGTGCCAATTTGGTTTGCGCAATTGAGGATAATGATATGAACAACTCAAGGTGTAGCGATTGATACATGGGGTTGAAGTTGCTTTTGTGAGAAAATCGTGCATTAATCAAGCATATGTGAATTTCCCGTTGATTACAAATTGATTCAATTTTGAATCCAAATCCAAAAAATGCTTTGTGCACTCCAATTTGTTGTAATGTGTGTAAAAGGAGTTATTATAATTTGGATGCATGCACTTCTTGTAAAAAGATCGAGTGAAAGGAGGAATTCAAAACTCGTTCTATGTTTGCAAGCCGAGTGAGTTTGATTATAGATTGCGAGAATTTTTTGAAGTGCAATTTCGATCTCGAACTTTATTATGCTACATTCTCTGTGCGACCCTTGCCAATTTCTCATGCACACACACATTCGTTGTCTTTCGAGTGCGGGAATGTCTCCTAATTGTAATTTTTCAAAAAAGAAAGAAAAAAAAAAGATAAAAGAGGCTTTGTGGCGCATCAAAACTCACACACTCACACACACACCCTTTTTCCACAAGAAGCCAAGCCAAGGCCTGCTGCCAGTGGCACATCAAACCTCACACACTCACACACACACCCCCATTTTTGGACTGACTCGCCATGCTTGGCACGCGTACAACACACACACAACACATGATTCAGTCTCGCTGAGAGCTGGCCACTTTCCTGATTTGGTCGCCCTCTTGGACCACGTGCACCTAACGTGATCGCCTTTAGCAGCCGGCTGAACACACACACATGGGGAATCCCCAAGCCATTGGCCTTGCCTCTGCTGTCTAGTCTGTTGGTCCACCAGGCCGCTTTTGGCTCGCCACACCACACACACACACATACACACTGTCACGCAGTGACCCGGGCCTCATAAATTCTGATGTAGACTGAAGATCGTGCACCATACACACCGCGACTTGCTGCAAATCCGAAATTCGTCGTTTTGCTAGGCTCGCACCATGAGTTGTCTATACACTGGTCAGAATCCTTCTTGGCCGCAGAGCAAGGCTCATTGCCTTCGATTCCGGAGACCACACACATAGCTCCCAATTCTCTCTCACTCACTCACTCTCTCTCTTTGATTGACTTGAGAAAACGGCAGCAGTTTCCCATCTTGCCCTTCATTTGGCTCTTCAAGCTAGTCTTCCCCAAACCCGCATCCCTGACTGCGTGGCATGTTCCACAGCTGCCTGGCTTGGATTCGTCCACACACGCATATTGCTCAGCTGCAGTTCGCGCCACACAGTCCGCCTCTCCAGTGCTGGCCAGCACTCAAACACACACATACAAGCCATTTGGCCCTGCAGACCCGGAGAGTCCCACTTCCACACAACCTTGGTGATCTTTGCCCTGTCTCTTGCTACACTACCGACGACGAGCAGAAAAAAAAAGAAGAAAAAAAAAGGGGGAAACCTTTGTCTTTAAAAGAAAGTATAGGTTCCCACCATTTGGCTACCTGAAAAAGGGGGTTGAGTGAACATATGTTGGCATTTGGTCACCAACATAAAAATAAAACTCAGCTTAACATTGGACTGGAAGAAAACAAGGATGTTTGAAATTGGGATTGACAAATGAAGAGGATCTTTGCATGGTTGAGCTTGCGTTTAATTTCAATGTCAGAATGCTTTAACACTAGGTTGGTAATGGGACACTTTTATGTCCTGTTAAGTGACCATTTTCCTTAAATTATGTCAAGAGTTTCAAAATGGATTTTTAGGTGCGATCTATCTAGAAAGTTGTCTCATGAGCTGAAAAAAACTTGACATTTTTTTGAAATATCAATTCCATCTTTAACCTTGTCCTTGCACAACATTTCACAACCTAAACTGTGTGAAAAAACGGGTCCTGTTTTTGGCTTTTTTTAACTTTTTGCAACTATACCACTCTAGAATTCATGTTTGTGAGGTCTATAATACTAGAAAACTATCTTTAGTAGTCCTCAACATGTCCTGGTGCTTCTAGGGAGAAATAAATGTTAAAGTTGTAAGTTATGACCAAATTACAAAAATTGTCAAATCCTATTTTTTAGCCAATTTTAGCTCTTCTATGATTTTTTTGTGTGGCTTTCATGATATCCAAATGCATTTTTGATTTTGTATGTCGCATATTGTAACATAAAACTAATATTCCTTGAGTTTTGGGGCACCTAATATCCTATTTTGCATAGTACACAACGTTGGTTGAGTTTTTCAATTATAAAAGAAAACGAAACATTCTAGTATATCAAGTATAGCTTTTTCAATATTGCTAGTTTCTTGTGAGAACTATATGCATTTTGTAGGTAGTAACCATATCTAGTCATAAGCATCAAATTTGGCTAGATATTGAATAATATCTATGGGATTCTACAACTCATAATGTTGAACCCAGTTTTTTCATGTTTGCTGTATTTAGCACTTCATCTCTGTCCCCAAGATTCCCCTTGGTAAGAGATGTATTATTCTTTTGAAATGATCCATGGCTCCTTATGAACCTGAAGGACAATAGGGAACTAAGAAAACATGCATATATTATTTGTATTGAGCTTGGCTATAGAAACTTTGATGATAGGTTTGCAGAATGGAAAAAATTCAATTTTTTTGTACCTATTTCTTTTGGCAAAACAAAAAATAGTGAGTGAGAAGTAGTTATATGTTTTGATCACCAACCCATTGAAGTTAACCAGGGAATTTATCTCAAGTCCTACAAAAATCCCTAATCTTATTTTCATGCAACAAAACGTAAGAAATGACTGTTTTGATGAAAATGTACTGGTCCATCAACTTTGGAGGCTTGGTGTGACAAAAAGATGAGAAATTTGACAAGTTTCTTAATTTCCATGTGTAGTAGGCCTTGAACTATAACCTCATGAAAGGATTTTACAAAATGAGTGGATCTACTATGGTTTTGGAGGTTTTTTTCAAAACCCTGAAAGGACACTTTTATGTCCTGTTAGGTTACCAACCTAGTGTTAAGTCACTAGCTTGTAGAATGGTATTTGAAGTGGTATCGGCCAATTGGGTCTTGATTGTTGACCACTCAAAACAGTTGAGATTCTACTTCATCTCTCTCCCTCTCTCTACTATGTATGCGAAATGTGTTATAGTTGAGCATCAAATAGGGGTGAATGGCCATGGAATGACATTACATTTTGGTTTGTGAATAATCATGGTGTGTTTTGATGCTTATTTTGACTGCTGAATGTTGTCATGCACTAGTGGATGAGCTTCATTGGGTATTTATTACCGCCATAGCCTTTCCATCAATTGCTATAAATGTTGTATTTGCTAATTAAAGAGCATGGATGTGGGCTATGATTGTGTATGCATCCATTGCATAGAGTCATTAAAAAAGTTTGAGATATGATTGAGCACGATCTTATTGCATTGCCAAATTGAGAACTTTGTCTGTAGTAGAAGAAAATCTCATTTTTGGCATGCATATGGGCTTCATGTGAGAGTTGCAGTAGATGATGAGTTGTGATTGCTTGGTCGGACTTTGTGCTTAAACTTAACATTGCTTGTACATTTTAATGCTCGACTTGAATGAACAATCATTGGAAAGCATTAGAATTGAGCTTGTTTTAATAGCCAAGAGAGAGCATTAAAACTTTTGGGGTTGTGGATGATCATGCATTTTTAGTGCTTGTGTTGAAATTCCAAATGCCTAAAAGTACTAATGATTGAGTTGTTTTTGAAGGGATGTGGCAAGGCAACAAAAAATTTCATTGATCCAAGAAGGGGTCATCATTGCAATATTGCAAAAATTGGCTAATTAGAGCCATTCCAATTGTTTGGATTAAAGTTGTAATGCTAGCTTGGTCTAAAAATGCAAATTTTTTCATTTGAGCTAGTATTTACCCAACTTTTTGAGCTTTCAAGTACAAATTTGGCTATTGCGAGCCACTCACTTTCATTTCATTAAGTTGCAGGCATCTCTAGCTCATAGAGTGTGCTCTAAAATTGTAAAATTTATTGAGCTAGTTGTTAGCCAACTTTTTGAAAATCTTTAAAATGTAAAATTCGGCTTCGAGAGCCACTTCATTTCATCGAAGTTGTATTATTTTTTAGCTCTTGACTTGTTTTAAATTCCATATTTTCAGTGAGCTAACACTTAGTCAACTTTGAACCATGCATGAGAGATTGTAAACATTGCAAAATTTGCTTATGTAGAAGGTCATTATCTCTCATGGTTGATATGTATGCATAGATTTGCTACATTAGAGCATCATGTGCATAGCCAAAGGCATTTTTTTCCCTTGGGTTTTTTCCCTTTGGAAAATTCGGGTATGTAAGACCCTAGCTTTAGGTTTTCATTAATGTTTTTTGTGTACTTTTGGATTTCAATAATAGGCTTTTGTTGCTTGTGTTCATACTTAGCTTCAAAAATCTTCTTTTGCAAATAAAAGGGATCAAGAGGCTTCTCTACAAAGGGGATGCTTGCTCAAGGATGCACAAAGAGCATGAATAGGTGTAATCCTTCCATGATTTTGCTCTTTTTATCTCTTCATTCTCTTGCTTGGTTTAAGTGAAATTTTGCTTCTAAGCTAGGGGTTTTTCATGTTCGAAAGCTAGGGATTTTAAAGTTTCAACACTTTACTTTGTGAAAATTAACTCATAAAAAAATTAGGTTTTATGAATGCAAATCATAGGTAATTGGCCTTGACCTTAGGTTAATGTAGGTTCATTTCTTGCTAGTCCTAGATTCTTAGTGATAGTCGTAATACTCCACTCATTTTTTGTCATGACCTAGGGTTATGATTAGGCTTTAGTATTTTTAGTCCAATTGCCATTAGTATATCATAAAGGAAGCAATAAAAATGTGCTAAAAAATGAACCATGAAGCAAAGAAGTGTCCAAAAAAGTAGAAAAAATGCTACTAAGGCACATGAAAATAAAAATTCTATGTTATGTTGTGTCTTTGTGAGGCCTAGCACCTTATTGGCACTTGGTAGGCGAGGGGAATCACCTTGGATCACTTGGTCAAGGCCCTAAACCGATGCCCTGGGTTGATAGGGGTTAGCCGTCGCCTTGGTAAGCTAGTAGGCTTTTGGAACACCTTCTTGAGGGTTCAAGGAGCGGAGTGTTGTACCTAGACTTGCCTTGGGGTGGTAGCCTTGTTATTGTGCTTTAATTTTTCGATGAATGACTAAATCAAAACTTCCACGAGCTTCAAAAAACTTTGACAATGTACTAATAGATTAGGAGCTTTTTTATAGCCCGTAGACATGATAGACTTGAATGATTTATTAAGATTGTTCACATAGTTTTAGGCTAGTAGGTTTATGAACTTGCATTAGCCTAGGGTCATAATTGATTGCTTGTGTTTCATGCATAAAACTGAAATTTCAAGTGGTTTAATCTTCACAATAGTTTTTTTTTGCTTTATGTTGTCTAGTTTTTAACTATGATTGACCCATCTTTTAGAAGCAAAAAATCACTCTGCATGATTGTTCATTTATGCTTCATGTTTTAATCATTCTTGGTGGCCTTTGATACTCCTTACTTGTTCTTATGTTTTGCAGCTCAACATTTCTTCCATGGACTTACTTTCTACCATGTCACCGTGTCTTGCTTCACCGGCACACGAGGACGTGCGCCAAATTAGGAAGGGGGGAGTGTTAGAAGCGGCTAACGGCTACACCAATTATGCACCAAGCTATGGATGTGCCATAGTGCACAATATTTACTTTTCATTGTATAGGGCTTGGGCTCATTTAGGAGTTCCAAAGATTGTATGAGTCTATGCTAGAGAGCTCACTTTATCCCATAGTTGAAGGGTTTGAGGCCCAAAGCTATAAAATATCCCTATGCTTAATGAGAGGTCATTCTTGAGTGGTCCTTTTGAGAACTCTCTCCCTAGAGGAGGTTTTGATGGCCTAGCCTTTGAGCTTAATGCCCATGCTTAGAAGGCTAGTGCTAATCACATGTAATTAGTGTAATCCTCTCTTAATTAATCTAGTCTTCATTATGTTGTCAATCATGTTTCTCTACTTTCCTTCATTGTTTTGAAGTGTTGATCTTCTCTAATCTAACTCTTAATTATGCTAAGCTACTCCGATTAGTGTCCTTATTTAACTCTCTCGATTAAGCGGAGTGGGTGTACTTGTGATTGAGGGATTAGAGTTGTTCTCTAATGGTGTGCTTGTGTGTATTTAGGTTTAAGAATCCTTGAGCTTAATTTGATTATGTGTGACTTGATTTGGACACCATGATGGGCATGGTTGGGGTGGCCGACTTGAATGCGATCTTGTGTGCTTAATCATCAATGCATGTAATTAGATTTGTGCTTGAGAGATTCCAAGATTAGTGTGTTTCACTTCGTTGCTTGATGTGTGTAGATGAATGCTTGAATTGATGCTTGATGTGCGATTAGCATTAGTTGATTTGGAATGATTTCTATTTGCATTGGAGGATGCACGCTCTTGAATCCTTTCAATCTTTGCATCCGATGACGCTCTCGCACGTTCTTGTGTGATGCCTCCAAGCCCTAGCCGGCGGGTCATGCTCTCTCTCTCCAGATTGATAGATTTTGTGGGAGATTGCCTATGTTATGGCGAGCCTCCAACATCACACAAACATGATTTTAAGCATGCATACTACTTAATTTTGTGCACAATAAAAGGAAATTAGTCCTATATGTTACCATATACATGTGGTAGTGATGTGTGTGAACACACTAGGACTGCTGGGGTATTTTTTCCCTCTTTAGGAGGTTTCTTCCCCAGTGCATTGTATATACGCCCATCACTCTAGGGCTATCTATATTTCCATTGCACACTAAGTAACACACTCTCTATTGCGTGCCTTGAGCTTCCTTCATCTTCTCCAAGCTGTGTGCGTTTCTCTGCAACCCTAATTCCAACAATTGGTATCAGAGCAGGCCGTGTCCTCCCGGGCTTAGTCGCCAGCTGCTCCAGTACACGCCTGCTCCCTTTCTCCAATTTCAGTGAGCTTTAGCAAGCATTTGCAGGTCAAAAAATATATCGGGAGAACTCATAGAGCCTAGTCCGCTCAGATTTTTGATTTGGGCTCATTTCGACCTCCGTTTCCACTAAAAGCAGTGCTGCATAGGCTATTTCATCATTTTGTGCAGAATTTTTGTCAGTGACGTTTTTTGCATAACAGGTGCCTTACAATCTTCTACGGTTTGTGCTATATAGCACGTGTTGTTCTTGCTCCATTTCTCCTATTTTCGGGCAGTTTTCACATCAGGTGCAACATTTACCATGGCTGACAACAACACCACAGATGTATTCAAGATGTTTGCTGCTGAGGAAAGTTTGGATGGGGACAACTATCCTATGTGGGCTTATATGATGCAACATGTTCTTGTGTCAAAGGGCGTCTGGAACATTGTGCAGGGCATTGATGTACGTCCTGGTTCTGAGGATGTAGGCGATGTTGAGGATGTTGCAGGTCTTGCTGCAAGGATTGCTGCTGTTAGAGTTGTTTTGCCTACGGTAGAACAAGCTCGTTGGGATGTTAAGGATGCGCATGCTCATGCATTGATTGCGTTGTCTATGAAGCACACCATTGTTCCTCACATCCATTCAGCAAAATCTGCAAAACAGGCTTGGCATATTTTGGTTGTCTTTATGCAAGCCGCAATGAGGCTAAAATTGCTTTGCTGCATAAAGAGCTGGAGTCGAAGATTATGCATGAGGAAGATGATATGGACACTTTCCTTGCTAGTGTCAAGGATATCAATGAGCAACTCATTTCTGCAGGTGAAGTCATTTCAGACAGTTCCCTAGTGCAGACTGTTCTTGATGCCTTACCAGACTTTTGCTAGTACTTAGAGACTTATGACCCAAGGAAATCCAGAAGTTGTCAAGTTTGATGCATTATGCACATTGCTGTTGCAAGAGTCACTTTATAGAAAAAACAAGACTAGAGAGTGTGCACTTGAACAGGCTTTTCTTGCTTCTCAAAGAAAGGGTGGTAGTAGTAATGCAACCACTTCTTATGGTTCTGCTACAAGTGGCAAAACTTCTGTTCCTAATGCTTCTGCTGGCAACACTTCTTCTGGCAATTCTGGTGATAAGGGCAAAAAGAAGATGCGTTGCCATTATTGTAAAGCTAATGATCACTTGATCAAGTCGTGTCCTAAGTTGAAGGCCAAAGAGGCTAAGAAGAAAGAGGGTGGTTCCACTACAAATGCAGCCATTGTTGAGTCTTCTGTGAAAGGAGACTGTGATGCTGATGTTGATGCAGAATGGGCTTTTAGTGCAGAGTGCACTTACAATCCTGTTGTCCATGATGCATGCTTGTCAGTTGCTGTAGATTCACATTTGTGGTATTTCGATAGTGGTGCTACAAAGCACATTACCTCACATCGTGAATTGTTTACCTCTCTCGAGTGTGTCCCTCATGGAAATTCAGTCACTTGTGCCAACAATGCCTCTTATCCATTTGAGGGAGTTGGAAATATTGTGCTTATTGCTGCAAATGGCAGTTCCTTCACACTTGTTGATGCACTTTATGTGCTTGGGATCAAAGAAGAATCTCTTGTCTGTATCCGGATTTGCTAAACTTGGACTTGTAGTCAAATTTGTGGATGATATATGTACAATTCATGATCTCAGTTTTGGTGATGAAATTGTTGCATCTGGCCTTTTGTGCCGTGGGCTGTATAAGCTTACTTTGTATGACAAGTGTGGGCAAAATTTTGCAAATGCTGTTGCAGATTCAAGGGCTATTTCAGGTGCAAAACTTTGGCATGCACGTTTTGGCCATCTGAATTTTGCCAGTTTGCTGCGTTTGTAGAAATCTGATATGGTTGCTTCTTTGCCGCCTCTTGAAGCACCTGTCAAACATATTTGTGAAGGCTGTATTTTAGGTAAGATGCAACGTTCTAAGTTGGTTCATCAGTTCGGGCCACATGCAAGTTGCAACTTGTGCATAGTGATGTTTGTGGGCCCATGCAAACTTCGTCCTTGGGCAATTACCTGTACTTCATGACTTTCATTGATGATTAATCCAGGCATGCATGGGTATTTCCACTTAAAGCAAAGTCCGAAGTTTTTATGTGCTTCAAACAATTTTTGGCTATGGCTAAAAATGTCTCGAAATGTACTATGGGCACCCTCCGTTCCGATCGAGGGGGGGAGTATATGTCTCATGAATTTAATGAATTTCAGGCTAGTCATGGGATAAAACACCAATGCACAATGCCTTATACACCAAATGGTGTTGCTGAGAGGGAAAATAGGTCACTTACGGAAATGGCACGATGTATGGTCAAAGTCAAGCTTTGCCGCATTCTTTTTGGCTTGAGGCCATCATGTGTGCCAGTTATGTACTAAACAGGTGTCCAAAAAAGCTTTGCAGTCTATTACTCCATATGAAGCATGGCATGATAGAAAGCCTTCTATTGAGCACATGCGTGTTTTTGGTTGTTTGGCATATGCTTTGGTGCCACAAACACAGCGCAGAAAATTGGATGATAAGGCTGTCAAATGTATTTTTGTTGGTTATAGTGCTGAGAGAAAAGGTTACAGGTTGTATCATCCGCAAAGAAAACGTATTCTGGTTTCACGGGATGTAGTGTTTGTGGAAGATTCTGTTTAGCCCTTGCTGTCATGTACTAGAGACAGTAATGTAAGCTCATAGGACATTTATGACACTTTGTTGCCTCTTTTCAGTGGTAGAAATACGAATGTAAGTTCCAATGAGGAAAATGTACAACCTATGGGGGTTTCTGAAAATTTTATAGATTAGCCTATCACTGATGCAGATGTACATGATGTACTTGATGAGGAAAGGGCTAAAAATGAGTAGGCTAGAAGTAAGCCAAAATGGCTGGTGCACACTTTGCGTGACAGTAAATTGGATGGACCTTTGTCTAGTCGTACTCGTTCAAGCTCTCGCCATGCATCTTATGCATCAGATTGTTATGCTTTGGCTGTGTCTAGCTTACATGATGTTGAGGAGCCTCTGCCTTTTGATGAAGCACAGAATTCAGAAAATTGGATGGCTGCCATGCAATCAAAATATGATGCACTTATAGAAAATGACACATGGACCTTATGTGATTTGCCTCCTGGAAAAAAGGCCATTGGTACGAAGTGGGTTTACAAGTTGAAACGCAAGACGGATGGTGAGATCGATCGCCATAAGGCTCGACTTGTTGCAAAGGGTTATGCACAACAAAAAGGCATTGATTATGAAGAGACTTTTGATCCCACTTGTCGTATGATGTGCATTGGCAGCTCATTTTGGTTGGGATGTACATCAATCAGACATTGTTACTGCTTTCTTGAATGGTGACATATTTGAGGAAGTTTATGTAACGCAGCCTCGCGGTTTTGTCATAAAAGGACAAGAGGACAAAGTGTACAGATGTAAGAAGGCTTTGTATGGGTTGAAGCAATCTCCTCGTGCTTGGTATGAGAAAGCTGACACTCATTTGGTTAAACGAGGCTTTCATAACAGTCCAACAGAAAGCACATTGTATGTAAAGCGTGAGGGTGATGTACTTCTCATTGTGGTTCTTTGTGTTGATGATTTGCTGATCACTGGACCAAATGAGAGACATATTGCTGATTTGAATGCTACTTTCAAGATGAAAGATTTGGGGCTATTGCATCATTACGTGGGTATACAGTTTAAGAAGTGTGATGGTGGTATTGCCTTGTGTCACAAAAGTTACATAGAGACATTGCTATGTAAGTTTGGACTTGAGGATTGCAAACCTATTGCCACTCCCATGGGAACAGGTTTGAAGTTGAGTCTACATGATGCTGGCAATCCTACTAATGTCACTCTTTACCAAACTGCTGTTGGCTGCCTCATTTATGTATGCAACACGAGGCCAAATATTCAGTTTGCAGTCTCACAGGTCAGCAGATTTATGCATAGTCCAGGGTCTAAGCATTGGCAGGCTGTCAAGAGGATTTTCTGCTACCTTAGTGGAACTTTACATCTTGGCTTGTTTTATCCCAAGGGGGGATCATTGCCGCCAGACTTACATGCTCTTTCGGACTCAGATAGGGCTGGTTGTTTTGACACGCGAGTGTCCACAAGTGGTTTTTGTTTCATGCTTGGTAGTTCATGTATATCATGGTTGAGCAAGAATCAACCTACTGTGGCCACTTCGAGTTGTGAGGCTGAGTACAGGGAAGTCTTCACAGCTACGGTTGAGTGTGTATGGCTCAGATGCCTTATGGCTGATTTGGGTGTTGGACAGGACACTTCCAACACTATCTACACTGACAGTCAGAGCGCATTGGCAGTTGTGAGGAACCTAGTTTTTCATGCTCGCACAAAGCACATTGAGGTGCATTACCACTATGTTAGGGAGAGGCTCCCAACAGGAGAGATCAGCTTGGCTTATGTGCCAACACAGGACAACCTTGTAGATCTTTTCACAAAGACATTGTCTCGTGAGAAGCTTGAAGCTTTCCGCAAAGCTTTGGGCTTACTCCCCTTTGTGGACTGATCATGTCCTTAGGGCATGGCACTTCCCTTTACTCATGTGCCAACTCTTGTTCATCGCATCACTCCAGGGGGGATTTGTTACCATATACATGTGGTAGTGATTTGTGTGAACACACTAGGACCGCCGGGGCATTTTTTCCCTCTTTAGAAGGTTTTTTCCCCCGTGCATTGTATATACACCCATCACTCTAGGGCTATCTATCTTTCCATTGCACACTAAGTAACACACTCTCTATTGTGTGCCTTGAGCTTCCTTCGTCTTCTCCAAGCTGTGTGCGTTTCTCTGCAACCCTAATTCCAACACTATAAGACAAAAACATTGATCATTCACAAGAAACATTTACATTTTCTTACTCTAATATAGCATTGTAAGCATTGACAAGGTTCATACTATCCTTAAGTTGTATTCCTTGCATCCATCTAACATCTTCGAAAGAATAATTTTTGAACTTACCATGTCATAGTACCTTGTTCTCATGTCAAAGGATAGCTTTGGGTTGTAGCACCTCTTCTTGATCTTTGATTTCTGAGTCTTCAATAATTGGGTTTGTTGATGGCTCTTCTTTGTAAGGCTTGAGTAGGCTCACATGAAAAGCATTGTGTATGAGCCAATGGTTGGGCAACTTGAGTTGATAAGCCATGTCATTGATTGGCCTCAAGATTTGAAAAGGACCATAGTACCTTTTTGCTAATTTACCACAATATTTTTGATGGCCCGTAGGATTTTTGCCCATTGTTTTGCCTCAATCGAGCCTTGGGAAAATTGAATAAGATCCAATCATTTTCTTTGAACATTAAACACTAGAATGGTAACCTAACAGGACATAAAAGTGTCCTTTCAGGGTTTTGGGAAAAAATTCCAAAACCATAGTAGATCCACTCATTTTGAAAAATCCTTTCATGAGCTTATAGTTCAATAACTACTACATATGGAAAAAATGAGAAACTTGTAATTTTTCTCATCCCTTGGTCAATACAAGCCTCCAAAGTTGATGGACCAGTGCATTTTGCCCAAAACAACAACTTCTTACGGTTGATTGCATATAAATAAGAGTGGAGATTTTTGTAGGACATGAGATAAAATGCCCCGTTAACTTCAATGGGTTGGTGACCAAAACATATGGTTGCTTTTACCTCACTAAATTTTTTTGGTCAAAAAAAATAGGTACAAAAAAGTTGCATTTTTGCCATTCTGCGGACCTATCATCAAAGTTTCTATAGTCACGGTCAATACAGATACTATATACATGTTTTCTTAGTTCCCTTTGGGCCTCTGGATTCAAAAGGAGCCATGGAGCATGTCAAAAGGATAATGGATCTCTTACAATTCGAATCTTGGGGGCAATGATAAAGTGCTAAATAAAGCAAAGATGAGAAAACTGGGTTTGGCATTATGACCTCTAGAAACCCATAGAAACTACTCAATATCTAGCCAAGTTTGTAGTCTATGATTAGATATGGTTACTACCTACAAAATATACACAATTGGCCTAAGAAACTCGCAATATTGAGAAAGTTATACTTGCTACTCTAAAATGTATCGTATTCTTCAACAATCAAAAAACTCAACCATCATCATATACTATGATGTATAGCATATTAGGTCCCCCAAAACTCAAGGAAGATTAGCTTTATATTATACATTACACTTACATAATCAAAATTGAATTTGGATATCAAGAAAGCCACCAAAAAAATCATAAAATTGCTAATTTTGGTCAAAAAACAGGATTATGCAATTCTTGTAAATTGGTCATAACTTTCAATTTTAACACTTAGCTCTCCCTACAAGCATCAAAACATGTTGAGAACTATGAAGGCCTAACCTCTAGCCATCTAAACCTCACAAACATGAAGTTTAGAGTGGTATAATTGCCAAAAATTAAAAAAAGCAAAAAGCAGGACCGATTTTTTCACACAGTTTAGGTTCAGAAATTTTGTGCAAGAGTAAGGTTAATGGTGAGATCGATACTCAAAAAAAAATGCTAAGTTTTTTTCAGCTCATAAGGAAAATTTGTGGATATTTAGCACCTAGAAATTCATTTTCATACTCTTCAAATAATTCAAGCAAAATGGTCACTTAACAGGACAGAAAAGTGTCCAAGGACATAAAAGTGTCCTGTTACCATTCTAGTGTTAAGACCCTTTTGTGCTTATCAGCAGCAGCCTTTTGCCTTTGTTGAGAGATGGATATATCCTCCTTAATCTTTTGGAAAGATTGTTGTAGGTCATGGCTATACTCATCGGCAACCGAAGATCTTCCCATGTACTTTAAGTAGCAAGGGACTTTTTGGCTTTCCCTCTATGTTTTTTAGTGCACAGGATTTGTGAGGCCTTTGATCCGGGGTGTTCACTAAAGTATATGTAACATAGAACATGTGTTCAACAAAAGGAATTTTATATTCTTGTAAAGTTAAAGAAAAATGTGTAGATAAGGTCTATAAGGGGTACTTTTAATCCATTTTGTGGAACTCCGTGATATATGAAAATTTTACACAGGTTAATGCCTCGGGGCCTTTGAACACATAACAAAAAAAAGGGGGGGGGGGGGGGGGGGGGGGGGGGGGGGGGGGGGGGGGGGGGGGGTTGCTCTGAGTACATTAATCAATACACCTCTATCTCATGGCCATGCATTAAAAAAAGGCCCTGTTTTTCATTTTAAGGCTCACAAGACCCTCAACAAGAGGGGCCACATGGTCATTTTGCGCCTCTTGTAGCCCCTCTTATTGAGGGTCCCTAGGGCCTTAAAATGAAAAATACAAGCAGATTTTAGTTGTTCGGCCATGATTCAAGTTTCAAGTTTTTTTTTCAGTGTTGAATTTTTAGGATGTTTTCGATAGCTTGTAGCTCCCAATTGGCTTGGCATATGTCCGAGCTTGCCTCACATGAATTTGTTCATCTCATTGTGCTCTTCGACCATCGTGTAATGCAAAAAAGTCATATCTTTCTCGGATTCTCCAAAAATCAACGTGCAAGTTGGCAATTTTTTTTAAAATGATGTAAAACAGACATTTCTTACTTTTTCCTTAATCTACGGGCTCCAACAAGCTTCAAAACCATGGAAACTGAAAATACTCAAAGAACCAATATTTTTCATTGTGTTAACGGCTATATTTCCTACGTACAAAACTTTCCCAAAATATCACTCTAACACCTTCAAAAGTGGGTTCCAAGGAGTGCCCTCGGTCAAAATTTGAAATTGAAGGAAAATAATCATAATGAACTCCTAGACTATACACAAATTTTAAAACAACCAAAATTTTCTTCAAGCAGAAGTTCTTGCTAAAAGTTTGAAAATAGGCCCCCCTTGGACTCCCCACAACGATGGAAATCAAAGGGTTCAAAGAGAGATATGGTGCCACAAGTGCATGTTAGGAGTCTCATCGAGGTTTATTCCTTATAGATCTCTTTTACTTTATTATGTCTTCTCATGCACAATCTTACCAAACAAGAACATATTTACACCTTAAATGACTACAAATCTTATTTAACTTATCAAACACTCAAAATATGGTTTACCTAGAGTGCTCTTACACATCAATAAACAAAAAAGTCCAAATTTCTTGTCATTGACTTTCATAAATATACATTCATGAACAGCTTCCAAGAGGTAGTGTGGTCATAGTTCTTGCATCCATTCCATGACATGGTACGCTCATGGGGTGACCTATCACATAAAAATATCTTTGGTGGGGGTGCCCTCATGTTAGGAAAGGGTGTGTTGCTGATGGAAGGTTGTTGTATTTCCTACTAGGAATCTCTCCATGTTAGCATAATGCTTCTTGGTGTAGACATTGCTTGAAGAGAGCTTTGTGCCACCGTAAAAAGATTCATGTTATACCAGTTCCTTGAGCCATTGTTGCAAACATCACCACTCAACTAGCATAGTAAGAGGTCACCTTGTACGATGATGCGTTAGAGACACGTTCTTCAAACCAAAACATGTATGAATTCAACATTTGCAAGCTGTATAATAAAGACACTTGTTAAGTATATGCTGTATAAATTTGCAAGTATTTCTAGCCAGCTAGGAATAAACAATTCTAAAATATACATTATGATGAGATTGCTCACCTCTAATAAGCATGGATTTGAAGCACCTACCTGCAAGATGTAACAAAGAAGGTTGTTTTAAAGGAAAAGTGGTGACACTTAACCTCTCTAACCTTTGACCTTTCACTATTTAACACTCATCGAGTTTCAAAACAAAAGCAACCTTTTTGCCAAGCACTGCAAAACAAGTAGAGGCAAGATCTCAGACTTCAAAGTCTATGATAAGAGAACACAACCAAAAGTAAGAACTATATTTTCCCTTGCACCAAGGGGTGTTTCTTTCAAATATGTGATGGTGTTGACAAGCTTCATAATGTGAACAACCTTTTAGTGCATTTGTTGTTGGAGAGTTTCAACCTCCCTCTCCAAAGAGGCAATACTTTCTTGTAATGCCACTGTTTTGAGCTAAAGAGCTTAGCATTCATGCATCCACGAATGCAAATAAGCACCTACACCCATACACAACCACTTGCAATAGTCTAACAAGCCTACTTCTTCTCTCCCAAGATATTGAGGAACCATCAAAAAGGTATTAAAGGATGGATGGAAGCGTCTTATAGGATCCTAAGGGTACAAATGGCCATCCACGTAAATGTCAACATTCATCTCACCGACAGTTCGGTGTTCCTGGGATGACCTTTTATCACCTTCACGTGCGGTCTTCGGTGCAAACACTGTGGATAAACAAAAATGTACACTTTTGGTGTGCGGAGTACATGGTGGTGGAGGCACACAATTTGTGATGTTCATGAGCACCATGGAAACTGTTGCATGAGGAAGCAAAGGATGAAAAGAGAGAAGGAGGGGGAGGGAGACTGAGGAAGATGGGAGGAGAGAAGGGGAGAGGAAGGGAGAGAAGAGGGAGGAGGAGGAGAGAACAAAGTTTCTTTTTTTATAGAAAAGATTTTGAAAAAGTGGACTTTCAATGCTTGTAGGTTAAAGAAAAGGTCAAAAAATAATTTTTTGATATGTATATATGTTGGGGAATAGTTTTAAGTCAAAAATTAGTAAAAATGACTTTTTTGAAAGAAAGTCAAATTTTGGCTCTTAGTGACTCACGTTTTTGCTAATGTGGTCACACCGCTTTACTCGCTTCACTTCCAAAAAGCTAGAGAGAGAAAGTGACCTCCTACATGCGTCCAAAAAAAGGCTAGAAAAGTCTACTCAAAGCTAAATTCTTCAATGCCCTTTTCCCCTTAACCCTACACAACATTAATCTTAATCCTTAAAATTAGGATTCCTTACAAGGCCCATGCACGTATTGGCTACGTGATAAAAATCGTTGACCACCTCTGTATTGGACATCATATCTAAATTCCAATACTCTGGATCGAGCATGTAAGCCACACTATTAAGTGGACTATGAGCACTCTTTCATCTTGCATCAAAATACTTGATCAAAATTATTCGTTGTTTTGGAGAGAATGGTAGTCGCCACTCCTTCTCTAGTACAAACTCTTTTAACTCCTCATGATTTTTCAGACTTTGTTAGACTGACCACCAGGTCATCCATACTTTGCCCATATTTGACGCCTTCTGATCAAGGTTGCAAATCGCAAACATAATGGGCATCATTATGGTATGCATCCATTACACTCCTCCACCAAGAAAATTTGTTTATGGATCCACATAAATATGTAATTTTCTCTTTTACTTTTTTGATCTGCTCAAGCTACCATTCGTCAAAGGCTGTGCAGTTGAAAGTGTCAATCACAACGCACTTATGACGTAGGAGTGATTCCAATGTATAAAAGTGCGTGCAAAATCAAGTTTTAGTAGGTAATTTTAACATAAATGACATGTGTATCCTGTACAAATCAAACACTCTTTCTCGTTTCAAGATGAACTTCACAACTTGTTGCGCTATGTCAATTATTTTGGTGCACCATGTGGTTTCTTCACTAGTTAGGAAGAGAATGGGATCTAGCAGGGCTTCTTTATTTGTAATTTAAGGAAGTCAGATCTTTGTTATTAAGAAAGTAATCAAAGGATAACTTTTGAATTCAAACAAACAAAACGTCTAGTTGATTTGAGTTCAAATTCCCCCCCAAATTGAGTTTAAAATCTAGCAAGTAAAATCATATCATGTAGCATATCTATGGAAAGAGCTCGATGCGTAGATTGCAGATCTATGATCTTCACTCAATTTGGAGATCATATGTGGGAGTTATGGAAGGTCAAAATCATAAAATTATCCACATCCTTTTTGGGGAGAAAAGTGTATCCTTTGACCACTCTTACACACCCACCATTATTGCACACATGGCATGCACCTATTCATCAAAATGCTAACCACTTCCATTAGCTCATGGAAAATAAAGAGGCCCTCCTAGACCCCATTCTCTTTCTCATGTATACCATCCTTTAGCACCAAGTCTACATTGTGCGTATTGCAATCATAAAATAAAATGTATGGAAAGCACTTTTTTATTAATAGCATTTTTTTACAGCTCTTTACATTGTCCATGACTACTTGAATGACATGTTCAACATTGATTTCTATACTGACATTAATCAAGACCTTAGCAATGTATTTACCACTTTTAATTGCACCAAAACTATCAATCTCCTTCATGAACGTTTCTCTTTTTGGACAAACTAGCATCACATTGATCAATGGTCTGCTTTGAACGTTAGATCAACCATCACTCACAATTGTGCATCCTAAAAGCGATATATTTCTAAGTATTATTTTGGAAACATGCTCTTTGACTTTGATGTAATATTTGTCCAACAGATCACGTTGTATCGTGCGATACGAAGGGGCTGAAAATCCTGGGTCGAACTCACCGATTTTCTTCCATGCATGTTTCCAATGATTGTTGTTTACCATGACTAGAGCACTCCCAGTGAAAAAAATTTCTTTGGCAAGTGCAGTTTGTGCTTCTTCTAGCGATTGCATTTGAAAGTTTTGATGCAATGATTTTTATCGCATTTGCCCTAGTCCACCTTCATTGTGGCGCTTAAAAGGACTGCTTTGCATTTTCTCTCCTTGTGTAGATTGTTCTACCGGGTTAGTTGGTTTCACCACAGGATTAGGAGAGTTGATATTTGACTATGTCTTCTCTTGACATGCATCCATAACAAATTTGTGTACCCATTGTCTCTTACCACCCTTTTTGGCGAGCTCTTCTCTCAAACGCTTTGCAATTGCAGCGCTCAGGATGATCACATTTATTACAATTCTTTGTAAGGATACCCAAAAAATGGTCCCTAATACGTGGTGCACTGCCAGATTTTGTGGTGAAGTAAAATTTACATTGCCACTCCATATATCGACCACATATGTTGTGAGCATAATCCCACTCTTTGCAAGGGGCTTTTTTATTCTTTGCCTTCTTCGTACCACTTGTGCCTACACTTTTCTCCATTGCTTTCAATATAATATTGAAGACATAAGAACTAGATGTTCAATTTTAAAAACATTTTTTCTTCTTTTTAATATTTATTAGAAAAACAATCATTAAGAAAGCAATCAAATCTACGCAGTAATGCAATTTGCAATGCAGTCTTGTCAATTCACATATCGAACACGTTGCAATGCACTCTCTACCTGGCATTATGTATACAACAATGCTATGAATTTGTCAATGAAATTATAAATATGAGGATCAGCTATACATCCTCTTCGATTTGCAGACAATAAGTCACATCTATTTTCACATGCTACAAAGAATAATCAACTTCTAAATCGAAACGATGATAATTATTTGCAAACACAAATGAAAGCAATAATATCTATGATTGGTCATCTCATGCACTAACAATCTTTCATAATACATTTTTAAATATGCTCATCTTCTAAAACCAACTTCGGCTCTTTTATGGACCAATGGCTTCGTCGCAAATGAGCACGACTCTCCAAGGTTTTAATTATTCTGGCTTCGTACCTTTGTTTTTGGTAAAGGATTTAAATATTTTTAGAAGTGGTTACATATTAAGAATCATGCTCGACCCACAAAAAGGACTTGCGACTCTGTAACCTTAGGTCAATTCACAAGGAGATTGGTGTACCTGGCACTCAGATACAATCCCTAGGGATTTGCCTAGTCAAAATGCCAAAGTTAGAAGAGTTTTTACTATATACAATTTAGCCCACCGGGTTTTTGCATTTTTTCGGCCGGCCTGCCAAACTTCATAGTTTTCCCGACAAACCCGTCGAAAAAATGCAAAAACCCGACGATCTTATCGGCTCTATTGGTTTTTGCAGGTCACCATCAAAATCATGTTAACAATTAATGTGATCACGTCTTTTTCATGTGTAATTACTTTGTGATCACGTCAGTGAAATCCTTGGTTATGCTCCTTGTTGGTACTATGTTACAATAGTTGTTTGGAAGGCTTGAACGTTTGATAGGACGAAGATGTTGTGGGTGACAGACAATAAGTCTTCGGTGGCACCCTCTTGGTTTTCTATTGGATCCTATGCAACTTATTTTAATATGAGTCCTATTTTAATCGTGGTTTGACTCACCTATTCGGGGAGTCTCTTCTCATGGTACTATTGTGGTTATCTTGATGCCTTGGGTCAGACTGTTGAATAGGGTTCATTTTGTATTTTTTTTGGTTTAATTAATAGAACATCACTCACTATTGTGTGTTACCGATACAAGCATGCTATAGCATTGAAATCTAAAAATGAATGTTAAGTATGGAGGCTGATTTACCTTGTAATCTTCTGTGGTAAAAGCGCACATTTGTAAGGCCCCCATTATGAGGAGAAGCCATCGTGCGTGAAGGAAAATCACTCGCGGGAAACAAAATTTTCACGGCCAAAAATCAGGGGCAACATTAGGGGCCTCGCGGGCGGAAGCCCTCTGAGACTTTTTTTTCCTTCGCCGGAATATTATGGCCCTACGGCGGCCAAGAAGTGGTCGGAAAACAACCGTTCGGTTGGCCGGTGGATGGTGGCCGGTAGTCAATGGCCGGTGGAGAGGGGGAATGGGGACGACACCCGACATGACCAGAAATACCTCTCTATAGCTCAGGGTCAACACAGCACCCCAATCCACTCCAAAACACCTTCGAAATGACAATCTACACCTAATCCGCTTCACCTGCTCAGTTCCCAAGCACACACACGCTATCCAGGACCACAAAAGGAGCCGACACCTTACTGCACCTGCTCTGCCTCCCTCCACACATACACTTTCTCTCTCTCTCTCTCTCTCTCTCTCTCTCTCTCTCTCTCTCTCTCTCTCTCTCTCTCTCTCTTTGCAAAGCACCAACGATCCGGGCGTACACACATTTCACCGGCAACGCGGTTGGCAACAGACGAGACGACAAAGAAAAAAGGGGAAGGGGGATGCGACACCGCACCATAGACCAAAAGGGTTGTGCATTAATGTCTTCCAAGCTCCATTGCAATCCTTCACTAAACTTCTCTCTCTTCTCCTCTCATGTACCGTGCAAAAAAAAGAACTCCCTCTTTACAAAAAGTTTTGCCCCCCTTATTGGGCTCGTTTTTTGACTTTTTAGGCATTTTTCATGGTAGGCCGACATGTGGCACCCCCCTTGGGAGGCTCAGCTGGACTTTGACTAGCTTGGTGGTTATCCCGAGGCTTCACACTTCACTCTATACACAAGCACCCTCTAGGGAGCAACGACCGCGCTGTCATTGCCCCCCTAAGGGCTCACATTGCCTTCAAAAAAGGTTTTGGACCGAATTTGTCCGCGGGAAACAACCCCCCCATGGGCGGGCGCCACATCATCACCTTTCTAGCGCGGGCGGAGCCGCCCAAAACCACCACGTACCGCCAAAGGCAGCCAGCCCAGCACCGGTGGCGCCTTCTGCCATAGCTCACGAGCTCCCAAGGAGCCTTCGCTCCACATTCTTACAAGGGGGCGCACACCCTGGCCTATATACCCTCCCACCGGACGGCCGCACTGCGCATACGGGGCTATGCCTGCCGCCACGTGGTGCCCTCTCCTTTGACAACTACCCCTTGGGGGTTGAAGCTTTTACACCAAAAAAAGCCCAATAGGTTCCTTTTGTGATCCACTTTAGCAGCACCCCATTTTGCTCCCGCGCCCGATGGTCAAACCGCAAAACCGCATCGAATCTCCACTGAGTTGGCTTTGAGCCATGCAAGCCTCGCCGTATTTTTGACTTCTCTGAGCTAGCTATCCGAGGCCGCCAAAAACCGGGAAAAACATCTGCCAACCTTTCACTATCAAATGATCCCAACTTCGTCTAGCTGTATCTGACTAACCGAATATCCGATTGACGTACAGTCAACTCGTGCTAGCTCCACATGGTAAACACTTCCACCGAGAACCTTGGCGAGACTCAAAAGACGCCAGATGGCGCACTTTCCAATGCGGTCAAGTGGGCTCAGACCCGGCCCCCGAAAAATCTTCAAATGGCCATAACTTGCTATCCAGAGCTCCGATTCACAATCCGAGAAGACAGGCATGCTCCATAACTCGAGCTCTACACATGTATGCATTGACATCGACCCGGGCCACCTGTCCCCAGCTGCCCTGTCCGTCTGCAAACTGCTACACACTTTACCTTTAAACTGCAATATCTTGAGCACCGGGACTCCGTTTGACGAGCCGTCTGGACCGGCATCTAGAGCACACTAAGCACTACCTTTCAGGACACAGTTTTGGAATTTTGGACATCCTGACCTGTCATCTCATTTGGACCATTCTCCAGCACTTTTGGCCTAAAAAAACGCATCAGGCATACTTTCCCGCTATCCTTTGGCTGCCAAGGGCATCAGCACCTGCCCTAGCCTTTTGCACCACACTCGATTACACCCTTTGCCTGGCATATACCACTACTTAGCTTCGAACAACTTTAGCTGCACCATCATTGCCCAACCCTCTTGTTGAGCATTCATGCTCAACTAAAAGCACACTTTTGAACCTGAAAACTGCAACACTTGACAAGCATGAAATGAAGTAAAAAACCATAGCTGTATGTACATGCTATGTACAAAGTATGTACAAGGTGTCCTCTCTCTTCATAAGCTTCTTCTATCTAAGTTGGTTTCCCAACCCCCGTAGCTACAATCTGGTGTACATCAGGCACTAACCCCCTGTCAAAGTATAGCTTGAGTCGTACACCATTCACCCTATGCCTCAAATGTTTGCCGTTGGCTCTCACCAGCTGATAGGTTCCATTCGGAAAGGCTTTATGCACTTTGTATGGACCCGTCCATTTCTTCTTGAACTTCTTTTGGAAGGTGAAGTCCAAGTAGCTTTCATACTTCATCACCAGATCTCCCTCTTGAATCTCCTTGTTTGGCAAGCTCTTGTTGAACTTCGCCACTCGCTTATCCCTCTGTTTCACATTAAAATCTGCCGCAGCCTCCCTATCCATATGTAAAGCCTCCAAACTAGTGATCCGATTCTGCAACACTTCTTGTTTAGTGGAATTGACACGCCACATACCCTTTAAAACACTTAACTGTGCATGCACTGGTAACACTGCCTCCTTACCATAGACAAGCTCAAATGGAGTAAAGTTTGTAGCCACTTTGTAGGATGTGCGGTAGGCCCACAAACACTTCTCCAAGTTTACCTCCCATTTTGTCACCTGCTTATAAACATATTTGGTCAACATCTTCACAATCTGCCCATTGGCACTCTCTACCAGACCATTGCACTGTGGGTGATATGGCGAAGAGAAGCGGTGCTGGATACCCAGCTTTTCCACTAAAGCCCGTATCAATTTGCTTTGAAATCCTTGGCCTCTGTCCGAGATTAGTACCCATAGAACACCAAAACGGCAACAAATGCTGTCAAAAACGAACTGAGCTACCACATTTGCATTGACCTCTTTGACAGCCTTGGCCTCGACCCACCTGGTAAGGTAGTCAATCGCCACTATAATGTATTTTTTACCACTTTCCGACTTCGGGAGTGGACCAATGGCATCCAAACCCCACTTCTCAAAAGCATCCTGGGCAATGATAGCTCCCTGTGATTCAGCTATCAGCCTTCTCTCACCCATAGTCTCACATCTCAAGATTCGAAACAAAACTTGGTCTTTACCCTGATGTCCGCTCTCTTCATGGCATTGCTCCAGCACCATTCCTATCTCCTCTTTGTACAACACCCTTCTAAGCACTCCGTCACGCCCGTAATTCATGAGATCTTCACCTACCAGTGTGAATTTGCGAGCCTTTTGCACCACTCTTATCTTTTGCAGCTTGGACAAACCCTCTGAACATTGCCCTGTACTCAAAAAGCCTTCAATCTCATTTAGAGTCTCTCTACCTGCATAAGTGGCTAGGGCCACATATAGGCCTGCAACATGTACCTGTACTTTGCTACTAGCTAGTTGATCCGCCTCTTGATTCTGCTCTCTCCTCACATGTTTGAATTGGACTTCTTCAAAAGACTTCAACATCTTCTTGATGGAAAAGAACCAATGCTTCAAAGAATAGCGTTTTACCTGCCATTGGCCTAACAGTTGCTTGATGACTAGCAATGCATCTCCTTTCGCCACCAACCTTGAAATGCCAAACTCTATGCACTGCTTTAAACCCAAATGCAGAGCGAGATACTCTGACTCATTATTGGTGTGGATGTCCTCTAAATCATACGCCTTTGAAAATATTGTTTTGCCATGTGGGTCGTGTATCACCACACCTCCTCCTGCTTTTTGCACTACCCTTCGATATGCTCCATCGAACCACATAGTGAAAGCATCTTCCAAGTCGGGTTCCTCCTTAGCTTCATCTCGTACCACTCTTGGATAGGTCGGCAAATCGATAGCCTTGCTGACAAGAATGTCTGCCAGGTGAGACCGACTCGTGTGATCCACCTTAAACTCGAACTCGAACTCCTGTAGCTCCAACACCCACTTCATAATCCTTCTTCCTGGCTTCAAATGTAGCACTACCTTTGGCAATAGATTGTTATCCGTCAACACAAAAAACTTACGCAGAATCAAATGGACTTTGAACTTCCTACAAGCAAAGACTAGAGCCATCACCCACTGCTCCGCCTCGGTGTAGGTAGCCTCTTCTGGGCTAATAACCCTGCTCTCGAAGTATATCGGCTTGTAGCTTCTCCCTACCTTTTGCAATAGAACTGCTCCAATAGCAACTGTGCCCACTGTCATAGACACATAAAAGTTGTCCTCTCGATTGGGAGGACACACCGCTGGCAATTGGCATAAAATCTCCTTGACTCTATCAAAAGCCTCCTGAGCTTCCCCATCCCATTCATAGCCATGCACTTGTTGAGCCCTCTTTTGAAGAGGATGCACATATTGCGATAGCATCCAAAAGAAACGTGACAAATACTTCAACTTATGAACAAATGAAGCCAAACCTTGAGCATCTGATGGTGGCTCCATCAACACCAATGCCTTCACCTTCTCAGGATCTGCCTCTATACCGTTTTGCGACACTACATGACCTAACAGCTGCGCTCGAGGCTGTGCTAGCTTGCACTTTTTGGGATTTAGCTAGCCTCCTTCTTCATCAAGCCTTTGAAATCATAGTTGGAGCTTCGATAGGTGCTCCAACCTTGAACTATAGCAGCCGATATCATCCATGAAGACCCTAATAAAACGGCCCAAGTATGGACCAAATACCCTGTTCATCCAACCTTGGAAGGTAGCGTATGCATTCACCAATCCGAACGGCATCCTGCGGTAAGCAAAACAGCCCCATGGAGATATGAATGTGGTCTTCAATTGGTCTTCAAGCACAATCCCTATCTGGAAGTACCCTGAAAATCCATCCATAATTGAAAATCTCTCATGCCCCGCCACCTGGTTTAGGATTTCGTCTTGAAACGGCAAGGGGTAGTGATTCCTCTTGGTCGCGGCATTCAATGGCTTGTAGTCAACACACACTCTCCATTTCCCATTTTGCTTAGGGGTTATGACCACTGGCGAGACCCACTCTGACTCCTTCACAGGATATATGATGCCTGCATCCAATAGCTTATTGATCTCTTGCCAAAGGGCTTCTTTTTGGATTTCCCCTAATCTTCTCAGCTTCTGTGCTTTAGGCTTATGTCCCTCCTTAAGAACAATCTTGTGCTCTACTCCCTTTGCACCTCGCAAATGCTTGTACTCCGTTGCAAACAGATTTGGATAGGACTCACACAGTTGAACATAGCCCTCCTTTTCCCCTTTGGTAAGGTCTTCACTTATCATACTCAAAACCTCCTCAATGCTTAAACCATGAGCTTGAGGCTGCATACCTTCTTCTTTAGGTGGAGAGTCATCTATGGTGACTCCGAACAAATCCGCATCTATCTTCAGCATGTCATCCTCGCTCTCCTCTTCCTCTGTGCTAGTATAGCCTTCATCATAGCCCGTCTCAGTCTCGTACTCATAGCTCGTCGTGTCGCCCTCATCTTTAACTGCCATAGGACGAGAACTGCTCTCCTTGGTCTTCAAATCAAGCACAATTTGTCTACCTCTCTCTTTGTCAGGAAAAGTGAACACTTTGCTCTCCCAATCCTGCTTTGCACCTATTGCCAACAGCCATGGCCTAACCAAAATGATAGGGTAAGCATTATCCCTTGCTTTCATCACAAAGAAGTCAATCAGGCACTCTATGCCCATCACCTTGACCTTCACATCCTGCGCCACACCCAGACACCTGGCTTTAGTATGGTTAGCCATCCTCATGCGCACATTTGACCTGACTACTGTCTTGACTCCCGTCTCTTTCATGGCTGCTTCCGTCATAACACAAACCTGTGCTCCACCGTCTATGTAGGCTTGTACCTGCATCCTCTTCTCTATAATCGCATCCACCAATGGAAGAACATCAGTGGGGCTACCTACTCTCAAAGCCATATTTTGTACTGCTTGGACATTTCCCTTAGCTCTTGGCAGCTTAGTACTAACACTCGTGGACCACTGCCTTCTTAACTTTGGATTTAAAGCTAACAACTCACCAAATGTAATATTTGCCTTTTGATTTTGAACATCACTCACCAGATTGTACTCGGGGTAGCCTCGTCCTAGCTGGAAATCCGCTTGCTTGATCTAGCGACGCCTCCTTCTTTTGCTAGGCTCAGGCTGCTCTCTGTCTTCTTACACCTTCTCTTTACCCTTGCGAGCTCTAGTTTCCCGTTCTACCTCTGTTTCCCTCTCAACTCTTGCCCTCTTATTGGCCAAAACTTCGACATCCTGCTTGTCTACCCCTATGAAGTTCACTCTTGGAACCGCACCTCCGTTTTGCTGATCTGGCTGCACAGGATTCTCCACCGCTTGCTCTCTTGGACCATTGTATTGCCCTTGACCTCGATCTCTACCAAAAAGCGGGTACATACCTCCTCTTTCTCTCTGCGGTTGAGGACAATCAGGTGCATAATGCCCTTCTTCTCCACAATTGTAACACCTACCAGGCAGTGGCCGTGCCCTGCCCCTTGCTCCTCTTAGCTGTCCTCTGTCCATGACACTAAACCGCAACTCTTGCATCTGCTCGGATAAATCTTGCACTGTGCGCACCCAATTTTGCGGCACAACAGCTACACCTCGAATTCCCTGATTTTCTTCATGTCCAGCCTCTCTCGGGCTCTGCGGTTGAACATGGGCCATCGTCTCGTAGCCTGACACGCCCTGCTCTATCTTCTTCTTTATCTTTCTGCTCTTTGACTGTGCAATTGCTACTACACCATTATAGTTCTCTGGGCTCTCGAAATCAACTTTTTATCTCACCTTGGGATGCAGACATGCCATGAATTTGTCTAGCTTGAAGTAATCTCCATTGGCCAATTGCATGGGTGCCGCTAACTCTGCCCAACACTCTTCAAAATGACCCAAAAACAAATTGAACTCTTCACTTACATCTTGCTTAAGCGCCTTCAGCTTTACATCCATTTCAACTGGGGAAGTCTCCTTGCGAAAGTCGTGAAGAAACCTCGCCCGTGGAGCCGGCCATGCTTGCTTCGGCTCACCTTCCAATGCGTCGTACCATGCTTTAGCTCTACCTTGCATCACCAAAGGAAAAGTCTGCATCTTGCTATCCTCGTTCAGCATACGCAACGATAGCATGTATAGCTCGAAATTTGACATCCACTCATCAGGGCTCTCTTCTCCTGTGAAAATTGGTCCATAGCTTCTACCTGCCATGACTTCCAACGCGAAAACCGCTTCTTTTCGATCAACTAGGAGCAATCAATGTGCTCCTCCGTGGGGGCACCAGAAGATGGAGAGGGGGAATGGGGACGACACCCAGCACGACCAGAAATGCCTCTCTATAGCTCAGGGTCAACACAGCACCCCAATCCACTCCAAAACACCTTCGAAATGACAATCTACACCTAATCCGCTTCACCTGCTCAGTTCCCAAGCACACACACGCTATCCAGGACCACAAAAGGAGCCGACACCTTACTGCACCTGCTCTGCCTCCCTCCACACATACACTTTCTCTCTCTCTCTCTCTCTCTCTCTCTCTCTCTCTCTCTCTCTCTCTCTCTCTCTCTCTCTCTCTCTCTCTCTCTCTCTCTCTCTCTTTGCAAAGCACCAACGATCCGGGCGTACACACATTTCACCGGCAACGCGGTTGGCAACAGACGAGACGACAAAGAAAAAAGGGGAAGGGGGATGCGACACCGCACCATAGACCAAAAGGGTTGTGCATTAATGGCTTCCAAGCTCCATTACAATCCTTCACTAAACTTCTCTCTCTTCTCCTCTCATGTACCATGCAAAAAAAAGAACTCCCTCTTTACAAAAAGTTTTGCCCCCCTTATTGGGCTCGTTTTTTGACTTTTTAGGCATTTTTCATGGTAGGCCGACATGTGGCACCCCCCTTGGGAGGCTTAGCTGGACTTTGACTAGCTTGGTGCTTATCCCGAGGCTTCACACTTCACTCTATACACAAGCACCCTCTAGGGAGCAACGACGGCGCCGTCGTTGCCCCCCTAAGGGCTCACATTGCCTTCAAAAAAGGTTTTGGACCGAATTTGTCCGCGGGAAACAACCCCCCGATGGGCGGGCACCACATCATCACCTTTCTCGCGCGGGCGGAGCCGCCCAAAACCACCACCTACCGCCAGAGGCAGCCAGCGCAGCGCCGGTGGCGCCTTCCGCCATAGCTCACCAGCTCCCAAGGAGCCTTCGCTCCACATGCTTACAAGGGGGCGCACGCCCTGGCCTATATACCCTCCCACCGGACGGCCGCACTGCGCATACGGGGCTATGCCCGCTGCAATGTGGCGCCCTCTCCTTTGACTGGGGTTGAAGCTTTTACACCAAAAAAAGCCCAATAGGTTCCTTTTGTGATCCACTTTAGCAGCACCCCATTTTGCTCCCGCGCTCGATGGTCAAACCGCAAAACCGCATCGAATCTCCACTGAGTTGGCTTTGAGCCATGCAAGCCTTGCCGTATTTTTGACTTCTCTGAGCTAGCTATCCGAGGCCGCCAAAAACCGGGAAAAACATCTGCCAACCTTTCACTATCAAATGATCCCAACTTCGTCTAGCTGTATTTGACTAACCGAATATCCGATTGACGTGAAGTCAACTCGTGCTAGCTCCACATGGTAAACACTTCCACCGAGAACCTTGGCGAGACTCAAAAGACGCCAGATGGCGCACTTTCCAATGCGGTCAAGTGGGCTCAGACCCGGCCCCCGAAAAATCTTCAAATGGCCATAACTTGCTATCCAGAGCTCAGATTCACAATCCGAGAAGACATGCATGCTCCACAACTCTAGCTCTACATATGTATGCATTGACATGCACCCGGGCCAGCTGTCCCCAGCTGCCCTGTTCATCTGGAATCTGCTACACACTTTACCTTTAAACTGCAATATCTTGAGCACCGGGACTCCGTTTGACGAGCTGTTTGGACCGGCTTCTAGAGCACACTAAGCACTACCTTTTAGGACACAGTTTTGGAATTTTGGACATCCTGACCTGTCATCTCATCTGGACCATTCTCCAGCACTTTTGGCCTAAAAAAACGCATCAGGCATACTTTCCCGCTATCCTTTGGCTGCCAAGGGCATCAACACCTGCCCTAGCCGTTTGCACCGCACTCGATTGCACCCTTTGCCTGGCATAGACCACTACTTAGCTCCGAACAACTTTAGCTGCACCACCGGTGGCCAAATTCAAAAGCGGACTTGTCTTCTCAAGGGAGGCCACACATGGGCGGATTGAAGGTTCCGATTTGGACTTATCTACACAAGGGCGGCTACACATGGCTCCCTCTCATGAGAGAGGGCAACCCTTTTGGCCTATAAAAGGAGGGCATTTCTACACACATTTCGTAGTGTGAGGTTGATGCAACAATTTGAGTGTGAGGTGGTGAGAGTGAAGCAAGGCGGGAGCTCCATTAAGGATATAATCCCTTTGTAAACTACTTCTTGTTTTGAAGTACTAAAGCCATTGAGTGGCTGCTTTCCCGTGGACGTAGCCCACATTGGGTGAACCACGTATATCGTGTGTACTCTCTCTCTCTCTCTCTCTCTCTCTCTCTCTCTCTCTCTCTACTCTACTCTATAATCTCGTGTATGTAAATCTGTCTCTCTCCATTAAATAATCTACTCAATTATCTATTTAGTTACGTCTTATTTCCTAACATTGAATATGCAGGATAGAGTCTTCTCTATGGTTAGAATTTGATATACATACTATACATACACCGGGTTTAATTCACATTTTTGTTAGACGGAATCTACAAGGATTCCTCCACGCAACGTCCTAAAACAACAGTTAGCGCAATAGCACAACAAAGCAGTGATAATCGAGCGTAGGTGGGAGCCTATTGCCAACGTTAACCACCTCAGCTCAGTGATTTCCTTGTCCGCTGGGTAATGCACTTATATTAAAGAAGCATTACCAACTCGTCCTCTTCACATTGCTGTGTGGATATCTGCCACCGTAGCTCATGCAACACCATGGTACCTACTGCCCTTGACACCTATCGCGTAGATCGTGCACCACGTGCATCCAACATCGTGCTTACCCCCGCGCTCGCTCCCCGTGTAACCTCCTTTCCTTTTTTTTCGTCTCACTCAAGGCAAAGCACCTTTAAAGATTCTCCTTAAAGAAATGCATTCCAGAATCGTGCTCCCGTGCTAAGCTTGTTATTAGAAAGTTTTCGTATATTGATCACCAAACATGTTGCCTCATTAGATTCTTCGCCGCAGACTTTGCTAAGTTACATGAGAAGGTTGGTATCCATAGGGAGCCCTTTAAATCCTAATAGTGGTAGTTAAGCATGTTAAGCTTGTCTTTATGAACATGACTAAAGGCATTGAATCCGGGATCTTTTACCCAAAGTCAAAGTTAAAGCAAGACACGCTTGCCCAAATAATTTCACAAGAATGCGTGTGCTTTTCTTGACTTTTGGCAACGCAGATTCCCACATTCAGATTTTGATGTTAATTCAAAGGATTTGCCATAGAAGAGTGTGTCCATCTTGACTCAGCCATTCAACCCAAAGTAATCTCTCTTTTTGAGATCCTATGATCTATCACCCATTTATGCATGCAGCTCACGCTTAGCCTTTCATGCCGCAATCAAGGTGGTCATATGGAGCCACGTAGCATTCTTTTGAAAATAGGTTTTTTTACTTTGCTCTTAATTCATTGGGGCCTAGACAAATGGTTTCTTTTAGTTTGTCTCGTTTCAAAACTAGTTTCAAGATGGACAAATTAAGGAAGTAGAAGGGAGATAGACACAACTTATCTGCCTCAATCACCAAAGGATTATGTTGAAGGGTGTATTACCATACAAGGCGATTCTGTTGGAATTAGGAATGCAAGGAAACACACACAGCTTGGAGAAGACGAAGAAACCTTAAGGCACACAATAGAGAGTGTATTACTTAGTGTGCAATGAAAAGAACGATAGCCCTAGGGTGATGGGCATATATACAATGCACGGGGAAAAAACCTCATAGTCAAGGAAAAAATGCACCGACGGTCCTAAGTGTGTTCACACACATCACTACCAGATGTATATGGTAATAAATCCCCCTTGGAGAGATGCGATGAACGAGAGTTGGCACATAGAGTAAAGGGAAGTGCCATGCCTTGAGGACATGATCAATCCACAAAGGGGAGGAAGCCCAAAGCTTTTTGGAAAGCTTCAAACTTCTCATGTCATAAAATCTAATATCCAACCAACCCAAATGATTTTCTCATATTAAACTGATCATTTAATGTGGGAGAATAAACGGGACAAGGGTTAGAATATAGACATGTGCTTATTGATCTGTCTCAAGATGGGGCCAAGGTTAAAGGGGTCCAAATGAGAGATGGTCTGTTAAAGAGCAATGCTACCTAATGGAGCTTAAAGACCTTAGGGTTAGCTTCATTAAAGACCTCCAAAAGTTAGTGTTAAAAAGTTCTTTGACCTTAGGCAAGCTAGCACCGACCTTGAGGTGGGAATCCTACCCAAGCATGAGGTGCTTGTCATGTTGAGGCAGCCTATGGTGAATGATGCCGGAGGGGGTTCATGGTGAGATGCAGGTGCAACAGAAAGTTGAACGAGAGAGAGAGAGAGAGAGAGAGAGTAGTCAACACAGCAAGAAAGAACAAAAAATAACTCGTTATTGTTGATTAATAGATTGTGTAATCCTTGCATATATAGCCAAAAGAGGCTTCCATGCAAACTTAACTTGTAGCTTCTTGTTTATCTGCATGCCATAAGGACATGTGCCCACAGGTATACCGACAAATTAGCCGAACTCGGGCTTGAATACCTAACAATCCCCCCCTCAAGCCCGAACTAGACATGCAACTCATGATACCTCGAGTTTTTGGTGTACTCGTCAACCGTGAGTTTTAGTTCTCTCACAACCAAGGATTTTTGGTGTATCCATAACCTAGTGCTACGTTAGTAACCCCCCCTTGACCAGATAGGGTGTAGGCCAAATATTTAGCTACCAAAAAATGGAGTTTTTGGTTCACTGCCAAACCTTGGGTTTAAGGTGTACCCAGTAACCTCATGAAAGTGCAACAAAAATGGGCTGAGAACAAATACTTTTGGGAGGTCTTACCACTTGATTGTTGTGGTAGTGTCTATAACCCGTACAAATTTGATATGATGATAACTGACAAGCATGACAATAACAGACAACAGATAATGTAAAAGGCGGCTTGAACTAGAAAGTGTATGATTATGTTGACAACCAAAACATGAGAAATCTAGAACACTCATCATGCAAAGAAAATTTATGGTTGCATTCGAGAAGATCCAAATTGTAAATCCTTTGAAATGTCAAAAGCTTCAGGAGGCTTGATAGCAAAAAAATCTCTAATTGATGTTGTAAATTGGAATTGGTTACCATTGTCAAACTTGTCAATATTTGATGCCATGTGTGAATTTTCAACTTCTAATGCTTCATGGTAAAGTGTCTCTTTGTACTCGGTCTCAAACTGCCATAATTAGCTTCTCTTTTTAAGCAACTGTGTTTCTATATCCCTCAGCTGCTCCGTAGAATCTTTGAAGGACTTGATTGATATAGCTTCAATTGTGTAAGTTGCATTTTGAAAAAAATTGTCACTATAAACAGCAAATATGTGTGTCCTAGTTTTCAACTCCGATACTTCACATGGTTGAAGACCATTAAGCTTTCGGAAAAAAGGTGCTTTAGGATCTTTTGCCATTGAAGGGGGGTGTGAATGGGCTCTTAAGCCAAAGACATCAAATAACATGGCCAATTGGAAATAGTGTGTAGTGTGAAACTCACAATTAAAACAAAAACGATCTTCTGTAGCAGAGTTGAGCAGAGAATAACAGACAGCGCCATGTCGTCTTGATTCTGAGGAGCCTGTAGAGGCCGATTTGGCAGGAGTTGTAGTGTAGAGATTTCACCAGCAGGTCTAGGCGAACAGCTCCATGATAATTTTTCTTGGCTTGCTGCAGGTCGACAAGCCAGCTTCCTTTTGCAGTCCAGCGGTTCCCGTGCGTCGAGTCAAACCAAGGCCGACACCTTGCTCTGATACCAGTTGTTGAGGCAGCCTATTGTGGATGATGCCGGAGGGGGTTCATGGCGAGATGCAGGTGCAACAGAAAGTTGAACGCGAGAGAGAGAGAGAGAGAGAGAGAGAGAGAGAGAGAGAGAGAGAGAGAGAGAGAGAGAGAGAGAGAGAGAGAGAGTAGTCGACACAGCAAGAAAGAAAAAAAATAATACGCTATTGTTGATTAATAGGTTGTGTAATCCTTACATATATAGCCAAAAGAGGCTTCCATGCAAACTTAACTTGTAGCTGCTTGTTTATCTGCATGCCGTAAGGGCATGTGTCCATGGATATGCTGACAAATTAGCCGAACTCGGGCTTGAATACCTAACATGTCATGCTTTCTGAATAAGGTGCTTAAGGTGTTTGTGGGAACCTTGCCCAAGATTGAGGTGCTTCTCATGCTTAAATGACTAAGGTGCTTGAAGTGTCCAATTCAAACATGATCTCTCAAGAGGCATAAACGATTTTCATGCTTAAATGACTAAGGTGCTTGAAGTGTTCAATTCAAACATGATCTCTTAAGAAGCATAAAAGACACATGTTAAGATCCTTCCCATTTGGCCCTTAGGGTGTGATTGAATCCTTTTGGATAGGCTTTAAAGGGGTCCAATGAGAATTTCGATGCATAAAAATAAATAAGAAAGCTCTTTCTCTCAAAGAGGAAAAAAAGGACACATGTCCAAATGATATAATTAATAATAGGAGAGAGAGAGAGAGAGAGAGAGAGAGAGAGAGAGAGAGAGACCAAGCATGAGAGAGGGTATAATCTCCCACACACACACACACACACACACACACATTGTGTGAGGTGAAAAGTGCAAGACCTCCATCTCCTTCTCCAAGCTTGTTGAGAGGTTGAGAGCCTACACTAACACTCTTGGCTATGGAATGCAAATCTAACCAAGAGCCATGCTTCAATGCTTAAGCTTTCCATCTTCTTCATCTTCATTACTATGCTATTATGCTATGTTAAGCAAGAAGAGTGATGATAAGTGAGGAACTATTTCTTTGTCCTATGAATGATTCTTCTTTCTCTTCCCTACCCTCATTACCGGCTAGCTCTCTCCACCTTCGAAGGTGTTTGAGGCCTTGGGACTGAGGCCAGGGATGGTTATGCTGTTACAAAGTTTATGTTATGCTCATGATGCATGAATCTTTCCATCTTCATAGCATCACCAAGGCCATAAGGAATACAAATATTGAATTGTACCAAGTCTCTCTTGATGGGAGAATATATAATACAAAAGTCTTGTGGAGGGGGGACGTGCTCCAAGTAAATCCGGTCCTCAGCTGTTGTCATGTTCTCTAATAATCTCTCTTGCAAAAGTATTGTTAATGCCAAGTTAATTAAGTATAACGGTTATGTTGCTACCATTAATGAAGTTCACCCTCTATGTTCTCAAAGTAGTCTCATGAAAAATCTCACTCTAATTCTCTTAATTCCGCTATTCTCCAAATTCATAGGCCATTTCCATTACATTGGTATCAGAGCTATTGTTTTCTCTTTTCTTGCTTAAGAAGAGAGGTCCTTAAGTTGTCCAGGAAAGGTTGGACATGTTCATTGCAATAGGGTAAGTGGGACAGGGATCTATTATCTTGGTTGAAAAGGACTTAGTTTGAGGTACACCATTGGGAACTATAGTCTTAATAATGGAGTCTCTCGCGGCTTGCCTTTGGCTTAGCCCTTATTGAGCTACTAGCAAGCTCAACAGGAACTATAATCAACCGAGCAATGCTAGACCCTCTCCACAAGTCTTTGCAATCTACAGTCTCTAAACCATGGGTGTGGCTACTTGAGAACTAATTTTCAAAGGTAAAGAAGAGTAGCTACTAAGGTTTTTGAGGCTACCAAAGCACAAAGTAATTCTATACATAAGTTTAATAAGCATGGCTAACAATAACTAAGAGAGTAGAATGAGAATTGATAACTTTGATTTCGCACATGGAGGTGCTAATGATAATGCCCCCATGTTTGTTAATTATCTTGTTACTAGGTTACATCAAAATATGGGCAACCTTGCTTTGCAACACAAAGTTCTCTCATTTGAAGATTTAAAAAAAAAAACACTTCACTAAATTGTTAAATTATTTTCTATGCTTATTTGAAGGCATTAAATTATTCTTTTGTTTTGATTTTTAATGTGTCTTTTTATTTTACTTCCTTCTTGTTTTATTTTGTTTCAAAATACTGATGTGCAATGTGTACCATTTACCTTATTGTTGGGGCCCCTTCATAATATATAAACCATTTGCGAGTAACGGGTACCGACTAGAAGGAAATAAAAAATTGACATGATTCAGACTTATCTTAAATGTTATTTAAATTTTATAATATTAAATGGATCTTTTTATTTCACCTGTATATGGACAATACAATTTTATATTAAAACAATACAACTATAACACTGATTAAGACCTACTTTTGATAAATCTTTCCTCCCCCCTTACCTTCAATAGGCCATCGTGAGTCCTCACCTTGTTTTTTTGGGCATGGGACAGCGCAATGGCTTACGAGGGATGCTCCATTTAACTATAGACGTTATGAGCTCGATTGCCGCTGGCCTGTCCATCTGGCGAGGTCGAATCTCTGTAGATTCCACCTATGTCCATCTGGCGAGGTGGAATCTCTGTAGATTCCACCTAATGAACAACTAGGGTAGTAGGTAGGGACAAATCGTTCGTTGTAGCCATTTCACCATGAGGCTTCCTTGCCATGCTTTTCTTGAAAAGGGAAATATGACTTCCCTCCTCGCTTCGCACACTTTGCTGCCCTCGCACCAACTAAGGGCTGCCCATGACGCCGACCTCACATAATGCAATATGGATTTCACTAACCATGTTATGTACTATCTTGTGTTGCATATCCCTTAAAACCCATGTTCTTGAAGTCTCAAGCCATGAAGTATGACCAGGCATTCTTCAAAACTTAATACTAATTCACAACTAGAAACCACATGCTTATTAAAATTACATGTTAAGAGAAAGCATGTGTTCCCCAATCAATGTATGTTCGTTACAGCTTATGTTGCTTGTCACAATGCAAATGAAATCTCAAGCAAACAGCTATATGAGAGTCCTCTGTAGCCTTCCCATTTTAGTAACTTTCATGTAGCTCACACCATTCTAGTCTAGCAAATTGATAATACGAAAACGCTTTTTTTTGTGAAACTCACAATGGTGGATGAATTATGTTACCATGGACAAAACATTACAAATTCTAGTGATACTCGTGTCGAACCATGGTGTTTCTCAGCAACCATAGATACATCGATTGACAGGGGAGCCACCCCAGGACACTGAAAAGAACCCCAAAGAGAAACTTGGCTAAACATGGAGCAAATCTCGACCTAAGCAAGGACCGATATATTAATCAGTCATTACGGCACCAATCGCTCTGTTCCATTCATCAGAGTTCATTCGTTTCCCAATGACGACAAATGCTTCCTTGCTTTCTTATATAATCTCCATGAACCTAGTTGTTTGAAGGGAGTTCTTGAAGACCCGACAGTTCCTAGCCTTTCACACGTGTTTGAAGTAGAAGAATCTAACAATTTGTGTGCTGATAAGTAGCGCTTGACTCTTGAACACCTTCCCACCTAGGAAAAGATCGTTCTTTAAGAACCCTATCTTCCAGATCTTTTGAACCCATTTGCAAATATTCCCTGCTAGGCCACAGATCTCCATTGGGCACTCCTTGAATGAGTGAGGGAGGACCTCATGAGCCATTCTATATTGTGAGCATCTATCTGGGTGAATATTGTCTCTAGCTAGAACCTTCACACCGGTAGGTAAGGCTCCCCAATGGACCTTGCATAAAAAACCTTCATCCTAAGCGGCCATTTTGGGCACCAGATGTACCTCGCGATTGTTACCGATCTTTATTCGGCTATTGCTTGACCCCTGCTTGTTCAGGGGGAGAAACCAATCCGAAAATACCATAAAGGTGTTGTACACGTCCCTGGTTTGTGATTTAGGGAAAGGTGCACCAATAAGCTCCTCTAACTATCGATGATGGAAGCCTCTAAGATTCCAAAGAAGGAGCTGGCCAACAAAGTAGCTTCAGAACCACATTTCAGAGAAATGACTGAAATTTTGTTTGAAGCTTAGATCGAGTTCAACGAGCCATTTCTAGAGGGTTAGATTCACAATGCATTAGTGTTTTATAAGTTAGCCATATCAACTCTCACCAAGGGAAGGTGCACTCTATATGATAGTGAAACAAAGACCTGGAATGCTCTGACACCATAAAAAGTTGAATCCTTGTGAAGGTGACGATTATGTATCAATTTGTCTCCATGTCCAAATATCAAAAAGCCAAGTTACATTCATAGAGGGCAGTGCCTCTTGATTTCACTTGAACCAACAATATCTGCCACACAAACCAAACAATCTCTGCCACACAGTCTCTGCCACACAAACCAAACAATCAACAAGACTAGTATAATATACATCAGCACTTTGATTATCATGAAGAACAAGCATATAAAGCAAGAACAAATCTAATCATGTGACTTACTTATTTTTTGAATACTTCACAAATATAGTACTATGTGGACATAAATGCCTCTTTGCACCCAACAAAGGGCTGGGCATAACCTACCCTCTTCAAGCTTTATCATGCATATTTTATCATCCCAATGCCCTCAATTATCACAAGGACAAAACTTTTTAAGATGTATAGCACATCCAGCCTTTATCATTCATACATAATCTACAAATCCTTTACAAGCATGTGAAAGTAGGATCAAACAATTTTAAAAATAGGAGATCTCTATAGCTAATTAGTAGTAAGTGGTGTTAGAAGAGCGAAAGCAACAACATTAAAGACATGGATTCAGAAAAAGGTAGCTAAAATCTTCACTTAGCCTAGTATTTATAGGAGAGGTTTATAGCTAATTAGTGGCAAGTGGTGTTGAAGAAGGAGAAGCAACAACACTAAAGACATGGATTTAAACAAAAGTAGTTGAAATCTCCATTTAGCTTGGTAACTATAAAAGTGAAATTCAAATTTGTGAGCTATACCCTACCTTGAGACCTGGATACTTCAACCTCAAAAGACTTGTGAGTGGGGATCTCTCCTCCAACCTATGCTAATGCTTTTAGTATACTGCTTACTGCCTTGGTCCTCAAGCCTTAATACTCATGTGTGGAATTCATAAAGACCACGTTACAATCTGTGCGCTCAACTTCTAAGTTCTAGTCTGTGAGTCACTCTCTTCTATTCTGGTCTATGAGTCTGCTCTGATGTTTTTTGCTTTGACTATGAGTCACTCTCTTCTTTGAAGTTTTCCTCAAATTGTGAGTTCCAAGGCTCAAGTACAAAAGTAGATCCGTATATTGTGCATTGAATTGTGTTGCATGTAGAATAGCTATGCTCTAATTCCTAGAGTTCATAATCTACACTACGTGAAAGAATAAACAAGAACCAAAAGAATAAACATGTTGCAAAACTTACATGAGTGTTGATATGGATATGGAAAACATTCCACATAGCTTTACATTACTAAAAATTTGGTCTCTCAAAGGTTCCCTATAAGCATGGTGACTTTCTCTTGTCCAAAATGGGTGCATGATCACTTTTTACAAATGAACTTAAAACTTGTCAAAAAATTTGGAAATAGAATATACTCTTCAAGATATTTCTACTGAGATATAGCATCCCATCACATTCCTCATATTTTAGAGGATTCTTCTTTTTTTATTTGAAAACTTTGTCTTATGAATGTACTCTCTCCCACATTTCAACTTCGGTAGGAAGACCATAACTTTGACAAATCGACTCCAAATTTGTCGAATGTTGTGGATCAAGACCCTATTTTTTAAATATCTTTTCAATGATATGTCATTAGATGGGGTTTTGATAAAGCCTTTATGGACTTCACTGAGTTATCCACTTTGGACAAGAGAGAAAAGTCAGACATCCTTATAGAAACCCTTTGTGAGTCCAAATTTTCCCTGATGGTTTGAGACTGGTTTGCAATAGAGTATCTCATGAATGGGAATGAATGGGATGAAAACAAAGACATCTCCACAGTTGGCTTCATACACGATTTTAGAAATTGTAGATTGAACATAAAGTGGCTATATTTGTGCAATCACATCATTCATTTCATCAAGAGAAAGCCAAAACTCTTCAATGGTAGCTTAATCCTTGTCACATTCCAAGTATAAAAACATCAAATGAGGGGGCGATTTTTCAAATTAAAGAGTTTTAAACATGTAGAAAACTCCCAACAAAAAATGCAATTTTGAAGAAAGCCATCTTGAACCTCATTGCGATTTGTTTTACTTGCTAGCTCCAATAAAAAATTAACACAAATGCAATCGATAAAGTTTAAATTTTGGATATGAGTAAAGAAAGCCATCTTGAACCTTATTGCGATTTAGTTTACTTGCTAGCTCCAATAAAAAAAATTGACACAAATGCACTTGATATAGTTTAAAACATTGTTGATGACAAATACGAGATAATTTCAGTTGATGCATACAAAATTATTGCACTCGACAGGCTTCACATATTGCATCAAATATTTTTTAGGTAATTGAACCTAGCAGATATCAAGTGGCTATATTCGAATTGTATCTGCTAATAGACTTTGGGTAAGTGTTAAGAATAATCTGAATGCATAAAACAAATTCCTCCATGGAAACCAATTTGTAAGCGTATCCACAGGATTGTTACTTCTGTGTATCGTCTCCAACTTCGCTTGACCATCTTAAACAAGTGAGCATATGAAATGATCCATCAACTGCATGCGTTTTGTTCTTGGGTGAAATGTTGATTTCTTTGTAAGACCTAATGCACTTTGATTGTCATCATGAAGTCAAGGATCCCCTTACTTGTGCTCTAGCTCTCCTTAGAAACATAGTATCCATATAAGATTTTCAAGAGTTCCTATCCATTGAGCAATTTTTTTTTTAGCAAACGTATTTTCTTAGCAAACCATGCCAGCATGTGTGTGTGTGTGTGTGTGAAAATTGCCCACCGAGAGAACTCTAAGCAAGCATCACCAGAGAAACGATCACTCCCTCAAAAGCAAGTGGCTCTTCTAGAGGGTAGAGAGTGGCCCTCCACCAAGTATTAGACTTGTGTATTGATCATAGGTCATTACAATGGTCCTCTACCAAGTATTATTGTACATTGACCATAGGGCATTACAATGGTCAGCAATCCAAGGCCGTGATGAGAGAAGAGCATAAACCTAACTGGCAAGCATGGCCCCAAAAGGAGTGTCTTGAAGCTGTCTCTAAAGATAACAGTAATTCATACCCAACATCAAACGGCAAGGGGAAACTTAAAAGTGTACATCGCCTTATCAACCACATCATCAACTACTCGAAGGCCACGGCAAGAGAGAAAGTATGCCTAGGAAGGTGAGCGATCGACTAAAGTAAAAGAGAATGCATGACTCCAATAAAGACTCTCCAATCAAAGAAAAATCCCTTCCCGCTATTGTTGAGCATGCCATGACAAATGAATTGGGAGGTCATGTTTGGCAAGATGGAAGGACACATTCCTAGATGTCATGTTACTTCTAGTTTGATTTCTTCTTGGAAACATGTTACAAAGAGATGGTTTCCAATGACCAAACGAGGAAATAACAACCTACCACCACAGGTAGGCGAGCATAGGAGCCCAAGGCTGAGTTTGTTGCACAAGAGCATGCAACAACATAGATTTCCTAGCAAGAACATGATAGCGTCCAAGGTATTGAGACCGCCAAAGCACTTGGGAGTGCAAAGTTTCCCAATCCACATCAAACAAAGGCCTTTTTTTGTGAGAATGGGTTCGTCACAAACGAGACAAAATCGATGACAAAAGAGAAGTGAGATAATGGTGATTTCAATGCAACAATGGAAAAGCCCGATAATCACATTTGGAGGAACAATCTCTCTTGGCCACAAATAGACCATGCCAATCACAAAGCGCTTCAATGGTAGAAGCTTTTATTTGCAAAAATTGACTCTAAGACCATCCAAAATCCCATACAACTCCAATCCGCCCATAATCACTTGCACATCAGGTTGGTGATTGTGAGGCATAAAAGAAAGAGTCATCTGCATAATCCTATGCAATGAATTTGTGACCCGAGGGTAGCTACAAGCCATGAAGATGACCAAAGGATCGAGATGCATCAACAAGGGTGTGTGGCAATATCATACAATAGTGCACTTAATACTAGGTTGGTAATGGGACACTTTTATTTCCTGAGACACTTTTATGTCCTGTTAAGCGACCATTTTTCTTGAATTATTTGAAGAGTTTGAAACTAAATTTCTAGGTGTTATATATCCACAAATTTGCCTTATGAGCTAAAAAAAACTTGACATTTTTTTTGGAATGGATCTCACCCTTAATCTTACTCTCGTACAACATTTCTAAACCTAAACTGTGTGGAAAAACGGGTCCTGTTTTTGAAAATTTTTTCCAAAGTTTTGCAACTATACCACTCTAAAACGCATGTTTGTGGGGTTTAGATTGCTAGAGCATTAGCCTTAGTATTCCTCAACATGTAGTGATGCTTCTAGGATGGTTTAAGTGTTAATGTTGAAAGCTATGATCAAATTACAAGAATTGCCTAATCCAATTTTTTGGCCACATTTAGCACTTTTATGATTTTTTTAAGGTGTCTTTCTTGATATCCAAATGAAATTTTGATTGTGTAAGTGGCATGTGTAACATAAAACTAATCTTCCTTGAGTTTTGGGGCACCTAATATGCTATATAGCATAGTATACGACAATGGTTGAGTTTTTCAATTGTAAAAGAATACGGGACATTCTAGTATAACTTTCTAAATATTGCTAGCTTCTTAGGCCAATTGTGTGCATTTTGTAGTTAGTAACCATATCTAATTGTAAAATTCAAATTTGGCTAGATATTGAGTAGTTTCTATGGGATTCTATAGGTCATAATGCACAACCTAGTTTTTTCGCGTTTGATGTATTTAGCACTTCATCATTATCCGCAAGGTTTCACTTGGTAAGAGATTTATTACTATTTTTCCCTCCTCCATGCAAAGGCCCAAAGGAGACTAAGAAGACATATATATAGTATTTGTATTGAGCCCTCCTATAGAAACTTTGATGATTGGTCTGCAAAATGACAAAAAAATAACTTTTTTTGTACCCTTTTTTTAACCAAAAAGAATAATAGTGAGGGAAAAGCAACCATATGATTTGATCACCAACCCATTGAAGTTAACGTGGAATTTTATCTCATATCCTACAAAATTCCTAGTCTTTTTTATACGCAATCAACCGTAAGAAATGGTTGTTTTGGGCAAAATGGACTGGTCCATCAACTTTGGATGCTTCTTGTGACCAAGAGATGAGAAATTTTACAAGTTTCACATTTTTTATTTATGTAATAGTCCTTGAACTATAAGCTCGTGAAAGGCTTTTCCAAAATGTATAGATCTACTATGGTTTTGGAAGTTTTTTTCAAAACCCTGAAAGGACACTTTTATGTCTTGTTAGGTTACCAACCTAATGTTAAGGAGGCAGCCTAACCAAGAGGCCAAGATTTCGTCAGCTCACCTTTAAGAATACCTATGAGCATACAAGAAATAAATGATATTGGCTAGCTTAGGGCCAAACCCAAGACACCACATCGTAGAAGCAATGTAGTTCCACTGCACAATGTCAAAAGCCTTTTCAAGTACTCCCACTACGTGTATTTTTTATATTCCATGCCAATTAGAACAAGAGCCAAGTTGTCAGTGATTTGGCGACATGGAATGAAACCATATTGAGCTTGATGGTCTTGTAAGAAGGTGATTTTTAACCCGATTTACCAACAGCTTATCCAATATCTTGTTAAGAACAAGCATCAAAGTAACTGGCTTCCACCAATGATAAAATTGCTCGCAAAGTGCTTGCTTAGGCAAAAATTTAAGCAAACCCTCTTTCTAAGATACTGGCAAATCTTGTCTCTCCCATTCCACATTCAACATGAAAAGCAAAGGCTCTTTTAGATTCTCCCAAAAGGAGAGGAAGAACTCCACAATAAGTCCAACCCAACCATGGGATCGCCAATGGCCCAATGCAAGAAATGCACAATGCAATTTAGAATCAGTGAATGATTCCTCAAGGCATCGTGCATCCATTTGTCAAGCTTCCGCATGTCATCAAGTTGAATACATAACGAGCTTCACACAACTCCGACATTTCAAAGTCAAACAATAGCCACCACAAGTCATCCAATACCTTTAGCCATTGACAAACTTGTTTGGCATCATTAACATTGACTCACGTTCGATGCATGTAATATTTATCATAATTCTGAATAGCACATTGCACCCACATAACAAAGCAAAACCAAGCAACATCAAGATCAAGATGCATGTGAGCAAGCGGGGAGGGGGAATAAGTCTAAAAATCATACCTTGAAATGCCTCATAAGTAAGATAAGCATTGATAATATGCAGTAGACTCTTTTGAGGAAAAGGTTGATCACAAAGAGATTTCCTAAAGTACAAATCCAACAAAACAGGGTGATGATCCGATAGCTACACTGTCTAATCTATTCTTATATCGCATACCAAATCATCATATCGTTGTAAGTTGAGTACATACCATCTATTCAGCCATGTGTGCAATATGAGGAATGAGCAGCATGGTGAAAAGTAAATTCCAAGACATCAAGATACAAACAATGCCTATACAAAAGCAATGAGATGATCCCTTCTTTGCCTTTCCACGAGCAACATGTGTGAATTTCTTGTGGTGCTAGCATGCATACTAGGATTGGAGATCCATGGATAAGAGTCCTGGAGATATCTCTCCATAAGGCGGCCCTTTGTCGAGAGGCTGTATTTGCATAGATGCCCAGTTGCATAAATCTGACGATTCAATAAGCATTGCACAATCATCCAGTGACCTGTGTGGAACATTAATCTCAAGAACTAGCTAAAGCTAATGCCAAACCATCATCAAGACTCCAAAGTAACCATGCAAGCCAACATACACAATTCAATAACTTGAAAAATAGGACCAGCTCTTGTTGATTGTGTTCTCACAAGAGAACTATATCTGGCCTACATGTATTTACATAGTGCCATGTTAGCCGCCATTTATCAAGGTTATATAATCCACGTACATTGTACGAGATGCATCTAATGCAATTATGCATGGAAAATCATATGTACACGTGGAAAAATAACATAAGGAATTAGGAAAACATGCCCATGGACACATCTTCCTCAACCACATATGTGGTAGAGCAGATCCGTTGATTCAGTGCTGAAAATGTTTCCACAGAATTTGCATGGAAGGTGGAAGCCTCACCAATGAGTAAATCTTTAAAAGAATGCAATGCTTTTTCTCATGCATCAATCAATGTGTGATTATCATTACATAGAAGTTGATTAAACTAAGTATTCTTATTAGCATTGAAAAAGTGGAACATAGTTATGAGAGGTGGTGGAGTGCGAATCTTCAACATCTTTTTAGGCACCCCCCAAGCATTAGAATCACTGGACCCAACATTTTCACCCTTCAAAGTATTTCCATTACCTTGAATAGGAGACTGAGAAGGTTTGGGAGTTACATTAACAATGAAGAGTCCATTTTTCTTAGCCTCACCAATAGGTTTGCCCATAGGATAGGAGCAAATGACGAAACTGCTGAAGGAGGGGGCCGCAAAATGGATTCAAGGAATTTAGATTGCATGTGCCAAAATTTACCACATTGGGAACAAGAATTTGCAAGCTTGAGTTTGAATGGGCTCTTCTCCTGCTCGACTTTGGGAGAGATATTTGTCACTTGCTTTGCGATTGTTGCATTACTAAAGGTTTTCTTGGCAGTATAGTAGCTTGAATGTGGCTTTGTTTCCCCTCTATGTTCTTCCACAAAAGGTTTTGGGCTTTTTGCATTCTCCTACCTTCCTTATAGCAATTTGTGGTCTTCTTTATGTGGGTCAAATTTTGGGCTTATTGGACCATGTGGTGTGAACGTAACACTGCATGTTCCATTGCTTTGATGCAGATTCTTTTACGTTTTTCAAGCTTTTCCTTAGAAACTTTTACATTTTGCCTAGGAAGTTGGTGATATCACCAAAGTGCATTAGCTTTCCTTTGAATGCTTTTAGCCCTCTTTCATCGCTGAACACATTTGTGTTCGTGCTTTTGCTTATAACCCTTTTTGTGTGTTTTCCTCGCCTTGAGGTTCCCCCTTTTAAATTTATCCCAAAGAATACAAAAATGTGTGTGTGTGTGTGTGTGTGTGTGTGTGCACGCGCGCGCGCGCCCGTGCACATGCACCCGTGTGTGTCATATGTGCACGTGTACATGTGTAGTCCATTGATGATGATGATTGATAAGATATATGTATGTGTGTGTGCATGTATTGCGTAGGTGTAGGTGTCTGTGTGTGTAGTCCATTGATGATGTTGATTGATATGAGAGATTTATGTGTGTATGCATGTATTGGGTAGGTGTAGGTCTGTGCATTTCTATGTGTACATTGTGCGATGTAACATGTATGACAATCTATTGTTTTAATTCTTTATTTTAGTTTTTATTTTTATTTTTTAAATGGGAGAGGGCTTTGCTTGGTTACAGAAATGCTAGTGACAATAGCATTGTGTAATTTGGGGGAGGATTGGAAATTAGGGGTGTGTTATCTGTATAACAGTCCATAGTAAGTCATTTAAAAGCCAAAATCATTTTGTCCTCCCACATTTTCAACTAGTGGAAACTAAAAATTTAGATGTGTGTAGCTCAAAACATTTCCTTAAAGAAACCTCAATAGACTTTCCTTCACAGAAAGACAAAACTAGATTCAATCATGTATGGGTCAAAAGTCACCCTTAAACCATAACGGGCCTTTTGTACCATAGTATTGCAAAACATAATGTTCTATGACAACTAACTACAGCTAACTACAGTCTATAACCGATCCAATTACTTTTTGCTCAAACTCATTCTGACTCCGACTGGTTGTAGTCTTAAAATAGTGACCTGAATTTACTTAGGTCTGCCTGGTCCCTTTCCTGCATCACAAGTCTTGAGAGTATTAACTAGATAAACCTATTGGGTTGCTGGAATTTTGATGTATCACTTTACATACTGATCCAAATGATAGGTTGATTTTGTAGGGTTACATTGATTGTAAATAACAAGAAAAGCAGATGACATTACTTGAATCTGTTGTACAACACAACACATTTCCTAGCAGCATATTTTTTCTTTTTGTTTAGTTCCTTGGTGACATGGATGACAACTAGGTCACCCAGGTTACCTGCAATGCTGTCTGAAAACTAACCTCTAGGCTGTTTTTTTAGTGTGGATGCAGGTAAGGGTGTCCTCTCCTTGGTTTGCTGATTGAAAAGAAGATGTGTTGTGCTCTCAACTTTTTTATTTTACAGGACCATCCCACTGGTTTAGGCTTGTAATTGATATGTACTTTTTTTGGAAACACTGTCTAAAGAAGTACATGATTTTTTATTACAAATTGTAGACCAAGGACTTTGTATTCGTTTCTCATGTGTTATGTATATAGTTAATGAATAGAAAACTCTCTCTCTCTCTCTCTCTCTCTCTCTCTCTCTGTGTGTGTGTGTGTGTGTGTGTGTGTGTGTGTGTGTGTGTGTGTGTGTGTGTGTGGGGTATGATAAAAGAAACGTGACCGCGAGCTTGAGCCTAGTGTTCAGAGAGCGTGACCTCTTCATTATGTCTCTACGTCTCTTGTCTGAAATAGTCTACGCCAACGGAGACCGTTTCATGGAGTCCTTTTGGAGGGTTTTTTATAATAAGTGAATACAATGACGATTGGCCACGGTCATTGTAGTGCTAGCAACCTTAAGTATCTTCAATTCAAGTCTCTCAACAAACAACTACCTCTTTCTCTTTGTAGCCAAAAATGTTGTCTCAAGTCACAATGTTGTTGGTTGTAGTAGCCAATAAGGCATTCAACGCCCTCATAAAGCAACTATAGCACATATGAGCACATAAAAAGTGTTAGGAAGGTACCACCTAATAGGGGTGGGAGGCATAGCCACACCGGGGAAAACGAGGCATAGATAAGGCATAAAGGTGTTGTCGTACGTTGAGAATAGGAAAGGATTGAGAGGACAAAGGCTTGCGTCTAACAATGAGAGTGTGTGCTAATTTTGCTGCTAGTAGCACTAGAAATGGTGCATTTGAATGGGGTAGCAAGGTGTGCCAAAAGCAACAAAGTAGGAGCAAGGAGGCATAGCCAAAACACCATAGGGTTTAGTGTTATTGCTCTAAGTGGCATGGAGAGGTGGGATGACAACAAAAGGGGGCTCAGCAACGTTGTAGAGCAATGCAATCTCAAGAGAGCTCAAAGGTTTACACCTCCTAGAGGCTCCATTTAAGTGTTCAAGTCTTTTCTAACCATAGAGAGTTCCTTTTAATAACATTTATAAAAGATAAATCTTAAAAAATAAGCTTAGTTTTAACCTTTTCTCACTATGATTTGCAAGTATTATTGTGTAGATTTTTCTTTTCCTCTTGCTTTTTCAAACATCATGCTAAAACATCCTTATCCAAATACTAGGAGCAGAACAAAATGGAATGTCATTTCCAGTTTCAACAAGATCCAATCTAGAGCCAAAGACTGCAAAAAAACATTGTTCATATTGACTCCAACCTACCAATAGGCTCGACAAAAAAGCTACTTCTTTTCTAATCTCCCCAAACTAGGCAATTCTTGCCAAAAAGAAAAAACAAGCACTTCCCATAATATTATAGGCTAAACACCCCGCCCTCAAAGACACACTTGCCCAATCATCTATCATGGCTTGAGTGTCTATGACTAGCCATGCTTCAAAGGAGAAAGCATAACCTTGGACAAATCAAGTAGTTAATATGTGGGTGGATGCTTAAAGTATCCATAAGGAATGCTAGAGGTTTTTAGATACAATGATAGATAGATAATAAACTTCATGCCAACTATTGCCTTTTATGATTTCAACTCTGTACACACCTTGCTCGATTTTACTCGATTTTTTAATGCTCAGAAAGATTCGCTCGAGATTTGAAATTCCCCAAATAACATGCCCATGGACACGTCTTCATCCATTCTATGCAAAGAGGAATTTATTGACTGACTTGGACTAGGAGGTGGGTCCAAACCAGAAGCTTCATCTGTAACCACATCTTTATAGGAACAAACTACTCTATCCCATGCTACTGCCAAATATCTATTGTCATTACAAGGGAGTTTATGTTGGCCCACAATGTTTGACTGTAGCACGTAATTACAAGAAGAAGCCAAAGTTCTAGGTTTCTTAGGGACCATCCAAGCATCTGTGTTTATAGCTTTCCCTTTATCTTTCTCTTTTGATATAGTGGAAATAGCCATAGATTGCTTCCCCTTCTGTTTATCTGCCAATGAAGGTGATGTAGAAGTCCTCGTTCCAAGATATTTATGCTCAGGCGGCAACTTTGCAAGCGGGATGGATTGTGAGGTTGGAATAGATGAAGGAGGAGGCTGTAAATTCGGCAGAGGGCATTTGAACTACATATGCCCAAACTCACCACAACGAAAGCATGAATTGTCAACTTTACCCCATTTCACTTTTAAAGGTTGTTTTCCCACCAAATGATCCCCTGAATTTACATAAATACCAATAGGCATGGGAATATCTCTATCCCATAAGATGTAGAAACGATTTGTATTTGCATGTAATATCTAGGGACAAATGGCCTTTCTCAGTTGTGAGGCTAACAACAAGAGAAAATGGTGCCATGTTCGAGGAAAATCCTCCACCTCAACTCACACCGGACATTTTGACAAATCAAACTCTGATAATCTTTGGTGAGGGCCCAAGGCAAAACATGAGTCATCTGGGTATTGAAAAACAAATGGGACATTTCAAGAAGTGTATCCCTGTCTCCAAAGTCGATCAACAAAACTTCATAGATTCCACGTGCTCCAAAGTAAACACCTCTGACTGCTTCACATTTAAAAAGAAAATCCACCCACTGTCCCACATCTTAAGCAATAGGCATCTTGCTAGGAAAGAAGAGGATCCTGCATTAAGAGAATATTGAGCGACAAGATCCATCAACTCCTACACGGGAATAAGCACTTTTTTATCAGAATTATGGCCATCCCAAGCTTTGCAAGCATAGTCAAAATCCACACTCAAACATTCTTTGATGATATACATGGCATCCTCCATAGACATCTCCATCTCTTTTCGACGCTTGTAAGTCTAGATGCCTGCTGTCATACGGAGGATCAAATCAAGAGGATTTGTTGCCTGCACCTTAAAAACCCTAACGGGTTGCTATCCATTTGCTAAGCCACATATGTGTAGGAAGTCTTTGCAAGCTACACCAAAACCCTAACTTTGAGATGCCAAAACTGCACATAGTCAAGAAACCCTAGGGCGCTCATTCTGAGAGCTGCCTGTACACCCATCCTATACATACACCTGTGCGTGCTCACACAAATCATGCTACTGCTGGTGCACACACACACATAGCTATTCTCTCTATCACACACACACACACACACACACACACACACACACACACACAAACAAACAAAGAAGCCTCTTATTATTAAACTCCTCTCAGTAGCTTTATGTTAGTGAACTTTCACCTTGTTAATAAGGAGATGCAAGAGGTGGTGGATCTCATGAAAAAACTAAAGTGTACACATGGTGGGATTTGAAGAAGGTCTTTGCATGTGGTGGACGAAGAGGCACATGTGGAAGAGGGGATATTTTTCAGTGATACAATTTTTAGTATGGAGTTTTCTTAGGGACTTTACCTTGATTGTGTAATAGAATTTTTCAAAATGTTGAAAGGAGAACAGAGCCACTTGACATCAAGTGGTTGGTTCCTATCAGGGATACCTGATCTCTTGTAATATTTGGTTCTGACGTGGTTTAATACTTGTCTCTTTTGGCTTGGCTTTGATGTTATGGACATTCATCATAATAATGTTTTTTTCCTTGAATTTAAACATGAGAAACTTCTAGTGATGGACATGCTTGGCACGCTAATAGCTATTGACATGGGATGTTGTTTTCTTGTGCTATTCCATTGAAATTGACTTAATACAGTACCCCTTGTGTATGTCATTTTCGTTTCTTTATGAAAGAAGGGGGCTAGTGGTCTTCTCAGAACACATTAATGCTGATTATTTAAATCCCTTTTGGTTGATCATTTTGTTCTACATGCTACTCATTGGAACCTATGGATCCCTCTTGTACCTTAATTTTTGTTGCTCTATACTATCTTTTGCTCACTCTTTACTGTTATGAGCCCTGAGAGATGGAATACTACAAAAGAGTGGGAGGGTTAGGTTTTTATTTAAGAATATTTGCACTTTCTATAGGGATTCGGCCTAGTGCTAAACTCTAGGTCTCACTGTATATTCATTATACCCATCAGTGTAAACTACTATCAGTCACTATAAAGAGATCTTGTATAGCACGTGCATTCGAGGTATTTATAAAACCTTCAATCTTCTAATTTTTTAAGGTATATAGAGACCCCTTGTACCACTTTTCTCAATAAAAAGACCCCTTACGTATCAAAATTTTCACTTTTTCAATTCGAAACACCTTTTTGTATGTATTTTTTTTGTAAGTTCATATTGAACTCACATGCTATTTTACATATTTTTGAGCGAATCCCCTAAGACTTGGTTGCAAATATTGCTTCATAGGTTCTTGTCCTCGCAAAAATCCAGTTTGATGTATATTTGGGATTCTCTCGTTTGTGATATAGTTCCTTACCCTTGGTTATGGAAGTTGAAGGCACTCCTTGAGTGTATAATGATGTTTGAGGAAGCCATAAAGTTGGGAAATGTTAGGCATTCTTGAGTTTGTTTGGACTGTTGGCAGCTTATTCTTTTTATTTTTGCCTAGCTACGAGCCCTTGTATGATGTAGAGGGTGGGGTGGCTTTTGGCTCTCTTTTGAACTCTCTCATTTTTATTGAACATTTTATTGATTAGAGAGTCTAGCTTTGCTGATTTTGTTATGATACGGAATTGTTGCTAGTTTCTTTGGGCTACTTAAGGCTGCTTTGGAATGGTTGGTTTTCACAATATTTTGCGGATTTTAACCTAGCTCAATATTCATGATCTTGACATACTGTGGAAGAGGTATTGCTTTGCATTTTTTTTCTTTATTTTGAATGTCTCTGACCTATTGCTATGACTCTTGGTTTTTGACTTTATAAGGCTATCCCATCTTCTTTAACTTTTAAAAGCTAAGTACTCTTCTATTGGATCTAACCATGGCTTAGTTACCCAATGAAGTAAGACTACTTTGTCTTGAGGAAAAGTATCCTAAGGGTTTTTTATGTAACTAGATCGGTTATAGGTTGTAGTTAGCTGTAGTTAGTTGTCAAAGAACATTAATCCCATTAGTCCATTCTAAGTACAAGTCTACCTGGACCCAGCCAGGGTACAAAAATTAGAAAGTAAACAACTACTCCAAGAGCCCATCCAGATTTTAGACTTATAAGTCCCATCTTACAAAGATTTTGTGAAAGTACTGATAGCATCTCACTGTTAACCAAGGTCATCTTCTAATTCCAAATACAAAAACCTCATTCCAGCTAGTCAGTTGATCAGAAAAGTGGGTCAGAGCCACAGACTAGGGTCATGTCCCAAACCAAGAAGTAGTAAGAAACAGTAAGTTATGTTGAGAGAAGGTAGTAACCAAATAGCTATTATCAGCAACTACTTGCATTAAATATTTAAACAACAATATTCAGTATATTGTCAGCCCAGTTCAACAAGGCCAGTACACAAACCATCACTCCAGATTCATGATGGCATTGTATCAAGTGAGCACGCCCAAGGAGTTGGCAGCCTTCATATTGTCATCTAGATACTGATTGACAGATTCTGACCAAACAAAGTACCTTAAGTATATGCTTATGGTATCCCTGTAGTCAGTTGTTTATCACCCACAGACATTCATAGTAGTAGTATCAACTAGTATGTGCAATATACTAATCATGGCCAAGCAAAGCTTTGGATCAGTAAGGTAGGTCCTACACAGAGTCAATCTAGGTACATGTTAAAATTATATAGCCCAACTAGCTAGGCCATAGTGTATTGATCCATTTTGAGAGATATACAGTTACATGTTTGTCTTCAAGGTGAGTAATTACCAGACACAGATAGAGGAGCAAGCATCAGCATCTTGCTGCATCATGTTAAATGAGTTGTTGTCCACAAGGAAAATCCTCCAGGTAGTTATCATATCAGAACATCCAAGCTAAGCTGAAATTACAACCTTGAAGAACCTAGCCATTATCCTAAGGAACATACATATGTCATTTCCAAAAAAAATCCCATCAGCTTTACTAAACCAGAAAAAGGAGATATGTAGGTCCCTTTCGACTAGCAACAAAAGTGAAAGCCCAAAACAAGTTCTAGCTTGAAATATGGGCAGACTAGCATTGTATAAGGGCCAAAATATTATATTAGAGAAGCCATATCTGCCAAAAATGCATGTCAATAGAGCTCTGATATTCTAACTACATAAGAAAATGAAATAAATCTACATCAAAGGTAATGCGATAAGATACCAGCTCCCCTCTAATTCCCATTCATCATGGAGGAAATAGCAGCAAAGGGCCTGATGTTACATCAAATATCAACTCCTTGCAACAGATCAGAAATAGCAAGACCCAGTATGTGACCAACATAATGCATAGGGCCAATAGCCAAACCAACATTTAGGATAATTGATAACACTTTTCTTAAATGAGTATGCCCAAATTATTGTCAACCTGAGCAAGTCTAAATCTTGTTTATAACATATGGTCATTCCCCTATAGATTTAGGGGTGTATTAAAGAGGAAATACCCCTAAACCTCCCTTAAATATGTCAGAAACCAGGAAGCCCTTCCATACAGCAGGGTAGGCTAGACAACAACCAAGAAAAGGTCAGTAAAAGTACTAACAAATGAGGGGGTTCAACCCCACAGAATGATAGGCCCTTCTTGCTAATACGCCTTCCATATACCATCATATGTAAATTAAAAACGTATAGTTTCAATCATCCGAGAACTTTCAAGCACAATTGACAATCATTAAAGTATAGAAGATATACAGAAGTAACCATATAACCTAATTCAAAAAACCTCCCTGCAAGACGAATTACCTACAGCAGAGAATGAGCTAGCCACAGGGCTCTTGCACTTTAAGCAACCAAACATCTTCTGTACCAAATAATTTAGAGCCTTTTCAGAACATTTCTTACTACAAGTGCACAGGTATATCTCATACCTCAGAAGATTCATTCACGGTTTTCTTGCTGGGGGGCATCAGTTTGAGAGCAAAGGAAATGGAAGGAGCAACCAAAGGATGAAACAGACCACACACAGTAGACAAGAGAACACAAACAAGCTGAGTGAAAACTAAGTGAGAATATAGCTCACCTTACAAAGGATTTGGGCAGCTACAAGAAGGCCATCGCTAGTTCTCCATGGAGCCTACCCAACGAAGAGCCAAGTATGCAGGTCAGAAGATATTCCACATCCAGCCAAAAATAGAGAGCGCTCAGATATTCGGTGGTGCAGAGGACACGGCATGGCATCTAGCCATAAGAAATGAATAAGTTTTCCTCAAATGGCACGGAGTCATAAATGTGCCCAGACGTGAAGACAATTAGGTGGCTCTCATGCAAGTAGTCCCACATGGTGGTAGAGTTATGGACGTAAGGCCAAATTAGTTTAAGCCTTAGGCTATGGAAGTTAGATTTTAGGTGTGAAGAGGCTTACTTTCTAGTTGTGTAAAAGAGGCACCAATTTTTCCAAAAAAAAAAAGGTTTCAAAGAAAAGAAGAGGGAGAGAGAGAGAGAGAAGAGGAATAGAAGTTTTAACATCATAGGAACATTCCACGAGTGACCACATACATCTGGTTATAGCTACGCATGAGAGACATTAAGAGAGAGTCTACTAACTGCAAAATTTGCTTGGAAGCAAGCGAGAGCCCCCATCGCACGGACATGATGCAACAGTGCTTCACTCTCAAATGCTTCCAAATAGAAATTTCTACATGCAAGTCTGCACTAAATGTTTGCTCTCAAATCATTCTTTGTGGTACAAGCAGGTAGATGTAAAGGCCTTTGTTATGGACCTCACATTTTGATAGGCTGGCTTTACCTTCACAATCACTCCTAATTTTTCAATGCATGTATAGCTTTTCTATCCTTGTGATATCATACTTCTTTTAGATGTAGATAATACTTAGCTACCTTGCTGGAGAGAGAGAGAGAGAGAGAGAGAGAGAGAGAATGTTGAGTTAAGGCACAATATGCTATTTACTTTGGAATTTTTTTATTTCACTCATTCAACGCTTGCCAATATGCCATGCACTATATTCCATTAATATATAGCCATCGATAAATCTTCAATAGTAAAACAAATGACATTATATACATATACACCTCTCATGTCTAATTTACTTTGCATAGAAAAAACAATGACGTATATACAATGCTAGCCCTTTGTACATATGTGGTGTGATGAATAGCAATATAGTATGCATCTCATATAATGTGCGAGGGTTATTCAACCCCGACAAGTGAAGGCTAACCTGGCACTTTGTACATACATGTAAGGTAGATCTAGTGGTTTTATAGGAACATAATCAGCATGAATTTTCCGGATAGTGCTCTTATTCAGCGGGGTTATTGGATAGCTTATGCTCGCTTGGATGGTTTTTTGGGGTGTTCTGATGCTAGTCTGTCATGAACTATAGCCAGTTCTTGCTTACAATGATCCCAATGGTCAATGGATGGTGATACAATGTATGCTGCATGATCATATATATGAGGTGGGTGGTGTTTATGTGCATACAACATCTGGGCACACAAGGCTATCTTGTGGCAAAATATTAGCTCTTATTCATGGACTTTGAATGCACTGCTTTGTCGACATTTCAATAATGCACCAAATATCTTTGATAATACTACTGGTCTTTCTCATATTCTACGAGATGAGAGGAAATCTTGGGATGATCTTACTGTTTGTTTGTACATGCAAGATTTGTGGACGTGTCTACATCATGATGCTCCAAGCTTCACTTTTCAACATAATGCGTGCACTTATTATGGTGCATGATTGGACCACTAGTATTTAATGAATTCATAGTAGTATGATGACTTTGTCTGTGGGATGAGAATTGATCATACATTGCCGTTATCCGATCATGCTCCAATTATTTTGACCTTGCAATTTGGCCTACCAGTGTGTGATCAGCCTCTTCCTTGGAAGCGTCTTCTGCATATGAATAATGCCTATCTTTCTCATGATTGCTTTTGAGATCTGGTTAATGAGGTCATCTCCACCCTGTGATCAGATACATTATAATCCAGATACTGCATCGTGCCTAAAGGTAACTCTTTAAGGTTGGAGGTCATTCATTGGAGCTGAGCATTCATTGGAGCTGGGAATTCCCACTGACTTTGGTGGATATCTTCCCATGACATGCCAATTTTTTGTCTCATCGTGGGTTGTGTATGGTTATTGTTATCGTGAATTTAGAAGGGAATGTGCTTTGTTTGGACAAGATGGCACATATTCTTGGTTTAGGCATGCATTATCGACCACTCTGGCGAAAGCTGCACCTCATGTTGTTTGACCTTCTCCTCATTCCACCTCTAGCAGATGGATGACGTATCATGGATCGGCAACTATAGCAATTCAACCTCGCTACAGTTTTGCTCACCAGGTTTACACCATTTTGTTGCATGATCCTTGTCTTGTTGACCACTGCAATGCCCTATGGTCATTACAGCATTCCACTTAGTGGTGTAGGAAATCCCTTACTGCCATTTGGAAGAGCCGCTTGACTCTCGAGGAGTATGTTTCTGTGGCGTTGCTTGATGGGTGTGCTGCCAGTTGGTTCTTTTTTGCCCGCACCTTGGATCAAATCTTCACGATGCTATGTTTTTTGCTATGCTTTCAAAGAATCTGTCTAGCACATGCTTTGGGATTGTCATTGTACTAGAGTCTTTATCGCTCAGGTTTCTACACTCAAGCGTCTGCGTTTTCCCTCAGCGGTGTTTCATAAGAAATTCTGCCTTTTTGGATTTATATCACCAGCATTAAATCCTTTTGTTTCTTTCTTCACATGGGTTAGATATTGGACCTTCTAGAGTATTTGGAGCCAACGGAATACACACATATTTGACCGCATTGATCTAGACCCTTTCCCCTACTTCAAGGGTCGCTTCGGCAATTCTTGCGCTTTGGCCTCGCTGCTAGGGATTTATCGTCTGACCTTTATCAGCTTTCATGTTTTTTCTTTTAAAGCCTTTTCATACTTGAACACATTGGTGTTCACCCTTATGTATCGACTTCTTGTTGTGGGTTTTCCTCCTTCGGAGGTTTCCCACTTGTAAATTAATCAAATGTAGTTTTTTTTTTTAAAATGTGTGTGTGTGTGGTTGTTTTACTTATATAATAAAACATAAATGAACTTTTAAGCTCAAAAGACAGCTGGCTTTAGACAAGTGACAATGATTAGTACAAAAACAACTCAGTCTTAGAATTATTTTTGTACATTTCTATAAGAATGAGGTCTCATTCTAGTGAAGAAGTATAATAGCTGATCTAACAAGTATGTTCCAAGAAGTGGTAAGATCCTGTGTTGTCAAGGACATACATTTGCTTCAAGCCAAAACAAATCCAAGAAAGGATAGAGTCCTCATCTACATCCATTCAAACAAGACAACAAATACATTAGCCTTGAGTGCATTTTATAGGTGTCAATGGACTATATATGTTATTATCATGTCCAACTTACAACTTTTCTAACTTGAAAACAAATGCTTAAAGTGCTTATGTAATCGAGATTTATTTTAAAAGGTTACGGGTTCTATATAGCCCAATTTTTTAATAGACCTTAATAAATATTATTATACATATCATTTTGATCAGAAGGCCACCACCCCTTCTGATCCAAGTGTCTTAATATCCATATTGGCACAGAAGAATCATCCCTACAATGTCCAATTTCTTACTTAGTCAAGGTAGTTCAAAAACACCCTTATTCTTGGCATTTGATTAGAAGGCCACCATTCCTTCTGATCCAAGTGTCTTAATATCCATATTGGCATAGAAGAATCATTCCTATGGTGTCCAATTTTTTACTCAGTCAAGGAAGTTCAAAAACACCCTTTACAAGTGACCTTATTCTTGGTATTTGATACCTATTACGATATATCTTTGCATGGATTTGTGACTTGGCCTAATTAAATCAAGTAAAAACTTGAACTAATAAAAGCCCCTCAATTCAGTTTATAGACACCCTCATCATACCTTGGCTTCCATCTATAAGTGTTATACCAAAATGAGGAGATTTTTCTCTTGCTATTCTACTCAGTCATAGGAAAAGAGGGGCCGACTTTCAGTGAGTCGAAAGAAAAAAGCCGACATCTTTCTTTCATAAGCTTCCTAGCATTTAAAGGTACCAATAGTACAAGGTCAATCACCGCGGCGCATAAGCCAACAATCCCTAAACCAAAGGTGCGCCAAAAAGGTGAAAACCTTATTTTGCGAGCAGTCATACCATTTTAGTCCGATAGAAGAGGGTCTCAACATAGAGCGTAGACAGCAGAGCGACATAAGCCATTCAACATAAACCAGGGGCCAAAATCCAGATGCCCTTTAGGGCTAGGAACACCACCATATAATACTACAACAGTATAACTATTGTCAAAACAATAACAAACTTTGACCACACCACCTCCCCCCATTTTTTTACATTGATCTATCAGTGGAATAGATGACAGCAAAGCGGCATAAGCCATTCAACATAAACCAGGGGCCAAAATCCAAACACCCTTTGGGGCTAGGAACAGCACCATAGAATACGGCAATGGTATCACTATGGTCAAAACAATTACAAACTTTGACCACACAACCTTCCCCCACTTTTTTTACATTAATCTATTAGCACAGTAGATGACAAAAAAAAATACACAATATCATGTCAGAGGACCAAAAACGATGCAGACGTCCTTTGTTCAGAAATAAACACATCATTAATCCAAACCCAATGAATAAAGTTTCCAATCACCAGAGTGACAAGGATTATCAACACCTTAACAACCTTAAGGCGGTGCAGAGTACTATAGAGAATGCAAAAAGAAAAAACAAATCTTTCAGTGTTAGTACCAACTTGTGATGCCTCCTTGTGTTGAACCATCTCCATAGCCACACAGTAAGCAAGTATTTAGGCCCTCAAAAACTCTCTTTAACATACACACACAGGAAACGCAAGAGCCAAGGCTAAGTGAGGGGCATAGAGAAACCCTACCTGGTTTTAAATACCCAGTTTGGTACATGTTCTGAGGAGCCACAATCAAAGACAATCGTCAATGATCTGTCATCATCACAAGGAGAATACTATCCAATGGTTTCCACCATGGTCATTCCAATAGTGGGGGGGGGGGGGGGGGGGGGGGGGGGGGGGGGGGGGGGGGGGTTGTAAGAAGGCTAGGTGTGTCTGAAGTGAAGTGAATGAAAACAGAGAGTAGAGACGCGGAGGAGTGGGGAGTAATGTTAGTGTAAACGCAGCACAGAGTGTGGAGTAATGTTAGTGTAAATGCAGCACAGAGTGGGGAATGATGCATGGCATACTTCCAAGATAGAGAAAGACTCATGCTCCACTAAGAAGGGGTTTCTATGAGGTTTAAGTCCCAAGGGCAACCACCAACTAAGGGAGAGTATCCCACATAGGGGGGAGAAGCTCCATGGCATTTAATGTATTTGGGGGAAGTTTTTGAGCATTAACAAGTTGTGGTACTTGTACTTTTGTGTGTGTGAGTGTGTGTGAGTGTGTGTGAGTGTGTGTGTGTGTGTGTGTGTGTGTGTACTCGCCCTATCCCAGGCTCCATACACAATGGGTCGGTTGTAGACCCATTCTACATGGGCCTAATATCTAATTAGAGAGATGAGGTTAGAATGGCTGAGTTGCAAGCCTGGTCAGTCATTCAAGAAATAGTCTTGATGATTTTGTTTATTAAGTTACTCCTCTTGAATCCATTAAGGTAAAACTTGTGAATAAGCATCTGGATGTCTTCCCATGCTAAGAAGCAGTTTAAGGAAGAATATAAGATCAATTACATGAGGGCTGATGCATGTACTAAGAGCATATTTATGAGGTCGGTTACTATTCTTTTTAATGAATTCTATGGGAGGGATATTCAATAGGTCTCTTTTCCCAGTGAAACGGTAGTAATAGCCATCATTACAAGGGTTATGAAGTATAATTGTAAAGTTAAGGAATTGTGCAAAGGTAGAAAAGAAGCTAGAGATCGTAGTAAAACTTTGACCATAAGTCGGTTTAATCTTGAGTCGGTATGACTAAATAAGATTAATTTCTTCTGAAAAAGATTTATTGTTGAGACTTAGGATGTCGTCCATATATCTGAAAGTATGTTTAAATAGGGAGAAATTATGACAGCCATCTTTATCTTCCATGGTTCTTAGAAACCATTTGTATTCAAAGAAGACTAAATATAAACTACACATAAGGGGTGAGCAAGAAAATCCCATAGGGATGCCTAGGATTTGGTTAAAGCATTGGCCTTCAAAGAGTATAGTACAGTTATCAAGAATCTAGGTAATGTTATTTAATAGTTACTCCTCATTAAATTGTAAGGGGTGAGATGAATTGGATTTTTTTATCCACCTTGGTTTACTAGTGAGGGAAATGTAGAAGAAACCTTTCTTCCTAGAATGTTCAATGGCTATCCCAATCATTTGTAATAGAATATTCTTCAGCCCTATCTTTCCATCCAGAGGTATATTTTTGTAGCATTGAGTGATGTTTGCTGTGAAGAGATGGAATATTTGTTTGGGGAAGTGAAGATGACCTCAATAGAGTTTTTAACTAACTAAAAGGGGTTATAGTGTACTTGGAGGAAGTTAGAATATATTTTTTGTTTAGTTGCGCAAATAGATTCAAAATCTAAAAGTACAAGGTCAAGGAAAAGGGTGATATATTTAGTAACTTCAGTAAATATCCCATTCGAAGAATATGATATCCATCTGAGTTTATGCTTATGATGTTTATATGTGGGAAAAAGCACGGGAAGCTTGATAGTCTGAAGAGAATAACTAAGATTCGGAAGGTGCTTAGAGACCTTATCAGTAACCATACTAGGAGAAAGGTTTAGTAGTGTGAATTCCTTCCCAGATAATCGAGAGTGAGCCGCTTTCCCAGCCAAGTTTTTGCACATAACAGTAGGACAATTGGAACTTTTATCTAGCCCTACTATAAATCAATTACATGAAAGTCTTTGAAATTCAACTCCGAGGTGTGGTGTGATCCAGGAACTCTAAGTGGACAATCATTTGTATGGTATGAAAGAGATTTTTTGAAAAAAATATTGTTCAACTAATTTAGTCAAGTCCAGTAGGACAGTCTTCTCCAGTTGGAGAGTACTATGACAAGGTCAGTTAAGCAGCTAAGTAAAGCTGATAGAGCAAGATATGGGTTTTTTGTAAAATTAGGGATGCGATTCAACCCTTTAGCTAAGATTTTTTGGACTGTGGTATCCTTAGTTAAGTTAAGATCACAAGTGCAAACATGCTTGCCATAATTATCAGAATCCTGACAAAAAGAGACATACCCACAGAGAGAGGGGTTCAAAAGTTAATTCCAGGCCTTGCGAAAGAGCAAGGATCTACAATAAACAAAATTGTTAGTAAGCAAGATATTACTTAGGGTAAGATGTAGCAATGATTTTGGCATGTCGAGCCAGAAAGGGTCTAGTTCTAACAGCCAAGGCTTTTTTTGGAGGATGGTCATTTAGGTAAAACCTAATTTGTTTTAAAATCCTTGTATGCTTCTTTGAGTCGTGGATAACTCGCATGCGAGCAGTCATTTTATAATGTTTGTGATCTTGAAAGTTAATAGAAAATTACGATTAGTACTGTAGGTTGGACCTGCAACCCTTAAACCGGCAAAGTCAAAGACTATGATAGCCGTGAGTAGGTATCAAGAACTATAGTCTAAGGGGGACCGCCTAACATTAACCAACCTAAAAAAGGAATTATAGACAGTGGGTCCAACTTAGAATTGTAATCCAAGCTAGTTTCTAAAGCCAACGTCGTGGATTTCCTAAAGGGTTGGAAAAGCCTTATGTATAGGACGTGTATGTAGTTGTTTTACTTATATAATAAAACATAGATGAACTTTTAAGCTCAAAAGATAGTTAGCTTTAGACAAGTGACAATGATCATTAGGAAGAGAATGGGGTCTAGGAGGGCTTCTTTATATGCCATGAGATTATGGAGGTGATTAGCATTTTGACAAATAGATGCATGCCATGTGTGCAAGAATGGTGGGTGTGTAAGAGGGGTGTAAGAGTGGTCAAAGGATTCACTTTTTTTCCCCAAAAAAGGAGGTGGACAACTTTATGATTTTTGGTCTTCCATAACTCCTACATATGATCTCCGATTGAGTGGAGATTATAGATCTTAATTCTACACGCCAAGCTCTTTTCATAGATATGCTACATGATATGGTTTTGTTCACTAAATTATAAATTTAGTTTGGGGGAAATTTTTAAATTCAAATAAACTAGAGTCCATTGTCTTCCTAATGTTAGTACAAAAACAACTCAATCTTAGAATTATTTTTGTACATTGCTTTAAGAATGAGGTCTCATTCTAGTGGAGAAGTATAATAGCTGATCTAAGAAGTATGTTCCAAGAAGTGCTAAGAGCTTGTGTTGTCAAGGACATACATTTGCTTCAAGCCAATAAAAATCCAAGAAAGGATAGAGTCTTCACTTGCATCCATTCAAACAAGACAATAGATATGCTAGCCTTGAGTGTGTTTTACAGGTGTCAATGGACTATATCAGTTGTTATCCATGTCCAACTTACAACTTTTTTAACATTAAAACAAATGCCCAAAGTGCTCATGTAATCCAGATTTATTTTAAAAGTTTTTAAAAAAAATTTAAAATATGGTGTCTATATAGCCCCAATTTTTTAATAAACCTTAATAAATATTATTATACATATCATTTTGATTAGAAGGCCACCACCCCTTCTAATCCAAGTGTCTTAATATCCATATTGGCACAGAAGAATCATCCCTACAGTGTCCAATTTTTTACTCAATCAAGGAAGTTCAAAAACACCCTTTACAAGTGACCTTTTTCTTGGTATTTGATACCTATTATGATATATCTTTGCATGGATTTAGACATTAGACTTAGCCTAATTAAATCAGTAAAAGTTTGTACTGATAAAAGCCCCTCAATTTGGGTCAGAGACATGCTCATCATACCTTTGCTTCCATCTAGAAGTGCTATACCAAAATGAGGAGACTTTTCTCTTGCTATTCTACTCAGTCATAGGAAAAGAGAGGGGCCGACTTTTGGTGAGTCAAAAGAAAAAAGACGGCATCTTTATCTCATAAGCATCGTGGCAGTTAATGGTACCAATAGTACAAGGTCAATCACCATGACATAAGCCAACAATCCCTAAACCAGAGGTGCGCCAAAAAGGTGGCAACCTTATTTTGCAAGCAATCGGACCGTTTTAGTCCAATAGAAGAGGGTCTCATCAAAGCATAGACAACAGAGCGAAATAAACCATTCAACATAAACGAGGGGCCAAAATCTAGACGTGCTTTGCATCTAGGAACACCACTATATAATAGTGAAATGGTATCATTATGATCAAAACAATAACAAACTTTGACCACACAACCTCCCCCAATTTTTTTACATTAATATATTAGCGCAGTAGATGATAGCAGAGCGGCATAAGCCATTCAACATAAACCAAGGGCCAAAATCTAGACGCCCTTCGGGGATAGGAACACCACCATATAATACTGCAACGGTATCACTATGGTAAAAAAAATTACAAATTTTGACCACACAACCTCCCCCCACTTTTTTGCATTTCTATCAGCACAATAGATGCCAGAAAAAAAATAACGCGCTATCAAGTCAGAGGACCAAAAACGATGCAGACGTTCTTTGTACAGAAAAAACACATCATTAATCCAAACCCAACAAATGTAGTTTCCAGTCACAAGTCGCTATCAATGCCAAGGATTATCAACACCTTAACAACCTTGAGGCGGTGCAAACTACTGCAGAGAATGCAGTATCATGTCAGAGGACCAAAAATGATGCAGACGTTCTTTGTACAAAAAAAACACATCATTAATCCAAACCCAACAAATGTACTTTCCAGTTACCAGTCGCTATCAATGCTAAGGATTATCAACACCTTAACAACCTTGAGGTGGTGCAAAGTACTGTAGAGAATGCAGTTAGGAAAAACAAATATTCCAGCCTTATTACCAACCTATGATGCATCCTTGTGTTCAACCATCTCCATAGCCACACAGTAAGAAAGTGTTAGGCCCTCAAAAACTCTCTTTCACATACACACGCAAGAAACGCAAGAGCCAAGTCTAAGCGAGGGGCATAGAGCAACCCTCACCTAGTTTTAAATACACCAGTTTGGTACACATTCTGAGGAGCCACAATCAAGGTGAATCGTCTTTTGTCATAAAATATAATATCCAACTATACCAAATGATTTTCTCATATTAACTGATCATTTAATGTGGAAGAATAAACGGGAACAAGAGTTAGAATAGTGACATGTGCTTCTAGACCTATCTCACACGGGATCAAAAGGAGAGATGGTTGCATTTCAATAAGGTCCAAAAGGAGATGGTCTATCAAAGAGCAAAGTTCAATAAGTACTTTTAGACTTACCTCAACAGGGGACCAAGAGGAGAGATGGTTACATCTCAATAGGGGTCCAAAAGGAGGTAGTCTATCAAAGAGCAATGTGCATCTAATGGAGCTTAAAAGACCTTAGGGTTAGCTTCATTAAAGAACTCCAATGGTTAGTGTTAAAAGTCCTTTGACCTTAGGCAAGCTAGGAGCTTGAGGTGGGAACCTGACTTAAGCTTGAGGTGCTTGTCGTGCTTGATGACTAAGGTGCTTGAGGTGCTTGTCGTGCTTGACGACTAAGGTGCTTGAGGTGCTTGTCATGTTTGACGACTAAGGTACTTGAGGTGCTTGTCATACTTAATGAGGAAGGTGCTTGAGAAGCTCCCTATGCATGGGGGGTAAGGTGCTTGAGTCAAAAAGACACCCTACAAACTCAATGAGGAAGGTGCTTGAGAAGCTTCCTATGCATGGGGGGTTAAGGTGCTTGAGTCAAAAGAAGATCCTACAAACTCAATGAGGAAGGTGCTTGAGAAGATTCCTATGCATGGGGGTAAGGTGCTTGAGTCAAAAAGAGGCCCTACAAACTTGATGAGGAAGGTGCTTGAGAAGCTTCCTATGCATGAAAGTCCCAAAGTTAGGAGAATATTTGACTTAATCTTCCACTCATCCAAAGGGCACCCCTTTTCTCAAAGGGCACATGGGACACATACCAGACTCTCCCTGTGCTTAGCCACATGGTGTGCTTGAATGCTACTGGTTGGGCTAAAGTGGGGTCCAATGAGCTTCTAGTTCCATCCAACAAATATCTAGATATTTTCAAGATCTCTCTCAAGGAGGACACTTGTCAAAAGACTACCCATGTACTTGAATGCATGTTGCATGTGATTGCCTAGGGGTAGAGGGGTCCAATGAGCTTGAAACATGTGTAAAAGCTACAACTCACCCCAAGCAAGCAAGGGGGGTGTTGGGGGGGTATACACCATACACACACTCATTTTGTTTATCATTCTCACTTGGTGAAAGTTGAGGAACTCCGCCTCCTTCTCCAAGCTTGTGAGAAGTGAGAGCTGACACCAACACTCTTGGTTATGAAATGCAAATCCAACCAAGAGCCATGCTTCAATGCTTAAGCTTGACATCTTCTCCATCTTCATTACTATGCTATTATGTATTCTAGCAAGAAGAGTGATGATAAGTGAGGAACTATTTCTTTCTCCTATGGAATGTTTCTTCTTCCTCTTCCCTATCCTCATTCCCCGCTAGCTCTCTCCACCTTCAAAGGTGTTTGAGGCCTTGGGACTGAGGCTTGGGATAGTTAATACTTTCTACAAAGTTTATGTTATGTTTGTGATGCATGAAGTTTTCCATCTTCATTGCATCACCTAGGTCACAAGGAACACAAAGATTGTATTGTACCAAGTCTCTCTTGATGGGAGAAACTATAATACAAATACCTATTGGAGGGGGGACCGGCTCCGTATGAATCCGGTCCTCAACTATTGTCATGTTCTCTAAACTCTCTCTCTTGCAAAAGTATTGTTCATGCCAAGTTAAGTAAGTACCATGTTTATGTTGCTACCATCATTTAAGTTCACCGACTATGCTCACAAAATAATCTCACAAAAGTGCTTCACCTAATTTCCTAATTCCGCTACTCTTAAAGTTCATAGGCCATTTCCATTACATCTTTGATCTGTCATGATCACAAGGAGAATACTATCGAGTGGCAGCCACCATGGTTAATCCAATAGTTGGGGGGTTGGGAGGGGGGGGCGAGGGGGGGTGTGAACGAAAACAGAGAGCAGAGATGTGGAGGAGCGGGAAGTAATGTTAATCTAAACACAGTACATAGTGGGGAATGATGTGTGGCATACTTCCAAGTTAAAGAAAGACGCATGCTCCGCTAAGAAGGGGTTTCTATGAGGCTTAAGTCCGCTTAAGTCCCAAGGGCAACCACCAACTAAGGGAGAGTATCCCACATAGGGTGGAAAAGTTCCATGACATTTAATGTATTTGGGGGGAGTTTTTGAACATTAACATGTTGTGGTACTCGTACTTGTGTGTGTGTGTGTGTGTGTGTGTGTGTGTGTGTGTGTGTGTGTGTGTGTGTGTGTGAGAGAGAGAGAGAGAGAGAGAGAGAGAGTGATATTTTCTTTTTTTTAACATTGTTAAAAATTATACTTTTTGAAAACAAGTGTAACAATGAACTATTTAAACTACAATATATTCCAAAAACAGAAAAATTAACACTTGGAAGCATTGTAACAAATCGAGGAGAAAAAAGGTGAAAGAGAATGAGAAAGATTGTGTGTAACTCAATATTCAATGCCCTTCTTTAAAGAGAGAAGTACATGCAAGTCAACACCCTCTCACAAGGACCAACAAGGAATAGTAAAAACAAGGTAAAGACTTCATGATGGCCTCAAGAAGGCAACATTTTTTGCTGCTATAAATTGATTGATTATTAGAACACATTTGACATGTTAATGGTCTATGTTTGGAAAAAATGTTTCGCAACTTAATATTATATCGTTTTCAATTTCAAAAATGTCGGCTGAGAGCAAGAGGAAAAGGAGAATTTCCGTCCCAAAATAGAGAAAAATAGTGTAAAACCTTGAAAAATAAATCTTATTTTCTAAAATTTTCTCTTGGAAAATTCAAGAAAAGAAATTTTGTATGTCTAAAAAAATGATTTTTCCCAAACACTTAAATGGAGAGAGAGAGAGAGAGAGAGAGAGAGAGAGAGAGAGAGAGAGAGAGAGAGAGATGCATGTGCGCACAGACACACACACACACTTTCATAATGAAATGTTCAAATGAGTATAATAAGGATTGAAATGACTTGAAATGTCAAAAATCAAAGTTAATGTGATGATGACCATTGGATGGTGAGAGGTGCAAAGAAGAATTTCATGTTTTCTCTACCACTCCCCTGTGGCTTTCTTGGCCAAAAAACGTTTATTGCCATGTGCCACTAATCAGCAAGCCCACAATTGCATCCAAAATGCAACCCTTTACTAAGGCCTTATGCAATGCAGCTTTGCAATTTTACTTTAATCATTGAATCTATACTTATTCCAAGCTTATTAAAATGTTCAACATTGCATTCTTTTTTCTTTACAATTTCAATTACTTCATCCACACTCTTGATCTGCTCAAGCTTCGCTTTTAGACTTAGGCTACTCCTCAAACTTGCAAAAAATGTGTCCTTGAACATGGCTGCAAGATTTTCAATCCCCCAATCATATGCAGCTATTGATGGGTCTTCCTTGGTAGGCAAGAAGACAAGAAAACTCAATTCGCTAAATAAAATCTTTGGCACTTTCATTTGTTTTACCATGGAATTATGAGAAAAGTGTAAAGGAGAGGCAACTTGAAGTTTTAGCCGCAAATTTATGGCTCACAGCAGTTGATGCACTAATACAAATAATTCTCTTTCATATTCACCTTTAAAACCATTGTTTCAAAGCATATATCTCCCAATTTACATCCAAGCTTCCTTAAATCCCCCTATACATAATTACATGCAAGTTGCTATACCATGACAATGCAAGAAACATAATGTATATAGAAAATCGAAATTCCAATCTTGAAAAAATTAATGCAAGCTCTTCAAATCAGCAATATTAGAAGGCTTTCGTGGCAAGACCACATGTAAAGAGAGAGCACCACAAAGACATAAACTCACATGCAGGAGCAAGAGGTAGACCCAATGACCAAAAACCTGCAATTTATTGATATTTTAAAGATTCGACTTAGATACAACTTCATCAAAGGGATCGTGGCCCTAAGCCACAAAAACTAGTCCTAAAAAACAAAAAAGGACAAATACAATCCACCAAAAGACTCTAGTCAAAATATATCATTCATAGAAGAGTGTGCTAATACCACCAAAATTTTACACCAAAAAATGGTTACTACAATAAGAATCTACTACCCATAAGAAAGGTTACCAAAAAAAAATCTAACTGACAAATTACTACTACAAGGAGCTATTAGCAACCAAAAAAACCTCAAATTATCTTGCCTTTAAAGGCATCTCACACCACTTCATAAGAAAAGGCATATTCCTAGAGCCAATGTGAAAGGCCCAAAGCCAAAATAAGATTGTTAAATCTAGAATATTGTTGCAAAGATCGGTTGTAGTACCTCAGACTGTACATGTTCATAAAGCAACCCACTAGCCGATGTTACTCGAGCGACTTGCCTTGTATGTGTATGTGTTTTCTTAAGCAAGATAAAAGGAAAAAAAGGAAATCCGTAACTTTGTGTTTTGTCCACATATACAAATCCATGTGCTTACAATATTCTTTTTAGCACAATGTACAGTGAATATTCTTAAATGACCCTTACACTTTTATGTGGTGAATGTGTGTGCGTGTGTGTCTGTGTGTGTGTAAAAAGTCAACCAGCATGTGCTGAAGCTAGCCAATATCGTTTATTTCTTATATGCACGTAATACATCTTCCGAGATTCATGAAGATGAACTGACAGAATCTTGGCCTCTTGGCTGTTCAGTTAGGGAAGACTACCCCCTTACTGCATTGTAGTAGGCTATTGCTACTCACCCCTTTTTGATGTATCTCGATCACTTAACTTCCCTACTCATATTCATGCTTGCGATTACCTTGGGTCAAAGCTTCATTGGGTAGGCATATGCAAATGACTCTTTGTTTATGCTCGCAAATCGTCCAGACTAATGTTCAAGTGATTGTGGATGCTTTAGAGCTGTACGGACTTGCAATTTTTCTTAGAGTCAATTTTTGCAAATCAAGGCTTCTGTCGTCTAATCCTTGTGATTGGCATAATTTGTTGTGGCCAGGAGAGATTGTTTCTCCAAATGTGATTGTCAAGCATTTGGGCTATCTAATTTGATGGAATGTCACTCACATTCAAAAAGCAGGATTGGATTATGCAACGCTTGAATGTCAAATTGCATTATTGAAAATTATCAATATGGCCTTTGCATGTTAGACTACGAATCGTTCAAAATGTCATGATGGCTTACGCTCAGTTCTATTTGCATTGACCTTGTCATTGTTTGGATTCTCTTATGTCAACTATTTTGTCTCATTTGTGGCAAACCTACGCTCACGAAAAAAGCATGTGCTTAATGTTGATTGGGAAACTTTGCACTCCTAAGTTCTTTGGTAGCCTCAATATCTTGGACTTGTGCAAGCATGCTCTTGCTAGGAAAGACATGGTGTTGCCTACCCTTATGCAACAAATTCAGCCTTCGACTCTTATGTTGTGTCAGCATGTTGTTACTTCATCTCTCCTAAGAGGTAGTGTTTGGTAAGATGGAAGGCCACATTCCTGGATGTTCAGTTACTTCCAATTTGATATGTGCCTGGAAAGCTGATACAATGGATTTATCATGGCATGGTCGACAACAGCGCAAAGGGAATTCGCTTCATTTAAAGAGTCTTCATTGGAGTCAGGCATTCTCCCTTGCTTTGGTTGATCGTTCACCTCCACATGCATACTTTCTCTCTTGTCATGGCCTTCGCGTAGTTGTTGATGTGGTTGATGAGGAAGGCTACACTCTCTAGTTTCCCCTTACCGCATACCATTTTGGAATAGGCATGCATTACCATCAACTCTAGGCAAAGCTTTAGCACATGTTGGCTGACTTTTTACTCATTTTGCCTTGGCTAATGATAGCCGCATGTCTAATTGGAATTTCTAGGGCACACCTTTTGAGGCCATTTCCACTCGTCACACTTTAACCTCTTCTTCTATTGCAACCTTGGCTTGCTGACCATTGTAATGCCGTACGGTCCATTCAAAAGACTAATACCTAGTGGAGGAGGCCTCTCTCTGCCATCTGGAAGAGGCTCTTGCCTTTGAAGGAACGATTGTTTCTCTAGAGATGCTTGCCTGGAGTTCTCCCAATGGGCACATTTCTCAATGCACATCATATCCTCTCTTCTCGTGTGTCCAATGTTCGACATTGGAAGAGACTTAGTCACCTGCTATAGGTTGTTGCATTACTAGAGTTTTTCTTTGCCGCATATCAACTTGTACACGGCTCCGTTTTCCCTCTATGATCTTCCATAGGCAGTTCCGAGCTTTTTGCATTCTCCCGCTTTCCTTGCAGTGGCAATTTGCGGTCTTCTTCATGTGGGTCAAATTTTGGGCCTATTGGACCTTGTGGCGCCAACATAAAGGATGCAAGTGCCACCATTCTAATGCAAATCCTTTTTCGTTTTTCAACCTCTCCCTTGGGCAATCTTTATATTTTGCCTTGGATGTTGGTAATATCAGCCTTGAGATACATCAGCTTTCCTATGAATGCTTTTAGTCCTCTTTCGCAGCCGAACACTTCTCTATTCTTTCTTTTGTATATAATCCTTTTCCTAGGTTTTCCTCTTCTTGTGGTTTCCCACTTGTAAATTAATCCCAAAGATTTACAAAAAAAGGGTGTGTGTGTGTGTGTGCACACGCACGCGCGTGCGCGTGCGTGCATGTGTGTGTGTGTGTGTGTGTGTGTGTGTGTGTGTGTGTGTGTGTGTGTGTGTGAGTGAGAGAGAGAGAGAGAGAGAGAGAGATTATACAAAGAAATCAAGACGTAATCACTCTTAGGATTTGACATGCACCCTAGAATTTCAATGGACGCTCGTATTTGAGAATTGCCAATCCTCATGGAATGGCAAAGTTGTTCCAAATACAATGTTTAATTTTTTAAAGCCATATCCAACTTCCAATGATCAAGAATCAAAACTTACAAAAGAAAAGCAATTATAACACACTACATGCTACAAAGATAATTTAATCTAGATCCATAGTTTTATGCATGCATCAAAACATATAGATAATTACATGGAGAAAGTGAGAAGATTGGGGCTTTGGCAATGCACACTAAGGTTGCAAATTGGTTATGTATTATTACTTTTATGCAATATTTACTAAATTTATTTTGGACGAGTAGATTAGGAGAATGCCCATTTGCTGACATTCTATGCTATGGACGGCCATTTTTTATACTTTGCTAGACTGCTAACGTCCTTTGTACTTCCTTGCATGCCATGTGACAAGGCCCTTGGATTGGAGGGCCACCACTACGTCACACAGAGTCGGGCCCAGAGGGGATCTAGGGCCCAAATTTGAGGACGCCAAGCGCCTTTGATCTCAATCGTCCAGTCGCCCGATGAACTAGGGCATACTAAGGGTGGGAAACTAAGGGTGAAGTAGATGTGGATGAACTAAGGTGAACCGACATGGTCATCATCTGTCGACATGGTCATTGATGCGCTAGCTTGGCAACAGAGCTTTCGTGCGACAACCAGAGGCCTCGGGTTCGATCCACGCTCCTCGAAGCCAATGAACTAGAGGTGAACCCGGGGTCATCATTTTTGCCCGTAGTTCACCCTAGCGATCAGATGACGGAGATCAAAGCCAAGCCTTCTCCCTCAACCTGGGCCCCTTAGATCCCCTCTGAGCAACCCGTGTGAGGAGGAGGATGATTAGAGTTTTTGTTCTTTCTATGATTTTTAAAGGCACGAAGGTGGCGGACACAAAAGCACGTACTCTCATATACACACGTCCTCCGACTTCTCTCGAGACCTCGTGATGGGCGTGCATTTGCCAACTCGAATGCTCTGCTAGTTAACAGTAGAGCTCAATTCAACAGCAGTGAGCGACCCAACTCTCTCTCTCTCTCTCTCTCATACACACACACAAAGTAGCATTGCTGTCGCCTACAACTTATACACTACACTGCATGTTCTCATATATGGAAAGAGGTGATGAGTGGCTCAGCTCATATAAAATACTGAAATGAAAAAGGCAGATTTTCTTCTTCTTAAGTGCAGCTGAAGGAATCGGTAGGTCTCAAACAAAGCACGATCTGTTCTCTTAGATTTGAGCGTAACTAATTCAAGGCTGCTTAATGAGGATAATTAAATTCATTGCTGCACATTCATTATAGTCCAAAGTAGGATGCTCTGCTTTTGTAAGGAGCTGTATCAATTCCCCAAATCGATTGCCGGTGCGCCAACAATGACCAGCTAAGAGTGCTGTAGCTGTAGGCTGGGTTCAGACAGGGCGGCAATAGAGAGAAAGGCAGGTGTGTGTGCTAGCTGGCGCGTGCATCAGGGAAAATCGACCGTCATTTCCTGACCCACCTGCAATCAGGCGAGCTCCCCCACCCCACCCTCGGATGAGAGCCATAGAACATAGGAAGCACCATTGCTATAACCTTCCTATCACCCAACTGTGGTAGTTTGATTATCCCAGTTCCCTCTTTGTGTAACAGGTCTTGAGTTCAAGACTCGCCGGATAGATCTTTGAGGTCTCTTGGTCGGATTGTTCCTACGACTTTCAAAATTCTCTTCTCTTCTCCTTCTTCTACCTGTCTTAACGCTTCTACCTTACATAACTGCTCAGCTCCATCCTGCAATAAGCTGTATCACCTTGGCTGAGGTTAGATATCGGCCCGATAATAGCAGCTCACCTATCACCTTCAGCATTGGCTAGCATATACGACTAATATCACCCACCTCTTACCTACATTGCCCTGCATCGACTCGCTCTACACTGCTTACATACATATGGCTCACCCAATGGATGACACAGAAAAATTCGAAGCATGGGAAACACAACTCCGACGTTCACTTAGCAAGGGACGGACATCCATGTCTTCGAGAAACTCAAGCTTCAACAAGTGGACTTCAGCAGGAGCAGACAATGTGCTCACACTTGCATCACATTCCCAAAAAGAAGCTAAAGATGTGGACGATGAGGCCCTCAAATGGGCAGCACTAGAGAGACTGCCCACCTTCTATCGCCTACGAACATCTGTGCGCAAGAAGTGCGAAGATGGAAAGATGATTGCTGAGCACGTTGATGTCCGGAAGATGGACCTTGTCGAGAGGCAATTGCTAATGGAGAGACTTGTAAAAGATGCAGAGCAAGACAACGAAATGTTTTTGCAGAGACTGCGGAACAGGATAGACAAGTACGAGCTAAGTAGAACTGCACTGATGCTTGGAGGTGCACTCATATGAGTAGTGGCTAGCATGACCATATGTGAAGAAAAAAATCTTTCTTATCTTTGATGTGATATAGCTTTCTGTTCACACAATGCATGTTGTTGCAGAGTAGGACTTGAACTACCAACAGTGGAGGTCCGCTTCACAAACCTCACGCTCGACGCAAAGTGCTATATGGGGAAGAGAGCCTTGCCAAGTCTTTCAAACGTCGTCAAAAATGCGATAGAGGTTCAATCCTTTCACTATTTGTTTACACTAAGAACTTCCCCATAACTGCAAGCAGAAGCTCAAAATCAGTGGTCTGTTGAACAGAGTCTACTTGAATTTCTTCATTTAACTTCAAAAACACAGACAAGGTTGACTATCTTGAAAGGAGTGTCTGGCATTATCAAACCTTCCAGGTAACCATACAATGAGGCTTTTTCCATAGTTCTCCAAGCACAACATTGAGCTAGCAGCTAAAACAAGGTCTCTTCTACAGGATGACTCTTCTCCTCGGCCCTCCTGGATCTGGAAAAACCAGCCTCCTTTTAGCACTGTCTGGAAAACTAGATTCCACTTTGAAGGTAATATGGCAATAATAACCCAAAGAATTTCTGGAAACACCACCATAATGCTGCATTTGTCCCTTGCACACTGATAATTGATAATGTGTCCCTAAGTACCTAGTGACTTACATCGAATGTCCAATGACTTTTAGCATTGTGCTTTGCTCTTGAAACAGAAAAAGGGCAGCATTACGTATAATGGGCATGCTCTTCATGAGTTTGTACCTCAAAAGACATCAGCATACATCAGCCAAGACGACCTGCACATCGGAGAAATGACCGTCAGAGAGACTCTAGACTTCTCTGCCTTGTCACAAGGAGTTGGATCAAAATATGGTGTTTGACCCTTTCAATTTACCTAAAGTTTAAGGAGTCTGATAGTTCTGTATTGAAATTAATCTTATGGCTGTTAACAGATATGATGGCGGAGCTTGCTCGGAGAGAGAAGAAGTCTCAAATTATTCCGGACATGGAGATCGATGCTTACATGAAGGTATACACCTTGCAAAAAGCAGAGCTTCAAACTTAATCCCTCTACAAATGTAGGAAGCTAAAGTTTGAATACCAGCTTGTGTTGGCAGGCCACCTCCTTGGAAGGGTTGAATAATAGTCTGCAAACTGAATATACCCTTAAGGTAAGCTACTAGACTGAATGCTCACTATGTGTGAAATCATAGAGCATATGACATAGTTTGCTTGCTTGTGATGAAGATTCTAGGCTTGGATACATGTGCTGATATCATGATCGGGAACCCCTTGCGAAGAGGAGTATCGGGTGGCCAGAAAAAGAGGGTTACCACAGGTAGCTCATCCATATCAAACTTCTTTTTGTATGCCAACTTGTGTGGTATGATTTTGCACCCAACCCATGACAACATCATAAGGAGACCAGAGCAAAGAAAGCAGGTCAGACTATGGTGGGTATCGAGTCGGATCGATATGCTGACATAGTCAATCAACTCAATACCCCACCATTGGGTTCTGCAAGCTTGACCAGAAGAGCAGATTTCTCTCAATCTAACCGTTAACTTTTGGAGGTATAAAAGATGAAATGTGCACCCTGGAGGTAGACCTCCACCTTTCTATCAGACAGCCTATATCCCACCACCTTGCATACCAAGCAACAGTCCTCAATGAGGCCACTGAACTGTGAATGGAGCAAGAAGTATCTGTAGGAAGTCTGACTCCAATGGAGACTGCACAATACTAAGAATCTCACCTCCATATAGTGCCGCACCATATGTAACCCACAGAGGTCAGTGAATGGTGACCCTATGGAATTCCCCGTAGCAGTAGTGGCTTACAAGAGTCTAGAACCAAGCAGCTCAATGCAATGTCCGTCCTGCAGCCAATGAACGTCAAACTATAGAAGGATTCTCCCAAAAGATTCTGTAACAGCAGAATGAGCAGCAACAACCAACACACACAAGCATGTTATTAGACACGATATCCCTCCAATGTTCATATGAGGATTGTATATAAGAAACCCTCTTCAAATGTAGAACATTGTATACATGTGTATGTGTCCATGTAAAACATCGTCTGCTGACATACTATTTCCCTCTCTTCATTACATGACATTAAAACACCCCCCTTGTCATCACAGGCGAAATGATTGTGGGACCCACAAAGACACTCTTCATGGACGAGATTTCAACTGGTCTTGATAGTTCCACCACATTCCAAGTCGTCAAATCCCTTCAACAATTTGCGAGTGTATTGGAGGGGACCATCATAATGACATTGCTGCAACCTCAGCCCGAGACATTTGAACTTTTCGATGACGTGATCTTGCTTTCCGAAGGACTAATCATCTATCATGGTCCAAGAGACAGAGCCTTGGAATTTTTTGAAAGTTGTGGCTTCAAATGCCCACCCAGAAAAAGTGTTGCAGACTTCTTGCAAGAGGTAAGTAAATTTTTGTACATGGAATAGAGGACAGTTTTTGGATATGTATGAACATTCTGTGTCCGTGTATGTACTTCTATATGAATTGATATGAACATTCTGTGTCTGTGTATATACTTCTATATGAATTGATATGAACATTCTGTGCCTATGTATGTACTTTTGTCTGAATTCATGATGAATGTCAGTGCACTAATAGATGAAATTCACCTAATTACATGAAGACTAAAGCTATGTAAGAATAAGATGCCCTGAAATCAATTGCTTCTAGGAGTCATTGAAGGGTGCCACATAAGTACTCATTTTGCACCTTTCATAATAAGCTCCTTGCCCTTCCCTTTGAATATGCATATTGTGCCAAACGCTGAGTTTTTTTTCAAGATTTATATGATGTCTGTAGATACATGCTATTAATGCAGCTAGGTTTGCCTTGTTTGTGTATGTGTGCAAGCATGAATGCGTGGAAGCTGTCATCGGCTGCTGTATGCATGACTAGAATATAAATTCCTTTCAGCTTGTTTATGTATTTATGGAATTGTTTAGTTCAAAGTACAGACCACCCAAGCCCCAAGTCAAAAACCACTGTACTCATGCAGCAATACCTTCAAGGGAGCATAAGATGATCAGATCCCTAACAGTCTTAGTTTCTCTTAAATGCAGGTAATCTCCTACAAAGACCAAAGACAATACTGGGCTACTAAAGGGTATTACCGGTATATATCTGCACAGGAGTTTGCTGAGAAGTTTCAGCAATCTCATATTGGGCTTGCCCTGGCTGATGAGCTTTCCCAAGTATATCCCAGAGACAAGAGTCATACTGCAGCTTTGGCATTACACAAGTATTCTAGCAACAAAACACAGCTGTTGAAGGCTTCATTTACTCGTGAATGGATTTTGATCAAAAGGAACTCTTTCATATACATCTTCAAGGGTGTACAGGTTCTCTCTCTCTCTCTCTCTCTCTCTCTCTCTCTCTCTCTCTCTCTCTCTCTCTCTCTCTCTCTCTCTCTCTCTCTCTCTCTCTGCCTATTCTACATTTTCACATCTCACATATCACACTTCATTTCAGTTTTCATTTTTACTTTCAGTACTTTTTGTACTTGTACGTCAGACATTGTATTAGATTCACCACTTTGTATCTGATGGTCTCATAGGTCATTTTGGCCTTTTGAAGAAGTTAATATATCATTTCATTTCTCTCTCTCTCTCTCTCTCTCTCTCTCTCTCTCTCTCTCTCTCTCTCTCTCTCTCTCTCTCTCTCTCTCTGAATCATGACAGTTGGAGGAACATGGCAAGACCCTTGGTATTTATGATATCCCGGATGATTAGAGCCAAGGCCTCCGTACCACATGCAATTATTCGAGCGAAGGTAGCCGCCCCTCCTATAGAGATTGAGGCTCTTACCAGATCAGTGTCCTTTATGCACAATCTATGGGATACACATAGAGGCAGATATACTAGATTGGCTCTTGAGTCCTCTAGACAGTTAGCGATGCAAGGAGACGCATCATGTTGGTATGCGCAGATGACCTCATGGTTTCAGAGGTATGGTCTCAGCATGGATAGATTGCCTCCTTTTCAGTATTCCCTGGATGCACCCTCCCTGCCAATCACACGGACGGAGATCACTAGACTCATTCGTCAAGATCTTATACAATTGGACACCATGAGGACATGGGTAGAGCCGATGCAGGAGTTGGGCACGAAGATGGCTTTCTACAAAGAGCATCTTCTCCAACTTTCGGGAGATGGGTTTGTGACTCGTCCGAGCTACATGGACACTCATTTGTCTCATGGTCTACGATGTGCTATTGGTCAGATTCACACATCCTCACACCAGCTGGAGATTGAGACGGGTAGATTCAGAGGGATACCACCGGAGTCTAGGATATGCCAACTATGTGGTAGAGAGCCAGAGACAGACCTACACTACATATGCCACTGCATTGTGTATTATGAGATACAAGGGCGCTTCCATTGCTTATTCAGGGAGGGTTTTGGACCCCTAGCTAGAGTCATGAGGTACCAGGATCAGAGATGCATTGGCTTATATCTACTTGAGTTACACCGACATAGAGATAGTCTGTTGAGAAGACATGGAGTATGACACTCACAAAGACAGATCACATACTTCTTTGGATCGAAGGAGCCAGGAGACCAACCACCAGCACAGGGTTGTACCCGCATTCATACCAGAGGCACCCTCATTGACAGGGCAACTGAGCTCAGGAGATCGAGACGACCATGACCGAGACACAGGAGCACACTCCTGCAAAGGATCAGAGGCATTCTAGCACAACACCCAGATTGTCATTGAGGGCCTATTCTACATTTTCACATTTCACACTTCATTTTCAGTTTTCATTTTTACTTTCAGTACTTTTTGTACTTGTACTTCAGACATTGTATTAGACTCACCACTTTGTATCTGATGGTCTCATAGGTCATTTTGGCCTTTTGAAGACGTTAATATATCATTTCATTTCTCTCTCTCTCTCTCTCTCTCTCTCTCTCTCTCTCTCTCTCTCTCTCTCTCTCTCTCTCTCTCTCTCTCTGGGGTCATGAGTTATAAGGATCGGAGATGTCTTGGGCTATATCTACTTGACTTACATAGATATAGAGACACTTTATTGGGGAGAGATAGAGAGAGACAGTCCCAGAGACAGATTACAGATTTCTTTTCACTAGATATGGGACAGCCAGAGGAGCAGCCATCACTGCAGAGCTCGACCCACACTCATTCGACCACTACAAGCACTCTCATCGACCGAGCATTGGAGCTACGGAGATCCAGACGGCCACGATTGAGGAGAGGGACTACACAACATCGACGGAGACTACAGCAGAGCATTCGAGCCATACCTCTCGACATCGAGAGTGCAGATGAGGATGAAATCTAGTAGTAGTATCTTTGTTCTAGTTCTTTTGTACCCAGACATGTTATTAGATTCACCATTTTGTAATAGATTGGTCTCATAGGTCGTTTTGGCCTTTTGAAGACGTTAATATAACATTTCATTTCATTTCATATCTCTCTCTCTCTCTCTCTCTCTCTCTCTCTCTCTCTCTCTCTCTCTCTCTCTCTCTCTCTCTCTCTCTCTCTCTCTCTCTCTCAATGCCCGTACAAGTAGCTCACAGACGGTCTTCTATGACACCTCAGAGGAGATGCTCAGAGAGCTAGAGCCAAAGGAGATGGGGCTTGAGAGATGCTCACACGACAAAGAGCATACAAAGTATGAAGATACCTGAGGGAGATGATGACTACTCACAGTTTAGCCATACTGAATGGCTTACCGACTTTCCCATCGTCTACAGGTTTTACTTGTTTTCCACACAGACATGGGTCCAATACGGTAGACTATGTTCTGACACATCCGAGCTTTATCTCTCACATTCAGGATTTCACAGTGGGGCCCAGGCTTGTTGGGATAGCAGTAGATCATGCACTTTTGACATTATCAGTCTCCTTTGAGTACAATACATCTCAGGCCTCACGGGGTGGTAGACATCCACGCTATACTTTTACACCAGAGACTGACTCCGTCTATGCAGAGGAGATACATAGGCTTTTATGCACATCAGAGCCAGTATACACAGTGGAGGAGATCACATCTATGCTGACAGTGACATTACATGGGGCAGCGACAGAGGCATACCCACACACTCAGCCTGGTCAGAGACGTCGTTCTGGGCACATGCCTCAGAACAGCTGGTATGATGAGGAGTGTCGACAGAGGAGAGCTCAAATACAGCGGGAGCTTGCATTGGGGGTGATCACCTATAGACAGTCTCGTATTGCTACACGACGACTAGTGCGACGGAAGAAGCGAGCTTTCTTGGTCCAGATGGAGCAAGATTTATATCAGCTCTTCCTTAGTAGAGATTCAGGAGAGGCTTGGCGTCTATTCCATGAGCAGTCTCCCCCACCAGTGATTACTTCTATAGAGATATGGGGGCAGTATGTAGCATCTTTATACACTGTACCTGGACAGCCACCACTACCAAATCCACCACAGCCATGTCCGGCTACGAGCACCTTCTTTACCACTGAGATGGTAAAGGAGACCATTGACAGGATGAAGACCAGACGGGCACAGGATCATGAAGGTTTGGTAGCAGAGCACATTATACATGCTGGGGATCTGTTGGCAGAGATGCTTGCACGGTTATTCAACCGTGTCATGTGTGAGGGCTTTTCTGAGTCTTGGAGATTATCTACTATTGTACCAATCTTCAAGACAGGAGACCCCACAGTGCCGGGGAATTACCGTACTATCATGGTAGGACACACATTGGCGCGGTTGTATGCATCCATCCTTGAGCATAGGCTGAGCAGTTGGGGAGAGATTATGGGCATACGGGCACCTGGGCAGGCTGGTTTCAAGAGGGGTTTCTCCACACTAGATCATGTCTTTACACTCAGAGCTATCATTGAGGAGGGTCGAGCACATGGTAGACGGATATATTGCAGCTTTGTGGACTTCCACAAAGCTTTTGACACAGTACCGAGGGCCAGATTGATGCGCCGACTTATGGAATTGGGGGTACCCACAGAGCTGATATGGGGGATTATGGCATTGTACAGTTCAGTGATGGGTCATGTACGCACATCAGAGGGGATATCTGACATAGTTCACTCCACTATCGGAGTGAAACAGGGATGCCCATTGTCCTCTACTTTATTTGGTATGTATGTTGATGAGGTCTCTAATTATATTGACAGAGGAGGAGATAGAGGTGCTCAGCTTGCGGGGACATGGATCCCTCTTTTATTGTATGCTGACGATATCATTTTGATATCAGACTCACCAGAGGGTATGCAGAGACATTTGGACGCATTGCATAGTTTTGCAGGGGATAGTGGATTGTATGTCAACCTTGGTAAAACCAAGGTCATGGTATTTAATACCACGCCACAATGGGTTAGGAGATCAGCACCTACATTCACATATGGGCAGAACAGTATGGAGTACACTGATGCATACACATATCTTGGGGTGGTCTTTAGTGGACCGAGGTTCACACTGAAAGTGGCAGCAGACACTAGATTGACTCGTGCCTATGCAACCCTAGGCGGTTTAGAGAGGATTTGTTCGCAGGTTCAGTTCCAGGAACCTCGAACAAAGCTCTGGCTTTTCGACACTTTGGTCGCTTCAGTCATGCACTACGGGGTTCAGGTTTGGGGACCGTCTGTTGACAGTGCTGGATGGAGTAATATGGAGAGACCCTTGATATCTATGATTTCTAGGCTGATTAGAGCCAAGGCCTCAGTTCCACATGACATCATACGTGCGGAGCTGGCTGCCCCACCCATGGAGGTTGAGGCACTCACCAGATCAGTATCATTTGTGCACAGCTTATGGGACACCACTAGGGACAGGTACGCTAGGCTTGCTCTTGAGTCATCCAGACAGCTGGCATTACAGGGAGATACATCATGTTGGTATGCACAGATGAGCTCATGGTTTCAGAGGCTTGGTTTCAGCATGGACAGGTTGCCCCCTTTCCAGTATTCTCTTGATGCACCATCTTTGGTTCTCACACGGATGGAGACTACTAGACTCATTCGGCAGGATCTTATCCAGCTTGATAGCAAGAGGACATGGATAGAGCCATCACGGGAGTTGGGTACGAAGAGGGCTTTCTATAGAGAGCATCTTCTCCAACTCACAACAGACGGATTTGTCACACAGCCCAACTACATGGACACACATCTATCTCATGGGTTACGATGTGCCATAGGCCAGATTCGTACATCTTCACACCAGCTTGGGATTGAGACAGGTAGATTCACAGGCATACCAGCAGACAGTAGGATATGTCAGTTATGCCATGCAGAGCCAGAGACAGAGTTTCACTACATATGTCATTGCACAGTCTACTATGAGATACGGGGACGCTTTCATTGTTTATTCATAAAGGAAGGGTCGAATGCAAAAGGTCAACTATGAATGAAAGAATAGCTCTCAAATGGGCACCTAAACTGCCTAACGACTCTGAGGAGACAATCCTTGAGGTGTATAGCCATGCACTCCTGGGTTCGTAACCATCTTGTTGAAATGGCCTCCACCCAGCTATTTTTAAAGAGAGCATACGCCGCCTATAGTCACTGGCACCAAAGATAAAGAATGGCCGATACAGAGGTATACCCCCAGGGGAGACATTATGCCAGGTTTGCCAAAGAGAGCCAAAGACGGAGGAGCATTATATATGCCAGTGCATAGCATGCTATGAGATCCGTGGGCGCTTTCATTGCTTATTCAGAGAGGGCTTTGGCCCCTTATCGTGCATAAAGGATTACTATGATCATAGGTGCCTAGGTCTCTTCTTGCTGGAGATCCGTAGACTCAAAGAAACTACCCTCAAGAGCAGAGGAGCTACACATATAGGATCCATACCAAGGCAGATTACTATTTTTTATAAAGGGACTACTCGGGATGGCCCACCACAGGTTACTACTTTTTATCGAGGGACTACTCAGGATGGCCCACCATAGGTTACCCAGTCACACCCTCATTGGGGCATCCATCTTGATTGAGCCATCCAACTTAGTCGCTCACTACACCCGAGGATGTAGGATCTTCACATCATAGCTAAGGTCTACATCGGAGGCTACATAGCATCATTGAGCGACATCGAGCATGCCCCACCCCCCCCCCCCCCCCCCCAAAGAGCTGACTATGGAGGACATTGTGGCCAAAATGGAGAGACCCGTGAGAGAGTTCATGGGATAATCATCACTGTATCCTTTCTCCATTGTACACCTCATTAGCCCTCATGTGATTGTACCCCCTCCCCATATGCTTTGAGATGATGTAATATGTGATGATGATGATGATGAGAATGTAGGGTAGGCTTGCATCCCTACCCACTCTAGGTACCCTCATTTATTTTTATTTTTATGTTCCCCGGACATTGTACTAGAGTCACACATAAATGTAACCTTTTGGTGTCATAGTTCATTTTGGCCTTTTGAAGACATTAATATAGCAATTCATTTCATCTCATCTCATCTCTCTCTCTCTCTCTCTCTCTCTCTCTCTCTCTCTCTCTCCAAGATCTAATCAACATCTTCATGTTTCCAATGCACGTCTTCAATGATGTGATCTGCCATGCTAGGATTTCTTAATGTCAAGGTGGTTGAGCACACACACCAAGTCAACTACCCTCTCGCAAGCACACCACAATTGTAACCCTCGATATACAATGTTTGCATTTCCTACACTCAAGGTGCACAATCCTACGTGCAATGGCAAGTCCTGCAGTTCCCTGAGTGATTGGAATTGAAATAATGAAAATCTAGGTTTCACTTCCACAAATCCTTTTCTTTCTTTCCTTGTGTTAGTGATTCGTTTTAGCTTCAATGATGGTTGCTTTTACTTTTCCCTGAAGAGAGGGAATGAGAGAGTGTGGTAGAGAGAGAGAGAGAGAGAGAGAGAGAGAGAGAGAAGAGAGAGAGTGTGGTGAATCTGATACCATGTCTGAGTACGGAAATTTCAAAGTTACAAAGAACTAACACTAAAACACTAAGGAGAAAGGAAATAGGGGGAGGGGGGGTGGTTTTGTGGAGAATGACACCTAATGGGGTCCCAACGAACCCTCTCAAGGCCCCCCCACACCGTTGCCAACGTAATTTGCTTTTGATTGCGTAAATGGAATGTACACACCTGCAATATCTCAAGTGCAGACTCTATTGACTTGAATGATGTCTGTCGCTGCGGTAACTCCTCAAGACAAGGCACCTCCGGGGCTAATTTGATGCACCTTTGGAACCTTCTCGATGTGGGATTACGGATGGCCACCAAGGGATAGATCAGGGGCCGATTTGTGCTCCCGACGTGAGAGGAATGAACCTTAGAGCTGGCTGCAAAAACACAGATATGTGGCATAAAACACTGCAAATCTCTCGCGTAAAGCAAGGCTGAAAGCGCAAATCTCGACAATGCCGATGATGGCCAGCAATGGAGCACGCGATGCCGGCGAGGGAATGGCCGAGGGGAGGCTCGATGGGCTGCCGAAGTACCTGACCGCAACAAGGATTTCTAGCGAGCACAAATCCGGGCCGATCCGACGAGGGAAAGGCTGAAAACTGAAAACGCTAGGGCTGGATCTGCTAGAAGTGGTGGCGCTAGGCTAATCTAGTGTTGCCTCTACAAAACGCTAGGGCTAATCTGTTGCAAACAAAACATCAAGCTGCCGGATCTCCAAAACGCTAGGGCTGATGGGAGCAAAACGCTGGCTGAAGTGCTCTTGGGTCTAATGCTGGGAATCTGATGATAATTGATGGGCTGCCAAGCTTCCTTTATAGGCCAGGGTTTTGGCTTATAAATTTATCAAGGCTTAGTAGGGCAAACTATTGACCAAACCCAACAAAATAAATCACAAAATGATTTATTGATAAATTGGACCAGGGGTTAGTTTCTAGGTGAAATTGTCACATATCTGGCCATCTCGGAATCCGATCGACGCATGGAATGCCTCGTTGGATTCCTGTAACCTAAAACTATATGCACGTCATGCCAGATGCCCACCGTAGTGTAACAACACCTGTCAAAACGCATGTGCAAACCATTTATGAAAGAGGGTTCCAAAACTGGAATATTGGCTCTAGAAGTCAATGAAGCATGTCCACGTGGCACATAGAGCCATGTGCACATGAAACCTATGACTTACAATGTGCTATTCGACAGATTCGGACATCATAACACTACTTGGAGATTAAGATTGGCCAATTTTGAGGCATCTCAGGTGAGGCCGGATTGTACCAATTGTGTCAGAGAGAGCTAGAGAAAGAGCTCCACTATATATGCTATATGCTATTGTACAGAAAATGAGATATGTGGCCTCTTTCATTGCCTCTTTAGAGAGGGTTTTGGGCCTCTATCTGGAGCTATGAGATACAAGGATCAAAGATGTCTTGGACTCTATCTATTGGAGATTCAATGACATCATCGAGCAGGGTTACTAAGAGAGAGAGAGAGAGACTCACTGACCAGGAGACACACCCAGAGACAAATCACAGTGTTCTTCTATCCAAAGATTGAGCAAAGACAAGGGTAGCAAGAGAGGAGGGATACAGGGCATATTACTAAAAGAGGTATACTGCGTGATTGAGTAGTAGAGCTCGAGAGATCCAAAAGGCCCAAGATGAGGGGATACTCCCATGGCCGAAGGAGGTTGCAACAGAGGATCATATCTATAGTGGCGAGACATGGGAGATGCCCTATGCAAACTCTCACCATGGAGGACATCGACACGATCATGCACCGATTGATGCGAGCCATCTCCGGATTCTGATACACACATATCCACCATGTTATATGTGTTCTCTAAGATACACACCCACCTTTTGTATATGCACCCCTCGAGCTCTTTATGTCCACCTTTTACAGCTCTAGTAGTGTTTCTATTTAGTTAGTTTCTTTCTTTTTATCCAAACCTTGTATCAGATTCACCATTATGTAACTCTTTGGTCTCATAGGTCATTTTGGCCTTTAGAAGTCGTTAATATAACATTTCATTTCATTTCATCTCTTTCCCCGATAATTTTAGTCTTTCACTTTACTTCACTTCATTTTTATTTTTGTACCCAGACATTCGATTAGATCCACCAAGATTGTATCAGTTTGGTCTAATAGGTCATTTTGGCCTTCTGAAGACGTTTAATATAACATTTCATTTCATCATCTCTCTCTCTCTCTCTCTCTCTCTCTCTCTCTCTCTCTCTCTCTCTCTCTCTCTCTCTCTCTCTCTCTCTCTCTCGGGATAGTTTCCTACGACGTCAAAACAATCTTCTTCTTCTTCTTCTTCTCTCTCTCTCTCTCTCTCTCTCTCTCTCTCTCTCTCTCTCTCTCTCTCTCTCTCTCTCTCTCTCTCTCTCTCTCTCTCTCTCTCTCTCTCTCTCTCTCTCTCTCTCTCTCACACACACACGTGCGCACAGGGGCACATATATATAACACCCACACACACTACACAAAAATGTAACATACTGAATCGGCTTATGTTTGCAGCTTGTCTTTGTAGCTTTTGTTGCAATGACCGTGTTCCTTCGAACACGCCTTCGAGTTGACTTGGAAGATGGCAACTACTACCTGGGAGCTTTGTTCTTCTCTTTGACAATCATTACCTTTAATGGGTTTGCTGAGATTTCCTTAACTATAATGAGACTCCCTGTGTTCTTCAAGCAACGAGACCTCCTCTTCTACCCCACATGGGCTTACACATTTCCAAGTTTTATTATGCGAATTCCCCAATCCATCATAGAATCAGGCCTTTGGGTTTTGGTCACTTACTACACAATTGGATTTGCTCCAGAGCCTGGCCGGTGAGACTACAATACCTCTTCCTTTCTTATTGTCTATGCAAGTGAATGGTCACAATAGATCTGTGCATGCCACATGCACTCAAGCTCCATATCGCAACAATGATAAGTATTCTGGGGAAAGAACTTCCTTTAACATATAAAGATTCAGTAGTTGCCACATGTGCATGTGAGTGTTTTTGTTGCCATGTCGTCAAAGAGCGCCCCATTTCTATGGCAAGGTTTTTATTCTTCTGAATAATTCCTTATTGTTTGCACGAGACTATAATTGCCACATCGTACACACTAAAACCAGACTTATGTTAAATGCTCTGAGATGGTCCTTGTAGACAGAATATATGCATGTATACTTTAACCACATTCATACACTCTTACCTATTATTGACATTTTTGCCTATAAATTAAGCCCAGTCACACTGCTTTTGAAGAATGAAGTCTGACACACTCGTTCCCATTACCAGGTTCTTTCGCCAGTATCTTTTACTCTTCCTCATGCACCAGATGTCCTCTTCTCTCTTTCGCCTTATTGGTGGCATATGTCAGACTATGGACTTGGCAAACACTGGTGGGTCCATTGTGCTTCTGCTTGTATTCATGCTTGGAGGCTTCATTATTCCAAAAGGTACTTGATGCTTACCAAGTAAATGATTTGATCCCTTTCCTTTCTCAATTATTGCATTGTGAATTAACTCTTTGAATTTGCAGAAAAGATTCCCCGGTGGTGGATATGGGGTTACTGGATTTCACCCCTAGAATATGGAGAGACAGCAGCAACAGTGAACGAATTTCTTGCACCTCGATGGGTAAGGGACTTCCTCTAACAAGAGCCCAATGAGGCATACATCTCTCTCTCTCTCTCTCTCTCTCTCTCTCTCTCTCTCTCTCTCTCTCTCTCTCTCTCTCTCTCTCTCTCTCTCTCTCTCTCTCTCTCTCTCTCTCTCTCTCTCTCTCTCTCTCTCTCTCTCTCTTGCTACAACCGTGTGAAACCTGCTGCACCCCCCTCACGTAACCTCAGCCTGCACACCCTCTCCCCCCGCCTGCTGTGACAGCGCGCCCAGCCCCCCCACCCTCAGCCTGCAGGTGCATACAACACGCCCAGCCCCTCAGCCCACAGGTGCATAAAGCGCGCCCCCCCCCCCCCCCCCCCCCCCCCCCCCCCAGCCCGCAGGTGCAAACATCCAGCAGACCTGCAGAAATACAGGGAAAATGCTGTATTTTGGATGATGACATATGGGAGTTCTCTAGAGTTGGTGCCATCATCATTCTAGGGGATTTCAATGCTAGGACTGCCCATCATCAGACAGTATTTTATGATACTTCAGAGGAGATGCTGAGAGAACTGGATGTTGCAGAGACGGGCCTATCCAGACTATCACAAGATGGAGAACACACTGAGTATGGACGACACTTGATAGACATGGGGACTGCATATGGATTGGCCATCTTGAATGGCCTACAGAGATTTCCCGCTGCGGGAAATCTCTCTCTCTCTCTCTCTCTCTCTCTCTCTCTCTCTCTCTCTCTCTCTTGCTACAACCGTGTGAAACCTGCTGCACCCCCCTCACATAACCTCAGCCTGCACACCCTCTCCCCCCGCCTGCTGTGACAGCGCGCCCAGCCCCCCCACCCTCAGCCTGCAGGTCCATACAACACGCCCAGCCCCTCAGCCCGCAGGTGCATAAAGCGCGCCCAGCCCCCCCCCCCCAGCCCGCAGGTGCAAACATCCAGCAGACCTGCAGAAATACAAGGGAAAATGCTGTATTTTGGATGATGACATATGGGAGTTCTCTAGAGATGGTGCCATCATCATTCTAGGGGATTTCAATGCTAGGACTGCCCATCATCAGACAGTATTTTATGATACTTCAGAGGAGATGCTGAGAGAACTGGATGTTGCAAAGACGGGCCTATCCAGACTATCACAAGATGGAGAACACACTGAGTATGGACGACACTTGATAGACATGGGGACTGCATATGGATTGGCCATCTTGAATGGCCTACAGATTTCCCGCTGCAGGGGATTTTACATGCTTTCCACACAGACATGGAGCCAGCACAGTGGATTATGTCATGGCACAGCAGAGCCTCATCTCTAGTATCCAGGATCTCACGGTTGAACCCAGACCTGTTGGTGTGGCAGTGGATCATGCTCTTGTGTCGTTGACCATCTCTTTTCAATTTAGTGTAGCACACAGGCTATGGGCAGCAGCCCCTACTCGCTACACCTTCACGGGGGAGATGGACTTTGTATACATAGATGGGATCTAGAGATTCCTATGCACAGAGGAGCCAGGGCGACCTTTGGAGGAGCTTACTACTGTACTGACACAGACACTACATGATGCAGCAGCAGAGGCATAACCACATACCCAGCCTGAGCAGAGACGCCGTTCGGGGAGCCGGAGCATGTCCCAGAACAATTGGTATGATGAGGAATGCCGGGACACTAGAGCTAGACTTCAGAGGGAGGTGCTTTTGGGGGACATCACTCACAGACAGTCACAGATTGACTTCCGACGCCTAGTGCGGCGGAAGAAGAGGACATTGTTGGCCCGCCTAGAGCAGGTTCTATACCAGCTATTCTTGAGTCAGGACTCACGTGAGGCATGGCGGCTCTTCCATGAGCACTCCCCCCCCCCTGCCATCACTTCTACAGAGGCCTGGGTCCAGTACGCATCATCTCTGTACACAGTTCCCAAGCAGCCCCCCCTTCCCGACCCCCTCGATCCATGCCCACACACATGTGCTTTTTTCACCGTTGAGATGGTGAGGAAGGCCATTGACAGGATGAGGACTAGGAGAGCATATGATCATGATGGCTTAGTGGCTGAGCATTTCACGCATGCCAGAGATCTACTAGCAGAGCTTCTAGCAATTACATTTAACCGTGCCATGTGTGAGGGCCTGCCTGATACTTGGAGCCTATCTACTATTGTACCTATCTTCAAGTCGGGAGACCCTATGGAGCCTGGGAATTATCGCACTATCATGATTGGACACAAATTGGCACGGTTGTACGCATCTATTCTTGAGCAGCAGCTGAGCAGATGGGCAGAGAGGGAGGGGATACGCGCAGCCGGGCAGGCACGGTTCAGGAGGGTTTTTTCTACTCTTGACCATATCTTGACACTCAGAGCCATCATTGAGGAGGGCAGATCGCATGGGAGACGGATCTATTGTAGCTTCTGGATTTCCGCAAAGCTTTTGACACAATGCCAAAAGCTAGATTGATGCGCAGATTGCAGCAGATGGGAGTACCCACATAGCTCATTTGGGGGGTAATGGCATTATACAGGTCAGTAATGGGGCATGTACGCACCTCAGAGGGTCTATCCACACCGGTTCACTCCACTATTGGGGTGAAGCAGGGCTGCCCGCTCTCTCCTACTCTATTTGGTATGTATATGGATGAGGTTTCTGACTACATTGAGAGAGATGGTGATAGAGGTGCACACTGGCAAGGACATGGATACCACTATTGTTATATGCTGATGATATTGTGTTGATCTCCAACTCTCCGGAGGGGATGCAATGTCACTTGGATGCTTTGCATAGGTTTGCCCAAGAAAGTGGTTTGTCCGTCAACCTTGGTAAAACCAAGGTCATGGTATTTAATACCACCCCACAGTGGATCAAGAGGTCAACGCCCGCATTCACATTCGTCCAGGAGACAGTGGAGTATACAGATGCTTACACTGTGGTTTTTAGTGGGCTAGTATTTCCATTGAGGAGGGCAGCAGAGACTAGATTCACCAAAGCCCATGCAGCATTGGGTAGATTGGAAAGGATGTGTTAACAGGTTCAGTTCAGAAGCCTCGGACAAAGCTCTGGCTCTTTGACACTTTGGTGGCTTCTGCATTTGCTTTATGGAGCTGAGATTTGGGGACCTTCATTGGATCATCACAGGAGGACAGGCCGTAGTGATGGATGGGGGGGCATGGAGAAGCCTCTGGTCTCTATGATCTCGTGGCTCATTAGAGCCAAGGCTTCAGTACCACGTGCTATTGTATGAGCAGAGCTAGCTGCCCCCCCACTAGTGGTTGAGGCGCTCACCAGATCTGTCTCCTTCATACACCGCATGTGGGAACTTCCCAGAGACAGATATGCCTGCCTTGCACTTGAGTCCTCTCGACAGTTAGCCATGCAGGGAGAGGGAGATACAGCATGCTGGTATGGGGAGATGACATCATGGTTTCAGGCGCATGGGTTCAGCATAGACAGATTGCTTCCCTTCCAGTAGTGTATCAAGCTGACACGAGAGAGAGAGAGAGAGAGAGAGAGAGAGAGAGAGTATGAAAATGAAATGTTATATTAATGTCTTCAAAAGGCCAAAGTGACCTATGAGACCAAAAAGTTACAATGTGGTGGATCTGATACAAAGTTAGAGTAACAAGATGACAAAATAAAATAAAATACTATGGAATCCTAAACTGCTAGGTGTGGACTAAGCAGCTAGCTGGGATAGCTAGATCACAAGAGATCCAACATCGATCGCTGGTGGATCTCATCAATCTCCTCCATGGTCAGTAGTCTGACCGGGCGTCGTGCATGTCGAGCCAAAGTGATCTGAATCCTCTGATGCAGCCTCCGTCGATGCTGTATAGTCCTCTACAGACGTGGGCGTCTGGATCTCCCCAGCTTAGTCGCTCGGTCGATCAATGTGCCTCTGGTGTGAGGCGACGAGCTCTGCTGTGGTAGTAACTCCTCCGGGTGTCCAGTGGCAGCTCTAAAGAAGTCTGTGATCTGTCTGTGAGAATGGCTAGCCTCTCCTCTCATCAGGCTCTCTCTATGTCTGCGCAGCTCGAGAAAAAACAAACCCAGGCATCTCTGATCCTCGTATCGCATGCCTCTGGAGAATGGTCCAAAGCCCTCTCTGAACAAGCAATGGAAGCGGCCTCGTATCTCGTAGTAGACGGGGCAGTGGCATGTGTAGTGCAACTCTGTCTCAGGCTCGATGTCACACAGGGGGCATGTCATGGCCTCTGCTGATACTCCGCTGTATCTCCCAGTCTCGATCCGCAGCTGTTGTGAAGACGTGCGTATCTGGCCAATAGCACATCGTATCCCGTGAGACAAGTGGGTGTCCATGTATCTGGGCCTCGTCACAAAACCATTCTCCGTAAGCTGGAGGAGATGCTCTCTGTAGAAAGCCATCTTCGTGCCCAGCTCTTGTGCTGGCTGTATCCATGTCCTCCTGGTGTCTGGCTGAGTCAAGTCCTGGCGGATGAGCTTGGTGATCTCGGACTGTGTAAGAGTCATGATTGTACTTCCTTGAGCATACAGATGTGCACCATACCCACTACAGATAGAGCTCCAACACCCCCACCCATATATCATGTATCTTGAATCCTAGCCTCCCATGACTCGCGCACTCTCCCTACCACAAGACCACATTTTTTTACTTAGTACTTTTGTCCTTCTTAGTACTTTTGTCCTTTCCCGATAGATGGAGGAAACACACATGTACGTTTGTTTTGTCTCATAGAAAAACTTCAACCTCTAATAGAGGTAAAAATATCTCTCTCTCTCTCTCTCTCTCTCTCTCTCTCTCTCTCTCTCTCTCTCTCTCTCTCTCTCTCTCTCTCTCTCTCTCTCTCTCTCTCTCTCTCTCTCTCTCAGTTCGACATGATTCCACATGAGATTATTAGAGCAAAGATGGCCGCACCCCTACTAGTAGTAGAGGCGCTCACGATATCAGTATCTTTCTTACATAGCCTATGGGAGCTACCACAAGAGCGTTACGCTTGGCTTGCTCTAAAGTCCTCTCAAAAGCTCACAACTCAGGGAGACACATCATGTTGGTATGCACAGATCGCATCATGGTTTGAGTTACATGGTTTCTCTATGGATAGGCTTCCTCCTTTTCAGTATATTCCTTGGATGCCCCCTCCCTCTCCTTGTACATAGGGAGATTAGCACAGTTACATGGATGGATGTATTCCAGCTCGACACTCAAAGGACATGGATTCAGCCGACACAGGAGCTAGGTAAAGAGATGGCTTTCTACAGAGAGCATCTTCTACAGCTCACAGAGGATCGATTTTGGATTGGACCAGCTTACATGGATTCCCACTTGTCACATGGATTACGGTGTGCTATTGGATGGATCCGCACATCATCTCATCAGCTGGTGATTGAGAGAGGCAGATTTAGAGGCATCCCAGTGGCAAAAAGACTTTGTCAGCTACGTCAGAGAGAGCCCAAGACAGAGCTTCATTACATATGCCAGTGTTCAGCCTACTATGAGACTTCCATTGCCTCTTTAGAGAGGGGTGGTTTGGGCCTCTATCTAGAGTAGTGCAATTCTACGACCAAAGATGCCTTGGTCTAGAGATACAACGACATCAAGCAGGGCTCCTGAGAGAGAGAGACACATACCCAAAGTCCATCACAGATTTTTTCATACCAGAGCACAAATGAGAGTAGCCAGATAGCGGAGATAGAGACAATATCATCGGTGGAGGCATACTAAGTGATTGAGCAGCCAAGATTGAGAGATCCAGGAGACCCAGCAGGAGAGGCTGCTCCTCCAGACGAAAGAGACTACAGCAACAGATCAGACTTATCTTGGCGAGACACAAGAGCCGTCATGTGCAGGATATTGATATCATTTGGCATCGATCCATGCGAGCATTTGATCTTTGACACCTCCCTAGATACTTACCCACCGAGTTTATCATTTTCTTTATTGTTATTTTGTACACACACTTTTACCGTTTCACATAAACTTTGTATCAGATCCACCAAGATTGTATCAATTTGGTCTCATAGGTCATTTTGGCCTTTTGAAGACGTTAATATATCATTTCATTTCTCTCTCTCTCTCTCTCTCTGAAACCGGCCCGTAGTGGGGCGGTGGGCTTTGGCTTTCACCCGAAATTCTTTACTTTAGACACACACAGAGCACTTTGCAAAGGAAACCTGCAACGGGAATTAACACTTGAATACACACACGGCTCGGAAGCTAGAATGCCCCGAGCAAACGCCGACAACCTGTAGGCCCCAAAATTGGCGCCCCTTTCGGTATTTCTTTATACTGTGAGAGGATAAATTTACAAAGTAGAGTCTTGGGAATCCTTTGTCTATATCCAACTAGATACCACTTGATTTGGCCAAATTTCGGCAGCATAACAACCCCAAAACTTGCGCGAAACCAATTCCCCTGCTGGAACTCACTTCCACTTGCATAAACCCTCTAATTCCTGCCCAAAAACAGTAAATTCAGCACGCTGTATTTACTGGTTTTTGCCCTGTTTTCAGCCCCAAACAGTCCCCTAACTGTCCTCTGCCAGTGGGGCACTATTCCCAATGGTTCTGGCGTCCATATGGCTGAAAAACAGTCAATTTACAATGCATACACAATGCTGAAAACGCACCTATACGGTGAGGTTATGACCCTCACCGGTGCCTGCTTTGGAGTAGCAGTTAGCTACCCCTGTTCCTGCTCAAGGAGGCTCTTGCCTCAGCACAAAAGCATGAAACCACACAGCTGTACATCAGTCAAATGAAGAGCCCTCTTGTGGGGCATCACACATAACTGCACGTAGGGGAGAGAGAGAGCAGTGTGTAGCGTGCAGGGCATCACTCCTAGCACCACACTGTACATGGGAGGGAAAGAAAGCACTCCATAGCTCTTAACTTGTGACAGGTTCTCAATGAAGCACCCCCCCAAGCATAAATCGAGCGTCCCCTCTTCTATACTTGACCTATAATGCATCTGTGAACAAATAGATGCAAAAAGGAGAAGATTTCCATGGCTGCCAAAACCTGCGTATCGCTAAAAACGCAGCAAAACAGCCCTGTAAACACGCATCTGATGCCTTCCAATGCTGAAAATGGGCTCCTTGAACCTAGGCAAAGTCATGGGAAGCTCAAAAATGGAGAGAAATGGCTGAAAATCAGAGCTATCAGCCTCCAAAACTGTTTCAAAAAGTCAGTTACGAGTTCTGTTTTCCCAGACTTGGCAAATTGACCAAAAAGTGCCACTTGGCACTCATGCATGCAATTTCTCCGCATTGGGCTTCTTCCTTAAAAATCTCTCAACTGGTGCATCAGTTGAATTTGCACGAGTAATAAAATGTTCCCCTGGTCATACCGAAGGTAATGACGCGAACACATTTCACGCCCCAAAATAGCAATTCCCTAATTTTTAGGAGATGCTTCCGTCGGGCCCCCATTGGTCTTCTGACCATCTATCCCCATTGGGACCGCATCCAAAAATGCAATGTGGCCCAATTGTCGGGTATTTTCTGTTAGCAGTCACACCTTGACTTTAGGCCTTTATTGAGTTCACTTCCTAGTATCCACCAACTTGCTAAGTGCGACGGGGGGTACTATATGGTCTTGCTCTGAGCCTAAACATCCTCTTACCATACAAATTCCAATGCCGACCACTACCCATCTGCGGGTGAAACTACCGTTCACATTGGCCATACAATGTCCGACCGTTTGCTTCTTCAAGAAGAGGGTCTCAAAAATAAAACAAAACCCCTTGGAAAGAAACCAACAACTAAAGTTAGCAGTTGCCACGTCCTCGTGACATAGTTAACAGTTGCCATGTCCCTCTCTCTCTCTCTCTCTCTCTCTCTCTCTCTCTCTCTCTCTCTCTCTCTCTCTCTCTCTCTCTCTCTCTCTCTCGGATATGCACATCATGCTTCTAAACGGATATGCACATCATGTACAATGCAAGCTCCCGAAGATGAAGCACATGTGACATTGGAATGCCCAAAATACGCTCACATCCAGGCTAATTTTCAACCACTTCTAAGCGGTTGATCTACCTTTGCGGACCTATTATCCAAGACAGACCCCTCCCCTACAGCTCTCGGAACATACCTCACCCGCATACTTAAGCATCAAAAGACACTCATAGGAACACAAAAAGAGAATAACACACACCACACCATACACCCCCGTGAGGGGAGACTACGTATCACTTTGAGGTCCCCTGGGTCATTTTTGGCCCCCCGCGGACGTTAATACTAAATCAAATCAAATCTCTCTCTCTCTCTCTCTCTCTCTCTCTCTCTCTCTCTCTCTCTCTCTCTCTCTCTCTCTCTCTCTCTCTCTCTCTCTCAGAAGAGGCATGGCGTTTCTTTCTCTCTCTCATAGAGACTCAGGAGAGGCATGGCGTTTCTTTCATGAGCACTCCCCTCACCGATTACTTATTCTGATGTGTGGGGTAAATATGCAACATCCTTATATACGCTCCCTAGACACACAACACTTCCAGATCCTCCTGAGCAATGCCCATCTATGAGTACCTTCTTTACCACTGAGATGGTAAAGACGGCGAATGGGTGCCTAATACAAGAGAAAGATACAATGGGTGATGAATCCATCCTCATCTGTACTCTGGAAGTCGAGATAGTATGGCTGGAATCCTCTGTTGTAGTCTCCGTCAATGCTGTGAAGTTCCTCTCCTCGGTCATGGGCGTCTTGATCTCCCTAGCTCCAATGCTCGATCAATGAGTATACCGCAGGTGTGAGCATGAGTTGAGCTTTACAGTGGTGGCTGCTCCTCTATCTATCCAGTGTTTGGTGTGAAGAAAACAGTAATCTATCTGTGGGATTGCAGATCTCCTCAGTAAACTATCTCTGTGTCTGTGTAACTCAAGCAGATACAGGCCAACACATGTCTGGTCTTGATAGCTCATGACTGTCGAGAAGGGTCCAAAGCCTTCTCTGAATAGACACTGGAAGCGACCCCATATCTCGTAATACACTCTGCACTGACATATATAATGTGTCTCCGTCTCTAGCTCTGTATGGCATAGGCGGCATATTCTGCTAGTTGTTGGTATCCCTCTGAATCTACCAGTCTCAATCTCAAGCTGGTGTCAAGATGTCTGTATCTGACTAATGGCACACTGTAACCCATGAGATAGATGTGTATCCATATAGCTGGGTCAAATCACAAAGCCATCCCTTGTGAGTTGGAGAGGATGCTCTCTATAGAAAGCCATCTTCGTGCCCAACTCTTGTGTCGGCTCTATCTATGTCCTCTTGGTGTTCAATTGGGTCACGTCGTGGCGAATGAGTCTAGTAATCTCCACCCATGTAAGAGACAACGATGGTGCATCAAGGGAGTAATGGAAGGGAGGTAAGTTGTCCATGCTGAAGCCATGTATCTCGAACCATGATGACATCTATGCATATCAGCATGATGTGTCTCCTTGTAAAGCTAATTGTCTGAAGGACTCAAGGGCCAATCTGGCATATCTGTCTCTGGTAGTATCCAATAACCTATGCATAAAGGAAACTCATCTGGTAAGCGCCTCTATCTCCATAGGGGGGGGGGGGGGGCGCTAACTCCGCTCTAATGATCTCGTGTGGCACGGAGACCTTGGCTCTAATCAGCCAAGAGATCATATTTACCAAGGGCCTCTCCATACCTCTCCACCCATCCTGACCCACAGAGGGTCCCCAAACCTGAACCCCATAGAGCATAGCTGAAGCTACCAAGGTATAAAAGAGGTAGAGCTTTGTTGAAACTGAACCTGCGAACACATCCTCTCCGATCCTCCCAAGGCCGCATACACTCTGGTTAGTCTAGTCTCTGCTGCTCTCTTCAAAGAAAATTTTGGCCCCATGAAGACTATCCCAAGATAAGTGTATACATATGTGTACTCCACAATCTCTTGACCATAAGTGAATGTAGGTTTTGATCTCCTGATTCACTGCGGTGTGGTGTTAAACACCATAACCTTGATTTTACCAAGGTTTACACACAATCCACTATCCTCCGCAAAGCTATGTAATGCATCCAAGTGTCGCTGCATACCCTCCAGTGAGTCAGAGGTCAACACAATATCGTCAGCATATAAAAACAATGGAATCCATGTCCCTGCCAACTGGGCATCTCTATCACTTTAGTATCTCTTTTTCTATACTCGGACACGGTACTAGATTCACACGTTTTTAACGGATTGGTATCATAGGTCATTTTGGCCTTTTGAAGATGTTAATATATCATTTCATTTCATCATCATCTCTCTCTCTCTCTCCTGCAGCAACATCGAGCACCCCCCCCCCCCCCCCCCGGCCGCGGCCCAAGAGCTGACCATGGACGACATAGAGGCTATACTATAGAGACCCATGAGAGAGTTTAAGGGATGATCACCATTGTCTACTTCCCCCGTTGTGCACCTCATTAGCCCTCATGTGATTGTACCCCTCCCCATATGTTATGAACTGATGTATGATGTGATGAGGATAGGCTTACATACCTACCCACTCTAGGTGCCCTGATTTATTTTGATCTTTATGTTCCCCTAGCATTGTACAAGAGTCACACATGGATGTAACCTTTTGGTCTCATAGGTCATTTTGGCCTTTTGAAGACGTAATTATTGCAATTCATTTCATTTTCATTTCTCTCTCTTACAGCTAAAGACCGATGTTGGATATCATAAGATAGGATCTTGATCCTAGCATCTCAGCCTTTCATCCCATTCCTTCTCGTTCCATTTCCCTTTAGCTCAGTTCAATTCAGTTTTTCAGTTTTCAGTTTTGTTTTGTTGTGTCAGTCTTTTACAGGCATTGTATCAGATTCACGATTTGTAAACTCTTTTGTCTCATAGGTCAATTTGGCCTTTTGAAGACGTTAATAAAGCCAATGAAAGGTACCAAGTTCTAACCAAACCAATTTCCCCAAGGCATCATTAACATGTCTCTTGTACAAATCTGCACACTCAAATATCCCATGTAATAGCTGGTCTCCATCACCGTCTACTCCTGGAGGATATCATAAATAGCCTCCCTCGTCCAAGAGATATCATGTAGTGTCTACACTCTGAATTTGATCATAGGTGATCTCTCCGGACCATGAAAAATATGTGGTCCTTTAGACACTTGTAGGAAGAACATGTCAAGACATAGTGGCCCAAATCTCAATGAAATCTCTGGGAATCGCCATGGTTTATACATGCAAGCAAATCATGGATGTCCTAACATTTGTCGGTGATGGAAAAATTGTTGAATAATCAAACACCTCAACTAACTGAGGAGACTCACTTTCCTACTCTCACCCAATAGTGCCTGCTGTAAGAGGCACCTATGACTGGATCCCCAAAGAGTCCAAAGGCTGCTATGTTGGCCTATCCTGGAGTACCTCAGGAGGATTATGAGGTGCCTCCAATTGCTGATCATGATGCTCAGTCTGTCAGTCCAGCTCTCTGAAAAATCCTGTTGCCTAAGCTGGTAACCTCTCCTCAAGAGGTCAATCTCGGGGCTGCTCTACTTCATCCAACGTCTGTCTCGCTACCCGTCTATAAACAAGGACAGGCTTTACATGTCTATCTCTGTCTCTGTGTCTGTTCACTATGTTGCTGCAAGTCAATCTGTTGCTACTTACTTTGATCCCTCTAAGCTCTATCATGTTATCCCGTAGGGTCCAACTACTGTACATAATATGCTAAATAGAACTCTGTTGCAAGGTCCATCCCCTCCTACAATTAGTCTCTTTCTGTTGTCCTCCTCTAGAGAAATCCCTCGCCAGATGCCCCGTCAAATGACATCTAAGGCACTGGTTCAATCTGCCCGTAACCACAATCCTCGGCAGTGTCACATCCCTTTCCACTCAAAGTGATAGTGTTCAGGAACTCTTTGGAAGGGGTGGTAGCCACCTTAATAGATAGCACAAATGTCAGTGTGAATTGAGCACATTGCCAAAGATAGAACCCATCTGCCTCAACATGTGCGGCAATCAAACTGTAAAGGTAGCTCTAGAAAAACAATTTTAACAAAATACTTTGAGACCTGACATCTGCCTTCAAAAGTAACTAATGTAAAATTGTATACCAAGGATGATCAGTCTAACCCCAAAAGTGTGAGGAGAGAGACCGACGACCCTAGAGCAAGCTCCTGTGATCAGAAAATAGCAATGAAAGTACCTCTGCCCAAAATACCTCTACCCAAAACGATGATGTCCTTCACTTTTCCTTCATCCACAACGGCTAGCCACTCTCGGATTTTAACCACCGAGCGTAGAAACATCTAACGCAGTCGATGAAGCCTTTGAGAGCCTCAACACAATCACCACTCTTTTGCCATAGATTCTCTGGAATGAAAAAAGATGGTGCCATAATACGAGAGAGAGTACAGCCAACCTAGATAACCTGAACTCTCTCTCTCTCTCTCTCTCTCTCTCTCTCTCTCTCTCTCTCTCTCTCTCTCTCTCTCTCTCTCTCTCTTTTTAAAACTGCCATGTCATCAAACCATATGCAAAAACCCAAGCAAAACTGACATGTCATCAGTCCATACGGGCACCATGTCAGCATTACGTCGTAGTTTGTGCCATGTTTTACGGGCCTCCATGCCAGCTCTAGCCCTCTGCTCTGCTACGATCGAGTCACATGCCATGTAATCAGTTTGTGACAACCCCCCCCCCCCCCCCCCCCCCCCCCCAAAGGAAGAGTAATCGCCCTCAATTACGTCTACGAAACCGACAGCACCAAAGATCAGTAGACACTGACTCCATGTAGACTTGCTAATGACCATCCACACAAGACAATACACTCATGAAGCATGCACATAACAATTATCAATCACATAGTTCACGATGAGCAGTCACATCTTAATCCATACCGGATCAGAAGACATTCCACATTCACATTCTCATCTTGGTCCACACTAGACTTTAAATGTCACATCAGGGATTTGTCTATCTAATCATCACATTCCCATTCTCATCTTGGTCCACATTGGATCCGTCTATCTAGTCATCACATTCACATTCTTATCTTGGTCCACACTGGACCTCAGATGTCACATTAGAAAGGCATTGGATCTGTCTATCTAGTCATCACATCCAAGCCGTGTTGACCTCTATACGGAGGGTCTCTGATACACTTAAATCATCATCAATGCGCTTGTGATTTCTTTCGAGACGTCCCTAGGCTGAATATTGTCCGTCTCAATACCCTATGACTATGCAAAGAGACTTAACCATAAAACTTCTATCGATAATTCTATTGATCAGTTGGCAAGAATGGATTGGCTCTGCACTATACAGCACGCACTGCACCAGACTCAACAACTAAACGCCTGATCTGAGCTCTACTAGGATTGCTCCTCTAGTCTAAGGGCTCAAAGACAAGATTTTTTCACCAAGGATTATCTCCCTAGTCACCTCCCTCCATCCAAACTTCGTAGAATGTACTACATCCAAAAATCTAGAAGATACTTCTCTTAACCTGTCAAATCAAGTACCTTACTACCTCAATCATCTTTCACTTTAGAGGAAAGCCCCTCTAGTCTAGGGGCTCAAAGACGATCTTTTCGCTAAGGACTATCTCCCAAGTTATCCCCTCCATCCCAGCTTCTTAGAAAAAGGCTAGTTGGCTTGCTTTTCTGGCCTCAGTTATTAAAAGAGGATGATTTTTGTGCTTGCAAGCACATGTAAATATAACTCATGATTTTTGAGTTGCTTTTGAGTGGTACTTTCTTGACTAGTAAATAAAGAAATACCATGGGCACTTGACTTGAGTGCCAATACTCTTAGGAGGATAACTATGCTTCTTCAATGTAGTCTTCAAATTTCTGTACCGTTCCAGTGTTTTAAAGTTTGTGTTTTCAAGTGGATCATTCCTCCGACAAGTTTACAGTGGTATCACAACTGAGCTTTGTTCTTGTTCTCGCAAGGGGGGCATTAATTACGGTGTACGGACAGTAGTGACCTGGCTCAATTTCATGTTGGATTGCTTTACCAGCCCGAGTTACTAAGAGCAGATGTTTTTTGTGCTTTTAAGCACATGTAAACATAACTAATGATTTTTGAGTTTCTTTTGAAGGCCAAATGCCTATCAATTAAGGCCAGGTGCAAGTCCTGAAACATAGATACAAAGCGTGTGGTCGCAGAAGAACATTTGTACTCTCTCGGATTAATAAAAAACAACATACGACCAACTGCGCTCAAAGTGAGGACCAATACTCTCTGGAGGGGAACTACGCCTCTTCCATGTCAACTTCAAATTTGCAAGTGTGATTGATAATGTTCAGTTCGAGTGTAGCTGTCACAGTTTGTGTGTTCAAGTGGATCATCCGTCCGGCGGGTGATTACATTCTATAATCACATCGTTGCACGCCCTTATTCAGCTTGTGCTTTTTAACCTTTACTTCTACCTTGGAAGGAAACTGTGCATTATGAAAGGATTAGGGGGGATTAGCAAGTGTGACATTCATCTTGGCATAATTAATTAGAGCACTAACTATTACATTAATTACTCAATGCAAAAGAGAGAGAGAGAGAGAGAGAGAGAGAGAGAGAGAGAGAGAGAGAGAGAGAGAGAGAGAGAGAAATGAAATGAAATGAAATGTTATATTAACGTCTTCAAAAGGCCAAAGTGACCTATGAGACCAGAAAGTTACAATGCGGTGTATCTAATACAAAGTCAAGATAACAAAAGAAATTAAACTAGGATAACAAAATATAAATACTACGGAGTCCTAAGCTAAGCTGATAGGTGTAAAAGGTGAAAGGCGTGAAATGTGTGAACTAAGCAGTACAATGTGTAGACAAAATGGGAGGGAAGTAGAGATCCATCTTCATCTGCACTCTGGACGACGAAAAAGTATGGCTCGAATCCTTTGCTGTAGCCTCCTTCGAAACTGTGTAGCTCCTCTTCTCCATCGGGTTCGTCTAGATCTCCCTAGCTCCAATGCTCGGTCTATGAGAATGCCAGTAGTGCGGGCGACCTCTCCACTGTTGGCTGCTCCTCTGTCTGTTCTTCTGGGTGTACATTATCTAGTGTAAAGAAATCTGTGATCTGTCTCTAGGGTTGTCTCTCTTCGGCTCTCCTCGGTAAAGTTTCTCTATGCCTGTGTAACTCAAGTAGATATAGCCCAAGACATCTCTGATCCTCATAACTCATGACCCTAGATAGAGGCCCAAAACCTTCTCTGAATAGACAATGAAAACGGCCTCGTATCTCATAGTACACTGTGCAGTGACATATGTAATGTACCTCTGTCTCTGGCTCTAGATGGCACAAGCGGCATATCCTGCTATCTGTTGGTGTCCCTCTGAATCTGCCAGTCTCAATCTCGAGCTGATGTGAGGACGTGCGTATCTGGCCAATGGCACAACACAAACCATGAGAAAGATGTGTGTTCATATAGCTAGGTCGAATCACAAACCCATCCCCCGTGAGGTGGAGAAGATGCTCTCTATAGAAAGCCATCTTTATGCCCAACTCCTGTATCGGCTCTATCCATGTCCTCCTCGTGTCCAGCTGGATCAGATCCTGACAAATGAGTCTAATCTCTACCCGCGTCAAAGACCTCAAGGGTGCCTGGAGAGAGAGAGAGAGAGAGAGAGAGAGAGAGAGAGAGAGAGAGAGAGAGAGAGAGAGAAATGAAATGTTATATTATACATCTTCAAAAGGCCAAAATGACCTATGAGACCAAACTAATACAATCCTAGTGGATTTAATCCAATGTCTGGGTACAAAAATAAAAATAAAGTAAAGTGAAAGACTAAAATCATCATCATCATCATCAATGTCCAAGGATGCCCGGCATCGGGCGTTGTCCGAGAAAGTATTGCATCAATCGCTGAAGAAATTCATCAACGTCCACCTCTGTAAATAGTAATACTGGGCGTCTCCCATGTCATGCTAGAATAGTCCTAATCCTCTAATGGAGCCTCCGCCGATGTTGTAGTCGCCCTCATAGACGTGGGCGTCTAGCTCTCCCAAGCTACATCGCTCTGTCAACTAATATACCTTTGGTATAAGTGGGCTCTGAAGTCTGCTATGAAGCATGTTTATCTGGATACTGAGTCCCTGCTCTAAAGAAGTCAGTGATCTCCCTTTGTGAACGTCTCCCACTTCCTGATCTCCTCATGAGTCTGTGCAACTCTAGCAAAAACAACCTAAGCCAACGGTCCAAAGCTCTCTCTAAATAGACAGTGAGAGCGGTCTCGTATCTCACAGTATACCGGATAATGACAAATGTGGTGTAACTCTGTCTTTGGCTCTATATGACACAACTGGCATATCCTTAACTCTGTTGGTATTCTCCTAAATCATTTAACCACTAGCACATTAAATCCCATAGATAAATGAGTGTCCATATAGGCCTGTCTAATCACATATCCATCCTCTATTAGTTGGAGAAGATGCTCTCTATAGAAAGCCATCTTCGTGCCTAACTCCTGCATCGGTTGTATCCATGTGCTTCTGGTATCTAGCTGAATCAAATCCTGACGTATGAGTCTAGTGATCTTTGTCTGTGTGAGAGATAGGCAGGGTGCATCCAAGGAGTACTTGAATGGAGGCAGTCTATCCATGTTGCAGCCATGTGACTGAAACCATGATGTCATCTGCCCATACCAGCATGTTGTGTCCCCCTGTAGCACTAGCTGTCGGGACGACTCAAGGCATAGTTACCAGGAACAGGAAATCGGAACGGGGAACGGGGAACGGCAACATGCATGAAATGCCATTCTTTGTTTCGGATACTCATGTTTGAAACAAGAAACGGGGATCCGGAACTAATTCGAGATGTGAGCGGGGAACGGGGACCTGGAAATGGCCATTTCCTATAGCTATGACTCAAGGGATAGCCGATCGTATCTGTCTCTGGGGAGGTCCCATAAATTATACATGAAGGAAATTGATTTAGTAAGGGCTTCGACTACGAGAGGGGGGGCAGCTAACTCGGCCCGAATAATCTCATGTGGCATTGAGGCCTTAGCCCAAATCAGCCGAGAGATCATAGGACTAGAGGCCTCTCCATACATCTCCATCCATCAGTGCTACCAGATCTACCATGGTGATCCACTAAGGGTCCCCAAATCTGTTGAACCCCATAAAGCATAGCTGAAGCCACTATAGTGTCAAAAGGCCACAACTTTGTTCGAGGTTCCTAAGACTGAACCTAAGAACACATCTTCTCCAATCCTCCCAAGGCTGCATAAGCTCTCGTCAATCTAGTCTCTGCTGCTTCGTCAATGAAAACACCGGTCCACTGAAGACTACCCCAGGATAGTTGTATGCATCTATATACTTCACCGTCTCTTGGCCGGATGTAAAAATGGGTCTAAAAATGGGTGCTGACCTCCTAACCCAGTATGGTGTGGTGTTAAACACCATAACCTTGGTTTTCCCCAAGTTAACAAACAATCCACTATCATGGGCAAATGTGTACAAAGCATCTCAATGACGCTGCATCCCCTCTGGGGAGTCAGAAATCAACACAATATCATCAGCATATAACAATAGTGGAATCCATGTCCCTACCAATTGTGCTTCTCTATCACCATCCCTCTCATTCTAGTCAGTAGCCTCATCCATATGCATGCCAAAGAGAGAGAGAGAGAGAGAGAGAGAGAGAGAGAAGAAGAAGAAGAAGAAGAAGAGAAGAGAAATTTTAACATTGTAGGAAACCATCCCAAGAGACCTTAAAGATCTATCCGACGAGGAGAGTTGAACTCAAGACCTCTTAAAAACTTAAATGGCATAACCAATCTACCACACTTGGGTGATAGATTAGAGAGTGGATTCAAAAGACAACTTGATTAATGATAAACTAAGAACATGATTAAAGTATACAAGAAATGGCTACTCATATAGTAGCTGCAAGTGGCTAGATGCACCTCTCAAGGGTCACATAGGTATCTTTCCCAAGGGTCAAGGGACAACTCCTAAAAGGCAAGACTGGCTCCATAGATTGTCGAAAGCTTGGCTGACTAGGATACCTTTTTGGACTCTTGTACAACTCATTTGCCATGTGTGCTAGGCCATGTGTCCTCACATGCTTACATGATGACTAGATTGTTGACTATAGAAGAGGTGATTCTCACACGCCAGTTGTAGGTGTAGGTCAAAGGCCATATTCCCAACAAACCTCCCCTTGGACTTTGGATTAGACTAGTGACCAACTACAAAGAACACAAAGACTAGACCACACAGGTTATAATGACTCAATGCACTATGGTGCCACGAAGGCCAAAGACACCTCCCTTCGAACGCGAGTCTTTAAGGACCAAGTTGTCCACACACACTTGTCCTCAAAGATGATTTCAAGAATGAGGCTAGGGTTCACCCATATTTCACCTACAAACTGTCACTGCCACTCACAAAGCTCCCCACTCTGCCAAGTCTTGGGACTCTGGCTTCACGTTCATCCCTTCTATAGTGCTTCTCTATGGATGCTACTGCTTCTGCTTCTATACTTGGAAGAGGGATGTCCATCTTTCCACAGTGTATACTTTGTTTGGATCTCCAGCAACTCAATTGTAAAATGTCTAGGATTTCTACATTCGTAGCATTTCTTGATACCTTTATTGAATGAAAAACTAGATGCACGGCTAGGAAATTGATAGCTAGATGCAATGCAGGGTGATGGTGCTCCTCCTTTTGAAGTTGGATATTTTTTTTCTCTCAAAGTGCTAGATGGAAAGGTCTTACCACTTGAAGACTCTTCAAGGGTAGTGCCTATCTCCTCACATAAGCACAATGCTATGTCATCTCGATACATGAGATTTTGGGCATACATTGCAATATAATTGTGCTCGGAGTGCAGCATTTAAGCTTTGAATTACAATAATTTAGAGAGAGAAAAGATTCTTTTGAAGCTCAAAAACCTAAAGTTTTGATTGCTTTGAAGTTTAAAGTGCTTGAAAGGCCACTGCTTGAAATTCGAGAGATCCTTCTTTGAATTCTTAACTTCGATACCTCTTTGGACTTGTCTCGAAGCTCGAAGTCAAGATACTTGAAGCCTTTGATGCTAGGTTGTTTCCTTTTTGAAACTTGGAAAAGATTTTAAGTTCCACTTAACTGTGAAGGCACCCTTAATCGAGCGAACTAAGTTTTCTATGTGTAGCGCGGATAGTGTGTCGTGCTCTCTACAGTGGGTGCTCCCTAGTGCAATGTGCATGACATCTCACTCCAAACAAAATGAAAACACAGGAAACAATAGATAAAAGCAAAACAACACAGAGACACAGCAACAGACCAAAACATATGGAGTGGACTATCTCAAAGGAGCCGATATAGACTCTGCAGTGGCAGCACACTCAACTCCAGCCCGGAACTCACGGGTACAATGGAGGTGTCGAGGCTCAGATGTGCAGGGATGGTGCAGACGTGCTGTGTGCATATACTCACTCCTCTAGACGACGACATTGGACCATATATGAAGAAGATGATCGTGATGACCCAACAGCTACTACTCATATGTGCCACCACAAAGAGCCACCAACGGCTCATAAATGTCAGTCATCTAAGTCTATCTCCAGAGAGTCTGTCCGGTGTGAACTAGACCATACCAACTGTACTAATTGTGTGTCCTGTGAAAGTGACACTATAGCCTGCGATAGGTTGCCCACCACAAGACTGCTCACCATCCCGGTGAGATATAGTGAATCTAGAGAGAGCATTAAAAAAATGCAGTATACTAAGTGATGTTTGGAGAAGATTTTTTGAGTTCCCCAGAAGAAGTACCAATGAAGCAATGTCGATATTTGCAAGATATACTGAAGAAGTAATGACCCCGGTGCAATGAGGTAAGCTGACCAGAAAGTAGAAACAAAAGACTTAAGACTATCAAGATTAACAAATCCCACAAAGCACCCGAAGTGGAGGAATTTGCAGTTAGTTGCAGTTGGCTAGACGGGAAGGAGTAGGTAGGGGAGGGGAGAGGGGATAAGCCCGAGATTCTATTGATCCAGAAGAGCTCAAAGTGTACATGATCAATGTAGTGCGGATTGTCGAATCGATCTAACCTCTTTGATTTAGCATTTGCGCCAGCTATCACTCCAAGAGCAGCAAAAGGCCTTGCCCACAATCTGGCCACCCAAAAATAGTCCCAACAGCTAAACTTACAACAAACATCCAATAGAAGGAAAGCCACCTAGGGATACCCGAATCTGCTTGCTCGGAGAAGTAGTAAACAGTGAGGTGCTGGGGAGGGAGGGAGGGGTGGGCAGGGGCGAGGGCTGGTGAGGGGGGGGGGGAGGGTGAGTGGGCAGGGGAGAGGGTGAGTAGGGGGTGTGAGGGGGAGGGTAGGGGCGAGGGGTGGGTAGGGGGGGCGAGGGCTGGTGAGGGTGGGCGAGGGGAAGGGACTAGGGGCGAGGGGTGGGTAGGGAGAGCGAGAGCAGTATAGGGGGGGACGAGGGGTGGGTAGGGGGGCGAGAGCAATAGAGGGAGAGGGGCGAGGGGTGGGTAGGGGCGAGATCAGGATAGGGGGCGAGGGTGGGTGAGTGTGAGGGGGAGGGTAGGGTCGAGGGGATAGGGGGTAGATGGGGGCGAGAGTGTGTGAGGGGGTGAGTAGGGGCAAGGGGATAGCAGTCAGCAAACATTCATCTTCAATGCAAGGTATAGCCGGAAGAGTTCGTGTTCCACTGTAGATGAATTTCATAGTCCACCGGCTGAAAGAGGAGATGCTACAGAGCGCAGCAGTTGATGGAGAGCATGAGGAGGTATCATGAGCAAGACAGCTATCATGAGCAAGGAATTCATCAAGCATGATAGGCTTTGTGAAGGGAGTTCGCTAGACACAGAGGAGAGCTTTGTTCTGGTCGGAGAAGCAGACACCAATTGGGCTGATGTTTGAGGGGGGTTGAACTCCTGTAGAGGAGATTTCTTCCCGCTTCTATGATTCTTCATAGGGGCACCCAATTCAAAGGCTTCCACCAAGGGCACATCAGGAGTAGCTTTTATGACCTTTAACCTTTGAGCTGGCTCAGGTGGCTCATTAGGTTTAGTTACTGTGGAAACATTGGAAGAGGGTGTACTTTCAGGCAAAGAGTGAATAGAGACTCCATAATAGGGCATAGATTTGGTAGCGTCCAACCACTCCAACAGATCCTCGTCTAACCCGTCAGGTGGAGTAGGCTGTTCCGATTCAAGGCTGGTTGCTAGGAACAAAGAACTATATTGCACGACGGGATCCATGCCTCCTTCTAGGCGAATGAGATGTCCTGACACATGCTCTGCACCCCTCTCATGCCCTGTAGTTGGACAGCCTGCACCTCCTCTGACAAACCTGTGAACTCTAGCCAGTCACCTAGAGAGCGCGCTGGACCTGCTGCCATGGGACTCCAAGAAACATGAGGCCGACTCCCAACCAAGTGGCCTCTCTGAGTGCTAACCATGGGGTTCCAGACGAGGGGCTGCCGTAGGCGCTCCTCCGTGCACGTCGGCTGTCTCTGCTCTAGGCCACGCCGTAAGAGCTCCCAAGATCGAAGCAAACTCACAGCGAATCGGTCCTCCAGTCTCCTGCTCAAACCAACTCGGCGCAACTCTGTAAAGATCCATCTGGTCGAAGGTTGCCAAGGGCCTCCTGACTGAGGCACCCTGGAACGAAGCCTCTGCAGCAAGAACTCCTTCCAGGGCTCCTCGCCTGGAAGAAGTCCTCTGACGACGAACTTCCCAAGAAGGGCTCTGCTCTGCTGTGCTGGATGAATGATCCCAAGCCCTCCCTAAGAAGAGGGAAGTGTGATGACCGACCAAGCCACCTTGGCTCGGGCAATCTGAGTGTCGCGACCTGACCAAAGGAAGTTCCTGATCAGCCTCTCTACCTGGCTGATACAAGAACTCGAGAAGATCCAGCACGAAGTGATGTACCACATAGTCGCCAACAACACCTGGTTGGCAACTACTACTCTACCAGCCAGCGAAAGTCGTGCTGAGCTCCAATGTAGCAGCTTTCTCCTGATGGAAAGGAGAAGAGGAGCAATCTGCTGCTCGGGGGACAAGTCCAAACCAACCTGACAACCCAAGTACCGAACTGCAGTCCCTGGAGGAATCCACCTGAAACCCTCTCCTGGCATCCAATCTGACACAGAAGCACTGCCAACCGAGAAAGCCACTGTCTTTCTCCAGTTGATCAGTGCGCCCGATGCACAGCAGAAGGTCTCCAAAGCCTGCTCACATCTGTGTAAATTGGCCTCCTGGCCCTCTAAGTACAAGGCTGAGTCGTCGGCAAACTCAGCGTCCAGAAGCTCATCTCCCCTTATAGGGAGTGCTAAGCCCCTCAGACCAACCTGCTGTGACACCAAAAATCTGCTCATCGCCTCCGCATAGAACAGAAAGAGAAAGGGGGCAAGAGGGCAACCCTGTCTGACCGATCGTGTGAGCATGAAGCGCTCACCTCTACCTCCTGCCAAAAGCACCTGACTGTGAGCCTGTCTGTACAAAGCTGACACCCCTCTGATCCAAGCATCTGAGAAGCCCATCCTGCGTAGCGTGCCCTCTAAAAAGTCCCAGTCAACTCTGTCGTATGCCTTCTCAAAATCGAGAAGAAGAATCACAAGGTCCTCCCCACGGAGTCGTGCCAGGGCAGAAGCCTCCCAGAAAGTGAAGATGTTGTCAAGGATACTGCGTTCCTTGACAAAACCTGTCTGAGTCCCATGTATAAGGCTCTCCAAAAGTGGTTGAATCCTCAAACTCAGAGCCTTGGCAAGAATTTTGTAGGCTGAGTTGAGGATGGTGATGGGGCGCCACTGTCGAATCTCATCCAAGGAGCCACCCTCCTTTGGAATGAGGTAAATCAGGCCCTCACTCATGCTATCCGGCATCACTTCTGTGTGCAGAATGTACTGAAAGGCACTACAGAGATCTGGGCCAAGCAAGTCCCAGTACTCCAAGAAGAAGTTGGGAGTCAGCCCATCCTCGCCTGGACAACTACCACGAGGGAGGGCCCTAACAGCCGTGTGTAGCTCCTCAAGCTGAAGAGGTATCTCTAGCCTCTAGCGCATCTCCTCAGTCACAAGACAAGGCATCTGTGCCCAAACCTGCTCCCTGCATGCATCCTGTCTCTCTGACTGGGGCTCAGCCGACAGTAACTCACGGTAAAAGTCAGTAGCAACTGCACGCATATCCTCGGGCTCACAAACAACTAACCCATCGGGTCTCCTCAACTGATTGACCTTGGCATGCGAGTGTCGAGGTCCCACTGTCTCAAAAAAAGCACCTGTCACTCTGTCACCCACCTGAGTCCTTTGAGATGCCTGTCGGTGAAAGGCAAACTCATGGCGCCTCTCCTCTGTGCAAGCAAGCTCCTGTCGAGCCAGCTGTAACTGCTCCTCCAACCATGGACTGTCTGGATGCTACTCTTGCATCCTCTGTAGTGAAGCAATGCCTTGTCTGAGACGCTGCTCCTCCTCTCTCGCTGCAGCCCGTCGAGCCAGAGACTCCTGGAGAAAAAAGTGGCTAAGCTGAGCTAGGCCTAAGACCACTCTGTCTGCAGGTAGAGCCTGGCTGTCCATGCCCTCTGTCCAGAGAGCCTCTACCCTCTCTCAGAGTGCTGAGTCCAACAAGACCCGCTCTGGGATGCGAAGCATCGTGCTCCCACTCCTCTGCCTGTCTGCCACTGTGAGGATCATTGGTGCATGGTCCGAGAAGGATGTCCCTGCCAGGATGCCCATTGATCCCCCCAAGTCACTAAAGTGGTCACTAGTGTAGAAGCGATCTATGCGCGATAGATTCACTCCTCCCACTCTGCGGTCCGATCTAGAGAAGGCAAGACTCTCTGGAGGCCTCACAAAGACAGAATGCTGCCATGTATCCGAGACCCTCAAAGTCATACACAACCTCTCCCAAGCTGCTAACTCGACTCCATGCACAGTAGCATGGCTGCCTCCGATCCTGTCAGAAGGGTCCTCCAACATGTTGAAGTCCCCTCCTACACACCAATGGTCAACCTGTGGCAAAGACTCAACAATCTGTGACCAAAACTCTGCACGAGCACTCGCCACATTGGGCGCATAGATGTTCAGGAAGCCCACAAGGCCACCCTGAACCTGCATAGTAATCCACTAAGCCCTGCCTGGCACAATAATCCCTCTGCCCACAATGGCCTGCTGCAATCGGTCCGCAATAGTCATACATACCCCACCCTGGATGCCTCCAGGTCCAAAAGCAGCTGACCAAAAGGTATCATAACGTCCACGCAAAATCTGACCACATCGCCGAATGCGGCTCTCAGACAAATGGTACTCCTGAAGCATAAGGAGATCAATCTCTCCTCCCACAAGGCAACGCTGAAGCTCCTGACGCAATCGGCCCCGCTGTCGCTGAAACTGGGGCCCACCTAGTCCCTGCACGTTCCACGAGACGATCCTCATGGGGAGCGAGAGAGAACAGATGCTGCCGCAGCAGCAAGACGGGCTATCTTCGAGGCTGGCTTGGATGGGGAGTAATCCGCATCCGAGCGTCCTCTAGATAGGCGAGACTACAGTGAGTGCCTGGCCTAAGCCCAAGCAGAGCGAGCCGTGCGTAAAGCAACCTCCTCAGTCTAGGAGTCCTCATGAATGTATACATAGCAAGGCAAACACTGCGTATCAGCAAAAAAGTACACCACAATGTGCCTACATCCTGCTGAGTCTGGGGGTGTCACCGCAAACTTGGCCAGTGGCCACAAAGTCTGCAGCAAATCTGTAACTCCAAGTTCTCCCATGTGGTGAGAGAACTCGAGAACCTGTGTATGCAACCATCCCACCACTGAGTCGAGGGACCACTCTGTCTCGGTCCTACCACAGAGGGGGAAGGAGAAACCAATTGCTGAGTCCAAGGCCTCTGTCCCCCTAGCGGCGAGGAACAAAGCGTGGACCCTGAAGCAGGCTGCCTCGTGGTCTGCTGCGGAATCGCCGAGAAAGCGAGTGAACCCGTAATCGAAGAAATCCTAGCGGCGTCGGAGGTCAATGCTCGTCAAACCACGAGGGATAGCTGCAAGGGAAGATGTCTGAATCTGCAGAGGGGGCCGCAAGAAGGGCTGACCCTCTCTCGCTAGGCGACTCGTGGCAAAGGCGCTGCCAAGAGATCTCCTAGCCGCCGGCGAGGGACCAGTCTCCTGAGTCGACTGTGGTACTGAAGCAGGAGGAGGGGGAGAAGGAGTTGGGGGGGGGGGGGGGGGGGGGGGGGCGGCGGAGGAGAAGAGAAGCGGGGTGGGGCGACAGAGACAGGGGGGCGAGGTGGGGAGTGGGCGGGAGCAGAGGGTGGGGGAGGGGATGAGGAGGAGGAGGGGAAATCTGAAGGTGGGGCGGCTAGCGAGGGTGAAGCGAAGGTGGAGGCTTGCGTAGGGGGCTCCTCCTGCTCAAGAGGACCAAAGCGGTTCCCCGTGGGAACCCACTGCTGTTGAGTAGGCACCTAAGTGCCGGGCTGTCGTTGTGGCCCCTGGCGTCGACGACCACAGGCCTGCTGCCACCCCTCCTCCGCTGGAGCCCCAGGCTCGGAGGGTGGCTCTGAATCTGTGCGCTGTGCCGCTCGCTGTGGCTGCGGCCCAGCCTTGGCAGGCTGGGGCTGAGGCTGAGGTGCAGGTTGTGGCCTCCTCTGTGGACAGGCCTTCGCTAGGTGGCCCATCTGTCTGCAAATGAAGCACTGGTTCGGGAGACCCGAGTACTCCACACTCTGTCTAAACCAACCCCCACTCACCCGAGGCAGAAGGATGACCTTCGGGAGCGTGTGGGTATCTCTAACCAAAACTCAAACTGAAGGGATGCTAGCCGCCTTGGCAGCTACTGATGTTGCCGTACGAGGTGTCTCCAGGACAGTCCCGATGGCGGAGCCAATCCTGGAGAGAAGTGGAAGGTACTCCCTCCGTAAACCCGGAAAGCAAACTGAGATGGGGATGTCTGCCTCCTCTACTAGCACATCCGAAGTCGGGTCAAAACCATGTCGCCACTGTCGAAAGTGGGCGCGTGATGCTCGGATGGCCAGTGGACTCATAGCTATGACCTTGGAGGCCATCTCGGAAGTCTCGAACTCAATCTTGTAGTAACCCCGTCCGAGAATCTGGACATCCAAGATCTTGCCCACCTCTGCGAGAAGGCGGGCCTGGAGAAGGTCTCGCAGCTCTCCTCTGCTAGGACGGGTGCCGAGAACCTTGCAGATGACAGAAGTCGCCTGCAAGCGTTCTACCTCTGCGGCAAGGCTCGCTTGCTCTGTCGGCGAAAGAGCAAGTCGAATGGTGGGCTCAGCGGGGTCGGGCAAGGGGGCTTCAGGCGAGTCCCTCTGTGGCGGAGCTGGAGCCTCCATCTGTGTCTACTGCTGAGTCGAAGAAGCGGGCGGTGAAGAAAATCTGCAACCGAGTACGCCGAGCACTTGTCCGAAGAAGAAGTGTTGCAGAGCCAGGTGCAGAAGACCTTCGGGAGCGATGAGGATGGGGGGGGCGGGGATGGGGGGACGGATAAAGCGGCGAGCGAGAGTTCAAAAGGCTGCGGGGGGCCCGGGGGGGCAAGGAGGGAGAAAAGGCCAGGGAATGGGGGGCAGCGGACGGGCTTGGGGGCAGCTAGGGGGAGGGCGGCGGGCAGCAGAGGGCAAGGGTGGCGGGCTGGGATGGACGAGGGGGGCAGCGAGAGGGCGAGGGAGGCAGCGCGAGGGCGAGAGAGGAGGGGGGGGGGGGGGGGGGGGTGAGGGGCAGTGATGGCGCAAGGGGGGGGGGGGGGGAGCGTGCAGCAGCAGCGAGCGTCAGAACTCCGAGTCTGTGGGCTTCACATCTTTTTGTTGTTGGAAAAACAAATTCATGCCACAATCATACCAACCACTGCTTTTCTATCCTGCTCTATGTCTTCCGCAAAGCTACTTTTTGTCAACTTCCTCTTCCTCGGCTTGTTCCAATTCTACTCCCTTAACTTCTTCCGTTTCTTCTTCCACTTCCTCCTCGTCTTGATGTCTGAGAGGTGCTGCTTCCATATCAGCTTTCTGCAATTCTGAACCGCATTAGTTTGAGAAGAACACTCGACTGGAGCTTTAATACCCATTAAACCGATAATTCACCTGACAATGGGGTGAATCACCACAACAACACTAAATTGAACTAAAAACACAAAACTGAACTTGAAATAACACTATAGACAAGACCCACAGAGTGCCGACCTGGTGGTATTTCTTTATCTTATTAATGAACTGTCGAGGTTCCAACTGTTCTGTGTGAGCCCCCTCAGCTAATGGCATCCTCGCCTCTCTTTTCTAGGAATTTGGCCCCAAAAGCAACTTACAAATCTACGGCACACAAAACATTTGCTGTCACAATAATTGGTGCCAAAACTATCCCACGATAATAGTCCACAAAGAAATTTTCACATCAGTTCTTATAGATGCCTGGATTTTATGCCATGCAAACTCTGGCCCTCCTTTCTGCTACAACCGGTCCTCCGTACGGTGGTCACATGCCATGTCATCATTTTGTGACATGTTTTATCCCTCATATCTAAGCTAAAAGGTCATTGCATGGGTGCTGCTTTGCTTTGTTCGTGTTCAGCTCAAAGAGAGACTTTGCTTCATTGGCTATGGAAATAGCTCAAGCTTGGGCCATAATCTATCGCATCACCTCTATATTGTTGTTTTCTGTTATAGCAGATTTGGCAAAACATTTTAGATGTCTGGTATGCCCCTTTTGGCAGTTGCAATCTTTTGTGTTCACTATCGGCTTTACGAACCATTCGGGAATTCAGAACCGGGGGCTTTTTCTTCAGTAGAGCCCTAATGCCTTTCCTTTCTTTCACAGCTCCCTTAAGCAAACTCTCCATTTTGTACATGACAGAAAGCAGATTTTTTTGCAAACTTATGAGCTTTTTCTGGACTGTTGTTAGCTATCTATTGATTCTTGGATCCTACTCCACCGTGAAATATGTGCTCAATCTAGACATTTTACGTGATACCTTTTTCTGTGTTTTCCCTCACACTGAGATTTTGCACAAACAATAAAGTCATGCTTCTACAAAAAGATGCATGTGCGTGCCCACGTTGTCGTAGACCCAGCTACACTTCATGGTAGATTTGAAGAGCGATATTCTCAGAAAGGTAATTTCTCCGATCTGTTGGCAGGATAAACCGATAAATGGACTTACCAACATCACCACTGGCAAGAAGATACTACTGGACAGAGGACTGCCAGCTGAAGCATACCACTACTGGACTGGTGTTGGGGCGTTGATTGGATTCATCATTATTTTCAACATCCTCTTAACACTGGCATTATCGCGACTTCCAGGCAAGTGAAACAGACTTCTACTACTCCAGTTGCAATTGCAATAGCTGACCAATAGTAACACATCCAGAGTGCTTCTGCAGCACCAAAAAGGTCCAGGCACGCAGTTTTGAAAGGAAAAACGGATGGCATGCAAGGTGACAAGGATAAAGGGGAAGTTTCATTACTCGCATTTCAGCAAAAATTTTCCCCGCTCAAGGGCTGTGCAGACTCAGTGCCTTCTTTTGATGAAGACATGGACTGTAAGTATGCCACTTTGATTACTCGAGAAATATTTTCCATAACTCAAACTGTGATCACCCTCCAACACCATTAAAACCATCCTGCAATGATCAACTCGCTGCACTGTCTGGCATCCTGCACTAAGTTGTGGTCAATGCAGCCCGAATCAAGTTTAAGTCCTGAAGGGTCAACTATTTGCATTCACAGATTTCAAAAGAAAACTCAATTAGCATGAACCTTTTTCACAAATTTCAAGCTCGATCAGCATAAATGTTCTTAACTTACATTGTACGTCGAATCTGCAGATGATCAAGCTCAATTGCATTGCATGGAAACGGGGACCATGTCACATTTTGGCAAATTTGATTCTGAGGATCTTCAAAGAGACACAGTGAACCAAGGAATGTCCCTTCCCTTCACTCCCCTTTCTATCTCTTTTGAAAATGTCCAATACTTTGTAGACATGCCTGAGGTAAGTATCTTACAGCAGCACTTCTAATGCAACTTCTGTCTCTGCACAATTCGTGACAAAATCCCCTGGCTTGAATGCAAAAACACAGGGAATGATGGCTCATGGAGTTCAAGAAAAAACCCTACAATTGCTGCGAGGAGTGACAGGGTCTTTTCGGCCTGGAGTACTGACTGCATTGATGGGAGTAAGTGGAGCTGGAAAGACAACTCTGATGGATGTACTTGCTGGAAGGAAAACGGGGGGCTACATAGAAGGGGACATTCGAATCTCAGGCTATCCCAAAGTGCAAACAACATTTGCTAGAGTCTCTGGCTATTGCGAACAAACTGATATACACTCCCCTCAAATGACCGTAAGAGAGTCACTGATATATTCGGCTTGGCTTCGCCTATCACCTGGCATCCACAATATTGTGAGATGGGTAAGAGGATTCAAGATTATTCTGCATGCACAATTCTTGATGTCAACACATGGGTTGGTTAGTCTGGTTTTCCTGACTTGCTGAGGATGTGCTACATGTACAAAGAGGTTTACTCTGCATTAATGGGACTGGATGTGTAAAATTGATAGTGATTATTTGCGCATACCATGAAAAGGCTTGTCCCTTGAAATCCTTAAAGAAACCCACTGTTCAAAAATAAACCCCAACAATCCGGGCCCTGAATTTTTGCTGTTGCAATTGATCTGAAGTCATTAATAATGATGTCTTGCAGGCCTTTGTCGATGAGGTTATGGAGCTAGTTGAATTGGACAACCTCAGTGATGCCTTGGTGGGACTTCCAGGGATTAGCGGGCTCTCCACTGAGCAGCGCAAGAGGCTCACCATTGCTGTAGAGCTTGTGGCAAACCCTTCCATCATTTTCATGGATGAGCCCACTTCAGGTCTTGATGCCAGAGCTGCTGCCATTGTTATGCGTGCTGTGAAAAACATTGTGAAGACAGGACGAACCATAGTTTGTACAATACATCAGCCGAGTATCGAAATCTTTGAAGCTTTTGATGAGGTAAATCACACAGATTTCAGCCTTTTCCATCACCCTCTTTTCTGCTGATTCCATTTCATTTCACCTTCCAGCTATTACTAATGAAACGGGGCGGTCAAGTTATATATGCAGGACCTCTTGGAAGGCACTGTCAAAATGTAATTGAGTACTTCGAGGTAATTCCTGGACCTCTCTCTCTCTCTCTCTCTCTCTCTCTCTCTCTCTCTCTCTCTCTCTCTCTCTCTCTCTCTCTCTCTGTGTGGATACAGGCGACACAGGAGTTGGGCATGAAGATGGCCTTCTACAGAGAGCATCTTCTCCAACTCACGGAGGATGGCTTTGTGACTAGGCCACCATACATGGATACACACTTATCTCATGGGATAAGATGCGCTATTGGACAGATACGCACATCCTCACATCAGCTCCAGATCGAGACTGGCCGATTCCGAGGGGTGCCGGCAGGAGCCAGGATATGTCACCTATGTAACTTAGAGCCAGAGACAGAACTGCACTACACATGCCACTACCCGGCATACTATGAGATACGCGGACGCTTCCACTGCTTGTTCAGAGAAGGGTTCGGACCTTTTTCTAGAGTCATGAGATACAAGGATCAGAAGTGTCTCGGATTGTTCCTGCTAGAGCTGCGCAGACTTAGGGAGAACTTGCTGAGGACATCAGGGAAAAGACAGTCTCAGAGACGAATCACAGAGTTCTTTACACCAGACAGAGGAGAGCATACGGAGCAGCCATTACAGCCTACTCATACTAGAGGTACACTGCTTGACAGAGCCACTGAACTTGGCAGATCCAGACGTCCACGACCTCAGGGGGTCTCCCACTACCTACGAAGGTTGCAACAGAAGATACGGATCACTCTAGCTCGACATGCAAGACGCCCAACCAGAGTTCTGACCATGGAGGAAGTCCATGAGATCCGACAGCGAACGATGAGAGATTTCATCTGAACCCACAAACCCCCCCCCCCCCCCCCCCCCCCCCCGCCCCCTTCCCTCCCCCCCTTATTCCCTTTCTCCTTAGTGCCTTAGTGTTTTAGTGTTAGTTCTTTGTAACTTGGTAACTTTGTAACTTGGTAAATTTCCGTATTCAGACATGGTATCAGATTCACCAATTGTAACTTTTTGGTCTCATAGGCCATTTTGGCCTTTTAAGGATGTTCATATAAGATTCATTTCATTTCATTTCTCTCTCTCAGGCACATTAGCCCCTGGGCAGTCTATGAGACACATCAGGCCCCTGGGCAGTCTATGCCTCACATCAGTGGATATAGATGGGAGACAGCTTGTAGACAGGAGACACGATCAAAGCACAGAGGGCGGGGCTCAGGAGGAGTGGAAGTGTTATTCAGGGAGGAGTTGCAGCCATTGATAGATATAGCCCGCAGGGATGAGCAAGCTAGGTACATGTGGGTGAGATTGAGAGCAGAGACACGCAAATATCTTTACATTGCTATTTGCTACTTTCCCCCGAGTACGTCAGTTTATGCACCACCCAAAGGACAGTCCCCCTTTTCTATTTTGGATGATGACATATGGGAGTTCTCTAGAGATGGTGACATCATCATTCTAGGGGACTGCCCATCATCAAACAATACTTTATGATACTTCAGAGGAGATGCTGAGAGAGCTGGATGTTGCAGAGACGGGCCTATCCAGACTATCACAGGATGGGGAACACACTGAGTATGGACGACACTTGATAGACATGGGGACTGCACATGGATTGGCCATCTTGAATGGCCTGCAGAGATTTCCCGCTGCGAGGGGTTTTACATGCTTTCCACACAGACATGGAGCCAGCACAGTGGATTATTTCATGGCACAGCCGAGCCTCATCTCTAGTATTCAAGATCTCACGGTTGGACCCAGACCTGTTGGTGTGGCAGTGGATCATGCTCCTGTGTCGTTGACCATCTCTTTTCAGTTTAGTGTAGCACGCAGGCCACGGGCAGCAGCCCCTACTGGCTACACCTTCACGTGGGAGACGGACTCTGTATACATAGATGGGATCTATAGACGCCTGTGCACAGAGGAGCCAGGGCGACCTCTCGAGGAGCTTACTACTATACTGACACAAACACTACATGATGCAGCAACAGAGGCATACCCACATACCAAGCCTAAGCAGAGACGTCGTTCGGGGAGCATGCCCCAGAACAGTTGGTATGATGAGGAATGCTGGGACACTAGAGCAAGACTTCAGAGGGAGGTGCTTTAGGGGGACATCACTCACAGACAGTCACAGATTGACTTCCGACGCCTAGTGCGGCGGAAAAAGAGGGCATTTTTGGCTCGCCTAGAGCAGGATCTATACCAGCTATTCTTGAGTCAGGACCCCTCCCGACACACCCCCCCCCCCCCCCCCCCCGATCCATGACCACACACATGTGCTTTTTTTCACCGCTAAGATGGTGAGGAAGGCCATTGACAGGATGAGGACTGGGAGAGCATATGATCACGATGGCTTAGTGGCTGAGCATTTCACGCATGCTAGAGATCTACTAGCAGAGCTTCTAGCAGTTATGTTTAACCGTGCCATCTGTGAGGGCTTGCCTGATACTTGGAGCCTATCTACTATTGTACCTATCTTCAAGTCGGGAGACCCTATGGAGCCTGGGAATTATCGCACTATCATGATTGGACACACATTGGCACGGTTGTACGCATCTATTCTTGAGCAGCAGCTGAGTAGATGGGCAGAGAGGGAGGGGATACGCGCAGCCGGGCAGGCAGGGTTCAGGAGGGGTTTTTCTACTCTTGACCATATCTTGACACTCAGAGCCATCATTGAGGAGGGCAGATCACGTGGGAGACGGATCTATTGTAGCTTTGTGGATTTCCGCAAAGCATTTGACACAGTGCCCAGAGCTAGATTGATGCGCAGATTACAGCAGATGGGAGTACCCACAGAGCTCATTTGGGGGGTCATGGCATTATACAGGTCAGTAGTGGGGCATGTACGCACCTCAGCGGGTCTATCCACACCAGTTCACTCCACTACTGGGGTGAAGCAAGGCTGCCCGCTCTCTCCTACTCTATTTGGTATGTATGTGGATGAGGTTTGTGACTACATTGAGAGAGGTGGTGATAGAGGTGCACAGCTGGCAGGGACATGGATTCCACTATTATTATATGCTGATGATATTGTGTTGATCTCCGACTCTCCGGAGGGGATGCAACGTCACTTGGATGCTTTGCATAGGTTTGCCCAGGAAAGTGGTTTGTCCGTCAACCTTGGTAAAACCAAGGTCATGGTATTTAATACCACCCCACAGTGGATCAAGAGGTCAGAGCCCGCATTCACATACGGCCAGGAGACAGTGGAGTATACAAATATACCTAGATGAATCCGGGATGGGCCCAGATTCACCCTTAAAAGGAAAGTGCAAGGTACAGACCCATGGTAGTCACCCACAAGACAATATAACCATCAGCTCCATCATGTATAGTATCGACTAAATACCACGACATCCCCACTAACGTCGTCAGTGCCCAATAGCGGGTGTAGAACTAGGTACTAACATATGCTCCCAAACACAACACACAACACACACATGAGCATACATCAACACAAAGTTCAGCGTACTGAGTTTCTGTCGTGACTCCGGAGATCAAGGGCAGACTCAGCCATAATGAAGCCTAGCACTAAAAGAAGCATTAAATCGAAAAAATTAGCACAAAAATGAGGTAGTTGATAGGGCATACGCACCGCAGAAGATTGAAAGATACAGATGCTTACACCCACCTTGGAGTGGTTTTTAGTGGGCCAGCATTTTCATTGAGGAGGGCAGATTTGACCTGAGCGCATGCAGCATTGGGTAGATTGGAAAGGATGTGTTCACAGGTTCAGTTTCAGGAGCCTCGGACGAAGCTCTGGCTCTTTGACACTTTGGTCGCTTCTGCATTCCTTTATGGAGCTGAGATTTGGGGACCATTGGATCATCACGAGAGGACAGGCCGCAGTGATGGATGGGGGGACATGGAGAAGCCTCTGGTCTCTATGATCTCGCGGCTCATTAGAGCCAAGGCTTCAGTTGTCACAAGACGGGCACCACGTGCCAATAGACAAGAACAAACTGAACAGACTTTTAGCACTTCAATAAAACAGAACTAAGAGAGAGAGATGACATGTGACACGGAGTGGCATAATTCCACCCCAGAGAGTATTGGCCCCAAACCTTGGCGCCCCTTTCCGTATTTCTTTATATTGCATCAACACAGTACAAGCCGATACTCCAGACTCTACACCTTCGCCAAGAAGCATGCCAGAGAATGAGCCCTAACCTCATATTTAAAGGCCCTTGGCCTGAAAAGCAGTTACAGTGAAAAACCTTCAAAACTCAAAAGCTTCTGGTCCGAAAAGCAATGCCAAAAGCTGCCAGCGTAAATCACGGAAATTCGTACAACATGCCACATCATCAGTCAAGACAAAACGCGGAAATCCGTACAGCATGCCACATCATCAACCAGCGTGATTTTTGAAAATGTGCCACATCATCAGTTTTTTGTGTGTGTGCGGGTCCTACTTTATTTTAATCCTTTATGTCACTTGGGGCCCCATCGGACGGGGTCCCCATAAGTTGGTAGGACTTCTTCTTCTGTTGCTTGTTCTTCTTAGGGTTTAGGCCCCTCGGCCGACATCTGTAAGTTGGCTCTATTCTTTAGGCTTTGACACGTCAGCAGTTTGTTATATCTCCCCTTCTTGAAAGAGAGTAATCGTCCGCGATTACAGCATATCTGCAAAACAACTCAAGTTAGCTCAAAAATTTCCGAGGGACATTCCGAGGGACAATCAGTTTGCTCTTTTTGTTAAGGAGTTAGCTTCTCCTTTCGGCTCTTTTGATCAAGGAGTTAGCTTCTCCTTCCGTCCAAATCGGAACTCTTGATATCCCGGCATAGTAAAATTAGCCATCACACCCAGACCGCACAGATCTTCCACGGGTGTCTTGATGCACTAAATTTACATACCCAAGCAATCTCATCCAGTTAGGAATATTCAGTAGCTGGCACATCACAATGCAACACAAATGCTCACATATGTATGCTACAAGACATAGAAACATAAAGCCACCGATGAACACTCCTCCCGCATAACCTAACAAGGTCCGGGCCGGGAGATATTCAACGACTCCCTCATCACTCCTCCCGCATAACCTAAAAAGGTCCGTGCCGGGAGATATAGAGGCCTTTTACAACCAAACGCCCCCCAAACCGCAGCCTGCATTGTTTGGAGGTTGTTGAGAGTAACCACTGCTCAGACTTCTTAATACTCCTCCCGCATAACCATCCAGGTCCGGGCCGAGAGTCATAACAACAATACTCCCCCCGTAAATAACCACAAGGGTCCGGGCCATGAGTAAAAAAAAAAAAGCACTTTTCGATCATTCAATACTCCCCGCGCAAATAACCACAAGGGTCCGGGCCATGAGTATGAACAAGCACTCTCAAACATAGTTTCTCACTACTCCACCCGGGAGTAAAATCACCAATCATTGAAACCAGTATTAAAACCAGAGTCAAACAATTCAAATCGGCACCAAGACAGGTTCAAAAGAGATACCATTTCAAACAAATTCCAAACAGGATCACCAAACAAGTTCTCAAACAGAACTCAAACAAAATTCAAACTTAAAAAGCAATCTCGACATCATCCGAGCTCGAAAAGTCGATTGACTTTCCATCCTGAAACCTGCACCAAAAATTAGGGTTAGATTCCTTCCATAAGGTCGTAGCGGAGCACAGCATGGTCCATCAGCTCTTGGACAGACAATGTTCCTCTGGCGGCGATGGTAGTCCCAAGTCATAGCAGTCACATTGGACCTCCAAGGTCATCTGCTCGTGAAGAGACATCTACTGAGAGATGTCGAGAAATCTCAAGTTATAATCTGCTAGGGTTTCCATGGCAAGCATTTCAGGATACCCCACTCTGCCAGAAGTTACACTCCGAAGGGAGATGTCAAAAACCATATAACTTCGGACAAAATATTTCTTGAAAGCTTGCCAATTCCTTGGAAGTGTGCGGCTTAGTAGCTATAGACATCAACATCTGCATGGCACTGCTTCTGAGAAAAACAGTGACTCGAAACAAATCTGGATCCTTCTCTTGCAAGTAATCTTTATGGCTTATGCCCTGTAAGACATGAGCGGTGAAGACGGGAGCGCGCCCGATGCGCGATGAAGTAAGGGTGGAGTGGCTAACTTCGGAAGTGCACGAAGCTACTATTTCCAATGAACTTTGGAAGTGCGATCTTGCTCTGTCTGCTCTTTGGTAGGACCGGTATGCTTTCAGAAAAGCACACGCCTGATGCTCTGATACCACTGTCACAAGACGGGCACCACGTGCCAATAGAAAAGAACAGACTGAATAGACTTTTAGCACTTCAATAAAAACAAGACTGAGAAAGAGAGATGACACGCGACACTGAGTGGCGGAATTCCACCCCAGAGAGTATTGGCCCCAAACCTTGGCGCCTCTTTGGGTAGCATCAACACAGTACAAGCCGGTACTCCAGACTCTGCACCTTCGCCAGGAAGCATGCCAGAGAATGAGCCCTAACCTCATATTTAAAGGCCCTTGGCCTGAAAAGCAGTTACAGTGAAAAGCCTTCAAAACTCAAAAGCTTTTGGTCCAAAAAGCAATGCCAAAAGCTGCCAGCGTAAATCACGGAAATCCCTACAATCTGCCACGTCATCAGCCAACGCAAAACGCGGAAATCCATACAGCATGCCACGTCATCAGTCAACGTGATTTTCGGAAATCTGCCACGTCATCAGTTTTTTTTTGTGTGTGCGGGTCCTGCTTTATTTTAATCCTTTATGTCACTTGGGGCCCCATCGGACGGGGTCACCATAAGTTGGTTGGACTTCTTCTTCGGTTGCTTGTTCTTCTTAGGGTTTAGGCCCCTCAGCCGACATCTGTAAGTTGGCCCCATTCTTTAGGCTTTGACACGTCAGCAGTTTGTTACATCAGTACCACGTGCTATTGTGCAGAGCTAGCTGCCCCCCCACTAGTGGTTGAGGCACTCACCAAATCTGTCTCCTTCATACACCGCATGTGGGAACTTCCCAGAGACATATGTCCGCCTTGCACTTGAGTCCTATCGACAATTAGCCATGCAGGGAGATACAGCATGTTGGTACGGGGAGATGACACAGGCATATGGGTTCAGCATAGACAGATTGCCTCCCTTCCAGTACTCACTGGATACACCCTCTCTGATTCTTACACAGTCCGAGATCACCACGCTCATCCGCCAGGACTTGACTCAGCTAGACACCAGGAGGACATGGATACAGCCAGCACAGGAGCTAGGCACGAAGATGGCTTTCTACAGAGAGCATCTTCTCCAGCTTACAGAGAATGGTTTTGTGACGAGGCCCAGATACATGGACACCCATTTGTCTCATGGGATACAATGTGCTATTGGCCAGATACGCACATCTTCACACCAGCTACGGATCGAGACTAAGAGATACAGCGGAGTACCAACAGAGGCCAGGACATGCCCCCTGTGTGACATCGAGCCTAAGACAAAGTTGCACTACACATGCCACTGCCCCGTCTACTACGAGATACGAGACCGCTTCCATTGCTTGTTCAGAGAGGGCTTTGGACCACTCTCTAGAGTCATGCGGTACGAGGATCAAAGATGCCTAGGTTTGTTTTTTCTCGAGCTGCGCAAACACAACGAGAGCATGATGAGAGGAGAGGCTAGCCAGTCTCAGAGACAGATCATAGACTTCTTTAGAGCTGCCACTGGACACCCGGAGGAGTTACTACCACAGCACAACTCGTCGCCTCACACCAAAGGCACACTGATCGACCAAGCGACTGAGTTGGGGAGATCCAGACGCCCACGACTGTGGAGGACTACACAGCATCGACGGAGGCTGCATCAGAGGATTCCGATCACTTTGGACCGACATGCACGACACCCGGTTAGACTACTAACCATGGAGGAGATTGATGAGATCCGCCAGCGACGATCGATGCTATATCTCTTGTGATCTAGCTATCCCAGCTAGCTGCTTAGTTCACACCTAGCAGTTTAGGATTCCATAGTATTTTATTTTGTCATTCTGTCATTTTGACATCTTGTTACTCTAACTTTGTATCAGATCCACCACATTGTAACTTTCTGCCTCATAGGTCATTTTGGCCTTTTGAAGACGTTAATATAACATTTCATTTCATTTCATTTCTCTCATGGGCCATACAGTTCTAGCAATGGTAGCGTGATTGAGGAGTAGATACAGGCGTAGACATTCTCAGCACACCAGCGTAAGCAGTTTCTTCATAACAGCGTGGGCATTCTCACATGGTAGTTGGGCTTTCGATTCGCAAATTCCTACACAGCTCAATTTCGTCGGGAATCTAATCTGAAAGTTTAATTAGTCAGATGCAAAAGGGGCTGCTTAGATAAGCAGCGGGCTTGCTTAGGCTGCATTCACGCTGCCCAGCCCAAGGCGTCTTTTTGCATCGCCAGCCGTGATTGAGAAAGCTTTATGAAGCGACCATTAGGATCACAAGAGACAGTGATGCCAAGAAAGAAATCCAGGAAAGCTGGCGGCAAGCATATCATGCACTATGTCAATAGTGGCAGAATGAGATGCAACCACAGGGATATCATCCACAAAGAGACCTAAGATAGCAAAGCCAAAAGGACGGTGAAGCACATAGACATTGGGATCAACAAAGAGGCGAATCCAACCATTGTTGGAGAGATGATTGTGCATGCGCAAATACCATTGACGAGAGCTTTGTTTGAGACCATATATGGGGCGATGCAAGCAACAAACATAATTGGGGTGATGGGGATCAATGAAGTGGGGGGGGCTGATGCATATAAACTTCTTCTTCTAGCAGACCATGTAGGAAAGCAGTGATAATGTCGAAATGATGTAGTGGGAGATCAAAAGCAGCTGGCAACAAGGAGACGAAAAGATGACATACCAAGAACGGGGGAATAAGTATCATTGTAATCGACGCCGGGACGTTGGGTGAAGCCTCGAGCAACGAGCCGCACTTTGTAGCGCTCAACAGAACCATCACGGCGGAGCTTGCGCTTTAGGAGCCACTTGCAGCCGATGATATTATGATGAGGTGGCCGGGGAACCAATGTCCAAGTGTGACAGTAATGAAAGGAAGCGAGCTCACCATGGATTGCTTCGATCCAAGCGGGGGCTTCATCAGAGTTGAGGGCAGCTGAAATGGTGGGGCCGACATTGTCTTCGAGGATGGCGGGAATTTCTTGGGAGACAGCTTCTTCGGAGAGGGTGGTGTGAAAACAGGTTGCTTGATAGATGTCCTTCAGTAAGCGAACGCGAGGATGAACGAGTGAAGCTTCACTCGAACTAGGAGGAGAGAACGCCAGGGATGTGGCAGCTGATGATGAGGTTGGTTTGGGAGAAGTAGCGGGTCAGAGGTTTGAGATTCGACTCCAAAGAGGGTGGGGCGAGTGAAGTTGGTGGGAGTGAGAGCAGCGGAAGGTGGATTGGAGAGTGCAGCCTGAATATGAGTGGGCCGGTTGAGATGATGAAAACGCTGTGAGGAAGAGGGAGAGGAGGGAGTGGCGCTACTGTTGAGGGAGGAGTGGGCTAGTTTTCGAGCCATGGTGTGAGAGAGGTCACGGAGAGTTGCAACAGAGGTACGGCAAGCACGACGATGATATGTGCGAAGAGGAGGGGTAGAGCATGTAGATATAGGTGATGTGTGTGCTGTAGGGAGGTGACCATGACTGCAGGGAAGTGTAGGTGAATTTGTGATGAGATTATGGGAGTAAATTGAGGCAAAATTTGGACATGGTTGGAAATTAGAGGGTGTGAAATAAGTTGATTGAGCCTTAGTAGGCGTGAAATTAAAAGGGGCTGAATTTGAGGAAATTTCAACCGAAGGTGATGGAGCAGCAAGAGACTGCTCTTGCGTGGCTGGAACAGGGAAAGGAGCGAAAAAAATAGAGCTGTAAAGGGGAGATGCGCAGCCAGAAGGGGAAGGGAGTGAGGGCGTAGCCACAGAGAGAGTATTTATGACTTGTGAGGGATTGGACAGGGAGAGGGCCACAGAGATCTGAATGAATAAGAGCAAGCAGATGTGAAGTGCGAGATGAAGATTTAGGAAAGGGTTTTTGAGTAGCTTTACTAATGATGCAACCTTCACAGAGGCTAATAGAAGACAATTGTTTGGGAAGACCAAGAGCTAGCTGGCGATTCTTCATTTGATGGAGAGTGTGCTGAGAAATGTGGCCAAGCCTATAGTGCCACTTGAGGGTTTCTTCTTACATAGCGGTGTTGGCTATAGTGGGCGAAAGCATAAGCCGATGTAGATGAATTACCAAGAGGGTATAGCTTACCTTGCCGAGGACAAGTGATAGTGAAAATCTAGCCACTAGGAGCACGAGCATGGATGTGACAACCGAGACGAGAGAATTCCATCTTTAAGCCTTGATCAGTAAGTTCGAACACAGAGATGAGATTTTTGTGTAGGCCAAGAACATAGTAGACTTGAGGTACAATGATTTTTCGACCTTCAGGCAAAGTGATCTCAACATCACCATAAGCTTGAGCAGGTTCGGTGCTATCATCTCCTAAGCTGACTTCTAATGGGATAGAGAGAGCGGTAAGATTCTTAAGCCATTCCTTGTGATATGTCCTATGATGGGTGGCACCAGTATCGAGGAACCACATATCAGCAGAGGTAGAGTTGGCATTTAGGAAAGTAGCATACAGCTGCATGGGCGGATGGGGCGGCATGAGAAGTGGTTGGCTGGTGCCATCATAGTGAGATAGCTCAATATAATGAGCTTGGGCTTGAGGATATGCGCTGAAGTTGCCCGCATTAAACCTTTGGTGGACGTAGCTTAGGAGAAGTCCTTTACTTGCCTGATTCCTCTTTTTCTGATGACAATCTTTTTCTAGGTGTCCATGTTTGTGACAGAAGTTGCATTGAAAGTGAGCATGAGCGTAGATGCATATCCTCTGGTTGCACACTACATAAGCATAAGCATTTCCATTAGAGTCAGTTTGGGGATTTTTCAAGTGACTTTATCCCATTTTTCCCTATTTTTGACATTTTTCACTTATTTATTCAGTGACTTTTGTTGGGTACTCAATAGGGAAAATTGGGTAAGTTAATATATAAGCAAACCCAAGTTAGCACAAATTGGCAGATGAGCAAAGGCACAGCAGGCTTCCCCGAGCAACAGGTGTCCCTCCCTCTCTCAGCAAGACCCTCCCCAATCCCTTGGCGAGGCCACTCCTTCCACCAACGTTTTCATCATCGCTTGCATCTCCATCCATTGGCGTTTTCCAGAACCAGCCATCGCCATCCCAAGTCCCCACTTGCCTTGGCGTTTTTACCATCCTTAGGCAGCAGCTCCAACATGCTACTAACGCTAGCCAACGGTTGCAGATCCTCAGCGATTTTAGCATCAAAACGCAGTAAGATTCAGCCCTTCAGTCTGTAGAGAAACCAGCGTTTTATCCTCAGTTTCAGCCATTGAAAACACAGCAGATACTCAGCGTTTTCAGCCGGCAGCAGTTCCTTCAAAAACGCAGCCTTACCCTAGACACATCGGCGTTTTTCCTCATCATTTCAGCCCCGACAAGAACAGTCAATTTCAGCCACAAATCAGCAGGGAAAAGCAGTCAATTTCAGCCCCCAAAGTAGCGCCGATTCTCAGCCTTGCCCCTTTGTGGACAGCAGATAAAGAAGCATCCAATTCAGCCCTAAAGTCTTCATTGTCTTCACCGACATAGTCCCCGTTTGCATCAGTCCATTGCATACGCATTGTACACCTTTGTGCAATCAAAGTAGACCACTCTCGCCAACGAGAGTGGGGCCTTCGGAGGAGGGTTTTACAACCTCTCGGGTGTCGTATCTCTTCTCTCTCCTCCTCTCAATCTCATTCACTTGCACGCACAATATCCACTCACTTTGTTCGTGATCATAGCACTCTCCATAAAGACGGAAGGCTCTCTCCTCCCTAAGAACTAAAAGGAACCTTGAGCAGTAAAGATCACTAATCTTGAGAAAATTACAACATTCATTCCCCTGCACCTTACATTGGTATCGTTTCGGCGATATTCTCATTTTTTCTGCATCGTGGGAGCAACATGAATTAGATGTTGAAAGGGTACTAACTCGTTTGGATGAGTGTCAGTTGTACATTGCAGCTAAGAAGTCTGAATTTTTTCTTACTGAAGTCACTTATCTGGGTTCTATCATTTCTGCAGAAGGCGTCAAGCTAGACCCCGCGAAGGTGGAACAGGTTCGTAATTGGGATTTGCCCAAAACTGCATATGATGTGCGTTCTTTTCTTGGTTTATGTCAAACATAAGTTCGCACATAGAGAATTTTGCACGCATTGCTGCACCTATGACTGATGTTTTGAAAGGGGTAAAGACTCGCCGTCAGCACGTAGACTTGCCCGAGGCAGCCATTGAGGCTTTCGCAGCTCTCAAGGTTGCGGTGACAGAAGCACCGTGTCTTATCCTTGCCTCTTGGGATGACCTCTTTGAGGTATGGACGGATACGAGCAATGTCGCCATAGGCGCTGTGCTCCAGCAGCATGGTCGCCCAGTAGCTTTCCTTAGCCGGAAGCTCAATAGTGCGGAAAAGAATTATTCAGTTTATGATAAAGAACTTTTGTCTGTCATTCACTCTCTTAAGCATTGGAAGCATTTTTTGTATGGTAGAGAGTTTACAGTGCGCACAGATCATCAAGCCCTCAAGTGGCTCCAGTCTATGCCTAGTGCACATTGGAGTGATCGCCAAGCGCGGTGGTCACAATTTTTTGAGCAATTTGGCGGTTTGATTGAGTATGTGCCTGGAAAAGCTAACCCTGTTGCAAATGCGTTGAGTCGCAAAGGACAGATTTTGGCTCTCGAGTCAAGAACCACATTTTCTATACAGGGTGAGTCTTTTGACAGCATGAAGAATCAATATGCAGATTCGGAGTTCGGTAAGTATTGGTTGCAAGCTCTTGCTTCCCAAGGACCCAACAACTATCTCATTCGTGATGGATTGTTATTTTTTCGTCAGCGTCTATGTGTGTTGCCCTCTCTCAGGCCAACCATATTGCATGATGCACATGATTCTCTCACGGGTGGGCACAGGGGAATGAACACCACATTGGAAAAGATTGAACGTTTTTTTTATTGGCCTAAAATGCGGAAAGACGTGTTTCGTTATGTCACACAGTGCACCATATGTCAAAAAGTAAAAGCTCCTCACGATAAGCAGCAAGGCCTCTTGCTTCCGCTGCCTATTCCCGAGGGACCTTTTCAGGATATCTCTATGGATTTTGTGACTAACTTACCACCAAGTCTGCATTCAAGGAACACTCAATGTTTAACTATTGTTGATCGTTTCAGCAAATTTTGCATGTTAATTCCTTGTAAGGCCACAGTTACTGCACACGAAGTTGCACGATTGTTCATAAAGCATTGGTACCCCCTCTGTGGTTTGCCAAAGTCCATTGTTTCAGATAGGGATGTTAAGTTTACGTCCAGCTTTTGGCGTGCACTCTTTGAAAATTTTGGCACAAAGTTGAATTTTTCATCTGCTTTTCATCCACAGTCAGATGGTCAAACGGAAATTTATAATCAGTTGGCTTTTGATGTGTTGAAGTCTTATGTTCATGATCAGCAGTCTCAATGGGAGCTCTATCTCCCATTGGTTCAAGCTATTCTCAATGATTCCTTCTCTTCTGCTATTGGTCGAACTCCGTATGAGGCAGCTTTTGGCCGCCGATTCTAGTCACTGTTGACTCGATCGGTCAGTCAAATGCCTGATGCCAATGCTGAGAGTCAGTCATTGGATGAGATTTCTGAGAGTGTGAAGCTTCGGCTAAGCAAGGCTCAGGAATCTTATTCTCGACAGGCTAACAAGCATCGTCAGGAGGTCTCGATCAAGGAAGGAGATTGGGTGTATCTACGAATCATGAAACAGTGTCTTAAGCAAGTTTGAAAGAAATGTCCTAAGTTATCTTTTCGTATGTATGGTCCATTCCCAGTCATCAAAAAGATTAATGAGATTTCAATGAAATTAAAGTTGCCTAACTCATGGTCAATGCACAACGTTTTCCATGTTTCTTGGTTGAAAGTGTTTCAGGGAACACCTCCAAAGGACGTTTCGGAAGAAGAAGAACCGGAGATCATCGATGAAGCAGAAGTCATGGAGCCGGAGCAAGTTTTGTTGCATCAGTTTCGCCATGGTTCGAAGAAACAAGTACGACAATATTTTTTGAAGTTCAAAGATCGAGGAATCCACAAAGCGGTGTGGGTAAACGAAGAGTTCTTCAAGGATTATCCAGAGTTGTTGGCACACTACAAGGAAGCCATGCAGCTCGGTACCAGTACCTCACTTTAAAAAGGACGGGATGTCACGTGACACATCCCAACCCTATGTGTCCATGGACAAGATACACCATAGCAGGGTTTCCGTCAAGTCCAGTCAAGTTAGATTAGAAGTGATCTGGCACTTTTGTGAGTCTATTCATAGACCGTGCATGCCCAATCACTCAGTGTAGATGCATATCCTCTGGTTGCACACTGCATAAGCATAAGCATTTCCATTAGAGTCGGTTTGGGGATTTTTCAAGTGACTTTATCCCATTTTTCCCTATTTTTGACATTTTTCACTTATTTATTAAGTGACTTTTGTTGGGTACTCAGTAGGGAAAATTGGGTAAGTTAATATATAAGCAAACCCAAGTTAGCACAAATTGGCAGATGAGCAAAGGCACAGCAGGCTTCCCCAAGCAACAGGTGTCCCTCGCTCTCTCAGCAAGACTCTCCCCAATCCCTTGGCGAGGCCACTCCTTCCACCAACGTTTTCATCATCGCTTGCATCTCCATCCATTGGTGTTTTCCAGAACCAGCCATCGCCATCCCAAGTCCACACTTGCCTTGGTGTTTTTACCATCCTTAGGCAGCAGCTCCAACATGCTACTAACGCTAGCCAACAGTTGCAGATCCTCAGCGATTTTAGCATCAAAACACAGTAAGATTCAGCCCTTCAGTCTGTAGAGAAACCAGCGTTTTATCCTCAGTTTCAGCCATTGAAAACACAGCAGATACTCCGCGTTTTCAGCCGGCAGCAGTTCCTTCAAAAACGCAGCCTTACCCTAGACACATCAGCGTTTTTCCTCATCATTGCAGCCCCGACAAGAACAGTCAATTTCAGCCACAAATCAGCAGGGAAAAGCAGTCAATTTCAGCCCCCAAAGTAGCGCCGATTCTCAGCCTTGCCCCTTTGTGGACAGTGGATAAAGAAGCATCCAATTCAGCCCTAAAGTCTTCATTGTCTTCACCGACATAGTCCCCGTTTGCATCAGTGCATTGCAAACGCATTGTACACCTTTGTGCAATCAAAGTAGACCACTCTCGCCAACGAGAGTGGGGCCTTCGGAGGAGGGTTTTACAACCTCTCGGGTGTCGTATCTCTTCTCTCTCCTTCTCTCAGTCTCATTCACTTGCACGCACAATATCCACTCACTTTGTTCGTGATCATAGCACTCTCCATAAAGATGGAAGGCTCTCTCCTTCCCTAAGAACTAAAAGGAACCTTGAGCAGTAAAGATCACTAATCTTGAGAAAATTACAACATTCATTCCGCTGCACCTTACAGCTCCATCTTCAACTTCCAAACTTGATATTTGTTGCCATTAAGCTTGTCTATGGTGTGATACATAGCTTTAAGAGAAGGGGTGGAAGAGCTCTCTGCCATCTTGCAAGGTTCCGGGTGCCTTGGAAAAGAGGAGCGAGCAGCAAGACAAATGTTGCTAAGAGGAATTAAGGATCTAATTGCTTGCAAGCTTGAGTAGGTTGTTAAGCTAAGAGGGGCTCCGATACCATGTAAGAGAAATGAAACGAATCCTAATGCAAATGTTAAGCTGATCACTAATGCGCACAGTGAGATAAAAACAGAGTACTCAGCAGAATGTAATGAAGCCTGATTGCATAATAATAAACTGAACTGATAGACCTGTTTATATACATGAATGGCAGTTGATTATGGGTGGTAGCTTAGAGCTAATCTAGGAGGTAGCTGGCCACTGATTAAGGAGTGGCTGGTGAGAAAATAGTGGGCCTAATTTGGGGTGGAGTGCACTCCCACTTACAAACAGTTTAACATGCCATTGGTGCTCCTTGGCAAGAAACGTCTGGTATCGGATAGCTGTTGCTACCGCTAGTGAGTCCCTACAGGTGTTGTCGTCCTGTTGTCGCTGTAGTATTGTTGCAGAACCAAGCAATAGCAGACTGTTGTTGATAGTCCAAAGGTGGAGACAGAGTTTGTTGCCGCTGGTCTGTGTTGCTGCTGGAGGTTCGCTTCTGAACCTGACTGTCGTTGACAATGCCAGGGTTGGAAAGAGCTGCTGTTGAGGCGACGGTTGCTGCATTGGTTGCCAACCCTTGCTCTACTGTGTACCTTACAGGTGATGCACAACATGATTAATATTTCAATGCTTCGTTTTGAAGGTTGATGATGTAGAGCACAAGGGCAAAGTTCTATGGTGTTTCACTAGGCTAATTGTTCAGGGTGTAGAGTGGAGCTGCTCATTCCCTCACTTTCTGATTTCTTTGTGAGAGTTTCTACCTTGCTATCATTAAAATTATGAAGTTCACAAAGACTCTTTTGATGTAGGATGCAATGGATTCCCAACAATTCCCTCAAGCAGACTCTCAACTAGAGTACAACGACACCACATTGCTTGCATCACACTCATTCTCTACGTTTACACCACTTAATGCATCCCCTCAAATCCGTCGTAAATGTGCAGGCATCCCGAGGTAAGGCCGCCCTAGACGAAGCCATAGGGATGCTTGCGGATACAGGCGCTCAGATGTTAGCACATCTAAAAGCGAGTGCAGCCAAGAAGGCGACCTTGGAGGAAAAGCGACTTGCAGTGTTCGACTGTGTGGCAGAAAATATGTCAGGGTGGATGAGGAAAGAGAAAGAGTGATACATTAATGTATAGATGCCCTTCATTCATTATGTGTTCTCTTTGTATGCTAGTCAAGCAACCTTAAACCGGTTGGTTAATCATTTAAGTATTGTTTTGAGCTAAAAAAAAGAAAGTAATGTATCTGTTTTTTACATATTTGCGACTATATTTTGGTGCATTAAATTAATAGGGCAACATGAGTGCAAGTGAGGCTATGGGAATGATCAGTGACACCATCTGTCAAACGGTAATGCTTGAAATAATGGAGGAAGATAGTGATAGGGAAGAAGAGATTATTCAAGCATGGCTACACCTTGCAAGTGATGCTGTGCACATGCCATCCTTCATAGCAACTATGAACCGTATAGAAGGACATTACAAGCGAATAGGTGGGGCAGTACCACGACCTATGCGATTTTATGAAAGCTGCTTGGTGGGATCATACTCTGCAAAAATGTTCAAAGCTCGCAAGCTTGTGAGTTAGTAAGAAAACTTTCCTCCACCTATGCGCCAAAGTTGCACCATTCCTGTAGCGTCGAAGTACTAACATGCGTCAGGCAATCAGTCTAGAGGATCGGGTTTGTCTTGCATTGTAGCGCCTGGCGAATGGCACTAAGCTTGATATACTAGCTGACTTGTACTCATGTGCTAAAAGCACCACATGTGGAATTGTTTTACAGTTTTGTGAAGCTATAAAAATTTGTGGGCTCCATGAGATGTATATACGGTGGCCATCTGATTCAAGAATGGCATCGTATGCAGAGGAATTCGAAAAAAAAATTAAAATTGAGGCATTCCATTTGTCATGGGGGCAATTGATGGCTCCCATATCCCCATCATAGTGCCCAAGGAAAACCATGCAATCGTAAGGGTTTCCACTCAATTCTTTTGCAGTGCACCGTAGCAGCCAATCGTGCAGTATGGGACTATGATGTAGGATGGGCAAGAAGCATCCATGATTCAGTCAACTTCCATCGAAGGGAAATTGGCAAGCGATGCGAGTCTGGACGTCTTCGCAACTTCTGTCTTTTGGGAGATTGTGCCTACCTGCTCGAGTGGTTGGAAGCTACCAAGTCTATGCCTTGTTATGGGGTCTCTATTCAATCTTTCCTCAGAATACCCCATCTTCCAATGTCCGTCACTATAGTATACTGCCTAGCAAGGAAACAAGTGCAGAGGTCATCGAGGTTGATGACTCAGATGATGTCACAGTACAAGCCTATGGGCTTGGTGAGCCTATTAACCATAGGGGAGGAAAGAAATATCCTTTGCACGAGTTCGTCCAACCCTCAATCTTCTCTATGTCTAACTATCCGACCAAGTCAAAGCTCACCTCAGTGTCTGGTGAACTACACTTTGTCGGGCTTCCCCAAGGATGGCTACAAGAGCAGATTTCTATATTGATCAAACACCAGCTCCAGCTTTGATGTCTCTATGCTCCAAAAAGCGGCAACCTCTGCACTTACGGAAACATCTTCAGCAATACCCTCTCCAGACCCAGTTCAAGAAATGCCATGGGGCGACTCTGACATCCCCCAACAAGCTCTTTCAGATGCATGGTTGTGGGATTACCCAATGCTGCTACACCAAGTTTCTGCAGCAACTCAGAAGATGCTTCACAGATAGTCGTATTTTTTGTGTCCTATAAACAAAAGATTAGCCTCTTCAACATCGATAGGAGAGTCATGCACTGATGATTTTGGAAGTGATTGCTTTGTCATACTTCTGGTAAGCCCTGTGATGGTACAGCTCGCTTATCCTCCTGGCTGGAATTTGCACAGAGGTTGCTTGCAAGGGCCACAAAGAACAAGTGTATCCTCTCCCCTTACCCACCCCCTAGCCCACCTCCCCTCGCCCCTATCCTCTCCACCTCGCCCCTACCAACCCCTCCTCTCTCTCTCTCTCTCTCTCTCTCTCTCTCTCTCTCTCTCTCTCTCTCTCTCTCTCTCTCTCTCTCTCTCTCTCTCCGATAGACGGATGACATACACACCATGTACATTTGATTTGTCTCACCTCTTTTCCACCTCACAAGAGATGGGTTTGTGATTTGACCCAACTACATGGACACATATATGTCTCATGGTTTGTGGTGTGCCATTGGTCAGATACGCACATCCTCACATCAGCTGGAGATTGAGACTGGTAGATTTTGAGGGATACCAGCAGACAGCAGGATATGCCGCTTATGCCAGCTAGAGCCAGAGACAGAGGTACATTACATATGTCATTGCACAATGTACTATGAGATACGGGGTCGTTTCCACTGCTTATTCAAAGAGGGCTTCGGTCCTTTCTCTAGGGTCATGAGCTATGAGGACAGTGATGTCTTGGACTATATCTACTCGAGTTACACAGATATAGAGACACATTACTGGGGAGAGCTAGAGAGAGAGTCCCAGAGACAGATTACATATATGGGACAGCCAGAAGAGCAGCCATCACTGCAGAGCTCAGCCCACACTCATCAACCGAGCACTGGAGCTACGGAGATCCAGATGGCCACGATTGAGGAGAGCGGCTACACAGCATGGACAGAGACTACAGCAGAGGATTCGAGCCATACTCTCTCGACATTCAGAGTGCAAATGAGGATGGATTCTAGTAGTAGTATCTTTGTTCTAGTTCTTTTGTACCCAGACATGGTATTAGATTCACTATTTTGTAACAGATTGGTCTCATAGGTCATTTTGTCCTTTTGAAGACGTTAATATAACATTTCATTTCTCTCGCCCTTCCCCACCCCTAGCCCCCTGTTTCCTTTTTGCATCTTTTGAGAATTACTCCTCTGTGCAGACCACTCTTGGATTGGGGCTTCTTCAGTTTTCTTGCCCTTCAAGAGGTCAAAACGTCAGGCTCTGAACTCACACAACGACTTCAATATCAAAGAACCATAAGTGGCTGGTCTCCACTCAATGCACGGGTTCAGGAGGGGACAGTTTTAGGCATCCCCGCCAGGTACACCGTAAACGATACCACTACTCAAGTGGGATCACACTAGATTGTTGCCCCCATCACCCACCCCTTAAGTTGCACTGTGGTCTCTGTCTATGTAGGGGGTTCAGTAGCAGATAGAACTCTTCTCTGGAGTACCCTCAAAAGGACTGCAAGGGGAGGTCATCATGGTGAGCAACTACAACATGGTGGAATCTCTTGAAGACAATAACAAGAAGGGAGGGAAAATCTTAAGAGGGATCAGAAAAATCCAGCTGGGAAGCGTTGAAAGATCACCTCGATTTATGGGATGCTGGAGAACAAGGGCAATTCTCATGGCAAAACTACTCCTCCGGCCATCTCTCTAGGAAATTTAGGCTAGATAGATGCTACATCTCCTCTTCCCTTGCTAAAGCTTTCAACAGGGTCAAAGCTAAAGTATTGTATAGTTCCTACATTTCAAACCACTACCTGCTGGTAGTCACTATAGACGAAAAGGCCAAGAAAATCAGGAATCAGTAGTTTCATACTGATCCCTCTTTGTTCAACCTAGCAGTAGTCCAAGAAACCATAAAAGAGATTTGGCCCCCCACAGTTTTCTGAGAACCATAGCCCTGCAGCAGCTTGGTCCAAAGCAGTCAAAGCTACTCAGAATGCCCTAATCAATTTCAGAAAGGAGATCTCCAACATCAGAAAACGAAGAAGAGAACAAATTTACTAGACCCTCTTAGAGCTTGAAGCCACCCCCTCAGTGGACCCCCTCATCCAATCACATATATATGAAACCACAAGGAAGCTCAAAAATGAAGAGAACCTTGCTGCCAAAGAGGCTTCTATGTTCTTCGGTTTTTTATATAGATGGAGGCAAGGGATGGATCTAGCTAGCCTCGCTAAAGGTCTAGTAGTTGCAGCCAGGTCCCAAAACTACTGGTTGAGTTTCAATCGCATATTTACAAAGATTGGGAGTAGTTTGGGTGTTGTTTTGGGTGAGGGTGGTGCATCGTCTGATGGTGTATATGTTAAAGTTTAGGCATCTCAAGTGAACTGCCCAATGTGATCCTATTATTTAGTTTGGCTTTTAGGTATTTATTTTACTTATTTGTCAAAGTCTTGGGTAGGGCAATTTACTAGGATTGCTATATAAGCAACCCCTTGCCTCCATTGTATACACATTCAAATATTCATTGCCAAGGTTGATTGGTTCAGGAGACTGACTCTCTCTCTCTCTCTCTCTCTCTCTCTCTCTCTCTCTCTCTCTCTCTCTCTCTCTCTCCCCCAACAAGCCGCCCATTTTTTTGCTTAGTATTTTTTGCTTAGTCTTTTGCTTGGTTCACATCGATCAACTTAGGACCCCATAGTATATATCTTTGTTTTGTACTGTTGTTAGGTTATTTTGTTACTCTGACTTTGTATCAGATCCACCACTTTGTAACTTTCGGGTCTCATAGGTCATTATGGCCTTTTGAAGACGTTAATATAACATTTCATTTCATTTCATTTCTCCTTGGTCTCTACACTTCTGCATCGTCAACTTTGACATGGTATCAAAGCTTGTGTAGCTCGTGCTTGAAGGCCTTGGTGTGGAGGAGCAGCCCGGAGAAGACCAAAGAAGAGAAGAAGCCCGTGAGGAGTTGAAGCTCTTCAGTCGCTGCCCATCGCTGCTGCCTGCAGCGTTTTGAAACGCTGAGCGTTTTGCTCATGCAGCGACGACGGACCCCCATCTCTACTCCCGTGCGTTTCAATACCCCCCCCCCCCCCCCCCCCCCCCCCCTCAACCCTCTACCGGTTACATTGCGCCCCCCCCATTGTGTCTTGCGTTTTGAAACGCTGCCCTGCAGCAGCTAGGAAACGGAGACTGCAGCGCACCTTTTGAGACGCCACTGCTCAGCCCGCCTGCGTTTTGAAATACCGCGCCTACGCCCTGCGCCCTCCCCTGCCCACCGGTTAGGCACAGTGACCAGCGTTTTGAAACGCTAGGCCAGTAGCCTAGCATGGCGACAACGACTACCCCCCCCTCTTATGTATCAGCGTTTTGAAACGCTTCAATCAAGCCTTGAGCTTTGAGGTTTGAGAGGAGGAGTGACAAGCAAGTTGAAGGTGAAGCCGGGCATTGAAAGGGAAGACTAAGGCATTTTGATGAGAACGGGCATTTGGGAGTCATCCAACGAAGCGGCTTTGACGAGGTTTGGCGGAGTGCTTTTCAGCGACTTGGAAAGCGGCTTCGACGAGAGCTTTGGGAGCCGTTTTGACGTGGTCGGGGAGCAGCAAAAAAGGCAAAAAAAAAAAACCGACCAAAAGCTATGGATAACAGATCGTCAACCATCCATTTAGCGGCCTATGCACTGGCTCAGTTCTCAAGGAACCCGACAAATTGTTTGACTCGAGTTTGTGAAGTCAAAAGCAATTGGCAGAGTTTGCTAGAGAACAACGGCAAAGGTCAGTAGGACACGGATGGCAGTACCAGTACATAGTTAATTGCCTTGGTACCCGGGAGGTACGACCACAGTCATGATTGTGATTCGACGCTTTGTTTGGCTCGAGAGTTTGAAGCCCAAGGCAAGCAGGAACTCACAAATAGACAAGGACAAAGGCAAGCTGAACAGAGATTACGGTAATAAAGATTTGACAGAGGAGATCGGCATGGCACTCATGGCGATGGCCACAGTGGCATCGACTTCAGATTTCTAGTCAAATGACAGGTGTCACCACTAGCTTCAGCCAAAGAGAGGCTTGTGAGTGGCAGAGAGGGGCAATGTGAGTGAATGCTCCCTATAATTAATTTGGACCCTTGTGTTGGAGTTCAAGTTATTGGTGCTTGGACCCGTAGGTCGGAGTTCAATGCACATGCATCTGGCAAGGAACCAATCAGACGTCTAAAACACTATGGATGGGCTAGCCAATTCATTGTTGTAGGTCACATTATGGATAGAATGTGTTCCAACAGTTCATCATCTTGGAGTTTTATATTTTGGACGTGATGTTGATGTGTTCACAGTTCACGAATGGGGATTATTGGACGTAGTATAGTCTACATTTCAAAGTTTCTACAAAGGCAACCGATGCTCAAGATGGCATTACTTTCAGGTACAAAGTTGAGGAGAGCAACACCGAGGTGTATCCAGTTGGTGGCCACTTTCTAAGGTGTCCATGGTAGCTTCTTCATCGACTTGGTTTCACTATTGATGTCCACTATGAGCTGCAAAGAGGCTGGTAAAGTTTAGGCATCTCGAGTGAATTGCCCAATTTGATCCCATTATTTAGTTTGGCTTTTAGGTATTTATTTTACTTATTTGTCAAAGTGTTGGGTAGGGCAATTTACTAGGATTGCTATATAAGCAATCCCTTGCCTCCATTGTATACACATTCCATTATTCATTGCCAAGGTTGATTGGTTCAAGAGACTCTCTCTCTCTCATGCTCACTCCCCTTGGTCTCTACGCTTCCGCATCGTCGACTTTGACAGTATATACCCCAACCCTTAGATTGATTCTTCACCCCTCTCTCGTGAAAAATCCTCCCCAAATAATCTCTTTATCTACTATACATGGAGGTGATATTCTTTATCAGTTTACTAGGACAGTATTTTGTACGTGGCAAAGCTCATCGTATGACAACTAGATGCATTAAGAGGATAGAGTGCCCAGGACAAAGATAGCAAACAGCCTCTCAGGAGAGACAAGTAGAGGTATCGTGGGGTTCTAGAAGGTCCAAGGCTAAGAGAGCCAGGAGGAGAGAAGCAAAGAGGAGAAGGCGACACATGTAGACAAAGATGCCTCCAGTTAGGCAGGTTTACAACTCCTCCACAGCATCCACCTCTTTAGGCTTGCTCTTCTTCGGTAGAGATACCACCTGTTTCTCTTCAGCCCGAAAGGGCTCCTAGGGATACTACTAGTCCTATGGAAACTGGATGCATTAGGAGGACAGAGCATCTAGAGCACAGACAGCATACAGTGTCTCCGAAGAAATAGAAAAACTTATCACCGGGTTCTAGGAGGACTGAGGCTACACATTTACAAGTGCAGCAATCCTCCACAAGATCCACCTCTTCACGCTTGCTCTTCTTCGGCAAAAATATCACCTATTTCTCCTGAGCCCAAATATGCTCCTAGGGATACTACTACTAGCCATATGGCACCAGGATGCATAGGCGGATAGAGCATCCAAAGCAGATAGTGTCTCAAGAGAGACAGGCAGAGGTATCATCGGTGTGAGGCTAAGAGAGATAGGAGGAGAGAAGCAAAGAAGAAGAGGAGAAAGGCAACAGAGGCAGAGAGAGATGCCTCCACTTATAGGTGCAGGGACCCTCCACAGGATCACCTCTTCATACTTGCTCTTCTTTGTAGCAAAGATACCACCTATTTCTTCTGAGCCCGAAGTGCTCTTGGGGATAATACTGTACCTTTGTGCAGTTCTGATTAGGGATGATGTTTCTCTTGGTGTGATCATGACATAGTATGAGGAGAGCTTTTCACCTCTGATAAAAATGTATATATAGGAGATCTGAGAGATGGAGAACTAGGAAATAGTCTTGGTCGATTATTGTATATTCTATGCACATTTTGGGATCATACCCCTGTGGTGATCAGTTTTGTATGTTTATCTTCATAAGCAGCATTAAGTTGCACAATGATATCTCAACCTCAGCTATGTCATGTCTAACCAAACTGCATTCACAGGCTATTCCTGGAGTTCCGAAAATGAAAAAGGCAAGTAACCCTGCGACATGGATGCTTGAAATCACTTCAAAAAATGCAGAGCAGCGACTTGAAGTAGATTTTGCTACCTTGTATAAAGACTCACCACTTTCAAGGCATGTTTTCAAACTTTTCTCAGTTTACATTGATGGTCTGACAGGAAATAGATAACCATGAATGGCTTTCCTCCTACAGGCATAACACAGCAATGGTCAAGTGTCTCAACTTTCCTGAACCTGAGTCGCAAGACCTATATTTCCCAACCAAATATTGCCAAACTTTCTGGGGACAGTTTAAGATCCTCCTTTGGAAGCAGCATTTGATTTACTGGCGCAGTCCAGGATACAACTTGGTTCGGTTTTCGTTCACTTTGATGGCTGCATTGTTGTTTGGCACACTATTTTGGCAGCTTGGCAACAAAATGTAAGTTACTGTAACATTTCATTATGCGTAATGAGGACAAAACTGAGTACATGATGCATCCCTACGGACATATATATACCTTCTTAAGGTCAGATATTCTGACCTTATGAATTATAAGAGGCTAAAACGCTCGCAAAAACACAAAAGCAACAAGAAAACGGATAAAGAGAAAAAGCGAAGCACCTTATTTGTTTCTAAATGAAAAATGGATTAAGAAAACCACTGTTTCCTTAAGAATGCTTTTAGAAAAGGCTTAGGCAAACTTGACTGAAACTTCGAAAAAAGTAAAAACAATCGCATCGAGGATAAGACATCACAACAGGGACAGATGATGCACATATCTCATCAAGAAAATACCTGATGGCCTGAACTAATCAGAGAGCTCGACAATTTGTCACAGCACAAAGCAACAAGACCTGTTGACCATTATGGGGGCCATGTATGGTGCAACACTCTTTTTGGGCATCAATAACTGTTCAACAGTGCAACCCATAATATCACTAGAGAGGACTGTCTTTTACAGAGAGCGAGCAGCAGGAATGTACTCAGCAATCACATATGCATTATCCCAGGTACCATTTCTATGATTTCCAATCCTACATAGTAACATTACAAAGACATGAATTCTTCAAATCCTAAGCTCACCATAGCCTTTATTGATAACCCTGTTTTTCTTGTTTTGTCAGGTCGCAATAGAGTGTCCTTATGTACTGGTTCAAACACTGATGTATGCAGCAATAGTGTACTCCATGATGGGCTTTGAGTGGATTATGTACAAAGTTTTGTGGTTCGTGTTGACCATGTTTTGCACTTTTCTCTACTTCACCTACTATGGTATGATGGCAGTCTCCATATCCCCTAACCATCAAGTGGCAACCATTGTAGCATCAGCATTTTATGCCATCTTCAATCTCTTCTCTGGCTTCTTAATGCCTAAACCGGTATGTATCAACCAAAAACTTTGCGATTTAACAAAAAATTTCATCTCACAATATCATTCTTATGACCAGTCTTTTGTTGTTTTGCATAGAATCTTCCTCAGTGGTGGTTATGGTATTACTGGCTGTGTCCAACATCATGGACCATGAGTGGACTCATAACATCTCAATATGGAAACAGAGTTGATCAAATTGAGTGCATGGATGCGAGCCATGGCAAGATTGTGCTTCATATTCGAGGCTTCCTGAACCACAACTACGGATTTCATGAGGACTTCTTGGGACATGTTGCAGCTGTACTCATCGTATTGCCCATCTTCTTTGCTCTGTTGTTTGCCTTCTTTATGAAGGTTTTGAACTTCCAACGCAGATGAGAGATGATCATCTTTGCATCTTAAAGAGCAGAAAGGACCCTTAAAACTATAGCTATTCGACTCACAATGCTTTGTCACAGAAGTGCCTCTCAAGACAGAAAAAAGGGCACCATTCCTGTCCCATGAAATCATGCAACCCTCTCAAAATGGCTCTACCATTCAACTATCACGTCACCATCGCGGAATGATCCAACTGTGTAACCATTCATACATGGTGATGCTATGAAACACATTGAATTGAGAACAAAAATTTGACCGGCCAGCCATGTACAGGAATAGCCGAACCAAGTCTGGCATGGGTGACCATATTACATCAGAATCAAAGGGGCATTCTGAAAGCTGTGCTTCAATGAGTGAAGTAAGCAAACACTATTATGACATGTATGCACACCGACGGGCATGGCGTTTTTGTACCAAAACAGGCTACTTGCAGTACCACTTGATATGTAATCCCAGTAATAAACAAATTCATATAGCAAGGATAATAAACATAATGAACAATAACTTCAAAGGCCTTACTAGTGTGATGAGATTTAGAAGCATTTAGTATAATGCCAGCTCACATGGACAAGACACTGTTGATGTGAAAAATTACTTGCACTAGAATGACGAATTAGCTGTCTAGAATTTGTCGTAATTTACAACGACGACAACCAGATCTGTGAGACGAGCAATATTGCTTCACAGTATTAGGTTTTCAACATGTATAGCCGCTATCATAATCCATGACAGTAATTAACTTCGTGGGGATTTCCAAATGTAAAGTGACTATAATACATGACAATAATAAACTTCATATTATAAGAAGCATCCATAGATTTAGAGATCCCTCCAATGTTCATCACCACTACTACAGACAATAATTTTGGTAGCACTATACTTATTATACCTTTTGTCCTTTTGCCTGGATAAGTCAGAGGAGACACTCATGTACATTGATTTGTCTCATAGGCCGGCTTGGGTGCCTAGAAGACCTTAACAAAGCTGTGTGTGTGTGTGTGTGTGTGTGTGTGTGTGTGTGTGTGTGTGTGTGTGTGTGTGTGTGTCTCCATGAAGGCGCTCTGTATCTAAAGCTTCTGCGCAAAGGTTGTCCCTGCGCGCCCTCTCTGGCTGCGAGCTCTGCGCTACTGACCTCCAGCGCAAACTGTGTCTCAACGTGGACTGTGGCCTGCGTGGTTGCGGGACCTGCATCAGCCAGCTCGTCAGCACCTGCCCTGTCAAGTTCTGTCTGCTGTTGCTGGTTCGCTTCAGAGTGTGTGTGTGTGGGTGTGACAGTGTGTGTGTGTGTGTGTGTGTGTGTGTGTGTGTGTGTGTGTTTTTGTTGAGGACAGCAGTTCAGGTTTGGCGCTCTCTGTAGCACAGATAGTGTCTGATTATCAATTAGCTTAGGTGCAGTTCATTTTCAGTGAATAGACTTGGGTACAGAGGACTTTTTTGGGTACAGTATTGTTAGTAGTGTACAGAATTTTGTTTTTTTGGCTTCCAGTAGTCAGCAGTACATAACATTAAGCTCTCAGTGTATGTCCGATTCAGCTGTGCCCTGTATCAGCTCATACAAACGCAGAAAACAGATGGCACCTAAGTCTTCGGAAATGGGTGAAATCCGAGCTTGTTTGTCGGAAGATTTTGAAGGCGCTCGGAACACTTGGGAGGGGCAAGAACCCACTACTAAAGTGCTCATTCCTGTTCAAGCTTTGATGGATCCAGTGGCGCAATATGCTTTAAATGCAGTTATTCTATTCTTTCCGGGCAAGACGCCTACTGCACAAGATGTGGGTCAGTGGGTAGACTTTCTTCTTAAACACTAGGCGGTTCGAGGTGTTTACTTCGGTGCCAGAGGATTCTATGAAGTTTTGTTGGCAGACATTGATGCACGTAATATGTTGCTTGAGTTGTCTCCATTGTTCTTTGGAATACAGATGACACATGTATTGCCGTGGACCCTTACCAAGGGCTATCAAAGTAATCCGTCATAAGTGCCCAGTATGGGTGGAAATTCTCGATTTCCCACACACTTGGCGCCACTTTCTTCCTATGCTTGCCTCACGTTTGGGGAAAGTAATTTGTCCTCCTAAGCTTGATGCCAATACAAATCTCTTTTGTGTGCTTTGAGATACGGATGTTCCCACCCCTAAAGGTATTACTGTCAATTCGGGAGACCCACTCCTTGGGAAACGCCCTTTTAAGCTCAGATGGGAAAAATTTGCAAATTATGTTTTCGCTGTAGAAAATTTGGTCACATGCAATATGAATGTTTTGAGCCTATTTTGCAACCCCCTCCCCTTCAGCTCTTCCTCAGCTTGTGGTTTCTACTGAGAGAGAAGTCCCTCATCCCAGATCTGCCACTGTTGCAGCTTCTACGTTGCCTGATGTTTTATCTATGGATAAAGGCAAGGTCAAACTTGCTGTTTCTCCCAATCCTCAGGGTAAAGGAAAGTCTATGTCTACTCCTGAAACCAAAAACAAGGGAAAAAAGTGGACTCGGCGGATAGATCTCCCTGGGTAACTCCCAAGAAAACTGTTAAGATGCGTTCGCAGCTCTCCTCTCGTAATTATGTACCCCCTGAAGTGAAATCTGCGGGACCAAAACCTCTTCCCTATAATGATAATCGCACTCTTGCGGATGCATGGAATAAGGTGGTGCACTCTTTTAGAGATGCCGTGGTTCATGGTACTTCTCAATCACTTGCAGGCCTTGTTGCCTCTGAGACAGGCATGCAGAACACTGTGGTTGAGTCGCGGGCTGCTGATGTTGATGTGCTTATGGGCACGTCAACTCAGTCCCTTCTTTACTTTGCCTCTGTACATATCTCTTCAATGCATAGTTGTGTTAAATGCATTTCATATAATGTGCGTGGGTTATGTAACCCTGACAAATGGAGATTAACTTGGCACTATGTACATACATGTATGGCAGACATGTGGTTTTGCAAGAGCATAATCAGCATGAATATGTTGGGCAATGCTCGTACTTTGTAGGATTCTAGATAGCATATGCTGGTTTGTTGGGGTTTTTGGGTGTTTTGATTATGGTTAGGCATGAGTTGCAGCCTGTTCTGGCGTATAATGATCCAGAGGGTCGTTGAATGGTGGTCCAATGCACAATCAATGGCCAGATTTATGAATTTGGTGGTGTCTATGTGTATACGGCCTCGGGACAACGAGCTACTTTGTGGCATGAGATATCTTCTTATCCATGGCTTTCCAATACCTTGCTTTGTGGTGATTTTAACAATGCACCCGCTTTATCGGATAACACCACAAGACATTCCCATATGCTAAGCAAAGAATTGCAGGCCTAGACAGATCTTGTTGCATGCACACAGATGTTGGACTTGTGGACCCTCTTGCATCCTAATGTTTCGGGGTACACATTTCAACATAATGCCTTTTCTACATATCATGCAAGATTAGATCGGTGGTATGTCCTTGGCATACAACAATTTGATAAGTTTGTATGTGAAATGCGCATAGACCATTCTTTGCTTTTATCTGATCATACTCCTGTTGTGATGCTATTGCACTATGGGCAACTACACTCTAATCAGCCTCTTTCTAAGAAACGCCTGCTGCACATCAACAATGCTTAATTTTCACATGAAGCATCTGCCAGATGATTTATGATGTTATTAAATGTATCTTTAGTTGCTCAAATGTATCTTGCTCCTAATGTTGTTTGGGTTCGCGTTGTCGTACGAGTGCAGAGTGTAATTCAGGACTATGGTAAGCAATACATGTTTCAATTACGTGGCGATGTTGAGGACACCAAACATATGTATCAACAGCTCCCAACTCTTAGCTGACACACGTTCGTTGTCAAAAAGTGAATTGACAACCCTTTGTCAGGCCCGGGTGAGTTTGCAGCATAATGATAAATGAAAATTGGTTAAATGGCAGACTCGTGCTCGTCATCGAGCTTTTGTGGACAAGGGATGTGCCTCAAAACAGTTTTTTAAGAACTTGCATCATTCAAGAGCTTCTCAAACTATTAAGCAGGTTATGTTCCGACCTGGAGCCTGGACAACCTCAAAGCGTGAGCTTGCGGATGCCATGGTGTCACATTTTAGGATGTTTTCGCCCCCCCCCCACGGCATCTGCTGAAGTTATTAATGCACGCCAAATTTTGTTATCTACAGTGCATTCAATTGTCCTGCCGCATGATGCTTTGGCCATGGAGGCGGATTACAAAAAATGAATTGCACTCGGCATTGCTCGCTCTTGGCAGATGGCGTTCGCCTAGTTGGGACGGGCTCACTGTGGCATTTTTTATCTCCTTTTGGGAGCCTCTGAAAGAACCTTTGCTTTACATGATGAACATTGCATGGGCAAAGCAGTGTTTGCCGATGTCTTGGAAAGAGGGTTTGTTGAAGTTATTGCTCAAACAAGCCCTTTGTGAGCAGTTCTCGCATTGGCGGTCGATAACTCTTATGTCGGTTATATATAAAATCTTGGCTAAAATCATCGTGGACCGTATCAAGGAACCTCTTATGGCTGGTATCCACTCCGCGCAGTATGGCTTTATTCCTCGTCGCCAGATTTTGGATAATCTGGCTAATGTATTGATTGGAATGGAATATGCAAAGTATATCCAACAGGATGTTCTTGTGATGCAGGTAGACATCGAAAAGGCTTTTGATAGGGTACAATCGGATTTCATTGCTGTCACCATGCGGGCCCTTGGATTTGGTCCTAAGATGGTCAATGTGGTATACTTCTTGTATGCTCACAGTACATCTTCAGGCCTCCTTGATGGGGAGTTGACAGAACCTTAGCCTCTTGGATGCTCTGTGAGACAGGGTTGCCCGCTTAGCGCCTTGTTGTATGCCATTGCCACCCACCCCTTGTTATTGTATTTGGATCATTTGATTTCGCTCGGTCATCTTCATGGGCTGCAATTACCGACTGGCAAAGACTTTGCAAGGCAGGCCTATGCTGATGATTCGTTGTTCATGCCCCACAATAACCAGGATGATGTGCGTGAAATTATGCAAGCATTGGATACATTTGGCCAAGAGCAGGCCTTAAGGTTAACTTTCACAAATCCAAACTCTTGCCTCTGGATGTTTGAGACTGGCATCATCTTTTGTGGCCTGGTGAGATTCTTGATCCACATGTGGTGGTCAGGCACTTAGGATACCCTATCGGCTGGCAAGTAACCAATACACAGCAAATTGATTGGGTTATGCAACGATTGAATGTCAAATTGCACTATTGGAAACTGTCTACATGGCCGCTACATGTTCGGCTTCGTATTGTGCAAAGTATCATGATGGCATATGTTCAATTTTACTTGCCGTTGTTGCATTGGCCTCGCTCTTCCCGTCTCTCATTGCTTATGTCTAATATTGTATCTCACGTGTGGTGCACTAGTTCTCATAAGAAAGGCCTCCGTTTGTTAGCAATGGAGAAACTTTGCACTTAGCGTCTTGGGGGGCTGAATATTTTGGACCTTCAACACCATGCATTGGCGAGGAAGGCTATGTTATTACCTACTCTTGTGCGGCAATCTCAGCCATGGACAGTTATGGTTGCTGATCTCTGTAGGCACGCTACCACTCCCGCTTTTGGTCGTTGGCAGACTGCTCTTTGGGAGATTGTGTTTGGCAAGATGGATGGTTATGTTCCTGGTTGCTTATTCACCTCTTCCTTGCTCTCCGCTCGGAAAGATGTTACGGATCATCTCTACTGGCATGGCAGGCAGCAAGCAGATGGGAATACCTTGCGTTTGGAAAGCATTCACTGGAGTAAGGTGTTCTCTCTTTACCCTGGTTGATCAATCGCCTCGTCAAGCCTACTTCCTCTCTGGTCGTGGCATATGCACAGTGGATGATGTGGTGGATTCATCTCGGAGTTTGCTTCTTTTTTCTCTGGCAGAAGCACGCTTTGGGTTGGGCATGCATTATCATCAGATTTGGAGCCTGCCTCAGCTTATGATGGCCGATTTCCTCCCTATTCCGCCACTGGCAGGTGGTTGTCGTATGCAGGATTGGACTCTATGGGACACTCCTATGGACGCGATTTCGCCCGTCATATCTATACTTCTCTTGTGCAAGACTCTTCGCTGGCTGATCACTGTAATGCGCTCTGGACTTTGCACAAATCTGAACAATGGTGGAGACAAGCTCTCACTCTGATTTGGAAGTCTCGCTTGCCTCTCACAATCGTGACAATTGCCATATGTAAATGCGAGTGCTGACCTCCTGACCCACTGTGGTGTGGTGTTAAACACCATAACCTTGGTTTTCCCCAAGTAGAGTGTTACAGACTTGGGCACGCCAAGTCAGAATTCTGGCACGACACATGAGAGAATCACTTAAAACACTTCACAACTTTATCACACTCTAAAAATAGAATCGACACGGCTTGGCGTAGTTCCGTGCCCAAAGGTATTGGCCCCAAAATCACGATCCCCTTTCGGTATTTATTTTTATATTAATGCTTGAGCAAAGTTACAATTCCCATGGGCCCTCTCTGCTCAGAAGCTCATCAGCTAACTGAGGGAAAGAGTAGCCTTGGGTTCATATTTAAAGGCCCTTGGCCTTCAAACTCAAAAGCAGTTTACATGAAAAGCTGCAAAGTCAAAAGCTACTAGCCCAAAAAGCTGCCAACGTGAATCACGGAAGTCCGTGCAACCTGCCACGTGGCATAGCCAACGCAAAAAGCGCGATCTCCGTACTACTGCCACGTCAGCAGGTCAGCATAATTCGCGAAAACTCAGTACTGCTTTGCCACGTCATCAATATATGCGTCCACGTCATCAGTTTGTGACATACCCTCTCTCGCCCTCGATTACGCTTGCAAAATCAGACATGAGCCATAAACCAATTTATCAAACGTTGACTCTAAGTACCGAATGCACTAGACGACACGAATCCAGCACTTGCACAAAGACGGCAGTCATTGAACATTCACATCACATTCGAGTCATATCACATAAAATCCATCCAGATCTAGGACCATGATTCCTGGCAACATGTTTAGCAATCGTATCTAGATCCATGTCGGACCTTACTGATGTCGGATTACTAATTCTTATTGCGATCATGTCTACAAATTCTCAAGACCAAAATGTTGCAGTCATTTTGTGTTTCAATACTGCACTCAAACACAATCACATGAGCGAGTACTCAAAAATCAGATTCATTTCTAAGAATTCTAGTTCATCAATCACACACTGAGTTCATACTGAACAGAGTGTTTCAATCATTCAGTCTAGTGATCTTATCACTGTGTAGCCATCTCATCCCTCAGGAACTCTTGATGCACTCACCACAGTATCCAGTCATATCATTCATCATCAATCATCATCATGATTCAAAATTCATGATTCTTATCTTGAATCGTGATTGCGTTCATTCTAGAGCTTTCATTGCTCCTAATTGCATTCATTCGTCATCATCTCATTCTCATTTCACCTGTTATCTATACACAAATAATAAGATCTATAAAAGAAGACCAAAGAATGCAAGGAGGATGGACAAGCAATAAAATTTGATACCTTTTTAGGTTTTTGAGATGCGCACAAGGCCCTTGCTTTTATTCAACAGTTTGACATTGCTTTTTCTGGAGAGCGCTATTCACAACACTCCAAGATTAGAAGGGCAACATCCTACTTGAAAGGAAATGCCCGGATATGGTGGTCCACTCTTCCGTTACGAAAAGAAGCACCAACAAAATGGCTAAAGTTCAAGAGACTTTTTATTTCCTCGTGGCTCACTCAAGAGTACGAACGTGACGTGATTACCGCCTGGAATCATCTTCGGATGGCCAAGGCAGATACTTTGGATACTTATTGCGAAAGATTTTGGGATGTTTTTCTCCCTCTCTCATCTTTTAAAAAGATCAGTTGCAAGTAGCAAATTGAGCGATTTTGCTGGGGACTTCCCAAAGAGATATGAGATTACTGCTTATTACAGAAATCTGAGTCACTGATGGGACATGCTAAGCAAGGGTTTGCATTTAGGTAACTTGACTTATCCAACAGATCAACTTGTGACAAATGATGACAGAGGAAGAGGAAAGAAAGATGCACGTCCCGATTGACAGAGGAACAGAAAGACAAATACCTCAAAATGGGGAAGTGCTTTTATTGTGGGGAACAAGGACATATACCTTTGTGGTGCCCCAAAAAGGCACAAGAATGAGAACGACCGACAAGCTAAAATAGAACTGGGAGAGAAGGTACTCGCTCCAAAACTGATACTGGATAAGAAAATTGAAGGAGATAATGATGTGTTGACAATATTTTTGCTTTATGACTATATGAAAACCTTTGAAATTGGGAAATTCCCGAAGATGACTTTGATTTATGTGTGTAGCTTGGCTCTATAAAAGTGCTTCCTCTTAGAATAAAGCATCTGGTCATCTGAGTCCGAACTCTCAGAAGAGGATGAATCCTCCTCACAACTGTTAGAAAATTTCCAAGATCTTCTGTTGGATCTGCTTTTCTTGGCCTTCTTCTTGTTCATTCCAGGTCTCTGGTTCTTTCATCCTTTCTTGCCCTTTCGGTCCTCATCGCTGGAATCAGAAGAGGAAGAGTTGTCCGAACTGTCAGGAGAGGATGAGGACGAACTGGACACACCTCGAAGCGTACACGCTTCTTTGCTTTTCGTGCAATTGCAAAAGAAGATTGTCGACACAAATAACAAGGGTAATCTGTTCCCTTGCTACATCTCTTTGAATGCTACGTGGTCTTCAATATTTGGTTGACTAGTCGTTCGATCACATCATCATGTTCATCTTCAGTGTACATCTGCAGGGCAGGTGGTTTCTTCAATGTGGACTTTAATGGTGGATCGATGGTCGTACGCCATCGGGAATGCATCTCATCAATCGAGTGTCGGGTCAAAGATTTTGTATACTGGGGATCCTTCAAATACTGGAGCATCTGCTTAGCACAAGCATCAACCTGCTGTTGACGATACATCTCCATTCATTCATACTCCATAGGCCGTGGAGGCCCATACTCTTGTTCCGATTGCCCATACTTTCACCCGATCCAGAATTGTCAGGTGGGGTCGTCCGATTCTTGCGTGATTCGTCACTTGAATCCATGTGTGTCACGGTAAAAGGATCGGATTTCCCGGTAGAGGATACCACTGTTATAGACTTGGGCACCACAAGTCGAAAATTCTGGCATGATACACACGAGAATCACTTAAAACACTTCACAACTTTATCACACTTTAAAAATAGAGTCGACACAACCCGGCGTAGTGGCCTCAAAATCTGGCGCCCCTTTCGGTATTTATTTTTATATTAATGCTTGAGCAAAGTTACAATTCCCGTGGGCCCTCTCTGCTCAGAAGCTCGTCAGCTAACTCAGGAAAAGAGTGGTCTTAAGTTCATATTTAAAGGCCCTTGGCCTTCAAACTCAAAAGCAATTTACATGAAAAGCTGCAAACTCAAAAGCTACTGGCCCAAAAAGCTGCTAGCGTGAATCGCGGAAATCCGTATAGCCTTGCCACGTGGCACAGCCAGCGCAAAAAGCAGGATCTCCGCACTGTTGCCACGTCAGCATGTTAGTGCAATCCGCGGAATCTCCGTACTAATCTGCCACGTCATCAATATATGCTACCACGTCATCAATCTGTGACATTAACAGACAATCCACTATCATAAGCAAATGTGTACAAAGCATCTAAGTGACAACATTGCATCCTCTCCAGAGAATCAAAAATCTACACAATATCATCACCATATAACAATAGTGGGATCCATGTTCCTATCAGCTGTGCTCCTCTATCACCATCCCTCTTAATGTAGTCAGAAACCTCATCCACATGCAGGCTAATTAGTGTAGGAGATAACCGGTAGCCCCGTTTCACCCCGATAGTGGAGTGAACCAAATCAAAAATCCCCTCTGGAGTGCGTACATGCCCCACCACTGACCTGTAAAGAGCCATGATACCCCAAATCAACTCTGTGGGTACCTCCATCTCCTACAGTCTGCGCATCAATCTAGCTCTGGATACTGTATCGAAGGCCTTGCAAAAATCTACAAAAGCAACAATAGAGCCGTCTCCCATGTGATATCCCCTCCTCAATAATGGCTCTAAGTGTCAGAATATGATCAAGAGTAGAGAAACCTCTCCTGAAACTTGCTTGTCCAGCTGCCCGTACACCCTCTCTCTCTCTCTCTATCTACTCAAATGTTGCTCAAGGATGGATCCGTACAACCGTGCCAATGTGTGTCCAATCATGATAGTGCAGTAGTTCCCAGGCTCCATAGGTCCCCTGCCTTGAAGATAGGTACGATAGTAGACAAACTCCAAGTATCAAGTAGACTCTCGCACATGGCACAATTGAACATCAGTGCTAGAAGCTCTGCAAGTAGATCTCTGGCATGTTTAAAATGCTATGCTACTAGGCCATCGTGATCATATGCTCTCTTGGTCCTCATCCTGTCAATGGCCTTCTTTACCATCTGGGCGGTAAAGAAAGCACATGTGTGGGCATGGCTCTGGCGGATCTGGAAGAGGTGGCTGCCCTGAGACTGTGTAGAGAGATGATGCATACTAACCCCATACCTCCGTAGAAGTGATGACTGGTGGGGGTGAATGCCCATGGAAGAGTCTCCATGCCTCGCCTGAATCCTGGCTCAAAAACAGCTAGTATAAATCCTACTCTAATCGAGCTAAAAAAGCCCTCTTCTTCCGCCGCACCAAACGTCGAGAAGCAATCCGTGACTGCCTGTGAGTGATGACTTCTAGAGGTACCTCCCTCTGAAGTCGGGCTCTCGTCTCTCTACACTCCTCATCATACCAACTATTCTGGGGTAAGCTCCCAGAACGCCATTGTTGCCCACGATCAATGTGTGGATATGCCTCTACTATCACATCCTACACCGTCTCCGTCAATATGTAAGCGAGCTCCTCTAGCGGTCTCCCCGGATCCTCTATGCATAAGCGTCTGTATGTTCCATCTATATAGCCAAAATCAATCTCTGTAGTGAAGGTGTATCAAGTATGCGTAGATCTCTGTGCCAATCTAGCTGTGTTGAGCTAAAATGAGATGGTAAACGTGAGGAGGGCATGATCTACTGCTACCAAAACATAATCCACTATGCTAGCCCCATGTCTATGAGGAAAACAAGTGAACCAACTCGATGCTGGAAATATCTGGAGACCATTCAAGATGGCCAATCCATGTGCACTCCCCATGTCTATTAGATATCCCCCATATCCAATGTGCTCCTCATCCTACGAACACCTAGCCAATCCCATATAGCTAGCATCCAATTCTCTCAACATTTCCTCTGAGGTATCGTAGAAAGTTGTCTGAGATTGGTCCGTCCTGGCATTAAAATCTCCCAAAAGAATGACACCTCCATCCCTAGAGAACTCCCATATGTCCTCATCCAATATCATGTAGGGTGATTTCCGATGATTTCCCCATTGGGCCCAAGAAGTCCACTATGTAAAAATTGCATATAGCACGTGCAAACAAGAGGTATTTAAATAATCCCTTACCTGTATATCCTCAAGTATTATATGTACCCCTTATGTATGCATTTTTGTAAAAACACTAGCCCTTATGTATGAAAATTCTCACTTTCTTAATTTGAAAACCCTTTATGTAAGTACATTTTTTTTGTAAATGTACCTAAGTATAATTCCCTTATTTTGTTTGCACGTGCTATCTTACATATTTCCTAGTGGACGCCTTGAGCCCTTGGGCAATGCATAATGCGATGTGTTGGGGGGAAAATAGCATATTGCATTGTAGAGTGGCCTCCTTGTCTCCACTCTTACTCTGGCCCACATATATCTGGCCTGCTCATCTCTCCGAACGATACAAATGAGGGGCTGAAGCTCTATTGCTAAATGGACTATTTTCTTATTTTTCAGAGTAATTGTGATTTATTGAAATTAGGATAATTATTTGTGCTCACTTGAACCGTAAGGTTAGGAACTTTAGATCTACTAAAATTATTGAAAGCCATAAGGAAAGGACAACTCTGATGTGTCATATGATGGGTGACATTAAGCATTGCGAAGGGGTTGTACCGTTATTTAGGTAGGAGAAACCGGGAAACGAATATTCCTCATGCACCACGTGATGGATGACGGGAGCATCGAAAAGGGAATATTCCATTGGTCTGGCAGGAAACCCGAACTGGAAAAAGGATACGCATAAAGACGCAAGCACAAGAATAAAGGGTTTCTGAGAAGCTTTTTCTAAAAACCGGAATATTTTTAAGCATTTTCCGGAAAGAGCAGATGCTTTCCCGCGAGAAATATGGGTTTGCATTGCATCTGTGCCTGAGAAATGCATCCCGGGACGCTTGGAATGTGACTGTATAGCATCAATTTTCAGCTCACTCAGTTTTATTGAGTTTTGTCCACGTTCACATTTTCTTTAAAAAAAGTGATAGGCCACCCACTTAATAAGTGGTTAGCCCACTTAAAAATAAAAGCAAGGCCACTTCTGAAAAAGTCCAGCGCTACCCATCAAGTTGAATTTAACGCAAGCGATCTCTCTCTCCCCTCACGCCAAAAGTGTCGCCAGCCCCTCTCCCTCTCTAGGCTACCTCTTCCCAGATTTGCCAATGCTAGCATTAGTAAGGAGAACTTCCGACGGAGAATGTCACGATTGTGACTATGTTGCAGTATTACATACACTCCTAATTGTAGATATGCGAAGTGCCATGCCAAGGAGGACCCCTACGCTTGGATGGTTGCAACTCTTCGCTCAAAGGACATGCCTCTTCGTCAAAAGCCACACTCCTTCGACGATTGGTCACACCCCTTCGCTCTATGGGTGCGACTCTTCGCCCAATGGTTGCAGCTCTTCGTCCAAGGGATATGTCTCTACGCCTAGAGTCGTGTCTATTCGCCATGCGATGTGATTGTTCACTCGTGACTCTTCGTCTCCTATATAAGGAGCCTATTGTACTCAGTTCTAAATCATTCAATCAATCAACACAGAGTCTTCTGAGTCTTGTTTTTGAGTACAATTCAAGTTTCTTAAGTCTTAATCATGAGTTTAAGTAATTAATGAAGGATTAGCAACTAGGATCCTTACAGTGGTATCAGAGCAAATTTTTTTCAATCAATCAACACAGAGTCTTCTGAGTCTTGTTTTTGAGTACAATTCAAGTTTCTTAAGTCTTAATCATGAGTTTAAGTAATTAATGAAGGATTAGCAACTAGGATCCTTACAGTGGTATCAGAGCAAATTTTTTCCCCCGGACCTGAAGGTTGTGAGCCTCTCACCCTCGCCGCTACCCTCTCCCCTCCTTCCCGGAGTTGTATGGAGGCAGAAGAAAGGTGGTACACACATGCACACGAGCATGAGGTAACTCTTACCCTACACTACCTGTAATACATGCATAATGCAGCGATACGGAGGGATGGTGTACCCGATGTGTGTGCTGAAATTCCCTCATGGAAACCAAGCGATGCACCTCTTCATCGGCACCTCTTCAACGGGCTGTGCTCTTCATAGCCGCCCTTGCCTCCTCGAGGTGTCTCTTCGACGTGCCCCTTCAGCAAACGTGGATGCACCCCTTCGCGAAGCATTATGCCTCCTCACCAAGCGGTGGCTCCAAGGGTCACACCCTTTTCTCCATGCACTGCCAATGCTGTAGCACAGAAGGAAAAAAAAACCTTTCGCTGGCTGAATTCAACGTTGGCTGCCCCTTCACATGCAACCATTGTTGTCCCTTCCACTGTTGAGTACCTCTCCGTCGCTTGTACCCCTTTTGCAGGTTCGCACCCTTTCACCAAGCGCTGATTTGCTGGAAACGCTAGGCTGAAATTCTTTACGCTGGCTGAAATTTCTTCTTTTCAATGGAGTGTTTTCGGACCAGCAGCGCAAGACTTACATCAAAGAATCAACAGCGCAAACTTTTTTTAAAAATATAGCCATAAGGTTTCTTTTACAATGGCCGATCAGCCCCAAATTTTTTAACCCAATGTGAAAAAAAATTTAACCCAATGTGAAGCACCTCTTGGCCAATTAACACTTACGTTAAAAAAAAACCCAACCACAGCGATCTAAGTTTTTGCAAGCTGCTCCTACCCCATCATCCAACGCTGGCCTGGTGTGCATCTCCTGCACGCGGTAGATCTCCCAGCCGCTGTACCTGTTTCAAAACCGGCCCATATTACCGCACCAGTACCCTTTCCGGTGCCCCAGGTTGTGTCGGCCCCTTAGGAGTACTTGCTCTACGTCACCCATGGCCATGGGACACAGTTCCAGACTTGGGTGGTGTGGCACATATACCTGACTTGCGAGCCCATTCAATTGCCGCACTTCAAGGTCCTTTTGGGCCGCTACCTCACTTGGCTTATTCCCTTACCGAGTGCCAGGTCAACGTCATCAACAATATTATTTCGCTCCAGCCCCTGGTGCGAGTTCACAGCGAGATCCTCATCCCAGATTACACACCTTTGTCGCCAACTCTAGAGGAGACACCTCCTGTCGACGAGGTCGAGGATCTCGAGGCATCGGACCTGCAGGGATTTCGACTTTCTAGCAGAGCTCGGCAAGACCTCGGCATCGGCTTCACCCGATTATATACGACACACTTCTCCTCAGTATTCCCTCTGAGATTGAACCATGCCGACATCTCGCGACAGAGAAGGCCAATTCGAGGACACCCTTGTTGTTCTCAAGGAGCAAATGGTAGCACTTTCCAAGAGCCTTGCGTCACTTCACACTCGCTTGGAGCAAATGCAAACGCAAACATCTTCGCGGAGTCATACTACTACTCGGAATACACATGCTGCTTCTCTGCCATCTTCTTTAGAAGCTTCAGTGGTCGACTAGGACGAACCACTCTAACCAAAGGTTTCGCATCCCAAATTTTCTCACCCAAAGCATAGTTTCTCAAAGACAACTAGACACAAAGTACCTTCGTGCGAGCAGCAAAAGTCTAAGCATGAATATTCTTGGAAATGCTACAGTTCTAAGCAACCAACTTCTTATCGGAATCATCAGCAACAGAAGAACAATATGAAGCTTCCAAAGGATCATCAGCAATATCAAGATGGGCTTACTCAGTGGCACATATATCCGACCCTAGTCGAGTACTCGGTCATGAATGCCGCGACGTTGGACAAGTTCCCCCTCGCGAGCCATGCCCTACATTTAAGTCTTTCTTGTCTGATGGTGGTAAAGTTGAAAATTTATTGATCCTTTCCTTGTGCAAGAGGATTCTTCAGAGATCTAAGAGGCAACAATTCCCTCAACCTCCCCCTTCTCGATTGAAAGCCTTAATACCCACTGAAACAGTTGAAGATTCAGAAGATTCTCGTTCTTGTGTGACAACGGACAAGCACAGGACCCCTTCTATGGCCGTGATCCAGGCAAAAAAAGTCGCCTCATCACCGCCCTTGCAAAATAAAGTCTTTGTCTCTCTACAGATACCAAATGCAGTGGTGAATGATAATCATTCAAACTTGAAGACTCCAGTCCTTGCCTTCAGCGGTGCAAAGGATAAATCAGATGCAGACTCTTACAACATGACTTCGATCGCTGCAATTGCATCTTTGGACACAAGTTGTTCCACAAGTAAACCTTTACATATGGATATACCTCCAAACACTACTCTGTCTCAGTCTACGACATCCCTTCAGGAGGATTTTATTGTTCCAGAAAAACCATTGAAATACCTTACAGATTTCCAACCAGTGATCATCACTTAACAGAAAACTCAAGTCAGTTTACCAATAATTTCATTCGAAGCAGATACAGATTCAATGTTTTATTGGACAAAGCTCGAAGTTACAAACGACTTTGACAAAGACACTAATCAAGTTGCAGATATGATCAGTTTTCAGTTTGGCAAAATAGTTACCGTCAATAACAGTGCCATGATGTGGGACTTAACAGAAAGAGCTTTGGATGCAAAAGCACTACAACAATACATTTCCTTCTCTAGGAGTTTCTACTACCCTAGGCTTTATTTTAAATGGAAGGGAATGTTACGATTGTGACTATGTTGCAGTATTACATATACTCCTATTTACAGATATGTGAAGTGCTATGCCAAGGAGGACCCCTACGCTTGGATGGTTGCGACTCTTCGCTCACAGGACATGCCTCTTCGTCAAAAGCCACACTCCTTCGATGAAGGGTCACACCCCTTCGCTCTATGGGTGCGGGGTGCGACTCTTCACCAATGGTTGCAGCTCTTCGTCCAAGGGATGTGTCTCTACGCCTAGAGTCATGTCTATTCGCCATGAGATGTGATTGTTCACTCGTGACTCTTCGTCTCCTATATAAGGAGCCTATTGTACTCAGTTTTGAATCATTCAATCAATCAACACAGAGTTTTTTGAGTCTTGTTTCTGAGTACAGTTCAAGTTTCTTAAGTCTTAATCATGAGTTTAAGTAATTAATGAAGGATTAGCAACTAGAATCCTTACAGAGAATCTGCAAGTGATCGAGAGAGGCCAGTACACGGAGTTCGCTTTACCGCACTCCGATCTATAGTTACCAATTGTGAATTCGCGATACGAGTTGTTTCGTGTTTTTGCTTTTGCAAGTACTCCACCACGAAGGAGCAAGGAGGCCTCAGAATATGCTCCGAGATTTCGGGAACGAAATCAAGAACGGTCTATGGGACTTCACGCTCTAGGTACAGACGGAAACCGAATTGAGAGCTCGTCTCTCGAGAATTACCCTATGAAGAAATTGACCATTGAGTCTTATGACTTAGAACAGAGGGGTCACTCCGGTTCTTGTGCTTTGTAAAACGATTCTCCCTAATAAAGATTCTCTTTAAGGGGAGGGACCAACCCATCTTCTGGTCCCAAATACTGTGTCGATCTTCTCCTTCATCTCTTTTGAGTTGTCCTTCCTACTACTTTAGCATTATAAAGATATTTCTTTTGGCCAAACCTTGAGGCAGACATTCATCAATATGTCAGAGAATGTTTGGTTTGCCAAAAGGTAAAGTACGATCGGCATAAGATGCATGGGTTACTCCAACCTTTGTCTATGCCTGATCAACCATGGGAGAATATTGCCATGGCTTTAATTATGGATCTCTCAAAGACTCAAACTCGAAATGATGCGATCTGGACCATTGTAGACAGATTTAGCAAGCAAGCACACTTTATTCCAATCAAGAAAACGATCAAAGCTGAGCATATGGCTAGAATTTTTCTAGCAAAGATCTCTAAGCATCATGGGATGCCCAAGTCTATTGTGAGTAATCGAGATCCTCGCATGACAGGAAATCTCTTGCATGCTTTGTAACTTGTTTGATAACCTTGGCACGAAGTTGAATTTTTCTTCTGCATATCATCCTCAAACGGATGGGCAGAGTGAGATCGCCAATTCCACAGTATTGAATATGTTGAAATCCTATGTGTTGAACAGACAGTCTGACTGGGAGAAGTATTTGTCCCTTGTCGAGTATGCGTATAATAATATCGTACATTCGTCTACGGGGAAGGCATCCTTTGAGATTCTTAATGGTAAACCTTTGTTTCCACCGATCCTTGTAACTAAGGATAAGATTTTTGCAACAGATGAGTTTGTTCAGGATTTGAACATGGCCTACAGGCAAGTTAAGAGAGCAATTTTGCACTCTCGGGAAAAACATACGAAAGTGACTTAACAGTCGGCCAATTGGTCTTACTTAAGTTTGAGAAGGCAAGACTAAAGAAACAAGCGACTCATAAAGAAAAAGTGGTAAAACTTTCAAATCATTATTATGAGTCGTTTAAGATAATTGACCAAGTGAACGATGTGACGTCGCCTCCAAGTCAACCTATTGCTGAGGAACCTCCTGAGGTTGAGAAAACGGAAGAAATACTCCAAGAAGAGTAGATCATCCATCATCAGGAGCGGCCATTCAAGTCCAAGAAGATTACACGGAAGTATTTGGTAAATTTCAAGAATGATCTACTCTAGACGCTCAGTGGATGACCAAGCAGAAATTAGCATCTTATCCCAAGATTCTGACAGGATATGTACAACCACTACAGTTGAGGACAACTATTTAGAAGCAAAAGCAATGTTGCTAAATAGACTATTTTCTTATTTTTATGAGTAATTTCTATTTATTGAAATTAGGATATTTAATGTGCTCACTTGAATCGTAAGGTTAGGAATTATAGATCTATTGAAATTATTAAAAGCCATCGGGAATGGACAACTCTGATGTGTCATATGATGGGTGACATTAAGCATCGCTAAGGGATCGTACCGTTAATTCGGTAAGAGAGTCTAGGAAACAAATATTCCTCATGCGTCACATGATGGGTGACGGGAGTATCAGAAAGGGAATATTCCATTGGAAAAAGGAATACGAGTAAACACGCAAGCACAAGAATAAAGATGGGTTCTGAGAAGCTTTTTCTTAAAAGCGGAATATTTTGAAGTATTTTCTAGGCAAAGTAGATCCTTTCCCGTGAGCAATCTGTGTTTGCTCTACATCTATGCATGAGAACTACATCCGGGGACGCCTGGAATGTGACTGTATAGCATCAATTTTCAGCTCACTCCGTTTTATTGAGTCCAGGTTCACTTTTTTTTTGTAAAAAGCGCCAGGCCGCCCACTTAATAAGTGGGATGTCTACTTTAAAATAAAAGCAAGGCCTCTTCTAAAAAAGACCAATGCTACCCATCAGGCTGAATTTAACGCAAGTGATGTCTCTCTCTCTCCTCACGCCAGAAGTGTCGCCAGCCCCTCCCCCTCTCTAGCGCTACGTCTTGCCTCTATTCCGGCCGGCACCGCATTGGTTATTCCTGCCGGGTGCAAGTGCCTATAAAAGCGACCCACTCTCTCTCCCAACTTCCCACATCTGCCAGCGCTAGCAGTAAGGAGCACTTTCGACGGAGAATATGCAAGTGATCGAGAGAAGCCAATACACGGAGTTCGCTTTACCGCACTCGGAGCGAGAGCCGAGAGGTACCAATTGTGAATTTGCGATACGAGTTGTTTCGTGTTTTTGCTTTTGCAGGTACTCCATCGCGGAGGAGGAGCAGGGAGGCCTTTGCCTATGCTCAGAGGTTCTGAAAACGGAATCAAGAACGGTCTGTGGGGTGTAGCGTGGATAGTGTGTCATGCTCTCTACAGTGGGTGCTCCTCAGTGCAATGTGCGTGACATCTCACTCAAACAGACTGAAAACAAAGGAACAATAGATAACAACTGACCACACAAAGACACAACAGCAGGGACACAGCAGCAGACCAGAACATAGGACTCAACTATCTCAAGAAACCGATACAGACTCGGGCGTGGCAGCACACTCAGCTCCAGCTCAGGACTCACAGGTACAATGGGGGTGTCGAGGCTCAGATGTGCAGGGATGTGCAGACGTGCTGTGTGACTAGACTGGCTACTCTAGACGACGACATGAAGAAGATCCACAATGCCACCTAAGTCTATCTCCAAACTGAGCGGTGGTGGTGACCTGGCCACGATGTCCACTAGACCACCATCGTATCCCTGCCATGTGTCGCTGCCCAGCCCAGAGAGTCCGTCCAGTGTGAACGAGACCAGCTAACTCTACTAACTGTGTGTCCTGTGAAAGTGACACTGTAGCCTGCTACACGTTGCCCGCCACAAGACCGCTCACCGTCTCGATGAGAGGAAATACTGAAAAACTGTGAAAGAAAATCACTAAAGAAAACCACTGGGTACCGCATCTGTACATCTTTCTTGAAGCAGGTTCTAGGCCCAAATTTGGAGTTAAAAAGACTGCTCCTTGCAAAACGACTTAAGCGTTTGAATAGGCGGGAACTCAGTATGATTGCATAGTCTAAGAATCCCAATTGGCAAAACAGAATAAGGCTCCACAACAAAGAGATATGCTCGGTTTGGATCCAGCTATCTATGACCTGGTCCATGCTTGCAGATGAACCTTGCAACACTTTCTGCAACAGCACTCTTCTCGAAAAGAGGGATGACCATAAGCTCCAGTAACACAGGAAATAAGGGTACGCTCCATCGTGATGGCAGAATCTTAAGCTTGCTCGTCTGCTGAGGGTGAGGAGAAACCTGAGAGTGAGGAGAAACCGCAGAGGAATTTTGCGGGCCATGTATAGCAAGAACGAGGGGTGGGTAGGGCGGGGGTTTAGGATAGATAGGGACGAGGGGGAGATTGGGTGGTTAGGAGCTAGTGGGGATTGGATAGGGGCGAGTGGGCTAGGGGAAAGATTGGCCGGGTAGGGGCGAGGGGGGGAAGGGTAGGGGCGAGAGGGTGTGAGGGGGTGGGTAGGGGCGAGAGAAAATTGAGTGGGTGGGTAGGGGCGAGTTGGAAGAGGGGGGTAGGGACGAGTTGGGGGTAGGGGGGACGAGTTGGGAGAGGGGGGTAGGGACGAGTTGGGAGGGGGGGGGAGAGGCGAGTTGGGAGAGAGGGGGAGGGGTGAGTTGGGCAGGGGGGGGAGAGAGGGTGTGAGGGGGTGGGTAGGGGCGAGTTGGGAGGCGGGGGTAGGGACGAGTTGGGGTAGGGGGGACGAGTTGGGAGAGGGGGGAGGGGCGAGTTGGGTAAGGGGGGGGGGGGGGGGGGGGTTGGGAGAGAGGGCGAGGGGGAGGGGCGAGTTGGGCACGCCGGGGGGGGGGGGGGGGGGGGGGGGGGCGAGAGGGTGTGAGGGGGTGGGTAGGGGCGAGTTGGGAGAGGGGGGTAGGGGCAAGTTGGGAGAGGGGGGGTGGGGACGAGTTGGGAGAGAGGGGGGACGAGTTGGGAGAGGGGGGAGGGGCGAAGGGCAAGGAGGGAGGGAGGAGTAGTGAGGGGAGAATGCACTCAAGCAAAGAGATAACATGATCACGACCAAGCCTGAGATCAACATTGTTTTTGTTGTATCTCGTCTTGAGGCAGCTTTGTGAAGGGAGTTTGCTAGACACAGAGGAGAGCTTATTCTTTGTCCGAGAAGCAGACACTGGGACTGATGGTGAAGGGGGGTGAACTCCTGTAGGGGAAATTTCTTCCCGCTTCTATGATTCTTCATAGGCTCACCAAATCCAAAGGCTTCCACCAAGGGCGCACGGGGAGTTGCTTCTGTGACCCTTACCTTTTGAGCTGGCTCGGGTGACTCATTAGGTTTACCTACTGCTGAAACATTGGAAGAGGGTGTACCTTCAGGCAAAGAGTGAATAGAGGCTCCATAACAAGGCATAGATTTAGTAGCATCCAACCACTCCAACAGATCTTCGTCTAACCCGTCAGGTGGAGTAGGTTGTTCCAATTCAAGGCTGGTTGCTAAGGACAAAGAACTATTTTGCACAATGGGACCCACGCCTCCTTCTAGGAGGATGAGTTGCATCTGGAAGCCAGGAGTATGTATCCACATGGCATCGTTTCCCCAATCATGAAGTGCTTTAGTGTGTCGCAGCCATGGTCTACCGATGAGCAATGGAAATCCGCCCTCCACCTGTGGAAGACGAACTGTCACCAGGAGGTGTATTTTTCCTGTTGCCTTCCGTAAATAAGTACTAGATATTTTTATTTATTTTTATTTTTACTTGTTTTCCCCGGAACCCTTGAAAAGGTGCAAGTGGACATTGCATGGCCAGTGTGAAACGACTGCGGCCGAATAGGTTTCTCACACCGGGAGTCTGGGTCGGTCAATTTGGGACTGGTCGGGCCAGTTAGCACTGAATTCTGATGAGTATGGAAGCCTGTGTGCGCCAAATGAAGTCTGGGCCACTCGGAAAGTCACTTATAACTTTATAAGTCAGTGGGAACTAGAGAATTAACCCAAAAGGGGCAAACTGGACACATGGCAGCTCCAGGCAATTTTTCCACTTCCATCAGCAAGAGGGGGCGCCCAATTTGAGAGATGAGGCTGATTTGACTCATAAGTGATTACAGTGTGTGTGTGAGTAGTGGGTGCAGGTCTACAGCTTTAATGGAAAGCTTGCCTTCTCCTCTGTCTCATGTAGCGCGATGACTTGCTCTCGTGCATCTCTCTCTCCCCTTTGGCACATATGGTAATGCCCCACTAGTTGGGCTACTCAGTTGAACATGTACAGTTCTGGGGGTTTATGCGCGTTTGCCAAGGCAAGAGCCTTCTGAACAGGAACCGGATTAGCTAATTGCTAATCCCCCACAGGTACGCACAGTTCCATCGCGAAAGATTGCGAGTTCGGAGAGTTTTCTCGCGTGAAAACTCGTCCAATTCACAGGGGAACTGTCCCATTGCGTGCGGGAGCCCGGGGGACACGCGTAGGCGTGTTCGCTCCGCTAAAAACGATCCGAAACAGCGAATTACAGCCTGCTGTGTTTTTCTGCAGGTTTAGGGTTTCGCACCTAAACTGCAAGGGAACACCGGGGGAGCCTCGTGAGAGCCTTGGGATGTGTGTACAGGCTTTTGGGCACCCGGCAGTGAAAAACAGGGAATTACAGCCCGCTGAAATTCTGTGACAGCTCACCAGAAAGCTTCCAGATAGCGAGGGAATCCGTTCTAGACAGGTGTTTTTGACCTACAGGGGTTTTTGCGCCGTTATGCTGCCAAAATCAGGTCGAAAACCTGCGTTTTCAGCCCTCGCCAGGTTTGGACAGCTTTGTGAAAGCTTGTGCAAAGTGGTCGGATCGTCTACCTTAATTTGAATAAAGAAATACCGAAAGGGGCGCCAGTCTTTGGGGCCTACAGGGTGTCGGTCTCGTGTGCACAATGACATTCTAGTCGCTAGACGCAACTGTGTTCTCTTCCCTTCTCAGTGCTCTGTGTAAAGTTAACAGGTAATTGAAATAGTACCGCCCTCTACGTTGTACAGGCCGGTTATATGGTTCCATCGACGAGATAGTCACTTTTTCTTCAAAAAGTGCAGCGTGGATTGTTGTGGGTGAAAGCAACACAGAGCTTGTCGTTATGGCAGAGAAGAGAGACCAAGTACCTGAAGAGGGATCTTCCTCACATGGCACGGAGAAAGTTCCTTCAACTCTTCAAGAAGAGGACAGGTTGTTTAGAACTCAATTGCATTGCTGCATGGACATGTTTCAGCAATTGGCTAACAACCCAAGGATGCAAGAGTTCTTACAGGCTCCGACAAAGGGTTTTCAGCCTCCTACACAGGGCATGACTGAGCCGTTGCAGGAAAAGGAGATTTCCAATGCGCAGAGGACTCATGATGCTCGAGGGAAAGCCCATGTGGTTGAGCAACTAGCGGTGTCCAATGATCCAAAGCAACTTGCTTTAGCTGGACAGGAACCAATTGTGAATGGTCAAGGGAGTAATGAACACGCTATGCGTCAGACCCTTCCATTACCTAATACTTATCTTGGTTATTTTGGAGGTGGTTCAGTGTTTCAAGCTATGGCTGGACCTTCCACAGGTTATATGCCAGGGAATGTGTTCGGGACAATGCAAACAGGCATGGGTAACCCTATGTACGCGAACATGGGTGTCCAACCACGTTTTCAGGGTGCCTATGGCCAGTTTCGAGTGCCTGGAACACAATTTGGTATGGCTGGTTTTTCGCAGCCATACGTACAAAATGCAAATATGACAGGGAAAACAGTTGATGCGAGTGCTGGAATGAACAATCATGGAGCACCACTATTACAGGCACCTGTTTATGATAATGTGGCTCCTTTGAGTCAGCTTAAGGATTACAAGGAAGGTGGGCAGGGAGTGAAGTTTGAAACTTTCAGAGGAACTGAGGATCAATTGAAGGCTTTGACCTTCATACAGCAGTTCGATGCAGCTTATGCTGGAGGAAACTTCACGGAATCTTCAAAGATACGCAAGGCTGCCACTTTCTTGAAAGGGAATGCGCTTCAATGATGGACCGCATTGTTGAACCAGGGTCAAGCCCCAACAACGTGGGTCCAATTCAAACAGCTTTTTGCACCTGCATGGTTGACAAACACTTTTGAAGTGGATGTGATGATAGAATGGCACGAGTTGAATGCTAAACAGTGTGCGAATCTGGAAGAGTACAATAAACAATTTTGGGCCGCACTGTTGCTAGTCACCTCTTCCAGGTTTGTGCCATTGTCAGAACAAATTGAGAAGTACTGTTGCGGATTGCCCAAGAAAATCAGGGACTACTGCACAAAGACTACTGTCATGAATATGTTTCAATTGATTGAGAATGCAAGAGTGGCCAGCAATCTGTCGAAGGGAGATTCCGATGGATTTAATAGCCACAAGAAAGGGTCCCAGGGCAAACAGTTTTCAGCCAAGGGCAATGTTGCAGCAAAGCCTTCTGAGCCTCCCACAAAGAAGCCCTCCACTAAAGAAGGTGATACGTCCAAGAAGCAGTCTAAGTCTTCTTCGAGACGAGGACAAGGACAAAAGAGGCATTTTTCTGGCAAGACTTTTGAAGAACGGAAAGCTCTAAGGGAGGCCAAGAAATGCTACATTTGTGAACAGGAAGGACATTTTGCAAATGAATGCCCACAGAAGAAGTCACAGGATAAGGATGACAAGTCAGACCATAAAGGGAAGAAGCCAAAGCCAAGTGCAGGACTTGTTCCAAATTTGGTTGGACACCAACCAAACACAGATGCCACAGAGTTGTGCAGAGCTTGGGGCAAAGTTAGAGACCAGACAGTGCTAGTTTTCTTTGATTCAGGAGCCCGTGCAAATTTCATATCACCAGAATTGGCATCAAAGTTGGGCATTCGTGCAGAGGAGATGGGTATGACAGGGGAAGCAGGTTTGGCATGCCCAGGTCATTCAAAGCCTCTTACTCCCATTTTGGGAAAGCTTCGTTTGCACATTCAGAGCTATGTGGATGCGGAAGAATTTCATATTATGCCACTTGAGGGTTGTGATGTGTTACTGGGTATCCCATGGTGTTACAGGTTGCATGCTATGGTAGATACTTACAACAAAAAGATTACCCTTGTACATAGAGGAAAGACTCATGTCCTTGATGTAAAGCTTAAAGGCGAGTCTGTTCCAGTTGTTTCTGCTTCTGCTATTTCATCTGTAATAAAGAATCATCTTTCTGCGCACTTGATCTTTGCAAAAGAAGTACCTCAAGTTGTATCTAATTTGTCTACCTTAGATAAAGACGGGTCAACTTTTTTGAGTGGTTTCAGTGATTGTTTTTCGGACTCTTTGCCAGGGGAGTTACCTCCTGAGAGACCTGAGGATCATACCATAGATCTTGTGCCAGGTTCTAGTCCACCGAATAGACCACCATATAGGGTTAGTGCAGCCCAGCAGAAAGAGATTATGAGTCAGGTCAACGAGCTTTTAGAGAAGGGGCTGATTCAGCCCAGTTCATCCCCTTTTTGTTCGCCTGTACTCTTAGTGCAGAAGAAGGATGGTTCATGGCGCATGTGCATTGACTATCACGCCTTGAATAAGAATACCATCAAGAACAGGTTCCCCATACCGAGGATAGATGACATTCTTGATCGGCTTGAGGGAGCGTCATTGTTTACAAGAATAGACCTAAAGAGTGGGTACCATCAGATGCGCATTAGGCCAGAAGATGTCCATAAGACTGCGTTCAGGACAACATTTGGTCTCTATGAGTTTCTTGTCATGCCATTTGGTCTCACAAATGCTCCTGCCACGTTTAATAGAATGATGGACAGAATTTTTAGACCACATAGAAACTTCGTGGGTACCTTCTTTGACGACATGATTGTCTATTCGAAGTCTGAAGAGGAGCATAGGGATCACTTGACTACAGTTTTCAATGAGTTACGTACGAACAGGCTACTCATTAATGCGAAGAAGAGTGAATTCTTTTTGCAAGAGATTCACTTCCTTGGGCACATTGTTTCAAAGGATGGGGTACGCATGGATCCCGCTAAAGTGCAAGCAATTAGGTCATGGCCAGACTTGAAGTCCGTACATGACATTCGAAGCTTTCTAGGCTTATGTTCCTACTACAGGAGGTTCATCCGAAATTTTGCTGAGATTGCTTCTCCACTCCATGCACTACAAGGAAAAGGAGTTACTTTCAAGTGGACAGCCAAGGAAATTTTAGCGTTCAAACACTTGAAAGAGAAGCTGACTTCAGATCCGGTAATCATTTTGCCAGATCTTTCGAAACCTTTTGTGGTTCAGTGTGATGCGTGTAGCCATAGTCTTGGTGCAGTTCTAATGCAGAATGGCCGAGTAGTCGCATATGAGAGCAGGATTCTTTTGAAGACTGAAAGAAACTTGCAAGTCTATGAGAAAGAATTGCTAGCAGTAATTCATGCTCTCACTAGTTGGAAACACTATCTGCTGGGGGCTGATTTTGTTGTCCAAACAGATCATCAAACCTCACGATATTTGCTCACACAGACGAAGTTGTCTGAGAAGCACATGCGATGGGCAAACATCTTGTCAATGTTCCATTTTCAGATTGTGCATGTGCAAGGGAAAAAGAATGTGGTGGCTGATGCGTTGTCACGAAAGCCCCAAATTTCAGCAGTGTCAATTCCGTACCATTGTGAACTAGACGAAATGAAGACACAATATGCTGAAGATTCAGATTCTGCAAGGATCTATGACCAGCTTGTTGATGGGCAACATCATGAGCACTATATGCTTAAGAATAACTTTCTCATGATGCATGGAAAGTTATGCGTTACTAAACAGTTACGGCCAAAGATTTTGATGGAAAGTCATGCTCCACCTTATGCTAGGCATCATGGAATTGATGCGATAGTGAAAGGGGTTGAGGCATTCTTCTATTGGCCAGCTTTGCGTCAAGATGTTGACACATTTGTAAGATCATGCTTAGTATGCCAAAAAGTCAAATTTGACAGACAAAAGCAACCGGGATTGTTGCAGCCATTGCCGATCCCAGATAGGCCATGGGAAAGCATAGCAATGGACTTTATCTTTGATCTTCCAAGGACGCAAACAGGCAATGATGGGATTTGGACTATCATTTGTAGGTTCAGTAAGCAGGCCCATTTCATTCCTGTGAGGAAGAAGATAAAGCCAGAACACATGTTCAAGATATTTATGAGCAATATCTTTAAATACCACGGGATGCCTCAGTCAATTGTCAGTGACAAGGATCCACATATGACTAGTCTTTTCTAGAAGGCATTGTTTGAGAACATGGGCACTACACTAAAGTTCTCTTCTTCGTTTCATCCGCAAACTGATGGACAGTCAGAAGAGGCAAATTCTAATGTTCTGGACCTGCTCAAATGTTATGTGTCAGAGCACAAGGCAACTTGGGAACATCATCTTCCATTGGTTGAATATGCTTACAATAACACTGTGCATACGTCAACAGGTAAGGCACCATTTGAGATAGTGGAAGGAGGGAAGAAAGTCCCGCCCATTTTGCAGACTAAGGACAAGATTTTTGAGGCAGACAAGTATGTGCAAGATATGGATGAAACATACAGGAAGATAAAGATTGCTCTTGAGAAGACCCAAGCTAAGCAAAAGAAAGCTGCTGATCGTCACCGTCGTGAACTTGTATTTTCACTTGGTGATTGGGTGCTTTTGCGCTTTGAAAAGGCCAGGTTAAGGAAAAGGAAAGGCGAGGAACGCTTGTTTCCTAAGCTCAGTATGCGATATTATGGTCCTTTTCAGATTTCAGAAAAGATCAGCGATGTACCTTACAGGTTAAAGCTACCAGTAGGCTGGAAAATACATAATGCTTTTCATGTCAGCCTTCTAAGACCCTTTGTTGGTGATGTGCCAGAGAATATGCTTGATGAGGAACAACCCGAAGTGGAAGAATTGGATGAAATCCTTGTTCCTGAACAGATATTGGCACATAACGAAAGAAAGGTTAGAGGAAAGGTTGCAAGACGCTATTTGGTGAAGTTCAAGAACTATCCACCATTGGATGCCAAATGGATGGAAGAGTCTGAATTGCTTGATTCACCGCACCTATTGCAATTGTATCTTGAAGCCTTTCAGATGGAGCCCACAGTGACTTGATGTAGACTTTTTGGAGCAAGGCAAGAGCATGGTTCATGATGCTCAAGAGAGTAGTTAAGCAATTGTATCTACTCTTTCTATACAGAATTTAGCTAGAGAAGTTTGTGCTTCAGAGTACACTAGAAGGCTTCTATGCTTGATATATGTGTCGTAGCCAAGTTGGTGGGATTGTTTAATCGTCCAACGCTACATTTCCGGAAGCATGTATATCTTGGATTCCCATCATAGAATATATGTGATATCAAGAGATACTGCATGTATTATTGGCATGCAAGCGAGGTCGCTTGCAGTATTTCAAGGGTGGGGTGTGTCACCAGGAGGTGTATTTTTCCTGTTGCCTTCCGTAATGCCCCACTAGTTGGGCTACTCAGTTGAACATGTACAGTTCTGGGGGTTTATGTGCGTTTGCCAAGGCAAGAGCCTTCTGAACAGGAACCGGATTAGCTAATTGCTAATCCCCCACAGGTACGCACAGTTCCATCGCGAAAGATTGCGAGTTCGGAGAGTTTTCTCGCGTGAAAACTCGTCCAATTCACAGGGGAACTGTCCCATTGCGTGCGGGAGCCCTTGGGACACGCGTAGGCGTGTTCGCTCCGCTAAAAACGATCCGAAACAGCAAATTACAGCCTGCTGTGTTTTTCTGCAGGTTTAGGGTTTTGCACCTAAACTGCAAGGGAACACCGGGGGAGCCTCGTGAGAGCCTTGGGATGTGTGTACAGGCTTTTGAGCACCCGGCAGTGAAAAACAGGGAATTACAGCCCGCTGAAATTTTGTGACAGCTCACCAGAAAGCTTCCAAATAGCGAGGGAATCCGTCCTAGACAGGTGTTTTTGACCTTGCGTTTTCAGCCCTCGCCAGGTTTGGACAGCTTTGTGAAAGCTTGTGCAAAGTGGTCGAATCGTCTACCTTAATTTGAATAAAGAAATACCGAAAGGGGCGCCAGTCTTTGGGGCCTACAGGGTGTCGGTCTCGTGTGCACAGTGACATTCTAGTCGCTGGACGCAACTGTGTTCTCTTCCCTTCTCAGTGCTCTGTGTAAAGTTAACAGGTAATTGAAATAGTACCGCCCTCTACGTTGTACAGGCCGGATATACGAACCACAACAAAATCCAAACTAAAAGTGAAATCTTGTACCTGCAAAGGCACCTTTTCCACGATGCCCACAGGGTATATTGTCCTCTGGTCAGCCAATGTTACTATGAAGGGGGCAGGTTGAGTAGGTTGCAGGCCTAAAGCCATCATAGTGAACTCAAGCATCATATTGATGCCAGATCCACCATCCACAATTACTCCTGAAAATTGCCGACCCAAGACGGACACTGTCAAGCGAGGGCTTCTATAATCAGTGAGGGGAGTAGCGGGATTGGATATTATATAGGACTTTGATGGTCGCACTGGAAGGTGCCCGCCACTAGGACTTTCTCCGGGGTAAAGTGATTGAATAACTGTAAGGGTTTCACTTCGAAACTCGCATCTAGCCGCAACATGTCATAGAGCGACACTTGTTGAAAAGTGTTCTTCAAGATTGTCTCTGCTGTAGGCTTTTCTTTTTCTTCCAGTGCCTTATCTGGTACCTTGATCTGCTTTAGATCAGCCACTGCTTCCAAGAAGGCGGAGAGCAAAGATTTGGATTCTTGCTTGTCACTGAGTGAGGGCTTGGCGCCAGCTAAAGGCAGAGTATCCACTGTTGGGAGAATGTGTGGGAGAGTCGAACATGTTGGAATACTAAGACAGAGAGCAGCTCTTTGGGCCCGGGTGAGGACGCCCGCTGGCTCCTCTACCAACCTCAACTTCTCTTGAGTGGTAACCACGTGGGCGGAAGGGGGTGGTTGAGGAGTGGTGCTAACTGCTATCAAATTGAGCTTGGGAAAGGTGAACTCATTTTGGCTTTGACCTGGGTTCGCAGTCGTGGATGCACGAAATTTAGGACAATCTTTACTATAGTGATCCTTCGTTTCAGGGCAATGACGGCAGGGAGGGGACCCTTCGGGAAGAGGGCATTTGCTTTGGTAACAAGGTAGCTAGGTACGTAGTGTTCGGTACGTAAGGTACGTAGTACATAATGGATTGAGTTTTTACGTACGTGAAAATTCGTCCTTTAATTCGAAAAGCCTAAAACTGAGAGTACTTCATACCTTTACTTATGCATTCACCAAGACTTCAAATAAAGACTAGAGTCCACCACTCTAACCGAACAGTGAAAACACAAAGCTGATCAATGTCTACAGCTAAACAATGTCAAATGTCTCATGTGATGGTCTCTTGAAACTAAGAGCATAAAAAAAAAGTACATAATGATAATCTAAGACTGAAGTATGAAGTCCTGACTCTAATAAGTTCTACAAACCTCACAATGCACGATTTTTTTCTTTGAAAAAATAGCATCCGAACGGATCCCTATCCATACGTACGGATTTGTACTGTACGGTTGTACAGTACAGACCTATCCGTACGTTGTACGGATGCAACCTTGTTTGGTAATGACCATATTCCCCGCATTTGTAGCACAAAATGCGCCGATTCAATGGGCGAGTCGAAGGGCGAGGTTGTCCTTGCTCCTGGTGCATGGAGTTGGAGGTGGAGGTATAGAAGTTTTGAGGTGATGAGGGAGCATGGGTATGATAAAAGCTCTGAGACGGAAAAGTATTTTGCATACCTTGCATAGGAGGGGCTGTCAATAAAGGTGGCATATGGTGTGGATGGCACAGGGAGAAACCGTGTTGGATGCAGGTGTTGGCCCTTCTCGAAGAGCAGGACCAAGCCTTTGTTGTATTTGTCACAATCCCTTGAGGTAGTAGCAGTCCTTGTCCTCATGCCCAGACTTTTCGCAGAAGTGGCAATAAGCCCAAAGGGGACAGCCCTGTGGAGGGTGTCTTGGAGAGCGGCATGAGCTACACCAAACCATAGCCTTAGTCTCCTATTGAGACTTGAGCTCTTCTAGCTCTCTCTTGGTTTGATCCAAAGCCTCGAGATGTGGGGGTTTCTCCTGTCTAAGAGAGATTGATTTCTCCTCTTGAAGAGCGCTTTGTAGTTTTAGGGCTTCAAGTTCCCTACAAAAGAAGTCAATGGATCAGAAGGACTTTCCTAAAACACAGAGGGGGTTTCTACCTGATTGGAGTTGGTGAACTTCTTCCTAGCTCCCTCTATCCTAGTAGCAGCCGTGACAAACTCCTCCAGAGTGGCGTCAGGTCGGAGACTCTCTCGGAGTTTTTGCTGGGAAGTCTTGGGAAGAGCCTTCTCCACCCACTTCTTAACCATAAATTCCCCTGGCTGCCAGAGACTTGGTTTTAGTCATGAGTCCTACAAAAGTCTCCTCTGGCTGGAGCACCATGTTGGCCAACTCATCCAAAACCTTTTCCTGGTAGTCACCTGGCCTGAATGCCACACAAAACTGTTGTTGTAAAGCTGCCCAAGTTGCAAAATGGTTCTCTGCAAACTGACTGTACCACTTATCTGCTAAGCCATCCAATGTTGATGGAAACAGCACCAAATAAGCATCTTCTCTGTTAAGACCACGACCTCTACAAAGAGATACAAACCTCCTTGCATGGTCGCCTGCATCTTCTGAGAAGAGTCCCTTGAAAGTAGGAAACTTGATGTTTACCTTGGCCAAAACATTGGTCAATGCCTCCATGGCCTCTTGCTCAGGAGCCCGTTGCTCAATAACCTACTGTAACAAAATAGGAGAGAGCTTTACTGGGGAAGGTGACCTGGAAGATGTGGAGCTGGATGGAGGAAGGGGTGATGTTGTATGTGGAGGTATGGGTGATGAGGTTGGTGGACTTCTACTAGGTACCAAGGGTTGACGCCTTCTATTGTAGTACTTCAAAGGACTTAGTAGTGCGCTTTGACGCTCAAATGACCGCCTTGTATGTGTCATGCAATGACCACAAACCCAACCAAACTTTGGGCAAGAAGACCCTTAACTGGCTGAACACAAGTCTAGACTCTACTAGACCAGGCGAGTGACTAGACCACCTGGCTGGACCAGGGACGAGTGAGGGACTAGACCAGGGACGAGGAAGGACTACACCAGGGACAAGGAAGACCTAGACTAGGACGAGAGCTGGTTGGACCAGGGCGAGAGAGGACCAGGGCGAGAGAGGAGTAGACCAGCAGGCTGCCCAGCAAAAGGCAAAGTAGGCCAAGCTAGGTAAAAACCAGCTAGCTCCTCGATTTGTACCTCAACAGAGAGTGAGACTTCATTTGAGGTCCCACTGTGATCGCCAAAAATGAGAGCACCTGTAGCGTGGATAGTGTGTCGTGCTCTCTACAGTGGGTGCTCCTCAGTGCAATGTGTGTGACATCTCACTCAAACAGACTAATAACAACTGATCACACAGAGACACAACAACAAGGACACAACAGCAGACCAGAACATAGGACTCGACTATCTCAAGAAACCGATACAGACTCTGGTGTGGCAGCACACTCAGCTCCAGCCCAGGACTCACAGGTACAATGGGGGTGTCAAGGCTCAGATGTGCAGGGATGTGCAGACGTGCTGTGTGACTAGACTAGCTACTCTAGACGATGACGTGAAGAAGATCCACCAATGGCTCATAAATGTCAGCCACCTAAGCCCAGCCCAAAGAGTCTATCCAGTGTGAACCAGACCAACCAACTGTACTAACTGTGTGTCCTGTGAAAGTGACACTGTAGCCTGCTACATGGGGCTTCACGCTCTGTGTACAAACGGAAACCGAATTGAGAGCTCGTCTCTCGAGAATTTCCCGCATGAGAAGGAATTGACCATCGAGTCTTATGATTTGGAAGCAAGGGGTCACTCCACTAGGAGGAAATGGCCCATACTCAGAAGATGGACGATGTCCATTGGAATCTTCATTGTTCAGATTGGTCAGGCGCCACAGTTTCCTCTTGGCAAGAATCCATGCATGCTGTGAGTAAAGGGATCAGATCCTTCGTTGAAGAAAAATCGATTGAGCTCTCATACCACTGTAAGAGACTTGGACACTCCAAGTCGAGAATCCACCACAACACACGTGAGAAAACTGAAAGAACTGAACAAAACTGAGAGAGACTCCCAAGCTTATCTGCCTAAGACTGAGGCCCTGGCACTTTACTTATAGACCCTCTGCCTTCCAAAAGCAATGTACATGAAAAGCTTCAAGTCTAAAAGCATCTGGGTCCCAAAAACCTAGCGCTAGGCAACCAACGCGATTTGTGGAAAATTCGTACAAGTGCCACGTCAGCAGCACGATTTGCGGAAAATTCGTACAACAACCACATCAGTAGCGCAATTCGCGGGGGTTTGTACAGCTGCCACATCATCAATCTTTTACGCTTCTTTTTAGTCTTTGTCCCTTTGGGCCCCATCGAATAGGACCCCTGAAGTTGGTACAACTTATAAAATTGGGTGTCCTTTGGCCTCTCCGATTGGTTCTGCAAGTTGTCACAACTTCTTCTGCATCTTTTAGTGGGGCTCTGACCTCTTTCAGTTCGGAGTCTATCCTTGAGGTCATGCCACGTCATCACTTTGTGAGAATTTTATATCTATTCTCTGAGATACACACCCATTTTTTTGTATATGAACCTCTTATGCTCTTGATACCCACCTTTTACAGCTCTAGCAATGTTTTAGTCTCTCTTTTTTTATCCAGACTTCATAGGTCATTTTGGCCTTTGGAAGACGTTAATATAACATTTCATCTCTCTCTCTCTCTCTCTCTCTCTCTCTCTCTCTCTCTCTCTCTCTCTCTCTCTCTCTCTCTCTCTCTCTCTCTCTCTGTGTGTGTGTGTGTGTGTGTGTGTGTGTGTGTGTGTGGGGGGGGGGGGGGGGGGGGGGGGGGGGGGACGAATCAATAGAGCATAGATAGCGGCCTTTTCAAGACTCCACCTAAGGTAAGGTAGACTTTCCAACGACAAAGGCCGAGGAAAAGCTTACCAACACCGAGCTCATTGAGGGCACTGAAGGTGTCCAAGACTGAAGATGAGCACATTCATGAGAAGGTACAAGTGATGATTAGGGCTGAGCAAAACCTTACGAGGAGTGACTTTGAAAGAGAAGTATTTGCTGCCATGCAAGCCTATAGAACTGAACTATGCAATGCACTCAAAGAGGAAATGCTATGAATTCCGAGGTGAAGGTTATTGAGACACTGTTGCAAAAGCATTTAGATGAGACAATTGCCACTTTTGAAACATGGAAATCCAAAGTGGATGAGAAGGTGAACTTGCTAAATATAAAAGCAAGTTGGAGAAGGATGGGGAAACTCAACAAATGAAGACACTCAAGGAAGAGAAGCAACGAAAAACGGCAGAAGCTGGATAAGTGGATCAAGGTCGCAAAGAAAGGAAAAGATGGAATGTCTATTACCACACCCCCTTCCACCATCATTAACTTGACCTTCAAGGAGGAGCAACGAAGGAAGACAGGAGCTCTTCATATCCATGTCACAAATCTCAAGGACACTGACAATGTGGAAGAAGTTAATGAACTCTTGAAACAAATGAGTATCTCCGATCCTACACAATGAAATGTCTACTACCACACCCCCTCGAGGAGCAAAGGGGGAGACAGCAGCTCTTCATATCCATGTCACAAATCTCAAGGACACTGACAATGTGGAAGAAGTTAATGAACTCTTGAAAGAAATGAGTATCTCCGAGCCTACACACGCATGGGCTTGGAGAGTGGGAAAGAAAGGGAATGATGGGAGAGGTACCTCCAAGGAAAGAGCGCTCGTTATACACTTTCCTACCTTGGAGGCTAAAAAGGAGTTTTTGAAGAAAAGACAAACATTCAAGAAGATTGGGATTTTCCTGGGGAATAATCTCAACCTAGCACAGATAGCACACATGCAAGAGAAGATGCCAGATATGAAAGCCAGAGGGGGCAGAGTGGTGATCTTGGAGAAAAGAAGGATGGACTTAACTTTGAGGACGACAATGAATGACTTCTTGACATGATGTTGGTTATTTGAATGTTGACAACCAGATGTTTCGCAAAGAGTCCTCTGTATGGATGTCGCATGGAAAGTTGGGACACATGATCAAGAAGGGGATGCCACTAGATTCCAAATCCAGAATGCTGCACACTCAACACAATCACCTTGATCTTTGGAATAAGCTGCTTAAACTCTCTGGAAATTTTGACCAAAATACTGAAATGCAATTTGCCAGCGCTCTTAGCACAAATAACACTTATGAGTTAACAAATACTCAAGTTCAGGTATAGATATAGGGACTTAATCTGTCCTTATTAAATTAAGTGATACAAGTCATCCAATTCTCTCCATTGGGAGCTGGTACAGCTAGAGGTAACACATTGAGAGTAACAGATCTAGGCAGAATATCGGGCTCCATGAGCCACAGCCACCATGTAAAAGCTACAACCCATTTCTTTCACAATAGCCCAGAAAAGATAAGGTCCAAGTTTGAAATGGTGTCAAAAGTCCATGAGTTGCAATTTGTGTGCATAATCAAAAGAGCACACAGATTCAGAAGTCCACGACTGCTGGATAATCTCACTCATGCAACCTTTGTCTGTGCGTGACCTCCTTGTATGTGTAGCACCATGACAGAAGGAGAAAGACCATAAAGTTGAGAGTAAATAAAACTGCCAAGAGCCAGTAGTAGTAATCCAAATGGCACCTGTTCAGATTGTTGACAAACCAGCCTGCGTTGCCTCCTCTCGTTGTCACAGCACCAATAATGATAATGAGAGTGCTGCCAAGGTAACTTGCCAACCCATTTCCACACAAGAAAAGAGCCATCCCCAGACTGCGCATGGAGTCAGGCATCTGATCATAGAAAAACTCTTGCTCTCCAACTAAAGCAAAAACATCTGATATCCCAAATAGGAAGTACTGAGGAGCCAACCAGAAGACGCTCATCGGAATGATCGCACTAGTATCATCCAGGAGTCCATATTGTATAGCAACTTCTAAGCGCCTTCTCTCAACCAAAGCTGCAATGATCATACAAACTATGGACAGGAAAAACCCAGCCCCCATTCTCTGGAGTAACGTTAAACCTTGATCGCGACCAGTAAACCGTCTTGCACAGGGGACCAATACTCGGTCATAGATGGGCAAGACAATAAGTATGGCAACAGACGAGAACGTGAGCAGCGACCCAGAAGGGATAACGAAGAATGAGCCGACATTTCTATCCATGGTGGCAGCTTGTTGCACAAAAAAGGTCGCTGCTTGCGTAACTGACAGTCCGTACACAATCGTTGATAACCATATTGGAGAAATTCGAACAATCAATTTTACTTCTTCCACCTGAGTAACAGTGCATAACTTCCATGGACTCTCCACACGATTGTTGTAGTCAGAATTTCTGATGACAATAGCAGAGCCCGTTAATGTTGCTTCTGATGCATCACCTTTCAATTCAGGCTGTGACATTGTTGCTGCTTTGTCAAGACACCTGCGTAAATGTTTTAAATTACAACCCTCATTCTTAGGTTAACAGATTTTAAATTAAATAAAGCGACAACTGATTAAGAGTCTAGCTCTAGTGTTGTACACAACTCTCATATAACTTCATCCAGAGTTGTGCTTCACATGCAAAGTAGGTCCACTACGTATTAAGATTACAAAAACATTCAAATATACGCCTATCTCACTTATTCACTAACGCTTGCTTTAAAAAGCCAAAAGCAACAACAACAAGCATACCTTAGTCCAGATGTATGCACCAGCTGATTTCTGCCCATTTGTATTGCCTCCTCATCCTCAACCTCGTAAAGGAGTGACTCATTAGGTACCACATGCCGCTTTCGCACCGCAGCTACAAGTACTTGGCAAAAGCCAACCAGTGAGCTTCCAGATGGAATTCTGTGCCGATAGAAGGGAGTCCCCAATAAGAAGATAGAAGAAGCTATCATGATCAAGATGGCCAAAATGCCATAACCAAGTCCCCAGCTTGCATTGTCTTCAATGTACACTATAACTGTAAAAGCTAAAAAGGCACCTACAGTGAGGCCAAAATACCACCAATTGAAAAAGGAGCTTTTACTTTTTCTTTCAACGGGATGCTCTTCATCAAATTGATCTGCCCCGAAAGCTTCCAGGCAAGGTTTCACACCAGCTGTGCCTATGGCTATCAAATAAAGAGAGATGTAAAAGAAAGCCGACTGTGCTGCAGTTGCTTTGGGGCAGCTTGAGCTGCTGGAACAACTTTTGGGTTTGAGATCTGGAACGGAGGCTGAGATTGTCAACATTATCAACCCCTGGAACATCAAGTAAAACAGAAAAGGAGAAATTACCAAATGCCCCTAAAATTTGAGGAAATACCAAGCTTTCCTAATTTCAAAAATTTCCCAAAATACCCCTTATATTTGGCAAATTTTGGCCCAAATTCCCAAACCAATTTTATCAGAAAAAAGTGATCAAAGTTCTGTTTCAAACTCATTTTATTGGAAAAGGTTAGTAGCAAGACAATTACCCTTGCTCATACTGTTAAAAGAAGAGACTCGTACAAGCGGAACCATGTTTGCAGGATCTGCCCACTTACAAGTACATAAAAAGCTGACAAGTAAGCAATGGTTCGATATCTGCCAAGATAAGCATCCGCAATGAATGCTCCAAAAATTGGCAGGATTGTTGCAGCACCTGTCCAGCTGTTAACACTTTCACTTGCTGAGGCAGTCCCCTCGTGCAACTCATTTTTTATATACAGGACAAGGTTTGCAGAGATGCCATAGTATGCTAGTCTCTCTACCATCTCATAACCTGTTCCAGCACACAACAAGCATCCAGTGAATTACATCAGTATTATGTGGAGCAGCCCAATATATGGCCAAAGCCCAAACTTTTAATGCTCAAAAAGGCAGGGTTGACACGTATGGTCACAGCACAAATTGAACTACAAAAATTATAACATATTGTGGACGTTACGTACGATAAAAAGTAAAAGACTTGTTATTTTAGCCTAGAGTCTAGTCTTTAGAGAATAAACATGAGGGAAAAGAGCTGATAGGCATAAAGGACTACAAAACCTAGAGCCCAAGCACGGCCAAAAAAGCAGCCCACAATGTTCAAAAGGGCATTCTGGCCGGTCAACAGAGGCCCCAACATTGACTTGAAACCTATCAAGCAAGTCCTGAACAAAACGTACTAGTTCATGGTACAGAACAAAACTTACAAATTGTCAAGTACGTCAAACGTGAACAACCTTGCAAAAAGGCATACAATTCTCCTTCAAGATGGATGTGCATCCAGGTAAACCAAGCCCACAACAAACCTTTAAAAGACACAAGTAAGGTGCACCATTTGAATTTACTTGTTTGTTTCTTAAGGTGCTTTCAGCTAAGCGAGTCTCGTTTACCCCCAAACTTGCTTGATAATGTAAATCACTACCAAAACTACTCAAGCTGCAAACCATGCAGCTAGACATCACAAATGTACCCTTCACAATCATGGTTCCGAAATCTCTTTGAAGCTGCGCATACTGGCTAGAGATGTAACATGCAATGATATGAATGTTCCAAATTTATAGCAGATCTATGTGATGGTATTAAGCGTTTGATATTTTGGTTTTACTTGTCTATTAGTAGACTCAAAGAACTTGATTTTGCTGTCAACTCTTGTCAACATGTGTGATTTTGAGAGAATTTGTTCTAGATCTCCCATGCTGGTCCAAATAACACTCCTGATTTTACTGATCACTAATCTAAGAAAATGTACCAGCTCAAATTGTAATTGCTGACGGCCTATTGCAGTCGCTAAGCTACCAGACATGACAATTATCTTTTCTAATGCAAAGGTAACCCTCTTAGAATTCAGCAACTCTGCTACTTTGCCTTCTTAGGGAATGCACCATCAAGCTCTGTGATATATATGCAGTTAGACAAAATTAGGTTCCACCACATTGTAACTTCCTGGTCTCATAGGTCACTTTGGCCTTTTGAAGACGTTAATATAACATTTCATTTTATCTCTCTCTCTCTCTCTCTCTCTCTCTCTCTCTCTCTCTCTCTCTCTCTCAATATGGCAAGCATACACCCTAGCAAATCAGCTTGCAAAAACACACCTATGATGAAAAGGCAAGCCACCCAACGACCAGTGCGGGCACGAAGAGCAGGGCAAGAGTGGAAATCAACAGTTCCGTCGCATGTGAAGGGAGAATCGTCCCTGTCGATAAGAAGGAGCTCCTGCTCGGAACCAGTAGAACCCATGATGATGGGTTTGCTCTCTCGCTCTCTCTCTCTCTCTCTCTCTCTCTCTCTCTCTGGATAGCTTCCTACGACGTTAAAATTCTCTTCTTCTCTCATAGACTCAGTGTTTGCTGCGATGTGCGAGCTCGGAGCTGAGCTTTCGTCTTAAAGTTCGTCCTCTTGCATACCTTTGTCGGAACCATGTGAAAAAGCATCCAGATTCCAAATTTCTAAAGAACTAGTCCTTTTTTTTTTGGGCAGGACACACGCACACACCCTATGTTAATTGATAGAGGACATTTAAACAAGGGAAAATTGCCAAAATACCCCTCTTTTCTGCGGAAATTCCCGAAAAAACCCATCTAATTTCGAAAATTCCCAATGTAGCCCCAAATTTTGTCTTAAATTCCCAAAATTCCCATCAAATGTTCCAAAATTCCCAAAATACCCCTGCTTGTGAGATTAAATTTCTTTAAAAATAGAAAAAATTGTAGCTATTCATAAGCAGACTCATTGTCTGTCAATACAAGATGATAAAACTAGAATTTGAGTTGGTTATGTAGGCTTTGGAGATGAATTGCTTCATTAATTTTAGACATAGTTCTCTTCTTTGCGAGGTAATTTGTGACCCATTACATGCTAAGCACCCAAAACCAGATCTCAATTGTAAAAAAGGAATAAAGATTTAAAATCTTAAACAATCCAACTAAAATAAATACAAGGATATTGTGGGAATTTTTGAAATTTGAGGGGGTATTTTGGGAATCTCCACAAATTATAGGGGTATTTTGGTAATTTTCCTTATAACAATGACAAATTTAATATACATGAAATTGAATGACATTATAACTCATGTATCAAAATGCTATATCCATTCTGTCTTGATGGCGCAATCGATGTTTGCAAAATTGAGATACTTTTCTCGTTCTCCACCTAAGCCATGAGGTCAAAGAGTTGCAATTCTGTGTGACATAGATCATTTCTCTTAAACATCTTTAGACAATACACACAACCCTATTCTTTAATGCGGCTTTTGGCCATGCACTTGTATGCGCAGTATTGGATTGTTCTTGATATTGAAAACAAAAACATATGAAATGATTGAGGTAGAAAGTTCATGAGTTGGTAGAGTGTAGAGTAGCACTAGTGGTCCAAGACATCAATAGATTATATACCAATGCCATCAGTTGTAGTATTCCTCGTACTGTAGCGAGTGTAGTTTTTGCCATAGTGATTGAGATGTTGGTACATTTGAGAAATTGTATATGTAGTTGTTGCACATAGAGAAGTCTTTGTATGTAGACAAGGGCACACAAATTATATGGGAGTAGTTTGGCATACGCATGTTACAAGGTGCCAAGCAATAACATTGAATTGCGGGGCAGATGTTTCTATCCCTTTTGTCTGCTCGTGTCAAGACAGAGACATATTTCTATATTGTGAACAATAATGTCATATATTGGTTGGTCCATTCTCTATGTTGTCATAAAATTTAATATCTAGCTTTCTCAAATGATTTTCTCACCTTATACTGGCCATTTGAAGTGGGAAGATTCAGAGACCAAGAGTTAGCATATTAATATGTTGCTGCTAGACGTATCTCAATAAGGGAACAAGGAGAGAGAGAGAGAGAGAGAAAGTATACCAAAGAGCAATGTGAACCTAATGAGGCTTGAAATGACCTTAGGGTAAGCTTCATTAAAGCCTCCAAAGGTTAGTGTTAAAGTCCTTTAGGCCTAGGATCAATGGGAAAGACTATTGCCAACACTAGGTATTTTAGACCTTTTAATACTAAGTCTAAGGTTGCCAACACTAGGTATTTTAGACCTTTTAATACTAAGTCTAAGGTTTCCATGGACCTCAAGTGGGTCAAGTGGCACCCCCCACTTGCATTGGGTGAGCCCTAAGTGTAGGGAGATGAGAGAGAACACACACACACACACTCACTCACTCACTAGAGAGCTCGCTTTTTCACTTAAGGCATAAAGCACACATGTCAGGCTCCTAGCTATGTTGCCCACAATTAAGCCTGAATCTTATTGGAAACCCAATATGAAGGACCAATGAGAATTAAGCTTTATAAAAGAAAGCTTAAACCTCATTGGATAGCCCACAAAGAGAATCCATAAGAATTGAGCCCTACATGAGCTAGCTTAGATCCTATTGGACAGTCTACCAAAGGTACCAATGAGAATTAAAAAACACATGAGCAAGCTTAAATCCTATTGGCTAGCCTACCTTGAGAACCAATAAGAATTTAGCTTCATTTAATTAAAGAATTAAGCTCTATTTTCAAAGAGGGAATAAAGGACACTTGTCACAAGACTAACCATTTTGCTTGATATGAAGAAAGCCATTTATTCGCTAGCCCGTAGTATGGACAAATAGCCTTCAAGCTAGTGTATTCTTGGAAAATCAATGAGAATACTCGCTCTTGCACATCACACAAGCATACTCACAACAGAGAGTCTCCTTCTCATGTGTGGGAGAAGCCTACACAAACAACACTTGACCATGGAATGCAAATCCAAGCAAGTGCCAAGCTCCAAGCATGCTCATCTTTTTCTCCATCTCCATTACTAAGCTATGCTATGCTCTATGAGTGAACTAATGTGAGAGGAATACTTCTTTCTCATAAGAATACTCCTTCTTCTTCTTCTCCATCATCACTCCTTGCTAGCTGTCTCCACCTTTGAAGGTGTTTGAGGTCTTGGGATTGAGGTCAAGCCAAGTTTTATTGTGTGCATGAAGCATAATTGTGGTGCATGAAGCTTTCCATCTTCATGGCACCAAATGGTCTTAAGGAACACAAAGATTTTATTGTATACAAGTCTCTCTTTGTCATAAAAACTAATATCTAGCCAACCCAAATGATTTTCTCATATTAAACTGATCATTTAATGTGGGAGAATAAACGAGAACAAGGGTTAGAATATAGGTATGTGCTTTAGATGCATCTTAGCACGGGACCAAAGGTAATGGGTCCAAACGGGATATGGTCTATCAAAGAGCAATGCTAATGGAGCTTATAGACCCTATGGTTAGCTTCATTAAAGACCTCCAAAGGTTAGTGTTAAAAAGTCCTTTGACCTTAGGTAAGCTAGGGTTGAGCTTGAGGTGGGAACCCGGCCCAAGCTTGAGGTGCATGATGACTAAGATGCTTGAGGTGCTTGATGACTAAGATACTTGAGGTGCTTGTCGTGCTTGCCGACTAGGGAGCCCGAGGTTCTTGTGGGAACACTACCCAGGCTTGAGGTGCTTTGTCATGCTTGCTGACTAAGGTGCTTGGGGGGGGTAAGGTGTCCAAAAAGTCAAATCCCATCCCTACAAGAGAGGGGGCGATCCCTAAAGCTAGGGGGGTGAGAGAGAACACACATACCCTCACACAAGGCAAGCTTGGTAAAAAGAAAGCAAAAGGGACACTTGTCAAGCTCCTCCTCATGTTGCCCTCATGGTGTGCCTAAAGCCTATTGGTTGGCCTCCCAAGGGGTCCAATGATAAATTAATTAATTTAATTAATTGTTTTTGCATTTATCAAGTCCTATCTCTCAAAGGGGAAAGGGGGACACTTGTCCCAAGACTACCATGCTTGCTTGATATGCCTCTTGCTTGTGATTGGTTAGGCATGGAGAGGTCCAATGAGCTTCAAGCATGAGCTACAAGGGGGGTCGACCAAGGAATCTAGGGGCATGCTTGGGGGGTATACTCTCCCACACACACTCTCATTGTGTGAAGTACAAAGTGCAAGAGCTCCATCTCCTTCTCCAAGCTAGTAGAGAAGTTGAGAGCCTACACCGACACTCTTGGCTATGGAATGCAAATCCAACCACGAGCCATGATTCAATGCTAAAGCTTTCCATCTTCATTAATATGCTATTATGTATGCTAGCTAGTAGAGAAGTTGAGAGCCTACACCAAAACTCTTGGCTATGGAATGCAAATCCAACCAAGAGCCATGATTCAATGCTTAAGCTTTCCATCTTCTCCATCTTCATTACTATGCTATTATGTATGCTAACAAGAAGAGTGATGATAAGTGAGGAACTAATTCCTTCTCCTATGAAATGTTTCTTCTTCCTCTTCCCTACCCTCATTCCCCGCTAGCTCTCTCCACCTTCAAAGGTGTTTGAGGCCTTGAGACTGAGGCTTGGGATAGTTAATGCTTTCCACAATGTTTACGTTATGCTCATGATGCATGAAGATTTCCATCTTCATTGCATCACCTAGGTCACAAGGAACACAAATATTGGATTGTACCAAGTCTCTCTTTATGGGAGAAACTATAATACAAATTGCCTATTGGAGGGGGGACCGACTCCACATAAATCAGGTCCTCAACTGTTGTCATGTTCTCTAAACTCTCTCTCTTGCAAAAGTATTGTTCGTGCCAAGTTAACCAAATGCTATGTTTATGTTGCTACCATCAATTAAGTTCACCCTCTATGCTCAAAAAGTAATTTCACAAAAGTACTTTCTCTAATTTCCGCTACTCTCAAAGTTAATAGGCCATTTCCATTACATTGCTATCAGAGCATTTGGTTACTCTTTTCTTGCTTAAGGAGAGAGGTCATTAAGTAGCCTATAAATGGTTGATTTTGTTAATTATATTAGGGTAAGTGGGGCTGGGATCTATTATCGGTTTTGTTGAGCCCACCATGTGGGATATGGTGCACACCTCGGGAACTTTGGACTTAATAATGGGGTCTTTTTAGACTTTCCTACGGCTTTACCATTCTTGAGCCATAAGAAGTCGGAAAGGAGCTAGCCCTTGGCAACTCTGCAATATTAGACCCACTCCACTACTCTATATAATTAACCAATTCGAGCCGTGGGTGTAGATACTTAAGTGCCGATTTTCAAAGGCTAAGAGGAGTGGCAACTAAGTTTTTGAATTGCCAAAGCATACACTAAGTAAGTACACAAATTTTGTTAACATGGCTGACAATAACCAAGAGAGTAGAATGAACATTGATAACTTTGATTTTGCACATGAAAGTGCTAATGATGATGCCCCCATGTTTGTCAATTATCTTGTTACTAGGTTGTAGCAAGCTATGGGCAACCGTGCTTTGCAAGCAGAAGTTATTAAAAAACTACGCGCTTATGGGATTTTCCTTCTTCTTCAAGAGGAGAGAGAGCTTAGGAGGCCTCTTGAAGACCCCCCCAAAAGAGGACTCTTTCCCATATGAGAGGAGGAATCCAAAGAGCAAGAAAGTAGTGAAACTTTAAGTTCCTCTTAAGATGTGGCTCCACGAAGACGGTGGTCTAGACGATCGCCAACACCTCCCAAGAGGAAACGTTCAACCCACAGTCCTTCTCCTCATCACTCCAAAAGGGAAGAGAGGAAACAAAGGAAGAAAAGGGAAAGGAAGAGGTCACCCTCTTCTCCTTCTTCTTCACCTTCCTCTTCTTCCGACAAAATGTATGGCTATTCTCCTAGAGAATACAAGAGGGGAGGACATCACAAATCATACTCTGCATGGCGAAGGTCACAAAAGCTCAAGAAGTTCAAAGAGGGAGGAAAGAGTATCTCTTTTCTCACCTATGATGGCACCTTTGGTACCACCGACAAAGTATTGGCCTTCATCCAGCAATTTGATGCAGCCTTTGGAGACAAGGGCTTCATGGAGTCCTCCAAGCTACGCCATGTAGCTATGCACTTCCAGAGTAACCATTACCAAATTTTGCAATGAAGATGGCTATGATATAAGACCCTTTTTAATGGTTTTGGCAGTCCAAGAAACTGAAAACCTCTCTGAAGCTAATGAATACCATGATTCAAGGAGTGAAAAATTAGGGAACGATGCTAAAGACCAACTTTTAAGTGGCTATGACATAACTCCCTTATTTACAACAATAAAGGTATTGAAGGAAGCTAATGAAGTTTGTGAGTGTGAAAGAAGAAAATGTGAGAGAGATAGCTACATCTTGGAACATGATACCAAAGTGCAAATGAAGGAAGTAGAGCAACCACGAGAATATGTCATCATTGACATACCTGAAGGATCGACAATAGCTATTTCAAAGAAGTCGACTCTAGAAAGAGCGCAATTGAAAGCAGATGAAAGAGCAAAGTTTCCAAGTTCAACGTCAAATGTTCAACAAACACAAGATCAAGACAATTATAGGGATAAAGAAGAAGATCGACTACCTCCTATGACAATCAAATTCAGCATATGCGGAGAAACAAGACTCAAAATCACATGTTCAACTGTGATAGATCCAAAAGAGACAAAGAGTCTAATGTCTTATGGAACGTGGATAATGATGGGAAAACCACCAATCAAAGAGCTAGAAGAAACAATATACACGAGTTCAAAAATACCATTTCTAGCTTTGGCATGGCAAAAACCGTACTCAAGTTGAGTATTGGGGAGTACAAGGATACTTTCCACATAGTTGAATCGCATCACATCAAGGAGATTCTAGTTCTGACAAAAAGCTGGAGGAACATCTTCTTTTGACAACAATCAAAAGCTTCAACAACGAAAATCATAAGACTCCATGAAGCTTCTCAAATCCATGCGGAGAAGAAATCTCCGCCAACCATCGCAAAAAAAGGTAAAGCAAAGGTAAACACTGAAGTATATCAACCTCGCAAGACGAATTTACCCTCAACAAGCTTTCGTCAAACTTCCCGCGAAACCTCTACATCAGGAGCCAAACCATCGACAATGCAATGGAAACCGAAACAAATAGTCTATCAACCAAAGTTTCCATCACAAAAAAGCATCCAAAATAAGCCAAAGAGAATCAACCAAGTGCTAGTATCCAAAGAGCACATCCAAGTCAAAGACCCAGTTGAAGCACAAGTTCAACTACAACAACAAAAGGTGACAGGGTGGATAGCATCCAATGAGTCAATCATTGCTCAAGGCTACTTCCAAGGAAGCACCAGTGTTTGGGCCAAAAAGCCTAAAGTAATAGCCTGAACCTACCCACCTCAACTAACAAGTTATACAAAGAACACAACGCGCTATCAACACAAGACAAAGAACTCAAGAAGGAGAAAGAACAACAACAATAGGCCAAAGACAGGATCAAAGAAACAAGGAATGCGACAAGTATGGGTGCCAAAGTCAAAATTCAATGAAGCTACCCAACACACACAGATGCAGCAGCGGATGATTCAAGTCATGCTACTTGAAGCACAAGGATTTTACAAAGGTAACACTGAAATATGGTTACCAAAATTTGTGGCTCAATCTAGAACAACTAAGAGAAATCATACAGTATAAGCTTACGTCCAAAAGCAAGCAAAGACAACCAATAACCAATAGAAGCCAATTGTAACCAAGGCTTCTACAATCTCTAGATGGATACCTTGTCATCAACTCCAAAATCAAGGCTTCTACAACGGAAATCATCAGGTCTGGATATCAAAGCCTAGTGTCCATCAAATTATAGAAGAAGGTAAAATGCCAAAGACGGTCACACAAGGACTAAAAACAAGATGGGTTTCAAAATCGTTAGTGGAAACTCAATCACAAAGAACCCACACACAGATTCATATAGCTTCTCATGGGAGATAAAACAAAGGCTCCATCGGTCTCTACAACAACTGAAGAACTTGTTTCACAAAGCAGTGACAACATATGACAAGCAAGTCAAGAGGAGCCAAAATTTTCCAACCTACTCGACAAAATGGTGGCACCCAAAGACCAGCACAATGGAAGAGGCCTAAATTTCCGAAACTTATGTAATTGGGTTTCTGGCCTTGAATAGGTAAGTCCAAGTCGCCATTAAAAATACATGGCATAAAAGTCAGAGTCGGACAACTAAACCACTAAATGAGCGAGGCGCTAGTCCCAAAGCTTCATGTAATATTCTTTGTGGTCTAAGCGTCTTAGCTATTCTAAGTACTGCTCAAGCTGGAAGAGCCGATCATAATTATGTTGTGTCGCTCATGCTAGTATAGGTGAACATAAGAGTCGAAGTCGTTTTACTATAGTGGTGAAGTGAAGAAGGAAGTCCAAAAGACACTCACGCACTCAGCACAGTGAGGTATGAGTGGAGAAGCTTCTACATCGAAACCCTTCTTGGAAATGTGGAAGCTATTGAGACGTCCTTTGATGTCACATGTGCTACATTTTTTTCCTTGAAGCACCAATCAACTTCATCTTCCACACTACATGCTTTTGTTCGACAAATTTCTCGTATGCATATAGAGTATCCCATAATTGACACTTGCATTAGGAACTCTTCCTTTGTTTCTCCCAAGCACTGACCTTGCATGATAGGTACTTCAAGTGGAACTTCTCAACTCCAATAAGAGCGTATACCAAAGGCACTTTTTCCCCATCGGGTTTTCTCCCTTTGGTCATCCAGGTTCCAGACCCTAATTACGAAACACTCATCAACATCTTCTTGTATTTCTTTTACATCAACAAAGGAAATGGCTACCCATAATAATCATCAACGCATTGGAGCAAGAGCTGCGAATCTCAAGCATGCTTGTCGAAATAACCTTCAAGCACACAGCAAAGCTTCAACACAAACAATGGCAAGTTAAAGAATGTCCTAGAATGAAAATCAATGACAAATTCAGCAAGCAAGCTATCCACAACAACCGTATGTAGCTCACACAGTGCTTCAACATTGGCTACCTATTCTAGACAACTCAAATTGCAGTGGACCTTAAAAGAAAACCTTTCGTCAAGTCCATGCCACAAAGAGGACCAGTTCTATAAACTCAAACACATCAAAATACATCTTCACAGCGGCCAAGACTGGCAACAAAGAGGAGAATGCAAAACAAGAACAAAAGCTATCTTGAGAATCAAAGCTTAAATTGTGTATCAACAACACGACAGATATGAATCACTCAAGGAAGGGGAGAGCGTCATCAATGACAAAGCACTTCCCAACAAAAGACCAACATTGAAGACAAAGCTGAAAACAACCGTATGACAAGACTACACATGGTCGTGTCAAGGGACGACACGATCCAAGAAGGGGGGAATGTGAGGAGATTGACTAAATGGACGCCCACTTGCCAGGACAGGTAGCCGGACACCACATTTGTACACTTATTATTTTGTTGAGCTAGTGTAGTGATACTCTGTGTAAATCTTAATTCCAAAGTAGTAGGTCAATTCCTTGAGTTGTAATTCTTTCATGACATTTGTAAAGGTCCATGTGAACCCACCACTGGCCATTTAGAATGCCCTAAGGATAAAGGTCAATAGCCTGGATGTAAAAGGGAGGCTTATCGTTAGAAGAGAAGAAGGAGCTTTGAAAACATGCGCTCAAGCTACGAAGCTGCTCCAATTTGTAATCATCTCAACTAAAGATCGGGTAATCCATTTTCAGTTTTGAAACTTGCAATGTGTTCCTCTTTCCTTGCTCTTTCATTCAAGTGTAAGCATTGTCAGTTTTGTTGTGGTTCATGAGTACGCGTTTGTGAGCCTTAATTGCAGATTTGAGTGCTCAAATAACTGTTTTATGACTTTTTGACCATCGGAGAGTGTTCTTAGACCATAGGGCGACCTTTGTGGATAGTTCTGTTACAGTTTTTAGGACCTTTTTCATGATCGATTGTGATTTTGGTACCTTGTTGGATTGCAGCTAGGCTTGGTAGGATTGTGCCCCTAGGTGTCTTAAACCTCCTCTTAAAGTTTCGTTCCATTTCGAGTCCGTTCAAGTCCCACAATGGTGTGATGACCTAGAGCTGTGAGAAAGGACATAGGCAGACTTCTCTGATCATTGAGTGTCGGTTTTCTTGTTGAGTTGGTGTGTTTACTTGTTAAGGTTCACTTCTTGAGATTGACAATCTCAAAGAATCTCTGTGCCCCATCCGAGTCACTTCCCAGAGTATTGACATTATGTTTGTGCCAGATCACTATGCTACAGATGGCCGTCGCGACCTGCTAACAATGATGACTTGGCATGACCACCTAGCATATGAAATTGATCTTATAAGTTGTTCCAACTAATGGGTCATGTTGCTAAATGGACTATTTTCTTATTTTCTTGAGTAATTTCTTTTTATTAAAAGTGGAATATTTAAATATGTGCACTTGAACTATAAGGTTACTAGAATTATTAAAAGCCATTAGGAATGGAAAACTCTGATGCATCATATGATGGGTGACATTAAGCATCGCAAAGGGGTTGTATTGTTAGTTCGGTAGGAGAGACATGAAAACAGATATCCCCGATGCGTCACGTGATGGGTGCTGGGAGCATCAGAAAGAGAATATTCCGTGGGTTTGGCAGGAAACCCGAACTGGAAAAAGGAATATGCGTAAAGACGCAAAGCATAAGGATAAAGCTGGGTTTAGAAAAAGGTTTTCTTTAAAAGCGGAATAATTTGAGTGTTTTTTTGAGAAAAGGAGACGCTTTTCCGCGAGGAATCTGTGTTTTCATTGCATATGTGCATGAGAATAGCACCTGGGGATGCCCAAAATGTGTCTGTGTAGCATCAATTTTCAGCTCACTTAGTTTTATTGAGTTTTGTCCATGTTTACATTTTTAAAAAAAGTGATCGGCCGCCCACTTAATAAGTGGGCAGCCCATTAAAATAAATCAAGAGACTCATAGAAAAAGTACCAACGATCTCTGTACAACTGTTTTTATAGCCAACTCAAGACTCTCTCTCCTCTCTCTAGCTGCCAGCGCGAGCCCTCACTCTCTCTCTCTCTCTCTCTCTCTCTCTCTCTCTCTCTCTCTCTCTCTCTCTCTCTCTCTCTCTCTCTCTCTCTCTCTCTCTCTCTCTCTCTCTCTCTCTCTCTCTCTCTCTCTCTCGATTATCTTTGGCCGGGTTTGGACCGGCTATTCCTGCGTGTCCTCGAAACCTATAAAAGCAACACTCGCCCCCTCTTGAGGACATAATTTTACCAGCACTAGCTTGGGAAGGAGCTCTGCCGGGAAGAACAAGAGAGTGATCCCGAGACTACGGAGCACAGAGGTTGCTTTTTCGTGCAAAGAGCAACAGGTATCAATTGTGGATTTGCCATACGAGTTGTTGTCCCGTGTTTGTGTGTATTTGCCGGTACTTCATTGCAAAGGAGAAGTGGGAAGGACTCAGCCTCCGCTTGGGAATTTCGGGAATGAAATTTGGAAATTGTCTTCGGAGCCTCGACTCCGAGTACAGACGGAAAAGGATTGAGAGCTTGTCTCTCAAACTTCCCTCATGGGAAGGAACGACGATCGAGTCTGAGAATTAGAACGGAGGGGTTTTCTTTGATTCTTGTACTTGTAAAAATATTCTCCCTAATAAAGATTCTCTTTAGGGGGGGGGGGGGAGGAACCAACCCATCTTTTGGTCCCAAATATTGTGTCGAACTTCTCCCTTAACTCTATGGATTCCTCTCTTTCTATGCAAAGGAGGACGATTTCGGGAAGGAACGAGAAGAACCATGACAAGCCATGGAAGAACCACTAAAGACGAACTTCATCAAGTGCGAACTCAACTCACAGAATGGCAACAACTTATTTTGTTTCCGGCTATTCAAAAGGCTTTGGATAGAATCAAGAAGCCACAAGGAACGGATGCCGATGGACGTCAAGAAAATCCTACCAATGGAATCAACCCGCATGAAGATGGTGCAAAAAGAGGTGCCAAAACACACAAGGTATCTTCGGATCAAGACAAACGGCCTTCCAAGACCAAGCACCAGGAAAAAGAACTTTCTCTGCTTAATGAAAGAAAGGATGTCTCTATCTCTTCTCCATCATACTTTCTTGACTATACTACTACCTCTACTTCTCATACAGTATCTAAATCTTCTCCCAAGAAGAAAACTCCTACTACTTCTCTACATAATACTAAAGAGAAACCCCAGTTCAAGAGGGATAACCACAGACATCACCACAAGATGCAGATTTCCAAATCCTGTGGCAAGGATGTGAAGTTTTGACAACTACACAAGACGGAGAGATATCTCCAAGGCACTGTCTTTCATCAAGAAGTTTGAAGTTGCTTTGGCCAACAAAAACTTCACTGAAAAATCCAAGTTGCTGGGATGCATCTAAAGGAGACTAAAGGCAACTGGTGGGTTAGCCAAAATTCTGGAAGGTAGCCAGAATGTGGGCTCAATTCAAAGCTGAATTTTATGAACAATTTTGTCCACCTGATTTCAAGAAGGACATTCAGAAGGAATGGGATTGGCTTGCCCAAACGGGACAAGAGAAAGTCACAGCTTATGTTTGAAAAGTTTTGGTCGGTTCTTTTGAAAGCATTTTTTATGAAGATTTCCAACAAGAAAAAGATGCCAAAGTTTGAAGCAGGCCTTCAGCCCCCACTTTGAAAAAGCATGGAGGTGTACCCACATGACACCCTTCAGAGTCAGATATCATTGCCGAGGATCTACATTCCATTGGATCCCCCAGACGGATGGAACATAGCAAGTACCGTGCAAGGCAAAAAGTGGTTTATAATGACCATAGCAACCAAGGCAAAAAGCATCCCCCAAAGGACCCGAATTAGCCTAAGAAGCCAGAGGGTACTGGAAAACGGCTCAAGTATCTCACGACAAACCAAGTACAGACCTTCAAAGAACAAGGAAGGCACTTATACTGTGGTGAGAAAGGATACATGAAGTGTGACTGCCCTTTCCGACAGCAACGACAAGAACAAGTATCTTTGAAGAAGGAACAATCAAAGAAGAAACCCTCTCCACCGAGCTTGAATTCCATTCTTAATGTGCAACGAAATACAGAAGCCAAGAAAGGGAAGCGTCATATCCTTAAAGGCTAGGTATCTGTGAATAACCAACGAGTGTTGATCCTCTACAACCCTGGATCGATGGACAACTTCATCTCCCAGGAAACTACAAAGTGCTTGGGCCTTACACTAGCTTAGTTTGGAGCTTCAGTCACTTCTGGATCGGCATTCGAGGGGTTGACCACCAATGCAACTCGCAAGCAAGGACAAAATCTTTGGATTGACAAGTACAAGGACTGCAAATGCTTTTTGATGGCACCCATCGAGGGATGTGATATCATCTTGGGTATGCCATGGCACTACCATATGCAATGGGTCCCAGATTATATAGAAAAGACCCTCGCTTTTGAGCATGAGGGCAAGGATCGCAAATGCTTTTTGATGGCACCCATCGAGGGATGTGATATCATCTTGGGTATGCCATGGCACTACCATATGCAACGGGTCCCAGATTATATAGAAAAGACCCTCGCTTTTGAGCGTGAGGGCAAGAACATTAAAATTTTTGCTAATGCTGGGGATTGGATATTCCCTATTGTAAGCCATATCTTCATTAACAAGAAAATAAAGAAGTGCATTTTTGCTTACTTGATGTTTGCATGTGAAAGAGATAAAACTAATGAGGGTTCGCTTTCTATTTGGACATTAAACGTTTTTGAAAAGTATAAAGACTATTTCATGGATACTCTACCGGACAAGCTAAAACGGGGGGGACCAACTCCACATAAATCCGGTCCTCAACTATTGTCATGTTCTCTAAACTCTATCTCTTGCAAAAGTATTGTTCATGCCAAGTTAATTAAGTATTGTGGTTATGTTTCTACCGCTAATTAAAGTTCACCCTCCATGTTCTCAAAGTAGTCTCACAAAAATGATCACTCTAATTCTCTTAATTCCGCTATTCTCAAAGTTCATAGGCCATTTCCAATACAAATTATTCCGCTTTTTAAGAAAATCTTATGAGAACCCATCTTTATTCTTGTGCTTGCGTCTTTACACATATTCCTTTTTCCAGTTTGGGGGGTTTTCCTGTCATACCCATAGATATTTCCTTTCCAAAGCTCCCATCATGTGACGCATCGGGAATATCCGTTTTCCACTCTCTCCTACCGAACCAACGGTACAACCCCTTCGCGATGCTCAATGTCACCCATCATATGACGCATCATAGTTTTTCATTCCTAATGGCTTTTAATAATTCCAATAGATCTACAGTTCCTAATCTTACGATTCAATTGCACATTTAAATATTATAATTTCAATAAAAAGAAGTTACTAAAAAAAAAAGAAAATAGTCCATTTAGCAAGGAAGAACTCACTCCTCTTTGCATTCACATGCAACTCATGCTTTCACAATTCTTGAAACACTATGTCCAAGAGCTTCCGATGTTCCTCCTCAGTCTTTGAAAGACGAGTATGTCATCAAAGAACGCTTCTGTGAAAGCTTGGTGTGGGCTAAAAATTCGATCCATCCTTCGAGTGAATGTGGCAGGAGCATTGGTCCAAAACATCCGGAAGATCATCGCATTGATCTCGTACCGGGTAGCTCTCCCCCAAACCAACCCCCTTATCGGGTTAGTCTTGCTCAACAAGAGGAAATTTTGAAGCAAGTCAACAAGCTTCCGGGAAAAGGTCTAGTATGACCAAGTACTTCGTTGTACTGCTCTCCAATTCTACTGGTGCAAAAGAAAGACGACACATATTGAATGTGCATAGATTACCGATTTCTAAACAAGATCACTATCAAGAATCACTTTTCAATTCCCCAGATTGATGATATTCTCGATAAGTTACAGGGTGCATCTTTAGTCACATTGACTTAAAGAGCGGGTATCATCAGATATGCGTAGCCCCTGAGGATGTCCATAAGACTACCTTTCTCACAACCTTTGGACTTTATGAATTATTGGTAATGCATTTTTATTATAGATTCTCCCATCAACAGAGACTTGGTACAATACAATCTTTGTGTTCCTTGTGACCTAGGTGATGCAATGAAGATGGAAAGCTTCATGCATCACGAGTGTAACATAGACTTTGTAGAAAGAATTAACCATCCCTGGGCTCAATCCCAAGGCCTCAAACACCTTCAAAGGTGGAGAGAGCTAGCAGGGAAGAGGGTAGGGAAGAGGAAGAAGAAACATTCATAGGAGAAAGAAATAGTTCCTCACTTATCATCACTCTTCTTGCTTAGCATACATAATAGCATAGTAATGAAGATGGAGAAGATGGAAAGCTTAAGCATTTGAGCATGGATCTTGGTTGGATTTGCATTCCATAGCCAAGAGTGTTGGTGTAGGCTCTCAACTTCTCTACAAGATTGGAGAAGGAGATGGAGCTCTTGAACTTTGCAGCTCACACAATGTGTGTGTGTGTGTGTGTGTGTGTGTGTGTGGGAGAGTATACCCCCCAAGCTAGCCCCCTCCTTGCTTTGGTTGTGTTAACCCTCACGGCACACGGACACCCTATGATCTATAAACGTTGTATTATTTAAAGTCAGGTACCGGGCTTGTCGGACCAATAGGAAAAGGGTAGGAGTGATCGCCGATGAGAGGCGCACTTTAACTTGGACATTCAAGGGATTAGTTGGCTAAGCATGGGCGCCCAAGTGTGAATGGGGTGAGCTCCTATAAAAGCCAACTAAACCTAATTTTTACTCATTCTCTCATTTGTGCAATAGAAGAGTGCTCTTGCTCCATCTCCATCTTCTTCTTCTTCACCTCCTTGTGTGTGTGTGTGTGTGAGAGAGAGAGAGAGAGAGGGAGAGTGTGTGTGCGATCGAGCATTACGAAGGCACGGCGGCGGCGAGGCGGTTGAGCGCGGCACGACTGCAGCTTCTTCTTCATCGCGGTGAGGAATCCACCACGAAGGCGAGCGTAGAGCGGTGAGTGACACACCCTTTGTTTTCTTGAGCTTGCTAGTTTAGGCTTGTTGTGTGCTTGGAGCCGTTTGTGGCTCGCACACGGTGTATTGGCAAGTCCCTTGCTTCGACAGTGCGGCAAGGAGCGCACATTTTTGGCGCCGCTGCCGGGGATATGCCCTACACTAAGCTCGGTTAGCACTTTACGCTTCCTTGTGGTGCAATTTATATCATAGGAAAGGCAGGGAAGGAGTGCGTGGAGATTTCTGTTTTTTGCGTTTTCTGCATTTGCTGTCAAGTTTCAATTTCTGCTATTGTCTGCGTTTTTTCAATTTCTTCAATTTCTGCATTTTCAAGTTCGGCGTTTTCAATTTCTGCAATTTTCTGCATTTCTGCGTTTTTCAATTTTCTGCATTTCTGCATTTTCAGTTTCTGCGTTTTCAGTTTCTGCAATTTTCTGCATTTCTGTATTTTCTGCATCAAAAAAAAAATAAAAAAAAATTGGAAAAAAAATATTTCAAAAAAAATCGAAAAATAAAAACGCGAGTGAGCAGGCGGCTAAATTTTTCGAAAATAAAAAACGTAACTCTTAAAACGGACGGGTTGGTTTGTATAAAAGATAGACCGGGATCGGGATCATTTCCCCAAGCCCAAGCCTAGGCCCAGGCCTCAGTCCTCAGTCTTATGACATATACTAGACTCACTCTTATATATATACCCTACTCCCTCAAGAGAGAATGAGAGCATGTGGGACAAGTCCTCCACTCTCCTCCTTTCTCTTCCCACTTGCACCCTTAGACTTTCTAGTTTGGGCCTAGTTCCCTACTGGAATTGACAGTTTTAGGGATTCCGAGGGCATAGAGTGACCAAACGGAGGGCTGTAAAGCACGGCACAACCCTCTGACCGATACGCTCGTTTTGAGCTATCACACGGCCCATTCCACGACACGCTCTAAAAAATCTAGCAAAAAAAACAAACAAAAAACATGCTAAAAACTAGTTACAAGGCCTCCTAGAGCAGCTTTTTGACACCTTAGGGTATCAAAAGCACATGCACTTAAGCTCTGGACGAGTGTTAGAGCACGATCACATTGGTAGTGCCTCTGTTCATACAGACACCCATTACCCATCCACGATAAGCTCTAGACCCTCAGCGGGGACACAAGGTAGCACCACCCAAGACCCTAAAATAGCCGCTAGTGATTCCTCCTCCGACTCAGAAATCATGGAAGCATACCCTACCCAAAACACTGAGAGAGAAGGCCATGCACCTCCCGAAGCTCCACAGCCTAGTACTAGTATGTTTAGCCGTTTCATGGAAACATTAGGTAGAGCTACTCGCTCGGAACCTGATGCAAATGAAGCACACGAAGGGGGTGGGGAAGTGGACTCTCCTTTCACATCGCACGTGGACCCCACACCCCCAAAGAGTGTCCATGTGGATATCCTACCAACTTCTTACCAAGAAGGCCCTGTTGAGCTGCCTCCTTCAGAAGTTCCCTCTAGAGTACCGTTGGTGACAAGTAAAACCACGGGGAGCAACATTGCTTCTACCTCACAAGAAACCGTTAACACGTCGACTCTAGAAGGATTGTTCATTAATGATCATTGGACATACGACCTCCACACTGAGGTGTTGACGGATCTACACTCTGGCCACGCCTACCAGGTAGGATGGATAGAGATTGTACAATCCACCTCTAGTGCCACGAGCATCGAAGATCAACAGAAAATGATCTGTAATGTTATCCATGGCATTATTCAATCCGAAAGGCAAAACCGAGGGGTAAATATACTCTCAACTGGCCCCATGAGATTTCTGGATACGAGCAAGGCTCAACAGCCTACTCTATCACAAATGGAGACTCCTCTAATGAGTCCCATGGACCCATCTTACGTCATTTCACCTGGGGTCTCTATGAAATCTGAGCCTCCGAGCGAAAACTTTAGCTTCCCTAACTTGGCTCAACCCTCTATTAAGGAAAACACAGTGCTCACTCCAGGGATAAGCCTGACAGAGAATGTACCGATGACATCTACGGTTAGCGCAGTGCCACTACCTAGTGTCGTAGTACCTAATATGGGGCCTCGACCATATGTGCCTCTAGCCCCTTATGCACACATGGCCCCCACACCTCCAATAGTACCACTTGCTTACGCTCCTCGAGTGCCGCTCCCTAGCCCTTATCCGAGTGGACCTATGCCCGGTTATGTTCCATATCCTGCATCATCCCCACATATGCCAAGACCGGTACCCGTCCCTCTCCCACATATGATTCCAAGAGTACCTCCACCGTCCCTACCTCCTCACATAGGTGACTTGGCAGCGTTTGCTCAAACCATAGGTTGATCTATCGCGGAAAATATGCGTCATGCATCTGATAGAGAGCCTAGAAGTAAGGCAGTACAAATTGCCAAACTCACGCAAAAATTCAATGGGGACGAAGATGCTAGGAAACACATTGAAGTGTTTGAACAAGTATGTGATTCCTTAGGGGAACGCAACGAACTACATAAGTGCAATGCCTTAAGCTTGACATTAAGTGGGAAGGCTGGAGATTGGTATAGGACCCTAAGGGTGGACGAGAAAACAATCTACCCTACCCTTCGAAGGTTGTTTCTAAAGGAGTACATACGAGAAGGTGTGCTTTGGGGTGTAGCATCTCAGCTACAGAAGGCCGAACGTAAGGAAGGAGAGTCAGTAAGGGACTTCATTAGTCGTCTAAAGCACTTAAACTCTCGCTGCCCTGTAAATGAGCGCTTCAACAATAACCAACTGCTTGATCGATTCATTCGAGGGTTGAGGAATGAAGGAATCTATAATGGACTAGTGATTAGAGGTATCACAACCTGGGAAGATGTCACTGCCAATGCAATCCAATTAGAGGACAACTTGATGATAGCAGGCATGAGGGTGTCTACTGACACGAGATCCACTAGCTCACAAGCCATTGAGTATGAACCCATGACTGCAAAGCCCATTGCCAATGAGCCAAAGGTATTTGAGACATTCTTGACAGACCTCACCAAGGCAATCCAAGAGTCTCTTAAGGATAATCGACCCCCTCAAAATAGTCACATGTATCCAAGAAGGGAGCAACAATGGTGTTCCATTTGCTTAGGTCCACATAGCACTAGTGAGTGCCCTACGTTTAGAGTAAAATTTAATGGAACTTGCAACGCATGTGGTAGGTATGGTCACCAAGCTAAGGATTGTTTAATGATCAAACGTATGATGGCAAATAGACCACCTGTAGCCTGGACGGATGCGCCTCGAGCTCCTGTATTGATGCCTACTCCACCTGTTGAGCAACTACCGCAACACATGGTCCCTAGATCTCAAAATGTTGTACAAGCTACACCGCTACCACCTCCTGTGCTAGGACCGCAGCCCCCGCATCCAAGAGTCGCCCCTATGAACCAAGTGGGTTGCGAGCCATCAAATGCTTATCCAGATGGCTGTGAGGAGGAAATAGACACTAGTATTGCCTACGGACTTGATACATTGGAAGAGTGTCCTATATACTACATGGAAGATTGTTGGGGGCAAGTCAAGCCGGTTTATCAAGCTGCTGCTCTCGCATCCAGAGGTCAAAATATCAACACCCAGGCTAGGAGGCCACCTCTTCAATGCTACGAGTGTGGTGGACCACATCGAGCAGCGGAGTGCCCTATTAGGCTGCAAAAGAATGCTGCACAGATGCAAATGAATCAAGGGAGCACGTCTGCAATGCCAATACTCACATGTAATCGTTGTGGCATAGATCACTTGATTGCCCAATGCCCCTATAACCCAAATGCGCCTAAAATCACACCCCTGAATTTGGTCGAAATTGCTAGTGTGACATCGCCAATACCACCCGCCGCACCCGCTTATGCGATTACACGGTCCATGCTTCAAGGGCCAGGACATATCCTCGAAGAGAGAGATACCGCGTCAGTTATCCAAGCAAAGAAAAAGAAGACACGAAGGAAGAAGTCGCAGAATACGGAAAATTCAAAGCCAAGTTCCAAAACAAACATAGGAACAGGAGATGACCCCGTGTATATGAATGACCTCGAGGATGATTCAGATTCAGTCGAGACAATGGAGACTAGAACCAATACCACAAAGGGAAAGACCGACAAAGAAAACCGTAACATGGAACCAAATGAAAACCGAATAAGAGAAAATCATAAAGAGCCTCTGAAAACACCACAAGTGTTTCCAAATCCAATCCAAGACCCCCAAGATAAACCGCAGGGGCAAAAAGGGAAGAATCGTAAAAAGAAGATTGGGACGTACCCAAACCCAGTAGACGAGATTGAGCAGGTGAAACATCTAAGAGGTTTAGTGGAGGAGACTCAAAGGAAACTAGAACCAGAACCCATGCAGGTCAAAATTCATGACACAGTGTTTCCCACGCAAGTTCATCCACCCCACATGAACCATAGACCGTTAGCCATATCTAGTATCATCCAAGAAGGGAGTGAGGACGGGACATCAGAAAGTGAGCATACACCCTTCTTGTTGGAAAGGATGTTTAACGAAGGAATACCTGATCCCATTGAGAATATGAGATTCCATCCTCACCAGTTCCTAGTCAAGGACCTACACCCTGCAAAACGCCAATGAATGTTGCCAAACTAGTGGACTTCATGTCTTCTGAGGTCCGAACCACGATCATAGCAAAGCTGTATGGAGATCCTGAGTTATTCCTTGCACTTCGAGCATTCCTTAACGGAGAGCTACGAACGGGATTACCGCAGTTTGCGCAACCAAATAGGCCTGACTCGATTATGATTGATGAGGAAAATCATGTGCAATCACTTGACTTAGATGGACACGAGTCTGTGATTGAGGTACCCATTAACGAATTAGGGCAGTATTTTGAAGGCGACGAGTCTAATGCGACCCTACCCATCACTACCAAGGGATTAACTATAAAGGGAATTCTTGATGGTGGTGCGGGAGTTAGCATCGTTACAAAAGATTGTTGGGAATCCATGGGAAAACCCCGCCTCAGTGTTACTAACATTGTGGTAAAGATGGCAAATGGTACCATAGCCAAACCTATGGGGATGCTCAAGGATCTTAAGATCAAAGTTCTAGGACACAAGGTACGACATACGTTCATTGTAATGGATTTCTCTAAACACCTTATGTCATATGAAATGATTTTAGGACGACCATTCATGAGGGAAGCACAAATGGTTCACGATTGGTCTAAAAATCATGTCTATTTGCAATTCCAAGACTCTGTCCTTAGAGTGGATTTGGTGACTGGTAAGGTACACCCCTTAGGGAGTAAAACCATTATTGATCATCGCTCTGACACCACAGTTCACTCGGCCCCACTACAATATTGTTACACTTGTAAAAAGGATACAGACATTGGCCAAGATTCTCCTTATATGGATATCCTACCTGGGATGACTGAATCAGACAACGTAGACTGGGTCCACCTAGCATCAACCATAGACACTTGGGGAAATAGGGGGACGACCTGGGTAACACTTGAGGGGGATGAAATGCCTATACCCTTAAATATGCTACAAGCAATGCATATCGCTTCCGACAAGACTCATCCTAATGTAACGAAGAAAACATACAAGTGGGTCCCTAAAGCTTCTTTAGCGACCATAGCTAGTGCAAAAAAACAGAAGCCTTGTAAGAAACGTACCACTCGCTCCAAGAAAAGTAAGAAAATGTTGCGATGGATCCCTAAACGACTATTGGAAGCCCAAGGCTACTATCAAGGAAATGATCAAATCTGGGTGCCGAAACGTAGATTGTGCTCTTACCTATCACCTGACCCAAGTGAGCCCAATCCCGTAGCTCCAAAACGAATCAATGATCGTGGAAAGAAAAAAATCACAGAATGCTACACACCCGCTCCCGAGCTAGTTTGGGTACCAAAGAAAGAACGATTTGTTCCACCTAGCTCAGGAAGGGGGGAGTCCCATGAAGATTCTAGCTCCTCATGTAATACATCCATAGAGGTAAAAGCTTCTACACAGCCTCCATCTATAGTAGTGGACCTCCATGAAGCTACAAAAGAATCCACACCTCCCAGTGTTCAAGAATCACTTGATGAACCACTTCAAGTTCCATCCTGGGAGAGTACCTTACCACCCTTGCAACTTGACGAGGCACCTAGGATAATAGAAAACTACTCGCAAAAATCCTCACCTATTACCAACTGGAACAATTGGTTTCAAAGGGTGACAAGCTCATTTCAAACGGTATGATCTACCCAAGGAAGGGGGGAGTGTTTGCTGACAGTCATCATTCATTTGTTTCCCTCTCAACCTTTTTCCCTGACCTCTCAATTCCGATCTTAGGGAATGTACATATAAAGATTTATACTCACAAAAAACAAAAAATAAAGAGCAAGAGCAATTAGCAAACGAGTATGCACCTTCAAAGTCAAAACATTGACTCAGACCTGCACATGTCACATCTGGTACAGTGAAACAGAAACCTATGCCATAAAACACCTTTGATCCTCATCACTTGAGTGATGGAGGGTAGGTAAGATTAGTACGATAGGAGTGTTTCTGTTTTAGAGTTGAGTGATTAGCGAAGTTATCTTTTCCCACTGATGTGCCTCCTAGAGGTATTGTTTGTGTTTCATAGTGTGTACAGGAGCGTGTTGCTATTGATAGGATTTGGACCTTCATGGAACCTTCAAATCAAGCGCGACCATCAACACAAACAGGTGTTTCTTGTCCATTAGCATTGCCGTTATCTTTTTGCATCTATGATTGTCTGCTTTGATTGTGATTGGTAGCATAATATTCAGCGCATTGGCTTAGTATCAAACATTTAATTCAATGTAATGTTTTGTCATAATCACTTGTTTAGGTGTAAAAATCAAGCAGTCCGACTAAGCTAGTTTGACCAAGTTAGGTGTTAGAGATCTTCTCTTAATACCATGGGGAATGCCTTCCTAATAAACAATGGTTACTTAGGTTCTTAATCCGATTTAGGCAGCATTGTGTGAAATGTACTAGGGCTTTCTAGTGGGCTTAACCCTATTGACCTTTAGCTTAAGTATTATAAAGGGAGTTTACTAATGTGATGAGCCTGGGGAGGGTAACAATGTTTTATGACCCCCCAAAGTTACAAAATTAAAATGATGAAAATGAACAAACAAAAAATCAAAGTGCCACAATGTAAAATTTTAAGCTGGAAGAGAAATCCCTGCTTAAATTGGTACTTCACTCACATGTATCGCCTATGGTACTAGAGCCCTAGAGGTTCCCAGTGTGGGCGCTTTTCCTTGAAAAGCAAAAAACCCAAGGCATACAAAATAAGCACACACATCATAATTGAATCAATGTGAAAAGACTTTGGGGGGTCAAAGAAAAAGTAATCAGTCAGGCGATGATTTCATGAGAAATTCCTTTTATGGTAGCTTAACTACAAGGTTTTCTAGATATAGCCTCTAGTCAGCCCTCGAACATGAATACTTGGCTCTCGCAATTAAACAACTTAATTGACCACAGAAAATTAAGAAGCTTACCCATGGTATTAATATTCGATCTCTAGTGCCTTTCGACCGTCAAATTAGCAACCCCAGACTTGTTTAATTTTCTACCTTTACATCTGTTTATGCATTTGATTACATTGCAATTTAATGTTCATTGCTGCCAAATTGTTTGAAATTCTTTTACCAATCAATTTGTCTACCTAAAACTGCATATGCTTTTTAAGAGAATGCAATTACTGTGCCAATGTTGTTTGATTTTGCAGTGACTGAAGAAGGCTAAGGACATTCATCTCAAATGCTCTTCCACCTCGACGACCCAGCTTCAACTCAATAGCTTCCGAGGACGGAATCTACATCAGGAAGGAGGGCATGTTAACCCTCACGGCACACGGACACCCTATGATCTATAAACGTTGTGTTATTTAGAGTCAGATACCGGGCTTGTCGGACCAATAGGAAAAGGGTAGGAGTGATCGCCGATGAGAGGCGCACTTTAACTTGGACATTCAAGGGATTAGTTGGCTAAGCATGGGCGCCCAAGTGTGAATGGGGTGAGCTCCTATAAAAGCCAACTAAACCTAATTTTTACTCATTCTCTCATTTGTGCAATAGAAGAGTGCTCTTGCTCCATCTCCATCTTCTTCTTCTTCACCTCCTTGTGTGTGTGTGTGTGAGAGAGAGAGAGAGAGAGGGAGAGTGTGTGTGCGATCGAGCATTACGAAGGCACGGCGGCGGCGAGGCGGTTGAGCGCGGCACGACTGCAGCTTCTTCTTCATCGCGGCGAGGAATCCACCACGAAGGCGAGCGTAGAGCGGTGAGTGACACACCCTTTGTTTTCTTGAGCTTGCTAGTTTAGGCTTGTTGTGTGCTTGGAGCCGTTTGTGGCTCGCACACGGTGTATTGGCAAGTCCCTTGCTTCGACAGTGCGGCAAGGAGCGCACAGGTTGACCCCCTCTTATAGCACTAGTTGGCACTTGATTGGACCTCCTCAAGCCTGGCCAATCACATGCTTAGTGCATATCAAGCAACAAGGGTAGCCTTGGGACAAGTGTCCCCCTTTCTCCTTTGAGAGAGAGGACTATTCTAAGTATGCATACTATTTAAATTTGTGCACAATAAAAAGAGAATTAGTCTTATAAGACAAAAACATTGGTCATTAAAAAGAAACATGTACATTTTCTTACTCTAATGTAGCATTGTAAGCATTGACAAGGTTCATACTATCCTTAACTTGTATTCCTTGCATCCATCTAGCATCTTCAAAAGGATAATTTTTGAATTAATAAGATACCATCGGATAATCTTACCATGTCGTAGTACCTTGTCTTCATGCCAAAGGATAGCTTTGGGTTGTAGTACCTCTTCTTGGTCTTCAATTTCGGGAGGGTCTTCAATAATTGGTTCACTTGGTGGATCTCCTTTGTAGGCATTAAGTAGGCTCACATGAAAAGCATTGTGTATGAGCCAATGGTTGGGCAGCTTGAGTTGATAAGCCATCTCATTGATTGGCTTCAAGATTTGAAAGGACCATAGTATCTTTTTGCTAGTTTAGCATAATACTTTTGAAGTGAAAATTGTGGCCAGTTTTGTATAGACAGTCTGCGGACATTAAATTGTTGACAAATTGAGCACGTTTTATCCAAACTTGGTGAAACTTTTCTAGGGAGCTTAAGTTGAATGTTTGTATCATCATCTTGGCAAGAAAAATGCTAAAAAGTCCCAGAAGTAAATAATTGTGATTATTTACATTTGCCCCAGATTTGAGAATTTTTGAATAAATGAGTATTACCACAGGGTCAAGCATATCTAGTAGAATACTCATATCAAATTTGGTGAAATTTGGATCACAGAAAAGAGACTTAAGTCAGATGCTTGAAAATGGAGTCAGCGGACACTAAACAATTCATAACTTGGACAAATCTTGTTCAAACTCAGTGAAACTTGTCTAGAGACTACAACAAGGTGTCTATATGGCAAAACAAGTCTAAAAAGTGAGAAAAGTAAATAATCATGATTATTTACCTTTGAGCCCCAGAGATAAGATTTTGGACTCTTCAGCTTGTACATTGTAAGAGCAACATAATACAAGGTCACTGGTCAAGTTTGGGTTCCATCGGATCCAAATTAATACATGTTAACTCAGTTTCCAAGTTGCAGATTAGTCCTTTAGCTCTTTGCAAGGGTTGAATTTGGAAGTATTATTTGCCGACTTATTTAGCTTATATTGAAGCGATATACACAGACCAATCACAATAGTTAGCAAAAATTGTATAGTCTTTGAGAGAAAACAACTAACTTGGTTAAAACTGACACATGAACCAAGTTGTAGGGGCAAAGAATTGGGAGCTTGACGAGAGTTGAATTCAAGTCAAGTGGAAAAACGGATAACAATCCAATCCGTCGGTAAGTACTCTATCTAGGGCTTAACAAGTCTATATGAACCTTAGATCTGGTCGTACACTAGCAAATCAAGCCATACTTGGAGAGACCGCTAGTAAACAATCCAATCCGTCGGTAAGTACTCTATCTAGGGCTTAACAAGTCTATATGAACCTTAGATCTGGTCGTACACTAGCAAATCAAGCCATACTTGGAGAGACCGCTAGTAGGGTATCCATCGAAGAGAGTGTGAATTAAGGTCATCAATTGGGCACTATCTCTGAAGAAGTCCCAGACACTTATTCCGACTCAACATCTAAAATGTCTTCCTATTCGACTCAGTCAGGAACCGGACAACAATGCGATATAAGAACATACTCACCTTTTATAAGACTAACGTCCATGGAGCTCAGGTTTACCTGGATCCTAATGAAGAGTATTCCATTTGCATTGATGACCATGACATAGAGTTTGAAGAAAAAATAAGAGCAAACAACCAATGAAAAATATATATGGATAAAAACAAGACTCAGTATGTAAAAGTTGAAAATCCTGATGTGATAGACAAATGAAGGTTAGAAGTGAATACAATAATTCCGGATATGGCAACAAAAGAAGGTACACCAACTTTCGAATTCGAGGGATAAGATCAAGTTGATCTAAAACCTTTGAAACGGCTTAACACTGATAATCCTAGGATTGGAGTCTATTGTTGGGAGGATAGGAACATCAAGGATCTTTTATAGACCTCCCATGCCAAGCCAAGACAGTTAACACCCATGAAAATCATCTATATCTTCAAGATCAAGGAAAAGGGTTCAACATATCTACCATCTTACCTATTTAGGGATTGTTATAACAATAACTTTGTTATGATGAGTCATGAGGAGGTAGAGCAGATTAGATACCAAGGGTACTCTATAAGAGATTGAATATTGGGGCAAGGACTTGATCCTATTCCAAGAGAGGAACTCCACGAGAAATCTTTTGGGAGCAAAGTTAAAAAACCCGAACCTACCTCATCATAGAGAAAATCAAGTGACGTTAGAGCCAGTGCAGGGCTACACGAGTCACTATTTCCAACAGATTGGTTTGAAGGACTCAAGACAGGACCATCTGCCAGAAGAGTTGGAGCTGAGCGGAACAAACGTGTCAGACTAGCTAATTTTCAAAAAATGGGTCAAAAAATACAATGGATCTGGGGATTCATATGACCGCTTAGCTAGCTTCAAGCAAGTGCTAAGAGCAAAACATATATTTGATTTCCACACTCAATTTGAGGGATTTGGAGTGACTTTAGAAGAAAAAGCTTTGATATGGATCCAAAACATTCCACCAAGGGCAATCACGGATTTAAATACGTTAGCTCAGGGATTTGTAGCTGCATGTTCCAAAACTGGGATCAAACATAACACAGTAGCTCAAATCTATAGCTTCAAACAAAAACAAGGTGAGTCTGTTAGGGATTGTGCAACTAGGATGAAGCAATACATTGCAAGATGCCCAAAATTAGAAATACCAGCAGAAGAAAGGTTAGTGTCATTGTTTCTAGAAGGATTGCTCAACAAAGAGCTTCATGCTATAACGTATAGCAAGAAGCATACGACCCTAGAAAAGTGTGTATCAGATGCTATTGACTTGGGATACAATTGTGATATTTCAATGAAGGAGATGTCCCTAAGGATACTCAGAGTGAGAAAATAACATCCAAAAAAACCAACACAAGTGGGAACAACTACTGCAACACCACTTACAACCATACAAGACATGCACAAAAGGATGAACTATATGATGAATAATATGCAGAAAGCTCCTATGAGAGGAGCTGGGCAAGGGATACCTCAACAGGGGCAACCAATCAGGCTGCAAAAATGGTGTGTCATTGAGGATAAATGGACAAACCATGAGATCAATGAGTGCTATTACTGACCAAAGTACGATGGCAATGTTCAATATGTGCCTATGAGACCACAAGGACAACCCAAGATATGAGCCTAATATGGCTCCAGCACAAAGACCACCGATGGGTATGGAAAGACCACAACCAGTGTTGGGTCAACAACCTCCATTTCCTGGACATAATGTAGTGCTTGTAAAGTACATGCATTCAGAAGGAGTCATAGATGAACAAGAACTAGTGCCTATTACACCTTATGTTGAGCCTAGTCCATCTACAGTAATGGTAGAAGGAGAGTGGTATAATTCACATCCACCTTCAATGGAAGAACCTGTGACTTATGCTACACTAGAGCTTACACCGATGTACTTTGTAGCTAATCAAGGTGTTAGACCTCCAATGGTAAGACCCATGATTCAGCCAAAAAATGAAAACTGCCATAGTTGTGGTGTAGATGATCATTGGAAAAATAAATGTACAGAACCCGACAAGAACATTAAGCGAGTTGAAGCTTTTTGTACACAGTGTTGCAAAAAGGGAGGACATTTCTCTGAAGACTTTCCACAAAAAATTCATTAAACAAAGGAAAAGAAGTGGTAAATGTAGTCCAAGTGATACCTAGTAGCTCTTTGGAAAGTGAACCTATTGTTCCAGTCAAGGTGATCACTAGAGCCCAAGCTAAGAAAAAGAAACATAACTCCTCTTATGAATCAGAGAATAATAAAAATTCCTCGCAAAAGACCAAGAAAATAAGACGTCAAAGATATGAGATGAGAAAACAGAAACAAAAGAAAGAAATTGAGAAAAAAGGCAAAAAGCTATTTTGAGAAAAAGTGAAAGAAACTGAGAGTGAAATCAAGAAACCACAATAAAATCTGGAGGATCAATTTTGGTAGACAAAATTTTTGAGCCAATCAATGCAGCCTTGGAAGCTTTATAGGCGAGACTTAAAGCAAGCCAAAATATGGAAAACAAAAGGAAAAACTATCCTTCTCCAGATATGGAAGCAGCTAAGCTTGAAGCTTATCAAAATTTGGTAAGAATTACTCAAGAAATGTTAGAAAAACAAGAACCCATTATTGAAAGTATAATAAAACCTGAGGAGCTTGTGGTAGAAACCAATAAAGAGAAATCCGAAGTGGTGGTAGAACCCCACCTTGAAACTAAAGAGCCAAAACTCATAGTGCCTGACAATGAAGATGCTTTAGATGGAATTCCATTTGTGGAGGAAGACTGCCTAGGACATTTATGGGAAAAAGTGAGAGAGATTAATGATGGGAGCATAACTTTGAAATCAGCTCCTATAGAGGAAGTTTGGTCAGACAATTTACCTCCTGATATGGACATTGATATACAATCCTTGTATGGGGATTGTGGTGTTGAATCATTAGGAATGTCTAAACCATAGACCCTAAAAACACTACCCTCTTACTTAGGAGACAACGAAGATGAGTCCAAGTGTGCAAAACCACTCATGTAAAAAGAGTGGAACAGACCCTAGAGGTAGAGAAAATCCATTCAATCATGTCAACACCCATTCAATGTACTCTTACCTTGGGAGAGCTATTAAAAATCAGACCATATTTATGGAATGATTTACAAAAAACTCTGAGAAGGTAGGGATAATAGGGCTAATCGATTTTTTTTTGAGTAAATTGAAATATGAATTGAATAACAAGGAGATTAGATCCGTCCCTATGAACAAATTCGGAGAATAATGCAAGGGGGAATAAGGAAACACAACCCTTTTGGTGAGATATAATAATGTAGAAACCATGACAATACGGGACAGTGGGGCAGGCATAGCCATAGCCACAAAAGCAATATGGGAATCATAGGAAAAACCAGCCATTAGACAAACTCGAATGAAATTACAATTGGTGGATGGACACATAGAAAACCCCTAGGACTGCTTGAAAAAGTAATAGTTAGTTCCTGTGGAATTGATTATCAACATACCTTTCCGATAGTGGACTTTGGAAAGAAACTTAATTATGAAATCATCTTGGGAAGGCCATTCATGTGGCATGTACAAATCATTTAAGATTGGGTAAATAAGTACCTGTACTTTAAGCAAGGGGGATCAATCACAAGGGTTAAAATGAAAGATCACACTTATAGAGATGTAATGAAAACACCCATTCAAGAATTTGACTCAGTCTCTTCAATTGAATCAAAGCTTCCATCTTGGTTAAACAAAGACACACCTATTTGGATGTGTGGAGCCTCAAAAAATGGGAGTTTAAAATAAGAAGAATGTATCTTAGAAAGGGATTGCACAGATGAAGCATATATACCTGAACCCTTTCCAGAGCAATTGTTTGAGCCATTTGAATGGAATCAAATTTTGGCAACAATGGATGTGTGTGTGAATACGTCTATGCCTACTCAATTTTGCAATGCGGATGGTTATGACATAATTCCCATACAAATGATCTCAACCATTCAAATTGAAGATGAAGTTCAGGAATCCAAGGACTTACAGAAAGCTCAACGAGTCTTTTCAGACCTCTATTATGATGCTACTGATGAGTTTGAAGAACATTCATCTACATCGGATGATTCTGGATCAGAAAAAGAACACGTGAGAGCCCAACTACTCCTAAAAGGAGGAGAGGAAAAGTTTTTTGACTTTCCAAACCAAAAACCAAGAAGACAAAAATGGTATAGAAGGAAAAGGGAAACAAAAAACTTGAAATCTAGACCTATACCATTAATTTCTAGCAGAACACAGTTTTTGATACAGATAGATGCACATGATTGTGTCAAAGACAGAATCACGGATAGATATCCTCTAAATGACAAGCAAGGAACATAAAAAACATCAAGGAAAATGAAAAGGAATCTCAATCAAAACCTAAGCACCAGGATGACGAATCCTCCATGACATGGGTTGAACGAAAGAAAAAAAATCAAGAGTTGAAGAAAACTCTAAAGGAGGTGTATACCACTGAAATGGAAACAAAGAATAAAATGTAATGAGTGTTCCATCCCATTACAAGTAATATACTCTCCAAGACTAAAAGATCATAGTGGAACAACCTGTAAGGGAGCTAAGAAAGCAAGGTGAGTCATATGAAGGACATGAAAATGTAAAGAAAATAGATTTAGCTAAACCAGGAGAAGATCCGAGACCTGTTTACATTGCGAACAACTTGACTGAAGAAGAAGAAGATCTTTTGCTAAGCTTATTGAAAGAATACCAAGATATCTTTGCTTGGTCTTATAAAGATCTCAAGGGTGTTGATCCTGAAATTTGTCAACATACCATACCTATGAGAGATGATGCAAAACCAAGTAGACAACGGCCATATACTTATAATGAAACATTTTCCAAAAAGATCAAAGAAGGGATAGAGAAGCTCAAGGAAGCTGAATGCATTTATGAAATTGAACACACAGATTGGGTGTCTCCAATTGTGGTGGTATCCAAGAAAAATGGAAATTTAAGAGTATGTGTCAATCTCAAAAAAGTTAATGAAGCCACCATTAGAGATACCTACCCTCTTCCAATCACTGAGCATGTTTTAAAACGAGTTGCAGGAAAAGAAGCTTAGAGCTTTTTAGACGGGTTTTCGGGATACAATCAACTTTTGGTTGATCCAAAAGATCAGCATCAAACTGCCTTTGCAACTGAGTGGGGTATTTTTGCCTATAGGGTTATGCCTTTTGGGCTAACTAATGCTCTTGCCACCTTTCAAATATTGATGAGCCATGCTTTTAAATAGGAATTTCTTAGAAGTATATATGGATGATTTATGTGTACATTCATCAATCCGAGCTAATCATTTTGAACATCTCAAAAAAAATTCAAAAAATGTAGACTTTATAGGATTTGCGTAAATCCTGAAAAGTGCACATTTATGGACAAACAAGGAAAACTCCTTGGACATATAGTGCCTAGAAACGGCATACCAACCGATATGGATAAAATTCATGTTATTGTTGAATTGCCTAGACCAACACAACAGGCAAAGGGGTTCAGGCTTTCATGGGACATTGTGGATATTATAGACTATTCATTTATATGTACGCTATAATCGCAAAACCCATGTATGGCCTGATTACACTCTTTGTATGGACTAATGAGTGTGAAGAATCCTTCATGAAGCTTAAACAAGCTCTCACTAAGCCCCAATATTGAAAGCACCAGATTGGAATAAGATATTCCATGTACATGTTGATGCTTCCAATTTTTCCATTGTATATTAACTTAACCATGAGACGAAAAAATTGATTTTCCCATTTCCAATGCTAGTAGACAGCTGAATGTGGCAGATAAAAACTATACAACCATCAAAAGAGAAGGATTAGGGATGATTTATGCCGTAAAAAAGTATAGACATTACCCATTAGCCAACAAATTTGTGTTCTTTGTGGACCACCAAGATTTATTGTACTTGATCAACAAGCCATGCAACACAAGGAGAATAGTGAGATGGTTCATCATTCTTTTGGAATTTGATTTCACTGTAGTTGTAAAAAGGGGCACCACACACCAAAGAGCAGATCATTTATCAAGGATTATTTCAGGAGAACCACCAAAAGGGGTAGACGATGATCTACCAGATGCATATCTGTTCTCCGTGTAAATGATACCCCGTTGGTCAGAAAATATGGTTTCAGTGATGACTATAGCTCAAATGGATTCTCAAATATCACTTCCTATTACACCAGGATTAATTGGACAATATCAATTACTAGTTGGAAGGCTTTACAAAAGGAATCAATATGGAATATTTCTTTTGTGTATTAATCCTGAGGAGAAAACCCATTACCTAAATCAAGCACACATTACCATAGTAGGACTTCACTTTGCGGAAGACCAAACTATGCAACAAATCTTGAGACTTGGGGTATTTTGGCCAACCATGAGGAGTGACGTTCACTCATTTGTGAAAGACTATCTTCAATGCCAGAAACAAACACCCATACCTCATGTGACATTATTTCAAATCTCACTCATTCCTAGATGGAGTAACTATATAGCTACTTACTTATCAAGCGATAACATTTCCGGAGGATATGAGTAAAAGCCACCAAACAGCTCTTGAAAATGAAGCAAGAGAATATGCTCTTATTGGAAACCAATTGTATTGGAGAGGAAACGATCAACATTTGCGTCTCTGTGCAAATGAAGATGAATATATACCCACTCTAGATCAAGCATATGTTGGATTAGCTGGAGGTCACTTTTCTAATGAAACCACCGCTAGAGCCATTTTAATGGCAGGCATATGGTGGGCAACACTTTTTGTAGATGTCAAAGAATATGTTCGAAGATGTGATGCATGCCAAGAAGGGTAGATAGCATGCCTTTAAGACCAATGATGGAGGCTAGAGATTTTGCAAAATGGGACATAGATTTTGTCGGACCAATACAATCACCTGCTTATAGAACTCAAGCTCAATATATCATTGTAGCTACGGACTATTTGACCAAATGGACAGAGGCTAAGGCAACCAGGAAGAGTGATGCTATAACCACAGCCGCATTCTTGTATGAGAATGTTTTCACAAGATATGGACTTCCAATAGAAATTGTTAGTGATAGGGGAACTCGTTTCCTCAATGAGGTAATTGAGTATCTTCTGAATGAATTTATGGTCATCGATAACAAATCCGCTCCATATCATCCAGAAGTGAATGGACAAGCTGAGCACAGAATAAAATTCTAAGTTTGGTATTGACTAAAGTGGTTAGTTTAGGACAAACTGATTGGGAATTGAATCTACATGCTGCTCTACGGGCTTAAAGAGTTTCATTCAAGACAACTTTCAATGTTACGCCCTTTAATCTTGTTTATGGTTTTGATTCCATACTACCGATGGAATTTCTATTGCCAACACTAAGGGTAGCTAAAGATCTCAAGTGGACCGGACATGAATTGTCAGAGAGGCTTGAAGGTTTAGAAAAGCTTGATGAACAAAGTCTATCAGCTGTAGCTCAGATCTATGCACAAAAACAAAAGCAAAAACAATTTTTTGATTCACATCTACTCACAAAAATCTTCAAAAAAGGGGACCTAGATTTAGTTGATTCCCTTAAGCAGCACATTTCCAAATTCAAGAAAAAGGGAAATGGACCATTGAAGATGTATCTCCAAGTGGAGCAGTTAAATTGTCCACTATAGATGGTGAACCAATGGCTACCTGAATTAGTGGATGCCGCTTAAAGAAGTACCATTTGCCACTAACCAATGATTTGCTAGAAAAAAAGCATGCAACAAAGCAGAGAAATATTAAATGATAGTAGGTTGTTGATGAAGCTCAAGAGGAAGCTCAAATTCGAGTACTCAAGACGAAAGCTGCTTTCAAAAATCAACAAACACCTATTTTTATCAACACTTTGGAACGAGATAAAAGACTATGGGAATCACAAAATGATGTAATATCAACAGATGATGAATGGTTGGATGGAAATGATCTTTGCATCACAGTACAATTGAACAATCATAGCACAAATGTATTAGTAGATAGCAGTGCTCAAATGAATGCAGTTAGTTATTCCATTTATAAGAAAACTACAAATTAGTCTTTAGCATCGAGAATATTTTCTATCAAAAGATGCAACAAAAACCCAACACCGGCATTGGGAGTGGTCAACTTGAATGTGATAGTAAAAAAAATTTCATGCCCTCATCAATTTATATGCATACCAGATGAACATATGAATGAAACAATGATTCTTGGAATCTCATGGATGCGGACATACAATCAACGCAAGCTGTCACTTAAAGGAGGAAAAATCTTAGTTCCAATTGCAACGAGAAAAGAGGAATGGAAAAGAGGTTGCCCACAAAAGAAACCAGGGAATAATCCATCTATGTCAGTCTCTAGTCAAGCAAATGCTTAAAGCAGCATGCAAGGAGTCAGGTATATTTGGGTACCAAACGCACACTCAAGGACAATCCATCTCAAATTTGGGTGCCCAAAAACTCATCTACCATACTAAAGGAAGTTTCACATGTAACAACTCGGAGAAAAACATCTTATAGAAGAGAAACTAACACTAGATGGGTTTGGAAACCAAAGGAGCGTTTATCTTCTCCACAAACTATAAAGTCGATGAATTAGTGGAAAGTTAAATCTCAAAAACTGCAGCACGACAATTCATCAACCAAAAACCAAAATACCAATGGAGAGTTAAATCTTAGTAACCACCATCATTGTTATCTACAACTCAAGAAATTAGTGTGCTAAAGCATTCAAACGGTACAATCAAGCAAAGAGCACATAAATTACAAAATCTGATATATAAAAAACATCAACAAGATACCTTGACCACGAAAACCCTTGAGTTAACTACCCAAGACCCAACTCTTGCACCACATACTGATTTGAATTGCATTGACCTTCAAAGCATGGTAGAGCCAACCACGGCTATGCATAGACACAATTGTTCAACCCATGTACATAGCCGCCCCGGAGTACTCTATCTAGGAGGGGTGGAAGGAAACTTCATTAATTAAGGGCAATGTTTGAAGAGGGAGAAAAAAGTTGGATGTTGACGTGTGGTTTTTTGCAAATTACCTACTAATAATGCCTTTAAAAATCATCAACAGAGGAATTTCAACTAATAAAATCTCCTCTATGAGTGTAATTAGTGTATATACTACGAGAATGTACATTAAAAAATAGCCCTTTTTGTTTATTTTCATTAATTTTTCTTGATATTTGAGCTTAAAAATAGACAAATCCACCAAAAAGTAATAAAATAGTGTTTTTCAATGGATTTTCATAATTGTTGATCTTTCAATTTGCTTTTTTAGTGCATTTTATTATTTTGTTTGATTTTTTCTATAAATAGGTCAAAAATTAATAATAAATAGCAAATGAGCTCAGATGGAGAAACTGAAAATACGCCGATGATCAAGAGAGGACAAGATGACATGCAAATGTTTTTTTTTAATCAAAACGACAAACGGAAGGGGAAGGCCTAAATTAGGCCGTCAGAGCCTGTTTTTGCAAATTCTTGCAGAATGAGCTAACGGAGTTTGATTGAGGAAATTTTTGAGTCTAACATAGTTTTCACGGCCTATTAGGACTAACAGGAGAATCTGGGAAAAAGTAGTTTTGGAAGTCCGAGTATAGATATCTTAGGTAGCCCAAAATCACCTCATTTCTACTAGTCACTCTTGGAGAAGAGAGCTCTCGACCTTCTTCGTGCACGATTTTAGGAGTCCACAGTCACCCATTTTTAGCACCGTTTCACATGAGATGTCATAATAACTAATATCTAATTCTCCTAAATGATTTTCTCATGTTAAACTGATCATTTAATATGGGGAAGTGCCAGGGGAGAAAAAGCTAGAATATTGGTTAAGCTGGCAGACCGGCCACAGTAGGGATCCAAAGAAGGGAAAATAGCGATCCAAAGGGGGGGCCATCTGCAGAAGAGCAATGTGCAACGATGGGCTTTAAAGACCCTAAGGTTCAGCCCATTAAGACTTCCAAAATGCTAAGGTTCCAAAATTCAAAGGTTGTGTCCAATGGTCAAGCTTAGTAAAATTGGATGCTTAGTGAGTGTGCCAAAAAGTCTTCAAGACTCTTACATAGGAGGGGGCGAGCCCTGTAAGTAGGGGATGAGAGAGAAACACACACACACATTCACAGGCTCCCTTTACACAAAGGGAATAAGGGACACATGTCAGCTCCCTAGGCCAATTGCCCACAAGGTGCACTCAAATCCTATTGGATGGCCATAGAGGTCGACCAATGAGAATTAGGCTAGAGTAAATCTAGTTTAATTCATTTAAAAACACTTGATAAAAGAACCAATAAGAATTAATCGCTCTAGAAGAGTATTGGACAGTCTCCCAAGGGGTCCAATGAGCATTCAACAGCCCAATGGCTTGCTTGCTTCCTATTGGCCAGAAGACAAAGGGGTCCAATGAGAGTTTAGTTGCATTAATTAATTACCTAAAGCTCTCACAAAAGGGGAAAAGGGGACACATGTCACAAGACTATCACTTATACTTCTTAAATCCTATTGGCCAAGCTTGGAGAGGTCCAATGGGAAGCCAACAAGAGGATTTAGCAAGAGGGGTCGACCAAGAGAGAGAGGGGGTTGATTTTTCAAAGGCATTATCACACACACACTCACACAATCTCATGTGTGAAGCAAGAAGACTCTCTCTCTCCTTCTCAAGCTTTAATGGAAAGCTCATCATCTACTCCAAGCTTGTGAGAAGGGAGGCCGACACCAACAACTCTTGGCTTTGTGATGCAAATCCAACCAAGAGCCAAGCTTCAATGCATGCTCATCTCCTCTACCATTCTAATTACTAAGCTATTATGAGTGATTATGTGAGGAGATATACTTCTTTCTCGTGAGACTACTCCTTCTTCCTCTCAATCTACTCTCATACCCCACTAGCTCTCACCATCTTCGAAGGTGTGTGAGGTCTTGGGTCTGAGACCATGAGGGAATCGATGTTGTGTTTTATAAGTGTTTGCTTACTGCTCGTAGTTTCCATCTTCATTGCACTAGCTAGTTATTGAAGGAACACAAAGAATTGTATTGTAAAATGTCTCCCTTGATGGGGGAAACATATGATACAAAGCCTTTTGGAGGGGGACCGGCTCCATGTAAATCCGGTCCTCAACTGTTGTCAATAGCTTAATTTCTCCCTCTTGTGAAGTATTGTTCATGCCTATCTAACTAAGTGTTATGCTTTTTGTTGCTCTCTCCACCCAAGCACTCTTGCTATGCTCATTAGGAATCTATTCTAATGAAATGCTCACTATGTCTATGTTATTTTCCGCTACACACAAGTTACTAGGCCATTAAATGTCACACAAGACATGAGGGGTAAGTTCTAAACTCATCAAAGAACATTTCTATGCAATCGGGTAGTAGGTTTAGGTCCCGAAAAAAACCCTAGAATCCAGCTGTGTACAGACTCCTAGAACACAAAAACGACCATAGCGGCCTGTCAGCTCAACCGAATTGGACAAGATTTTAACAGTGGCATGCCTCTAGATAGTAGAACACCTCCATATCATTAGATGACCATTTGGCAAGGGTCAAGGGGGTCCCCAAGTAAATAATCTAGGTAGGAAATCTCACAAATGGGAATGGAACGCATGAAAGAGCTCATTTGTTTTTCAGGTAGTATTTGTAAAGAAAGTGCAGTTTGCATTAACCTTAAGGCATCTATCACACGCGAAGAGCACGTTACGACCTGTTGGCCCTAAGCTCCATTTGCCACATGCCAGAATTGAATTATGACTCCACGGGGAGCATATAGACAAGGTCTATAAACGAAGTACCTAGATGGTTTTAAGAAAACGGTCAAGGAAAGCTTTTTAACAGCAGGAAACAACTCGCAAACTACAAAGCGTCAATATTGACATATGGATTCAAACTGACTCTGAATGAGCCTAAATTGGATGAGCAGCATCATGACTATGTAGCGGACAAGTCCATGGCTTCAACAATGACTTAACATCTTTACACACCAAGCGGTAACAAAAACCGGTGATTTCAGAGTTGACAAGAGCACAAAGTGATGCCGACATGATCAAATCTTACCCAACTCATTTTATGACTTGTTTTAGATGTAATAAAGAAGTGTAGGTCATAAAATTTTCATTTCAAGCATAAAATTCAACTGTTGTAAATAATCGCAATTATTTACTTTTTTGAAAAATTGACTTGAAAATCATCATCATGCTTCACTATCACTTGTACACATCTATCTCATGTCACATGTCAAATATGAGCCCAAAATGTCCAATAATTCTCAGATTTTGTCAAACAAACGTAATAAAAGCTCTTAAGTCCAAATTTTGAGTTATTTGTCACATTTTTTGATCCAAAACCTCCCATATCTCACATAGAGGGTCTTTAGCATATCTAGAATCAATTTGCAAGAAAAAAGATTCAAATTGATAAATATGTAAATAATCACGATTATTTACTTTTTTGCCAGAATGAGCCCAAATCTCATTTTTGACCTCATGGGACCAAATTAGATGATGTGACAAGGCCACCAATCAAGTTTGATCACATTTGGATCTCAAAAACCCAAAATCCCTTCATATCTAATGATTCATAATTTGAAGACTAAATCTAACACCCTTTCCACCTTGTACACTCGAATGAGCTCACACTTCACTCAGAGTATCTAAATCACATGTTCTTCAAGCCTATGAAGTCAAAAGTGCAAAAATATGGAAAAAATCATCTGCTGTAAATAATCACGATTATTTACTTTTCTTGCAATTTTTGCTTGAATTGTATGATTTTGATCTATACATGTTTTTATGCATCTATGCATGCTCCAAAATTGGTTTGAAGCCAAACGGACATCATTTGCCAGCAATTTAGACACAGAGCATGTAAGAGCGGAATTTGTCGAATTTTCTAACTTTGAAACTGTATTCTCCTAATAGGTGCAATGGAGTGTCAGTTTTTTGAAAGCTTTTCATTTGGAGCTTTCTCACATAGTTTAGATCTTCCTAAGTTGCATGCTCAAACTAGAGTGTTCACTTAGATGTTTCTAAGTTTTATCTGTCTTTGCAAGTTTGATACATGTACAATCCCTTCACAACAACAACATTAGTGTATTAAAAAAAAACTACAGCCCAACCGTAACTTCTATGTATGTCATTCTTGTAGAGAAACCTACAAGGCTTCAATTAAAAAAGTACTATTTTGCACATGTCAAAGTTAAATACTCAAAACAATTTTGCACATGCTACAAGCATTACCATCATTTCAAATAAAGGTTGACCAAAAGCATTAATCTTTAGGGTCCCAAATAGAACAAGGCAAAAAGCATGCCATTGAGAAGATTGTTTTATTGGGAAATGCCAAAATGAAGCCTCACAAAGTGTACAGATCACCCACCAAAATGTCAAAACAAATTGTGAAAACTATTGGGCATTTCTTTTTTCTTTACTTCTTTGAAGGCGTAAACCGTCAGGGTTGATTCAAGATGTAAGTGAGATCTCTTTTACGTAGTGTTGGTTGATGTATAATCATATGTTGCTTACCATCCAACGCAAGAATTTGTGTGTAGACAAAGTATAGGTGCTTACAAGCCAAGTAAGATTTTGTTGCTTTCTCCCGTGCTTGAAAATCAGGGCATGTACAGTAGGGCTCCATAGCCACATGCACATCGTATACATCATGTGTTAATATCTTGAACATGACATGACGATCAAGCACCGAAATTATCTCTTGCACAAAACAAGCTTCCATACATGCTCCTATGTCCATGCATTTACTTGCCTCCTAAGAGACACCGGACCTCCAGTTTCTACTGCGCTTGCTAGAGGTTCCCACTATATCCCCTTTCTTGACAACCTTTGGCAAAGGAGCTCTAATCACAAAACCTACCCCTAGAAAAACAGCATACTCCTCCTTTGACACACTTGTTCCACTCTCTACTAGCCAAGTTGTTGGCTATTAACAGGGGCTAACACAGGGTACACCGAATATGCATCAAGCGGGAGATATGCTATGGATGTGCATAATATTTCCTACTCACTTTCTATAAGGTCTTGGGCTCACTGGGAGTTCCAAAGTTGTATATGCTAGCTAGAGGGCTCAAACTCAAACCCATAGTAGAAGCGATTGTGGTGAAAGCTTTTATAAGGAAGCCTTTATGCAAAGAGGCTTCATTCTTGAGTATCCACTCTTGAGGATCCACTTTTGAGAGCTGTCTCTCTCTCTTGAGTGTTCACTCTATGAATGGCCTAACTTTGAGCTTAATGCCCATGCTTAAGAGGCTAGTACTAATCCATTGTAATTAGAGAAACTTGATTAATCTAATCCCTATTTTATTCATTAAAGTCTTATCTTCTCTATATTTCATTATGTCATGAAGTAGTTTTACACTCTCATTATTCTAGATTTGAGAGAGGTAATTACTTCTTGCTTTGATCTTAACTCTCTTCTTCCCTAAGTATTTCAATTAGTTGATTACTTCTCTAATTCTCTTGATTAGTGTAGTGTGTGTGCACTCTTGGTCATGTCATTAGAGTTTGTGCCTAATTGTGTGCTTAAGTGTGTGAAGGTTTAAGAGCCTTGAGCTCAATGCCACTTGTGTGTGATGTGATTAGAGTACCTTGGTTGGCATGTGATGATTGGGAAAGACAACTTCAATGGAATTAGTGTGTGCTTTGATCATGGATGCTTGTGTTGACTGTGTTCTTGTGACTCCTTAAGATTGGCAAGTCAAACTTTGATGGACTTGATGTGTGTAGGAGTTGATTGATTAGTGATTAGAGTATGATTAGAGTTAGTCTTGCCATGGCTAATCTCTACTTGCATTGGTGAGGTATTCTCTTGAATCCTCTATTTCTATTCATCCGATGCTCATGCTTCCACGCCCTAGCTGGGTTGCCAATCCACGGATTGATAATTCTGTGTGGGTTGCAATTAGGTTGTTGCTACAACGTCTCCCAACATTTGGTGCCACTACCGGGGATCGATAACTAAAGCTAGTGAGTATAGCATGTTCAGAATAGAGTAATTTCATTACTAATTTCATTGGTTTTTGAGTGTGTGTAACTCAATTTTGGTTTGATTTGATGATGTTTGTGCAAGAAATTGAAGCTAATTGTTGAGTTATGAATACCCCAAACTCCCAATTCCACCCCCAATTTCACTAATTTCGTACTAACCCTTGCTAACTTCGTTTCATTTCCATGCAGTTGTACTAATTTCATGCTACCCTTTACTAATTTTGGCTAACTTTGCTAACCTAACCACTAACATTTGAAGTGTAATGTATGTTTAATCCCCTTGTAAGAGGTGGAATCATCACTTTAATCAAGTTAATTGTGCTAATTTATGCCTAACTTGATGATTTGAGTGTTTGATTTTTGGCCTACAATAGTCAATTTTTGAACCGATTTGATGGTTACTTGTGGCAATGATGCGTCTTCGCATGGAGCAAAGGAATAGCTTGGAGTGTGATTACAATGTAAGTGCACTCACTTTCTCATGTCAATTCTTGATTGATCAATGTGGTTCAATGTGTGCTAATTATTTGCTAAAATTAGGTGTGTAGATCAATTGACCTACATTTTGCACCTAATTTGATTTACTTGGAATGAAATTGATGGTCAAATTTTGACTAATGAGCTTTGTGTGTGCCAAGATAATGCTTAATTCTCATCAATAATTCATGTGTGTGCATAAAATCATTGTGTGTGTAATGCACCAAAGAGGAAAAAAACTGTCAAAAAATTCAAGTGTGTGTGCACTTAATCTTGAGTGTGTGCATGCATAGGAATTGATGGGATACGAGTATGAAATCATGTAATTGATGTGTATGTGAGGCTAATTCAATCATTGGATAGGCCTAAATGCCAAAAATCTGGGCAAAAATTGAGTGTGTGTGCCTATCCAAGACCACTTGATTTTCTATGATTAATGGTCAAATAGGGCACCTAAATGATTTTTGATTGTGAAATGTGCATGAAAATTGTGTGCAATCATTAGGTGTAAGCCTAATTGCATTGCCAATTGAGCCAAATTTGAATTTTGTGCTTAATTTTTTAGTGTGTGCATTGCTTGATTGGGTTAAAATAGTACTAATTTTTAAGAAATTAAGCATGCATGCATTCACTTATTCTTGATCGAGTTTGCAATTTGTGCATTTCAATGTGAAATTGACGGATTAATTTCATAAATGTTTGGCCTAAATTTGGGTGTGTGTGCCTACTCAATGGCATGTGCAATCCAATGCTTGAATCAATAATTCGTATTTTTAACCAATTATGATGATTAATTTGGCCAAATAGTTGATATGTGTTTCACAATTGGTTTGGGCAATTGGGATAGATCACTCAATTGGTACTTGTGTAGATTTTTAGTATATTTCCATGCTAATGATGAATAAATTTGATGAACATGGAAAAAATGCATTAATGTGTGTGCCTATGCAATGGTGCTTGATATCCAATTTGGAATGAATGATTTTGGTGTTGTTCACTAGTCATAATGATTGAATAGACCTAAACCTTGTGTGTATGTCATCAAATCAATTGAGATGAATGACTCAATTGCACATATTGAGAATGATTGTATTACCATTGAGTTGCATGCCAATTCAAATGGATACGATAAAGAATTTCAATGATTGTGCATTTGAAAATGCAATAATCAAATGTGGGTAGCTTCACAAACCAAAACGAGGTTTGAGTGATTTTGCATAAGGGATATGAGCAACTCACAAGTTGCAATGATTAAAATTCAAGTTTGAATTGGCTAATTGGAAGTATTCAACTACATTATGTGTATACAATGCATGATTTGATATCATTTTTGGATTTTGTATTCATTGGTTTGAAAGAACATTGGGCATCAAATTATCTATGGCTTCATAATTGGAGAAAATTGTAACAAAAGTGTATATGCTTATGTACATTGATGCCAAATCAATCAATTGTGAGTACTTGAAAGGCTATCGTACATAATTTTGAGAAATCATTTTGATGATTAACAAAAGAACCAAACAGTTGACACAACCTTCCTGATCGTGAGAATCTCCTCTTAAGTGGATAATTAAAATAAAAATAAAAAAATAAAAAAGAAAGCGGTTGTGCCGCCTTGTTCCCTGCTCTCTCTCTCTTGCACGCAATTTGCCGCTTTTTTTTGGCTCGGCCCGAGTTGCCTTGCTCAAACACACAACACACACACACACACACACACACACACACACACACACACACACACACACACACACACACACACACACACACACACACACATACACACACACACACACAACACACACACTTTGTCATAGCAAGCTGACCATAGCTACACACACTTGCACTTACACACACACACACACACACACTCACTTGGTAAAACTGAGTTGCTACCCTGTGCTGTACAATTGCTGGTGAAGTTAGTGCTTTTTACCAACTTTTGGGGCTACCCTATGCATACTACCCCATAATCTATCTCTTAACTAAAAACCTATACTTTGGCCTCTTGAGTATTTGGGCGGCTTTCGAGTTCATTGACTCTGCTTGGTTTTCATCAAATTGTTGCGGCTCTCATACTGTATCGCAGCCCCGAATCTCTTTGGGGATTGCCTCTGTTGCAGTATCTTGCATTTGCTCGGGCTCTAAACCAGGCTGCTATCACATTAAAGAGTGCATTATGTGATCCTCCTTGGTGCTTCAAGACCATATATAAAGAGGTGAGGGATCTTCTGCTCCCTCACTTAGACTTCGTTATTTTTTCTTGGGAAAGAATGAGAGGAAGGAATGGTGCTTGATCTGTTGATTCATCTCTTGAAAACATAATATTTGACACCCGGTGCCTCACATGTTAGGACTGTTTTGAATCTAATGCCTCTTATAAGTTGTAATACTAGTAGATGACATCGAATCTTTCATATGATTATTATCTTGGTGTTTTGACACTGATGGGGAATATAAAGGCTGACTGCCTGGTGAGGTGCTGGCTATCCATGCTTTTTTCTGAGTAATGGAAGGAGGGTTACTAGTTATACTACCATCCTTTGATGGCTGCAATTGGTAATGTTACATTAAAAAAAGAGGGAGAGCTTTTACTTGGCCTAATCCAGCTGGTTATACACAGTCTATACATCTTCATGCTCAATCTTTGATATGTTTGAATAGTAGCAGGGTCTGGTTCTTCCATTTAACAAAGTTGGGCTGACTTAACTGGTCTTTACAAATGGGGCCTTCTTCTTTTTGCTTGGTACTGACTGCATACATTCACTCTAGTTTTCTGATTGCTACTGTGCTTGAATATAACATCTAACTTATCATATCTATACTTTTTAGATTTGTTTACAATCAGATGGTGAGTGTAAAGGCTGAAAACCTGGTGATGGTGCTGGCTATGCATAAACTTTCTGGTTACTAGAATACTGCCATATTCTGATAGTTATAATTGTAGCTTTCATTGGATGTTTACCTATCTTGGCTTCTGGGAAACTATCATGAGTATACTTCTGGTCACTAGCTCATATCACTCGCTGAGATAACTGATCTTTTCAGGGGGGGCTTTCTTTCTTTCTTACATAGCACTGATTACCTATACTCACCTTAGGCTTTTTTTGCTTGACTTAAGAATGACATCAGTGAGTTAAGAGAGCAGCAGAACGATACACTAGTTTTGGTTATACTGGTTATACCGCCTTTTTTCTGATGGTTGCAGATAGTTATGTTACATTCTCAAAAAAAAGGGGGGGAGCTTATACTTGACCTTGTCTAGCTGGTTAGACTTTACATCTTCAGGCTTAATCTAAAGAACACTGCAAAGTGGTATATTGGTTTTGCTGCCATTTTCTCGTTCAGTTTTGTTCACATCAGCATATGATGTTGTTTGGGCTTCTTTATCTGGTACTCACTGATCCTCTACTACTGTGCTGGAGTATGACATCAAATACTATTTGCAAACAACCAGATGGTGAGAATAAGGGCTGTTTGCCTGATGGTGGTGCTGGCTATGCATAATCTTTCTAGTTACTGAAATGCTGCCATAATCTAGCAACAAAATCTCAAAAAATAGAGATCTGGCCTGCTCCTTGCTTGCTACAGATGATTAACCCAATTGAATGCTATTCTAAATTTTGGCAGTTACTTTATGGATGTTTTCTTTGCATACCCGATCCTACTTAGAAAAATTGCTCTATTGTTGACTGGTGTTACTAACTTTTGCTGGTTAGAAGGAATGATTACCAAGATTGCTATAACACAACCTAATTTTAACTGATTCGACTGATAATACTGGATACATGGGTCTCTAAAGATGCTGGATATCTGCTGGCTTTGGCTGGCCTTTGCTGACTGTTTTGATAACCTGAACCTAAAACAAATGTATACCTTGATTGCTTTGATTTATGGCAGAAGTCAAAACAAATGGAATAACTCTAGTAGGAATATGATGCTAAAAAAATCTTTGGTACTTTATTATAGAAGACAGTAGCTGGTCTAATAATTTTTAAGTTTGACATGGATAACAACTGATAGATTCCTTGAAGCCTGCCATACGTAGGCAAGTCTAACATATCTGTTGTCTTGACTATATGGATGCAGGTGAGAATTCTATCTTGGCTTAAAGAGGTTTAGCTTGCTGTAGTCTGACTTTGGAAGCATTTTGATGATGCAATTGGGATAGTTTTTGATACCTTTGTACAAATTCCTTTGGAATGATACTTCATTCTTACTATATTGTACAGTTTTGATTCAAAGACTGAATTATTTCTGTACTTAGCTTTGCCTTGACACCTTTAGCCAGTCGTCTTTTTTAACATCTTGTTCAATTGGTGTGTTATTTATATAGTTTTAACAGCTACACACACACACACACACACACACACACACACACACACACACACCACACACACACACACACACACACACACACACACACACACACACACACACACACACACACACACACACACACACAACGTTTTCTCTGGCTTGGTGCGCCCCCCCCCCCCCCCCCCCCCCCCCCCCCCCCCCCCCCCCCCCCCCCCCCCCCCCACCCCCCCCCCCCCCCCCCACCACCCCCTCCCCCCCCCCCCCCCCCCCACCCCCCCCCCCCCCCCCCCCCCCCCCCCCCCCCCCCCCCCCCCCCCCCCCCCCCCCCCCCCCCCCCCCCCCCCCCCCCCCCCCCCCCCCCCCCCCCCCCCCCCCCCCCCCCCCCCCCCCCCCCCCCCCCCCCCCCACCCCCCCCCCCCCCCCCCCCCCCACCCCCCCCCCCCCCCCCCCCCCCCCCCCCCCCCCCCCCCCCCCCCCCCTCTCTCTTCCCCATTCGCTTTTGCTGCCCTTGGCCTCACTCACGGTCGCCTGAGCAGGTTGCCGCCAGGCAATATTGGCAAGAAACAAAAAAATAAATATATGAAAAATAAAAAATAAAAAGATTTTGGGACTTGTTCCCACCCGTTCCCTCAAAAAACAGTGGGTGTGCTCAAATTAAAAATTTAGTCGATCGTTTCTTGTGATGAATGACACTAGTTGTCTATCTACAAGTATCACCATTGTTACAAAAGAGCATGAGAGCACATTGGTGCATCTAATGTGTCATGAATTGAGGTTTTGTACGAGGATTGGGTTTATGATTGAGCATGTTGTGATGCTTGTTTTGATCCGATCAAGAGCTCTTTTGCACTAAAAAATAAGCTCTTTTTTGCTATGGGTCTCACTTTTGAGAGATTATATTAGTAGACATGAATGCACACTTGATGCACAAAATTGGATTTGAATGTTATAGTGCTTGTTTTGATTGCAAAATCTCTACAAAACACTAAAATTGAGCGTGTTTGATAGCCAAAAGAGATCATTAAAATTTGTACTTGGCATTGATTGTACATTTTTAGTGCTTGCTTTAAATGCAAAAAAACTACATAGCACTAAAATTGAGCTTGTTTGAATGACCATGGGAAAGCAATAAAATGTTGAGATTGTGATTGAAAATGAAATTTTTAGTGCTTACCTTGATTGAATAAAAGGAAGAAATTCTTTTTGGGCATGCATATGGCTTCATTTGAGAGCCACACTGATGATGCTTTCATGCTTGATAGAGAGCGTGCATTAAAAGTTTGGGTTTGACATTGCCTTTACATTTTAGTGCTTGAATTGAATGTAAAATCATTGCATTGCACTAAAATTGAGCTTTGTTGAAGGACCAAAGGTACCATCGTGAATTTATGATGGAGCTCGATATTTTTGGTGCTGATGTGCATGTATAGATGCTTTAAGAGCACTAACAATTGTGCTTTGTTTTGAAGGTTGTGGGCAACAAGAACTTTCATTGATCCAAGAAAGGGTCATTATTCTTCATATTGCAAAACTTGGCTATTTTAGATCCATTCAATTCTTTGGATTAAAAGTTGTATACATGCTAGCTCATAGCTTGGTCAAAAATGTAATTTTTTTTCATTTTGAGCTAGTGTTTACCTAACTTTTTTGGGAGCTTTCAAGTATAAAATTTAGCTATTAAGAGCCATTCATTTTTCATTCCAAAAGTTGAAGTCATCTCTAGCTCATAGGCTCTTAAATTGAAAAATTTCATGCGATCTAGTTGTTAGCCAACTTTTTGGAAAGCTTTAAATTGTAGAATTTGGCTATCGAGAGCCGCTTCAAATTCATTCAAAAGTTGCATTATTTCTAGCTCATGGCTTGCTTTAAATCTTCAATTTCATTTGAGCTAGAAATTAATCGACTTTTGAATCATGCATGAGAGGTTTTTCCAAGTAAATTTGCTTATTTAGAAGCATTTATCTCTCATGGTTGTTATATGTATCATGAATTTGCTACAAAGAGCATCATGTGCACAACCAAAGGCACTTTTTCCCCTTGGGTTTTTTCTCTTTGGCAAATTTGGGTATGCAAGACCCTAGCTTTAGGTTTTCAATAATGTTTTTGTGTGCTTTTGGCTTTCAAATAAATGGCTTTTGTAGCTTGTGTTTACACTTAGCTTCAAATCATCTTGGATTGTAATAAAAAGATCAAGAGACTTCTCTACACAAAGTGGATGCTTGCTCAAAAGAGCATGAATAGGTGTAATCCTTCCATGATTTTTCTCTTTTGTTCATCTCTCCATTCTCTATGCTTGGCTTAAGTAATTTTTGCTTCTAAGCTATGGTTCTTTCATGTTCGAAAGCTAGACATCCTAAAGTTTCAAAACTTTGCTTTGTGAATATTAACTCATCAAAAAAGTAGGTTTTATGTGTACTAATCATAGGTAATTAGCCTTGATCTTCGGTTAATGTAGGTTCATTTCTCATTAGTCTTAGACTCTTAGTGATAGTCTTAATACTCCATTCATTTTTAACATGACTTAGGGCTATGATTAGGCTTTAATCCTTTAGTCCAATTGCCAAATGAATCAATGAAGCAAAAAAAAGTGTCAAGAAAAAGTTAGCAAAAGTGCTACTAGATACATGAGAAGAAAATTTCTATGTTATGTTGTGTCTTGTGAGGCCTAGCGCCTTATTGGCACTTGGCAGACGAGGGGAATCACCTTGGCTCGCTTGGTCAAGGCCCTAAACCAATGCCTTGGGCTGATAAGGGTTAGCCGTCGCCTTGGTAGGTTAGTAGGATTTTGGAACACATTGTTGAGGGTTCAAGGAGCCAAGAGTCACACCTAGAATTGCCTTGGGACGGTATCCTTGTATTGTGCTTTACTTTTTTCAATGAATGACAAAAACAAAACTTCCATGAGCTTCACAAAGCTGTGACAATGTACTAATAGATCAGGAGCTTTTTTATAGCCCATAGACATGATAGACTTGAATAATTTATTAAGATTGGTCACATATTTTTTAGACTAGTAGATTTATGACCTTGCATTAGCCTAGGGTCTTAACTAATTGCTTGTGTTTCATGCATAGAACTTAAAATTCAAGTGGTTTAATCTTCATGATAGTTTGAGTGTTTTTTTGCTTTATGTTGTCTAGTTTTTTACTATGATTCACCTATCTTTTAAAAGCAAAAAAATCACTTTGCATGATTGTTCATTGTACTTCATGATTTTTTATCCTTGTTGGCCTTTGATGCTCATTACTTGTTCTTATGTTCTATAGATCAACATTTCTTTCATGGACTTGCTTTCTACCATGTCACTGTGTTTTGCTTCACCGGCAATTAAGAAGGGGGGTATGTTAGTAGCGGCTAACACAGGCTACACCGAATATGCATCAAGCGGGAGATATTCGATGAATGTGCATAACATTTCCTACTCACTTTGTATAAGGTCTTGGGCTCATTGGGAGTTCCAAAGTTGTATATGCTAGCTAGAGGGCTCAAACTTAAACCCATAGTAGAAGCAATTGTGGTGAAAGCCTTTATAAGGAAGCCTTTATGCAAGGAGGCTTCATTCTTGAGTATCCACTCTTGAGGATCCACTTTTGAGAGCTCTCTCTCTCTCTCTCTCTCTCTCTCTTGAGTGTTCACTCTATGGATGGCCTTGCCTTGAGCTTAATGCCCATGCTTAAGAGGCTAGTACTAATGCATTGTAATTAGAGAAACTTGATTAATCTAATCCCTATTTTATTCATTAGTCTTATCTTCTCTATATTTCATTATGTCATGAAGTAGTTTTACACTCTCATTATTCTAGATTTGAGAGAGGTAATTACTTCTTGCGTTGATCGTAACTCTCTTCTTCCCTAAGTATTTCAATTAGTTGATTACCTCTCTAATTCTCTTGATTAGTGTAGTGTGTGTGCATCCTTGGTCATGTCATTAGAGTTTGTGCCTAATTGTGTGCTTAAGTGTGTGAAGGTTTAAGAGCCTTGAGCTCAATGCCACTTGTGTGTGATGTGATTAGAGTACCTTGGTTGGCATGTGATGATTGGGAAAGCCAACTTCAATGGGTGTGTGCTTTGATCATGGATGCTTGTGTTGACTGTGTTCTTGTGACTCCATAAGATTGGCAAGTCGAACTTCGATGGACTTGATGTGTGTAGGAGTTGATTGATTAGTGATTAGAGTATGATTAGAGTTAGTCTTGCCATGGCTAATCTCTACTTGCATTGGTGAGGTGTTCTCTTGAATCCCGTATTTCTATTCATCCGATGCTCGTGCTTCCATACCCTAGCTGGGGTACCAATCCATGGATTGATAATTTTGTGTGGGTTGTGGTTAGGTCGTTGCTACAACGCCTCCCAACATTGGCCTTTTGGGTGGTGACAATACTTGTTTGGCCACAACTTCAGTGTGTTGCACATCATGGCCACAAAACCACATCCATTGGTGTTGCCTCTGGTCTTTGTGAGTTCTCTCTCCCCAAAAGCATGGGGCCACAAGTCCTGGAGACATACTTTGCATGACATTCTCACATCTTCTCCCTTCAAGCACACCAAAGCACTTACGAGAGACATTTTGAGGCATTCGTCTTATTGGCCAATGACCCCTTGGCACAACAATCTCAAAATCACCAATAACATATTCACTAATAGAGGGTGTGGTGTCATCTCTTATGTCATTATTTGCAAGAATCTCCTCATTTGTGGAATCTACATTTGTGGAATCTACATTCACATCAAATGTTTGTCCCTCTTGCTTCATGTTCATATCAAACAAAATCTTCCATGGTTATCCGTGCTCTTTTGTTGTCTAGACTCCATCACATAACCAGGCTTATAAGAAGCTATTTCTACAAACCCTCTAGCGTTCTTCCTTTGCACAATTTCCATGTCTCCATTCAATAAAGGCTGCCCATTAAATGGTGTGCCTGGCGACTGCCCCTTGGATAGCACATGCCAACACAAGTGGGCTAAGAGTTTTCTCTTTATTTCTTGATCTTGCATATCCGGACCAAGCCCTATGTATCTACCAGTTAGATAGCCATGTTGCTTTGTGCATTGAATGTAAGCATTGATGACATCAGTGACGCATACATCATATAAGGAAATTTTTTTGCTACCCCCTTCTCCAGAAAGCCAAGATTCATGAATGGTCTCTGACAAATTGGTACTAGGAATTTGAGCTTTTTCCCAAGGAATTATAGATATCTGCATTCCACCAACAAAAAAGTTGGAACCAGTGAAACAAAAAATAGAGAAGGTTAAAGTGAGGGTCATGATTGTATCTTACTTCATTGTGTACGCTACCCCAGTGAGATATCCTTGTCCCCCACCACTTGAACCATTTCTCTGAAGGGGATCGGGGAGCACCACGGACGGAGAGTGAGAGAGAGAGAAGGAGACACACACACGATGTGGGTGGGGAGACTGTGAAGTGGCAGCTCCCCCTATACAGTATACTCACTATAAGTATAGGGTAACAGTGGGCGGGCGCCCATGACCTGGGCGACCGATCAAGGCACACAGGCCTTAACCCCAACAACCTCCCACTTAAAGGCCAATGTGCCTTTAAGCAAGATCTACTAGTGTACAACTAATAGAAGGTGAGATATTCTCTCAACCTATGCCCACTGACTCTCGATGAGCTAGTGCATCCGGCTCTACTGATAGACAAACATCCCGCTGCGGAAGCCACACAGAGCTAGCTCCAAGCTCTGCAAAGAGTCTACAAGAGCTCATGCACTCCTGCAAGTATCCGTCCAATACCTGCAAACCTCCCCTATGCTCTATGCCGAGATCAGTCATCGAACAACTAATCAACCCTGCTGCAAATTCTCCCATTGCAGCTGCTATGTCGGGCTTCGAGATCAGCATCTCGTACATGAGGACACCGAACGTTGATGCAACCCTGGCAACCTCTGCCACTTCCAACTCAGAACTCAACTCATGGCAATCCTATCCCCTATCATAGAGACCATGGCACTCTGACTCCGAGCTCTGGAGTGACTCCTTGTGCCCACCACATATCACATGTGTACCAAGAGTATCCATCTATCCTGAATCTGCATCAAGCTCTGGCATAAGCATATCAAGAAATGACTCCACAATAGCCGACATCTCAGCATCCATGTGAGTCATCTCTGCCATCACCTCTGATGACTCATCTTGCTGTGATTCACTAGAGCTATCCCGCTCTACCTGTGCATCCGTAGACGCAACCTGCACAACAAGGTCACTGCTCTGCACTCCATGCAAAGCATCCTGCAACCCACAAGCAAAAGAGAGTCGCCTGCTCTCTCGCTGTCTACCTGGCTGCATGATCACAGAGACAACATCGTCTCTCCCGTGATCCACATGCAATGGGTAACCCGTACCACTCCTGGCACCTCTCGCAATCACTAGCGAACCCAAATGCATCACAAAATCTCGCTCTCATAGCGAAATCTGACATCCACAATCTCTAAGCTGACCAATCGAGATCAAATCCCGTCTCAGCTCTGGCACATAACGCACATGACGCAGGGTAAATCTCATACCACTGGGCAAGGACAAACATACGTCTCCTGCACCTTCAATGTCATACACAACACCATCAGCCATGTGCACACAACCAAGTCTCCCACTAGAAAACGTGCTAAACCACTCACGATGCGACGTGACATGGAAAGTAGCATCTGAATCTAGTAACCAATGTGAAGACAATGTGCAATCCGATATGCAATCTGTAGACATAAGATCGTCTGAAGACAAGGTAGATGTAAATGTGACATCGCCGTCACAAGCATACTCAGTAACCACCGTACTGATCTCACTAGCATCTATCATGCCCAAATCTGCATCATGCATCTGTCGCCTCCGTTGTCTCAAACGCCTGAAACATCGACGCCTAATGTGCCCTCTATGTCCACAATGCCAATATGTCAAGTCTCTATGCCGTCGAGACTTGCGTGTGGGACCAATCTCTCCCATGGACATAGAAGTGGGACTAGACTCCCCTGTAGACATGGATGTCGCGTACATAGCATGTAAACTCTGCCATAAAGCATGAGTTGTAGTCTCCCTCGAGACCTGCCAGTAAACAGACTCAACCAGATGCAAACGAATCGTAGACATTGCTAACTCATCAAGATCCTGCCAATCATCATCACGCATACACTTGGGCTTCGCCGATAAACCACACAGGTTTATCCTGCCCCAAATCCGCCAATGCAACAAGCATATGCTCCTTCCAAGCAACAAAATCTGCACCATCAAACTGTGTCAGACCATAACGCTGGAAGTCAAATGAAAAATCAGCCATAATGCTCACAAAAGAGCAACCAACAATGAGTAGAAAATGTCAACCAAATCAGCCCTAAACTGGCTCGAATCGCATCAACAAAAGTCTGCAAATATCGATGTAAAATATGGCTGCAAATCAGCCCCAAAACAGCCCCAAAATTCAGCTCTTAAACAACTGTATAAACAAGTCACAAACGTGTCCCAGATCAGCCTACAACTGAGGCATACATGGACACCTCCAAAGAGGAAACAATGGCTGAAAATTTAGCGCCCAAATAAGACCTCAAACCTGCCTGTAAACTTGTAAACATTTAGCTGAAACCTGCTGAAAAACCTCAAGCCATTAGTGTTCGAATCCGGCTACCTAGCTCATAGCCACACAAGCATACATCACAACATTCACTCTTGTGAGTGTGTCAAGATAACTGTACGCCTGTCAAACCGTGAGCTAATCACCAAGCCAACACTGTGCGGTATCGATGCATACACATGCACAAATCTCCCACCTGCAGAGAACACCGCAGGCAAATGCTTAGTGCAACCCGCAATCTCTACCTAGATCGCATAAATGATGCGCATAAAACTCCTGGGAAAATTTCGCCAGAGTTTCGTCAGTAAAACGGCCACAAAACCAGTAACCAAACTGACTGCACGCTCAAAATCATGAGCAACCAAAGCGCACCAAACGGTACTCCAAATGCATGCACCAAATCTCGACACTTTGCATACATCATTGCAAACACCTGCAAATCTAGTACACAAATATCTGCTCTACCTGTGACTGCCAAAAAACATGCTCGAGGCATACATTGCCGAGCTCAAAATGCAATCACATTAGTCTCCCTGAGCATCAAACCACATAAGGCATACATTGTATCCTCCCACCTGTGAGGAAACTTGTAGCAAATATCACTCTCACATCTGAGAGCAAACCATGTGTGGAATCCTCGACACACAATAAACAACTGCTGCTGCAGAAAATTCAGCGTTCAAAACTTTAAAATTCTGATATGACGAGCGCGTCCGGAGCGTGCCAAAACCCCTAGGTAGAGTCCTGGATCACATGTATCCGAGTCCGGGTGTGAAAGCTATGCCAAAAACCTTCGTTTCGACCCAAAAACGCAGCATAAAATGCCAAAAGAGGGCTGAAAATGCACCTCCTCAACCGTAGCTCGAATGAAGTTTTTGATGGCTCGAATGGCTTCGAAAAGGGGGTAAAACGTCAAGACACCTGGTGGAAACGCTCTCGAAAAGCTGAATTTGCCGATGCCGAAGTCGAAACCCTGTTTGCACTCTTGAAAGTGCGCGCGCGCGGACGCGATTTCGGGAATGAAACTGGCTCTCTGCTGTCGTCGTGATTGTGCACATACGCGCTCCCTCCGCACCTACGCTCTGATACCAATTGAAGGGGATCGGGGAGTACCACAGACGGAGAGTGAGAGAGAGAGAAGGAGACACACACACGATGTGGGTGGGGAGACTGTGAAGTGGCAGCTCCCCTTATACAGTATACTCACTATAAGTATAGGGTAACAGTGGGCGGGCGCCCATGACCTGGGCGACCGGTCAAGGCACATAGGCCTTAACCCCAACATTCTCCAGTGACTTGATATTCTCACTTGTAACATTATTTGATCACCATCTTCTAATTGCTTCTGCTTCCTTCATTGCCAAACCCATTGTTCTTGATTTGCACCAACAAAATTATCAATCCGGAGGGATGAGCTACCCGGCTAGGGCATGGAAACACTCACACGATTAGTGAGCTAATCATGGAAACACGAATGGTTGACTCTACGAGGTGAGCTTCTCGGCCTATGGAGGAGCTAAGCCATAGTGGTTGGCCATCTCCACATCCACTTCCCTTCACCTCTAATCAACCCAATCACACACACTAACGATTGCAAGATGCACACAACACTAATCCTATCATGCACTAATCACAAGCACACACACATAGACTATCAAGCACCACACTCCAATCAAACTTACATGCACACACAAGCAAAAGAGGGCAATCACACAAGATTAGAGAGGGATTAACTACTAATTAGTTATGATCTAGCTAATCTAAGCATCATAGGTAATCATAAGAACATGAGAGAGGCATAGTGAAAGAGAATTAAGCATTGATTAGTGTTAACCAAGTCACATGAGCAAGGAGAAGCTCAAGGACTCCATAGCCACACACCTCAAGAGCTCTCACCAAAGAGTGCTCTCAACAAATGAGCTTGAGAACCCTAATTTCTTTTACACACTCCCTTATATACCTAGGGTAAAAATATGCAATGTTCGAGTGCCCAAGGCCTTTAGGGCTCCACTACTTACTTGATCTGCAACCTTGGTACACTAACTGACCTCTTCTTTACAACTTGGAACTCCCATTGAGCCCGTAACACATTAAAATATTACAATGGCTTGAAATAAATCAAGAATTTATAATACATGACCATTTTGGGAAAACGTGAAAAATGTGTAACTCCAATCTTTACTGCTTCTTCGTATTCATCCTCGATGTGCATCCGTACGTCTTTGGTCTTTAGCAGCTCCTGTTAACTGACGTTGACTCAGTTAACATTCCCCCCTTTCGATTTTAGTACCCGTCCTCGAGCACTATTGAAAAGTGTCCGTGGAGGCCGTGGAAGGTTTTGATTGGTTGTGGATGGCATGATTGTCTTCATTTGTCGTTGAATTTGTTGATGAGGTTCAATTTGTTGCAGCATCTTCATTGGTCGGAATATGTCTAATGTGAGAGATGATGTTGCATTTGTCCGTTGTAATAGCATAATGATGAGGCTACTGTTTATGTATGAAAAGTATGTACAAGGGAAGTAGAATGATGAGGTTCTAAATCAGGGTCTAATACCTGGATGGCTAAAGGGAAAAAACCCAGTGGAAAAAAAGTGCCTTTGGGATACGTGCATTATTGAGGTACTTATTAGCATGGGAGATATTAATAAAGTACTCAAGGGATTATTTGCTGATAGATATGGAATTAAAATGGTAGCAAATATGAAAGGGTAGTATGATGGAACATTGGTTTGCCTGTTGTAGTCCACTCAAGGTGCATAGGTGGAAGCAAAAGTGTGTCTAATGCATATGTCCAATGGTGGGACACCCTATTTATGCATACACAGAAATGCATGGGAAAACATTATGCATAATGCTGTGCAAGAAAGAGTTTGAAGGACTTTTCAGAAAGATGGTGTAGCTATAAAAGCATATGACATGGCTTTGCAAGATGGCACTGCTTTAAGAATGGTTTTTGTTGACGAGTATATGTGCTCTCATCTGCTGTGCACTGTGCATGAGTGTTAAACTCTACGACACTCCACCAATTGTAAGTTAATAGACTTTAACTCTTATGCTCATCTCATCCATCATGAGCAACACGGCTTAGATATGCTCAACTCTTCGAGCTTGAGCGTAAGCTTAATAACTACGACTCTTAGCACAAAGTTTAATATGACTTGAAGCTTTGGGACTAATGTTTTGCTCATTTTATGGCTTAGCAGCCTTGACTCTAACTATGCCAAAGAATGTTTTTTGCACCCTGGCAACTTGAATTTTTACATTCTTGTGCTTACTACCAACATCTCTTCAGGTAAAAGTAAGCTTGAATCCTCAAAAAGAGGATTAGTGAAGGAGCAAGTTGGCATTGAAGGTTTCTTTTGCCATACGTGTTTTATCATCTTCAAATCTGTATTCATATTGATTGGATTGTCCTTCTTTGATTGTGAAGACTCCATTATGTGTTTCATTCTGCAATTAGGCCTGTTGACATGAGTCTTTGATGTTGTTGTAGGCCTTTGTTGGCTGTTGGCAATTGGCTTTTGACTAGGAACATTGGAAGACTTAGGAATTCAAATCTCTTGATGACCTTTGTACCTCCTTTGTTGAGTTTGCGTTGCTCTAGGTCTTGTTAAGTTCTTGAGATCTTCATGCAGGTTTGGTGTAGTTGCAGTTGGCTTACGATTGGCTGGTAGCCAAATCTTTGTATACCTTGTGTATAATCCTTGTCTAAGAGGATGCTTCTTTGAGATCCGTCTTTTTTTTGTATCCTCTTGAGAGTTGTGGTTGACTTTAGCATCTTTAAATGCTGTTCTGTTGTAAAGCTACTTCTTTGGTATCCTAGGATATTGTTGAGGTTGATACCTAGTGGGTATTCTTTCTTGGGAGGGACTTGACATTACTTCATATGCTCTAACCTGCGATTTTGGTACCCATATCTGTTTGTACCTCCATAGTACTCCTATTCCTTTAAGCTCCATTGTGATGCTATCCATCCCATGTGTTTTTATTTCTGTGTTGATTTCCTGTCTTTAATACAAATCGGATCATTGACTTCGACTAAATTGCTCTAAACAAACACTTCTTTGACTATCTTTTTATTTCTTGAGTACTTTGGCTGAAATATCTTTGCTTTTTTGGGTGTCTCCTTAGAGGTTTTAGTTGGGGTGGCAGTTGAATTGAAGTTTTGAAAGCCTGACTTGCTTGAAGAAGCTGATCTATGAGGGTTCTTTGATGTAGATGCATATGATGTCACTCCTTTTGTGCTAATCGGTGGAAGTTCCACTTTAGCTTTACCTTTGTCTGCAATATTTGTCTTTGATTCTTGTGACTTCTGCAACTCTGAATCTAGCATTAACGGTACATGTAGCTGTTGCTGGCTACCTCTTGGAAAAGAGAGTATTAGCATTTTATCTTCTTTTTTAGTAGGCCTTGTGTTGATCTAACCACTAATGTCCAAGGATTACATTTGCAAGCATTTCCTTCAAAGGCTTCACTTAAAACTTTACCTGCTCTTCATGATTTTGAATGCTAAGGGTAGCAACCATTTCTTGTTGACTTGTAGCCTTACCCATGATTTCTCTGTTACCTGGCTTGCCTTGAGTAATCTCTAGAATGCTTTGAATGTTTCCTGCAACCATATTGTACTTTGCTTCGTTATCCAATAGAGCATTGCATCTGACCCTTTCTCCTTTTGTATTGTTGAGAACTACAACTATTCTCATTGTTGGTTTTCTTGAAGATTTCTGTCCTGCTTTTGCCACGGTATATCTTGATCTAACTGTGTCTCTATGGAGGGTGGCTTGAGACTTTGTTTTCCCCTATGACTTGCATCAGCTGATTTAACTGGCAATGAGTGAATGATCTTTGGACTTCCTATTGCTTCCTGACTTTTTGCAACCTCATCCTTCTTAACTTTTGGCTTTGGTGGCATTCTCTGCTCAATAGCTATCGCGGTTGTTCTTTGCTCTGTTTGATCTGCAGTTGATATTGTCTGATTTGCTATAAGCTTTTCTGCAGTTTTGTTTGATGGAGATGAATCATCTTCAGTGAGGTCTGCTTTGATATCTGTCTCCATTTTAATTGTGCTTGAGGACCTTGTGGTGTCGTCCACGAGTGACCAGTCTTGGTCTTCATTCTTTGTTGTCTGTGATGACTCCATCATGTTTGCATTCTGTATCTCTAACATCTTCTAGGCCACTATCATTCCCATTATGATGTTGTCTGGTATATCCCTTGTTGTAATCACATGGAATTGAGCTATGACGATCTGTGAACTTACTTCAATGGTGGTGGAGATGATTCCCCAATATTCTTCCCATTTGTTTCCTGATATGCTCACAAATTTAGGAGCATCTTCCAGCTGTGGTTGGCCACATCCTTTTCAAGCGCAAAAAGACATGAGGTTCTTGTCTAGCTAAAAATCTTGCTTTACTTCACTTGACAACCTTTCTTTGTTTTCACTGGTGATGTTACACTTGATCTTCTCAAGATTTCTTTCTGTATTGACTGCTTTTGCTATGGTAGTGTCCTTGGATTGAGCTTTGCTTTTATTTTTTTTGCTTTGACCACCTGCTTCACTTGATGTTGGCTCAATTGGCTGTAATATTGCACTTTTTGTCTGCAACTGTTGAGCATTGTCTACCTGCATCTGAGTAACTCTTGATCTTAATAGATCCACTGTACTTTCTAGCAGAATCTGTCTCTTTGGAGGAGATTTTGGTGGTGACCTTTGTGTAGCTTTTTGGACTTTAACTTTCATTGATTTCGTATTTTCTATCACGTGTTCTGGCAGCTTAAGGTCTTGCATCATCTTCAGATAGTCTTTGACTTGAGTTGTACCATCCATATGGGTTTGTACAAGGTCATGAACCGGCTGATATTTGTTACCCTCTGCATCTTGATATGCATATGTGAGCTTGATCATATGTAACTATTTGAACACTATGGGATTTGTTGGCTTTTAACTTTGACTTGTGGAGATCAGCTAAAACTTTTGTCCCTGATGATCTTCATATAAGCATGTGTCCGCAGATTCCGATGGAATATGGGTCAAGTGGAAACTTGCAACAACCATATGATCTTTCAATGGTTTTTGCTTTGAAGGAGTTTGTTGGTTAAACGCTCTTGGGCTTCTAACTGGTGTAGCATTTCATGGTACATAAGCTGAGCTTGATGGATTTGCAGTTCCCCCCTTCCTAGGGTCATCACTATAGCCTGCCTCATTGTAAGAGTTCAAAATTATTTGGCTCTGGTTTAGTCTCACTTTTTGGGACTATGAAGCTACACTTTGTGTAGCACTGTCGACATTTGGCATCTGTAACCCTTTTGCATAGTTTCTTATGTATCTCCATGAAACATGGCAAATTATTCCCCAAGTCAAGTTGTAGATAGCATTATATTTGCCCTAATATTGTTTATCCCATGGGTCTCCTATGATATGAGCTTCTGTGGTTTCAAGACCCAAGGCATCATAGATACTAGACTCTCGTCTATATCTACGATTGTTTTGGTCAAAGTATATGCTCATTTGGTCACAACATCGAAGCTTGATTTTCGATGGAGGAGAATTTGGCTCTGAACTGATTTTTGGGTTCACTCGATTCTTTCCTCTGAAATGAACCGTCCTTTCTGATCTATCACTAGACACACTTCTATGAGCTGGTATGTGGGCCGTTCAAACAGTGGTTGATCCTTTTTGTATAGTTTTCCTTTTTGGTCTATAGAGTGTGCATATGAATTATGTGTACCATACAAAGCTAACATCATTCTATTTGATGTGTCCCTTAGACTTGTGAATGATTGCACACTTGTGGCAGTGGATGCAGAATCATTTGCAAACCTAACAGTCTTTTCAACCTTCGGTGATATTTAGACATCTTGACCAAATTCATGTAGGAATTTGTTGTTCGATGAATCAATTTTAAGCTTTTCAGGTGCCTGTGCATCTTCATGCTCATTTTGAACTTGCAGTGCTTTTACTGGTGCTTCTAACTGTAATGCAAAATCATCGGATTGCATTAAAATTGATAAGTTAGATGCACTTACATCGAAATTTGCATTTTAAATTTTCTTTGTACCTTGCTTGACAGTCGAAGTGTCCTTGTTGGCTGGATTTCTTGGACAATCTTCAGAAAAATGTCCACCTTTTCGTCCACAATCTGAGCAATATGCCATGGCTAGTGGTATTTCATTTGGTTGTGTCATGTCAAGCTCTTTGCATGATAAGAAGTTTCTGCTTCTATGCTTGCCAAGTTGTCGACAATTTCTATTAAAACACTGAGCATCAAGCTGTAGATTGCTCCATCTGGACCTTTGTACCGTCTTTGGCTTGGTTCTCCAATTAGACTGGCCTCAATTGGTTGATCTGTTGGATCTTGCAATTCTGGTTCTCGATTATAGATTTGACCACTGTAATCCATGTAAAATGACCCTGATTGCATATGCATCAACTATATGTTTTGTTGGCTTGTGCAGGTTTTTGGATAACCACTTGGATCCATCTTTTTCACTTCTATCTGCACTTCGTCTTTGAGCTTGCAATACCTGGCTCCACTGAAGTCTGTGAATATCTGGGAGTTCTCTAAATCTGGCTTTACCCTGATTAATAGGATAGTGGCTCATCTGGTGCTTTTGTTGCTTATCGAGTATCTATGGCCTTCTGAATATGCATATAAGACTTTATCTCCATTGTAGCCATATAGCTGTAAAATCTGCTTTGTTGCAGTTGTGCCTGTGTTGCCACTGCTACTAGCTTGCTCTGCTGTACTTGAACTCTTAGCTCAATTTGAGTCCATGTCGGCGTGTTCTGTAAAAACTATTTCCTAGAAGATTTTGGTATCGATTAGCAAAATTTTTGCTGCTCGTACTAGCCTAGTCTGCAAATCACATGTGAGTTGTGGCCCTGTTTGTCCAATTAAAAGCTCGATTTTCAATGCAATTGCTTGCACTAGCCAATTTATAGCATGCAAATTTTGAAATTTGCCCGCCTGGCTTTGAGTTGGTTGTTTTCAACCGTTCTTCTGCTGATTTGGTTCACTTTGTGTGGTGTGCTATCCGGCTTTGCTTTTTGGCTTTTGATTTGCTAGTGTGCGATTTTTTCCGGCAATGTGTGTTTTTTTTTGCTTTTTTGCTTCTTTCTAGCTTTGTCTGGCACTTTCGACAACTTTCTTTTTAATTTTCTTACTTTTTTTTGCAAATTTTGATTTTGATTATTTTTAGTATTTTTATGATTTTTTTGGAAAAGTTTTGATTTTTTAGTGATTTTTTCTAATTTCTTTTGTAAATTTTGTAAATTTTATGGAGTTTTTTTGAAGGTTTTATGTATTTTTGTGATTTATAGAAAATTTTTGATCAGTTTTTTTGAAATTTTTGTGAGTTCTTTACTATTTTTGTGATTTTTTATTTTTTACGAATTTTCTAAGAGGTTTTTATTTTTTTATGAACCTTTTGATATTTTTAAAATCCCTTTTATGAGTTTTTTGCGAGCTTTCTATTTTTCTAATTTTGTCTGATTTTCTATTTTTTGGTAATTTTTTAAACACTTTTTTTATTTTTTATAATTTTTCTTTATTTCTAATCTTTTTTTTTTAATTTTTAAAATTCTTTTTCATTCTTTTTCGGGATTTTTTAAAACTAACCAAACTAATCTAACCTAACTAGGGCTAACCCGAGCTAACTAGGCTACTAGCGATTGGCGGGGCAGCGCGTGGGACTTGGCGGCAACTTTGACTCATGGTGTCAGCGCCGTCAACGGCTAGTTGAAGGCAGGCGCGTGGATGCGGGGGCTACACGACAGAGGGTCTGAGGAGGGGAGCCTGGAGGGTGGGGGTCACACTAGAGAGAGAAAGAGGTAGCCTAAACTAACCAAACTAATCTAACCTAACAAGAGCTAACCCAAGCTAACTAGGCTACTAGCGATTGGCGGGGCAACGCGTGGGACTTTGCGGCAGCTTTGACTCGTGGTGTCAGTGCCGCCAACGACTAGTTGAAAGCATGCGCGTGGACGCAGGGGCTACACGACAGAGGGTCTGAGGAGGGGAGCCTGGAGGGGGGGGTCACACTAGAGAGAGAAAGAGGTAGTGTGAGGGAGTTTTAGAGAGAGAGAGTGAGGGGGAGGTGAGATAATGAAAATAATCGTGTTTTTAGAGTGAGAGGGAAGAGAGAGAGAGAGAGAGAGTGAGAGGGGGAGGTGAGAGAATGTTAACAATTGGACTGGGGAAGGAGAGAGAAAGGGGAGAGAGAGTGTGGGTGTGGGGTGGGTTCACACGGAGACGGAAGAAGAAGAAGAGAATTTTAATGTCGGCGGAAATTATCCGAGCAGACCGTAAAGATCTATTCGCCGCGGAGAATTTTATGCGCCGAAAGGCACAAGCATCGCAATTCGAACCGGTCGTTTTACTATCATTTTTGTTTCCAAACGTCCAAAATGCCAAAAATAGGCCGAAAATTAGATGAAAACGCTAAAAATCGTGCGAAAATACAAAAAAATGCTAGAAAAGTCCTAAAAATTTCCAAAAATCTTTAAAACTCATCAATAAACAATCTATATATATTTTTACACTAAACATAATTTACGACACAATCATCAACTCGGGCCTTGGAAATAGCGAAACGCTCAAAATTTGACGAACGAAGGCCCAAATACGCTCAAAATGATGCCGTAAACACCCATTCAAAATATCTCGTAAAGATCTCAAGACTTTAAATTTTTGCGGAATTAAGCGAAAGTTAATGCAAAAATTAGCAAAAAATGACAAAAATTTATAAAAATTATCCAAAAAATACCAATTTTTAAAAAACTTCTCCACACATTGGAGATTAGTGTAGCCTATAAAATCACAAAAAACACATCAATTCAATTGCCAATTAATTTGATAAATAAAATCCACCTAGGAAATTAAATTGGTACAATTTGCGACAAAATTAGGTCAAAATTTGACGCAATTGGAGTGTGTAAATCCAGTTTTGAGCTAAAAAACGTAGCACTTAACCATTACACACATCAAATATGCAATCAAAAATTGAATCAATCATGCAAATTAAACACTTTGGAGTCGCGCGCATGCGTACACACACTCTAATAATTGGCAATTTTCGCCAATCTTTAGGTGTGCACATAAAATGGTAAATTTTGTCGAAATTGCAATGTGATTTCACAAATCATTAGTTGGGCATGACCACAACAAAAATCAATCATCACAATTGAAAAATTATTAAGCACACATTGATTTTTACGTGCACAAACATGGGCAAAATAGTGCACACACACCTAAAATAGGCATACACACACTCAATTAGAATACACACACACACTTGATTTTAGTGCACACACACTTGAAATTGACCATTCAAGCATGCATTAACTCAATTAGACACACAATTAGCAATGTAAAATCACCAATCAACAATTGAACTTGTCAAATTCATACGCCACCAATTCTTTAAAATTTTGGCATTAGGATGGCATAAAAACGAACAATCCAAAAATTTTCAATTTAACATAGCATCAACATTGCATTGCATCAACATTACATTGCATCATGGTGGGATCTCTCCACAATTCTACACATCATTAGATTCTAGGGAGGTTGAGAATACCACCTTGATTACCTTTCCAATGAAGATCGATTGACGGTTGAAAGCTCCAATCCTTCATAACAAATTAGTGTGTAAGTTAGAAAAATTAGTCAAATTAGCAAGGGGTTAGTGTGAATTAGAGTGTGTAACACAATTGGCAAGATATGGTAACACATTAGGGAATAATGGACACATTGCTTCATGTACACACATCCAAAATCCACAAAACCATAAACACACAAGTAAATTTAGTAGTGAAATTAGTGAGGAAACACATCCAATTATGCCACAATTACACTAGCATAGGCCATCATCCCCGGGCGGCGCCAAATGTTGGGGGTTCCATCATTGCATAGCTCCAATGACCAACAAAATTATCAATCCGGAGGGATGAGCTACCCGGCTAGGGCATGGAAACACGCACACGATTAGTGAGCTAATCATGGCAACACGAATGGTTGACTCTACGAAGTGAGCTTCTCGACCTATGGAGGAGCTAAGCCACAATGGTCGGCCATCTCCACATCCACTTCCCTTCACCTATAATCAACCGAATCACATACACTAATGATTGCAAGACGCACACAACATTAATCCTATCATGCAACACAGTAATGGCAAGCACACACACATAGATCTATTGAGCACCAAACTCCAATCAAACCTACATGCACACACAAGAAAAAGAGGGCAATCACACAAGATTAGAGAGGGATTAACCACTAATTAGTTACGATCTAGCTAATCTAAGCATCATAGGCAATCATAAGAAGCATGAGAGAGGCATAGTGAAAGAGAATTAAGCATTGATTAGTGTTAACCAAGTTACATGAGCAAGGAGAAGCTCAAGGACTCCATAGCCACACACTGCAAGAGCTCTCACCAAAGAGTGCTCTCAACAAATGAGCTTGATAACCCTAATTTCTTTTACACACTGCCTTATATACCTAGGGTAAAATATGCAATGTCCGGGCACCCCAGGCCTTTAGGGCTCCACTACTTACTTGATCTGCAACCTAGGCAACTAACTGACCTGTTCTTTACAGCTTGGAACTCCCATTGAGCCCGTAACACATTAAAATATTACAATGACTTGAAATAAATTGAGAATTTACAATATATGACCATTTTGGAAAAACGATCTTTACTGCTTCTTCGTATTCATCCTCGATGTGCATCCGTACATCTTCGGTCTTTAGCAGCTTTTGTTAACTGACGTTGACTCATTTAATAGCCTATATCCTCCTCTTTGGTGTCACAAACCGTTATAACCATCTATCCCTTCAAACTAAAAAAAAAGGACAAATCTTAGTCACAACAAGTTTGCAAATGATGCATTAACAAAATGCTACAACACATAAAAAAACTACCTTGCATCATAGACAGAGCATGACATAGTTGCCATCCATCTATTCTGTGTGTGTGATCAAAATGTACCCAAGCAGCACTCAAATCCCTATTTCCTCCTCAATGCATGTGATTGACAAGGTCTATACTAGACCTTGGACTTTTTGTTGACATCTTAAAGATGTAGCACTTATCATTTGGCCCACCTTGCCAAGGGAAACGACTTCCATGAAGGTAAGGAAAGTGACATTTTTTCTTCAAAAGCATAATGTGGTCAAACCCATCCCCAACAATCAAGGCTTGTTGTCTTTTCTCAGTGGCTACCATTATCTTAAATCTGTCAAAAACAAGTCAAGAATTGAAATAACCTTATTGCACTGAAAAATCTAAATGTTAAATGTTTTACCTTTAATTCTGAACTAGTGGAATCATTTCTTCCAATATATTTGAGAGCTCTGACTCCCCCAATTTTAGTTCATCTAAACCAACAATAGCGTTAAGGCGACAATCATCTTCTTGGTCCACTGCTTCTATCCACCTTCAAGACACTTGAAACCATCTTCTGTATTCTTTCTATTATGGCTCTTGACGTACCTGCTTGAAATTCATTCAAGTGATGACCTATGTGAATCATCATTCTTGTAAGCTTTGGATCCGAGGGCAAAATGTAGTACACTTTGCAAGAACAAGGACTCTCACAAAAAACAACTTTTTTGCAATAATGACAAGTGATACATAGGTTTTTGTCTTCACATAGAATCCCTTTGCTTACTTGCTTATCTAGGTAACCATGAAAGAAGGATACATTGAACTTGGTGTTTTTCAAATAATAAAGGTAAAGAACTCTGTGACAAACTAATGAGCCCAAGCAATAACTAAGCCTAACAATACAATTTATGGACATGTTAATTTTATTCGGCCCAGTCCAAAGATGACCATCAAATTTTTGCTCCATCCCTTCCATCCTTTTACAACCTTCTTCAACGGGGGGTAGCTCAAAGGCAATGTCACCATCATAAACCTGTGGAAGCTCGGTTACCTATTTGATTTTCTTGCTATTGTTTTATCAAGTGTTGTAGTCTGAAACATGTTTTGCTACCTAAAATCCAAGGGATGATGTAGTTTCTTACAAAAATATAAAACATAATGTTAAAAGAGAATGCATATATTTTTACTAATGTAAGCTGTTTCGCACTAAGAGAGCACAAATCTTCTTCATAGAATCAATGACTGCCACATCATAAATGGCAACGGCTACAATCATAATTTAATATCCTCTCATAGGTGTTTTATAAATAACACCAACGGCCACAATCATAATTTAATATCCTCTCTCCAATCATAACGTTAGGTGAAAGCAATATTTTTACGAGGTAAAAGAGACTCACAATCATTACACATGCAGATAGTAGTGCGCGAAATACACCTATTTTCAAGAATATAAATGCAAAAACTAACAGTTTTTTTTTTTTTTTTTGCTTAAGTTTGTAGATATTACAAAACAAATCCACTAAATGTGAAGGTGGATTACACAAAACCTAGGTTTTTACGACCACCTAAAGTTTGATAATAAAATTAATAAGATCTTTAAGTTTTAAAACCCTAAAGTTTGCTAATAAACCTTTAACTTTGCTGATAAACGATGAAAACTTCTCAACTGTGAAACGATGGCGGAAGTAGAGCAGGTAGATTCTCTACTAAAAAAACCCTTCCTCCATCTCTCCCTCCACGCCTCCACCCCACTCGCTGAGCACGCTATCCGTATGCGCATAGGATAGCGTGCTCATCGAGTGGGGTGGAGGCGTGGAGGGAGAGATGGAGGAGGTCTTTTGGCTTACATATGCTGAAGGTGTCCTTAGCGGCATGGGGAGTGCCGCTAAGGACACCTGGAGGGAGAGATGGAGGAGGTCTTTTGGCTTACATATGCTGAAGGTGTCCTTAGTGGCATGGGGAGTGCCTCATAGGGCACCTGCATCTTGTTCTTGCCCGTGGCTACAGAATCATGTGCATAGCACATGCTGGCGACGACCTTGTCCTCGCCGATCGCTTTATGCTAGCCAGATTTTCCCTTTCCGGCCCCTGCCCATACCGCCTCCTGCAATATATACGTATTGGCACAACAATCAGATGGCAAAAACAACCCCGCATAGAATATTCCTGCTCAGCTATCCGAGGGGTGGCATGATGGGTAGTGTCGGCTGTGAACTCCTTCATGTGAGACATGTCTTCTACCTCTCCGGTACGAGCACGCCCTCCATCTGTGTGCGCGGACGAATAACGTGCTCATACTCGAAATTGACTCAGAGAGGTGAAGAGAAAGGCCTTGTCTAGGAGTGATGACCTTTTGCATGGTTCTTGTGTAGCTCAATTTTATAGAGTCGTCGATCTGCTATAGAGTCGTCGATCATGGTTGAGTGATGACCTGCTACAGAGTCATCAATCAGCTATACCTCAAGCCCACTTTGAAGTGCTAATGGAGAATTGTTCTAGTGAGAAAATCTTAGTGCTAGTATATCAGTGTGTGTGTGTGTGTGTGTGTGTGTGTGTGTGTGTGTGTGAGAGAGAGAGAGAGAGAGAGAGAGAGAGAGAGAGAGAGAGAGAGAGAGAGAGAGAGAGAGAGAGAGGGAGAGAACCCAAGCACAGAATGTGTGTGTGTGCGCGCGCGCATGAAGGTGGTGAGTTGAGGATGTTGTTGATGCTACTGCAGTGATGGACACATGCAGTACTTTAATACTAAGATCATTTATTTCATCTCTCTTCTTGTTCTGAACGATTATTGGTAATTTGGGTTGCCCTATTGCAGGTACTCTGTTGGAAAAGCCAAGAAAGAATGCAAGTCAGAGCTATGTTTTTTTTAATTACAATGATCTCATAAAACTCCTCCTCACCAGTCCAAGGATTTCAAATGGGACTATTGCCCAAGGGTTTTTAGGTGCTTCTTATCTTTTGAACTCTGCTCTATTTTTTTGGGTGCATGCATTGATATTGTGCTGCACTTTAAGATGTTACTTGTTTCTTTATTGTTTGATTGAGGTGCCCCACATCATTCAACATAGGCATAATTAAGTGGTAGCCACTCAAAGGATTCTTCTTTCAGGCAAAGTCTCCTTCACTCATGCTGAGAACTGACTTACCAAGCCCCATGCCTTGGTCCGGCCTATGATACATAGACTTCATTGCCTTCCTTTGAACAATACTTGAATGAAAAACATGGAGGATTTTGCTCTAAATCAAGGGTCAAAATCATGAGTACTAACTTTCGAAGACACAATTTTTTAATTCATTATCTTCACATTCGAATCAGACCGTTCTACACTATGTACCATTGAGTCGCAAGGTAATACAGGGATTCGAAAGAAAGGTAGTGAACCCTCTTTCACTTGGCCCCTTCTTCTTGATTCCTAGTACTTAGAGGTCATTTTGAACCCAGAGTGTGACAATATCATGCAATAATTCCAATCCTAGGTCTAATCTTTGGGTGATATTGTTTATGTTTTTTGATCTACTTGAACAGTAGTAGATTGTTCCAAGCTTGGTTTTGAACATTCAATGTGGAAAGCCGTCTTTCAACATAAGCTCGCCAGGTCAGATTTAACTGCCCCAATGGCTATTGTGATTTCTAATAATTAAAGCGCAAAAAGAATGTTCTTTTATAAACGCAAAAATCTATTCTCAAATCAGAGCATTTATACAAATGTTATGGTTTCTTTTGTGCACAATTGTGGACAAAGTTTTGATTATGTTATTGATTTTTTTAAATAGAGGTTTAGGATATTTCTTATACACCCAAACGCCCCATGAAAAAACGACAAGAGAATTGTTTAGGGTGTATGACTCTACGGTCTGGGACTATTCAAGGAAGGCAAGTTACACTTGAGGATGGTTCCTCAAGGATTCTACCAACGAGTCCACCAAATAAATTTGTGAAAAGAAGAAATCGATGGGTGTATGTTGATGATGAAGTGTGGTCCTTGGACAGGTCTATGGATGGAGCTTTTAACAGCACTGCTGTCACTCCAAATACTATTGGTCCATCTCTTGCTTCCACCCCAAAGACTACTCACACAAAGACCAATAACCAAGATGAAGAAGACGACTTTTTAAAGCATAACAGGGTTTTTGGGGAGAATGTGTCTCTAGGGTTGATGAATAAAGTCATAAGTCAAATTCATATCAAAAGAAAGTCAGAGCCACCTTTTGTTCCCTTGTGTAGATTAATAGCTACAGATGTTGTTTGATGTGCAATTTCGGATGCACCTTGGTTGACATCCATGTTTGATAGGGTTGGCTATGTCTCTTTAATGGGTTCTTTTATTGTTTCACTTAAAGGAAAACAAGGAGAAACAAAACCTCTGATGGAATATACAATTGAAAAGTGGGATCCAATATGGAAAAGACTCGATGCAGAATTTGAAAAGCATCTTGTGGGTGATTGGGTAGATCTTCGAGGCAAAATTTTTTCGTCTGCGATGGTAACCATAGGTTGAAAACTTGGATGAGACAAATTGAAGAAGGCATATGCTTCTTTTCTTGTTGTGTTTGAGTTTAAATATACATTGTTGCACTTGAAAATTTAATTTGGATGATGTTTCTTTTGTAGAGCACTCTGAGGATGAAAAGAATCATACATGTGCAAGTTCCTCTTGAATTTATTAAGATAGATAAAGAAGGAAGCAGAGTTGATTATGAGTCTTGATACGACAAACAAGTAAGAATTATATGGATTATTGTTGTTCATTTCTTTGGTTGTAATGTGTTTTTTCATTTGCTTATCTGCCAACTCTTGCTTTTAGAATCTCACGGGCTACAGCTTCACCCAACTTGGCACACAAAGTATTTATGTTTCAGAAGTTTGGTATAGCAAACAAGTCGAGCATAATAGAATATCTAACTCCTAAGCAAAAATCTTGGATGGAGGTTGAGCTTAAATTGAAGGCTAAACATAACCAGGGGATTGTGCCATGGTACTAGATGCCATGCATTTTGATTGCTCAACTTGTTTGGAAGGTATGTCATGCTCATCTTGTTTGGGACAATGGGCAAATTTCTTTAAAAAATTTAATTTGCAATTGAGGATGAGTATGTCTTCAAGTATTTTGAGGGAGCCTTAGTTGAAGGTTACAAGTTATGCATGAGTCCATGTTTTCAAATAAGCCTTCAATTTTTACGTGAGAAGTCTATTCAAAAGTGTCAAGTTATGGATTGGGTTACGGTTTGTATAATGCCCTAAATTCCCACATGGGAAGCCTTTGCAGAGGTGGCAAGTTATGGATGGAATTTTGGCTTGAAATATGCCTTGAATTCCCATGTGGGAAGCCTTTGCAGAGGTGGCAAGTTATGAATGGAGTGATGGTATGAAATATACCTTGAATTCCCATGTGGGAAGCCTATGTAGTCATGAATTTGTTAGTGTTGTGTTGCTAATGGCTCATAGAAACATTGTTAAATAATTGTGTTGCTTTGAAGGGGAGATGGGAGTCCTTTTTGGCTGATGAAAAGAGAAGGCTTAGAACTTTAGGTCTTCTTGGGGAGGACTTCAAAAAGAAGATGAATGAAGTGAAGGAAGAAGAAAAAATGAGAGATAGCGGATATAAGTACCTTTCTATTGCAAATCTTACACATTATGAAGGGTTTTTTACTATGCTATTTGACAAGGATTGGCATGACAAAACAATGGTAGGGATCACTTGGGATAAATTATACAACTTGTGCACCACAAAGATCACAATAAGAGGTATGTTTTATTTCATCTTAAACTTTGATTTTTCATTTTTATGTGCATTGCAATTAGTACATGAATTATTGGATCGACGATTGTAATTCAATAGACGCAAAGAACTTCTTCACACGATGAGTTTGACCGAAGTTAAGGACTCCAAGGGAGGTCATTTTGCAGACTATAAGAAACTTAGAGCCTGCATGAGGCAAGAGACCTATTGGCAGGGAATGTTTGGTGAAGCAACAATTATTATTGCTAAGTTTGAGATAGAGGGGCCATTTTTGCCAAAAACATTTGAGGTATTTTTTAAGGCATCTAGGAAGACACATGTTTCATTGGCTATACTCATGTTTTGGCAAACATGAAGAGTGCTTCAGATAATGCCTCTTTACCCAAAGTGATGCATGCAAGCAAACGTCTTGTGTACAGGTATTGGATTTCTTGAATACTAATTTCACTTCATGATGTATTTCATTGTCTCTTTTTTCTATTGATTTTTCATTTAGATGGCTATTGAATTATATGTGGCTGAGGATGATAGAGTCTATGCCGGAGGATGGACAAGAATGGTTAGATAAAGAGGATGAGAATACTATGTTCTCATCAACACTCTTGGAAAAGGGTATTACACCTTGGGAGTGCTCTCACTGTCCACGGTGGTTGGAGTATCCCCTAGGTGTTATCCCAAAGAACGAGCAAGAGATTCATGCTCGTGAGTGAACAACAATCTCTTGTATGAACTACTATATTTTGGTTAAAATAGAATATTGTTGATATGTTTTTGGTGAACTTTTGTATGGAAAGGTTTTTTGAAAGAGAGTCCCATCTCTAATGACGGTCTAATCTCACCCCAAGCTACACATATTGAGCCATCCACCAAGCCACCCTCACATGCAAGGAAAGGTAAAAAAAGTATAGAAAAACCCTCCCAATGTGTGCCTGTAGATGCTGATGGTGAGGAGGAGAGCTTTCCAATTTCTCTTCCACCAAAAACATCCACCTTAGCATCAAAGTCTTGCTTCTCTGAGACTATTATGAGGCGTTCTCTATATGAGTGGATGCCAGCAAAACGTACCACTGGTAGACGTTCTTTGCTTGTTTATTTTCTTTTTATTACTCTAATTATTGCTTGCATTAATTGGTAACATGTCCTATGGTTTTCTAAGCATTCTTTGAGATTCTAAGCAATTGAAAATTGCATTTTCATTTTAGGAGAGGAGTTTATTACATGTGTGGATGCTTTGTATTGGATGTGTAAGCAATTGATGACCTAGCATGGCATAGGTAAGACTTGCATATTTCTCTAAAAAGCTATATTACCATAATTTACTCTTACCATAATCATTTGGTTTGTGTTAGTATTGAAATGTTGTTCAAGAAAACACCAATCTATGATGGGCATGAGTATGCATTGAAGGGGGAAATCTCCCAATATGTGGCAAGGTTGATCTTTGCAGACTTCCCTACGTCCATGTTAGTTGATGGTATTCACAATCACACTATAGGTGAACTTTTTAAATGTCATTTGGGAGGCTTCGTGTTTGTTATAGAATGCATATATGTTATGATGTAATTTTTCATTTTAAGTTGAGTGTGTAGGTATGTAAAAGTTGTTCCTGAGTGGGACCACTTTTCCACTGCCTTGGCGAGTGCTGTCATGGAAAAATTGCCAATGTTCACTTGGAAAAGGAGGGTTTCTTGGTGACTTTGTCTCTTGCGCAACATTTGGGGGATCTTGTTGTGCAAAGCTAATAGATTTAGTTTGTAGCTCCATCGCTCGTGGACTTTGATGTGTGATGGGGGATACTTGCACCCAGAGACTGGTGAGCAGGTGAGGTTGCATTCTCTATGTGAATCTTGCATTTGAAATTTAGAGTTCGTCTGTTTAAGTGATTTGTTCTCTCCTTTCATAGGTGATGGATCTCACTCTTGGTCTGTTTTATCGTAAGAATTCTCAAAGCATTACACCTCATTATGATAGAAAGGCTGAAGAGGATGTTTCTCCTGAGTTCTTTCCGGACTCAAGAAGCTACCTCACAGAGTCTCCACCTCGTTCATCTAATGATTGTACAAGGTTAGCTGTAGATTTGATTTAAGGGGGAGCGGAGCATACTGAGACTTTTTACAGGTAACTTTCTAGCCATGAACCTTTGTGAATCAGCACACACATCTTGATAGTTCTATGCAAGCTCTTGTCGTTAAACTTTGATTATTATGTTTGACACAATTGGTTGCTAGAAACATTCACATATGAGGACAACCATGTTATGTACATCTTTGCTAGGTGTGGTGGCTTGGGGCTTGCTTGCATAGAGATCCGTCACTCACTAATGTTAGAGGGTGATTTCTTTGTCTTTTCTGAGTGATTAGAGAAAAAAGTTTGTGGTCCTCCTCCTGAGGAGAAAAAGTAGCGGATAGTTACTTCCATTGGTGGACAATTATTTTTGTGACTTGACTCTATGTATTATTTGAGATAATATTTTTTTAATGCAACAACAAGCAACATATGGAGATTGTGGATTTTTCCCTTGTCCCCACAAGAGTTTTGCCACCCCACAATCATGGTACCTTGATTTGGGATGATGTTTCATGTCTCAAATCAAGGATCAATCTATATGTTGTTCCATTATGGGGAAAATGTTGTGTTTCTCATGTCATTATTTTGTTCTTGTTGTTCTTATCAGGGTTTAGGGTAATGCAAGAAAATTCCTACTCAATAATCATCATATGTGTGTGTGTGTGGGGGGGGGGGGGGGTCTCTCTTAATGCTCTAGACTTGCATCTCTCTCTCTCTCTCTCTCTCTCTCTCTCTCTCTCTCTCTCTCTCTCTCTCTCTCTCTCTCTCTCTCTCTCTCAAGTGGCATCTCTCTTAATGATCTAGACTTGGTTCTTGATCATAAGATTCTCAAAGCCCCAACCTCCTGTTGGCTTCTTTCGTAGTTGGCTTAGCTGCTACATCATAGACTTCTTTCGGCAGCATTTGCAACTCCACCTGACTTTCATCTTCACTTTTGAATTTGTCGGTGAAGACTGCAGTGTCGTGCTCCTCAAGCTGTTCTTTTAACAGGTAGGTGACTTTGGCCGTTTTCATAGAACTGTGCTCCAGCTATAGTGGCACCTCTTGTAGCTTTTCTTTTTGGGTCTTTCTCTTCTTTTCTTTCTCAGTAGCTTACATTGCACCGGGGATATTAAATATAGGAGCTTTTCATTTAGAGCTTTCTTTACAAAGTTAGAGATTTTTGTGGGTTGCAAAATTAGATGTAACCTTTTACACATACTAAGGTATATAGCTTTTGAAGTAGGATAAAGTGCATAGTAGAAGAATTGTGCTCTACATGTTTGTAACACAATTAAGGGCCATAGTAATACAACTCGGATTTGATTGAAAAAACTCACCATATCAATATAAATATATTGATGCTATAATGTCATATATGTAGTATTTATAAGAAAGATCATCACAAAGTTCTATGTTTATGATCCACAAGGATTTTAGTACAAAGTAAAATATTTCAATTTTTGGTATGAGGTAAGTTAAAGTCTACTCTAGCAACGAGTCTTTATCTTGTTCGCATTATAAGCCAATTAGAGAGAATATGAGAGAGAGAGAGAGAGAGAGAGAGAGAGAGAGAGAGAGAGAGGGAGAGAGTACAAAGTGAAATATTTGATTTTTTGGTATGAGGCACATTGAAGTCTACTCTAGTAATGAGAGAGAGAGAGAGAGAGAGAGAGAGAGAGAGAGAGAGAGAGAGAGAGAGAGAGAGAGAGAGAGAGAGAGAGAGAGAGAGAACCTTGGTGTATGTGGAGTAGATTTACAAAGGGCTTACGAACTATTTTCAATGATTAAAGAGGATGGATCTGCCCATAATATAGATCAGCAAGGACAGAAAGTTGAGGTAGTCATCAACAAAGACATAGTGGCTGAAGCACTAAAGCTGCCTACTGAAGGTATGACAATGAGATCCAAAGATAGGAAAACAGTTGGGATATTCACAAAGAGTACAACTACCGCCACCTTCTCCAATCTTATTCTAAAGCAAGTAGAGGATCCCGCCCGCCTATACCACCATCACTCCCACTTCCTTGCCCCAAGAAACCACCAAGGTATACTACCCCAAATCACGTTGTTGCAACCACCTTCACGCAAGTATTGAAGTCATCAAGTACACAATCAGTAGATCATGCTCAGTATGTACTGTCAACACTCAAGAGTACAAAGAAGGAAGGAAAAGTCACATATTAAGGAGCTCTAGAAGTCTTGACCCGAATTGCATAACATGCCATTGGGATGGCTGATAACTTGGCACCAACCCCAAATCAAAACTCATGGATAATCACAAAAAGAGCTCAGCCCTCTCCATGAGCCACACGATCAAAGAAGAAAGGGATTTATAAGTCAGATGAAGAGTCAACGGAAATCTCACTCCATAGCAGTGAATAAAGTTTGGATAATGAAGAAAAAAGGGCAAGAAGGGAAGAGATGAAAAGAAAGGCAGTGGCCGCCCATCAAGAAGAACCTCCACAAAAGAAGGCGAGGTTTGAAAGAGAAAAGGAAGCTTATGAACAAAGTCGACAAGCTGCAGGCCAGACTCCAGATCTATGGAATATAAGGGAAGTCAAGGGTCCTAGAACCAAAAACCCTAAGAAGAAGATCCAAGAAGAACCAAATGACATGTTAGAAAGGATGTATGTGGAATCTGAAGCCCTGAAGATACAAGAGGCATTAGTTGAAGCTCACAGAAAAGCCAGAGAAGTGTCACTGCTCAACAACCACAACAAGTAGAAGTTGGACAGCCAATTGAAACACAGCAGGAACAAGGGGAGATATCTCCAAGACCATCCTCACCCAATGTTGAACAAGGGATCAACCTCTTCCTAGTCCAAGCTCCTCATCAACTAACCAATCAGATGAAGGCAGGGAAATAAAAGGAGATGGGTTAAAGAAAGAGAAGGAAGCCAATCAAGAACAACCAAAAGAGACAACCAAAGATGAGGCTGGACCTTCCAAAGATCCTTAAGCACAATCCAAAGAGTGGGAAACAATGGATGAAGTTAGCACTCAAGCCAATGAATATATAAAGCAGACATAGCTAATGACTGAAAAAATGCAGATAACAACTCTTAGCCGTAGTGCTAAATCTGGAGAACTCGAACAAGTGATTGACGCACTCCAAGGCGAGCTTGAAGACATAATGAATATCATTGAAAATCTTCAAGGACAAATCAAAGAGCTCAAGAACAAAGCAAAACAACACCAAAACGTCAAGGAAAAGCAAGAAAAAGAGATGGAAGAGCTAGGGAAACTCCTCACAAAGTTAATGGATGCCTGTAAAAGAAGGAGCAACAGCTAACTGAAGTGACAAATGAACTTATGAGCACTACTCAGTCAGTACAAAAGCTCCAGGTACAGTTGAATGTAGGAAATGCTTCTTTGTAATACTCAGAGCAGAGAATCAATGACCAAGCGGCATTTCTAAAGCAAATAAAAGAAAACCCAGCAGTAGCTTCACTCAAGGGGACTGATGAAGTTTACAAAACTTTAGAAAAGAAAACTGAAGACTTGGAACTTGAGTTGAAGCTGGAATAAGAACAAAGAAGGGACCTCGCCCTAATGTGCATGCAAAGGGACGAGCAGTTGCTTAAAGAGATAGAGGAAAAGAAAACTGAAGACTTGGAACTTGAGTTGAAGCTGGAATAAGAACAAAGAAGGGAACTCGCCCTAATGTGCATGCAAAGGGAAGAGCAGTTGCTTAAAGAGATAGAGGAATTAAAAAAAGACAATCAATTTTGCTGAGAGAAGGGAATGTGGAAACTCAAGAGGAGGCAGGTACATCTGAACAGTCAAATCTAGAGATACCATCAATCTCCTTTGCAGAAATAGAAACACAACCAACTGAAGGGCAGACATAACGTTTCAATTTCAGGTACCAATCACAGACTAGGAACAAGTGCGAATGGTCCAACTCTCTAAAGGTGAAGAAGATACAAGTATAGAGCACATTGTTTAAGAAGCAGATGTTGAATGGAAAACAACTATAAATTGGGAGTTGAGAGTCCTTCACTCTGTCAATGGAACTCAGCTCACTTAGTGGCATCAATAGTCGCTGCCTTATCCTTTGATAAAGTGGAGCTATTGCAAGTAAAAGAAAGACTCTACAAGGATATGCAAAAACAGGGATCAGATGCTTCCACTCCACATGGAGGACAAATTGGCTAAACAAAAACTCAAGGTATCTCATATTGTTTACAAGGGTACCGACATCAATTCAAAAGGACCCAAAATTATCTTTTGTACCAAGGGTAAGGACATGGCAAGCACATGAAGCACTAAAAAAGAAAAGGCTGAATAGGCTTAACTACCCAAAATTGCCAGCTCCAACGCAAGGATAGACAACTAAAGAATACATGGTGAAAACCCTAATGGGCACCATGAACTTCCTTAAGAGCCTCCCATACCTCTCATGTGCAATGCTATTTAAATCAGTAGAATGCTGCTCACATGTATCCAAGTTTTTCATGAGCCTGAACAAGCAGGAGACCCATGGATGCCCTTTTTAGAAGGTAGCCAAGGATTATGCTATCATTTAAGCGGGAAACCTTCAGAAGAAGTCCTTTACGGCTTCTATGGCAGATGCATGTTCTTGCCATCAAACAATATGTTGGCATTCAAAGAAGCTTTTTACATCGGGTTCTTCACATGGCTTACAAAGATTTTTCGACCAGTGATCAACAATTTAACTACAAGGTTCATCAGATATTCAGGCATAGAACTAAAGAATAAAGTTACTACTCAGTTTTTGCAAGTCCCTGAGAAAGAACGACGCATCAGATATCAAAAAGTGCTTCAAGCACTTAAAGACCGCCTCGCCAGTCGTGAACCCAAAGACTACTTTAATCCATGTAACTGTGTCAAGGAACGACACAGTCAAGGAGGGGGGGAATTTTAGCAGCAAGCTAACCCATGTAACATTTTTCGAGAGCTTTATTGTAAAAACACTTATTCTTTTGATAAATCAGGAATATTGTAACTCCTATTGAACGAGTGGATATTATAATCTATGAGTCAGAGCTATGAGCTTCCAGATTGTATCAATTTATCCTTAGTTAGAGCTCTCAGATGGTTAGTTTCGACCTAAGAAACCTTGGCTAAGGTATAAAAGCCAATTTTGTAAAGTTATTATTAAGTTTTTGGATAAGAAATACACAGCGTGAACTTACGACACTCTCTTCTCTCCTTCTTCTGCTTCTATCTCCCATGTCGGTCGTCACTTGCAGTACTGTTTGTTGTGTTGCAACCATAGGTAACAGCTCTACGCATTGACGTAAACATATCATGATAAATCGTAGCTTTTGACATCATTGACCAGTAGCATAAATTCATCATAAGTAGGAATTTAAGCTAAGAAATCACAAAGTAAGTATAGGTGGGGTATTGGGCATCATTGCTAAGCATTTAGATGCATTCGGGGTCAGAAATGACTAGGTTAAAATCTCACGTTAATAATCGCATTTTTTGTTAGGAAATAAGATGTAGCTAAATAGATAATTGAGTAGATTACTTAATGGAGAGAGACACATTTATATACACGAGATTAGAGAGAGAGAGAGAGAGAGAGAGAGAGAGAGAGAGAGAGAGAGAGAGAGAGAGAGAGAGAGAGAGAGAGAGAGAGAGAGAGAGAGTACACACGATATACGTGGTTCACCCAATGTGGGCTACGTCCACGGAAAAGCAGCCACTCAATGGCTTTAGTACTTCAAAACAAGAAGTAGTTTACAAAGGGATTATACCCTTAATGGAGCTCCCGCCTTGCTTCACTCTCACCACCTCACACTCACCTTGTTGCATCAACTTCACACTATGAAATGTGTGTAGAAATGGCCTCCTTTTATAGGCCAAAAGGGCTGCCCTCTCTTATGAGAGACAGCCATGTGTAGCCGCCCTTGTGCGAATAAGTTAAAATCGGACCCTCCAATCCGTCCATGTGTGGCCTCCCTTGACAAGACAAGTCCGCTTTTGAATTCGGCCACCGGCCACTAGCCATTGACTTCCGACCACCGGCCACCGGCCATTGACTTCTGACCACCGGCCACCGGCCATTGACTTCCGACCACTGGCCATCGGCCATCGACTACCGGCCACCGGCCAACCGACCGGTTGTTTTCCAACCATTTTCCGGCCGCCGTCCGGCCATAATATTCCGGCGAAAAAAAAGTCTCAGGGGGCCTTCGCCCCCGAGGCCTTTAAAGTTGCCCCTCATTCTTGTCCGTGAAAATTTTGGTTTCCGATGAGTGATTTTCCTTCACGCACGATGGCTTCTCCTCATAATGGGGGCCTTACAAATGTGCGCTTTTACCACATAAAATTACAAGGGTAAATTAGGCTCCATACTTAACAATCTCCCACTTGGAGACTGATCTCCAAACCAAACCTGTGACTGCTTTCCATTCTAGCTTCTTATCCTTGAATGCCGATTGAAGATGAGCAAAAGCTCAACTTCTCCTTGTTGACCACCTTTGTAAACATGTCTGCAGGATTTTCACTTGTATGCACCTTTCCTAGCTTTAGTTGTCCCTCTTCCAAAAGAGTGCGTATGAAGTGATATCTCACCTCAATGTGCTTTTTCCTTGAATGAAAGGCCGAGTTCTTCGCAAGATGGATAGCGCTTTGGCTATCACTGTACAAGACACAATTGTCTTGTTTGAATCGAAGCTCTTCTAAGAATCTGTGAAGCCACATAATTTCTTTGCTTGCCTCCGTCATTGCTACATACTCTGCTTCCGTGGTAGAAAGTGAAACCACTTTCTGCAGCTTTGAAGCCCAGCTTACTGCTGTGCCTCCAACCGTGAACACATAGCCAGTAGTGCTCCTTCGAGTATCTTTGTCACGTGCCATATCTGCATCAGCATACCCTTCTAGAAAAATATCAGTTCCTCCAAAATACAAAGCATTTGTTGTTGTCCCTTTTAGATACCTAAGTATCCACTTCACAGCTTGCCAATGCTCTTTACCTGGGTTGTCCATGAACCTACTCACAACTCCCACTGCATGTGCAATGTATGGCCTTGTCCAGACCATAGCATACATTAGAGAACCTACCGCTACAGCATATGGAACTTTAGACATATAGGCTATCTCCTCTTGTGTCTTTGGACACATATCCTTCGTTAGTTTAAAATGACCAGCCAAAGGTGTAGAAACTGGTTTTGCATTTTGCATTGCAAACCTTTCTAGTACCTTCTTGATGTAATCTTCTTGAGATAGCTTTATTGTCTTCTTCGTCCTGTCCCTTGATATTTTCATACCAAGTATCCTCTTTGCAGCACCTAAATCTTTCATTGAAAAAGATTTGGACAGCTCCTCTTTTAGGTCTTTGATGTCCTGCATGTTAGCACTTGCAATCAACATGTCATCAACATACAACATTAGGATGATGAATTTCCCATCTCCCAAATTCTCCGTGTAGGCGCAGTGATCCGAGTTGCATCTTGTGAATCCATGATCCAACATCCATCGATCAAACTTCAAGTACCATTGTCTTGATGCTTGCTTTAAACCATACCAGCTCTTCTTTAATCTGCAAACCATTTTCTCCTTACCTTTTACTTCATACCCCTTTGGTTGAAGCATGTAGATTTCCTCCTCTATGTCACCGTGAGGGAATGCCGTATTTACATTCATTTGCTTGAGATTTAGATCATGAGCAGCCACAAGGCTTAAGACAAGCCTAATTGAGTTCATTTTTACAAAAGGAGAAAATATTTCATTGAAGTCAATACCTTTCTTTTGAGAAAAACCTTTTACCACAAGCCTAGACTTGTACCTTTTCTTCCCACCTTCTTCTTCCTTTAGCTTGTACACCCATTTGTTTTGAAGTGCCCGCTTACCTTTAGGCAACTCAACCAAATCCCATGTTTGGTTGCGATGTAGTGAGTCCATCTCCACTTGCATGCTCTTCGTCCATTCTTCTTTGGATTCATGTTGCATAGCTTATTCATATAATTCCGGCTCTCCAGAATCTGAGATCAAGAGATGGTTGAAGGAAGGAACAAACCTTTCTGGAGGTCTACTTGCTCTTGTAGATCTTCGGGGAATAGGTTGAGGCTCCTCATTTGGTTGAAGTTGTTGCACATTGTCACCGTTTGCAGTCCTTGAGTCTTCACCGTCCTCAAGCTCCATGTACTCATCACCTGTTTCTTTTGTTTGTTTTCTTTCCAAGTAATCTTTGTACATATTTTGTTCGTTAAAAATTACATCCCTACTCCTTAAGATTTTACCATCTTCAGGATTCCATAGGCGATACCCAAAGTCTCCTGCTCCATAGCCAATGAAGAAACATTTTTTGGACTTTGCATCTAACTTTGATCTTAGGCTTCTATCTATGTGCATGAAAGCCTCACACCCAAACACTTTGAGAAATGCATAATTCACCGGTTTACCTGTCCATGCCTCTTCTGGAACTCCCCCATCCAATGCCGTTGAGGGTGACCGATTGATTAAGTACACAGACGTATTTACAACTTCCGCCCAAAGCTCAAGCGGTAGGCCTGCATGTAGCCGCATGCTTCGTGCTCGTTCCATGATTGTACTGTTCATCCTTTCCGAAATGCCATTTTGTTGAGGTGTCCTTGGGGTTGTCCTTTGCCTCCGAATGCCATTGCTAGCACAAAAGATTTCAAAAGCTTGGCTGCAATATTCGCCTCCATTGTCGGATCTAAGGCATTTAACCTTGGTACCTGTTTCATTCTCCACAAAGGCTTTCCACCTTTGAAATATGGAAAATACATCGGATTTATTCTTCATGACATAAACCCGTGTTTTTCTAGTCGCATTGTCTATGAATGTTACATAGTACAATGAGCCACCAAGTGATGGTGTACTTGCAGGACCCCAAACATCAGAATGAACCAACTCAAGTTTTTTATTTTTTCTTTCATTTCCTGATTTTTGAAATTTTACCCTCTTTTGTTTACCATAAACACAATCTTCACAGAACTCTAAGTCCACTTCTTTCAAACCTGGTAGAAGCTTCTTTGTTTGAAGGATTTGCATTCCTTTGGCTCTCATATGCCCAAGTCGGTAGTGCCACACCGCACTGTCAACTTCTGTAGTTGTTGCACAAGCTGAAGGTTGTGTGCTAACAGTACACAAGTAAAGTGTACCAACTTTTTCACCCTTGGCAACCACCAAAGATCCCTTTGAGATCTTCCACCGTTTGTTTCCGAATGCAATGTTGTGACCTTCATCGTCCAATTGTCCTGTAGAGATCAAATTTTTGCGAAGAGAAGGAACATGCCTAACATCTTTAAGCTTCCATTCATTTCCGTTAGCAGTTTTGACAGAAACTGTACCTTTGCCGACAATCTCACAAGCTTCATCATCTCCCAAGTATACATACCCAAAATTACCTTTGGTGTAGTCTTGGAAATGTTGCTTGTGTGGTGTCGCATGGAATGAAGCCCCGAAATCTACTATCCAGGAATTAGACACATTGTCTAATGAGAGAATTAAAGCATCTTGCTCTACTTTACCTGCCACATTGGCCTCCGATGTTGGCTTGTTGTCTTGAGACTCTGTCTCCTTCTTCTTCTTGGACCAGCAATCCTTCTTGACGTGGCCCTTCTTGCCACAGTTCCAACATTCAAGAACTGACTTTGTGCGTGACTTGCTCCGCCTTGAGCGATCACGACCCTTTTGGGTTTTGAACCTCTCCTTAAGCCTTCCTCTTGTTTCCACTGATAGTGCAGCACTTGATGATTCTCCTATGCTTCTCCTTCACATTTACTCGCTTAGGAGAACACCCACAACATCATCAAACTTAAGAGTATTTGTGCCAGAGATAGAATTACTTACAGCCATCACAAGGCTGTCCCAACTATTCGGTAGAGATGATAGTATAAGGAGAGCTCGCACTTCGTCATCGAAATTGATTTTCACTGATCGAAGTTGACTTATGTTTGTGTTAAAGTCATTTAGGTGTTCTGCAACTGAACCATTCTCTGCCATCTTTAGATTGAACAAGCGCTTCATAAGAAATACCTTATTGGATGCCGATGGTTTCTCGTAGAAGTCGTCAAGTGACTTCATCAAGTCCTCCGTGGTCTTCATCTCCGAAACATTGAAGGCCACCGTTGACGCCAAGCTTAACCGGATTGTTCCCAGTGCCTTTCGATCAAGGACAATCCATGCTTCATCTGCCATTGTTGCGGGCTTCTTCGCAAGACCGCATAGTGGCAAATAGAGGTCCTTCTGGTAGAGATAGTCTTCAATCTGCATCTTCCAATGTTGGTAGTTTTTGCCGTTGAACTTCTCAATCTTGAGCTTCCCTTCCTCCGCCATAACTCCCACTCAATTCAAGGAATCCTTTCCTTGAGATAATTTAGCTACGAGCAAACCTTGCTCTGATACCAGTTGTTAGGAAATAAGACGTAGCTAAATAGATAATTGAGTAGATTACTTAATGGAGAGAGACAGATTTATATACACGAGATTATAGAGTAGAGAGAGAGAGAGAGAGTACACACGATATACGTGGTTCACCCAATGTGGGCTACGTCCACGGAAAAGAAGCCACTCAATGGCTTTAGTACTTCAAAACAAGAAGTAGTTTACAAATGGATTATACCCTTAATGGAGCTCCCGCCTTGCTTCACTCTCACCACCTCACACTCACCTTGTTGCATCAACTTCACACTATGAAATGTGTGTAGAAATGGCCTCCTTTTATAGGCCAAAGGGGCTGCCCTCTCTTATGAGAGACAGCCATGTGTAGCCGCCCTTGTGCGAATAAGTCCAAATCGGGCCCTCCAATCCGTCCATGTGTGGTCTCCCTTGAGAAGACAAGTCCGCTTTTGAATTCGGCCACTGGCCATTGAATTCGGCCACCGGCCACCGGCCATTGACTTCCGACCACCGGCCATCGGCCATTGACTACCGGCCGCCGGCCAACCGACCGGTTGTTTTCCGACCATTTTCCGGCCGCCGTCCGGCCATAATATTCCGACGAAAAAAAAGTCTCACGGGGCCTTCGCCCCCGAGGCCTTTAAAGTTGCCCCTGATTCTTGTCCGTGAAAATTTTGGTTTCCGGTGAGTGATTTTCCTTCACGCACGATGGCTTCTCCTCATAATGGGGGCCTTACAAATGTGCGCTTTTACCACAGAAAATTAGAAGGGTAAATTAGGCTCTATACTTAACATTTTTTGCAACTCATTGAAAGTGAGATTTGAGACCATAAGCATGTGTGCTTAGGTCTTATATACATGTCCTAGAAGTTTCATAGCATTCAAATGTCATTTTATGCTGTAATAATCATGGTTTGCTTGCCGATAAACGACTAGTTTTTAATGACTCAGGTCATTTGAGCCTTTGCTAGATGCGAGTTGTCTATTCTTTTCCAAGAGATTGACAACCTCTTGTAGCCTCCATGCACTAGTCAAGTCAGCTTTGTCCCATGGATTGACAATTATGTTCGTGGTTCTCGCTATGTCTGCAATAAGACAAGAATGAGGTTAGGAAACCCATCCACATAGATCCATAAGCACATGTCTATATTCTAACCCTTGTTCCCGTTTATTCTTCCACTTAAAATGATCAGTTTAATATGAGAAAATCATTTGGGTTGGTTAGATATTAGATTTTATGACATTACCTCTCTCTTGAAATCATAGTCGTCCTTGACTATGAGGTAGAAGAGATAAAGACTTAGTCAATAGTCAATGTTTCTTAGCGGGTAGAGGATCCCTTTTTACCCTACGACATCATTCCAAGATGGATAACTAATCCATTTGGTGCTTGGGAGACGTAGCTACCGCAAACATGTCTGCTATTTAGTCCATTTCATTCTCCCAAAGTAGAGTGACAAATCCTACTTGATGTTTGAGAGATGTCCTCATTACAAACATGATTCTAAGTATGCATACTATTTAAATTTGTGCACAATAAAAAGAGAATTAGTCTTATAAGACAAACACATTGGTCATTTAAAAGAAACATGTACATTTGCTTACTCTAATGTAGCATTGTAAGCATTGACAAGGTTCATACTATCCCTAAGCTGTATTCCTTGCATCCATCTAGCATCTTCAAGAGGATGATTTTTGAGCTTAATAAGATAACATTGTTGGATAATCTTACCATGTCGTATTACCTTGTCTTCATGCCGAAGGATAGCTTCAGGTTGTTGCACCTCTTCTTGGTCTTCAATTTTGGGAGGGTCTTCAATATTTTATTCACTTGGTGGCTCTCCTTTGTAGGGCTTAAGTAGGCTCACATGAAAAGCATTGTGTATGAGCCAATGATTGGGAAGCTTGAGTTGATAAGCCATCTCATTGATTGGCTTCAAGATTTGAAAATGACCATAGTATCTTTTTGTTAGTTTAACATAATACTTTTGATGGCCCATAGGATTTTTGCCCGTCGTTTGCCTCAATCGAGCCTTGGAAAACTTAAGTAAGACCAATCATTTTCTTTGAATGCTAAGGCCCTTTTGTTCTTGTCAACATCATATTTTGCGCCTTTGTTAAGGGACGGATATAGACCCCTTAATCTTTTGGAAAAATTGTTGTAGGTCACGGCTATACTCATCCCGACAGCGAAGATCTTCCCATGTACTTTAAGTATCAAGGGACTTTTAGGTCTTCCCTCTATGATTTTAAAAGGTGATTTTCCCATAGAAGTATGGACAATATTATTGTACGCATACACTACAAGGGGTAGGTAATTTTCCCATTGTGAGCGTTGATCTACTTTTGTAACATAAGTCTTAATTAGTAGGTCGAGTATCGTAAGATTGACTATCTTACTTTGGCCATCCATTTGTAGGTGATAGGCCAAAGAGAAATTCAATATTGTACCTAGATTTTCAAAGAGGCCTCTCAAGAAATTACTAGTCATTCTAGGATCTCTATCTGACACGATGGATGTTGGCAATCCATGGTGTTTGAAAATCTGAGATATGAAGAGAGTTGCCATTTGGGAGCCATTTGGTGTCCCTTAATAGTCTTTTTGACAGGGATAAAGTGTGCTTGCTTGCTAAACCTCTCAACTATTGTCCATACTCTTGTATTTCCATGGATAGACTTGGATAAAATCCATGGATATACTCTCCCATGGTGAATTAGGGATTGGCAATGGTTGGAGTAATTTAGGTTTCTTCCCTCTATCGTACTTAGTCTTTTGGCATACCACACATTTTGAAACATACTCTTGTATGTCCACTTTCATGGCAGGCCAATAGAAGTACGTCTCTACTCCTTGAAGAGTAGGTTGAATGCCTCTATGCCCCGTATAGGGATTAGCATGGGATTCATACATGACTTTCTCATGAAGAGAGTGGGTAACACATAGCCTATTGCCATGGAGAAGATAACCATCCTGCAAGGTGAATGGTTCCTCTTTCTTCCCCAAAGCAAGGGCTGACATTATGTCTTTAAAGTTAGGGTTAAAAGGATACTCATCTATCATAGAAGATAGATCATTATGAGTTGCTATAGACACCGCATTAACTTTTGGTCTTCGTGAAAGCGCATTGGCCACTTGATTGTGCTTACCAGCAATGTGAGAAATATGAAAATAAAATTGCGCAAGAAAATTTGTCCACATCATTTGTTTGTCAAAAATCTTGGTTTGCATCATGAAGTACTTGAGACTTTGGTGGTATGTTCGCAAAATAAATGGAGTCCCCAATAGATAGTGCTTCCATGTGTCTAGGGCATGTAAAACAACTAAAAGCTCTTCCTCATAAATTCCCAAGACCCGTTCATCCATGTTGAGGCTTTGGCTCTCATATGCTATGGAATGCCCTTCTTGAAGCAAGACTGCTCCAAGGCAATCACCAAAAGCATTACATTGGACCTCAAATGGCTTTGAGAGATTCAAAAGCATAAGGATTGTCTGGGAGGTAAGCTTCTCTTTGAGCTTGTCAAAAGAATTTTTCTCCTTAGTAGTATATGAGTACTTAATGTTCTTCTTTGTTAAGTCATGTAATGATCCTGCTATTTGAGAGAATTTTTCTATGAAGCGTCTATAGTATACACATATACCAATAAAGATTCTTAGCTCATGTAGATTCCTTGGGTTAGGCCATGCTTTTATTACCTTCAACTTTGATGGATCCATATGGATACCATCTTGAGAGATAATATGACCTAAGTATTGAATCTCTTGAAGGAAAAATTCGCTCTTCTTTTGATTGATAAAAAATTTGTTCTCCCTCAAAACTTGAAAAATCACTTGGAGATGTTTCTTGTGTTCCTCCAAGGACTTGGAGTAGATGGTATCATCAAAGAACACTCCAGTGAATTTGCGGTAGGGTCTAAAGATTTTTTACATTATACGATTGAACGTGACCGGTGCATTAGTCAAGCCAAAAGGAATGACTAGATATTCATAAAGACCAAAGGTTGTACAAAACGTGGTCTTTAGGATATCTTCATTAACTATCCTTATTTGATGATATCCACTTTTAAGGTCAATCCTACTGAAGTAGGTAGAGCCTTGTAGCTTATCAAACATATCTTCTACTTGAGATATGAGAAATTTGTTTTTGATAGTGATATGGTTTAGTGCTCGATAGTCCACACACATGCGGTATGTATCATCTTTCTTTTGCACTAAAAGGACTAGGGAATAAAAGGGAGAGAAACTAGGCCTCACCATCCCTTTGTCTACCAATTCTTGTACTTGCCTCATAATCTCCTCTTGTTGAGCTTGGGAAACTTGATAAGGAGGCTTGTTAGGCGGTGAGCTTCCTAGTAGGAGCTCAATTTGATGTCATCATCCCCTCGTTTCGGAGGTAAGTCCATAGGGATATCATTGATGAACACATCTTGGAATCCATTCAAAAAATTAGACAATTCTAATTTCTTCTTGAATCCTACCATTTACATTTGATGAAACTTTAGGACCTTTTAGGGACTCTTTGACAAAATCATGTATGCAAAAACTGAGCTTTTCATTGATTTATCAAAAGCAGGAGGATTTACAAGTGGTATAGTACAACCAGACTCACTAGCATCTATATACATGCTCTTTTCCCTGTAGGTAAAGTAGATTCTCCTTTTAGGGAACTTCATGTTGGCAGCCATGCAGTTGAACCATGGTGCCCCTAGGATAACATCCTCATGTTGGAGAGGAGAGATGAAAAAGTCTTCTTTGTTGACATAGCTTTGGACATGAAGCCTCAACTTCTCAATCAAGGGAGTAACGGAGTCTTGCTGTCCCTTGAAAGCTGTACCGGCAGTTATATTATCTCCCATCTTGAAAGCTTGAATGCTCAACTTGGTGGCCCATTCCGTTGATATGAAGTTGTGAGTAGAGCCAGGGTCAAACAAGATGTAAGCATCATGCTCCCTTACCTTTCCACAAGCATAGGAGAGAGGTGATCTTTTGCAATGAGCATCCTCATTTGGAGCATTGATAGTGGAAGCTCTAGGAGTCTCATTGCAGGAATTTCTCTTGGGACAAGAACGATAGCCATGTCCTTGCTCACCACACTTAAAACATTTGTGGTCCTTGCGAAAAGCTTGAAGCTCTTCAGGAGAGAGTTTATTTTTACCTTTGTAAACTCCCTTCTCCTTGGAACGATTATTGTTGTTGTTGTTGTTGGAATTGCATGGGAAGAATTTTGGGCATTGGTTTTTCCTTTTGCATCACTTTTGTCTTGGATTACTTAGAATAAGATGTGCGATGTCCTCCCCCCTTGTATTCTCTAAGAGAATAGCTATTTCTTTCATTGGAAGAGGAGGAAGGTGAAGAAGAAGGAGAAGAGGGTGAACTCTTTGTTACCCTTTTCTTCCTTTGCTTCCTCTCTTCCCTTTCAGAGTGACAAGGAGAAGGTCTGTTGGTTGACCATTTCCTATGGGGATGAGTTGGTGATTGTCTAGACCGTCGTCTTCGTGGAGCCACATCTTCAAAGGAAAATAGGGATTTGCTTCTTTCTCGTTCTTTGGATTCCTCCTCTCATATGGGAGAGAGTCTTCTTTTGGGAGTCTCATCAAGAGGCCTCTTAAGATCTCTCTCCTCTTGGAGAGGAAGGGAAATCCCATAAGCACGAAGTTGTTGAGTAACTTCGGCTTGCAAAGCAGGGTTGCCCATAGCTTGCTGTAACCTAGTAACAAGATAGTTGACAAACACGGGCGCATCATCAGCAACACCTTCATGTGCAAAATCAAACCCGTCAATGTTCATTCTACTCTCTTGGTTATTATTAGCCATGCTAAATAACCTTATGTATAGATTACTTTGTGCTTTGGTACCCTAAAAAACCTTAGTTGCTACTCTTCTTTACCTTTGAAAATCAGCTCTCAAGCAGCCATACCCGTGGTTTAGACACTATTGATTTCAAAGACTAGTGGAGAGGGTCTAACATTTCTCGGTTGATGATGGTTCTTGTTGAGCTTGCTCGTAGCTCAATAATGGTTAAGCCAAAGGCAAGCCAGAGAGGATCCATTATTAAGACTATAGTTCCCAACGGTGTACCTCAAACTAAGTCCTTTTCAACCAAGATAATAGATCCCTATCCCACTTACCCTATTGCAAATAAACAAGCCTAGCCTTTCATGGACAACTTAAGGACCTCTCTTCTTAAGCAAGAAAAGAGAAACCAATAGCTCTGATACCAATGTAATGAAAATGGCCTATGAACTTTGAGAATAGCAGAATTAAGAGAATTAGAGTGAGCATTTTTGTGAGACTAATTTGAGAACATATAGAGTGAACTTTAATTAGCAATAGCAACATAACCATAATACTTAATTAACTTGGCATGAACAATACGTTTGCAAGCGAGAGAGTTTAGAGAATATGAAAATAGTTGAGGATCGGATTTATGTGGAGCCGGTCCCCCCCTCCAATAAGCTTTGGTATTATAGATTCTCCCATTAAGAGAGACTTGGTACAATACAATCTTTCCTCACTTATCATTACTCTTCTTGCTTAGCATACATAATAGCATAGTAATGAAGATGGAGAAGATGGAAAGCTTAAGCATTTGAGCATGGCTCTTGGTTGGATTTGCATTCCATAGCCAAGAATGTTGGTGTAGGCTCTCAACTTCTCTACAATCTTGGAGAAGGAAATGGAGCTCTTTCACTTTGCAACTCACATAGTGAGTGTGTGTGTGTGCGGGCGCGTGCGCATGCACGTGTGTGTGTGTGTGGGAGAGTGTACCCCCCAAGCTAGCCCCCTCGGTGCTTTGGTTGACTCCCTCTTCTAGCACTAGCTGGCACTTGATTGGACCTCCTCAAGCTTGGCCAATCACATGCTTAGTGCATATCAAGCAACAAGGTAGCCTTGGGACAAGTGTCCCCCTTTTCCCTTTGAGAGAGGCCTTGATAAATGTGAAAATAATTAATTAAAATAACTAAATGATCGTTGGACCCCTTGGGAGGCAAACCAATAGGCTTTATGCACACTATGAGGGCAACATGAAGAGGAGTTTTACAAGTGTCCTATTTGCGTTATTTGTACCAAGCTTGCCTTGTGTGAGGGTGTGTGTGTTCTCTCTCTAGATCCTACAAAGAGGTCTCGCCCCCTCATGAGTAGGGATATTGATTGATTTTTTGAACACCTTAACCCCTCAAGCACCTTAGTCATGGAGCACCTTAGCACCTTTGTCATTAAGCACCTAAAGCACCTTAGTCAGCAAGCACCTCAAGCTTGGGCCAATTTCCCACCTCAAGCACAGCTCTAGCCTACCTAAGGTCCAAGGCTTTTCACACTAACTATTTGAGGTCTTTAATGAAGCTAACCCTAAGGTCTTTAAGCTCCATTAGCATTGCTCTTTGATAGACCATCTCCCGTTTGGACCCCTTTAACCTTGGCCCGGTGTTGAGATAGATCCATAAGTATATGTCGATATTCTAACCCTTGTTCCCATTTATTCTCCTACATTAAATGATCATTTTAATATGAGAAAATAATTTGGGTTGGTTAGATATTAGATTTTATGACATAATTGAAGTGCTTTTTTGGGAAAGGCAGATGCTGTTCTGTGAGGAATCTGTGTTTGCATCGCACCTGTGCCTGAGAACTTCACACGGGGAAGTCCGGAATGTGCCTATGTAGCATCAATTTTCAGCTCACTTACTTTTATTGGGTTTTATCCAAGTTCACATTTTCTTTAAAAAGTGATTGGCTGCCCATTAAAAAAATAAAGCAAGAGACTCATAAAAAAAGCATTAGTAATCTCTGTACGACTATTTTTACAGCCAGCACAAGACTCTCTCTCCTCTCTCTAGCTACTAGTGCTAGCCCTCACACACGCTCTCTCTCGGTTATCTTTGGCTGGGTTTGGACCGGTTATTCCTGTCGGTCCTCGAAACCTATAAAAGCAACACTCGCCCCCTCTCTGGGATATAGTTTTGATAGCGCTAGCTTGGGAAGGAGCTACGCCGAGAAGAACAAGAGATTGATCGCAAGACTATGGAGCACTGAGGTCTCTTTTCCGTGCAAAGAGTGACAGGTATCAATTGTGGATCTACCATACGAATTGTTGTCTCATGTTTGTGCGTATTTGCAGGTACTTCATTGCGAAGGAGAAGCGGGACGGCCTCGGCCTACGCTTGGAAATTTTGGGAACGGATTTTGGAATTTTTTTGCGAAGCCTCAACTCCAAGTACACACAGAAAAAGGATTGAGAGCTTGTCTTTCGGATTTCCATCACAAGGAGGAATGACCATCGAGTCTGAGAATTAGAACGGAGGGTTTTCTCCGGTTCTTGTGGTTGTAAAAAGATTCTCCCTGATAAAGATTCTCTTTTGGGGGGGGGGGGGGGGGGGGGAGACCAACACATCTTTTGGTCCCAAATATTGTGTCAAACTTCTCCCTCAACTCTATTTAGCTAAAAGATTATTTATGTTTAGCTTGTTGATTACTCGTGTGTGCTCCCGTTTGTGACAGGTCCCTTTCTGACAGGACCAGGGGACACAAGACAAATAAAAATAAAGCGTACGGAATTCCACAAATTGCATTGGCAGCTTGGAGCGCTAGCTTTTGGACCAACAAGCTTTTAATTGTTGAAGCTTTTCATGTATTGCTTTTGAGAGGCCATCGGCCTATAAATATGTACCTAGAGGGCCTCTTGCACTCAGATTTGCTGAAGAGCACTGAGCAGAGAGGATCCTATGACTTTGTACTTTGCTCAATATAAGATCATTTTTATTTGCTAGGTGGTCATGCCACATCATCACTTTGTGACACATGGTCCTCGGATCATAGTTGTAGCCTTGATCCTTGCATTTTCTCTACGAATGCCATTTGTATGTACATAGCACAGTAGCACCCTTAGTAGCTTTGATTCTCATCTCAAGACCTCCAAGTGCTCGGAGAAGGAACATAAAAATGGACAACGAGTGCAAGAAAATGGAGGCCATAAAGCTACATGTGCTGACACTTTGAGTTGCTCTATGAAAAGATTGGAGGCCGTTTTATATGTACAGACTTTGTGTAGAGTATAGACCTGTTTGTTGATGAGACTGTTGTGGTCCTATTTACATTCTTTTGCATGATGAGATACATTTATGTGGATGATCATTTAGTAGTCTACAAGAATCTATTGCAAGGAGGGTTTGCTACGAGAGTGCCACACTAGGTGCCCATGCTTTAAGCATTGCTTCTCTGACAAATAGGGATTCTACAACACATCAAGTGAGACAACATGATATGCTGTGACATGTCATACTGGGTCGTTAAAGTTTTATAAATATTCAATTCACCAGCACTGAGGCAAAACGATCCAACTGCCATCGCAAGGCAGAGGAACTCGACAAAGCAACTACCTGCTGCAACTCCAGGTAATCTCTCTCCCCCTCACACACACACGCGCACACACACACAGACAGAGGCGTGCGCACGCGAGGAAGTACCATGGCAAGGAAGCTCTAGCCTGTTCTGCGAAGGGACACCTATGCTTGCGCAAACCTTAAAGGCTTGTCTCTTGGAGTGTGTTGATTGCAGTTATGCCCAATTTTGCCCAATTTGGCTGTGGCGACTAGTTGACCTTGTTGTGCTACTTGACCTTGTTGTGCGTATGAGAGTGGGGCTTCCTTGATGACAAAGGGAGAATCAAAGATCTGCAAAAGATGAGGCTAAGTTGAAAGAAGAGGAACCACATATGAGAAGTAGTGGCAAAAGTGGACTCGACAATCGACATGATGGTAGATGATGTAGAAGATATGATGATGGAGATTGTAGTAGACATGATAGCAGAAGTGAATGGGACAGTTGACATGGTGGCAGAAATCACAAAAGAGATGATGATGGAGATCATAGAATACATGATTGACATGATGGTGGACATCGCGATAGACATGATTGACATGGGAGTCTAGAGAAGGCATGAAAGAAGAAGTGACAATATGACAAAGAGGATAAATGTATAAGGAATCATAACCACATGGATGGTGATGGAAAGACTCTTAGAGAACACGATGATCGCAAGGATATATAAAGGTTATGCTGGAAGTGATGACGACGATGAACGCAGAGGATGGAGCAAGAGGGATTGAGATGATAGAAATCCTAGCTCTTATAGGGTATCAACCTTAGGAACTTGAGTTGTTCAATGTTACCGAGGTAGGGTGTCATGCGGCATGGATCATGGTTGCTTAGTACAACTTGCGGGATTTCTGATCAAAAGGAAGGCATTGTGATTGGGAATAAAATCAACCTTTCCATGAGCGATGTGGACGAAAAGACAAGGTAAGGTCTTCTACCAATATAAAGCTGTTTGAATGAAGAATCTAATCCCTCTAGTATGAATCAATCTTTAACAAATGGCAAAGGGATTTCTTGCTTTCTTGGACAGAAGAGGATGAGAATGGCTCGTTCAGGTGATCACTAAAAGAAAAGAGTTCACATGAGAGATGGAAGGCTAAGCAGCAAATAGCGTTGAGGACATTGATGTGAGGAATTACCTGAATTATGATGTTGATCGATCTGGACTCTTGTTTTAAGACGAAGGACCCGAGGAGGCAAGGTTGATGGTATGTAATGTATGGGTCAGATCCATACATACTATACGTTGTTCCATATAAGAAAAAATTTCAGATACATAAAAATACGTACTATTGGCAAAAAATACCTAATGTAATGAGATTTTTAGGATATTTATAGCCAACATCTTCAGAGACGTAACACATGTTACATTTAAAGACTATCTACACTATTGAACACCTATATCAAGACACAACACATTTAAACAATGCAAAAATCAATATTATCAATATACTAGTAAACAATCACCACAAAAATACTTCAAACATCTTATTACATAACATGAACTCAAAATGAAAGCAACAATAAATGGCTGACGGGCTCAACATAGAGCAATAAGAATACACATGTTTGGTAATGTTTGATGGCAAGACTAAAAACAAAAAACAAGCGGCAATGAGCAATGAGAATCTATTCCAATAACAAAGTCTACGGTCATGCTATATGCAACAATTAAATAATCTCCTCCTACTCGTCTCTCACAAGCTGCTATGTTACTTTGTAGTGGACTCGAACACCATCTTCACTTTAGTCGGATCAGCCTATTAGAAAGCAAATAAAAATGTATTATAAAAGGCAACTTAGAAGTTGAACTCTTTAAAGTTTAAGGATAGTTCTTGAGCAAGAATTAGTGAAGAGGTTGGTTACACGATTAGGTTTGAGGAATGCTTGTGGCTTGAGACAATAATCAAGTATACGACAAATGGAATGCTTTTGAGAGAAGCGCTTGTGGATAGCGAGCTTTGAGTGTATTTTGTTATTAGGTTGATGAAGCACATAAAAGAACAATGCACAATGATGTCTTCTTTAGGTTGCTAAAAGGCCTAGTAAGATGACAAAAATATTTATACTTACAGTCACCTCAACTAAATAGTGACATATCTCACTATCCTAGTGTTGTTTTGAGATTTTGTTGATTGCATCAGATTCCCATGACTTTGGAGCACCTAATAGGCATGCCCAACATTAGATTTGACAACCTGCAAATATGCTGCGGTAAAAAAATGTGTTTTTTTCTTGTGTATAGATTTTAGGTTCGATGAACCAGAAGTGTTTCGGACCGTGCATGGATGATGCCTTTTAAGTTTGTTGTTGTTTTGACCTGATTTTTTATTGGTTTTGCATGTGGATGTGTGATTAAATCAGAGAGGTAAAAACCAGGTTTTGCGTAGTTAGAGTGGACATAGACATTTTCATCAGAGTGTATTGTTTTCAAACGAGAGATTGACAACCTCTTGGCATGCCTCCATGCCCTAGTTGAGTCAGTTACTTCCCATCATTTACATTATATTCTTGGATCCGTCTCGTCATGAGATGTGATAGGTGATGATTGTGTAGCCTTGAGACAATACTTACCAAATCTCGTTGCTAGTCTGACTTCCAACTAGGATATTCCCAATGTCTACAACATAAACACTCAACCGTAGCTATGAAGATTCTCATGTACTCAACCACACAACTAGAAGTTTCCACAATATGTTTCTTTTTTCTCAACCACGATAAACACAAATCATTGAGCATGAAATAAAAACCACTTGTGGACACTCATTTGTCATAACAACTAGCCCAATCTAATTCCAAAAAAGCATGCAATTCTAGCAACAATGATCCCCCCTTGGGATAAAATAACCCAAGATGTAAAGTAGCAAAAGATCGTTTTCACAACTTGCCAGTGCTTAGAAACTTAGCTATGCATAAATGTATTGACCTGTGAGACTGCAAATTGAATATCTACCGATCTAGTATTTCATACATAAACAAGGCATCCACTTATAAAGAGTGACATCCACAAGATGTCCAACATCATGAAGACTCGATTTCAAACCTTTTTCCCTTGGGGTAGCAATTGGTTTGCGGTCCTCAAACCAAATGTAAATAGAAATGCATCTATGTATCTTGCTTAACACAAAGCAATACTACACTTCTTAAGCGGTATGACCAAGTGATGATGAAAAAGCCCCAAGTCTCCCATCTTGAAAGTGGAATTCAGCTTAGCCTTGATATAGCAATGTGTGTCTCATTTGGACCAAGATTTAACAAATCATCTACATACAAAATGACGATGAAATGTACATCACCCTCATGTTTGACATACAACGTGATTTGAGTTGAAATGTTATGAAAGCCTTGTTTAACCAAATGAATATCAGCTTTCTCACACCAAACAAGATGAGGCTGCTTCAACCCATGTAAAGTTTTCTTGCATTTGCACAATTTCTTTTCTTATCCTTTTTGGACAAATCTATGAAGTTGTGTTACTTATAGTTTCTCAAATATATCACCATTCAAGAAAGCAATAAAAATATCTAATTGATGCGCATTCCATCCAAAATAGGCTGCCAATGCACATAGAAAACAAACAATATTCATGCAACAAGTGGGAGAAAAATTCTCCTCATAGTCAATGCCTTTTTCTATGCATAACCTTTTGCAGCAATTCTCAACTTGTATCCATCAATCTCACCATCTAGCTTATGTTTTAACTTGTGAACCCACTTTGTACCAATTGACCTTTTTCCAGGAGGAAAATCACATTAAGCCCATGCTTCAATTTCTAGAAGTGCATCATATTCTGTTCTCACCCTTCCAATTTTTAAAATTTTGTACTTCATCAAAAGAAAGAGGTTCCTCTTTCATCACATAAATTAGAAACAACCAAATCATAACAATCTAATGCATATGATACATGGCAAGAACCTAAACAAGTACAACTAGACATAAATGCATTCAATTTACTGTCATGCAAAGTATGAACCAACCATTTAGGTATACCCCTAGCCTCTTCATTCTCATCCCTTTTCACATCAAGTACATCATGTACATCTATATCATTAATAAGCTAATTTGTGACATTTTCAAAAACCCTTATAGGCTATACATTTGCCTTACTGGAACTTACATTCAGGTTTTCACCATTGAAAAGAGGCAACAAAATGTCATAAATGTCATGTGAGATTACATTATTGCCTCTTGTACATGATAACAAGGGCTAGATGGAACCCTCCACAAATACAACAACTCATGAAACTAAGATACCCTTTGTTTGTAGATGGTACAACTTGTAACCCTTGCCTTTAGGACTGTAACCAAAAAAAGTGCTTTTGATATCTTTATCATACAATTTTTTGGGTTGACTTTGTGGCACCAAAGCATGAGCTAAGCAACCAAAGATGTGCATGTGATCAATAGATGGCTTCTTATCATGACATGCTTAGACTGCAAAGGTTTGGTAGGACACCTGAACTAAGTACATAAGTAGCACACATGACAACCTCAAGTAAAAACAAATGTTCTAAAGCTTGACTTGTAAAAATACATAATGCCATCTCTATAAGAGACCTACTTTTTATTTCAAAAACACCATTTTTAAATGCGTATACATCATTGTACATGAGCATTTTATCCCACAACTAGACAAAAATGCATTAGATTCATGAGACATATACTCCCCACATCAATCTAAATGGAGGGTTCTCATCATACATTTAGAGAAATTTTCATCCATAACCAAAAATTTCTTGAAGCACACTTTGGAATTGGCTTTAAGAAAATACACCCATGAAAGAAGGGGTAATCATTAATGAAAGTTGCAAAGTAAAGGTAATTTCCCAAGGATGGAGTTTGGATAGGCCCACAAACTTCACTACACACAAATCGTAACCTACATGTAGCCCTTACTAAACCATCCTTTGGAAACTTTAAATGTTGCATCTTACCCTAAATACAACCTTCACAAACATTCTCAGAAGGTGCTTCAAGAGATAGCAAAGAAGCAACCATATCAAATTTCTCCAAACACAGCAAACTAGCAAAATTCAAATGCCTAAAATGTGAATGCCAAAGTTTTGCATCTAAAACAACCTTTGAATCCACAACTACAATTGCAAAATTCTACCGGCACTTGTCATACAAAGTGAGCTTATACAACCCACAACACAATTGCCAGAGGCAAGAATTTCATCACCAAAATTGAGATCATGAAATGTATATTTTTCACTCACAAATTTGACACACAAAAGGTTCTTTTTTATCCCTGGTACATAAAATGCATCAGCAAGTGTAAAAGAACTTCCATTTGTAGTAGGTAGCACCATCTTTCCAACTCCGTTGATAAGATAAAAGTCATATTGGCACAAGTGACCATATTCCCCATGAGCGAGGAAAATAAGTCACAATGCAAAGTAATGTGCTTTGTAGCACTGCTACAAAGTACCAAACATGTGACTTTACAATGCGTATTATCCAACTCCTAAAGTTGAGAACTCTCAAATCCATGAACCCTTTAAATTCATGAAGCTTGAGCTCCGTCATTTTAAAAAAAAGACCCTCCACTAATCATCATCAAGGATGTGATACCAATTGTAGATCCGTGCATGTGCAATGCGTGCATGCCCAAAGGGAAGAGGAGAGACAAGAGAGAGACTTTGGGGGAACTATAGTACTCGAAGTAGAGTGTGTATCAATTCCTTATTACTTATAAGAGAAGGAGAGTAAGTATGGGGTTAATGGTCACTGTAGGGTTAGTCATCAGGTGGCCACTATAGGCTCTTTTCCCCATTAATATTGCTTTCAATAAAGCGCCTAGCACTTTCATTAACTATTCCAACTCTACTCTTCCCACACCCAACCTCTTAACAACCTTACTTTTACCATCAAGAGATGGAGTTTTCCTTATACTTTGTACATTTGCATACTCGTCTTTGTAAAGACATCACATATCTATGAATCCTTAACTATTTATTAGAGGGGATTTCGTTTTTAATAATGGAAAATCAAAGGAAGAAAGGGATAGAATACAAGAGATTCAATATACCTAGTTTTAAATGCAGGCCATTTTATTCCTAGATAACTTCTTTATGTTTGGAATGAGGGAGAGGTACCTTGACCTCATTCTCACAAGCCAGACATCCTAACCAATGACTTTAATTGTTGTAAAGGAGGATGTTTTTGGAATGACGGGGAATAACAAAAGATGCTAGCATTTGGTGGAAGCCAATCAAGGCAAGATGAAATTTGGCATTTTGAGGGAGTGGATAAAGAGAAAGTGCTGGAATTTTGGACCAAGTGGTGTCGTGCATGGTAGATGCCATCATTTGGAGGGAGTCAGTTAAGGCAAGATGACATTTGGAATTTATATGGAATGGATCAAGAGAACATGTTGGAAGCTCGGCCATGTGGTATCGTACATGGATTTGCAGACTTGACCTTTTCTATGGCATCTCAACTTTTGGTGCAAAAGAAAGTGTGCTTGCATGGTTTTGATCTACTATTGCAAGAGACACTCCATTGCCCCAAAAGCTTTGAAGGGTGGGTTCACCCATTGTGTTAGAGGTTATTTTCCTCCCCCTCTTTCTCTTCCTCCCCTTTCCAAGGGCGTGTTTGTTGCATTAGAGATGCCCAGGGGTTCACCTCAACATATTTCAGTGTAGCCTGTGAGTTGATGTGAGGGGTTATTTAATTTTGAAGGAGCTACAAAATTACCTGTACAAGAGGGCTTTAAAAATTGAAATTTGAAAAAAGTTACAAGTTTATGAAGAAGAAGGAGTCGTTTTATTCATGGTGTACTATTTGTGTAGAGGGATTTTATAAATACCTCTTGAATGCATGTGCTATAGGAATTTTTGGAAGACGAACCCCTGGCAATACAAAAGTGAGTAGGTTTTTGTCACGCACATACATGCACACACACGTGCACACGCAAGCAAGCGCATGCGCACACACACACATAGCAAGACTACATCTTGTGACTATTAGTGAGTGCGTAGACTGGTTTTGGTATGCGATATCAAGGCAACTTTCAAGTCAAGATCTTTTTGAGTTATTTAAATGTGACTATACAATACTAAATTGTGTAAATCTTCTTTTTTTGAATATGAGAAGGTTTTATTCTTGGCCTCATAGGTAAAGTTGTCTCATAGGCAGTTTTGTTAGGGATTCCTTGGTATACATTCACTTCATGTAATATTTTGCTTGATGATAACTGAACTTCAAAGCATGTTGGAAGGGATGAAGCAACTTGCTATGTGAAACTGAACTTCACAGCATGTTGGAAGGGATAAAGAAACTTTCTATGTGAAGAATAGGTTACATATTTTAGAGCCTTGATGACATGAGCTTACATTTGATCAAGTGTGTGTGTGTGTGTGTGTGTAAGCAACAAGAATTAATAACCACATTAAGACTATCTAAAAAAACACGAGAAGTAATAATATTCAAATTATAAAGGCATGTGGTACAATAAACTATGTTCCCATGGAAGTGTTGGTTAATCCCCTTCTATTTAAGAAAGTTCCCTTATATGCAAGCATTCTTTCTATTACCTCCATCCATAATAAATAAATTTTTTTTGATTAATCTTTAATTTATGGACTATAGGTATCATAGAAACAATGCACTTGTTGTAGATGTCAACATTGTATGGGCCCGTGCTTGCAATGTAAGGACCAAGCAAGATATCTTCTTGCCTTAAGCATTGTGGATTCCATGCACATGCTTTTAAATAGCATAAGAGAGGTGGGTCCATGTCTTTTCAAGCTTAAGTTGTGATGCCAATCTTTTCTACTTGTGAAGAGTGGGGTGATGGGGGTGAAAATAGGGGACGACCGCACCATGTAAGTAGTGGGGGGGTATTACTCTTGTGGATCTTGCCAGCTTGTACCACTTAACTCAATCCATGTTTGCCCATGATGAGATTCTTTTTGGGTTTTAGACCAAGGTTTACAAGAGGTTCTATTCATAACTGCATTTTAGGATCCCACGGTTAAAATTTTCTTATGTTGTGTGTGTGTACAATAGTTGCCCTCCATCCTTCCCACACTAGGTATCAAGTAGGAGGTCCTAGAGGGCGCACTAGGCCCCAAAATGGACCTAGTGCCCATCATTGAGCATGTGTAATATAGCTAGAATGTCATGAAACTCTGATCGATAATTATGCAGACATACTTTTATTAGCCTCCATAGTTTGAGCCTTTCAAATCCATTGCTACTCTTGTACCAACCTTTTGATGTCTTAGGGCTTCATTTAAATGTGAATTGGAAAAAAGGATAGATAGGCTTTATCTGTGACAATATGACTTTATGAGCCCATCTTGATGGTCGGTTTTGTAGAAGGCGAGGACAATCCTAGCAAGCGGGAACGGGGCGGGAACTATCCCTTAGAAGGCCAAACAACAGATCAATCACACCAGTAGTAATTACCACAGGCAGTTACCGCAGTAACTCCTGGGAGCTATAATTAGGACCCACTACATTGTAATATAATTAGGACCCATTACATTGTAATTGGGCTTCTTAGTTGTTCCGAGCTTCCTTGCTTCTTGGCTTAGCTGCTTGTCTTTTGGCTTTAGCTCTCTAAGCATTCTTGAGTTTACGAGCTCTTCGCCTCTAGTTTCACTCTATAATCATTGCTTCTATAATCATTTGAGCTTAAACCCATTATACACTATACTGGATGTCCTTGAGCTATTAACCTGAATTTGCAAATACTCTTTCTAGTCTTTTAGTATGTCTCTTGTTTCAATATAACATTCCAGTTCAATTATCTATTTCAATCTAGTCAGTTCTCTGCTCCAGTCTCATTAACTGAACGACGACATAACCATTAGCTTTAAATACTAACATTGGAATTAGCTGTTTGAAGAGACCAACTCCAATTCCAGGTTTGCTACCCCTATCAATGTCCTTGAATATCTCAATTGAGACTATTTTTCCTTTTTCAAGCTTGCTTCTATTGACGTTTCCATCCTTTACCTCAAGCTTCATACTAACAAATGTTTTCTTGTGCCCTATCCATTTTCAAAAGATGTTTCACTATAGTCAATTGGTAGACAAGGGGGATAGATTGGATAATGCTCAAGAAAGAAGGGGTGGTCATTGTTGTTGACCCATAGTATATCATCAAAATACCTAAAGGTAGTATGAAGTAGTGCTAGCTTATGACTAGTTGTGGGATATTGTAACCTAGTAGAGATGTAGTCATATTCCAAAGAATGTAGATATAGGTTGCACCACATGTGAACAAGCCAATCCCATTGGTATTCCGTTAACTTGTCCATAGGTATCTCCGTTAAATTGAAAAATCATGTTGTCCACAAGTCATGAATTGATAAAAATTACTTTTTCTTTAGAGATGGAACATCCATCCTTATATCTTATGTCAGAGTAGGCTCCATTTACACATGTAGTGGGGTGTTTTTTGAAGGATATGCACTTCTTATGTGAATGGTCATAGGCATATGTAATGAGTTGGGATATTATTAATTTTAGCCCTAGGTCACCTTCATGGGGGATGTTTTCATAGCATTTTTTCATCTGCTTGGAAAACAAATGATGCTTTTTTGGGGAGGTTGATGACTACATCATATAGGAAATCATATAGGAAATTCACAACCCACTAGGATTGGATTCTACTGTTGTGGCATAGCAAATATTTTTGGTTTAGAAAAAAAACCTTCTTCTTGATGAGAGAAGTGCATGTTTTTAGGATACATCCTAGTAACAAAGGCAAATTGGAGAAACAACAATTTGCCCCATTAGCTAAAAACCTTCTTGTGAGGTTTATAAATATCCATTAGGTAGGGAAGTGGTGATGTGCTTAAGATATGAGATCCACAACCCACTAGGATTGGATTCTATTGTTGTGGCATAGCAAAGCTTTTTGGTTTAGAAAAAATCCCTCTTCTTGATGAGAGAAATGCATGTTTTTAGGATACATGCTAGTAACAACGACAAATGGGAGAAACAAAAATTTGCCCCATTAGCTAAAAACCTTCTTTGTGAGCTTTATGAATAGCCATTAGGTAGGGAAGTGGTGATGTGTTTAAGATATGAAATTTCTCACATATGGAGTATATTCTTTACAAAGCTTCTGATTGAGATTCTCTACATGGGACAAAATCTAGTTGTGATGGCCTTCTTTTTGTGCATACTAACATGTAAGCCTTGCATATCAGAACAGGATTGTTATGGGCTTTATCCAAACAAGTAACAAAAGGATTTCTTTTTTAGATTATCCACATCCCGATCTATGTTTTGGATGTTCGTAATGAACTTGAAATCTGGAAAATTTATGCTACAAAAATCCCAAAAAATCTTTTTTACTTGATCCATGGGATAATTTATGGAAACCACATTGTACATGATTAAGGTGAGAGTTAAATTCCATAATTCTTCACATGTTGTGTGAATACATAAGGATTGAGTATGTATATGGTTTAACTCTTTATGTCAGACATTTTGAATATATGGATCAAAAGGAGCAAGATCATATGAAAATGAGTGTTGGATTTCTTCAGAGAAGCCCATCATACCTTGCCTACATAGACATACATGTTGTGACTCAAAACCAAAAAAAGACTTTACATTGCATACCTTAGCCTTAATTAAACCCAAAAAATCCCATCCACAACAAATATGATCAACTTGGGGTGATAGGGCTGAAAATAGAGGACGATTGTATCATGCAAGTAGTGGGGGTGTATCACTCATGTGGTTCTACCAACTTGTACCACTTCACCCAATCCATCTTTACCCATGATAAGATGATTTTTGTGTTGTAAAACAAGGTTTACACGAGGTTCCCTTAATAGCTGCAAGTATAGGATCCCACAATCAAAAATTTCTTATGCTATTGTGTGTGTTGTTGTTTTTAGACTTATACTTATACAAAAAAGGACATAATAGTTCAAAAAACAATTGACTTTTAGACAAAGGACAAGGATTAGCACAAAAATGACTCAATCTTTGATTCATTTTTGTACATCATGGTGAGAATGAGGTATCATTCTAGTGTTTTGTAAATAAGATAGTCAAGAACAACTCATTCTAAAGTGACAGAGGCCAGGTTCAATAGTGACGAAGAGCAGTTAAGCCAAAAAGATCCTAAGTAAAGATAGAGTCCTCACTTGCATCTATATAAACAAGATAAAAGATTCTTTAGCCTTAATTACATTTTACAAGTGTTAACGAACCCTATCGGTTGTTATCCATGTCCTACTTAAAACCTTTTTTAACTTATACCTACCATCCATGAAGAGTTAAATACAACAAGTATCCATTCTCCAAAAAATGTTATAAGGCTGTTACAGGGAGATCAAGAGGCCATTACCCCTCCTTATCAAGTGTATTGTGTGTTTCTTAGTTTAAAATGTGTTTTAGGCTTGTGATTAGAAGGCCATTACCCCTTTTGATCCAAGTGGAATCTTTATAATAGGTTGTAAAAGTAAGTAGTTGCCCTATCTTTTGAAGAAAATTATACATATTAATTAGATTAAGATTTGATCTAGAAGTCCATCACCCCTTTTGATAGAAGTGTTTTACCCATTTTTATCCCACAAAGCATGTTTGTCAGACCACTTTGGGCTTTAAGATGTTCTTGTCACTAATGAAATCTAAGGTCAAGAAATGGTTTAATCACATCTTAGTAAAAAATGGTTTAATCACTTCATAGAGTAATGCAATTTACATTTTAATCACTTCTCAAAAAATGTCCGGCACAATATTAAGCTAAATACCAACTATACTGAAACTCCAAAAAAGCATTTGGTTGTCTTTCCATGTACTAATATGAAACCATAAATATTAGGATAAAAGCCATATGTAAAAATGCTCAAGTTAGGATCAATACTTATGCTACATTTCTCAACCAATAAGAGGATAATCTAATATTGTTAGGAATGTCTTAGAAATTTCTTTCTAAAAAATGAGTAGAAAATGCCAATTGTCCAATTAGTAAGTTTAAATAGGTTGTCTCTAACCATAAAAAGATAATACATGTAGCCTACAAAAAGTCAAAGCTAAAACTATCAATTTTCTTGGAATTAGGGTTGCAGGGAAATGCACACAGCTTGGAGAAGACGACGGAAGCTTAAGGCACACAACAGAGAGAGTATTACTTAGTGTGCAATGGAAAGATAGATAGCCCTAGAGTGATGGACATATATACAATGCACGGGGGAAAATACCTCCTAAAGAGGGGAAAAATGCCTTGGCGGTCCTAGTGTGTTCACACACATCACTACCACATGTATATGGTAACAAATCCCCCCTGAGAGTGATGCAGTGAACGAGAGCTAGCAGCAAGAGTAAAGGGAAGTGCCATGCCTTGAGGACATGATCAGTCCACAAAGGGGAGCAAGCCCAAAGCTTTGTGGAAAGCTTCAAACTTCTCACGAGACAATGCCTTTGTGAAGAAATCTGCAAGGTTGTCCTCCTATGTTGACACATAAGCCAAGTTGATCTCTCTTGCTGAGAGCCTCTCCCTGACTTAGTGGTAATGCACCTCAATGTTCTTTCTGCGAGCATGAAAAATTGGGTTCGTCGCAACTGCCAATGCTCTCTGACTATCAGTGTAGATGATGTTGACAATGTCTTGTCCAACACCCAAATCAACCATAAGGCATCTGAGCCATACAGACTAAACCCTAGCTATGAAGACTACCCTGTACTCATTCTCACAACTGGACGTGGCCACAGTAGGGTGCTTCTTGCTCAACCATGAAATACATGAACTTCCAAGTATGAAACAAAAACCACTTGTGGACACTTGCGTGTCATAACAACCAGCCTCTATGTAACTTTTTGACACAAGGAAATACCACCATCACACTGCTTAAACTGTATGCCCAAGTAATGATGCAACAACCTCAAATCTTTCATCTTGAAAGTAGCATTCAAATCAGCCTTAAATTCATCAATATGTGCCTCATTGGGACCAGTGATCAACAAATCATCCACATAAAGAACAAAAATGAGAAGAACATCGCCCTCACACTTGACATACAATGTGCTTTTTGTTGGACTGTTTACGAAAGCCTCGTTTGACCAAATGAGTGTCAGCTTTCTTATACCAAGCACGAGGAGATTGCTTCAACCCATGGGGAACCCATGCAAAGACTTCTTACATCAGCACTTATGATCCTATTGTCCATGATGCATGTATGTCAGTTGTTGCTGCAGATTCACATGTGTGGTATTTTGACAGTGGTGCTACAAAGCACATTACCCTACATTGTGTTTTGTTTACCTCTATTGAGTCTGTCCCTCGTGGGAATAGGGTGACTTGTGCCAACAATGCCTCTTATCCTGTTCAAGGAGTTGGAAAGATTGCACTTACTGCTACAAATGACAGTTCCTTCACACTTGTTGATGCATTGTATGTACCTGGGATAAAAAAGAACCTTTTGTCTGTATCTGCACTTGCTAGACTTGGTATCATAGTCAAATTTGTGGATGACAGATGTACAATGCATGATCTTAGTTTTGGTGATGGAATTGTTGCATCTGGCCTTTTGTGTCGTTGGATGTACTTGGGGGGTTCACCGTTTAGTACCCCCTATATAACGTGCGTTTGCAGGGTAATTAACAAAATTCCTCTTTTAACATCTTTAAATGAATTAAATGACCCCTTATTTTAGGAAATTTTCCAAAAATTGAATATAAAGCCCTTATTTTAATGTATCTTTGTTGAATTGCTTTTTTTTTATAAAAAAAAACCCCTCGTTTCGAACTCACGTTATACATTAACATGATCATATAGTGCACCCCTCGAGGGGATGTATAAGCTCACTTTATATGACAAGTGTGGACAAAATTTTACAAATGAAATTGCAGATTCAAGGACTGTTTCAGATGCAAAACTGTGGCATGTACGTTTTGAAAATCTGAATTTTTCAAGTTTGCTGTGTTTGCAAAAATATGATATGGTTGCTTCTTTGCTGCTCTTGAAGCACCTGTCAAACATGTTTGTGAAGGCTGTATTTTGGGTAAAATGCAGCGTGCTAAGTTTCCAAAGGATGGGTTAGTTCGTGCTACATGCATATTGCAGCTTGTGCATAGTGATGTTTGTGGTCCTATGCAAACTCCGTCCTTGGGAAATTACTTGTACTTCGTGACTTTCATTGATGACTACTCCAGGCATGCATTGGTATATCCATTGAAAGCTAAGTCTGAAGTGTTTATGTGCTTCAAGCAATTTCTTGCTATGGCTGAAAATGTCTTGAAATGTACTATGGGCACCCTCCGTTTCGATCGAGGTGGGAGTATATTTCTCATGCATTTAATGCATTTCTAGCTAGTTGTGGGATAAAACACCAATGTTGACTGTTGTATATGCCTCAGCAAAATGGTGTTGCCTGAGAGAAAAAACAGGTCTCTTACGGAAATGGCACAATGTATGGTCAAGAGTCAAGATTTACCACATTCATTTTGGCTCGAGGCTGTCATATGTGCCACTTATGTACTCAACAGGTGTCCTACAAAAGCGTTGCAGTCTATGACTCCATATGAAGCATGGCATGATAGGAAGCCATCTATTGAGCACATGTGTGTTTTTGGCTGTTTGGCTTATGGTTTAGTGCCACAAGCGTAGCGCAGAAAATTGGATGATAAGGTTGTCAAATGTATTTTTGTTGGTTATAGTGCTAAAAGACAAGGTTACAGGTTGTACCATCCGCAAACAAAGTGTATTTTGGTCTCACATGATGTCGTGTTTGTGGACGATTTTGTTCAGCCTTTGTTGTCATGTACTATTGATAGTAATTGTTGGAATTAGGGTTGCAAGGAATTGCACACAGCTTGGAGAAGACAAAGGAAGCTCAAGGCACACGACAGAGAGTGTATACTTAGTGTGCAATGGAAAGATAGATATCCCTAGAGTGATGGGCGTATATACAATTCATGGGGGGAAAAACCTCCTAAAGAGGAAAAAAATGTCCTGACGATCCTAGTGTGTTCACACACATCACTACCACATGTATATGGTAACAAATTTCCCCCACATATTTCCATATAGAAAGTAACTTAGCTGCTTCATGGGTCCTACACAAGGCCATTATCCAACTATTCCTTCAATCTATATCTGTTGTATATGAGACCAAAGCATGATTATTTGTAAACATATAGTACTTCGACAGTTTCACCAAAACACCATGATAGTGCCAGTAAAAAAACTCCAAGAAACCAGTAGTAATCGGCTGCAAAACTTCCTAGAATTAATGCAATCTATGCAATACAACTAAATGATTTTAGAAAATATAGTTCAGGAGTTATATCATTCCTAGTCAAATCAGCAATACAAGCTAGGTAGTAAAATAAGCATCAGATCATAGGCTAGGAGTAAACAGGTGCTATTAACCAGGCATTAGGCAAGTTATGAACTAACAATTTAGAAAATCCAAAGGTCAGAAGCAGCCGGCTTCCTTTCCCATAATTTAGACCCGATCCATCATAGAGTGCAATATAACTAAATAGTCATAGTAATGTCAGAGGTAGGAAATGCACCTAAAAACATAACATTTAGTTCTCTCTTTTTTTATTTCTAAAATAGTGATGTAAATGGAACATTTACTAAAAATATGTCAAGTACTCTATGTTTATCTAGCTTACTGACTGAAGACAACAAGCAAAGGTTAGACAAGTTATAAGTAATTAACCCAAGCTCTACATATTGCACACAATTCAAGCCTAATAGCCTCAATAGTAGGTCTTTTTTCAAGAAATCTATCTATCCGAACCACATAGGGTCAGCGTTTTAGGCTTTTTAAGAAGTTTGAGAATCATGCAAATGCCCTCCATAGTGCTATACAAATTAACAATAGGTGTTCCGAGGTCAGTATCGTCCAGAAGATGTACTATAGAAATCTAAGAGGGATCTATGGGAAGGAGAAAACATTGCTCAATCACTCTTAAAAATGTGTTAACATAATCATACCATAGGTTCACCCTAACACAATAAGTAAAATATCAAAAGATAACTAAGATTTTATCCTTATTGAAAACAACAGCATTCGAACAGTATACAACCCAAAGTTGCCTAGAAGCATTTCCTCAAAGCCACCATAACATCGTCATCATCCACTCTAGGGAGAAAGCATCAAAAAGCACAGCCTTGAATGTTATTTTCTTAAAAAATAGGAAGAGAGAGACTAGTTCGGCCTCAGCCAGTAAGGAAAAATGCATCACAACATAATTTAAGGCAATGTGGGGGACCAATAAAACGTATTTTAATGTTCAATTTTGTTAGGTTTAATGGCCATGTGGCCGACCACCCATCACTAACTACTACTAACCCTAAGTGTACATCTATACACTTGTGTGATCCACTAACACTAAATACAATGTATATTGTGCCTTAGTGCATAAGATAGAGAAGAAAGAAAGGGGGCACACAATACGTGTTGGCTCTCCCCCTCCAACCTGTCTATGTGGCTATGGTGGTGAGTGTGTGTGTGCGTATTCCTCTTCTGCTGAGCTCCTGACTCCTCCCCTTCATCTGGTATCATAGCCATCTCATTCTCAAAATCGTTTCCATGTGCACGCGCACTTTTAAGAGTGCAAATAGGGTTCTAATTTTGGCATCGACAAATTCAGCATTCTGAGAGCGTTTCCAACAGGCGTCCTAGAGTTTTACCCCCCTTTCGAAGCCATTCGAGCCATCAGAAACCATTACAAGTACCATAGCCATTACAAGTACCATTGTTGCAATCTCTTCCATCTACAAGAGCCCACGGCTCATTTGGGAGTGTGTAGCCTCTTTTGGAGTGGCCTCGTACACACACATAGAGTGGGAGTTTAACGGCATTGTCTTCTTCAACTATAGGTATAAATACAAGTACATAGAGTGGCTTGGTTCGCTTTCTCTGTGCTTCTTGGTCTCGATCTCGGATTTGGCTACGGCATCGGCATCAACTCACAGGCTACATATTTCAGGGCTTGCGAGATTATGGTTCCAGTGGGAGCAGTTGTTTATGTGTACATGCATATGTTGACACTTTTGACAGTGTTTGAGCTCTTTTGAGAGCGGTTTGACTCCCCACAGGGATGTTTATTTGCATGCACATGCTTTTGATGCCTATTTGAGCATCCTGATAGACTTGTACGTCTTTGTGGATACTACCATTGTACGATTTTGTGGAGCCATCTTTTGGCTAGTACGGCAGTCCCGTCCATTTTTGAGACTTAGTCCGGAAGATAGCCATTTTTGAAACTTGGCTATACATTTTGCTGCATAACCTATGTTGTTGAGGGTCAATAGCATGAGGTTTTTATTGACTTGGGGTATTCTTAAATGTGGAGATACATTCAGTGATACAGGTAGCTGGAGCATCTCTTACGAGGCCTCACCATAAGTCATGTATAGAGTGGTATAGGTGCTTTTGACACCGAGTTGGCGGTCTATGGTCAGTTTGACAGTTTATGCACCTCAGTTGGTCTCTATACAGTGTGCTGTTGAGAGGCATTGCCCTCTTTTATGCTTTGTGAGTGACATACTTGGTCATTTTGTCTCGTATTTTGGTTGACATAGTCCCAAATACAAAGGAGACTCTGTTGAAATTTTCTCAAAATCTTTTGATAGTTTTGTCACCATGTCTACTAGCAAAGACCATGACATTTATGACATAAATAAGTTTAATGGCACTAACTTTCAGCTTTGGAAGAACCAAATGCATGATGTGCTTGTCCAAAAGAAGCAAAAGTTGCATATTGCCTATGCGGCTAGAACTGAAGATATGCACATGACTCAATTTCAGTGGGAGGAGTTTGATGAGCTATGCAAGTCTACAATTAGACTGCACCTTGGTGAGTCAGTGTACTTTTTAATGTTAGAATGCAAGACTGCTCATGCTTTATGGCCGAAATTATGTGACACTTACGAAACGGATATGACTAGGAATAAGGTTTTCTTGATGCGACTTTTCAACCTTCATATGAAGGAGTCAGCTAGTGTTGCCAGCCATATCAATGATTTTGATTCTCTTTTTGCCCAAATTTTCTCACAAGCATGACCATTGATGATGAGATGAAAGCAATCTTTTTGCTTTGTTCATTGCCACCCTCTTGCAATATCTTTTGCACAGCTGTTAGTAACTCTGCTCCTAATGTACGCTAAAGTACAATGATGTTACTAGTGCACGTTTGTTAGAGGAGATGCGTTGAAAGACCATGACTAGCTCGTATCATGGCAAAGCTCATTATGTGCAAAGGGATGATAAGCAACATAAGGGCCGCTCTTTGCAATGTGAGTCCAAGAAAGAGGGCAATAGAGATGCATCAAAGGGTAGATCACAGTCTCATGGTCACCGCAATGTTCAATACCATTATTGTGATAAGTTTGGTCACATAAAGAAGGATTGTTATGCTTGGAAGTGTGACAAAGAGAAGGGCAAAGGTAAAGGCAAAGATCATGATGATAAATAGGAGAAATCAAAGAGTTTGGTTAAGATTGAAAAACTGAACATAGTTAAGGATGACAATGATGCACAAGACATTAATATGTTGACTAAAAATAATGATGTCTTTTATGATGCACAGAAAACTCTATCTTTGCAGATTTCTATGCCAATTGAAATCCTTGTTAGTGGTGAAGTATCCCATACATGGATTCTTGATTCGGGTGCTTCGTTGCATGTCACACCTCAGTAGGCATTGGTTTACTACATACGAGGAAACCATTGGCTCTATTATACCTGGTGACAATTACTCTTGTGACATTGTTGGCGTAGGGGATATTGCCATGGTTATGGCAAATGGGATGAAGTTTATCATCCATAATGTGCGTCATGTTCCAGCCTTCACATGTAATCTGATTTTGGTTGGACGTCTTGATGACTTGGGTTACAAAGTTACTTTTCATCAACAGTCATCTTATTATAGCCCATTATTCTAAAGTTGGTTCACTTTATCCTCTTATGTATCTGATAAAAACAGTGTTCTTTTTGTAACCAAGCTACCAACCGTTGCTTTGTGGCATAGCCGGTTATGACATATGTCAAAGAAGGGAATGGAGACACTCTCTCGTTTGGGCTACTTACCGTCTTTGTCGTCTTTTGATTTTCCCTTTTGTGAGCACTGTCAATATGGAAAGCAAACACGGACACGTCATACACATTCCTTTGACAAAGAAAGAAAAACCTTAGAGCTTGTGCACGGTGATTTATGTGGGCCTATGCCTTTTAAATCCCATGGTGGTGCGTCCTATCATGTTATAGTCATTGACGATGCAGCACGGCATGTTTGGGTTTACGCCATGAAGTCTCAAGATGAAACCTTTTCTTGCTTCAAGAAGTTCTTATCTAGTGTTGAAACTCGGTCTGAACATAAGTTGAAAGCTTTGCACTCAGACAATGGTGAAGAATATGTCTCCAAAGAGTTTACAGACTTCTGTTCAAGTAGGGGAATTAAGCGTGAGTTTACATCTCCTTATACCCCTGCACAAAATGGTGTTGCGGAATGAATGAATAGGACCATCCAAGAGCGGATTTATGTCTATGCTATCACATGTTAATTTACCGCAAGCATTTGGGATGAAGCATTATACACAGCCGTGTACTTGATCAGTAGATCACCACATGCTTCATTATAGTTTTGTGTACCTCTGGAGTTATGGTCAGGACATAAATTAAGCGTGTGTTTACAACTCCTTACACCCCTGCACAAAATGGTGTTGCGGAACGAATGAATAGGACCATCCAAGAGCGGATTATGTCTATGCTATCACATGATAATTTACCACAAGCGTTTTGGGCTGAATCATTATACACATCCGTGTACTTGATCAATAGATCACCACATGCTTCATTACAGTTTCATGTACCTTTGGAGTTATGGTCAGGACATAAATTGTCTTATGAAAAAATCCGCACATTTGGCTGTGAAGCTTATGAGCATGTACCCAAAGAGTTTCATGCTAAGCTGGATCCCAAGTCCAGGAAATGCATCTTCATTGGCTATGGTGTAGATGGTCAATTTGGCTATGGTTTATGGAACCCAGAAAGTCGATCAGTGATTCGTAGCAGTGATGTTTTCTTTAATGAGACTAAGATGCATAGACATCCAATGAAAGAGGTTGAGTTCAGGAAAGTGACATTTTCCGATGTATCACCTCCTGTCCAAACAACTCCCAAGCCAATTACTACACAAGATAGTACGAGTTCTGATTAGCCATGGAGATCCCAAAGAGTCTCACATTTGCTAGAACATTTTGTTCAACATGTGGATTTTGTTTTGCTGACAGATAGTGGTGAGCCTTCTTGTTACAAAGACGCTATGCTAGCAAATAATAAGGTTCAATGGGAACATGCTATGAAGAGGGAGATGTCCAGTATTGCAAAGAACAAAACATGGGAACTTGTTCCATTGCCAAAAGGTCAGAAAGCATTGCCTTGTGAATGGGTTTACAAGAAGAATATTGACAATTACAAAGCTTGTTTAGTAGCCAAAGGTTTCAAACAAGAATATGGTGTCAATTTCCATGAATTTTTTTTCCAGTGGTCAAGATGACCATACTAAGAATGTTGCTTGCTTTGGTTGCCACTAAAGATATGGAGCTTGATCAAATGGATGTCATTACAGATTTCTTACATAGTGATCTTGAGGAAGAAATTTATATGCAGCAACCTAAAGGGTTTGTGCTAAAGAAGAAGGAACATTTGGTCTGTAAGCTTCTGAAAAGTCTCTATGTCTTAAAGCAATCATCTACAGAATGGTATCAAAAGTTTGATGCATTTATGCGTTCCCTAGGCTATAAGCGCAATAACGAGGATCCATGTCTTTACGTGAAAAGACAACCCAATGGACAACTTATTATGCTTATCCTTTATGTAGATGACATGCTTATTGCTGGTCATTCCAAGAAGGACATTGCTGACTTGAAAACCAAGCTGAAAATTCAATTTGACATGAAAGATTTGGGTGAAGCCAATCACATTTTGGGTATGCATATTACTCGTGATCGTAAGAAGAGGTTGTTGTACCTTTCTCAAAAAGACTATGTGCACAAGGTTCTTGATTGTTTCAACATGCAGAAGGAGAAGGCTTTGAGTACTCCATTGCCTGCATATTTGAAACTTAGCAAGAACGACTGTCCCAAATCTGCTCAGGAAAAAGCTGCAATGGCTAAGGTTCCTTATGCTTCACCTTGTGGTAGTTTCATGTATGCCATGGTGGCTACAAGACCTGGCATTGCACACGCATTGGGAGTTGTCATCATATTTATGTATAACCCTGGTAAAAAGCATTGGGATGTTGTCAAGACAATTATCAGATACTTGAGTGGCACTGCAGATAGACAATTATGCTATGGTCGTGGAGAGTCATCAATTTAGGGATTTGTAGACAGTGATTATGCAGGCTGTGTTGATAGTCGTAAATCAACTACAGGTTGGATTTACACATTTGTTGGTTTTGCTATTTCTTGGAGACCCATTCTTCAAGACTGTACATCCATTTCTACCACAAAGGCAGAGTATGTTGCATTGAGTGAGGCATGCAAAGAAGCTTTATGGCTTGCTCGCCTAGTGAAAGATCTTGGAATAGAGCAGTGTACACTAGTTCTTCATTGTGACAGTTGGAGTGCGATTGCCTTGGCTAACAATCTAATATTTCATTCGAGAATGAAACACATTGATTTGCATTATCACTTCAGTCGTGAATGCTTGGCAAACAAGAGCCTTGATTTAGTGAACATTCCTACATCAGAGAACACAGCGGATGCACTCACTAAAAGTCTCTCCAGCCATTAGTTTCAGCACTCTTGTGAGTTGATGGGCATTGGGTGAAGAGTGGTTCTCTTCCATTTTTGTGGTCTCCCACATTGGCCTTCAAGTGGGAGAATGTTAAGTTTAATGGCCATGTGGCCGACCGCCCATCACTAACTGCTACTAACCCTAAGTGTACAACTATACACTTGTGTGAGCCACTAACACTAACTACAATGTGTATTGTGCCTTAGTGCATAAGATAGAGAAAAAAGAAAGGGGGCACACAGTACTTGTTGGCTCTCCCCCTCCAACCTGTGTGTGTGGCTATGGTGGTGAGTGTGAGTGTGTGTGTGTGTGTGTGTGTGTGTGTGTGTGTGTGCGTGCGCGCGTGCATATTTCTCTTCTGCTGTGCTTCCGACTCCTACCCTTCAAATATATCATATTAGAGCTTCCATAGTAATAAATAATAAGAAATTTTGGCACCAACATAAGAAGTTTCACCACTCTCAATGATTTCCAAAATGAAGAGAGCCAACTAGTAAGCACACTATGAGGACCCTCTCTTACAGTATGCAAGATACAATGGTATTCAAGGCAAAGTGATGGGAAGATTCAACTCTCACCTTTATAAATAGTAGAATATGGAGGCTAGCCCAGCCTGTATTGAGAAGAAAATCCCCCGGATGTTGCCTTTAAGATCTGCTCTGAGTCCAAGATGACAGCTATGTATCCATGTTATTAGAAGTTAATCTCGGTAAACTCATAAGGAAGAGAGAGATGAGAGACGAATAGAGTAGACCTCATGGTGTGAACCTGCAGAAGGAGTCCTCATGCTCGAGAGGAGTGAGATAATAAGGGATATACCCAAAAAAGACCAGGTGCAATAACTTCATAGAGAATCAGTTTAAGGGTGTATTTTCACCAGAGGAATACTCCTCCAATAGTTATTTTAAGGGTCAATTGGAGCAATACTCCTCCAAAAAAATACTCCTCTAATAGTTATTTTAAGGGTCAATTCCCACAAGTGTTAGTAATGCTTAAAAGGGTAATGATCCCATCGAGGGTTTAACCTAGGGTTAAGAGAGGGGTTGAATTTCAATGCTCCCTGAGAGTACCATGGGGAGAAAAATCAGGAGAAAAAGTGGAAGGTAGTTTAGTGGAATGTAATTGCAATCCATTATCAGGTTTAATTAGGTACACTGATAGGGTTGAATCTCACAAATGGTAACCATGTTAGGTGCATTGCAAGGGTTAAATCACATCACTTGCTCAATAAAGTCGTATCATTCTGTTGAGATAAAGGTAGATGAAATAATGCAAGTGGTCACGACATGATATACTCATTGGTTCAATCAAGTCAAAAAAGGCAATACCAACAACTCCCAAAATAAGGTACAGGTAACGAACACAACCCTAGAATTGAGAGAACTCAACTAAAAAAGGTTTATTTTTTCTAAAAATAGAATAGGCTAGAGCAATAGACAAACCAGCTCAATGAGTACAAAGCATAAATAGTAGCATTAGGTATGAAACAGTGCTATTAGCAGGCCAATGATCCCAAGTGGGTGGCAAACCAAAGAGCAAAGGTCAGGTCAAGTGATAGTACTACAGAGGCCCAAGAGTGACATATCAAATATAGGGTAAATGAGTAGTTCTGGAAATACCTTGCTAGTAAACACAAAAAACTACCAGGTACAAACATAAGGTAATTACCCACAAGACAAAATAACCATCTGCTATATTAGTAGCTCAACCGTAAGTCTGTGTGTAGCTGGATGAAGCAATCATAGCTAGATGAGGTGACCAGGTGTGTGTGTGTGTCCACCCCTGCTATATCAGTAGCTTAAGTGTAAGCGTGTGTAGCTGGATGAAGCAAACATAGCTAGATGAGTTGACCAAGTGTGTGTGTGTGTGTGTGTGTGTGTGTGCCCACCCTAACCCAGGCACCATACTCAATGGGTCTGCGATATGCTCCTTGAGTATGGGCCTACTGCCTAATCAAGTTGATGAGAGTAGAATAGTCAAGTCTAAAGACAAAGAGTTGTATCATATAAGAAAATCAATGAGTCTCATGGAAGCTAAAAGTGTTGGGAGAAGAGGGGGAGATCGGTTGCGTAAGCTATTCAACACATGCTCACAAACATCACCATCAACCTGTCCACCTCTTTTCCCAATTTCCAACCACACACACACACACACACACACACACACACACACACACACACACACACACACACACACACACACACACAGAAACATAGAATTGACATAGACAAGCTTGTAAGAGTATGTAAGAGAATTGTAAGGGATGGAAACTTGATTAGAGAGTACACAACAAATAGAACATAGCATAAGAGAGAAGAGAAGAGAATCTGCAAGAGAAAGGCCTAAATCTAGCTCCAAACTCCACGGCACCTCTCTTGTGGAGTTGGTATTTAATATATTAATTGTGAGTTTAAGGTACCAAAAATTGAGCCCCTCTTTTACAACCACTTCAATTTTGTAAATGAGTGAAGCTCATTAGTTCTTGCATGACCCATAAGGGAAGTTTCCACTACAATTATTTATAGAGCCATAGTGACTTATTGAAATGAAATTCTAAAATACTGTATAAAATGGCCAAGAGTAATTGCCGGTGCCTCTTCATCAACTCCCCGCATTCCACTCTCAAAATCATCATCATCAACTCAATTAGGAAAATAAATCGACAACACATAATTAACCATTACGCCAACTATCCCAATTGCAGCGCTAACCACTACAACAAGAGGGTGCCCAGTCTTGTAACATCCCTCCCACCAGGGATAGCAAATATCCTTAGTTGCTCAATAGAGAAATCAATTGGACTGTGGAGAAGATCAGGGAAGTTGCGAAAAAACTTTTCAAGCATCCATTTGGCATCCCCTCTCGGGTGGCCCTTGAAAGCCAAAAGGTAACGGTTATAAACCATGCTAGTGCGTGTAGTGGTGGTCTTGTGATCAAATATTTTTCCAGGGATGAGTTGCTCTTCTTGGTCTACAAGTGAAGGTGGGTCTTCATAAATGTGATGTGCAGGTAGGGGTCCTCGAAATGGTCGTAGAAGACTAATGTGAAATGCATTATGAATGTTCCAATGTGCAGGAAGGTCTAAACGAAAAGAAACATTATTAATGACAGCTAAAATTTTAAAAGGCCCATAAAAATGAGGAGCAAGCTTAACAAAGACATTGGTATCAACACTTTTGATCCTTCAGTGCGAAGTAAAACATGATCACCTTCTTTGAATTGGTGTGCCTTGTGGTGCTTGTTAGCATGCTTAGTGTAAAATTCTTGTGAGTGTTTAATGGCAAAATGCACACTTGCATAAATATCATGAAAATTAATAGTGAAATCATCAGCGATAGGCACAACATTAGAAAGACGTGAAGTAGGAGTAGGAAGAGAGTGACCATATCCAACTTCAAATGGAGATTTACCCGTGGTAGTGTGAGTGGTGTTGTTATAAGAAAATTGTAGAATATGCAGGTATTCATCCCATTTCTTAGGTTGAGAAGAAACATAAGACTTTAAAAAATCAATAATAGTGCGATTGGTGGCTTCGGTTTGACCATTAGATTCAAGATGAAATACAGAAGTGAAGTCAAGTGTAGTGCCAAGGTTTTCAAACACAGTAGTCCAAAAAGCACTACAAATTTTTGAATCTCGATAAGAAATAATGACTTTAGGAAAACCATGATGTGGAAAAACAGTCTTAAGAAACAAAAGTGCAGGTTGATGTGCTGTGAGTGTTTTCTTACAAGGAATTAAATATGCTTGTTTAGAAAAATGACCAATAATAGTCCAAATCATGTCATGCTTGTGCATTGTGAGTGGGAAACTAGTAACAAAATCCATTGAAATGTGTTCCCAAGGTCTTTCAGGAATGGGGAGAGGGTGTAAAAGCCCCAATTTCTTACCTGTAGCTGCTTTGATCTTTTGACAAACCAAACAAGTTGAGACATACAGTTTAACATCAATTCTCATAGTAGGCCAATAGAAATCACGACATAAATTTTGAAAGGGTGGATTGTGCAGTTCTTCAATAATTAATGTATGGAAAGGTTTAGTCACACACAATTTTTATTTGAAATAAATGAGGTTTTCTTGAATAGTGTATTCAAGAAATGTGTGCACAAAATTATCAATCATATGCAACCATGTCATTTTGAAGTCATCATCATGTGCATAAGTGTTAGACATAGTGTCAAATGAGGTTCCCATAATGGTTGATAGATGATTAAGTGAGGGTCTTCTACTCAAAGCATCATCTACAACGTTTTCTTTACCAAGTTGGTATTGAAAGTTGGACTGAAAACTTTGAATAGTAAAAGCGGCCCACATAAAATTTCTATCATCTATTAAGGGCTGAGAAAGTAAATATTTGATACTTTGTTGATCAGTTTTAATGATCAAGTCAGTACCCATTACATAATGTTTCCAAATTTTTAATGCATGAACCACGCATTCAATTATTTATCATAAGTACTAAATTTTGTTTCAGAGTGTTTGAATTTACGGCCTTCAAAAGCAAATGGATGGTTATCTTGCATACAGACTACACTGATACCTTTTCCACTAGCATCAATGACTACCACAAAGAATGGCCTTTCAAAATCAGGCAATTGCAATACAAGTGCATTAGTCAAATCATGTTTAAATGCATTAAATGAGCTTTCTTGTAAATCAATCCGTTCAGAAGGTATGTTTTTCTTCAACAGGAGAGTCAAATAATGTGACTTGTAAGCAAAGTTACGAACAAATTTTGTGTAATAGCTACAAAGACCGATGAAAGAACGTAGCTGATGCAAATTTTTGGGTCTAGGCCATGACTGAATGGCTTCAATTTTCTTGGGATCTACATGTATTCCCTTACTCGATACAATGTGTCCCAAATATTCAATTTCAGGTTGGAAAAATGAACTCTTTTCAGGATTCAAATACAAGTGATTTTGTGCAAGCAGATCAAATACACGTGTTAAGTGCTCTTTATGCTCTTCTTTAGATTTACTAAATACCAGAATGTCATCAAAAAATACAATCACAAAATCTTGATGGTCAACAAAAATTCTATTCATCATGCGTGTGAGATGTTGGTAATAGGTGCCAAGCAGGATTGGAAAAGCAAAGTGTTTACCTTGTCTGATAAAGAGAAAGGAAGGTAGGTGGTGCCAGATCTAAAGACCAAGGAAATCCATTTCCATCCTATGGCAACGAGAAACAAGGATGACACCACGAGCTATGAGTATGAGACTGAAATGGTCTATGATGAAGGCTATATAGATACAGAGGAAGAAGAAAGCAATAATGATATGCTCAAGATTGATGCTGACTTATTTGGGGTCACTGTGGAAGAACCTGGTGCAAAAGAGGAGGTGCAAGCACAGGTGCAATCCATAGGTACCAAAGAGGTGTTCAATATGCTAAGTGGAGACTTGACCAAGCAAGAGAAACAAAGCTATGTCCAGTTGTGTGCATCCTTTCCAAACTAATTTGCAAAGGAGTATAAGGATTTGCGAGGAGCCAAGGGTGTTGAGCACAAAATTATCCTCAAGTAAGGATAAAAGCCTAAGGATCAGAAGCTAAGGAGATTGGGTGAAATTCAAAAGGAGGCCCTTTGGTAGGAGATCAATCAATTATTGGATGCAGGTATTATATACCCCGTGAAGGAGTTAGAGTGGGTTTCCCCAATGGTTCACTCCTAAAAAGAATGGGAGATTGCCGGTGTGTGTCAATTATAAGCCATTGAATGCCATGACGACCAAAAGGAATTACTACCCATTGTTGTTTCAAGATGAGATTTTAAATCAGGTGGCTGGACATGAAAGGTATTCCATCATGGATGGATTTTTTGGCTACTTTTAGATAGGGATTGCGTTGGAGGATCAATTGAAGACTACATTCATATCTCCATGGGGTTGCTTTGCATACCGTAGGATGCCTTTTGGGCTAGTAAATTCCTATGCTACCTTTCAGGATCAAATGAACAAGGTATTTGGTCCCTATTTGGGTAGATTCATCAGGGTTTTCATGGACAACATTGGATGTTATAGCTCAAGGGCGAATCATTTGTCAAAGTTGTGATTGTGTTTTCAAAGATTGGATGAAGAGGGAGGTCAGTTGAATCCCAAGAGTGTAAGCTAGCTCAGTCTTGAGCATCATTGTTGGGTCATGTGGTATTGCAGAATGGAATTGAAGCGGATCCAGAGAAGGTCAAGGCTCTAGTATTGATGGAGCCTCCTTCCAATGCACAGGGTTTGGCATCATTCATGCACAAGTTGAAGTATCTATCAAGGTTTTTTTGGATGCTGTCGTAGTATGTATATCCCTTTCAAAAGACGGTGCAACAAGTGCATGGGTTTCAATGGGATGAAGAGGCTCAAGTAGCTTTTCCCAGGGTGAAGTAAATCTTGTGTCAACTGCCTACAATATGCCCTCCCAATCATGTAGATGATTTTTATGTTGCCATAATGGTAGAAACAGTAGCCATTGGGGAAATACTATTGCAAAAGGTGGGAAGAAGCTATAAACCTATTTATTTCAAAAGCAAGGTGATAAGTCCCGGAGTGGCGACCTACACTGAAGCTGAGCAGTGGGTCATTGCCTTAGTTTTTGCCTGCAGAAAGTTCAAGGTGTATCTCATCGTGCGAAAGTTTCTTGTGCTGACGGCCAACAATTTATTGTCGGAGGTAGTGCTGCACTTGAAGCCAGGGAAGCGGATCATGAAGTGGGTGATAGAGCTACAAGAGTTTGAGTTTAAATTCAAAATTGACCATAAGTCAATCTCACCTAGCGGATACTCTGGTTAGTAAGGCTGTTGATTTGCCAATCTATCCTCGGGTGCTGTGGGATGAAACCAAGGAGGAACTTGATTTAGCGAAAGCTTTTACCATGTGGTTTGATGCAGCATATAGGAGGGTAATACAGAAGGCAGGTGGAGGTGTGGTGATACGTGATCCACATGATATGGTGATCTTTTTGAAAGCCTACGACTTGGAGGATGTTCACACCAATAATGAGGCAAAGTATCTCACCCTCCATTTAGGTTTGAAGCAGTGTGTTGAGTTTGGTGGTGAAACGTGATGCATTGTTAGTCATCAAGTAGTTGTTAGGCTAATGGAAGGTGAAATGGGATTCATTAAAGCATAATTTGGTTCTATGCCATTAAGAAGTTGTTGAAGTTTTTTGAAGAGGTTCAGTTCAAGCATGCTAGGAGAGAGCAGAACCAAGAAGTGGATCAGCTTGCAAGCAACAAGGTACAAGTGCAGGTTATAGGGATATATGTGGCCTCTACCACCTATGTTGGTCGTGAGACCTGAAAAGAGATTGAAGACTTTTTGAGTGTTAGTCAATGCTCCGAAAGGTTGTCCAAGCTACAGAAGTGGAGGATAGTGCAGAAGTCTCACAAGTTTACATTGATAGAGGAGGATCTAATGACCTATGGATGGGATGAAGTGATGCGAAGGGTACTTTATAAGGAAGAAATTGGTATGGTGTTGCAACAATGTCATGAGGAGAGTGGACATCAGGGTAAAGACCAGGTTTTGTTTTGAATCTTGAGAGCAAGTTTTTAGTGGCCGTCTATAGTACGTGATGTACACTATTGATGCAAAACCTACCACGAATGTTAGACTATGGCTGAGAGGAGGCTAATAGACGAGTCGTAAGGAGCTATCATTGCCCAACATGCTTTTTGAAGGAGTACGAGCGGAAGTGCGACGTGAGAGAGAGTGCGAGAAGAAGAGCACGACGATATGGTGAACTCGCTCTACTGTAATGTGTAGAGCATAGTGAGTTCTTATTAGGTTTTTACAAAAGAATATGTGTACATACCTGGCGGCCCGCCCACTTACCTGGGCGACCACATTGGGCTTTATACCCCAACAACCTCCCACTTAAAGTCCAATGTGGTACTTTAAGTGTGAGAGAAGCTACTATACAAGCTAATATACAAGAGATGTAGAGAAGTGATGTACTACCCTACACCTAACTGCTTGCGAAAATGCGCAAAGCTCTCTGAGGGAAGTCCTTTTGTAAGTAGATCAGCAGGATTTTCTGTGGTGTGAACTTTGACAAGCTGAAGTTGCTTATCCTCGAGCATTTCCCTGATGAAATGATACTTCACATCCACATGCTTTGTCTTTGAGTGATAAACTGGATTGCGAGCCAATTGTATAGCACTTTGACTATCACAATATAACACAGGCATCTCTTCTTTGATTCCCAAATCTGTTACTAGTCGATTAAGCCAAATTGATTCTTTGCATGCCTCTGATGCTGCAACATATTCAGCCTCTGTAGTAGACTGAGTAACATAATCTTGTAATCTAGAACGCCATGATACTGCTCCACCAACCAATGTAAAGACATACCCTGACGTAGACCTTCGTTTGTCTAAGTCACCTGCATAATCTGAGTCTGTAAAACCCTTTACACTTAGCTCCTGACTCCCATAGCATATACGCATACTCTTTGTAGCTTTTAGGTATCTCAATATTCCTTTCACTGCCTCTCAATGTTTCTTGCCTGGGTTTGACATGTATCGACTTACTACTCCCACTGCAAATGCAATGTCTGGGCGAGTAGCAATCATTGCATACATCAAACTACCCACTGCAGACGCATATGGAATCTTATCCATTTCAGCCTGTTCTTCCTCAGACACAGGACAATCTTGTTTGCTAAGTTTCACATATGGTGGCAATGGAACACTCGATGCCTTTCCCTTCTCCATATTGAAACGTTGCAAAACCTTGTCAATATACTCTGTTTGAGATAACCAAATCAACTTCTTTGATCTGTCTCTCTCAATGCGCATACCAAGGATATGACTTGCCTCACCCATGTCTTTCATGTCAAACGATTTTGCCATCTTTGACTTCAAAGCTGAAATTTCTTCCAAGTGCTTGCCAGCAATCAACATGTCATCCACATACAAAATAAGGATCATCCAACTACCATCCTTAGCCTTCTTTGTATATAGACAGTGATCGAACTCACTACGTTTGTAGCCTTGAGAAAGCATAAACTCTGGAATTTATGGTACCATGCCCTAGGTGATTGTTTTAAGCCATAAAGACTCTTTAACAACTGGCATACCCAATCTTCCTTGCCTTTCTCAACAAACCCTTCTGGCTGCTGCATGTAAATTTCCACATCTAAATCACCATGCAAGAACGCTGTCTTGACATCCATTTGGTGCAACACCAAATCTAATATGGCAACCAATGCAAGAAAGCATCTCAATGTAGTCGTCTTGACCACCGGAGAGAAGACTTCATCAAAGTCAATGCCTTGTTCTTGCTTAAAGCCCTTGGCAACAAGCCTTGCTTTGTACTTTGGCTGACTATCATGAGTGGTGATCTTATACCTGTAAACCCATTTACAAGGTAGAGCCTTTTTGCCCTGTGGTAATTTAACTAGCTTCCATGTCTTGTTTTTATGCAGAGCTGTCATCTCTGACTGCATGGCCAATTGCCAATTCCCGGAGTCCTTCATTTGCACTACTTCCTTGTACCATGAAGGCTCATTGCAATCAGTCAACATGACATAATTCATAGATGGAACAAACCTATCAGGAGGTTGCGTGACACGTCCAGATCTATGCACAATAGGTGGCTCAGGCTCAGCCACAACCTGTGGTTCCACTTTATCCTGTCCTTGCTCCTCTTGAGCCCTGACATTTTGTCTTGCCCGTGCAGGTCCATCTTCTTGGAAGACAACTCTTCTAATCTCCTCAACCCTCTCTGGTTTAGAATGATATTTGGATTCATTAAAGTGAACATCATTGCTGCGGACAACCTTTTTGGATTCGGGATCCCAAAGTCTGTACCCCATCTCACCAGAATTACCATAGCCTAGAAAGATGCACTTTCTACTCTTTGGCTCAAGTTTGTTCCTAAATTCCTTTGGAACGTGAGTATATGCCTCACAGCCAAAGACTTTGAGATGCTTGTATGATGGCATTTTGCGTGACCATACCATCTCTGGCACTGAATCCTTCTGCAAAACCTTGCTAGGAGATCTATTTACAAGATGAACAACTGTTGATACAGCTTCAGCCCAAAACCCATTTGGCAGCTGTGCATTAGACAACATACTTCTGACCTTCTCTTGTATGGTCCTATTCATCCTCTCAGCAACACCATTTTGAGGAGGATTGTAAGGAGCAGCAAGTTCACGTTTTATACCTTTTGACTCACAAAGTCCTGAAAGGCCTTTGAAACATACTCTCCACCATTGTCAGTGCGTAAGCATTTAAGCTTCTTGCCACTCTGATTCTCCACAAGTGTCACAAACGTTTTGAAAACACTCAACGCTTCATCCTTGTGCTTGAGAAAGTAAACCCATACTTTCCTCGAGTAATAATCTATAAATGTCATAAAGTAAGAAGCTCCCCCTAGAGATAGGTTAGGCATAGGTCCACACAAATCACTATGAACAAGTGCCAACTGTGTATCTCTTCTACTGCTTCTATGCTTATGTGGCTGCTGTGTTTTCTTACCATACAGACAATGTTCACAGAATTCAAAATCATTAAATGAAAAGCCAGGCAAATAACCAGAACGAGACAAGATTTCCATTCCCTTCTTGGACATATGTCCTAACCGGCTATGCCACAAAGAAACGTTCGGCTACTCGGTTACATTGATTACATTTTTAGAGACATTTGATACATAAATCATGTAAAGTCCTCCAGACTTTACTCCATGTGCTACTGTCATAGAACCCTTGGATATCTTCCACATGTTCTGTCCAAAAGTGGTGACGTAGCCAGCATCATCAAGTAAACCTGTGCTGATCAAGCTCTTTGTAATTGCGGGAACATGTCTCACATTCTTCAGCGTGAAAGAAGATCCATTCTGAAACTTCAATTGAACATCTCCAACACCTAAGATCTCACATGTCTGCCCATTGCCTAGCCGAACATGATCTTTAGTGGTCACATAAGAGGTAAACCACTCCTTGTTTGGAGACACATGAAGTGATGCCCCTGAGTCTATAATCCAGTCACACAGTGCATTTCCATCAGATGCTGTAAGAAGAGCTGAGTCCATTGTATTCTTCAAGAAGTAGATGTCTCCTGACACTAGACTGTCATCCTCTGCAACAGTGTTTGTCACATTTATTTCTTGAATCTTCACTGAGGACTTGTTCTTCTCACCATGGTCTTCAGCTTTCTCTTTGCCTTTTTCTGCTTTCCATTCTCTGCAGTCTCTTTTCATGTGACCCTTCTTGCCACAATGGTAGCATTCTATGTCACTCTTGCCTTTAGCACTGCGGGACTTGCTACGAGACTGATTCCTCTTTCCACCTTTGTACTTTTCTTTGGTCCTTCCCCTGAAAACTAAGGCTATTCCTTTGCCTTTTTCCATTGTCTTTCTATTGGTTTCTTCAGTAAGCAGACTTCCTTCTACACCTGCTATGTTCAAACCATCTGGAGGTGCAGAATTACTCAAAGCTGTGCGAAAAGTGTCCCAACTTTCCGGCAATGTGATCAATAGGAACATAGCTCTAACAGGTTCATCAAACTTGACACCTTGAGCTGACAACTGACTATAGATTGTGTTGAATTCATTCAGATGATTGGACATAGGTGTCCCTTCTTTCATCTTCAAGTCAACAAGCTTCTTAAGCCAATATACCTGTGAAGCTGCACTCTGCTTCTCATAAAGATCACTCAGCTTTAACCATGCTTGATAAGCCGACATCTCATCTGCTACATTGAAGTAAACGCTTTCTGCCAAAGTCAGCATAATGGTAGAAAGTGCCAATTCATCCATTTCGCTCCATTCATCTTCGTCCATATCTTCTGGTTTTATCCCCTTGAGCTTTATAGGTTTTATCTGCTTCTTTTGTACCAACACGTGCCAAATCTGCTTCTTCCACAATGGGAAATTGGTTCCATCCAGCTTCTTGATATTGTAAAGAGCAGTGTCCTGTGATCCAGCCATAGCTACGCTTCACAGTAGTTTACTTTTCTGGGAAAAATTCGGCAGAGTTTCCCCTGTAAACTGACCTCTGAACCAATATCAACCTGTCAAATGAACCAAGAAAGCTTCAGATTCTGCAGAAATTTTGGCAGAGTCTCCTTTGTAAAATGGCTCTGGTGTACTAAAAACAGACCAAAAAACAGCTCAAAAAACATTGTCTCTCTGACACTGTAAGTTGCGGGTAAACCTGTCCTGCACCTGTACTGTCTCTGACTGTCCTGTCACTGTCCTGTAAGCATAGACTGCGACAATGCCTCAACGGCAGTAAAGCAAAGATGCAATCCCAATTGTCTAACTCACAGTCAATACATCCTAGCTGCCTATCTAAGGGTGCTCGAGGGATCGCTCCAAGACCTGTATCACCGAAAGGATCTCAACATTCGAGAATCCCCCAGCTCAATAAAACCTCACTCGACCCTCAACAAAGGCTGCAGTAAATCTGACAGTACATAGACTTCCCACAAAGTCATACATCCACAAATTTCCCACTGTATGCTGTAACCGCTGCGGCGGTTGTTTGCTGCGTGACTCACAGCCAGCAAACCCTCAACAGACATACATCATCTCTGACAATACATCCCATGTGGAAGTACCTGCAATGTCAGGATGAAATCTGGAATATCAAGCAGCAAACACAAGCTACCTGATGAACTAGTGGATGTCGCCTACAGTCTGTGTGTAGATGCGCCCGTGTCGTATGTGACACGCCTCCAAGAACTATGAGCCGTCCTTCGATGTGTAGATAGCCACAAATCAACACTCTGGGAGTGTCGATATCCTCAGCACCTGCAGTCGTAGGCCAAAAACCCCAAATTTGCAGAGTCGGATCTGCACCCGTCGAGACCACGTAGTCGAAAATGGCCTGCGCAGACCTTTGTCGAAGCCGAACGGTGGTCGAGATGACCTCAGAATGAAATTCTGACAAAACCTAGCTCTTCGGGTTTTCCCACGAGATTTGGCGCCTGTCGAATTTCACTCCAATCTGAGTTGGTGACTCTAGCCTTCTGCAGTGCTGCCCCGAGCCTCGATCTGAGCTCTGATACCAGTTGAAGGAGTACGAGCGGAAGTGCGATGCGAGAGAGAGTGCGAGAAGAAGAGCACAACGATATTGTGAACTCTCTCTACTGTAATGTGTAGAGCATAGTGAGTTCTTATTAGGTTTTAACAAAAGAATATGTGTACATACCTGCCGGCCCGCCCACTTACTTGGGCGACCACATTGGGCTTTATACCCAACACTTTTGAGAACTGGGGCCTAGACGCCATTGGTACACTCCCAAAGTCAGCTAGGAAAAAGTAAATTGTAGTGGCGATTGACTACATTACTAGGTGGATCAAAGCCACAGTTGTGAAGGAGGTAAATGCTCATGTGGTAGCTCAATTTTTTTTTGACATTGTCTGTTGTCGTTTTGGAGTGCCATGGGTGTCGTGTCGGATAGAGGACAAGGATTTAGGAGTAAATTTATGAAGGCTTTAGTGGAGAAGCTGGGCATTCAACACCGTTTTTCTTCACCTTATCATCCTCAATGCAATGGTTTGGTAGAAAGTGCAAATGGCCAAATCATAAAGATGCTGACAAAGTATGTTTACAAGCAGGAGGCAGAGTAGGAAGTGAATCTCAAAAAATGTTTGTGGGCATACATGACATCCTACAAGGTGGCGACCAATTTTACTCCATTTGAGTTGGTCTATGGTAAGGAGGCGGTGTTGCCAGTGCATATGCAATTGGGTGCTTTGAAGGGGATGTGGCAAGTCAATGCCACATAGCAGGAGATGCTACATGATCAAATTGTTAGTCTCCAGGCTTTACAGATGAACAAGGAGGCACCAACTAATTATTATGTAACGCAACGATAGAAGCTAATTGCTAAGTTTATTCAGAGTTTTCCTGATAAAAGGATAGAAGAAGGTGATTTAGTAATGAAGTATGAGAGCTATTTAGAATTTAGTTTTCCAAAAGAAGTTCAAGAAGAAGTGGACGGGCCCGTACAAGGTACATAAAGCTTTTCCAAACGGGACCTATCAATTATTCAGGGCAAATGGAAAGCTACTTAGAAACATGGTGAATGGAATGCGGCTTAAGATGTACTTTGATAGAGTTTTGGTGCTTGATTAAGCCAGATTGTAGCCAGGGGGTTGGACAACCCACTTGAGAAGACTTGGGAGTAGCGGATATGCAGTTTTGTACATATTGCACATACTGTACATATGGTTGTCCATTTTTCAATATGCTTGAGTGCCAGAAAAGTGTAACAGGTTTCAAGTTCTGTAAATATGCTTTTGGTTGAACATGAATGTTCAATAGGGGGGTGGGTAATGATGGTGCAACCAAATTTTGTTTGAGCCGGTAATAACCAATGTCAGTAACCAGTGGATGTGAGGCTATGGATGCCTATACGTGTGGGACCCAATGATAAATCGAGTATAAAAGGCTTGGGCAAGCAAGGGCTAGCGGAAATGTATGCATAAAGCGGTTTTTTGGGTTGGGGAGGCCTCCAAGGCGGGCTAATTGGGATGACAATCAAAGTGCTCGAGATGCTAAGTTGGTGCTCTAGAATGTGGTCTCTAAGATGCTCTAGGAGCCCGTCCAAATAGCTTGTCAAACGGAGACATGGTGTGCAAGATATGACAAGTTGAGTTTAGAAGGTTTTGCAGACCCCATACGGGCAGGACAGATGGGGACAGATAGTCACATTTGACATCATAATATAGGCATGTGAAGCTCGAATTATGGAGCATGCCGGTCTTTTTGAATTGCCGATCAGAGTCCGGATGGGAAATTTATGGCCATGTGAAAAGTTGTTGGGGGGCAGTTATGTGTCCTCTTCGTTGTATTGGAGAACGTGCCATCTAGAAGTTTTAGAGCCTTGTTGAGGTTCCCAAGATGGTACATTGCATGTGGATCTGATGGAAAGTGACAGGTCGTCAATTAAAATCTAGATGTGCAAGTTATGGGCCGATGAAGATTTTGTCGAGCGCCGATTTTGGCATGGTTTGACCGTTCCACAGGGTGCATCATCTGAAAGTTTCTTATCCTTGCTAGGGTTCTGCAAGCAAGTGTGCACTATGTGGAGCCAGCCGAAAGTGATGGTGAAACGATCGGATTTAAGTTTGCGGACTTGGAATAGTCAAAGTGTGGACAAGATGCTGGAAGGTCAAGTCCGGCACGGTGAGTTTCCCTTCAAAATTCATTTGCTGGTCATTGAGTTTCAGAGAGTCGACGACATGTGCAGCGGAGATGGGCGACCATGGTTTGGTTTTGGGCAGTGCCATTGAGGCAAAGAAGGTGATGACATGGAAAGATTGCGCGCGAGGACACATTAGTCGGAGGCGCATGGGACCCTCTCTCTAATCCTTTTAAGAAAAAAGAAGAGACTCTTGGGGAGCAACGATGGTGCCTTGCGTGTAAAGGAGAGGTCAAAAGTTTCTAAAAGACAAGAGGAGAAAAAGGCAAAGGGGAAAAAAAAAGGGAGAGGGCGCTGTCAAAGAGAAGAAGAAAGAAAAGAAGAGAGAAGAAAGAAGGAAAAAGAAGAGAAGGAAAAGAAAGTAAGAGGAAGGGAAGAAAATAAAAGGAGGAGGAGCAAGAGAAAGAAGGAAAGAAAAAGGAAGAAAGGGGAGGATCTTTCGAGCAATACTGTATGTGTCCCCGATTTTCAAACCATTAGTCTCATTGAGAATCTCAGTGGATTTTTTTTTTGGAAAATTACCAAAATATTCTCTAATTTGTGGGAAGTATGTGGCTACGATTTGGACCCATTAGTTTTTTTTTGGGGTTGGTGGGGGGGGGGGGGGGGGGGTTGGGGTTGTTTGTAATTAGGAGATGACATCTGGTAAGGCAAAGGATTAAAAAAATTCACTCTTACCTATACCAAGATATTTCTCTCTCTATATATATTGGACGTCCGTCGACAACAGACTCTCTCTCTCTCTCTCTCTCTCTCTCTCTCTCTCTCTCTCTCTCTCTCTCTATCGTGTTCTCGTAGGTGCAAACTGGCTACATTGTCCATGATTCGTACTTACGTGATGGGGAGGGCGCAGGCCATTGTAGGCTCCGCCATCGCGGAGAGTGGTGTCAAGGATGCACACATAATGTGGGTGGGGGATTCGATTGGGGGTGTACAAGCAGCTGGTGACCAAGGAGGACTTTCAGCGTCTGGCATTTTTGCAGACAAAGAGGGACGACGAGCTTGGCATACAAATGCAAGCCGCCATGCCTAGCTTCCTCAGAAAGGAGGGGGCCGCATGTGGGGTGGGGTCAACCGGCAGAGGGTGGCGATAAGGAGATGAGGGCGCGGGGGGGTGGGGAAGTCAGGAAAATGAGAAGGGCAAGGAGGCGACGAGGTGGGGAGATGGCATCATCTAGGGTCAACTCAGGCAGGGAGTGCTCGCAGGGGGGGATGGGGATGATGTGCCTCTTTCTCTCTTTTTGCGTGCACTCTGTGCCTCCCTCTTTTACGCTCTCTCTCTCTCTCTCTCTCTCTCTCTCTCTCTCTCTCTCTCCCTCTCTCTCTCAAATGGCGTGTTGCAAAACGAAGTGAAAGTGTTAGTCAAGGGCTATGGCATGATAGGTAGGAAGAAGAATTGATGACACCATTGGTTATGGCGGGCTGCTATGGGGGGCAGTAGGAGGTCAGTGTGCCAACTACGCAGCAAAGCGGGGAAGGAGATCAGAATTGGGGTGGAGAAGGGGGCAAGACAAGATGAGATTTTGTCTTGTGGTGTCAGCATTGACAATGAGATGGTTGCTAAGGGTTGTGGGAAGTGTGTGTAAGGGGAGATTGTTACGCAGTCGATCAGGAGTCGTCAGAGGAGACTGTTGGTGGAGGTTGTTCAGGGGAACAGGGTTAAGGACAAAGCGATGGGCGGTGGTTGTGCATTGCAGAGAGATAGAGGGCACACGACCAGGGCGTGTGAACGGAGCGTGCATGCTCTTTTGCCTTAGAATTTAGGGGATTCACTAGATTGCAGATGAGAAATTAATTAATAGATGGAGAACAGACCGAGCATGCATCCCCAGGCAAAAAACAAGGAAATGGTCTTCGTCTTTTTCTTTTGTTGTCAAGGAAGGGGTGAGTTTAAGCATGATTTTTTCTCTCTTCAGATGACGGAGGCTTGAGGGAGCATACATGTGTGCTTTTGCAAACGAAGGCGAGAGGAGAAAGGCTCCACCACAATGACGGCACCAACAAGGGCTATTGAAGTCTGTTTTTTTCATGCCCGTTGGGGCCATGCCGACGAGGCTATATGTACTTGGCTATCTTGAATACATTGAAGCAATCATTGCCCGCTTATGGTATTTTTTTCCCCTTCCCCCCCCCCTCTATTCGTCTGCTCTTGTGCTTGTGTTCGCGGTGTCGGGTGTGTGTGTAGGCAAGTGTGCCACCATCAAACCGATGGTGTCTAGTGGCAAAGAGCGGGAAAGAGGCCCTTGGTGTGTGTGGGGAGCTATGAAATGTGCCATGCGGTGCATGTGTGATTGATCGTGATCGATATAGTGTGATCGAGTCAAGAGGTGTGTAGGTAGTGGTCTGCTAGCACGAAAGGTGAATTCTAGTGGATTGGGGTGCTCTGTTTACCCTGAGCTGTAGGGAGGAAAATTGTTTGTGTTCCTGGTGTGTACCCCCTTCCCCCTATCCAACGTGTGTTTCAAGCACAACACAAGATAGCATCTAGATATCATACTTAAATGTCTTGTGTGCAACCACATCGTTGGAATCAATCAATTGATAACATTGATGTGTGTCTATGTCATGAAAAATAATTGTATAAATGAATTATATATTACATTTTATGTACCAATCTATATTTATCTAAAGTTTTTTCTAGAATATGTGGTCGAAATGCATCAACTCCTTTGCCTATGTGGAATGACCAAGCTAGGTTGATCATAGATCATGTTAGTTTGGTCACAGAGACAAAGCATCATGATGACAATGATAGTGGAGATATAGATTTAGGGTTTTCTACATGAGTTAAACCAGGAGGAAACACCAATTATAGCCTCATTGAAGATAATTCCCTTTGAAACAAGACAAAAAATGTGACCGGGTGTTGTTGAAGGGGATGATAGCACATCACAAATGGACAAAGGGGAGGATATCTTGTCCAAAACTAGAGTTTTTAGTTGCTTCGAGTGTCATCTTGTGCCACTATGAAGGCTCATTCCGCATGTGAGAGTTTGGGGCTTGACATCTGATGTAGTGAGTGCTTTAAAGTCAAAGGGCAGGGAGCATTCATTATGTCTTTGGAAAAATGTCAAAAGGAGAAAACAAAAGTGATAGGTACCCTAAATAGTCTTAAAAAATCAGTGCTCTCTTTGCTCAATACAATAGTAGTTTATTTTCTTGTTTTCATTAAGATTCCTTATGGACGTGTGGGATTTGATATGGAGACCAATCACAACCATGAGTATGAACTTGTTGCACACCCTCAGTTTGCGTCCCTTTCTCAAAAGATGTTCTTTGTCTAGGAGGGAAATCATATAACTGTAGCTTGGCAAGCTTGGCAAGAGCGACCATCAAAGAAAAGTACACCACTAGCTTTTCTGTATTATGATTGATGCTACAAAGGTGCGAGAGATTTCTCTATTGACAAGTTTGCAGAAAATAAACTTGTAAGTGAAAAGCCAATCAAACTAAATCTTTTGCTTTTGCTAAATTCTTGTTTAGCACAAATTCAATTTTTAATGTGGCTTTCTATAGTATGAATACACATGCTTTGGTTACCTCTCACTCGACATATGCGCTTGTGAAATGTATATGATATATATGTGCAACTAATCATAAAGATTACCTCGGTGAATTGCATGAAGATAAATTGCTTTAACACTAGTCCTGAATTGGACACTCAAGTGTCATAAGACACTAAAGTTTTGGCAATTTATTTGTCAAGCCGAAAAGAAGTTTTTTTATGCCTTGCTTCTACCATAGGTTGGTTATGAGGGGAAGAAACCATTGGATTTTCTCCATGTCAAAATACAAGCCCTATGGAGAGAAATTCTATAAGTTCTAGCTCGTAAATTCTAGTAAAATGTTAGTTGCTCAGCTAAACAAGAGCAAAAGAAGAGCATGAAGTAGGACCCCACACATTTTTTCAAGACTAATCATTGTAATCAAATCGATTTTATTATTGAAAAATCCCGCAAGTCCAAATCCATTGAAATGTTATTGAATACCAGTGAATCTAAAGGGGCCAATGGCTTCCACGTTTGTAATTCTATGCAGTCTCTTAACCTTATGCTAAGCCCCAATTAGCAAGGAATCCCTTTTTACACCTTGGCTAAGGTATACAAGCCAATTTTTGTAACTTTAAGACCTAAATTTTGGATAATAAAGAGTAAGTGTTGCTACAGCGACTCAACAACTATCTACTATTTCTTCAATCTCTTGTGTACGGTATTGCATTGTTGTTCTGAACATGCCAATGTGTTTGTTTGCAGGTGAAATCTCTCTCTTTTAATGTAAGTTTCTCGCGATAAAGTATACTTTGTTTTTGTCTTTCTACGAGCTATTATTTATTCCCTATGCACAATACACACACTAAAATTGAATTTTGACCTTAGATATAGATAGAGCACGTCTAGAGGAAGCTATAGAGACCTTCTGGAACCAAAATTGACAACCCTAAAATAGGTTGTTTATCTTATGCGCGATTTTTTTCAGGTGTCAGAAATGACATTTGAGCACATGAGAGTGTAGAGGATACCCTACCCATGCTAGATATTAAGTTTCATTCCATTTGAAGACCTGTAGCTACACAAATTTGTATGAAAAAAGGTTATGGTAGAGAAAGTAGCTTTTGGTGCCTAACACACACTTGAGACTTAGATAAGCAAGAGCAACATAGACTTGGGGTTTTTGAGAGATTGACTATGTCTTGTAGCCTCCATGCACTAGACGGGTCATCTACGTCCCACGGATTGACATTTTATATATGTGGAGACCATGAAGATCTTACTAAAACTATTCAACATGGGTACTCATTAGATAGAGCTCATCAAGCGCCACCCATGGACCATTTGAGCGCTAAATTTGGAGTTCATATGCAAAAGTTATGGCTAAAATAGTGCAAAATATTCCAAAATCAAGTGAAGGAGATCTTGATACGTGTATAAAAGTGCCATACTTTTGGAAATGTGGCTCCTCCTTGACCCTTAGATCAAGAATAGAGAAACCCTAAATAGCCCTTATTTCATCCAAATTGACCCTAATGCCATTGATTTTGGAATCACTGAAAGGCCTGGTCAAGCCCAAACTTGGAAAAAAACCGCAAACTAAAACTTCAAAACAGACGGAAAAGTCAAATCAGACTAAAACTTGAAACTAGGGTGTGGATAAATCCTAAAACTTGTGGGAAAATCAATCTGTGAAGAAAACAATAAAAAATCCTTAAATTTAAAAGAGATTTTTTTCGACGTGTTGAAGATAAAAATCTCACTAGAAGGGATATTTTTCTCGATTGTCAATCCCCAAGCTCTATACGGTTAAAATATAGCTCCTAAGCAAGTTTCATCAATTGGAGCTGTGCAAAAATAAATACACCATGAGAATTGGGAACACCAGGCTACCGTCAACAAAAGGAGGTCAACCAAGTGGCATCATGGAATATCCCAGGAGGCAAAGAAGAGGGTTTGTAGTGATGAGTCTATGATAGCAACAGTCATTAATGAGAGTGCAATGGATCCCCCACCACACTCTATTTTTCACTTGGCATGTGAGAGTGGTGAGGAATATTTTGTGCACATCAAGGTAGAACCTTGGTGTACATGTCCAGATTTCATGCTGAGAGAAGATAAAGGGAAGCCTTACCTTGCATGTAAACATCTCTATTTTGTCTACTTGCGGATTAGACTTACATAAGAATGAGGATATACTCATACACCAACCGACATTGTCACAAGGTGGTGTGTCAAATATGTTGTCACGCCCTCAAAAGAAAGAAGTTTGTGCCCATATTTAAGATTCCATAAAGCTTGATTGAGAGGCAATGGCTATGGAGTTCTATCAAATAACCTTTTTTTGTAAGGACATGTAACCCTTTGAGTATTTCATTATGTAGTGCCCCAAAGTTTTGTTTTATTGTTGGAAAAAATGGACTTTGCATGGAGCACAAAAAATTGCACTAAACTAGAATCTCTAGTAGATTTATTTATCCTTCAAACACGTATTTAATAATTACATGATCCCAATGATGAGTCTAGCTATGTACTTTGCAATTTTTGTCTCAATGGTCTTCTTTTTTATGGTTTGATATAAAGATGTTTGATTTCTAAGAATAACTAGAGCATGCAATGTCTTCCTAAACCAAAATCATGAAATAATTCATACATTTGTCTTGTCTCCATTGATAGGGAGGGGATTTTAGAGCTTGAGAATCACCCAGCCATAATTTTGATAGGCTAGTATAAATCGCCAATTATAGTTTTTCCTTCATGATTTATGGAAGTCTTGATAGTGGTATTCTATTTATAAAAATACAATTTTCCTCAGTAGTGGAGAAGCTCGCAAAAAAGGTTCATTTCTTGAAAAAGCTTGCCAAAAAAAGCTCGCAAGAAAATCAAATCCTAAATATTAGGCTAAAAGCCATCTATAAAAGTGTTCAAGTGAGGATCAATACTTATGCTATATTTCTCAACCAATATGAGGATAATCTAATATTGTTAGTAATGTCTTAGAAATTTCTTTCAAAAAATAAGTAGAGAATGCCAATTGTCCAATTAGTAAGTTTAAATAGGTTAAGTCTCTAACCATAAAAAAATAGCAAATGTAGCCTACCAAAAGTCAAAGATACAACTACCAATTTCCCCCACATATTTCCATATAGAAAGTAACTTAGCCGCTTCATAAGTGCTAAACCGTGGCCATTTTCACCAAAACACCATGATAGTGCCAGAAAAAAAAACTCCAAAAAATCAATAGTAATCGGCTACAAAACTTCCTAGAATTAATTCAATCTATGCAATACAACTAAGTGGTTTTAGAAAATATAGTTCAGGAGTTATATCATTCCTAGTCAAATCATCCGTACGAGCCAGATAGTAAATAACCATTAGATCATAGACTAGGAGTAAAAAGGTGTTATTAAGCAGGCATTAGGCAAGTTATGAACCAATAATATAGAAACTCCAAAGGTCAGAAGCAATCTGCTTCCTTTCTCATAATTTAGACACGATGCATCATAGAGTGCAATATAACTCAATAGCCATAGTAATGTCAGAGGTAGGAAATGCCCCTAAAAACATAACATTTAGTTCTCTCTTTTTTTATTTCTAAAAATAGTGATGTAAATAAAACATTTACTAAAAAAAGTATTCTATGTCTATCTAGTTTACAACTAAAGACAATATGCAAAAATTAGACGAGTTATAAGTAATTAGTCCAAGCTCTACATGTTGCACACAGTTCAAGCATAATAGCCTCAATAGTAGGTCTTTAGAAATCAATCTATCCAAACCACATAGGGTGAGCTTTTTAGGCTTTTTAAGAAGTTTGAGCATCATACAAATGCCCTCCATAGTGCATATAAAAATTAACAGTAGGTGTTCCTAGGTCAACATCGTTCATAAGATGTACTATAGAAATTTGAGAGGGATCTATGGGCAGGAGCGAACATTGCTCAATCACTCTCAAAAATGTGTTAACATAATCATACCATAGGTTGACATTAACATAATAAGTAAAGATCAAAAGATAACTGAGATTTATCCTTATTGAAAACAACAGCATGCAGACAATATACATCCCAAAGCTGCCTAGAAGCCACCATAACATCGTCATCATCCACTCTAGGGAGAAAGAATCAAAAAGCACAATTGAGAATGTTATTTTCTTAAAAAACAAGAAGAGAGAGAGCAGTTTGGGCTCATCTAGTAAGGAAGAATGCATCACAATAGAAGTTAAGTCAATCTGGGTGACCAATAAAGCGTATTTTAATGCTCAATATATCAGATCACAGCTGCCATAGTAATAAAATCAAGAGTATAAATAAGTTTCAGCACCAACCTAAAAAGTTTCACCTCTCAATTATTTCTAGAATTAAGACAAGAAACCAATAAGCACACTACGACGACCTTCTCTTACAGGATGCAAGATACAATAATATTTAAGGTTAAGTGAGGGGAAGATTCAACCCTCACCTTTATAAATAGCAAAAGGTGGAGGCTAGTCCATCGTGTATTGAGAAAAAAATCCCTTAGATGTTGCCTACAAGATCTTCTTAGAGTCCAATACCACTGCTATGTATCCATGTTATTAGAAAATAATTGACAAAGGCGCACGGAAGAGAGATATGAGGGAGAAACAGATTAGAACTCATGGCGTGAACCAGCAAAAAGAGTCCTCATGCGTGGGAGGAGTGAGCTAATAAGGGATGTACCTAAAAAAGGTCACGTGCAATGACTTCATCTAGAATCAGTTTAAGGGTGTATTTTCACAAGAGCAATACTCCTCCATAAGTTAGTTAAAGGGTCAATTCCCACAAGTGTCACTGTAATGCTTAAGAGGGTAATGATCACATCAAGGGTTTAACCTAGGGTTAGGAGAGGGGTTGAATTCAATTCTCCCAAAGAGTACCAGGGAGAGAAAAAGTAGGACAAAAAGTGGAAGGTACTTTAGTGGAAGGTAATCACAATCCATTGTCAGGTTTAATTAGGTACACTGCTAGGGTTGAATCTCACAAATGGTAACAATGTTAGGTGCATTGCAAGGGTTAAATCACATCACCTGGTCAATAAAGTCGGGTCATTCTACTGAGATCAAGGGTAGATGAGATAATTCAGGTGGTCATGATAGGATATACTCATTGGTTCAATCAAGTTAAAAAAGTCAATACCAATAGCTACCAAAATAAGGTAGAGGCAACAAACACAGCCCTAGAATTGAGAGCACTCAACTAAAAAAGGTTTATTTTTTTCAAAAATAGAATAGGCTAGAGCAATAGATAAACCAGATCAAACATGAGTACAAAGCATAGACAACAGCATTAGGTATGAAACATACCGATTAGCAGTCCCATTATCCCAAGTGGGTGGAAAACCAAAGAGAAAAGGTCAGGTCAAAGCGATAGTACTATAGAGGCACAAGAGTGACTCAAATAGTGTTGACAATTGTGATAAGAAGAGAGGAAGACATCTATATGTGGAAGGAGAGATGAAAGGAAATCAATGAAAGTAAAGGGTGAGTATCATTGTCTGCTTTGGAGGGGGTGGCATTCTTACTGGCAACATCTCTTATTGAAATCAATAGAAAAGTCTGAATATACTTGGGATGGGATGAGGAGAATCCAAAAAAGGGTATGGTGCTATGTAGAGCTCTGTATCAAAGAAACATACATACTTTTGAGGGGATGAGTGTATATGGTTTGAAAGATGACAATAAGCCCCATTTTCCAAAGGTATATTACAACATATCATATCAAAAAGGTTTTAGAGTTATAAAGCTTGTATGGTATGGATGACCCTCAAAATAGACTTTGTTTCACCCACAAACATCTTTGACTAGGCATTGATGTTTTGGAAGCTTAAATTGAAACGCCCTTTCGGAAAAAAAATTATATCCAGGTCACACAAGATTATCAGAATGGGTAAATCATACACGTTATCTTGTTGGATATAGTTTATATTAGGTCTACGGCAAAGTTTTGTGGAATTGCATGGTGTTTCCCTCAATAGCAACCTAACAAGATGTGATTCCTTGTTTTGTCTCCAACGATCTGTATGCAACAAATAGGCAGATAACCATCATGTTTTTTTAAAATCATGTTCCTTTTTCCTTATTGTATTTAATATTGATGTTTTGTTCTTACGTCTTTTAAAGCAAGGAGTCAATCGACACAACTAGAAATGTATTTCCATCATCATTCTTGATGGAGATGATGAAAACTAAGTCATCTCACGATTAATGATAGTGAGAGCTAGAAATAAGAAATTGGTATTTGCCATCAATGCACCGTATAGTGAAATTATGACAGAGAGCTAGAAATAAGAAATTGGTATTTTCCATCAATTCATCGTATAGTGAAATTATGACACTCACTTCATGAAAAGTATTGTGTTGATTGCTATTTTTTATTTCCATTAAAGTAAAAATTTGGTCTTGATCCACGTTAACAATGGAGGATAGCAGTCAAGCCCTTCACATAGATGCTCAAATTAACAAACAAAGCCTTCGAATTACAAAATAGAGCTTAAGAACCCACAACTTCAAATCTTGAGCATCTAAGGACAAGCTGATTCCCACCCAAGAGATAGCACTGTGTGTGTGTGTGTGTGTGTGTGTGTGTGTGTGGCTATTTTACCATAAATTATATGACATAATCGAACTTTCTACATTCAAAAGACAGTTGGCTTTAGAAAAACGAAAAGATAAGTACAAAAACAGCTCAGTCTGAGAAAAATTTTTGTACAATGTTTGTAAGAATGAGGTCTCATTCCAGTATACAAATAACATATGAACTTCTCAAATAGTAAGTGAGTGTGTAATCCAGTGTAGGACAGCTTGCCAAAGTCAAAAAAACCTTCCAAGATAAGATAGAGTCCTTACCTGCATCCATCCAAACAAGACAACAATTCAATTAGCCTTGGATGTGTTTTACAAGTATCAATGGACTATACCAGTTGTTATCCATGTCCATCTTACAAATTTTTTTAAAATCTTTACAAGCTTAGTCCATAGATTTTAAGTAAAGATGTTATCACTTTTCTTTTTCTTAAAAAATCCTAGAGTTTAAAGTAAAAAGAATATCATTTTGATTAGAAGGCCATCACCCCTTCTAATCCAAGTGTCTGAATCCACCCCCTTTTTTTAAAAGAAATTCATCAGTTTTATCAATTCCTTAAAAAAACCCAATCAAATGAAGTTTATATAAGAAGTTTTTCTCGAAACATTGCAAAGTTCTCATAGAGTAACAAGCTTAGATTAAAATTGTTTTTCAGGTCAAACGTCCATTATGGTAAAATGGACTCTGAATCATCCACTATCACTTAATCATATTTCTCTTTTTAGCCAACCAAGTAACGAGGAACCCTGATAAAAAGCCAGGTTATGAGCTGAACCATGAAGTTTTTGAAAAAATATATGTCATGCTTTACAGTGTTAGTTTCACCTCAACACTCAAAGATAATGAAACGAGCACCATCTGTCCAAGTGAATACATCCTAACTGAATAGAGTACATACCAAGTACTGCAATGGTATGCAATAGGGTCCAACACCTCAAACCATTCTAAATCATTGCGCAACTGGACAGAGAACATCACCACCAGCCAACCACCTATGTGATTATAGACAGTGCAATGTATAGCCTATCCCAATCAAGTAGTAAGTACATCTAAATGGTGCAACCGGGTTCTATCCCCTCTAAGGACCAGTGCATAATAGGACAGAAAACACCACCCCCCCAAGTATGTGCCTATACCCAACAGGGCTACAAAGTCTATGTACTAAAATGTGTCCGTAAGCCCCCATAATGAGGTCAGATTACCATCGGAAAAGATTTTCCAAGCTAAGTTACGCAGCAACAAACCCCACAACAAACCATTGTTAATGTAGAGTAGTCAATCAAACCAGATTTTACAGAAAATTAACAAACGGTTAGCAGTTGGTATACCATAACCAGGACTTCATAAAATGCTTGAGACCAGTAACTAAGTGAAAAAAGCGACAATATTAAGTAACCCACGCAGCATTCTGATGCTCATTAAGCCACCAAGGTAGGCTCGGTTACTGTCAACAGAGTAAAGTCAGGCTCAATAGAGCAAGGGCAAAAATGCCCGCTTTCAAAAGCAAATGTAAACCTCATGTTACCATATACATGTGGTAGTGATGTGTGTGAACACACTAGGACCGCCGGGGCATTTTTTCCCTCTTTAGGAGGTTTTTTCCCCCGTGCATTGTATATACTCCCATCACTCTAGGGCTATCCATCTTTCTATTGCACACTAAGTAACACACTCTCTATTGTGTGCCTTGAGCTTTCTTTGTCTTCTTCAAGCTGTGTGTGTTTCGCTGCAACCCTAATTCCAAAAATTGGTATCAGAGCAGGTTGCGTCCTCCCGGGCTCAGTCGCCAGCAGCTCTAGCACACGCTTGCTCACTTTCTTTGATTTTTGTGAGCTTTGGCGAGCGTTCGCAGGTCGACAAAAATTCCAGATAAGCTCCTAGAGCTTAGTCAGCTCATATTTTTTATTCGGACTCATTTCGCTTTCGTTTCCACTACAGGCAGCAGTACTGTACATGCTATTTTGTCATTTTGTGCAAGATTTTCGTCAGTGTTGTTTTTTGCATAACAGGTGCCTCACAGTCTTCTATGGTTTGTGCTATATAGCATGTGTTGTTCCCGCTTCATTTCTCATATTTTTGGGCAGTTTTCACATCAGGTGCAACATTTACCATGGCTGACAACAACACAGATGTGTTTAAGATGTTTGTTGTTGAGGACATTTTGGATGGGGACGATTACCCTATGTGGGCTTATATGATGCAACATGTTCTTGTGTCAAAGGGCGTCTAGAATATTGTGCAGGGCATTGATGAACGTCCTGGTTTTGAGGATGTAGGCGATGTTGAGTATGTTGCAGGTCTTACTGCAAGAAATTGCTGCTATTAGAGTTGTTTTGCCTATGGTAGAACAATCTCGTTGGGATGTAAAGGATGTGCAGGCTCATCCATTGATTGTGTTGTCTGTGAAGCGTACCATTATTCCTCACATTTTTTCAGCAAAATTTGCAAAACAGGCTTGGGATATTTTGGATGGTCTTTAAGCAAGTCGCAATGAGGCTAAAATTGCGTTGCTGCATAAAGAGCTGGAGTTAAAGATTATGCATGAGGAAGATGATATGGACACTTTCCTTGCTAGTGTCAAGGATATCAATGAGCAACTTATTTCTGCTGGTGAAGTCATTTCTTATAGTTCCCTTGTGCAAACTGTTCTTGATGCCTTACCAGATTCTTACCAAACTTTTGCTAGTACTTGGAGACTTATGACCCAAGGAAATCCTAAAGTTGTCAAGTTTGATGCATTATGCACATTGCTATTGCAAGAGTCACTTTCAAGAAAAAACCAGACTAGGAAGCGTGCATTTGAGCAGGCTTTTATTGCTTCTCAAAGAAAGGGTGGTAACAGCAATGCAGCCACTTCTTATGGTTTTGCTACGAGTGGCAAAAATTCTGTTCCTAATGCTTTTGCTGGCAGCAGTTTGTCTGGAAATTCTGGTGATAAGGGAAAAAAGAAGATGTGTTGCCATTATTGTAAAGCTAATGATCACTTGATCAAGCAGTGTCCTAAGTTGAAGGCCAAAGAGGCTAAGAAGAAAGAGGATGGTTCCACGGCAAATGCTGGTTCCACTACAAATGCAGCCATTGTTGAGTTATCTGTGAAAGGAGACTGAATGGGCTTTTAGTGCAGAGTGCACTTACAATCTTGATGTCCATGATGCATGCTTGTCAGCTGCTGCAGATTTACATGTGTAGTATTTCAACAGTGGTGCTACAAAGCACATTACCTGCCATCGTGAATTTTTCACCTCTCTCGAGTTTGTCCCTCATGGGAATTCAGTCACTTGTGCCAACAATGCCTCTTATCCAGTTCAGGGGGTTGGAAAGATTGTGCTTACTGCTGCAAATGGTAGCTCTTTTACACTTTTTGATGCACTTTATGTACTTGGGATCAAAAAGAATCTTTTGTCTGTATCCGTACTTGCTAGACTTGGACTTGTAGTCAAATTTGTGGATGACAGATGTACAGTTCATGATCTCAATTTTGGTGATTAAATTATTGCATCTGGCCTTGTGTGTTGTGGGCTATATAAGCTCACTTTCTATGACAAGTGTGGACAAAATTTTTCAAATGCAGTTGCAGATTCAAGGGCTATTTCAGATGCAAAACTTTGGCATGCACGTTCTGGTCATCAAAATTTTGCCAGTCTGCTGCGTTGCAGAAATCTGATATGGTTGCTTCTTTGCCGCCTCTTGAAGCACTTGTCAAACATGTTTGTGAAGGCTATATTTTGGGTAAAATGCAGTGTTCTAAGTTTCCAATAGATGGTTCAGTTAGGGCCACATGCAGGTTGCAGCTTGTACATAGTGATGTTTGTGGGCCCATGCAAACTCCGTCCTTGGGCAATTACCTGTACTTCGTGACTTTCATTGATGATTACTCCAGGCATGCATGGGTATTTCCGCTTAAAGCGAAGTCCGAAGTTTTTATGTGCTTCAAACAATTTCTGGCTATTGCTGAAAATGTATCGAAATGTACTATGGGCACCTTCCGTTCCGATTGAGGGGGGGAGTATATGTCTCATGAATTTAATGCATTTCTAGCTAGTCGTGGGATAAAACACCAATCTACAGTGCCTTATACTCCTCAACAAAGTGGTGTTGTTGAGAGGAAAAACAGGTCACTTACAGAAATGGCACGATGTATGGTCAAAAGTCAAGCTTTGACGCATTCTTTTTGGCTTGAGGCCATCATGTGTGCCACTTATGTACTTAACAGGTGTCCTACAAAAGCTTTGGAGTCTATTACTCCATATGAAGCATGGCATGATAGAAAGCCTTCTATTGAGCACATGCGTCTTTCTGGTTTTTTGGCATATGCTTTGGTGCCACAAACACATTGCAGAAAATTGGATGATAAGGCTGTCATATGTATTTTTGTTGGTTATAGTGCTGAAATCAAAGGTTACAGGTTGTATCATCTGCAAACAAAGAGTATTCTTGTTTCACGGGATGTAGTGTTTGTGGAAGATTCTATTTAGCCCTTGTTGTCATGTACTAGAGACAGTAATGTAGACTCATAGGACATTTATGACACTTTGTTGCCTCTTTTCAATGGTGGAAGTTCGAATGTAAATTCCAATGAGGCAAATGTACAGCCTATGGGGTTTCCAAAAATGTTCCAGATCAGCGTATTACTGATGCAGATGTACATGCTGTACATGACGAGGAAAGGGCTGAAAATGAGCAGGCTAGAGGTATGCCAAAATGTCTAGTGCACACTTTGCGTGACAGTAAATTGGATGCACCTTTGTCTAGTCGTACTCATTCAAGCTCTCGCCATGCATATTATGCATCAGATTGTTATGCTTTGGCTGTGTCTAGCTTACATTATGTTGAGGAACCTCTGCCTTTTGATGAAGCACAAAATTCAAAAAATTGGATGGTTGCCATGCAATCAGAATATGATGCACTTCTACAAAATGACACATGGACTTTATGTGATTTGCCTCCTGGTAAAAAATCCATTGGTACAAAGTGGGTTTACAAGTTGAAATTCAAGCCGGATGGTGAGATCGATCGCCATAAGGGTCGACTTGTTGCAAGGGTTATGCACAACAAAAAGGCATAGATTATGAAGAGACTTTTGCTCCCACTTGTCGTATGACTACTGTGCTTTTTCTATGTGCATTGGCAGCTCATTTTGGTTGGGATGTACATCAATCAGACATTGTTACTGCTTTCTTGAATGGTGACATATTTGAGGAAGTTTATATAACGCAGCCTCGCACTTTTGTCAAGAAAGGACAAGAGGACAAAGTGTGCAGATGTAAGAAGGCTTTGTATGGGTTGAAGCAATCTCCTCGTGCTTGGTATGAGAAAGCTGACACTCATTTGGTCAAACAAGGCTTTTGCAACAGTCCAACAAAAAGCACATTGTATGGAAAGCGTGAGGGTGATGTACTTCTCATTGTGGTTCTTTATGTAGATGATTTGCTGATCACTGGACCAAATGAGAGACATATTGTTGAATTCAAGGCTGATTTGAATGCTACTTTCAAGATGAAAGATTTGGGACTCTTGCATCATTACTTGGGCATACAATTTAAGCAGTGTGATGGTGGTATTGCCTTGTGTCAGAAAAGTTACATAGAGACATTGCTATGTAAGTTTTGACTTGAGGATTGCAAACCTATTGCCACTCCTATGGAAACAGGTTTGAAGTGGAGTCTACATGATGCTGGCGATCCTATTGATGTCACTCTTTACCACACTGTTGTTGAATGCCTCGTTTATGTATGCAACACGAGGCCGGATATTCAGTTTGCAGTCTCACAGGTAGCAGATTTATGCATATCCCAGGGTCTAAGCATTGGCAGGCTGTCAAGAGGATTTTTTGCTACCTTACTAGCACTTCACATCTTGTCTTGTTTTATCCCAAGGGGGGATCATTGCCGCCATACTTACATGCTTTTTCGGACTCAGATTAGGCTGGTTGTTTTGACACGAGAGTGTCCACAAGTGGTTTTTGTTTCATGCTTGGCAGTTCATGTATATCATGGTTGAGCAAGAAGCAACCTACTATGGCCACTTCAAGTTGTGAGGCTGAGTACATGGCAGTCTTCACAGCTACGGTTGAGTGTGTATGGCTCAGACGCCTTATGGCTGATTTGGGTGTTGGACAGGACACTGCCAACACTATCTCTACTGACAGTTAGAGCACATTGGCAGTTGCGAGGAACCCAGTTTTTCATGATTGCACAAAGCACATTGAGGTGCATTACCACTATGTCAGGGAGAGGCTCTTAGCAGGAGAGATCAACTTGGCTTATGTGCCAACACAAGACAACCTTGCAGATCTTTTCACAAAGGTATTGTCTCGTGAGAAGCTCGAAGCTTTCCACAAAGCTTTGGGCTTACTCCCCTTTTTGGACTGATCATGTCCTCAGAGCATGGCACTTCCCTTTACTCGTGTGCCAGCTCTCGTTCACCACACCACTCCAAGGGGGATTCATTACCATATACATGTGGTACTGATGTGGTGTGAACACACTAGGACCGCCGCGGCATTTTTTCCCTCTTTAGGAGGTTTTTTCCCCTGTGCATTGTATATACGCCCATCACTGTAGGGCTATCCATATTTCTATTGCACACTAAGTAACAAACTCTCTATTGTGTGCCTTGAGCTTTCTTCGTCTTCTCCAAGTTGTGTGTGTTTCCTTGCAACCCTAATTAGAACACCTCATGCCATTAGAAAATAGCGAATATGAATGGCAGCTATTGGTACCCAAAACACCTTTACCTTTCTTAGTAACCACGAAGTACAACAGTCACTTGAGACCCAGTGGAAGGGTAAAAAGCCATTTCATAATATCATTATCATAATACATACTCACCATCCATGGAGGACCATAACCAAGTTCAGAGCGAAAACCTCATGCAAACCCACAATATCAAACACTATCTACAACAATATTAGCAAAGTGAAAATGCCCCTTTAAAAAACCTGCAAAGAAATATGCATGGGCAGAGTGGCCAACCTGAGTGACTGTTGTAGCGAGCTCCATACTTCAGTGTAAAATAAAACGCAAATCTTTATAAGCAGAACCACAAACAAAGCTAAGTGAGGGGCAGAGAAGCACCCTCACCTCTTTATATAGAGGAGGGAGGTGGGCCGCCAAATCCTAGCAATGAGCAGAATCGGCATGAGTGGAGCGAATCCCTTCTGAGAAGACAGCAAGGCCGCCTACGTTGTAGAGAAAAAACCCTAGCGCCTTCACGGAAAGTTTTTGCTATAGGGTAGTAAACCACTTAGGAAAAAACCGCATTTGCCAGTATTATAGATGGGCTAAGTCCCATGGTGTGGACCTTATTAAAGTGAATCTTTAGGAGTTAATAAATAAATAAGCTAGGAGATTTTTTAAGTACCACAGTGTGTGTGTGTGTGTGTGTGTGTGTGTGTGTGTGTGTGTGTGTGTGTGTGTGTGTGTGTGTGTGTGTGTGTGTGTGTGTGTGTGTGTGTGTGTGTGTGTGTGTGTGTGAGAGAGAGAGAGAGAGAGAGAGAGAGAGAGAGGCCCTTCTTAAAGTATGGAATTATGGCCACCACCAACCTGTACTCTTAAAACAAGAGCTTTTTCTTCATAAAACGTTATCACAAAACCACAATTTCACAACATACATATCTCACATCACAATTAAGCTCCTGACACGCACTCTCTATACCAAGTTGCTAACAGGTTGTCATACCATATGCATTGCAAAGAATGCACCATAACTATAACACCACAACTCCAAATTGGGCGATTCAAAGCTTGAAAAAATATTTACAATTTATAGATCAAAAGTTGTGAAGATGCCAACTTGTAAATCTATGCACCTCCATGTGAAATCTTGGAATGAACAGAAGGCTACCATAGCACGACAACATGTAGACAAGGCTAGTGGAGGACAAAAACTAGCATCAAAAAGCATGAAGGAATCCATGCTAATTCTATGAAAAGTGGTTGAGAATAATGTTGAGCCTCAGGTAGGAACTTCCTCTCTATTGGGGTTAATATAGTTAGGCCATTTCACAATTAGTGTGGGAGTAAGCGTCAGATACTTCTTTCAAAATAGGAGGAATCCTCTCCGCTTGATTTACACTCACTTTAGTTGATACTATGAGAATCCTTATAGTGGTTCCACCTTCTAAAACTCTACAAAAACTAAGGTTCATCAATGAATACAAAAAAAAGAAAAAACGTTCAACCACTAATCTTATTGTTGTGTTTACCTCTTGCTTATGATTTGGTTCAAATTAGGTTACCTTCAACCAAAATAAAACCAAGTACTTGTTGAAATTTCTCTACTGACTCTAAAGTTTTCCTCTTCCTGTTGATTGCAAAACCTACAAACAAATTTTCTCAGAAGTCTCTAATCTTTACTTTTTGACTAAGTCCATGCTCATGTTTAAAACTACTTGCAAAATTTTCAATTGAAAGCTTGACATAGGTAATTTGTCTCTCCAACCACCTTTGACAAGATTTTTAATGTCGGTTTTGAGTGATACTTCACCAAACATTTGTACTAAGCTAGGGGAGCTTTTATCTGTGAAAGTTGATGGATCATGATCCTCGTACACCGATCAAGTCAAATTTTGACAGCACCAACTTTTTGTCCTGACCATGAACAATGATTTCTTAAGGTTCCATTGTATTTGTATCTAAATTTCCCTTCCAAGATTGAGTTTCCAATTCTACACTGAAATTTGCATCTTTTGCAAACTTGTCCTGGTTTGGTTTGTGAAGCAAATGTTATCCAAATGCAAGATTATTCTAGGATTGAGTTATTGACGCTTTGGCAAAGCTATGGCTTTAAGGTTTCTACCAAATATGATAATCGATGGACCACGATACATGTGAAACTTCAGATAGCATTGGAATTTTAGAGTCTACGAATGGTTGTGTGTATGATTAGGTGTATCCACTTTTAGTAGTCTCCCCTCCAAGACTTGAAAGTCTCTTTTTTCCTATTTCTATGACATTTTGACTTGGTTGCACTCACTTTTAAGAGGTAAGAATTGGTGGACACACAAAGCACATCGTTTCTGAAACATCTCAATTGTCAATTATTGTCACTACTTTGGCAACCATATGCAAAAATGGAATAAAAACAAATCACATGTATACCTAAAGGTTGAACATACGTTCACTTACCCATAGTCAATGCACATGACCAAATCTCCTACCTGAATAGGCCTAGTAACACTAATTAAAAGATTAGTGAAAATCAAGTAGTATTGTGTTGATAACCCTAGATGTTGCTCTTGCAACCCAAACCCCTTGGTTAAAATCTGTAATGTCAAACCCCTTCGTTAGGCTCCATATGGAAACTGTTGAAACTAGCAAGCAACGGTGACCAACATAGTCTACCATGTCTAATAGTAATTGGAATCAACTTGGAAAGTTGAAAGTTATCACGGCCCCTTGGTAGATTGCGAACTTCTTATCTTGAAAGAACACCTGTAATGAGATCAAACTCTGACATTCAAGACCTATAGAGTGATTTTACAATAGTTGGGTCAAACCCCTAAAATTACCACTTCTAGAGACACAATCAGTGTTGCAATTAAGCATAGATTGTGCCAAAGTTGGAAGCTTATTCACAACTTGATCTCGAAGGAATCATATCTCTCCATGAATAGAAGAGAAAAATTGTCAACACCCCAAACAAGGTAGTCATACTAAAGTTTCTTGGGTGTTTAAACAAGAGGTCACCTACTGTGAGACTCTCTAAGTCTATTCATGTCCTCTCATGAATTAGATGCTTTTGATAGTTAGGTCCTGCCTACTTTTTTCCACAAAAAGTGTCATCTCTATAAGTTGACCGTGTGCATGGATCCAATGAGGTAAAGTGTCCGCCATTGTAGACATATACAATGGTCACAAGCAAATATCCTAGCCTCAATTCTTTATGAATAGAGTAGTTGATGTTAGATCGGAAGCGTACCATGATTTAGTGGAATGAGTGATAAGCCCTTGGCTTCAATGACGGTCTCCATAATGTGAGTAGATGCCATCCATGCCTTGCACAATGTCTATTGGCATGGATACATCACATTTGGTCATTGCAAACCGTAACTATGAGTTTTTATCCTCTTATTGCTAAATCTGTGTGTCTGCTTTGCACAGCCAAAAAATCATAAAGATTAAACACAAAAAACAAGAGGAACTTGAAATTGGCTAACCTTGTCGCCCTTGAGAAATAGTTTTCTTCATTTGGAGCTAGCTCGTAGCCATATATGGTGAGAAATTTTGAGTTGTCGGGCGTATGTACCCTGCATGCCCTCGTGGCTTGGTTCATACCGACCTCTAATAATAAGCAAGTAGACATGTTGCCAAAGTTTGTATGCTACTAGCATATTCCAAATTATGGAAACTTCTATTCAATATGCCCTAAATTGAAGCCTTGCTTCGCATAGGTTCATTAAAAAGATGAGACAAAATGGAGCCTAAGTGCTCATAGAGCTAACAGGTGCTCTTGTTGCATATAATTCTTTTCATGCCACTAAAAACTATGCATGGCATGTCATGATCTCCTCATGCGGATTGTTTGAAGCTGATGTGTATTTACTCTCATGGTGTTCAAAACTGCTGCGTGAAATCTCTGCATGCTCAACAAAGCTACACGGGCTTCATCCCTTAATAGGGGATGCCCAAAACTAGGGCGTCCAATTTTAACTTTGTTCTAAAAAGCATGCAAACAAAAAGTTGGTTATGGCGGTGGATCTACACAGAATGACAGCATTGAGGGGAAAAGAAAATTGTAGCGACTTGTCCGTTACTCGAATCAAGACGTTGCAGAAACATTTTTCCTCCAAAGAGCATGGCGACCCTCAGGACTAAGTGGCACGGCCATGGGAGGGTGGGATCTATGGCAGGGGCATTGTGGGCCGTAGATCCCAATGGCGGCACCGAAAGTAAATTAGGGTACCCTAGATTACTTTTTATTATAAAAAGTAATCTATGGTACCCTAATTTACTTTTGGCGCTCGCCCCTAATGTGCATGTTTTAAGTAAATTAGGGCCTCCACGTTTCACAACGCACGCATGGCGTAGTGGTTAGGGTAGGCGCCTCTCATGCGTGAGGTCCCGGGTTCAAACCCTACGCCCCAAAATGGGGGTACCTTAGATTACTTCCGAAATGAGAGTACCCTAGATTACAAAAGTAATCTAGGGTACCCGCATTTGGGATCTACGGCCCACAATGCCCCCGCCGTAGATCCAACCCTCCCATGCCCGTGCCACTTAGTCTTGAGGCATGGCGACCCTGTTTGGAAGCAGTCCCACAAATTTTGGCAGAGACCGACCCGACCCTGTCCCCCATGTAAGAGAATAGTCCTACGATTCTTTTGTCTTTTGTCGACCCGCCTTTGCTCCTCGAGTTTGTTCTTCAAAGCCTTGCTTCCCATGTCCCCAAATCAACCTGCTGCACCTCTTATTACCCTAGGCATGACACACCTCCTCTTGTTCTATAATTCTAGGTCCAGTTGTGCCCATTGCTTGAGCCATATGCATGGCTTGCTCCTCTAGAACACCATTCCCCATGAGTGCAAAAACTATTTCTTGCATGTCCACCTCGTCACTTGCCCCAAGTGCATAGTGAATGGCAAGTTCAACAATTTGTTCTCATGGTGAGAAGAGGTCATCTCTGCCCCACACTTGATAGAGAGAACTTGATATCTGTTGATCACACATTGAAAAATTTGAATGCACAAACATGTTGTGAACTAAGCAGTAAAGTTGTAAACGATGGCCGCATCACAAAGTGTAAAATCTTGCACTGTCAAAAAGATCCATGCAAAGGATGAACTTGGTGTGCTCCTTGAGGGTGGTATGAATGTCCATTGAAAGCTCATGCCTTTCTAGATTGCAATCTCACAAACCTATCCAAGATGCATTTCAAGTCCCCCCCTGCACAGTGCTCCATTGAATTATTGGATCTACCTAGCTTTGGCAAGTTGGGCGGTCTAAGAACTTTGTCAACCCCCGAAGGCTCTATTTCTCGCAAAGACTAGCATAACCATGGCCGCCTCCGGGTCATCTACTGTGGTAGTCCACCTCTACTCTAGAAAACACTCCACAGACAGCTACATTGCAAAGTATTTGGCAACTAGGAAAGGGTGGGGTAGGGCTTCAAAGTACATCACATACTAAAGTAGGGCATGATCGCTCATGCCAACATGGAGACAATTGTTTGACTATGAAGGGCGGTCCAAATTTTTTCTCTTCTTAATAGGGACAAAATTGATATCGTGTGAGAAAATGTATCTAAGCCAAACACTCCACATCAGTCCACGAAAGACTTCTACGATCAACACGCTAAGTGGCTATCCACTCCTTGAAGGCGTGTGGGTCGTGCATTGTGGAAAATGTAGCCATGGCATCCTCCAAGGACTCTGCCATTGATCTAATCCCTATGCCAAGAGGAAGTTTGCAAAGACGTGGTCACACACCAAACACACAACTTGGGGAGAATTCTTTAAGCCAAAAAGAGGTTGAAAAGAAATATATACATAACTTGGGTATAATTTATGTATGTATTGTGTGTGTGTGTGTGTGTGTGTGTGTGTGTGTGTGTGTGTGTGTGTGTGTGTGTGTGTGTGTGTGTGTGTGTGTGTGTGTGTGTGTTTACTATTGGATTAATTTACATGTGGGAAGCCCTCAACGCGAGGAAAACCCACCATAAAGATCTATACAACCGAAAATGAGAAAGTCGCTCCATATAGGAGCAAACTTCCAAACTAGAAACACTTATAGAAAAGTGTCAAAGTCGTGATGTCTATGTCTTTTACTCTACAGCAGTCAAACAAGGATTTCCATAGAGAGTGTGGAGCTGAAACTGTCGAGATTCAAAAAGAGTAACATTTCTTTTGGACCAGATCGAGGAGAAGGCCCAAAATCTGACCCAATGCATGAAAATCGCATGCGGACGCAATTGCAGTGTGAGTTTTCCAAAAACCCAGAAAAGTTTCCCAAATGCAGCAGAAGGAAACCTCGAATGCAATTGCCTTGAAAGCACAAGCAAGAAATCCCGAGAGTCGGGGCAAAACCAAAGAAGATGAGGAACTGATTCCATTCGATTCAAGCATCTTCGGCAAGATCAAGAGGCAATGCGATGAGAAGCCAAAATCTTACCCACCGGTAATATGCCAAGCATGCATCTCCATAGAAACTCTCTTTGTTTTAATGGCAACTTGCTTTTCCAATTGATGGAAAGAACCATTTTCCACCACCGCATTGACTTATGCATGTGCCAAAGCAAATTGCCATGAGACTGTATCCACGAAGGAGGCACAATAGCTCTGTAAATTTGACTTGAAGTCCAATTCTGCATAGAAATAGGTTTGGAACCTGGGGAATTACCAATGAGTTCCCAATCTTTAAGGCTATCCTCCTCATGGAGTATTGGTATAGGTATAAGAGGAGCAAGCAAAGCACATATGTCCCTCCAAATTGGCCAATGGTGCATGCCCAAATTAAGTGTCTGACAAGCACGGGGAAAAGATAACACGCAACCATTTTCGTCCACAACATCCTCAATACGTGTGATACCCATTTTCATCAAGTTGTAAGCCTTGACCGGTTGAGTAACTGCCAAGGGAAAAGGAAATACTGCAGACCAGTGAAGGCTTTCTTTCCGCAATGAGTTACCATTCAAAGAGGATCTCCCGGACCACTTAATCTGAGAAAGTACATGTTTCCAATCCAGTATCAATCTTGTAGAGTGAGGGCAGCCAGGTATGGTACCTTCAAAGCGACCCAATACAACTTCCCACTGATCAGTGACCCAATTACCATATGCCTTTGTGTTCATAGAACTGCACATAGTAGCTAGCATGCGTGACCAAGGTTGTACTTGCACGAAAAAATCAGCCAGCAGTGTGGCTTTGCGTGTCAAAAGATGGAAATGTATATTCAATATATTAAGCCCACCATGCGATCTTGGTGTACAAGTAGACTGCATTCTCAACAAGCCTAAAGCTTTGCGTTTGGGATGTGTCTTCCATAACAATTCCATTGCCTGCGACATAAAGGCTTAAATGTCTTTATGCATCCAAGACAGCAACGGCAAATAGAATTGAACATGTGCCATCACAATGGATTGTACTATTCGCAGTCGTACATGAAGAGGCCAAGTGGACAATTTCCAATATCTCAGTTTCTGTGCAAGCTTAGCAGTCACCCATTCCATTTGTTGTGTCGCTGTAATGAACCAACCAATCGGATAACGAAGGTGACGTATCACATCATGTGGTGACAACAATTGTCCATGCCATAAAATAGAGTGCCATCGCAAGAATTAAGAGGCAGCAAAATGGACTTTTTGAAGTTGATATGCAAACCAGCTGCCAGCCCAAAATCTGACAAAATCTTCATCAAATCTTGAAGATCTGCACGATCATTTTTAGGCATAAAAAAAGAGTCATCCGCATATGCCTGAGGAAGAAAAGAAGGACTCCTTGGAATTTGCACTCCATGTAACAAACCAGCGTCAACCATCTTGTCCACATATAAAAGCAGTGGGTGAGTGGAAATTGCATAAAGCAAAGCACTCAACGGACAACCCTATCTAACAGAACGACCCAGTTCCCAAGGGTCAAAGAGCCCGTCCGCAATGATAGCACGAGTCATAGCCTCAGAATACAGCCAGTAAATGACATTAATCCATTTAGGACCAAAACCCAATCTAGACATAATCTGAGAAATAAAATCCCAGCGAACCGAATCAAAGGCTTTGGCTATGTCTACCTGCAATACAAGTACATCTTGAGAGGAATATTTTGCATATTCAATGGCTATCATAGCATTCGCAATATTATCAATAATATGACGTCTCGGAATGAACCCATATTGATGAGGATGAAGGCCACGATGAAGAATCTCCCTTACTCTGTGCACCAGCATCTTGGCAACAAGTTTGTATACGACTGGCATAAGAGTGATTGGTCTCCAGTCATCAAGATTTTAGCCAAATGCTTTTTCGGGAGCAATTTCAACAAACCTTATTTCCATAAAGATGGAAGCTGATGTTCCAGCCATGCACTGTTTATCATGAGCAATAAAGCATCTTTCAGTTCATCCCAAAAAGCATGAAAAAATTCAGCAGTAAGGCCACCCCGTCCTGGAGCTTTCCCCTTCCCTAGTGCTTTCAAAGCATGATACAGCTCTTCATCTGAGAAGGGTTGTTCTAATGCATTCACTTCATCAGAATCCATAATCGGGGAAACAACTTCTAGAAATTGCAGTCTAGCACAAGATTCTAAAGCAGATAAAGGGGCAAGAGCATTCCTGGGACAGTTGTAGTTTCGAAGAAGTCCATGAGCCATCTGAAATTTTGATGCGAGAAATGGAGTGTCTCTATCGCGAAGCATGCAAACTTTAAAAAAATTGTTTGGATGAACAACCTTTGTCCGCTATCTTCTTTTCTCTAGATCGTACTTGCCATTCGTGAACTTTACGCATTTGATTGCATGAAATTACATGGTTTGCCTCACATAACAATTCTTGAACAGACTGAACCGACAAACTATCAGAATCCGACTCCATAATACATTGTCGATGTTGTTTTGCCCAAGCCAATGCTCTTCTTTGATCCCCAAGATACCATATTCCAAAGTCCTGAATAACAGATTGCATACGTACCACAAAAGAATGCCATGCAAATTCAATGTCAGCATGCGCATGCATGAAAAGAGGATGTATAGTTGTGACAACCATTTGACGGAACATCTCATGCGATAGGTAACTGCTATTTACATGTAATAAACGGCGAGATGACAAAGCATTCTCAATTTGAGGCATATCAAACAACATCTCCAACCATAATGGAGCATGATCTGATAAACATATGTAATGATCTATCCACATTTTACATACAAAAGAGTTGTACTGATTTGCATTGAGAAGATACCACAGATCTAGTCTCGCTCGATAGCGTGCAGAAGCATTATGCGTACATGTAAATCCCGAATTGATCGAATTTGTACAAAGCCATAAGTCCTCAGCATGCAAAACCTCTAGTAAAGATGATTATCTCTGTTTCTCAAACTAAAGCATATGCGAATTCTGAGAAGTATTATCTCGAGAAGATGGCGAGTTATTGAAATCACCACAAATGAAAGCATTTGAGAGCCAGGGATAAGTACTCAAAGAACTCCACAAGAGAGCCCGCGTTCTAGAGGATTGTGAAGCATACACACCAGCAAACTCGTATATTTCCGCATTTATGATACATTGGACAACCATCCATCTACCCTCAGGATCATTGTATGTGACATGCGGATTCAGTTCATGGTGGACTAGCATAACCACTCCTGAGAAATTTGTAGAGCCTGCATAAAAGATATGGTAGCCCGCACAGAATCCAGACTGACCAGCCAAACAATGTTGATTGTGCTCTTGCAAACAGACAACATGAGGATGCATTGTATTGACCTAATCCCAGAAAAGCCTCCATTTATTTACATGCGAGAGGCCTTGTATGTTAAAAGAGACACACTTAAGTGAAGAAGACATTGAGTATATACATATGTACAGATCCTTGCATAAAAGATCAAGCAACGGCCATATCTTCATGCTTGTCAGGCTGAGCATGAACATGAAGAACATCCATGTCATCTACATCCAGCAAAGGCAACCCTTTTTTCAAAACATCAGTCCAAAGTCTAGAAGCTGGAGACGTATCCATTGAAATTTGTCCCGGCGTAGGAGCCGTCGCACTCCAATTTCTAGATTGGAGAGGCTTTGTCTTCGGTGAGAAAACTTTTTTGGTTGTTGCCAACCATTAAGATCAGCCTTTTTATCGTCTGCGATCAAAGCTTTCCCCTTGTCTTTAGCTTTTGAAGACTGTGCAACTAGCTGAGGAGCAGACCTTAAATTAGCATCAAATACGACAGATCCCGAAGGTTTAGCTTTTTTAGTTACTAAACAAGCAGGAACAATGTCCAATTGAGGGATAGCATTTGGGGGTGGCTTATAAACCACCTGTGGACACTCCGAAGCAAGATGTCCAAATTTATGGCATGTAAAATACGCGCCTGCAAAAACTCCCCATTTCAAATCAAAATAGGTTTCCCCCATTTCAACATCTTCAACCTCAATTGCAATAGATGGCGGAGTGGGTTTATCAGTGTCCAACAAAATGCAAAACCTGTTTCTATTTCCAGTGGGACAAGGAGGACAGATTACTTTACCCAATGAGGCGGCCAAAACAAGGAGCTCCTCTCTCATATAGTCGGGAAAATTCACTACTTCGACCAATACTGGACAAGAGTGACGAATCTAATTCCGATAGTCCTTGCTAGGCGACCAAGGCAAAACATGAACCATCTGCCTTCCATAAAACAATGGCGAAGCCTCAAGCAGTTTTTGCTTATACATGTGATCTGTCAGATGAACCTCGTAAAATCCACGAGAAGCAAAAAAGACTCCCTCAATAAAACATCCGCCTAAAATCAATTTAATCCATTGCACAACATCATCACAAAGGGCAAACGTCATGGAAAGAAAATTATGACCGCCGACTGCGTTAATTTTCTGAGGGGGGAAACTATACTGGGTAGCTTCATTTTATATTTCAAGGTGGGCACAGGCTTGTTCCAATTCAATCTGCTCTGACCAAATTCCTCATGAAGAGCATCAAATACATACTGAGAGTCAGAATCCGTCGTATCATTTACATGCACACTATCCACATTAAACCTTTTGAAATCTGAAGAGCGGTCTCTTCTATTGTACACCTCCGAAGAGGAAGGATCCATTGCAAAGAAAACCCGGCTGCTGCTGCACTCTATCTTGTATTTACAAATGACCCTTACCAACTTTTTTTTTTGTAAATAGGCTGCAGGACTCTGTTTCGTATTTACAAATGACACTTACTAACACCCAGACACAGACACAAACGCTCACAGACACACACACACACACACACACACACACACACACACACACACACACACACACTCGCAGACACACACACACAGCATTGTACAAAGGCCGACTTCTGGTTCATGATTCTGTATAGCTTGATGATCTGCTGGGTAGCGAGAGATGGTTCAGCAGCCTGAGCAAGACAATGACGGGATTCAATCACGACATTCGCACACCACACACACACACACACACACACACTACATGCTGCTGCCCTGCTGGTCACGAGAGAGAGAGAGAGAGAGAGAGAGAGAGAGAGAGAGAGAGAGAGAGAGAGAGAGAGAGAGAGAGAGAGAGGGAGGGAGGAACAGTCTGTTCGCCTCTGTTTTAGGGTTCGCAAAGATCTGGTTGGCGCTATTTTTAGGGTTCGTGACAACTACAGTCTGCTCGCCTCTATAAACACCGCCTAAACACACACACACACACACACACACACACACAACTTGGGAAGAAGTTTAGTACACACATGGTTATTCTACTTTCAGCAAGGTACGGTTAGTATTAGGTCGAGACATTATTAGCCAATGAGCTTAGTGCAAACTAATGTCAATAGTAGGAAAAGCATAGCTTCATTAGCATACTAGCAATAGAAGGAAATTACCCAACCAATCAACCCAAGGTCGAGACCCTATACTTAGGTCTAGACCCTTTACCGCCTCAGGCAAGGTCCACAAAAGTATTCAAAGTTTTGAAAGCATAACCATGCCAGCCTAAAAGGAATGACCAGCTTCTGACACTTAACAACCGAGTCAGTTTCTCATGGCATCCCAAAAACCAAATTCAGTACACAAAATGGTAGGACTTGCATAATGACCAAGTTTAACTGAATATTCATGCTTATCTAACATGCCTTTTAGAATTTTAAATATCATGTTGTCACCCTTCCAATACTTATTGAATAATACCCAATAGATATAGCCTTTAGCCTTTAAAGCAGTCATTTCCATCATCATACCAGTTTATACCAGAATCACCCATCAAAATCGCAAGCAGACCCATGCCCTTATGCATATTACTACACATTGCAACATTAAATTCTTTCACAATACCAAGTACCATTTTCAATCTTAGCTCATCAAGCAATAGAACTCGACCTGAGAAGAAGAAGAAGCCAAAGGGTGGACTTCCAGGGTCTGTTGTTTTTCCTTCCCTTTAGCCATTGTATAACACACTTCAAGTACAATCACTTAGGCAACTAACCCTTGGTTACCAACAAAGAATACACAAGCATACCCGAGCTTGCTAAGTGAGGGAGACCCTCACCTTTATAGAATTTTTGTGGATCAGGCTGAGATTTCAAAGCCCCAAATACAATCCAGCGGCTCACCCTCTGCCATCCATTCGGTGGAGGAAGCTTGCCATAAATGGGCCATGTGCATCGCTAGTAGATTCCCCTTATAAACGTGATGAAACCCGACTTCTCTACCCAAAGTTAGCGCGCTGCAAAGAAGTTACCATATCAACTAATACTCATACTGAGTTATACCTTATTACCCAATTTTAGTGATGCCTACCAAGTGAAACAAAGCCCCCAAGGATTTTTTATGCATGGCTTCATAAAAAGGAAGCAATATTTCTAGCCAAGGGAAATCATATCATGCCCCTAAGTCAATATTGTTGGAATTAGGGTTGCAAAGAACCGCACACAGCTTGGAGAAGATGAAGGAAGCTCAAGGCACACAATAGAGAGAGTGTTACTTAGTGTGCAATGGAAAGATAGATAGCCCTAGAGTGATGGGCATATATACAATGCACGAGGGGAAAAACCTCCTAAAGAGGGAAAAAATTCCCGGCGGTCCTAGTGTGTATAAGACACTGTACATTGGTGTTTTATCCAACGACTAGCCAGAAATGCATTAAATTCATGAGATATATACTCCCCCCCTCGATCGGAATGGAGGGTGCCCATAGTACACTTCGATACATTTTCAGCCATAGCCAGAAATTGTTTGAAGCACATTAAAACTTTGGACTTCGCTTTTAGCGGAAATACCCATGCATGCCTGGAGTAATCATCAATGAAAGTCATGAAGTAAAGGTAGTTTCCCAAGGACAAAGTTTGCATGGGCCCACAAACATCACTATGCACAAGCTGCAACCTGCATGTGGTCCTAACTGAACCATCCTTTGGATACTTCAAATGTTGCATCTTACCTAGGATACAGCCTTCACAAACATGTTTGACAGAAGCTTCAAGAGGCGGCAAAGAAGCAACCTTATCAGATTTCTGCAAACACAGCAAACTGGCAAAATTTAGATGCCCAAAACGTGCATGCCACAGTTTTGCATCTGAAATAGCCCTTAAATCTGCAACTGCATTTGCAAAATCTTGTCCACACTTGTCATACAAAGTAAGCTTATACAGCCCACAACACAAAAGGCCAGATGCAACAATTTCATCACCAAAACTAAGATCATGAACTGTACATCTGTCATCTACAAATTTGACTACAAGTCCAAGTCTAGCAAGTGCAGATACAAACAAAATATCCTTCTTGATCCCAGGTACATAAAGTGCATCAACAAGTGTGAAAGAGCTGCCATTTGCAGCAGTAAGCACAATCTTTCCACCCCCCTGAACCGGATAAGAGGCATTGTTGACACAAGTGACTAAATTCCCATGAGAGACAGACTCGAGAGAGTTGAACATTTCATGATGTGAGGTAATGTGCTTTGCACCACTGTCAAAGTATCACACATGTGAATCTGCAACAACTGACATGCATGCATCATGGACAACAAGATTGTAAGTGCACTTTGCACTAAAATCCCATTCTGCATCAACATCAGCATCACAGTCTCCTTTCATAGAAGACTCAACAATAGCATCAAGAACACTATGCACAAGGGAACTGTCTGAAATGACTTCACCTGCAGAAATAAGTTGCTCATTGATATCCTTGACACCATCAAGGAAAGTGTCCATATCATCTTCCTCATGCATAGTCTTCGATTCCAGCTCGTTACACAGCAAAGCAATTTTAGCCTCATTGTGGCTTGCATAAAGACCTGCTAGAATATCCCAAGCCTGTTTTGCAGATTTCACTGAATGAATGTGATGAGTAATAGTGCGCTTCATAGACAAGGCAATCAATGCATGAGTCTGCGCATCCTTTACATCCCAACGAGCTTGTTCTGCCGTAGGCAAAACAACTCTAATAGCAGCAATCCTTGCAGCAAGACCTGCAACATCCTCAAAACCAGGACGTACATCAATGCCCTGCACAATATTCCAGATGCCCTTTGATACAAGAACATGTTGCATCATGTAAGCCGAGATAGGGTAATTGTCCCCATCCAATCTGTCCTCAACGCAAACATTTTGAACACATCTGTGTTGTTGTTAGCCATGGAAAATGCATGCACCTGATATGAAAACTGCCTGAAATGAGGAAAAATTGAGTGATACCAGCATGTGCTATATAGCACAACCCGTAGTAGACCATATAGGACCTATTATGGAGAAAACGGCACTGACATAAATTCTACACTAAATGACAAAATTGCCTGTGCAGACCTGCCTGTAGTGGAAACGAAGGCCGAAATGAGGGCAAATCAAAAATCTGAGCAGACAAAGCTCTACCAGCTACCCTAAATTTTTGTCGACCTGCGAACGCTCGCCAAATCTCATTGAAATCGGAGAAAGTGAGCAAGTGTGTGCTGTAGCTGCTGGCGACTAAGCCCGAGAGGACGCAACCTGCTCTAATACCAATTGTTGGAATTATGGTTGCAGAGAAAGGCACACAACTTGGAGAAGACAAGGGAAGCTCAAAGCACACAATAGAGAGGGTGTTACTTAGTGTGCAACGGAAAGATAGATAGCCCTAGAGTGATGGGCGTATATACAATGCACGGGGGAAAAACCTCCTAAAGTGGGAAAAAAATGCCCCGGCGGTGCTAGTGTGTTCACACACATCACTACCACATGTATATGGTAACAAATATTCCTCGAGATTTGTGTGTGTGTGTGTGTGTGTGTGTGTGTGTGTAAACACACACACACGACTTGGGAAGAATGTTTTAACCTAAAAATGTGAAAGATTGTCATTTTTGAGCCCTTACTTATGCACGTTATTTATGAGAGGTGAAAAGTGGAGTAGGATTATTGGGAAGAGAGAGAGAGAGAGAGAGAGAGAGAGAGAGAGAGAGAGAGAGAGAGAGAGAGAGAGAGAGAAGAGAAGAGAAATATTTATTGATGTCTTGTGGAGGCCAAAGCTGGCCTAGGAGACATCACAATCTACATGTGTGTGTCTTGCAGTTATCTTAAAAAAAGGACAAAACTGTTGAAAATAAACATCCTACAAATTAATAGTAGACCGATGTGGGGGTGTGTATAAGCGATGAGGCGGATGGCGCTCTACATGTAATGGATGGGAATCTATATGCATGGGGCAATACACTCATCATGAGCAAAAGACTAGCTAGCTCTCTGTAGTACCAAACTGGGGGTGTGGTATGGCACACATAGGTGGATAGGGAGTGAGGAATTCTTGAAGTATAGCAATAGGATCTAAGAAGTCCCATTCTATCACCCTTTGTTGTGCTTGGTCTGCTCATTTCATACTTGAATCTCTCTAATGGCCTAGTGATGTACTCTCTAGAATTGATATCGAGCTGCCTAGGTCATCTGCTAGCTTGAGAAATATTTTCTTGTTGTATAATGACCCCTCTCTGAGTGTCAATGGGTAGAAATGGGAAGCTCTCTGAAAAAAGTTTGTGACTTGTGGTCGTTGCCCTCCACTAGTGGGTGTGGGTGATTGGAGGAGGAGAGTCTCTTTCTGTTTCTCGAGCAAGAAGAGACCCAGTTGTCTCTGGTCCCTCAACTTTAGTAGCACTTTGTGTATTGTCCTCTAAAAAGGGATGTATATCAGACCCGTATGCTCTCGAAGAGAGATGAAGCACTATGAGGTAGATTATAAGCTACCACCCATTGAGTATAAATGTACTTCCCTCGGATGTTTCTTTTGGCCTTGTTCATGGAGCCCATCATGGCTTCGTGGGAGCGTCGCGGGGATCCTTTTGTAGGTTATCTTGGATGGCCACCAACCATACCCTCCCCACTTTGCCAAATTTCCTACACCACATGTCTTAATCCAAACATACGGGATGTCCTAACATGATAATGATCAATGAAATCATCCATAACTTACAAGAGATTGGAAAATCTCAAGCTACAATAATTTGATTTTTAATTGTGAATGCTTTTTAACTCAAAAATAGGGCACACCCTAATATTTCTTGCACTGCATTCTTAATGCACAATTGTGGGTCTACCATGTTGAATTGGGTGCAAATTTTTGTGCCATTATTGTAGGGAGATTTAACATAGAATACATTCATGATCAATACATATCCAAAACCCTTTGACACTTCGACAAATATTGTCAATTTGATGATTTCTATTACTCGAGCGAAAAGAGCATGCAAAGTAGAATTTGGAGTGAAGATGATCAAAAGTCTGATATTGCACAATCAATTTTTTTAAAAACACACACAAAGCATGTTGTTGCTATAAAAAATGCTAACAAGTCAATGAAGAGAGAAGACACATGACCCTTGAAAACAAGGAGTTTTCAAAAGTTTGTCTTTCTCTATAGGCAATTTTCTTTAAAATGGCTCCATCACAAAATTGCTAGCAACCACAATCTTACAATGTGACAACTCAAAAGATAAAAGACAAATTAATTTTAGAAGCTATCCATTCTTGATTTATACAAGCAAAAGGATATTACAAACACCAATAGACAACATTGTTTTGATAGCGTTACATGGTTTTATTAGAAGAACACATACAGAAAACACAAGTCTGAGCTAAAAACCAAATGTATATTTGATAATTTTTACTTAGAATGAAGCATCCATGTGCCTCATATATCATCCAGGGAAGAAATTTTCAACTTAAAAATTATTTAATGCTCTCCTAAAATATACAGACCTACACAAATTAATTCATCAGATACCTCTATGCATTACAATATGAGATGGAAATAGAATTTAATCATCTTAACTACACGGTTGTATTTAAGATGTCCCAAAACCTTAAAAGTAAATATCTATATGCCTCACTACTATGAGCTTAGAGATAGAGTTTTGGATGCAAAAAGAAGCCAAACCTCCTGTTTGAATTTTTTAAGTTGCAAGAATTTGACAATTTTGACCACACTGTTGTGTCCCGGAATACCTAAAATCCTTAGAAATGATTGCCCATAGGTTTCATTCTGACACTCAAAGACGGGACTTGGGACCAAACACTATTTTCAAACCTCCTGAAGTATCTGACGCCAATGCCAGAGAGCTTTTAAAATAGAAATTGACAATTTTTACCACATAACTACGTTAGAAATGGCCGTCCTTTGCGTATGGATAGTTGTCTCTAGGGTTTTGGTTCATTTCATTGGGGTCGGGTGTTAGAATGAGATATAGGCATTTGTTTTTAGGGCTTTTGGGCGTTTCGGACACAAGGGTGCGGTCAAAACTATCAAATTCTAACAAGTAGACAAAATTTAGATTGGTGCACAATCTTTTTGAAGCTTTTTACTTCACAACAAGATATATTAATATTTACTTTCAAGGTTTTTGGGACATCTCAATGCAATGGTCATTTCTAGAATTTATGGGCATTTTGAATGTAACAATGGAAAAAAATTATCAATATTTCTCTCTTTCACATAGTATTATGACAATGAAGACTCTATGGTTTTACACAAAATAACTTGTGAGGTTTTAGGCCATGTCCACGTCTCTCTTTTGTTAAGTGTCAAAGCAAAGTGTATCCATAGAATATAGCAATGAGATCAAAGTTGTAACTTTCTATCGTTAGTTTATATTTCACTCGAAGTAAATCTTTTTTGAACATACTTTATTGCAAATTGAGTTATATATCATATGTATTTATTGCAACATTACTATCTTTAGAGAGATGGCTTCCAAGTCATTATCCAAGAGAATCTCTTCAAGTCATCATGCACATTAGTTAGTATGAGTAGTCTTTACTCTCCCCACAAAGCAAGCTAGATGATTGGGTTTCATTTCATGAATCCGCAACATCTCCTCGATGGCAGTATGAACATAATTAAAATTGGGTTCTTTACACCATCTTCCTTTTGTAAACATGTGGATAAGTCATGTTTTTACTCAATCTTTTCCTTATTTAGATGTATGGCTCACTTACGGTTTGGTAAAACTCTTTAACTTTTGTGCTTTGTTAAGGCTATGGATTGTATCATAACTGTAATACCAATCTTGGAAGACCAAAGTCAAGTTGTGTTTATTTTATTCACAAATATAAAAAATGAAAATACCATTGCTCCACCTAAAAGATACCCAATCACCCTGCAATAATCGTGTCACAATAGTAATAGTTATAAGTGAGACTTCATTTCACCAAAATATACAATAGCTTTGAAAATTCCTTCTTTTTAAGGAAGTATTACATGAATCAATGAAATTTGTTGACATCTGACCATTCATTGCTTAGAATAGAACAATCGCATGCATATGTGCATTTTGAGTTGTTCGTTAATGAGTTTGCTAGAGTGTAAAACGATTGGTTCCTCATTTGGTGATAGCTTGGTGGAGATTATATTCCTCAATCCTTTTGCCATGCCTCTTATATGCCAATGGCCTAGGATTTGTAGCAAAGAGAATGTATTTTGTTGATGCCAACCCAACCTCCACCAATGTTATGTGAATGGACTAGGATTTATAGCAAAGAGAATGGAAGCAAGCCCAACCTCCACCGATGTTATGGTCTAAAGCTTTGGGATAAAACATTTTTCCTCTTCTTGACCGACCAACATGAACTTCTAGAGTCATTGGTTCAAAACTAATTCAATAAATTGAGAAAGAGGGTCAACTTGACTCTGGTAGTTTGTGGAAAATCATCCATTGGTATCTTCTCGTGCGAGCCTTGTTCTATGTTTAGCGCGAAAAGGACTATGACTCACACATTTCTAAAGACATCTTTGGTTTCTTGTCCTCGATCACCTTATCTCACAAGGTTTTAGTTGTCTTACAATCTCGTTTGGACCACCACAAAGAAAGAGACCTTTGATATAAAGGCTTCCTTTACATTTGATGAGACCACATAAATCACATTCCATGTTATTAAGTTTATTAAGGCCTCATATATAGAGGCTCTCAAATTAAGGTGGGTGCCTTCATAGGCTTGTTTTGGGCCAAACGAGTTGTTTTATAAGGCCCGTAACATATTTCATGATACTCGTGTTCATGTTTCAAACACATTTATAGCAAGAATCAAAGCGCATCATTATCTTCCTTGATACTATCAATCATGTTGATCCTTATAGGTCCTTAATCAAAGTATAAAAGGTGTTCTTAGCATCATAAGCCCTGAGTACGATAAGATCCACAACCAATTCAAAATGCATGAGAAACCAATTCAAACGCTTCTTACCATCAAGTTTGAATATCAAGCACACATTTTCATATAAACACTAATCACGTCTTACAGGCCGTATTGCCATTTTTTTAATATAATTTAATATTTTCTATAAAACACTAGATAGAGATGGAGTACTATCGTTCTATCCTTGTTGTGTAAAAAGCCTAATAGTATTTGCATCAACTTACTAACGAATCTTATCATGTGAGTCGTGACTAGGAATCTTTGAATTTTAACTCGCATTTCAAACCGATATGATCATAATATTTCTAGTTAGAGCAATGCTTAACCACCCATTTCCTCGAAAAGGACTATTAAACCCCATCTATTTCATAGGAGTTGGGAGATTCATCCACACTAGTAATTACAATGGCCAATCAAGAGTACCCCTAATAAAAATCAAGATGTAAACCAAACTACAAATGAACTGGTCTTCTCTCTTCAACCATAAAAGCTCTCCAATGGCCCAACACAATTTTGGCACAATAGCATGCTCGTGCCAACTACAATATTGAGCCGATTATGTTGAGTTCTAAGTTTACTCTCGACCGTCAGTTTGCTCTTTTTTAGGAAAGAACATACTATCATTAGTATATGATTTGTGCCACAAACTGTTAGCAGGAGGAACAGACACCATGAAGTTGCCCACCGATATCCAAGAAGAGAAACAAAATAATGCAAGACAATGGCATAAAGCAAAGCACTAAAGAGAGGGCTTCGCATAATTGATCATTCTAGTAAGGCTACTTTCCAACGGTTTGCTCTACATAGAACCATTGTGCCAAAGAAACACGACCAAAGCATTCTCAAGTTGTAGGCATTGGCGGACTAGTATCACCCCCCCCAGCAAAATCCTCATCTGTGCCAGCCATAGTGCAAAAACTCACAAAACAAGACAACATACCGGCAAGCTCATGTTAACTATTTTGAAAAAGAATGACCACAACTGCCGTGCATGTGTACATGCCATGCAAGATAAGCTTCCATTTAACATGTTTACAAAAACCCTGCACATCATGTCATGGATGCAGCTAGAGTGCAAGCAAACAAATAATACAAAATCACTAGTTAAAGCCCATGTGCACATCTACATTAACATGAACAATGACCCAATCAGAGGTGATGGTTGCAGCAACGACGTCATCACAATGCTATTGTGAAACATTGCCAAATAAAACCGTCTTTGTAAGCAAGGATCACACCAATGGGTATTTGTCAAACCCAAGGCCATAGGTGAGACCATCCAAACTAGAGCCACCCAAGCACAATTATAGCAAAAGGATGAACAAGCACTGGGAGTTTTTCTCACATCAGTAGATGATTCAAGTCTATAAAGGGTTCATTCTTGTGTAGATCGTCAAAGAGGTCAATGCATGCCTACTATCCATTGTCAGCACAGCTGACAAGGTTCAGCTATCTTTTAAGGACAAGGTTCAGCTATCTTTATACGAGAGACCCATTGATCACAATGGTCACCTTCTTCCTACATTCCTCTTGCAGAAACAAATGGTTTAGTACCAAGATTTTCCACCTGGATTTGTAACTTCCATTACTGCTTATAAGTAGACACAACACCTGCTATTTCAAGAAAGATCGAGTAATCAAAATGAGCAACTACTTTTTTATTTGCCTTTGGTAACAACAAATAAATAAATGCCAAGATTTTCCATAGACATTGATCGAAATGGTCAAGGCATTTCCCCCGATAGCAACAAACCCTTTAATTTCGCCTGCATTTGTGGCTTTGTTTTGATATCATCCCTACTCTGTTTAGACGTGGATGCAACATCTGTTCTCTTAGGAAAGATCCACTTCTCAAAAGGAGCAACTTTTTGTATGCCTCCAGTAAGGATTTGCCAGTAACAAATGCTTTAGGGCCAACATTTTCCAAAAACCATGTACAACAAATTTACCCCATTTAAGGTTAAAAGTATGTTTACAATAACCTCGTCTACCAGCTTCACAACAATAAGAACCTGATTTCTTGCCTAGAGAAGCCACCAGTCACACGATGGCATAAAAGAGCCTGTCAACAGTCAATCTTTTCTACCAAATTAAGGAGTTATCTACCACTCTTTACTGTTAAGACTGCATCCAATTAGATGTGAATCTTTATACACTCATTGAAAAGAACCCCTGATGGTGGACAGGGTTTTTGAAGCAAAAATTTTTGCATCGAAGACAAAAAACAGTGAAAACGAGCAGGTTACAAATGATACTTGGAATTGGCTCTTTAAAGCTTTCCAAAAAAGCAGCTCTGCTTGAATAGAGATGCATCGGATTCTTTTGTGACACATAGCTAGAAAGTAAAAGGGGTGTCATGGCATGCGAATGCGAAGTATGGCCGCAAGTTGTCTCCATGAATTGACAACCAAAAACAGACCAGTGCCTCCTTGAAGCTTGAATGTTTCATCACAATTGTCAGAACTTACAACAGCACGACAAAACCATCTCAAAAACATAAAAAAGACTAAAGCAATACCTGAGGGAACAAGTGGGTTGAATAAACCGACCCAGATTGAAGCCCATTTCCATCAAGCAATGCCAAGACATTCACGTACCCCCTTCTCAAAACTATCGAGTGCATCATTTGTCTCGCCAAAGGCATCAGCGATGGAATTCCTGCAGCCATGTCATTCAGAAATTAGAGCTCTATTACATAGGGCAGACACGTAACAAGATTCACACAAATGCAATTAGCACATCTTAACAAGGGCATGTCAAAATCAACTCACCTATTTGAGCTGCTATCCACAGTGAAGTTGGTGAGGAAGTTATCAAGCATTGTAAAAGAGCTGCATAATGTGTTTCTTAAATAAGCTTCACAATAACTTCCATCTTTGAAAACATAACAAAGGATCAATGGAGGAACCTGATGAGATTGTCTAGTGCAAGATTTGCATTTAACTTGACAGGGTCAGCATCATCGAGAAGGGAAGCAGCGTTTTTCAAAATTAAACGAAATGTACAGACCTGAAGCAAAGTGAGTAATGACACACAACATTACTGGACCAGACCACAAAGTGACTCTGTTCATAAAAGTGCTTTCACATGTATAACAATCAAACAAAGTGGATGTAGGACATTTTCTGAATCACATTGAGATCCATCTGTGCATGATAAATCACAAACCATACACTCACATGACATGCCACAGACCATACACATAAGGAGGAATAGACATCAAGCTCCACACAGCCAATATATGCTCACCGAAGAGCTGTGGAACAGCAGCGCACGTTCAAAGTTCTTACCGCACGCCCTCCAAGATAAAGATAGAAGTCAGTCAGGATCTCAGTAAATGAGAGTATTGATCTGAGAAACTCGGCTAAGAGCCCTTTCAACCTATCTGGTTGCACCCTTCCGATAGCAAACGCAAAAACTGAACGATTGGCTCGCATGTCTTGTGACCACAAAGGTCAAGCTGATCACAAAATAGATTTTGATAATAAACGTCAGCGAGATCACAGAGGGTTGGTCCAAACCACGAAGCGAGCACCAATGGTAAGAAATCTTCAAGGCATAGATGACAGCCAGAATTGCCTTTCTCCTACCAAGTACCACACCCGCCCCCCAGTGAGCATACAGCTCTCAAATACTACAAGCTTGCCATCCTGTTAAAGGAGGTCACCAAAAGCCTAATCATCTTATAAGGGGGTAGAAACACTAGAACAACACCAAACTGAACCGAAACGGCAAATGCTTTAACTTGCACGAGAACTGAATATAGTAGACAAGAGACACAAGGTGACACAATTCCACTCCTAGAAGCATTTGCCCCTCAACTAGGCACCTCATGTGATATTTCTTGTATTCCATAAGATTGAGTTGAAGGTACAACAGTCGAGAGTCGGTCTCTCCCTTTGAGTCATCCGCAGAGTCACAATCTTGGTCCATGTGCTCTAATGGCACCCCTGGCCTCAATTTTGGAGGCACGGGTCCAAAAGAACCCCCAAGAGACACGAAGTAGCACAGTTCCACTCCTAGAAGCATTTGCCCTCAACTAGGCACCTCTTGTGGTATTTCTCGTATTCCATAAGACCGAGTCGAAGGTACAATAGTCAAGAGTCGCTCTGTCCCTTTGAGTCATCCACAGAGTCACAATCTTGGTCCATGTGCTTTAATGGCACCCTTGGCCTCACTTTTGGAAGCACAGGTCCAAAAGCGACTCTTAAAGCCATAGTTATTTTTAGAAGTTCCAAAAAGCACCACAATCAACTACTACCAAAAATTGATTCTCAAAAGTCCATGAAAAGCCAAAGCTTTCTATATTGGCGCCCCAACAGACACGTTGACATTTGAAAAACGCGTCACGTTTACTGCCGCCAAAAATTGTGTTGTTTTTTGCACTAGCTGCTAGTGGAGTCCACATAGGCTCTTGCTCTGCTCTTCCAATCCGATCAAGTCATGCCACGTCCTTCTCCGAGAAAGTTAAACACTTGCTGTCACATGCACATCTAACCCTATGTGCATGTGGACAAGTTGTTCCTATTTCTAGGGTTTAGGTAGCCTAGGAAGTGTTCTGGCAACCTTATGAGCCTGTGCACAAGCCGTGCATGTCCACGCACTTAGAGTAGTTGCATACCCTTTGATTGCACAACCCAGGATCATTAGCATCATGACCCAATACCCAGCATGAGCATTTCCCACCGCATGAATCCAGTGTCGCAACAGCGTGTGAACCACTTCTAATAAGTCATTTACATTATAAGTCACTTAATATTTTTGTCCAGAATCGTGGGGCTGAAGTGTAGCTGCTCGGGCCAGTTTATTGCAGCTATATAAGAAGGCCCATGGCGCCAATAGACAACAGAAGAAGCAGAGACACAAGGAGGCAAGCACCCAGCAGTCAGGCAGCACCTCAGGAGCAGCCCACAGCCATCAGCGTTTTCAGTTTTGAGCCCTTAGCCTCGCCGTACCGCAACTTCCCATTGCAGATCCTCACCGTATCGACCACTAATAGCAGATCAGCCTAGTGTTTTTAGATTCAGCAGACCTCAGCCAACGTTTTGCAGATTCAGCCCAGATTAGCCAGTACTTTTGCATTTCAGCCCTAGCTCGCCTCGGCGGTTGCAAATCAGCCCTGCAATACCGCCACAGTAGCAGATCCACAACAGATTACCTAGCATTTTTAGTTTTCAACCTTGCCGTCGTCGTTGTCGACACCATTGTCGTCGTCGACCTCATCATTGTCGTCGACATGGTCGTCGTCGTCAAGTACCACAGCATCTAGAAGCATCGTACCAGACCTTGCAATCTAAAGCAAATACCTCTCTAGCAATAGAGAGGGGGCCCTTGGAGGGGGGTTTGGGACCCCATCTGGTGTCGTCTCTTCTCTCTCTCTAGCACTCTCTTGCACTCTCACTCACAGTTTGCATTCCACTCTTTGTTTGGTCATTGCACATTCTCTCACTAAAGCACGGAAGGCTCTCCCTTCCGCCAAGTAAAAAGGAACCTTGAGTACCTTTGATCACTCATCTGGAGCCATACACCATCATTCACTTCCGATGCACATTACATTGGTATCAGAGCTCTTTGGCAGTGTTCAGTATCATCACTCAAGGAAAGAAGCACAAGAACCACAAGAATTTTCTTTTGCTTGTTGTGATCGCACGTAACCCAAGACCACTTGGGCGTGTCGATCCCTAGTTTGTGTTTTTGAAGAGTGGCAGGTAACCCAAGAAAGAAGGGCTTGTCCAGCCTCCCCTCGTTCCTCTTTTCCACTCATTGAGAGCAGACCTTGCACTTAGCGGCAGGCCAATCGACGTGAGGTGGAAAAAAGCAACCTTGGTGCGAGCGCGAGGCCGCCAAGGGGTGCACTTGCAGGAAGGAGTTGAGCTTGGGTAAGAGAAAAGCCTTCTTAAACGCACATTGCAAGCCAAAAACCTCAAACCCACGAACCCCAAGAACTCAGTGCATGGTCGTCACCCAAAGCGGAATGTATACTTTGCGTGAAAGTGATGAGAGTGGAGTTGGAGAAGAAGAAGTTTCTACACAAGAAGGATTGTTCCCCGATCCTCCCCCATCCCCATCTCCGCCACAGATTGCACCAAAACCTATGGAGGCTTTGGTCAAGTCGATTATGGAGAGATGCTACAACAAGAGGTGCAACGCGCCGCCATGGACAAAAGAAGGGCAGCCATGGAGCGTGAGCGTGAGCGTGAGAAGAACGAAGGGCAACTACGGAGCTCGAGCGTGAGCAAGCACGCGAGGCTCAACAAATAGCGGCCGAAGAGAAGCGAGCGGCTATGGAGGTAGAGTGAGAAGCGCAGAGAGACCAACGCATGCAAGAGTTGGTCCTACGGGTACTCTTCTCGAAGACCAAGCCACTCAAGGAGGTCGGCGAGTCATCAGGTAGCACATGTAGAGGCGAAGATTCCAACAATCCATTCACTGAGAAGTTGACATTTAGTAAGTATGATGGTAAGATGGATGTTTCTTTGATTCATTCTTGGTTGCATCAATTTAATGCTTACTTTGCGAGCGTCAAGAAAACAAGTAACAGTAAAGTTTTGATTGCTGCCATGTACCTAGCGGGTGATGCCATTAATTGGTATCAAGCTTGGCAAGAGTCACAAATGGCCAAGCATCTTGTGCATGGAGAGGAAGGCGTACCCCTCTCTTACAGAGGGGTCGACTTCCAAGACAAACTCAAGGCTCGCTTCACGCCACCGCAGTACCTCGATTGGTTCAAAGAAGATTGGTGTGATCTTAAGCAAAATGGATCCCCTGTTATGTCTTTTTCTAACCGTATTTTGCAGATTGCGTTCAATTGTGTAAGTCGGATGAGGATCGCAAGGAGGCTTTCCTCTTTGGGTTAGATGAGTACATCAGTTCGATGTGCAAGTTTTCAGCCCTAAGGACTATAACGACGCCATCAGAATCACCTTAGCACAAGAAAAGAAGCACAACAAAGGCAAGCCAAAGGAGAACAGGTCGAGTACTTTGCAAGACCAACCAAATGGTAAGCACGGTAAGACCATTTGTAAGCATGACGGTAATTCTTCTTCTCAATCTTCTTCTACACCTACAGCACAGACCTCTCACAATGAATCTAAAGAAAAGGCTATAACTCAGGAAACCCCTAAGTTGACACCTGATGAAAAATCTGCACAAGGAATTTTAGGAGATTGGTTAATTCTTGAAGAACGCACCGAATATGCACGAGACAAAAGATGTTTTGAGTGTCACTAAGTGTCACATTAAACGAGATTATCCTAAGAAAGCACCTAAAGAACCCACAGAATCCACATCATATGTGAATACACTCTGTGAGAACACTAATGTGTCCGAAGTTTCTGATAATCATGTCGATGAGTCTCCCATGCTATGTTATGGTATGTGAATGGTACACGCATTGTGATCTTGTTTGATTCGGGTAGTATGCATGATGTGATTAGTGACTCTCGTGAAGACCGCACGTTTAAAAGATCTTCCCATAGATCCTATTGTGATCTCTAGATTTGCTTCTGGCATGCACTCTTCTTTCACGCATGAATGCCCTAATGTGATAGTGTTAGTTCAAAATGTCGGTTTTCGTCGTCGTTTTGTGGTTTCTTCTCTAAAAGGATGTGATTTTATTTTTGGCATTAAGTGGTTTAAAGGTTATAATCCACGCATTGATCGGAAAGAAACACTCTCTCTCACAGTTGAAGAAGCACCTCCCGTGGTCCTTCGCTGTGACAAGAACATTCCATCCTTGCCATTAGTCTCTCACTCTCATGATTCACAAGAGGTTAAAAAACGTAGTGTGATTGTTTCTTCGATACACAGTCCCATAGTCTAGAAAAGCATGAGTCATTCGTTGCATAAAAAGAACTCTTTTGCTGTCATGTCTTCTCCGAAGCACGACACGCAATTTTTTGCATGATAGGGATGTGATTGTTCGTAAGGAGCAATTTGATGGTTTGGAAGATGATGTTTCCAGAAAAGCTAACCTCATTGCAAATACGATCCGTCCCGCAGGACCGATCTTGGCTCTCGAATCGAGGTCCAAAGAACCCATTCAGGAAGTATTTTGTCTTCGCATGATTAGTAAGGACGGACTCTTGTATTTTTGTCACCATTTCTATGTGTTCCCTTTTCACAGGCATGTCATATTGCACGATGCACATGATTCACTCACGGATGAGCACGGATGTATGCATATCGCTCTCGAAAAGAAAGAAGATTTGTTTTCAAGGAACTCACAATGTTTCATGATTGTTCGTTTTGTCAGTCGCTTTTGCATGTTCATTCCTTGGCATGACACCCTCACAGAAAAAGCACGAGCATGATCGTCCATCAAGCATTGGCAGTTCCATTGTGACTTGCCACAGTTAATAGGTTTAGGTCGACAGTTGAAGTTTCGATCTCAGTTTTGGCATGTGTTTGGGGTACAGTTGGACACTCCGTCACTTTGTTTATCTACGTTGCATGCACACTCATTTAAGGAGAATAGTAATTTTCCAGTCACTCTACATGGAACGGATATGTTTATGGTTTTGTATTTCAAGTAGTTTCAATATAAATAATCAAAAGGAGCTAGAGTTCTCCAATTTTCTCAAGGGATTTCAAGATGTTTTTATTGAGACGACATCCCTTGTGAACTACCTCCTAAACGATGCAATGATGACCATGCAATTGAGCTTCTTCCAGGAAGTTCACCGCCTAATAAATCTCCTTATAGAGCAGCAAGTGCATGAGTTAGTTGAGAAGGGCATGGTTAGGCCTAGCATGTAAAGATCTGTAGTCTATGCACATGCGGAATGTGCCATCCTTTTCTGTACTAGCAAGACAGGTGAACAATATGGAGAAGTACTAGGCCTTATTAAGCCCTTCTTCAAAAGTTTGTTAACCTGCTTGAGGATTTCCTCTTGCTGCATTAGACTAACTCGATAAGAGGGCTGATTTGGAGGAGAACTTCCTTGGATCAAATGAATTGTATGATCCTCAGGTCGAGAAGGTGGAAGTTCATTTGGAAGTTCATCTGCAAAACAATCTTCAAAACTTTCTAATAACTTAATTCTTTTTTGCTCTAAAGAGGAAGAAAGTTGTGAAGCACACACATCTCTCTCTCTTGCAAAAATTAAGCACGTTGAAACACACTTTTTCATTGCTTTCTTGATTACAATGTGATTGGCGATGGGGATACGCTAATCACCTGCATCTGCAAGTACAAGATATTGCTTTCCTTTATGATCAATAGTCAGGAATGGGATGCATCTTGTAGTGCCAAGGCATTCCCAAGATGACATCACACCCTTCAAGTGACGCTAGTAAGAAAGACTCTCGATCTTTGTAGTTGTCGACCTTTAAATTCAACTTCCCTATGATTGGAGTAGAGCTGGAGTTCTGCCCTTTGAAAGCAGATTGTGCTTGAATAGAAACTTCAAAACGGTATTGTCACAAAAAATACGGAAGCGTAAACTGACTTTTAATTGTACTTCAAATACTCAAGAGAATGAGAGAGAGAGAGAGAGAGAGAGAGAGAGAGAAAGCTTGACACTTCATTGGGGACCAGAAGATGGGCTGGTTCCCCCCATAAAGAGATTATCTTTATTACTAAGGGAGAATCTTTACAAGCACAAGAACGGGGCAATAGCCCGTCCTCTATTCTTTCTTTTCTGCTTCTGACTGAGAGAGTGCGAAAGCTACTCTCTGAATACTGAGAGGATTTTCCCTCTGCTATAAGATTTTGGGAAGCTCTCAAAAACGAGAGTCTATCTTCCACAAAACTCAACGGAAGCTCTCGAAAATGAGAGTCTACCTTCCGCTAACTGTGTCCCTTTATGCATAATCATTCCTGCAATAAAAACAAGGGAGAAACACACAAAATGCACGCACACATGCTTGCTGTAATTTTATGCACATAACCTGAAAATGTTACCTGGGCACCTTCCAATGCCAAAATAGAGACCTTTTTCGCAATGGAATCGCACCAAATTTTGTGTATGTGTAGTGTAGGTAGAGAAGAACTAGATTCTATGTGTACTTTGCTAAAATTCACCCTAAAAGAATGATTAGGGGTTGAAAACAGAGAATTTACAGCCACCACACTCTACGAAGAGAGTGCCTGCTGCAACTTCTCGCGATGAAACTTCACCAAAAGTTGGCTATGGCTATGAGAACCCTTGTTCTGGACAATGGGAGCACAAGGCCACCACATATGTCGCAAGGGGCTGCTCTCAAGCTTCCATGGAGGGTTCCAATGCGTAGAGCATACTCACAATAGGGGGGGTAGGAGCACTGCCAACCTAAGAAGTGGGGGAGGGGGTGCTCTTATCAAGCCACCAGGAAGAGGAAGCGCTAGGAAGAGAGAGAGAGAGAGAGAGTGAGAGAGCTAGTTTGCATTGGTAAGTGTGTCACTTGGCATACTTACTTAATAACTTAAAAACCTTTCAACTTTCACCTTTTAAAGTTCATAAGTTATTGACGAAATGTGCAAATTGAACCACAACTGCACACATGGATACAACCAATGAAATGTTAGCTGCTCCCCAGCACAATTCCGTACCGACACCACTCTGGCATTATCTGTTCACACTTGTCCGGCCATTTGGTCCAACACAAACCATTTAAAATATTTTAATTAACTTATCCTAAGGCCGTAAAAATAATTCAGGCCTTAGTGTTACCGTTCTAAGGACCCCATCTCATTCCTGTGCTCGCATTGACGCGCGTATGTTTCTGAGCCTGAAATTTGAGGCTACTATTTACCCTTTTATTGAAGACCCGATTTCCCAATCACTAGGGCTTCAGGGTATTTTCTCCTAGGATCTCCCTGAGGTGCTCTGGAATTTGGGCGCACCTGAGGTGCTAGAACTGCTAGTTCTATTCTGATGTGCACACTACTAATTAGATAATTATTTTCTCGTAAATAATTTAATTATTTACAAAGTCTGACATTGTTACACGTGGCAACTGTACGGACAGCTCGAAAATTGCACTGACATGCTGACGTGACAGCCTGTACGACTTTCCGCGATTTGCACTGGTGACATGGCAATTGTACAGATTTCCGTAAATCAAGCTGGCAGCCATTTGAGCATCAGCTTTTGGACCATATACTTTTGAGTTTGAAGGCTTTTCATGTAAACTGCTTTTGCCATTTGGGCCTAGGGCCTTTAAATATGAGGCCATGGGCTCATTCTCTGGCATGCTTCTGGACGAAGGTGCACAGGATGCATAACCGGCTTGTACTTTGATGATGCAATATAAACAAATACCGAAAGGGGCGCCAAGGTTTGGGGCCAATACTCTCTGAGGTGAAATTCAATTCAATTCAATTGAAGTGCTAAAAGTCTGTTCAATCTGTTCAGTCTGTTCTTTTCTATTGGCACGTGGTGCCCGTCTTGTGACACTGTCACAGTTTGCATTCTACTCTTTGTTTTGGTCATTGCACATTCTCTCACTAAAGCACGGAAGGCTCTCCCTTCCACTAAGTAAAAAGGAACCTTAAGTACCACTGATCACTCATCTTGAACCATACACCATCATTCACTTCCGCTGCACATTACACTTGCCTTGAAATATGATAAATTAAAGAAATATTGCCAAGGGCGCCTCTTTGGGGGCCAATAATCTCCAAGAGGAACTTTGATTCTCTTGTTCACCTGCAAAATTCAATGGTGCGCGTGCTCCACTTGCTTTTCAATAGTATGCAAGACTATATCAAATATTTCCTCTTTGGTTGACTAGTTACATAAACTGTCTCAAGAGTAGAACCCGACGCCACAACAAAAGTGTCACCACCTGCCCATCGATAGGATCCATGAAGAGGAGCTTCGGGGCCAAACAAACTCTAGTTTATACGACAACCTCAACATCTAGTTGCATAAACATACCATATCTCTGAAGTAAAAGGTCACTTACCTCATGATTAAATATTTTGTATCCTAGAGGTACTAGCTGAGGTCCTCTTACTTCAAGCTGGGACACAAACACCTTCAACTTTCAAATAACTAGTTAACTTGTCTATGAGTGTGAAAGCAGCAAGAAATTTTCCATTGGTTGGTTTGTGTTTCAGCAAGAAATTTGCCGCTTATTAGTCTCTCGTTTCTTATTTGGTACCAATTCTTTGATTGGCCTAAGGCTAAATAAAAGAAAAATTTTCTGGGTTAAACTACGAGCCCCACAGTGACGAGACGCGCCCACTATCAAACTATTCTTGTTAAAGTCAAGAATTAGATATCTTCACCGTTTGCTTGTTTGGAACCAATTCTTTGATTGGCCTATAGCTACAAAAAAGCAAATGTTTGGGTCGACACTTAAGAGTGTCACACCAAGGAGATGTGCCTACTATCTGTCTATTCTCGTCAAAGTCAAAAATTGAAAGATGTCTCCACTAAATTCCACAATGAGGGAGTTGCATACTTTGGCAACAACAACTCTTCTACGATGTATGACTTGTAAGTTGTCGAGGCTATCGTCCTCAAAGAAAGAAGCATTGAATGATAGTGAATAAGCGCCTAAGTGGTGCTTGCCCATGTTTATCTTGAATGATTCCAAGAAGACGCATGTTGTTGATTGGCAAGGACAAAAATGTCGCTTAAAATTGTCCGATGTACTTGCTTGGGATGTAACCCAGCCCACCACACGTAAACATTTCCACATAGTAAGAGAGAGCATAAACTAGAAGTGGCTCCGACTGTTGCATCACTTCTTCTACAATTGTGGTTGGAGCATAGGTACTAGAAAAGTCTATACTAAAGGCAAGGATGAAAAACCCAACTCATGTTACTAGTGTATATGTATGGAGTTAGGCAGCACTATCTCCACCGTCGGATTGATATTTGCTAGAATTGAAATCTTCATGTAGAAGATTACCATGCGATGCCATGTCTTTGAAGGTTGATTGGCAAGGACCAAAACGTCGCTTAAAACTATCCAAGGCACTCGCTTGGGATGTAACCCAGCCCACCACATGTAAACATTCCCACATAATAAGAGAGTATAAACTAGAAGTGGCTCCGACTGTTGCATCACTTCTCCTACAATTGTGGTCAAAGCATAGATACTAGAAAAGCCTATCATAGAGGCAAGGGTGAAGAGCCCAACTAATGTTGCTAGTGCATATGTATGGAGTTTGGCAAAGCTATCTCCACCGCCGGCTTGATATATGATAGTCTTCGTGTAGAAGGTTACCATGCGATGCCATGTCTTTGAAAGCTGATTGGCAAGGACCAAAACGTCGCTTGACCAAGGCACTCGCTTGAGATGTAACCCAGCCCACCACACGTAAACATTCCCCCACAGTAAGAGAGCATAAACTAGAAGTGTCTCCGACTATTGCATCACTTCTCCTACAATTGTGGTTGAAGCATAGGTACTAGAAAAGCCTATCCTAGAGGCAAGGGTGAAGAGCCCAACTAATATTGCTAGTGCATATGTATGGAGCTTGTCAAAGCTATCTCCATCTCCAGCTTGATATTTGCTAGAATTGCACCTTCTTGTAGAAGATTACCATGTGATGCCATTTCTTTAAAGGCTATATGAAGAAGAAAAACTCTCGCTTTCACTCTACAAGAAAGATATGTTGCACGTGACTACCATGACTCTATACCTTGCACTTTCCTTTAAAGATATAGAGGCATGGTAGTCACGTGTAAGATATCTTTCTTGTAGATAAATATACATATACACGCACACACACAAGAAAGATATAATCCACATGACTCTATACCTTGCACTTTCCTTTATAGGTATAGAAGCATGGTAGTCACGTGCAAGATATCTTTCTTGTAGAATCTAGATACATATACATACACATATGCATACATACATGTATACATATACACACACACACACACATATATATAGGCCTATACGCGGGATGTGCATGTCACAGGCACTTTAGAGTAGCTGCATACTCTATGATTGCACATGAGCACAACAAGTGTCTACTCGGTGTCAGTGAAACCGCAACGCATTTCAGCATGAGTGAAACGTGAAACGGCTGATACGCGTGAAACGTTTCGGTGTGCGGGTGAAACGTAGTTACTAAAACCGCTAAAAATTTAGGGCTTTTTGTAGAAATCACATCGTTAGGCTTATCAAAGGCTACGAGGCGTCGTGAGCCTTGACTGGACAAATTTTAAAGCCTTTGTGAGTCGCGACGGGTCCAATTCTGCGAGCGTTGGCTGCGAGTGCTCAACGGTATGGTTCAATCTCTCTCTCTCTCTCTCTCTCTCTCTCTCTCTCTCTCTCTCTCTCTCTCTCTCTCTCTCTCTCTCTCTCTCTCTCACACACACACACACACACACACACACACAACAGACAACAGACAATCAATTGTCTGATGTGACCTGTCTGCGCACACAAAGAGAGAGAGAGAGAGAGAGAGAGAGAGAGAGAGAGAGAGAGAGCCTTATGTCACGTCCCACACATGTTTCGAGTCTCTGTTGCTCTTACTCGGAGATTTCTGCTTGCTGAGAGAGAGAGAGAGAGAGAGAGAGAGAGAGAGAGAGAGAGAGATTGCAATACTTTACTTTGTTTCTTGATGAATCTTGAAATTGGCAATGCGAGTCGCGACTATAATCATTATTGATCAATTTTCTCACATGTTTTACATGTATCAAAATTTGCAGGGCTGAGAATCTTCGATCATGGTGAGAGGACAGAGCAGGCAGCCAGTAATTGAGAGGGATCCATGGGAATCTACAATTTTCATTTCCAAATATCATAAATCTAACTCTCACAGGGTTGTATGTAAGTTGTGTGGGGATGTGCTTACAGGAGGTGTGACCCGCTTGAAAGCCCATTACGCTTGGATCGGAACCAAAGGGAGAGATAATCTGTCTCCGAAGAGTTGTGGCTTGCTTTTGGGGGTGAGCGGGCAGAGTACATCAGTATTGTCATGCCCTCTCTTGAGCCCCCAATAGATGAAGAGGCCCTCTTAAAGAAAGTCCAAGATGAAAAAGGTAAATTGGCTGCTCAAAACCCTCCCTTGCCTATGGTGGCTGCTACTTCTAGTACTCCACGAGCCTCGACTCCAAATATCCCTACTACGTCTAGTAGCCTCGACTCCAAATATCTCTTCCACCTGTCGTGCTCCAAATGTTACTGCTAGCACTCAAGACGTGAATACGAGTCACGCTGTTGCTCCTATTAGCGCCACACACGCAGCTTCTACCCGAAATGGGACAACTTGGAGTAGGTACGCATAAGAAGAGGGCTCGCACATCTGGGCGCTCGGCCAAGATGAAAAAGGTGAATTGGCTGCTCAAAACCCTCCCTTGCCTATGGTGGTTGCTACTTCTAGTACTCCACGCGCCTCGACTCCAAATATCCCTACTACGTCTAGTACTCCACGAGCCTCGACTCCAAATATCTCTTCCACCTGTCGTGCTCCAAATGTTACTGCTAGTGTGGAGGATAGCAATGCAGGAGATGCTACAGAAGCTAGCACTCAAGACGTGAATACTAGTCACGTTGCTCCTTCTATTAGCGCCACACACGCAGCTCCTTCCCAACCCGAAATGGGACAACTTGGAGTAGGTACGCATAAGAGAGGGCTCGCACATCTGGGCGCTCTTCTACATTGCATGATGTTTGGGCTCCTAGCTTGAAGAAGGCGGCGGAGATTGCCGAGGAGCGTTTTTTTTTACCAATGCAACATTGCATTCCATGTTGCACGCACAGGGGCCTACAAAAGATTTGTGAATGTTGTCTCAATAGCTACAGCTGCAGGAGTGCCAATTACTCCTGCCGGATCTGAGGCACTTTGCACTAGCAGATTGACATGTCCAGTAGACATGGTTCATGAGCAATTGCAGGGTCATAGAGAGTCTTGGGCAGTATATGGCTGCACTATCATATTGGATGGCTAGAAAGATGTGCGAAAGAGTCACGTACTCAACATCCTCCTCTCTTGTTGTACCGACACAACATTTTTGAGAGCCATTGATGTGTCAGGAGCTGGCATATGAATCACTCGTATGTTTCTTATCCTTATTTCTTGTCACATGGAAATCAAAGCATAGAGTATCATAGTTCAAAATGAAGTGTTTCTTACAAGTTACAAGATTCGAATCCCAAATGTGCAGGAGAGCTTATTTTTCAACACATTCAAGATGCTATCGAGGAGGTTGGGCCACAACATGTGGTGCAGGTGGTAACAGACAATGCAAGCAAGTGCAAGCTTATGGGCGAAATGGTCAAAGCTGCATACCCACACATAGTATGGAGTCTATGTGCAGCACACTCCATTGATCTAATGATCGAAGATATTGGTGCACCACCATGGGTGACTACACTAGTTGATAAAGCTCTATTGCTTATCAACTTCGTTTATCGAAAATCATTTGCTCTAGGGTTGTTCACTGTCCATTGCAGGCTCTCAAGAAGCCGACAAAGACCCGATTTTGCTACATCTTTATTGTCTTGTGCAGGTGAGCCTCTCAAAGGTTTCTTATTCTTTGAATGCCCATTTTTTAGACTTATGTGAAGCTCAAATATTCATTGTTTTATGTCCAGCTTGATGAAATGCAAAGATGACTTGCGTCGTATGGTGGTAGATGAAAGGTGGTTAAATTGGCCAGACTCCACTACTCCTGCTGCTGTGGCGATCCTTGATGGGATGATTTGCAACAACACGTTTTGGAGGGAGATTTATGGCCTTCAAGCAGCTCTCCAACCGATTGTTAGCGTTTTATGCTTCTGTGATAGTGAGGGATCCACCCTCACTCTCCTTTACAACCATGACAAAGTTGAGGGTAGCCATATGTGATTGCACGTCATTGAGCTCACACAGGTAAGGTTTTTGAAATATTTCTCTCTCTTTCAAGTCTTAACTCTTATGGCATTATACATATCGTAGTTCACAAGCGATTATGTGAACTTGCGACATGTAGGGTAAGCATCATGCTTGACATATTTGATGTACGATGGAATTGGTTTCGCCGTCCTATACATTGTATAGCCCACATGCTACATCTGGCTTGGAGAAGTGAGACACAAAGATCCCATCATGTGCTCTTGACCGGATGGAATGAATATGTGGAGAGAATCTATCGAAACAATGGTCATGCGCACAATCGACTAGAAGAGGATCTTTTGGAGTATAGAGGTAAAGATCTCTAAAGTCTATAGGTATAAGGCTTCAATACACAATCATAAAGAGCATATTCTAAAGTCTTCAGAGCTTGCAAATTGTGTCTTAATTCTTGTGAGAAATTATACATATAGGTGGCAGGGGAAATTTTTCTCGTGCAATTGCCAAAGATGTTGAAAACCAAGCACTTTCAGTTTTATGGTGGGAACAATTTGGGGGTCTGACACCCATGTTGCAGTCTTTGGCTTTGCGGGTCCTCTCCCAAGAGGTGAGCTCATCCGGTGCGGAGAGGCTATGGAGCATAATGAGGGACATACATACAAAAGATCAAAATAGGTAAGCTTCTCAATGAGAATTTAGCTTTGGTCATACACTATATGGTTCGTAGCAGTGACTAGTCTATGCATTTTGCCTAACTTGATGTGTTTTAACTTTTCTCTAGGCTCAATACTCCCCAGCTTGATAGGTTGGCATTTGTTAATGCCAATCTCCGGTATTGGAGAACGTGGGTGGATTGGATAGTGCAGGCCCTATCAGTTGGCTACCAAAGCAAGTGGATCATCGACGGATTGTAGTTAAGCACCCGACAGCTCACATCTCCAACCACATACACCTGAGGACGATGTGTATGATTTCATCCGTGAGGACATGATGAGATTCTCGCGACGGACTCGTTCGACTACATGTCGCCAATGTGGGGAGTCCACGGTTGCTACTACTAGTGCTTGGCCTGAGAGAGCTACTCGAGCATGTAGGCCCAGATGCCGTGTTGCAGAGCTTACTTCTACTACTAGGCAACTTACTCCGACTCCTTCAGAGTGTGAGAGTGATGAGGGGAGTCAGTCAAATGGATCTCAGTAGTCTCTTTTTGAGTCTAGAGGAGCGACTCACTAGCGCTCAGATTAACATATTTTGTCATGCTACTTTATCATTTTGTCATGGGACAACTTTTTTTGTGTTTGCCGTATGAACTTTGACACCATCACTCCAGTCTTGACTCTTTACAGTTATGTGCTATGTAGTATGTCGAGTCTCAACAAGATTATGGTTTAAATTTCATCTTATTTACATGGAGAATCGACTTATGTTCTTGACAATCTATGTGCATTGTGTTCACTATCCAATCCATTGTTTTGTTTAGTTCTACTAGTAATGTTTGATGAATCTTGAGACTTGAATGTGCAAGTAGTTACTAGTTGTAACTTGTAAGTTGTAATTTCTTGTCGCTTTGAAGTTTGAATTTTGCTCACTTTCAGTTTGTTCCACTTTAAATTATGCAATGGTCTATATCTTGGAAAGTAGAGGTAATGTCATCGATATTGATCACATTATCATATATATATCTCCCTCTCTCAAGGATCTAGATTTGGCACAAATGTGTGCAAATTTGTATTGCATTGTGCACACCTATTATGTATATATATAATACTATATATACCCAAAATTGGCGTTTCGGTCATACGTTTCACCGAGGCTCCTCTCAAGGGTAAAACGCCCCGTTTCGGGGTGAAACGTTTCGCGGTGTAGGCATTGGGCAGTGTTCCCATAAAACACAATTAGTACCAAGCCTAGGTTAAACTGCATATGAAGCACCTCTTATTAGTAGGTCGTCAACTTATTAATAAGTTGACATTTTAGCACCATTTGGAACAGATCGTGGGGGTCAAATGATACTGCTCGACACAGCTTGTTATTCCTATACAAGGGACCAGCGTTTTCAGTACCTTATCGCCAGCGTTTTCAACACCTCATCGCCAACGTTTTCAGCACCAAATAGGGGCCAATTGTGAGGAGAGGAGGAAGATCTGCTGTTGTTCGGTGAAAACCAGTAAAGGATGGTGTAGATATCGCGTCCACGAGCCTATGAACGGCTGAAAAATGCAGCATGGCTTCAAAAAAAAGACTCAGATATGAAGTGACTTGCTGTGACAAAAACTCCACCAAACACGTCTCATATGAAAAAAGCTAAAACTAAAGGTAAGTTCCTGCAGGAATGGGAGCAAAAAACAAGGTTTTCCACAATAGAATCCCTAAAAACTGAGCGCTGATGAGAAAATGCAGAAAATTGAAACAAGTTACCATGATGAAATCTCTCGCAGAGGCCTCCCACTTTCATCAAGATATAAACCCCTGAGTTTATTGTTGTATAGTGGGCCTCCCAATGGCTCCCTTACCTTGTACAAGCAATGTATACAAGCCATTTGGTGTGCTGATATAAGGATTTTTATATTTTCAATTTTCTGGGGATTGGGGAAAGGGAAGGGAAAGGGGGGGGGGGGGGGCATATACGTGCACATTGTTTCTACTTCATGCACAAGCTCGAGGGGCTTGGAAATGGTCATTACATGCAAGGCCAAGCAGCAAGATGCAGAAATTGTAAGTTGCCATATGTAGAGTTATTATCCTTTAATTTTCCTTTCTTTTAGGTAACATGACTGAGAATGTGATACTGATAATCATGAGTTGAGAACTTGCCTCAACTCCTGTTTTGACTTGAAAGGCAACAAGAGACCCATCCTCTGGTTTGGTACAATCCCGGGCTGCAGACTTCACCAGCTTTTGAGCTTCTTCTATATCATTCGGAGATGCAGTCTCTGCAAAGCACCAACCTCTGCAAAGCCTTTACCTACTATGTTGTAATGCCAAGCCAAAATTTTGCAAAATCACTAATATTGGAAACAGGATTACCTGCAAAGGAGCTCGCAGTTTTCAGCCTCTCTCGTGATACATTAATTGGAGCTAGGAGATAGTCTGCTGTCTTTTTCTTTTGACCTTTCAACCATTCCTTTGGTCCTGCTATTGAGAAATATATATGTACCCATTATTCGGTCACACAAAAAAATTGCCTTGAAACTATTATGTCTTCGCATTTTCCTTTCAATTCACTTTCTAAGTTTCAACTAAAACTCCAGTCTAATTCACTCCTTTGCACAATGCTAAACACTAAGCATTGCCAGCTCGAATTCCTTACGTGTTGTACCTGAAACAGACCACTACAAAAAAGAGACAAAGGACAGTACTGAAAATATCTAGAAGCAGCTTTTGAGCTGGACAACAACAAATAGAGCAGAACTATGTGTGGTTTTAGCAACAGTAAAGACGACAGTGTCTAGCCAGTCGTCATGCAAATGGCATGTCATGATGTCAAGAGATTCCCTCATTAATACCTGTTGATGATGTGACAATGAAAGCAATGAGAAAGCCTCCAAAATGCCTGTATCAAGATACTGAAATTTCTGCCCTGAAGCCACTCAAAGCTTCCATGCTTTCTCCGTTGAGAGACTTTTCAAGTGGTTAACAATCGCCATGCATCTTTTACTAAGGTCTCAGTGTTTACAAAGGAGACATGGCTCCTTATCTCAGGTTTCAGCTATTTACAAACCACTTCCCACTGCAATATGTGCAACTCTTGAAGAATAAAACCAATCATTATATATTGCGCTTTGCCAGACTTTGTAACAAGTGCATCTAGAAGGAGAACTCCAGTGCTTCGTGTCAACTCTCTCTCTCTCTCTCTCTCTCTCTCTCTCTCTCTCTCTCTCTCTCTCTCTCTCAAGAATGCAGGTTGCAAGAATCCCTTGCTCTGAAGATCAGGATTGGAGGGCTCTCTCCACCATGGTGCACCGAGGAGAACACACTCGAGGAAGCCATCACAAAGCTCAATGACATTCTTCAACCAATTAACATTGAGCCCGATAGGGTGTCTCTTGGATTAGCGACACGCATAGGCATGTACCACCTGGTCAATGCATACTCACTTTCAAGAACAAAGAAGAACGGACAAGCCTACTACGACAATCCTACCATCTCAAGGGGAAAAAGCTTTGGATCGCCGAGGAACTGACCACAAATCAACTCAAGCTTAAAGCAAGCGAGCTCAAGATGCATGAAGCCCATAAACAAGGTAAATGGGCAGTCTACCGTGGCGGTAAAGCCATCATCCAAGAGTTTCGAACTCCCAAGCCAACTCCCCCTCCACTCAACCCCCCTTAGATTTTATTTTTTCCCTTCTTCCTTTCACTCCTTGATGAACCCTCAGTCCCTAACTAATATGTATCTAATGCCTTCACCTCAAAGAACTGATGTAATGTTTTGTTTTGGTCACATAGGTCATATATGACCTCCCTGGATGATAATTAAATCTATCTATCTATCTATCTATCTCTCTCTCTCTCTCTCCCTCCCTCCCCAAGTTCAGTTGTTGCAATTTTTGTTCATGTGCAATTGGTTTCTCGGGGTATCCGATGTCACGTGCGCATTGCATTTGCACCACGTGGACAAGCTTCTGCTACAGTCCAACATCAGTCTTAGTTTAGCTTAGGATCTAGCCTGGCACTTTGTGAGCCTCTAGCAAGGCATGCATGCACAGGCAGGCCATAGTTGCATACCCTCTCTTGCACCATACAGTTATTTCAGCATATAGGCATGTGAACAGTCCCTTGAGTCATATTATTAACAAGTGACATTTTAGCCATTTTGTCAAGATCGTGAAGGCTGATAAATCCATGCTTGACCCAGCCTTATATTGTTATATAAGTGACTGTGGGGTCTTTACTCTGAAGACAAGAAGCAAAAGTACCCCTAGCACCGCAGTACAAGAACCAGCAGTACCAGCACCTTAGCATTTTCAGCATCAGCCCCTCACCGTTCTTGAGCATCAGTCCGACGTTTTCCAGCCCATTCAATCAGCGTTTGCAGCACCATCCATTACCATTTTCAGCCAGTCACAAGCCTCAACGACTTCCCCTCTACATGCCCAGATCCATCAGCACCCCAGTAGATACACTAGCGTTAGTAGACCAGCCCCAAGTTGCAGATCCAGGCCAAGTTCCCTAGTGTTTTCAGCATTCAGCACTTAGCCTCACAGTACCCAGCATCTACATCAAGCACCGTCAGTACCACTGTTACGTCCCACGATATCAGGATGGGCACCTGCAGTTATATCCGACCAGTGTGAACATGGCCCTTTGGTTATGAAGTCCTAAAAATAGGACTCGAGCCTCATTTGTGAGACATCTTGTGTGATCACCACACTTGGACTCTTGGCCTTGGCAGCTCTGCCCGCACACCCGTATTGGTGTCGGCTCGGTGGTATGGGACACCGGCCCTTGCGGTAGAGGCTAGCCCGCTTGGTTGCAGGCTCCCAGGCAAGGGGGTCGTATTGGCTCTATGGCTAGGAGGTGAGCCTAATGTCCATTCACTACGTGTCTTGAATTTGGCTTATGTCATGTCATGTGTGCAAGATGGATCCGGCGAGGGACTAACATTGGTATCAGAGGCTAGAGCGCCTTCCAGCTCGTGTGCACGACATGGAAACGTGCACAAAACCACTCGAGCTCATGGGGCGGTGACGGCCCACTCTGACAAGCTCTCCCAACTCTCGTATAGGGTGGTATGGGACTCTACTAGCGAGAGAGGAGGGCAAAGGGGGACACATGCTAGCCAGTGGTGGGAATTTTGCGAGTTCTCTTTTTGTTTCTCGTAAATTCTCGTGCGTGAATTGTTGATTTGCTAGCGGTAGTCACATGGATGCTAGGCATGTCTTGACTCTACCTCTCCGTTGCCATATTTTGCATGAGGTGTCCTCGAGAGCTGCCACTCTGAGGACATGGCAGCCCCTCCTGTATGCATTTGGTGAGAGGAATTTGTGATTTTAAAGTGTCTTAAAATGGTATAGAATGGAGGAATTTTTTGGTCTTATGCTTAGAAGAAGCCACTTAGGACACACTGAATGAATCGCCTTCACATAATGGACGTTGTGTGTTGAGTGGTTCTTCTGTGCAAGCAGTGGAGCAATGAAGTTGTGAGGGCTGCTTTGATGGCTTCTATGGGACCTCCCACCCCATATGTTGTTGCTGATTTGTGGTAAGTGGTAGATTCAGCACAGTGCGAAGCTGCTGCCGTACAGTCCACTACCCAGTAGAAGGCGGACAAACCAAAGCGCAGGCAGCGCTAGCACAGTAGGCAGAGAGGGCAACAAGAACTGAAGAGAGGCACACGAGAATGGCGCCGCTAGCACGCATCAACCCATGGAGGAGGCGCCTCTTTCTCCTCCCGATTCCACACACATGCACCGGCTTCGTCCTGAGACTACTCTTGCTCCATCTCCCGTTACGGATACATCTCTCATGGAGGTACTGGAACACCAACTCCAGGATATGCAACGGCAACTCACAGAGTTGCATGCCACGCAAGTCCCGTTTTTGCTCGCGGCCATGGGCACTTTGCCTCTTACGTTCCATCCCGACCCCTTCAAAGGGGAAAGAAGGAATGTGAGGATACCGCCATTGACTCATGGCTGGCGAATTGGACAGCCTACTTTGATTTGTATCGTTTCACTGAGCCCCACGCATCACTTAAATACAAATCATGCTCCAGGGCAAGGCTTTTATGCGGGGTGGCTTGGGTTATTGCCTAAGCCAACAACTTGGGCAAACTTTCACACGGTCTTTCGCACCCGCTTTGTGCAGGTCGATAAGATCGAGTGCTTCAAGAAGTTATTCAAGTTAGAGATGGGTAAGAAAACCCTAAGCGCTTACTCAAAGGAATTCAAGGACTTCGTCAATAAAACGAAAGCCTTGGAGAATCCACAGGTTATTTTGCACATGCTCTATCTGTTTGGATTAACGCCGGCTTACCAGAATGAGGTATTGCGAAATTCCGTCACTTCGCTAGAGGACATCTATAAGTTCGCCAAGAACTATGATAACACCTTGGCAGCTTCTGGAGGTGGCCTGACGGACGAGGAGACCCCTCGCCGTGGTCCCTCCACGTCAAAATACAAGCGTTCAAACGCTTCTGCAACGGCGAGTCAGTCATCGGACTTTCCGTAGAAGAAACCGAAGCATGACGGCAAATCGAAGGCAGCTCGCATGGAGGATCAAAAGAAGAACCGTTGTTTTGATTGCCACCAGACCAGCCACTTCTGCGACGACAAGGCGTGTCCAGAGCAAAAGAGAAAGCCGTCCACCTCCACACCGGTGACCACTTCGATAAACGTCGTAGATAATCCAGTTGCTTTGTCTTTCTCAAATTCAGAGATTTTTCACGTTAATGCACGTAGTTGCCCAGGTTGTTGCATTAATAAGACTATATTTGGCCCGCACGATCTTCTCCGCGTCAAAGGGGAGATCAATGGCCACGCGGTGACGGTCTTATTCGACAACGGCTCTACTCGTAATTTTATTTCTTCTCGTGTGGTATAGGTACTTAAGCTCAACACGTCACCTGCAGATCATCCGTATGTGGTCCATTATGCGCAACGTTGGAGCGATCAATGGACTGAGGTTGTGCCACGACTCGACCTCTGAATCCAGTGTTACCACAAAGTCTTGGACTTCCGTATCATGGGTCTTGAGCATGTAGATGTTATTTTAGGCATGCCATGGTTTTACGATAAGACAACTTCTATGTCTATCGATTATGCATCGCATACAGTTTTCTTTGACTTGATGGTGTACCATGTGGTCAAGGGATCTCTTTCTTCCCTGAACGCCAATTATGATGTAAATCTACTTTCAGCTAATGAATTCAATGCATTGTCTCATGATTCCAGTGTGCAACTTGCAGTTTGTTGGGTTAAAGATTCTATTGTTAAATTTCCCGTCTCAATGTCATTCTCTTTTTTCAAAAAATGATGATGTTGCATCTTGAGTCTTTGTCTGATCATCATAGTTTTTCCATACGTCAATCACACGTCGGACGCACACGGGTACGGAAGTACAGAATAAGTACGGATCAAACTACCCGAAATTCCACACGTCAATCTTCAGATAGCCTACTACATAGGATGCTACATACTACACCAAAAACTTTATACACAAAGACAAAACCATAGAAACTTTAGAAATTAGAATTTAGAGACTAGCTTGTTGCTCAATCTGCACACATGACACGGGTGACAGTATAGTCACTAGTGGGTACACCAAATTCCAATCTGACTCCAGTCAATTACCATGTGACAATTATTTAATACAAGCATGGAAGACCCTCCAAAATGTTAGGAAGGAAAATGGACTTAATGGCAAAGCACAAAATCATTGAATCAGGCATGTAGAGAGAGAATAAAAAGTGGAGAGATGGTGCCTCTAAGTAATGAAGAGGCCTCCAAACAAAAAGGAGTGAGGACTGTAGAAGCAGGCCAAAAAACATTTAACATTCAGAAGTGTAGTCTCTTGAAGGCTGAATCCAAAACATAAGTAGAGAATAGAGGCTAGAATCTAAACTGTAGAGTCAACAGTGAACACCATACGGCATAAGTAAATGTCCAAAACCATGGTCCATAAGCAGATGGCCAGACGCAGTGAGCTCTAACTCTCACCATAGCTCACATCCTCATAGTCATAAGCAGCATCATCCTCGCGCTTGTCCTTGTCCTCGTCCTCGTCCTCATCCTCATCACCACCAACTGAAATATGATTGGTACCAACAATGGGAATAGGCTCTATCACATTTATAGTACTCTTTGCAATGGCCTCCTGAATCTCTTGCAAGGCAAGCAAGCGGTCTTCATCTTTTTCCTTATTGAGAATTTCCAATGTGACCTCCATTCTCTCATAGCCGTGCTCTTTGATTTTGGATATGAGCCTCAAGTTCGTGTGTATGTACACAAGCTTCTCTGTATGAGATGGAAGTAGCCTATTTCTTCTCTTGGTATGAATGAGAGAGAAGGTGCTCCAATCTCTCACATGGAGAGGCACATGTCCCTTGAGACAACACCCTCAAAGCAAGAGCTTGCAAAGTGGGTGTGCAAGTCCCAAAAGTTTCCCACCATTTCACTCCCTCTTGCATCCTATTTGAATCTTTTGCAATTGGATGAGCAAATGACTTGCTTTCAGCTTTATAAAACTCATCAATTAAGGTGCCTTGCAAGGTCAAATCACCCTTGGTGTATCTGTCCAAGAATGTCATCCATCCTTCATGCACCTCGCCATCACTTTCTTGCCCTCTTCCTCGCCATATAGGATGCAACATGTATCCAACAGCATGTAATGATGTGCACAACATATTCCATCTTTCGATGCATAGATCCCTAATCTCTCTCATTCTTGCAGCATCAATGCCTTGCATGTTTTCAATTTGCTCTACCATGCGATCAGTAAGCTCGTGCATAAGCCCCATGGTGGCTCCTTTCCTATCAGCCAAACAGGGAATTTTCAAAATTGGAGCACAATCAGCCTGGCCTCTTGCCAAAAGGATGCATTAAACACAATGTTAGAGACCTCGATAGCCTTTTCAATCTTCGATCTCTTCATCTTCACAAATTTGTCATCAATCATAAGCTTGTGCATACCTTACATACATCTCTCATCCACAAGATTGGCCAACATAATAAAGTAGTACACAAATCGATCGGCTGGCAGCTTCACCAAGTCCTCCTTGCTAAGTTGCCAACACAATAGACTTTCTTGTCACAAATGTGACAATCTTTGTTGCATCCTGGAGCACTTTTGCAACCCAACCAATTTGTCCCATGTCCGCAAACAAAAGGTCCAAGCAATGGCAAGCACATCTGGTAAAAAAATGTGTTTCAACTTTCCACTCCCTTTCAACCATCTCCCCAACACCAACACAATTGGTTGCATTGTCCATGCATACCTGCACAACATTTGTTGGGCCAACCTCTCTGATAACTTGTTTGAGATGCTTAAAAATGAATTCCGAAGTCTTTGTTTCCCTAGATGTGTCTACAGCTTTCAAAAACATTGACCCATGAATAGAGCATGCAAGAAAGTTAATGATAGGCCGGCACCTAGTGTCCGACCATCCATCACACACAATAGAGCATCCATATCTTTTCCATTTCTTGCGCACACCCATGATCTCAGTCTTTACGCATTTGACCTCTTCATTCAATTTTGTGCTGCGCAAAGCATGATAAGAGGGGGGAATATACGAAGGACTTGCTTGTCCAATAGCTTTCACCATCTACAAAAAGTAAGGGCTCCTTACTTTCCATGTAGGAACATCTTCAGCATAAAAAAACCTACGCAACGCTTGGTCTACTTGCTTCCGTGTTTGCAAGCCAAATGCACTTTGCCAAACCCCCTTGAGCAGCCTTCCTCTTCTTGCTTGAGAACCCCACATTGGACTTGGAAGAGCCACTTACATTATTCGTTCCCTTAGCATGCGTACTCATTGAAGCACCTCCTTGAGCTTGAGAGGCATCTCCTTCCAAATCATTGACCAATGCATCCACAAAAGCAGCTCTCTCTTCTCCCTCTAGCCTTGCATCTACATGCAATCTTCTAACAATCTCTACAACATCGGTTGGGGCCTCATCACATGGGCCTCCCACACCATGGCCACCTGTCACAAAGTGATGACGTGGCGGACAGCAGAAACCCTAATTTCTGCCAAAAACCCTAAAATTCCTGCAAACCCTAATTTTTGCCAGAAACCCTAATTTCCAAAAATCGCGGAGGCTAAAAAATAATAATAATAATGATAATGATGAGCGACGCAAATCTTGCTTTTTCTCTATGCAATGAGAAAGAGAGAGAGAATGCTTTTGCTTTCAAGTTTTGACTCTCTGTGAGAGAGAGAGAGCAGTTGCTTTTGATTTGAAGCTTTTGGGGCTCTGCTTTTGGGCATCCCTTGTAACCTTTATATTAGTGGTGAGGGCCTCACTTCTCAGAGCATCTGGACGCAGAGTCCGAGAGTGAAACCCTAGCCACTCTCTTGTACTTTGATCTGATTAATATAAAAAGAAATACCGAAAGGGGCGCCAGTCTTTGGGGCCAATATCTCTAGGCACGGAACTCCGCCGGGCCAGTGCAAATCTATTGTGATCTGTGAATTGTTTTGAAGTGGTTATTTGGTGCTGTCGCGGTTGATTCTTGACTTGGAGTGTCCAAGTCTGTTACAGTGGTATCAGAGCACGGCCGATTTCTCTTCTACGGGAAATCCGATCCCCAATTTTTTTCCGCAGCACCTATGGCTTCACGCAAGGATCAGTCGACTCCCTCTACATCAGGAGATGCGGGCAGGGATCACAACAAACATTCCGGCACGGAGTATGGCCCGCCTAGGCCTACTCAAGCGGAGCAGCAAGAGATGGAGCGTCGTCAATTGATTGGCGATGCAACAAAGATGATGCTCAATTTTGCCAAGGACCCGAAGACGGCAAAATATATGAACCAGACCTCTTTGGAAGAGGTACAAATGGAGTGGCAGAGAACCACAACACCACTCCCGAAACCCGCTCTCAAGAAAGGTTCTGCCTCCAAGAAATATACGGAGAAGGAACTGGAGAACGTGGTTGATGCACGGATTGCTCAGCTTTTCGACGTGCAAAAGAAGGACAAAAAGCAGAAGAAAGGCACTGACTTCCCGGGATATTTGGGTCGTCGGTCGACATTCGACAAGGCAAAGAAACAGAAGAAGCGTGTCAAGTTTGAAGGCTTACCCAGTTCTTCTTCTTCTTCCGACAGTTCTTCTAGCTCTTCAGACTCCAACGAAGAAGACAGAAAAAGCAAAAAGCGAAGCAAGAAGCAACGCTTCGGAAAGGGCAAGAGAAGGGCAAAGAAGGCTAAATCTCGCCCAAAGACTGACAGTTCTACTGAGGACTCGATTACAGACAGCTCAGATTCCGATGACGGAAACTTTTATGCGAACAAGAAGAATTTTTACAAAACCAAACAGTATGACTTTCTCGAAGATAAAAGCAAGAAAGTCCGAGAGTTTAAGGAAGGTGGCCACTCGATCAAGTTTGATACTTTCTCAGGATACTCATATGCTTCGAAGGCTTTGTCTTTTATACAGCAGTTTGACATCGCTTTCGCGGGAGGACGCTATTCAGAGCACTCCAAGATTCGGAGAGCTACCTCTTACTTTAAGGGGAATGCTCGTACTTGGTGGTCCACTCTTCTTTTAAACAAGACTGCGCCTGTTAAATGGCTGAAATTTAAGAAGCTTTTTATTTCTTCTTGGTTGACGCAAGAATATGAACGAGATGTACGAGCTGCTTGGAACCATCTTCGGATGACCAAGAAAGATACAATCAATGCTTATTGTGAAAGATTCTGGAGCTCTTTTCTACCCGCCTCTTCATTCAAGAAGATCTCGTTCAGAGAACAGATTGAGCGGTCTACCTTAGGTCTACCTACAAAGATCCGAGATCACTGCTTGGAACAGAAGTCAGCTTCTATTCAGGAGTTGATGAGTCATGCGAAGCGGGGCTTTGCAATTCACTCTGGCAGTCTGACCTACCCCAAAGATGAGGTCACGACACAACGAACCGGACAGACTTCTGGGAATGAAAGTAGAAAAAGAAAGAGCAACCCGGAGAAAAAGGATGCACGACCTAGGCTTACTCCTCAGGAGCGGACTCGCTTCATCAGGGAGGGGAAGTGCTTTGGATGCGGGGAAACTGGACATATCTCCGCGAAGTGCCCTAAAAAGGCACAGAAAGAACAGAAAGACAAGGACGACGAAAGGCCTGAGAGTTCGAGAGCAACTGAGGAACGTGGCAGAAAAGGCAGATAGAAAAACAGAATTGGTACCACATGGCGTGGGACTTGCATCGAATCTAATGAATGAAAGTACAAATTTTGCCGTTTTTGGGGCAAAGTGAAGGATCGGGAAGCTCTTTTGAAGGAGCCAAGGCCAACTTCTTTTCAGTTGGAATTGGCGGCTCGATTTGGAATTACGCCTGACAGACTGATGCCACGGGCAGAGGTAGTTCGACTAGCACCCGGATGGGATGTTGCCATTACACCGAGCATTGGCAAACTTCGTTTGCAATGACAGGGGTGTTCAGGGCACGCGAGTGACGTTCTACTCAGGATCCCTTGGTACCACAAGAACTACGCCGTGGTTGACTACCGGGCCCAGAAAGCGACTGATAAATGAAGGGCTTAGAGATTGTACTTGATGAACTTCAGTTTCTTACTCATTCTTTTGGGAGAGAACTGAACGATGGATAAAGGTTGAATATGTTTTGACCTGATCAAAAGAACGCCAAGATTTTTCTCCACACTCATGCCAATTGCTTTCCAGAGGGCCTGAAGATCAAACCATTGACTTGATATCTAGAAGCACGCCACCGAATCGGCCACCTTACCGTGTGAGCCGAGTACAGAATGAAAAGATTATGAACCCAGTGAAAGACCTCTTGGAAAAGGGTCTTGTCTGTTGGGTTAAAGGCCTAAATAACCCCTTTTGGTACATTTTTATAATTTGTCCAGGTTCATATTGAAGGTCACTTATAATAAAAGTGGGAAAACCCAAAACTCACTTATTGAGTTTTCCCCAAAAACGTGAGCTCTCTCTCTCTCCCTCATCGTTCTGCTAGCGCTTCCTCTCTTGCTGGCTTTCGCCACCCCTCTCTGCACACACACTGCACTTCCTCGCGTGCTCTTTCACTTGCACACACCGTTGCGCGCTCAACAACTGGTATCAGAGCCAGATTAGGGTTTCAGAAGCTTTGCGCAGGTGGCTGGACAGCAGGCGTAAGGCTTCTCTCGCGTCAAATTTCCACTCTCATCGCGAAGCCCCTTGCTTCCGGTGTCACATAGGGTGATTAGGGTTCCCAAAACAACCTAAAACAGGCTGAAATTAGGTCAAAACAGGTAAAAACCAGAAAATTACAAGTCAAACAGCAAAACGCAGGTGTTCTAAATCGATTCCCGTGAATGCCCCTTGCTTTTCCCACTCAAAACAGGTCCATTTGATGCAAATTGATGCGCCAAAACAGTAAATTTGCAGAAATTTCAGAATTGGACTGTTTTTATGTACACAAATTGAGGTTTATGTACGCCTTTTGTGGGTTTATGCAAGTACGCATTGGGGATACTTGTTAATTGCTGAAATTTTCAGCACATTGTATGCAACGTGCGGTACATTGTGATCATTGGAAATTTTCAGATTTTGTGTAGACACTTTCTGCTGCATTTTTATCCGTGCAAATGGCCTCTACTTCCTCGTCGTCTGATGCCAAGAGCTTGATGGAAATCAAGCGATTTGACGGTACAAGTTTCGACCTATGGCAAAACAGGATGCAGGGGATTTTGTTCCTCAAGGATTGTGAGAACGCCCTTTTGGTTGTAAAGCCTGTGGATATGCCGGATGAGGATTGGGCCAAGCTCAACAAGAGGGCAAAGGCCTATATCAAAATGGCTGTGACCGATGACATTCTGGTGGACATAAAGGGCTTGGACACTACACGTGCAATTTGGCATAAGTTGAAGGCCACTGATGAGAATGCCACCCCTGTGAATCAGGAGCATTTGATGCGCAAACTAGCGAACATGATGCTTGATGAAGCCAAGTCGGCTTCTGAGCACTTACGTGCTTTCACCAGTGTTATGAGTCAGCTACAGGATACTGGGCTTCAACCTTTTGATGACAAGTTGAAAGCCATATTTTTGTTGATGACTTTGCCAGATTCTTGGGAAACGCTTGTGGTTTCTTTGAGTAATAGCCCCAACCTCACATATGATGGACTGCGAGGCTCCATCTTAAATGAGGAAATTAGACGCAAATCTAGTGGTGGGGAAGGTAGCAATTCTGCTTACAATGTGAGAAGCAGAAATCAGAAGCAAAATACAGGTACCAAGACTCAAAACAGGAGCAAAAGCAAGTCTAGGGATAAGGATGTGACTTGTTACCAGTGTGGCAGAAAAGGCCATAAGAAGCCAGATTGCAGGTATTTCAAGAAAGAGCAGGAAAGAAAGAAGGAATCACAGGAGAAGAAGAAGACAAAGGATAAGAAAGGGGAAAAATCAGCAAGTACCTCCTCCAAGGATTCGGAGACTGTCAATGTATCCTCTAGTGTGGTTATCACAGAGTTATCCGACAGTGAGGAGATCTTGGTTGCAGCTTCATGCCCCTCAGATTTTGTTGTAGCAAATGCAGAAGACATGCTTATCTCACGTAGAGATGTCGTTGATGCATTGCTAAGTGCAAATGATGGCCTTACACAGTCTTGGATAGTAGACTCGGGTGCCCATTTCATGTGACTCCATCTGTGGAGTGTTTTGTTTCTTATCATGCAGGCAAGTATGGTAAGGTTTACCTTGGGGATAACCATGCTTGTGACCATTGAAGGAATGGGCACTGTGCGCTTGGCATTAAACAATGGCCAAGAGTTTATGCTTAAAGATGTAAGGTATGTATCAGGCATCAAGAAGAGTCTATTGTCTGTTGGCCAGATGGATGCACAAGGTTATACAACCATTTTTTATGGGGGTTCATGGAAGTTGCTTAAGGGATCAATGCTCATTGTCAAGGGATGCAAGAGTGGTACACAGTCTTGGATAGTAGACTCGGGTGCCCATTTCATGTGACTCCATCTGTGGAGTGTTTTGCTTCTTATCATGCAGGCAAGTATGGCAAGGTTTACCTTGGGGATAACCATGCTTGTGACCATTGAAGGAATGGGCACTGTGCGCTTGGCATTAAACAATGGCCAAGAGTTTATGCTTAAAGATGTAAGATATGTACCAAGCATCAAGAAGAGTCTATTGTCTGTTGGCCAGATGGATGCACAAGGTTATACAACCATTTTTTATGGGGGTTCATGGAAGTTGCTTAAGGGATCAATGCTCATTGTCATGGAAGTTGCTTAAGGGATCAATGCTCATTGTCAAGGGATGCAAGAGTGGTACATTGTACTATTTACATGGCAAAGCTTTGCCTGGCAAGTTTCTTGCAGTGGCCGAAGTTGCTTCTCATTTGGAGTTGTGGCACAAAAGACTTGGCCATATGAGCCAGAAAGAACTTGATGTGCTCTCCTCTTTGAAGAGGGTTGATGTAAAGGGCACCAAGTTAGATTTTTGTAATGACTGTTTGTATGGTAAACAAAAGAAGTCTTCTTATTATTCTCGTGTCTCGCGCAAAGCTAATGCTCTTGATTTAATTCACTCCGATGTATGTTCAATGCCTGTTAAGTCTTTTGGTGGTGCATTATACTTTGTTACATTCATTGATGATTGCACTAGGAAAGGCTGGGCATATTTGTTAAAGAATAAGAGTGAGACATTTAATGCATTTAAGAGGTTTCATGCTTTTGTGAGCACGCAAAAGGGTAGTAAGCTTAAATGTCTGAGATCTGACAATGGGGGGGAGTACACGTCTGCTGAATTTCAGCGTTATTGCGAAGAATATGGGATTCAAAGGGAGTTGACAACCCCTTATAATCCATCTTCTAATGGTGTGGCTGATAGGTATAACCGTACTTTATGTGAGAGAGTGCGTTGCATGTTGTCCACGGCTAATCTCCCTCATGGGTTTTGGGGAGAGGCTTTGAAAACTGCAGTTCATGTATGCAATCGCTCTCCTAATAGTACGCTGAAAAATGACATTCCAGAGGAGGTTTGGTCTGGCAAACCTGCCTCTTATGATCATTTGAGAGTGTTTGGCTGCGAGGCTTTTGTCCATGTTCGTAATGACTTGAGGACAAAGCTAGATGCCAAGTTCATCCAAGGACTCTTCCTAGGTTATGGGGAAGAGGGTGAAATGGGCTACAGGATATGGTTGCCTCAGTTAAAGAGGGTTGTACGCAGCCGAGATGTTGTGTTCAATGAGGCTAAATTGCTGAAAATGCTACATCTTATGGAATTGACAAGAAATCGGTCAAATTTCAGCCTCTCTTGCCACCTATTGATGTTGAAAAAGAGCCTCAAGATGCATTAGCGCAAGCTGAAATTGATAATCAGCCAGTTAACCTTGAGCCAGAAGAGGTAGGACATGATTTAGATGCTCCAAATGAGGATGGACAGCCACCTGTCATGGTTGAAAATGATTTTCAGCAGCATGAGCATGCTGAAAATGAGTTGCCTCCTGATGTAGAACCTGTGCCTGAGAATGTAGATCATTGGGTACGCAGGTCTACTCGTGTCAGAAGGTTGATACAGCGCTTTGATCCCTCTTTGCATCATGTTATATTGACAGATGAGGGAGAGCCTCTTACATATAAAGAGGCAAAATCATGTGAGTTAAGCAGTAAGTGGGAGCTTGCGATGCAAGAGGAAATCAAATCTTTGCATGCAAACAATACTTGGGATCTTGTGCCATTGCCTAAAGGAAGAAAGGCTCTTCCTAACAAATGGCTTTACAAGGTCAAATGTGTTGATGGAAAGCCCAAGTAAAGCAAGGTTAGTTGCCAAAGGGTATGCACAGAAAGAGGGGATTGACTTTCAAGAGATCTTTTCTCCTGTTGTAAAGCTTACGACATTGCGTGTCCTTTTTGCTCTCGCTGCAGTGCTTGACTTAGAATTGAATCAAATGGATGTAAAAACAGCTTTTCTTCATGGTGACATTGATGAAGATATCTACATGAAGCAACCTGAGGGTTTTGTAGTTCCTGATAGAAAGGAACTTGTATGCAACCTAAGAAGGGCACTGTATGGTTTGAGGCAGTCATCACGTCAATGGTACAAAAAGTTTGATACTTTTATGCTGTCTCAAGGCTTTAAACGCAGCCATTCAGACCATTGTTTGTATACAAAGAAGGATAATGATGGAAGTCCTATAATCCTTGTGCTATATGTAGATGATATGTTGATTGTTGGGAAGCATAAGTCTACCATTGATGCTCTTAAACGTCAGCTGAATTCAGCTTTTGCAATGAAGGATTTAGGTGATGCTGAGCACATCTTGGGCATGAGAATCAAGAGAGATAGAAAGCTGAAATTGCTCTTCTTATCTCAAGAAAAGTACATTGCTAAAGTACTTGATAGGTTTAACATGGCTGAAGCTAAGTCACTTGGAGTACCTTTAGCTCCACACACAAAACTTAGCAAAGCTGATTGCCCAAAGGATGACGTGGCAGTGAATGCTATGAAGGGAATCCCTTATGCATCAGCTTGTGGTTCTCTTATGTATGCTATGGTTGCCACTCGTCCTGACATTGCCCATGCGGTGGGAGTTGTTAGTAGATACATGTCCAATCCCGGCAAAGCACATTGGGAAGCTGTGAAATGCATTCTGAGATACTTGTCAGGCACACAATCTAGGTGTATATGCTATGGCAAAAGTGACCTGAAGTTGCAGGGCTATTGTGATGCAGATATGGCAGGTGACTTGGATACCAGGAAGTCCACTAGTGGCTATGTGTTTGCTATTGCTGGTCGTGCTGTCTCTTGGTGTTCACGACTGCAGAAAATTGTGGCATTGAGTACTACTGAGGCTGAATATATTTCAGCCACTGAGGCTTCTAAAGAGGCCATATGGTTAGGCGGACTTGTCAAAGAGCTTGGTATGCCTGCTAGTACTCCTGTCTTGGGATGTGATAGCCAGAGTGCTGTCTATTTGGCCAAGAATGCCATGTTTCATGCACGGACAAAGCACATTGATGTGCGATACCACTTCATACGACAAGTATTGGAGGATGGTCTAGTCACCTTGACTAAGATTCACACACAGGATAACCCTGCAGATGTTCTCACCAAGAGTCTTGCTAAGGCTCAACATGAGCATTGCATACAGCTGGTGGGAGTTGGTTAACTTAAAGGCGTCATTTATGGCTTTAAGTGGGAGGTTGTTGGGTTAAAGGCCTAAATAACCCCTTTTTGTATATTTTTATACTTTGTCCAGGTTCAATATGAACCTGACACATTTTTTAAAGGTCACTTATAATAAAAGTGGGAAGACCCAAAACTCACTTATTATGTTTTCCCCAACAACGTGAGCTCTCTCTCTCTCCCTCATCGTTCTGCTAGCGCTTCCTCTCCTGCTGGCTTTCGCCACCCCTCTCTGCACACACACTGCACTTCCTCGCGTGCTCTTTCACTTCCACACACCGCCGTGCGCTCAACATTGTCCAGCCTAGTACTTCACCGTATTGCTCTCCAGTGTTGTTGGTTTTGAAGAAAGACAGATCTTGGAGAATGTGTATCGATTATAGCGCTCTCAACGAAATCACCATCAAGGACAGATTTCCGATTCCTAGGATCGATGATATACTCGACAGGTTACAAGGATCCTCGTGCTTTAGCAAGATTGACTTGAAGAGTGGATATCATCAAATCAAGATAGCACCAGGAGATGTCTACAAGACAGCTTTTCGGACGACTTTTGGGTTATTTGAGTTTTTGGTGATGCCTTTTGGCTAACCAATGCTCCTGCGACATTTAACCAGATGATGGACAGGATTTTTTGAGAGTACAGGCTATTTGTTGGCACTTTCTTTGACGACATCATTGTTTTCTCCAAGAATGAGGCAGAACACAGAGATCATCTGCTTCAAGTCTTTCAGGCATTACGAGATCACACGTTAGTGATTAATGCAAAGAAAAGTGAATTTTTCCTACCAGAGATACACTTTCTGGGACACATTGTGTCAGCACCAGGAGTGCAAATGGACCCGGCCAAGATAGAGACTATCCATGATTGGCCCGATTTGAGAAATGTCCATGAAGTTAGAAGCTTCTTGGGACTGTGTTCGTACTACAGGCGGTTCATATGAAAGTTTGCAGAGGTTGCTTCCCCTTTGTATACCTTGACACAGAAAGGAGTACCTTTTTCGTGGGGACCCACAAAGGTGACTGCCTTTCGGACATTGAAACAGAAATTGACTACGGGACCTATTTTGACTTTGCCGGACTTGCAGAAGTCATTTGAAGTATATTGTGATGCTTGTGGTCGTAGTCTGGGTACGGTCTTGATGCAAGAAAGGCCATGTCATAGCTTATGAGAGCCGTTTGTTCTCTAGGCCGGAGATGACAGCACAGATTTATGAGAAAGAGCTTTTGGCGGTTATCCATGCTCTTACTCAGTGGCAGCATTACCTACTCGGAGCGGATTTTACTGTCTTTACAGACCATCAGAGTTTGCCATGCTTCTTGTCACAGAAGCAGCTTTCGGAAAAGCAGATGCGGTGGGCGAACATCTTGTCATAGTTCCACTTCCAGATTGTCCATGTGCAGGGACAGAAGAATGTGTTGGCAGATACTTTGTCTCGGAAACCGTTGGTTCTGGCTATTTCCGCGATACATCATAGGAGCTTCGAGGATATGGTCGATCAGTATGCCACAGACACAGATTTTGCAGATATTTTCACACGGATACGGAATGGGGAGACAGTAGTTGGATACTCCCTTCGGGAAGGCTACTTGATGAAAAAAAACTATGTTGTGCGTTACACAACCGTTGAGGGCAAAGGTTATGACTGAATGCCACTGTCCACCTTTTACGGGTCACCGCGGCATTGCTACCACCATGAAGGGGGTAGAGAGATACTTCTTTTGGGCCGAGACTCAAAAAGGATGTGGAAGAGTTTGTGCGCAATTGCTTAGTATGCCAAAAGGTAAATTTTGACAGGCATAAGGCACAGGGATTGTTAAAGCCTTTACCCATACCCACCCGCCCCTGGAAAAGTATTGAAATGGATTTCATTTTTGATCTCCCGAGAACACAGAATGATCACGATGATTTTCCGATTACATGGCACGTCTGAGACGATTGTCTCCGACAGAGACCCCAGATTTATGAGTTTGTTTTGGAAGGCAATTTGGGAGAACATTGGCACGCAGTTGCAGTTCTCGTCATCATTCCACTTGCAGACTGACGGGCAATTTGAGATTGCCAATTCAATGATTTTAGATTTATTAAAGTCTTGTATCTCGGATCAGAAGACTCAATGGGAAAAGAACTTACCTTTGGTGGAATTTGCCTACAATAACACAATACACTCTTCAACGGGGAAGACGCCATGTGAGATTGTTGAAAGTGCTGCGAAGGTTCCATCCTTCCTGAGCACGAAAGATTAGATATTGGAATCGGATGAATATTCGCGAGATTTGGATACGGCTTTTGCCAAAGTTCGCGAGACTTTGCAGGAGTCTCAAGAACGACAGAAAAAGGCAGCGGATCGCCATCGTCGCGACTTGAAATTGAAGGAGGATGATTGGGTGCTCTTACGTTTTGAGAAGGCACGCCTACGAAAGAAAAAGGGAAAGGAGAGGCTTTTTCCAAAGCTTAGTATGCGATACTACGGACCTTCCATATCACTGACAAGATAAATGATGTCTCCTTCCGATTGAAACAGCAAGATACTTGGAGGATTCACAATGCATTGCATGTGAATCTCTTGAAACCTGTTAAGGGTGATGTGCCTGATGATGGGGAGCCTAATGAGCAATCCGAAGTGGAAGAAAACGAGGAGATCCTTGTTCCTGAACAGATTTTGGCACATAATGATACGAAGAAAGGTAAAGTCCGAAGGCGGTTCTTGGTTAAGTTCAAGAACTTTCCTGCATTTGATGCGAAGTGGATGGAGGAGGAGGACCTAGCAGATACTCCTCGGATTGTGAAACTTTACCTCGATAGTCTACTCCAAACGGAACCCAGAAATTCAGCTTGGCCGAAGATCTGGTGCAGTGGGATGGATGCACAAGAGGGGAGTCACTCCACTCCTTTGTCAACAGATGCCTTGATTTTGATACTAAAGTCACTGATGTCTCTTTGAGCTTCAGGGATACTGAGAGCTGACAGTATTATGATGGATGACTTTATGAAATGGAATTCCTGATTATGATACGGATTTGTTTCTTCACTTCTTTTGAGTGCAGGAACTGATAGACGAAATGACTGCAGCATTTTGGTCTACTTGATCTCGAATAGACATGGTTGCAATAGGGGTTAGTCAATCGGACATCGATGAGGTCCCGATTGGACCTAGATGTGATTGCTAGCTACATTGCCGATAAATCATGGTCTAAGATCCGATGAATGTTGAATGTCATGTGATGTCCTGTGATGTCTAGTGATGTCTTGTGATGTCGTGTGATGTGATTGTCGATTTTGTACATGTGCTAGATGTGTGTTCCTAGTACGTAGGTACTAACAGTCGATATCTGCTAAGAGGGTTTATGGCTTTTGTCGGTTTTGTAGGCGTAATCGCGGACGATTACAATGCTTTCAAGAGGGGGGTATGTCACAAAGTGATGACGTTGCAGACAGCAGAAACCCTAATTTTTGCCAGAAATCCTAAAATTCTTGCAAACCCTAATTTTTGCCAAGAAACCCTAATTTCCGGAAATCGCGGAGGCTAAAAAATAATAATGATGATGATGATGATGAGCGACGCGAATCTTGCTTTTTCTCTATGCAATGAGAAAGAGAGAGAGAATGCTTTTGCTTTCAAGTTTTGACTCTCTATGAGAGAGAGAGCAGTTGCTTTTGATTTGAAGCTTTTGGGGCTCTGCTTTTGGGCATCCCTTGTAACCTTTAAATTAGTGGTGAGGGCCTCACTTCTCAGAGCCAATACCGAAAAGGACGCCAGTCTTTGGGGCCAATATCTCTAGGCACGGAACTACGCCGGGCCCGTGCAAATCTATTGTGATCTGTGAATTGTTTTGAAGTGGTTATTTGGTGCTGTCGCGGTTGATTCTTGACATGGAGTGTCCAAGTCTCTTACACCAGCAATGCCCAAAATATGTGCACGGATACGCAAAGGACCACCGTCCCATGAATGCCCACAATAATTACATTTGCAAGTCCATTTTCCTTTTGGAAGGCACTTCACTTGCTGTATATATTGCCACTTGGGACGCTTGGTTCGGCCCATCTGGATTTTGCGCAATGTCTTGGCTCTCGCGAGAAAACGTCACGCCACGCGATGGTTTAGGCTTTATGGGTGCGGGGGAAGATGAAGGACCAAGGTGAGCAAGAGAGGACGAGACCTGAGACTCGAGAGGATGGGCTTGCCGTCAAATCTCACGGTCCCTAAGTTTCTACAGTGCAGGCATACAGTATATAGAGAGCTGCAGACATAATACAGAGAAGCGAAACTGTTCGCACGGCCAAATAAGTGAATCGGTAAAATTTTGGGGCTTTTTTTTGTCTTGCGCTGGCTGGCCATACGCAATGACATTCCGTACGCTTTCCGTACTCGTACACGTACGGCAGCCCGGTTGACCAAACGGACGCGTCCGAAAAAAACTATGATAATCATGATGTAATTGTTAAGCGTTCTTTAAATTCCCTTTTGGCTGAATTTGTGGACGTCTTTCCGCCGGATTTACCATATGGGCTTCCACCGTCTTGTGGGCCTAATCTTGATCATAAGATAGAGCTTCTGTCCGAAAGCCATCCCGTCTCTCAACAATCTTATAGGTTCAGCCCGAAAAGGAAGACGAGATAGCTAGGCAGCTTCAAGCCTATTGAACCTAGTAAGTCTCCGTGGGGCGCTCCGATTCTTCTCGCTAAAAAGGACAAAGAAATGCACTTCAGAAGGACAGAGGAATGCACTTCTACGTCGATTACAAAGGTCTCAATAAGGTCCACCTCAAGAATAAGTATTCATTACCTCGCATGGATGACCTTATGGATCGACTCTCGAGTGCTCGTTATTTCACAAAGATCGATCTACGTTCCATGTACCATCAGATACAGATACACCTGAAAAGGAAGACCAGATAGCTAGGCAGCTTCAAGCCTATCTTGCCAAAGGTTTTATTGAACCTAGTAAGTCTCCATGGGGCGCCCCGGTTCTTCTCGCTAAAAAGGACGGAGGAATGCGCTCCTGCGTTGATTACAAAGGTCTCAATAAGGTCACCCTCAAGAACAAGTATCCGTTACCTCGCATGGATGACCTTATGGATCGACTCTCAGGTCCTCGTTTTTCACAAAGATCGATCTTCCTTCCGTGTACCATCAAATATGGATACATCCGCACGATGTCCTGAAAACCGTGTTTCGTACACGGTATGGACATTAGCAGTTTTTGGTTTTACCCTTTCGGTTAACCAACGCTCTTGCCACTTTCCAACAAATGATGAATGATCTCTTTCGTCCGTATTTGGGAAAGTGGGTTGTTGTGTTCCTCGACGACATCTTAATTTACAGCAAAACACTCAAGGAGCATCTGCAACACCTTGGTCTCGTCTTGCGTGTTTTGAGGCGAGAAAAGTTGTATGCGAAGCAAAGCAAGTGCGAATTTTTTTGCACAGAATTGTTGTATCTGGGTCATGTCATCTCAATCGATGGCATTCATATTGACCCCGAAAAGGTGCGCGCAATGCTGGATTGGCCCATTCTTCGCACTATTACGCAAAGTAAATCTTTTTTGGGTTTTACTGGCTTTTCCCGAAAATTTATCAAAGACTACGCTCGTATTGCTGGGCCCCTTACTTGTTGGTTAAAGGGCGTCAAAGCAAAAAGCGTAGTGTTAGTCCGTCCATTCGATGGACCCATAAGCTCGATCAATGTTTACAAACATTGAAGCGACTTGTTGCTACTACACCGATACTGTAGATTGTGAATCCGAATAAACCCCTTTTGGTGGAAACGGATGCCAATGATTATGCTATTGGCGTTGTCCTATACCAGGATGGGCGGCTTGTTGCATTTGAGAGTCGCAAGCTTACAGATGTGCAAACACGTTACTCCACACAGGAGAAGGAATTGTTGGCGATCATTCATGCCTTAAAAATTTGGCGCCATTACCTCTTTGATGCCCGCTTTGTGGTATAGACGGACCACCATTCTTTGAGATATATACCTTCATAAGTTCAGAATATACCTTCATAAGTATAGACGGACCACCATTCTTTGAAATATATACCTTCATAAGTTCAGAATAGTCTGAAGTCACAAATTATAAGAGGGAATAAAGCACTCATAAAACTATAAAAGCAAGGGACGCAAGAACACAAAAGAAAAAACAAAAACAAACAGATAAACTAACTAAATCACTTTATTTGCTATGAAAACTAGATAAAACAAAACATTATTAACAAAATGTTTTTAGAAAAGGCATGCGTAAAATAAGTTGACACAACTTACTTGGCTTAAAACAAGTACTCAACTTTAAGCAAAAAAGGATAAGACATCTTAAAAACTTAATCCTAGAAATCAAACTTCACACAACAAATTCTAAAGGAACACATTCTTAAGTCCTCAAGTAAGCTAAATACAAAATCGAAAAATGAATACTACTACAAACCTATAAAGAGCAAAGATCCAAACTTGACAAGATGTGACCTCAACTTCGCTGCTTGTCCAAACAAGAAGAATAAGATTATCACCTTTATCATGCATAGCTTGGACAACAGCTATGACATCCCTACTCACGTCGCCAGTGCCTAAGAGTAGGTGCAGGTTTGTATAGAGGTCATTCATGCTTTGAACGTACTCTACAAAACCAACAAGCTGATTTTCTATCACCCTCCGGAGATGATGGGCATACTCAGCCATGATAAAGACTAGCATTTGTCAAGACATAGTAAAAATACTAGAAGCGCTAGAGATCAAAACAACAACATAAAGTGTTATTAAGTCAAACAATAAGTGGGCTTTTTAGCTCCCCACTTCTATTGAATTTACTATTGATTATCTTGAACATTCCAAAGGAAGAAACATTAAAAATAAACTTACTACGATGCAGAAATGAACGAACGTTTTTCATGATTCTTTTGAATGAGTATCCTTTTTCAACGAGTAAAGAAATAAGATGGCACGATTGAACAACGAAAGCAGATTTACTAGAACAAAGACGAGAAAATCTAAATAGTTGAGAGCAAATGCCACCGTACTTAGCTAAAAGAGAAATGTTAGAAGAAATGTGAGGCATACGGATGATATTAAAATTGGCATATTCTGGTTCAAGGCGCTTATCATAGATATCTACTTCTAATCCCAAGGGAGTCTGAAAAATTTTAAGGTCTAAAAAGGCACAACAATCACTATTTGCGGTACAGTTAAGTTCACAAAACTCCTTAGGATAAATTCCTCCACCTACAAAACTCAAATTCAAGTACATAAAATCTTGAAACGAAGGAACATCAGGAACAAAAATATCAGCTACAAAGCGTCTTACATTGCATAACTTGTGCAAAAATATTGGGCAAGTGTTAGCCAGGACAAGACGCTCCATAAAATCAAATTCATAAGTAAAAAGATAGAAATTAGCAAGAAAAACAACACAATTGATGCCCATAGGGATACCAATTGTTTGCTTGAAAAGAGTCACCGACGGTTATATATAAATTGTCCAAAAGAAAATCTAACCAAGATATGATGTCAATGTCATCTACAATCTTGGTGAATCTCTTTCTTCTTTTGTCTACATCTACATTCTTACTTTTTAGCCATAAGAAGTCAAAGTTCAAGGTTGACTTTTCTACTAGCAATGCCTTGTACCTATCCTTCTCAAGCTTGTACGCAAAAACTTTTGAAATAAGAGACTTGACTCTAAATTTAAGGTCCTCCAAATTTAGCTTCGTATATAGTGTTGTAAAGTCAGAAGTTTGGAGACATGAAGGAGAAGATTTCTCCTTAAGGCTTCTTGAAGAGTTCAAAAACTTTATAACAGGAATCACACCTACTGAATCATTTAAAATCCAACTTGAATCGGTAGGTACGCCTGCTTCCTTTAGCATATTTTTTCACAATTCATTTACGCTAGGTAAAATGGCTTTGAAACAATAACTAAGCCATTTGGAAACCTCGATCAAAGAGGTGTTACAAGAAGCAGCTATAAATCTAGGCTTTATAGGGTGCTTATGGAACTCCCAAACGGTATATAAAAAAGGAAATTTAGGCTGGCACTTGAAACCAAAAGACTTACAAAAGTGATGTTTCAAGATAACCTCTTGCTTCGAAAGATCACAATCATTATAAGTCTGAGAGTTTACTTCACCTAACAAGCATTCTAAATAGAACTTTTTGCACGTAACAACAAAGTTATTAGAGCACTTATCTACGTAAGAGATTACAAAATCACGATGAAATTTCCTAAGCGTATCACGATCAGAAGAAGATAAGATATTCCTTCCCGACGAAACGTTCCTAGAGCAAGATGCTAATTTCAAAGAAGCTTTCTTGAGGACTATAGACTTCCAATGGATAAAAACACCTGAACTCCTAAAGACTCCTCAAACTTTACTACGAAACTAGAAATTCCTTTCTCTATGGCTTTGAGAAGGCAAGAGTCGTTCGAGGAAGGGAGCCTATATTAGTACCTCTTGAGAAAAGGTCTTTCAAGGAATCCGAAGGAAGAATAGAATAATCGACAGTAACTACATGACCCAAAGCTCCATTTACGTAAGAAGAAAAGGTAGTTTTACTACAAGGGCAATCAATACTTGAGATTGCTAGCCTTTCTTGCTTTTTAAGATTACGTCCGATGTCACTATAGTTGAAAGCTTTTTGTCCTTAAGTTTTCACATATTTGAAAGCTACAACGGGATGGTTCCATACCTTTCTCACACAAGGAGGGAGAGCATCCAAAGCTTAGACTAGGACACTTGATCTTCATAAATTTGCCTAACAGTACAAGTTGAGTACTCTCTTTGAAATATCCTAAACCCTAAACGCCTCTGAGCTGGCTACGGAGAGAAAAATAGCGAAGAAGTATTGCATTCATAATGGATTACTTTTCAAACAAGGCAAAGTGTGTGTGCCCGTTGATGAGGATATCCGCAAGCAAATTTTGTTCGAGTCATAGTGACACGAGTGACGAAACGCTATTTCTTGCCCCAAAAAATGGAACGGAGTTTCTTGGGAGTTTTGGATCGGAAGAAACGGAGTTTCTTGAGTGAAAAAAAAAAAAATTTCCCAAAAAAAGTTGAGGGCAGATGCCTAATGTTTTAGGACTCACATTCTTGAGAATTAATAGTTCCAATAGATGGCTATGTTGGGCTTGGCTCAATGGATTGCTTATCTTTATGTTTGTGAACCCTATCTTTTTGTATTGGGGTGATTTATGGGTTTGGAGACAGACATGTTATGGCTCTTGAGTCTTCAGTTATGACTTGGTCCTTAATTTTTGACATTGAGTAGTATCATGTACAACTGTCTTTTTATGACATTGAAAACTATCTTTGAATTGAATGTGTCTTGAGTCTTAGTTTGAACTTTGCAAACCTTCTTCAAAGTTCAAAGTGGTAATTGGTAGACCTAGATTGAAGGTCCTAACTTTTTGTCATATAAGTTGTGAAGTTATGTATAATATGATCAATGACTTATCTTTCTAGGCTTCTTGTTTTAAATATTATATTGGTTTTTTTTAATAAATTAAAAAAACTTGTTTCTTAACCGTTTCAACCTTGGTCGAAACTCCGAAACTCAGGTTTTTCCGTTTTCGTTTCGGGTTGTCACTATGGTTTGAGTGTCATGATGCACCTAGTGCACGACCCTGGCATACACCGTACTTTGGCCTTGGTTGACCAGTATATTTATTGACTGCACATGAAAGCTTTTGTTGAAAAGTATGTGCGGGAATGCACGCAATGTCAACTCAACAAAGCTAAACGGCAAAAACGCGTCGGGTTATTACATCCTTTACAAATTCCGGACAACAAATGGACAAAGATTTCTATGGATCTTGTAGTTGGATTACCCCGACCGACCATGGACATAATGCCATTTGGGTCGTTGTCGATTGACTCACGAAAATAGCGCGATTTATTCTTACACGTTCCACCATAAAGAGCCATGAGTTAGCTCAACTTTTTGTGGAACACTTATACAAACTATATGGTTTGCTCAATGAAATTGTCACTGATCGTGATCCAATATTCACACCCAAGTTTTGGCAAACGGTCTTCCAAAATTGGAGACCCGTCTGTGCATGTCATCCTTAGATCATCTAGAAATTGATGGGCACTACGAAAGACATGCTACGAGCGTATGTCTCCCGACATCAATTTGATTAGGAACGCTATCTCCCATAGATTGAGTTTGCTTATAACAATACAAAGCACTCGGCTACTGGCTATAGCCCGTTCATACTTATGTACAATTATGAGCCGAAACCACCAATTGCCACTGGATTCAAAGGGATCAAGATGCAATCGTTAGCCGATTTCTTACACGATATGCAAGAAATGCTTCAGATTCCGAAAGAGAGTATAAAGACAGCACAAGATCTTGCTTCTTTTTATGTCAATCAGCATCGGCAACCCCGTGAGCTCCAGGAGGGCATGTGGGTGTACCTTAGGGTACCGAAGGATTCCGAAATGATCCAAACTGGCCAATGCTTGAAATTGTCTTCTCGTTATTGTGGTCCGTTTCAGATCACAAAGAAGATAAGTGGGGTTTCTTATAAGTTGGACCTACACCCAGGCATGGTTGTTCAACCGGTGTTCCACGTGAGTCGTCTGAAAGAACGGCTGGGCAGGATGACTTACTTATTCCTCATGAGCAAGTCCCGAACTTAGAGGACACCGCTCGTTATATTCCACTTGAACCCGAATCGGTTCTCGATTAAAGGGTCCCCAAGTTTCGCAGGTCTTCGTACCTCAAATATTTGATCAAGTGGAAGCATCGTCCTCAGTCCCAAGCTACTTGGGAATCAGTTAGATCGCTAAGGAATCGTTTCCCCGGTTTTATAACCGAGGATATTGTTGAGGACAGCAATTAAAAATAAGGGGGGAAGTTTCGTCCTCAGACATCAAGATGGGTGCCTGCAGTTATGTCCGGCCAGTGTGAACATGGCCCTTTGGTTATGAAGTCCTAAAATAGGACTTGAGCCTCATTTGTGAGACATCTTGTGTGATCACCACACTTGGACTCTTGGCCCTGGCAGCTCTGCCCGCACATCCGTATTGGTGTGGGCTCGGTGGTATGGGACACCGGCCCTTGCGGTAGAGGCTAGCCCGCTTGGCTACAGGCTCCCAGGATCGGGGGTCAGCAACCTATAATAGCTCTATGGCTGGGTGGCTTGTGTCATGTCATGTGTGCAGGATGGATTCGGCGAGGGACTAACAACCAAGTATTCACAGCAAGAACCCCTCAACATCGTCGCAATACCAAGCATCTCTAGCAAGTATCCATCAGCATCTCAGCATTAGGATCATTGTAACAGCATAGTGCAAGTAAATAAAGCCAGTACTTGCTCTAGCAACAGAGCAAGGAGACCCTTGAGGGTGGTTAGGACCCGACATTCTCTCTCTCTCTCTCTCTCTCTCTCTCTCTCTCTCTCTCTCTCTCTCTCTCTCTCTCTCTCTCTCTCTCTCTCTCTCTCTCTCTCTCTCTCTCTCTCTCTCTCTCTCTCTTTTTTTTTTTGGAAAAGTCAGGGCTGTATATTACTGAGTACAATATAATCCCCAACGGATGCCAAAATAGCCTATCACGTGGGGTGTACAAGCTGAATGTAAGAATGAGAGCCACTATAGTGACAACTCGACTAGAACAATCTCATGGTGGTCGGTGTGATGAGTGGAGGAGAAACCACCGAGGAGGGGCATAATGCCACGTAATCTGTCCACCTGTAAGTGTGAAGAAGAGTGGGAATCGGGCCCAACCCCAAAGGAAGGCAAATCAACGAGCCTCGGCTGCTCGAGATGTACCTGAGGAAGAATCCCACTGCCAATTCAATGTGTGAATGATGTCCAGCCAAATGGCAGTGAGGGTATCCTGGAGGAGCTGTGGAGCCGCACTGAGAATGTGAAGACAACGAGCTCTCCAAACATTCCATAGTGTAATGCTAGTGATGACTGAGAAAACTTCATCACGTGTCTGAGGATCCCCCTGCCAAGCAATCTGTGGTAGCATAGCCAAAGTCCCTCGCCAGTAACCAGTCGAGGTAAGCATAAGGGCTGGATCTGTGTTTGAGCCCTCGTAGAAAAGATGCAGTCCGGGCATCGGCATCAACCATGGGACAAATCCCCAAGTGAGAAATCCATGTTGAACACCCGCTCTGCTAAGTAAAAAGCAAACTGCAAGCCACACTACATGAGAAGTTGAGCATGACCAAAGACAGTGTGCAAGTGACGCAAGTAGTCGCAAAGGACAGCGAGTACACAGCGGATCATGACCCATAGTAGCTAGCCAAGTCCCAACTGGAAGTCCTGCATGTGCAATCATCCACATGAAAAAAGAAATACGACGAGACGCATGTAAATCCCAGATGGCTGACCAAAACTGTTGTAGATAAGCATGGGAGAGACCTGAATGTAACCAGAAACGCATACGAGTGAGTTGCTCTGGTTGCTGTCTCATCAATGCTAACCTTCCAATCCTGACAGTGTACTCGATACAGGTGCACCGGTGGGGTGAGAGTGAGGCCAATGCCACTTCTCTCTCTCTCTCTCTCTCTCTCTCTCTCTCTCTCTCTCTCTCTCTCTCTCTCTCTCTCTCTTTTTGGAAAAAGTCAGGGTTGTATATTACTGAGTACAATATAACCCCCGGTGTATGCCAAAATAGCCTATCACATGGGGTGTACAAGCTGAATGTAAGGAGGAGAGCCACTATAGTGATAACTCGACTAAAACAATCTCATGGTGGTCGGTGTGACGAGTGGAGGAGAAACCACCGAGGAGGGGTATAATGCCATGTAATCTGGCCACCTGTAAGTGTGAAGAAGAGTGGGGATCGTGCCCAACGCCGAAGGAAGGCAAATCGGCGAGCCTCGGCTGCTCGAGATGCACCTGAGGAAGAATCCCACTGCCAAATCAGGGTGTGAATGATGTCCAGCCAAATAGCAGTGAGGGTATCCTGAAGGAGCTGTGGAGCCGCACTTAGAATGTGGAGACAATGAGCTCTCCAAACATTCCATAGTGTAATACTAGTGATGACTGAAAAAACCAAAAATCTATGGTAGCATAGCCAAAGTCCCTCGCCGATAACCAGTCGAGGTAAGCATAAAGGCTGGATCTGTGTCTGAGCCCTCGTAAAAAAGATGGGGGCCGGGCATCGGCATCAACCATGGGACAAATCCCCAAGTAAGAAATCCATGCTGAACACTTGCTCTGCTAAGTAGAAAGCAAACTGCAAGCCACACTACATGGGAAGCTGAGCATGACCAAAGACAGTGTGCAGGTGACTCAAGGAGTCGCAAAAGACAGCGAGTACATAACGGATCATGACCCAGAGTAGCTAGCCAAGTCCCAACTGGAAGTCCCGCATGTGCAATCATCCACATGAAAAAAGGAATACGACGAGCCGCATGTAAATCCCAGATGGCAGACCAAAACTGCTGCAGATAGGCATGAGAGAGGCCTGAATGTAACCAAAAACGCATACGAGTGGGCTGCTCTGGCTGTTGTCTCATCAATGCTAACCGTCCAATCCTGACAGTGTACTCAAAGAAGGATGCAGGTGCACAGGTGGGGTCAGAGTGAGGCCAATGCCACTCTCCTGGGTCCCAATAAAGCTGAGATAGGGCACGATCTCCCACACCCAAAGCCTCCAAAGTGCAGCATCAGCAGAAGCGAAACCGGGGTCAACACAACGACGCTTCCCGCGGGAGCCAACTACTCTGATGGCCTCCCATCGAGCTCCGGGAAGGACAGGGTGCGAAGAGGTGGTATCATATGTCAATCTAGCATGAATCCCCTCATACTAGTCAGTATCAACTGTGAACAGCATGGTGTCTAAACGAACTAATAAGAGAGTGCTCTGAGCAAAGAGGCCTTACCAGCCACAATGGGGAGGCATCTGAACCGTGCCTCTCATGACTGCATCCCACTGTGAAGGAACGGCGGAATCAATCTCAAGCAGTCTGCTTGTCACCCCGCGACCAATGTCATAATGTTCTGCCACAAAATCAGCATCTAGCATCCGTGTCTCATGAAACAACCGCATAGAGGCAGCAGGGCCAGCGTCCCAGGCAGCCCAATCAATGTGAGTCCTCTCTCCAAGCTGACGGGGTGGATCACCCGAAGAATCAAGAACTACAGCATTCCAAATGAGAGGCTGGCGCTCAATCTCCTCACGACATGAGGGAGGTGAGCGTATGATAGCCCGTCGCATGGAAACCCAAATCTAAAGGAGTGATCGGATGAAGGGGGAGAGGGAGGTGGTGGACAAGGGGGCATCAGTAAAAAGAAAATGATACCCTGTCTGCCAAGTATGACCATCTCTAGTGCCGAGTCGTGGAGTCACTACGCATAGAGCGGCCTGAAGAAGCATCTTCCAAGGTTCTTGTCCGGGGAAAAGACCCTAAACAATAAGCTTAGTAAGAAGGGCGCGGCTCTGTAACTCTGGATCAATAATGCCAAGGCCTCCCTCTGACCTGGGTGAATAATCGTGGACCGGCGAACTCGAGCACGGGTATCAGTAGTCCCATCTATGCCACTCCATAAAAAGTTCCGCACTAGGCGGCGGAGCGGAGCTATCACACCAGAATGTAACATCCAACAAGAAGCTGTATACCATACTGTAGCCAGAATGACCTGGTTGGCGACCAATGCACTGCCAGCCAACGACAGATGACGTGAAGACCAATGGCATAGCTTCCTGCGAATAGACTATAGTACGGATGCAAACTGCTACTGTGAGGTAACATCTAATCCAACCTGAAAGCCCAGATATCTGCATGTCTGACCCGGTCGCAGTCATGTGAAACCATCAGCTACCCCCCAAGTAGGTATGTCATCACTGCCAACCAGTAACCCATAGGATTTATGCCAGTTATGCGTGCACCACTGGCAATGCAAAAAACCTCTAGGCCCTCCCGCATGGCATCAAGAGCAGCTAGCAAATAGCGTAACATGAGCATAGTATCATCAGCAAACTCCTGATCAATAAGGTCTGGAGCTGTAGGTACTAGCATGGTCAAGCCACAAAATGCATGACTCTGAGCACGAAGAAAGTCGGACACAGTCTCTCCTACAAACAGATACAGATATGCTGCTAGAGGACACCCCTGACGGACAGATCGAGAAAGCTCAAAACTGCGACTGACACGACCACCAATAGTAATAGCACTGCTGGCAGTCCTGAAGAGAGTAGAAATGCTTGAGATCCATCTCGAAGGGAAACCCATCCTGGCTAAAGTTCCTTCGAGAAAGTCCCACTCAACACGATCGTATGCTTTCTCGAAGTCAAGGATGAAAAAAGTGAGAGGCTCAGAAGATGATCTGGCCCACTCCACTGCCTCATAAAAAGTGAAGATATTATCTAGGATGTGCATCGATCCATGACAAAGCCTGTCTGAGAAGTATGAATAATATCTGGTAAGAACGGCCGCAAGCGATGGCTGATCATTAACGCTAATATCTTATAGACCGAAAGGAGTAGGGTAATAGGTCTCCACTGTCGGAGCTGAGTGGTGTCACCCCCCTTCGAAATAAGAGATATGAGACCTGAACAAAGATCCAGATGCATATATCCTAATGCAAAGATGTCCTGACAACCGCGAAGCAGTGGTATATGCAATACATCCCAATATGTCAAAAAGAAAGCTCTAGTGAGGCCATCCTCTCCTGGACAGGAGGATGGATCAAGACTCTCTATAGCAGCATGGAGCTTTGCAAGTGTGAAGGGTGCCAACAAGACCTCTGCCATAGTGTCTGTACAACGATGTCGCGTGTGATGCCAGATCTGCTCACGTGCATGTAAAACCTCAGTAGTGCATACATCAGCAGTGAACAAAGTCTCAAAATAATCTGCAGACATATCAAGTATAACATCAGGATGCATATGTAGTGTCCCCTGAGCATCGCACAAAGTCCGAAGGGTGGTGCCAGGAGGGCGCTCTTTATGCGCAGCGAAGAAGTCTTTATTCATTCGATCAGCTTTAGCTATCCAATGAGATACTGAAGCATGATGAGTGAACTCAAACCTAGCCTCCTGTACGCGACGAATCTCCTCTGTGAGCTCTGTCTGTCTAGCAGAGAGATAAGCATCATGAGGCCACTCCTCAAGCAAGCGCTGAGTGGAACCAAGAGGAATGAGAAGATCAAACTCGCGGACCCTCAACTGACGATGAATAATAGCGGTCTGATCACGGCAGTAAATACTAGACTGAGTAATGCAATGAGCAAGAAACTCTCCAGGGGGTCCACAATAAGAAGCATCCGTGGACCATAAGTCACGAATCTGTTGCTGCAATACTGGAGTGGTGAGAACACTCTCAGGGATGCGGCAGCCTCGCCTCTGTGCAGAAGATCTAGTGAAGGAGATAAACAATGAGATGGGTAAATGATCTGAGAGACTGGTCCCTCTCCATATAGTAGTGAATCCGCCTAAAGCTGCTGCCCAAGGGCCAATGTAAAAACGATCAAGTCACTCTAATAATCTCCCCTGCTGTCTCTGAAACCCCCAAGAGTAATGAAGTGTAGCAGGGTGGTGACCAAAAGAGGGTATGTGCCAGGCGTCAACACCCTGAATAGCTAGAAGAAATCGATCCCAAGCTGGCTGCTCATCGGGAGAGATGGATGATAGAACTGGAGGTGTGATGGCTCGCCAATCAGAGTCGCTCTCAACGTTGTTGAAGTCACCTCCAACAACCCAAGAGTCTTCAGCAGGTAGAACAGCAGCCAAAGAGGACCAAAATGTAGCCCTCTCCCGAGGAGTAGTGGGTGCATAGACTGACATAAAACCAATGATAGATTCCCAAATCCGAATAGAAACATAATATGCTCTGCCAGCGACAAGGGTGCCATGCTGCTGAACTGAGGCCAAGTAACGTGGTCCCACTAAGATGCATACACCGCAACTCTGTCCATGAAGGCCCAGAGCAGGCTCCCAAAAAGTGCGGGCGCCCGAGGGCATGAGATTGCCAAAGGGAGTGGCGATCTTATGCTCCTGTACTAGCAATATATCCACAGTGCCCACTACATGAGAGTGTAAATCTCTACGAAGTAAAAGCTTACGGGAACCTTTTACCCGAGAAGTCTGTAAACCATTAGCATTCCAAGAAACTACATGTAAATCCATAGACTGCATGAAAGAGTTTGAATAGCATCTGACTAATTGCGCATCTTCTTGGAGGCAGCTGGGCCATCCAAGGGGTAAGCTTCAGGCGGTAGGAAAGCTACTCGCAAGCCCTCTCTAAGATATGGTGTCTCATTGCACCAACTGCAGACATCAGCTTGTTTACATTGCATTACCGATGCTGCAGCTTTGACACCCCAAATGCGTATAGACATAGGAAGCACCACATCTGAGGATACATGAATGACCATAGGCAGTGAATAGCAAGCATAAACATCACTCCACTCCATAGCACCAATACATGAAGGGTAGTGAGGAGACAAAACATCAGGAGCGGAAGTAGACAACCATAAATGAAGCTGAGCCATAGTCTGTGCGTGCACAAAATGAAGAACCTGATCCTCGGACCATTCCTCAGCAGCGTGGAATGGAAGGAAAAAGGAATGGGTAGGCTGAGAGCGACTGCCTATTAAAGAGGGAACACAACCTGTCTTGTGATGCATAAGATAGAGCTGCACCCGCAATGGCCCTTCTGAGTCACCGCACATCTCAGCCCGATGAGTGCCCCAGGAAAGAGAGCAAGAGCTGAGAAAACTGCGTGAGACGTAAGTATGAGCTGCTGAGGGAGGGGGAGGACCAGAAGGCGGAGGGGAGAGAGTAAGGGCTAGAGGAAGAGGAGGAGAAGGGAGAGGTAGTAGCGGTGAATGATCCATCTGCATGGGAACAGGGACCTCGGGAAGAGGGGAAGGAGCGGGCGGGGGAACTGCAGGTGAAGGAGGAGTTGGTAGCAGAGGTAAGTGATCCTGTCGCGAAGAAGAAGAATGGCGAGGAGATGCAGGGGGTAAGGGGGTGGTGGAAACCTGAGAGGGAGCAGGAGAGGTAACACTGGGAGTTGGCTTCGTTGTTGGTTGCTGACGAGGACGGAAGGAATGATTACGACCCACTGTGTGCCATGCTGCCTCAGTGTGAGCTGAAGCGAAGGGAGGAACATGGAGGGCTGGAGCTCGAGGAGCGCCTGTAGGCTGCTGAGGTGCTTGAGTAGTGGATGTGTGAGAAGGAGGAACCGGCTGTTGACACTGACCACGTGGCTGAGCATGACTGCCGCGGGCCGGCTGTTGTTGCCGCCGATGCCGTGGCAGGGTGGGGCAATCTCGCGCCAAGTGTCCCATCTCGTGACAGCGTAAGCACTGTCCTGGGCGGCCAGTGACTACCATACTCTCTCTCTCTCTCTCTCTCTCTCTCTCTCTCTCTCTCCCCTCTTCATTATGTTCACTTCAGTCTCTCTTTTCAAGTGAAGTAAAGTGACCTTGTGATTGTGCGGAGTACTAGATCCGAGCAAAATCCTTGAACAGTTCCACTGCACCTAAAATCCGAGCTTGTTACAATGGTCTCAGAGCTCAAACGATTCTTCTCTTACAAACGGTTTGATCCTTTTTTTGCAAAACACATGGGTTTTAGCAATGAATCTGACGGAGTGTAAGATTTACACCACTCTGCTGCTTCACACAGGTCTAGGGCACTTCCTTGTAAAGCTGTTGGCCACCCATAGCATAGGAGCATAAGTTGTATCTTGTCCGACCGCCCGAGTTAGGGGCCGGGCGCCCACCTTGGGCACTCATATATATGGGGCCTAGGGGGTACACATTTCATTATTATCATCTGGCATTGTACGGGTCTCATGCTCTGGTAGTCAGTGGGGGGCTCATTGCCCCTCTTCTTCCACACACCAGCGTTTCTCTCTCTCTCTCTCTCTCTCTCTCTCTCTCTCTCTCTCTCTCTCTCTCTCTCTCTCTCTCTCATGGTATCAACAGCTTCAGGCTATGCCTATTCCAAGGCGCTACATTGCATCAGGAACTTCTCCCAAGATCAGCAGCAGCCAGCGTTTTTGGCAATAACCACCAGATCAGCCAGCGATCTCTGCACAAATAGGGTGGCACCATAACCTCGACAACATCCATCGCGACAGATGGTCAGTCATAACTGCGTTTTTTGGTGATCAAGCCTAGCGTTTTTGCATCCGGCTGCTAGCGCTACCTTTTTGGACATTTCTAGTGCCGGAAAAACCTCAGATCCACTTGCGTTTTTTACACCTCGCTGCGCTTTTGGACAGCTGCTGCAGCAGAGGAGGCAGCGCTCAACTTTGCCCACCTGGATCTTGCCTACTACACACAGCCTTGCATCTGGTGCATTGCCGGTCTTGTTCCTCTTCAGATCGACAGTTTTCAGCCAGCAACACCTGCTGTGTTTTCTCTGATTTCAGCCCACCTCGGGTTGTTACATTGATTCACCACCCTCCCCAGACCCTTTGCATCACTTCTGACCCCGCCGGGAGCGTACGAGCATGCTGAAAATCGCTGGACAGCAGCGTTTCATCCCTCGCAGTTGCGTTTTTGGGTGGACAGCAACCACATGGCTTGTGTATTTGAATTTTCACAGAGGATGAAGTTACCTCCTGACAGGACACCCCTTTGAGGTGGTCCGTGCAGTCTCTCCATGATTGCTGCAGTACACGGTATCTTCGATATCGGCTTGATCATCTACGGGCGTACAATCCTTGGGAGATCCATTCATTCCAGCCATCATTCGGCGGTTGCGCACTCCAGAGGGGGTGGTGACTTGTGGTTTGCTATGAATACACCTATGCACTCATCAGAGAAGTTCACACGAGATATGGCCATGCTCATGGCATATGGGATTTCGACATTCCTAGAGAAGACACCACCATCTTGGGTGGACAGACATTTACCACTTGACCTCGACACGTCAGATCACTTGCTTACACAAGAGCATCTACATGGACTTAGGGAGAGGATCCTAGATCTCTTCTTGGACACGTTCATTGCTTGGATCTACAGGCTGGAGTTGGACTTCAGTTCTTTGGACTAGATGCGGGAGATCAGGCATCCCGCGACAATATCCGGAGTCAACAGGAGATTGGCTTGGATGGTAGTGCAGTTTCTCTTCTACACTCTTGATCATTTGGATTGCTACCTTTAGAGTTGCTTACACTCACCCTCCGTAACCTTACAGCAGACTTATCCCCCGACCTGGGCACTAGGCCACTCCCAGCTCATTCCCATTGAGAGCCACACCAAGATGCGGTTTGAACTTTGGTGGCGCTATTGGCACGGATTCTGTTATGGTTGACACCGGAGGATTGGAGGCAAGATATACATGCAAGACGGCACAGACAGATTGGTCTAGCCTTTCCTCTTCTTAGAGGATCTTCACAGCACAAACTGCTCAGTCTAGCTTCCCTACTTCTACAAGATGATTGCAGACAGCTTGGTCTGACCACACCTCTTCTCACAGGCCCTTCAGAGCGTGGACTGTTAAGTAAGGCTTTCCTCTCAGCTTGGATTACCCTACCTACTAACAGGACACCATCCGGTTGTGGTCCGTGTAGTCTCTCGGTGACTGCTACAACTTACAGTAGCTTCTACAATGCAGACTGCTTAGTCTGGCTTTTCTTGTTTCGGAGGACATTTACGGCGCAAATTGCTACATCTGGCCTTCCTCGAGTTTTATCACGGCTTAGCCACCTGGCCACCTTGGGTTACAGGTTCATGCATTGACAAGCTTCCGGTCATTCTCATGACGGTTCCTCGGCTTCTCCATTTTCTTCAGAAGGTTTTACTACAGACACCACGGATCCTATTGGGCAGGACACTTGCAAGTCTATTGGCACTTCTTTCACGGCAAGGAGTTGTTTTTACACTCACTTCGTGACCTTCACACTGCATTAGCGGAGTACAACAGTTTGCTACACGGCTTGTGACGGCATCACACCATGGAGATTTCTTCGCAGTCGGGACACCCCAGACTACTACTACACTCGTGGCATTCGCTGGGGTCTTGTCCTTCTATGGAAATTGTAGTAGACATCTTCATCATTTGCCTCACATCTTCGACTTCACGCGGTTTGTTCAGCATCCGGTGCTGAGAAGGGGTGTTAGATTTACACCACTCTGCTACTTCACACAGGTCTAGGGAACTTCCTTGTACGACTAGTGTCTCTGGGCTGGGCACCCATAGCATAGGTTGTACCTTGTCCGACCGCCCGAGTTTGGGGCCGACCGCCCACTTGAGTTGGGCGTCCACCTTGGGCACTCATATATATGGGGCCTAGAGGGATACACATTTCATTATTATCATCTGGCACTGTACAGATCTCATGCTCTGGTAGTCAGTGGGGGGTTGATTGCCCCCTCTTCCACACACCAGCGTTTTTGTGTCTTCTCTCTCTTGTTAGACTTACACCACTCTGCTACTTCACATAGGTCCACGACATACATGTACGGCTAGTATGCCTCCGCGCTGGCCACACTTTGCAAATGCATTTAGACCACACTATCCAGACGCCCTCATATTTCATTTATTTCTTGTTGGGTCGTGGGGTATTTTTCCACACACCAGCGTTTTTGTGTCTTCTGTCTCTCTCTTGTTACACTTACACCACCCTGCTACTTCACATAGGTCCACGATATACATGTAAGGCTAGTATGCCTACGGGCTGGCCACCCTTTGCAGATGCATTTAGACTACACTATCCGGACGCCCTCATATTTCATTTATTTCTTGTTGGGTCGTGGGGTATTTTTCCCATAGTTACCCGGAACGCGGAACGGGAACGGCAACGGGATCCCTGCGGAACGGGGGAACGGCTAGGGGCCTGGAACGGGAACGTCGCGGAACGGGAGGTATAAAAAACACCCAAATAGTGCAATTTTTAGCTCCTTGTGTTTAAATACAAGGAGTATTAGAGTGCTTTGACTCTAATACTCACAAAAAACTCGTTTTGAAGACCATTCAACCTTGCTATGACTAGATGATGAGAGAGAGAGAGAGAGAGAGAGATGGAGAGGGAGAGATTTGAGAGAGTGGGAGGGAGAGGAAGAGAGCTTGAAGGCTTGAAGCCTTGAGCCTTGAGAGAGTGAGTCTTGAGAGGGAGAGATCTTGAGAGTGAGAGGGAGAGAGCTTGAGCCTTGAGGATTAGCTTGTGAAGAGAAAGGGGGAGGGGGGTGCATTTTATGAGTCCTTGAGGCCTTGCACACTTTCAAAAGAAGCCCAAACATTTACTTCAATTTTTTCAATTTTTGCCAAATTTGTTTGTAGCCGTTGGCCGTTCCAGGGGCATTCCGGAACGGTCCGGGGGCGTTTCGGAACGTTCCGGAACGGCCGTTCCGGTTTGCATTGGCCACCCGGAACGTCAGACATTCCGGGACGTTCCGGAACGTTCGGGAAGGGAACTGCCCCCCGGAATGCCGGAACGGGGGCTAGCGGGCGTTCCCCGGTAACTATGATTTTTCCAAGCATTGCCCTAACTCCTCTTAGGCACCTATTTATGGGACCAGGGAGGTACCCACTTCCACAATCATAGATCACAGATCTCATCGGGTTATTGTGTATTGGGTCTTCTACTCATGGTAGTCATGAGGGGCTGATCGCCCCCTCCTCACCATCTCTAGCGTTTGTGGTCTCTCTCTCTCTCTCTCTCTCTCTCTCTCTCTCTCTCTCTCTCTCTCTCTCTCTCTCTCTCTCTCTCTCTCTCTCTCTCTCTCTCTCTCTCTCTCTCTCTTCCGTGCACTCTCACATGGTATCAACAGCTTCGGCTTTCCATGGCCTGGGACAGAGCTTCATCATCGACATCAAAACCTCCTCCAAGGCCAGCGTTTTCATGGATCTGCCACCGTTTTTGCTAGGACCAGGCACGCAATGGACAGCAACGTTTCTGTCGCGGGAACTCCACCTGCGTTTCTACTCTTCTCCACATGTCGATCACCTGCTCGCTGCCAGCGCTACCATTTCTAGACTTTTTTGTCACGGAAAACACCTCCAGATCTATTTGTGTTTTTTATCTTCATCTGCGTTTTTTTGGAAAGGTGCTGCGTTTTAGCGCTCAGCTTCTGGACCCCGGATCTCGCCAGTGCCTACCTAGCCTTTGCATTTGATGCCTTGCCGGCACGAATCCTCTTCAAATCTTCAGATTCAGCCACGTATCACTGTTGTTTTCTGTGTTTTCACTGTTCAGCCCTCCAACGGTTGTGCACACAGAGATAAACCCTCCCTACACCCTCTCCACCGCCCCGGACCATGCCCGGAGCGTACGAGCACGCTGAAAATCACTGGACAGTAGCCTTTTCATCACCTCGCAATTGCGTTTTTGGGTGGACTGCAGCCACATTGCTTGTGTTTTTCACAGAGGATGAAGTTACCTCCTGACAGGACACCCCTTGGAGGTGGTCGGTGCAATCTCTCTGTGACTGCTGCAGTACACGGTATCTTCGATATCGGCTTGATCATCTACGGGCGTACAATCCTTAGGAGATCCATTCATTCCAGCCATCATTCGGCAGTTGCGCACTCCAAAAGGGGTGGTGGCTTGTGGTTTGCTATGGACACACCTATGCACTCATCAAAGGAGTTCACATGAGATATGGCCATGCTCATGGCATATGGGATTCCGACATTCCCAAAGAAGACACCACCATCTTGGGTGGACAGACACTTACCACTTGACCTCGACACATCAGATCACTTGCTTACACAGAAGCATCTACATGGACTTAGGGAGAGGATCTTGGATCTCTTCTTGGACAGGTTCATTGCTTGGATCTACAGAGTGGAGTGGGACTTCAGTTCTTTAGAATCTCTTGAAGAGTTTACCGCGAGATGCGGGAGATCAGGCATCACGCGATTACATTTGGAGGCACCCGGAGCTTGGCTTGGATGATAGTGCAGTTGCTCTTCTACACTGCCCGTAGATGATCAAGCCGATGTCGAAGATACCGTGTACTGCAGCAGTCACCAAGAGAGACCGCATGGTGTCCTGGTAGGAGGTAACTTCATCCTCTGTGAAAAACGCAAACCAAGTGTCTGCTGTCCACCCAAAAACGCAACTGCGAGGTGACGGATACGCTACTGTCCAGCGAGTTTTAGCGTGCTCGTACGCTCCCGGCACGGTTCAGAGCGGTGCACACTACAGAGGGTGTAGGGAGGGTGGGGAATCAATGTCACTTCCCCCGGTGGACTGAAAACACAGAGAACAGCAGTGGAGAATGGCTGAAATCTGTAGGAAATGGAGAGGAATCTCGCCGGCAATGCACCGGATGCAAGGCCAGTTCGGTGTAGGCAAGATCCTTTAGTGGGCAAGGCCCGGCGCTGCCCTCCTCTGTAAAGACGCTGCTTTGCTGTCAAAAAACGCTCGAGCTGGCCAAAAAAGCAAGTAGAGGGAGGGATGTTCTGGTGACAAAGCAAAAAGATAGTACTGGCAGCCATAAGCAAAACGGCCAGTGGAAGAAGCAAAAAAACGCAGGTGGAGCTCCGGACCCCCTCCGCCACTGAAGAACGCTGCTTCCATCGCGTGCCCGGTTGTTTTGCAAAACGCTTGCATATCTGCAGAAAAATGCAAGCTGATTTTATCCCTTGGGAGGAGAACCTCATGCTGATGGTGAAGCGCTGGTCCCATGGAGAGCCTAAAGCTGCTGATACCATGTGAGAGTGCACGTGTGCGGAAGAGAGAGAGAGAGAGAGAGAGAGAGAGAGAGAGAGAGAGAGAGAGAGAGAGAGAGAGAGAGAGACCACAAACGCAAGATATGGTGAAGAGGGGGCGATCAGCCCCCCATGACTACCATGAGCAGAAGACCAAATACAATCAGATAGTGTGTGGAAGTGGGTACCCCCCTAGCCCCATAAATAGGTGCCCAGGGGGAGGTAGGGCAAGGCTTGATAAAAAACCCCACGACCCAACAGAAAAATGATATATGGAAATATATGTGGGCGACCGGAAAAAAGTGGACGGCCAGCCCCAAACTCGGGCGGCCGGACCAGGTACAACCTAGACTATGGGTGGCCAGCCCGGAGACATACTAGCTGTACTACTATGCCCTAGACCTGTGAAGCAGCAGAATGGTGTAAGTCTAACATGTTAGACTTACACCACTCTGCTGCTTCACATAGGTCTAGGGCATACATGTACAACTAGTGTGCCTCTGGGCTGGCCACCCTTTGCATACGCATTTAGACTGCATTGTCCAGCCGCCCAACTCTGGGCAGTCCGCCCTCATATTTCATTTATTTCTTGTTGGGTCGTGGGGGATTTTTCCAGGCATTGCCCTACCTCCCCTTGGGCACCTATTTATGGGGCCAGGGGGGTACCCACTTCCACAGTCATAGATCAAAGGTGTAACAGACTTGGACACTCCAAGTCAAGAATCAATCACGACAGCACCAAATAACCACTTCAAAACAATTCACAGATCACAATAGATTTGCACTGGCCCGACGAAGTTCCGTGCCTAGAGATATTGGCCCCAAAGACTAGCGCCCCTTCCGGTATTTCTTTCTGTATTAATCAATTCAAAGTACAAGAGAGCGGTTAGGGTTTCACTCTCAGACTCTGCGTCCAGATGCTTTGAGAAAATGAGGCCCCCGCCACTAATTTAAAGATTACAAGGGATGCCCAAAAGCAGAGCCCCAAAAGCTTGAAAGCAAAAGCAGATTCTCTCTCTCTCTCAATGAGAGTCAGTAAAAAGCAAGTTCTCTTTTTCTCTCTCTTTCCCCTAAATCATAGCAAAAAGCTGAGATTTGCATCAGTCAAAATTTCCCCCAAAAAAAAAAAAAAAAATCACCTCTGCGATTTTCGGAAATTAGGGTTTCTGGCAGAAATTAGGGTTTCTGATGTCCATAGCCACGTCATCACTTTGTGACACACCCCCCTCTTGAAAGCATTGTAATCGACCACGATTACGCTTGCAAAACCGACAAAAGCCATAAACCGTCTTAGCAGACACTGACTGTTAGTACCTACGTACTAGGAACACACATCTTGCACGTGTACAAAATCGACAGTCACATCACACGACATCACAGGACATCACATGACAATCAACATTCAACAGAGCTTAGAGCATGATTTATCAGCAATGTAGCTAGCAATCACATCTAGGTCCAATCGGGACCTCATCGATGTCCGATTGACTAACCCCTATTGCAACCATGTCTATTCGAGATCAATCAGACCAAAATGCTGCAGTCATTTCGTCTATCAGTTCCTACACTCAAAAGAAGTCAAGAACAAATCAGTATCATTATCAGGAATTCCATTTCATAAAGTCATCCAGCAGAATACTGTCAGCTATCAGTATCCTTGAAGCTCAAAGAGACATCAGTGACTTTAGTATCAAAATCGAGGCATCTGTTGAACAGGGAGCGGAGTGACTCCCCTCCACTGCACCAGATCTCTGGCCAAGCTGAATTCTGGGTTCCATTTGGAGTAGACTATGCTAAGCCAAAAGCATCGAGGTAAAGTTTCACAATCTGAGGAGTATCTGCTAGGTCCTCCTCCTCCATCCACTTCGCATCAAGTGCAGGATAATTCTTGAACTTAACCAAGAATCGCCTTCGGACTTTACCTTTATTCTTCGTATCCTTATGTGCCAAAATCTGTTCAGGAACAAGGATCTCCTCGTTTTCTTCCACTTCGGGTTGCTCATCAGGCTCCCCATCATCAAGCACATCACCTTTAAAAGGTTTCAAGAGACTCGCATGAAATGCATTGTGAATCCTCCAAGTATCTGGCAGTTTCAATCGGAAGGAGACATCATTTTTCTTTTCAGTAATCTGGAAAGGGCCGTAGTATCGCATACTAAGCTTTGGAAAAAGCCTCTCCTTTCCCTTTTCTTTCGTAGGCGTGCCTTCTCAAAACGTAAGAGCACCCAATCATCCTCCTTCAATTTCATGTGGAGACGATGGCGATCCGCTACCTTTTTCGGTCGTTCTTGAGACTTCTGCAAAGTCTCGCGAACCTTGGCAAAAGCCGTATCCAGATCTCGCGTATATTCATCCGCTTCAAAGATCTTATCTTTCGTGCTCAGGAAGGGTGGAACCTTCGGAACACCTTCAACAATCTCAAATGGCGCCTTCCCCGTCGAAGAGTGTATCGTGTTATTGTGGGCAAATTCCACCAAAGGTAAATTCTTTTCCCATTGAGTCTTCTGATCCGAGATACAAGACTTCAATAAATCTACAACCACTGAATTGGCAATCTCAGATTGCCCGTCAGTCTGCAAGTGGAACGATGACAAGAACTGCAACCGCGTGCCAATGTTCTCCCAAATTGCCTTCCAAAACAAACTCATAAATCTGGGTCTTTGTCAGAGACAATCGTCTCAGACGTGCCATGTAATCGGAAAATCACCGTGATCATTCTATGTTCTCGGGAGATCAAAAATGAAATCCATTTCAATACTTTTCCAGGGGCGGGTGGGTATGGGTAAAGGCTGTAACAATTCCTGTGTCGTATGCATGTCAAACTTGACCTTCTGGGATACTGCGCACAAACTCTTCCACGTCCTTTTTGAGTCTCGGCCAAAAGAAGTATCTCTCTACCCCTTCGTGGTGGTAGCAATGCCGCGGTAACCCGTAAAAGGTGGACAATGGCATTCAGTCATAACCTTTTCCCGCAACGGCTGTGTAACGCACAACATAGTCTTTCTCATCAAGTAGCCTTCCCGAAGGGAGTATCCAGCTAGTGTCTCCCCATCCCGTATCCGTGTGAAATTATCTGCAAAATCTATATCTGTGGCATACTGATCGACCATATCCTCGAAGCTCCTATGATGTATCGTGGAAATAGCCAGAACCAACGGCTTCCGAGACAAAGCATCTACCACCACATTCTTTTGTCCCTGCACATGGACAATCTGGAAGTGATTGTGACAAGATGTTCGCCCACCGCATCTGCTTTTCCGAAAGCTGCTTCTGTGGCAAGAAGTAGCGCAAACTCTGATGGTCTGTAAAGACAATAAAATCCGCTCAGAGTATTTAATGCCGCCACTAAGTAAGAGCATGGATAACCACCAAAAGCTCTTTCTCATAAATCTGTGTTGTCATCTCCGGCCTAGAGAACAATCGGCTCTCATAAGCAATGACATGGCCTTCTTGCATCAAGACCGCACCCAGACTACGACCATAAGCATCACAAAATACTTCAAATGACTTCTGCAAGTCCGACAAAGTCAAATCTGGTCCTGTAGTCAATTTCTCTTTCAATGTTTGAAAGGCAGTCACCTCTGTGGATCCCCACGAGAAAGGAACTCCTTTCTATATCAAGATATGCAAAGGGAAAGCAACCTCTGCAAACTTTCGAATGAACCGTTTGTAGTACGAACACAGTCCCAAGAAGCTTTCAACTTCATGGACATTCTTCAAGTCGGGCCAATCACGTATAGTCTCTATCTTGGCCGAATCCACTTGCACTCCTGCTGCTGAGACAGTGTCCCAAAAAGTCTCTGAAGCAGATGATCTCTGTGTTCTGCCTCATTCTTGGAGAAACAATGATATCATCAAAGAAAGTGCCAACAAATAGCCTGTACTCTCGAAAAATCTTGTCCATCATCCGGTTAAATGTCACAAGAGCATTGGTTAAGCCAAAAGGCATCACCAAAAACTCAAATAACCCAAAAGTCGTCCGAAAGGCTGTCTTGTAGACGTCTCCCGACGCGATTCGGATCTATGATATCCATTGTTCAAGTCAATCCTCCTAAAGCACAAGAATCCTTGTAACCTGTCGAGTATATCATCGATCCTAGGAATCGGAGATCTGTTCTTGATGGTGATTTTGTTGAGAGCGCTATAATCAATGCACATTCTCCAAGATCCGCCTTTCTTCAAATCCAACAACAGTGGAGAGCAATACGGTGAAGTACTATGCTGGACAAGACCCTTTTCCAAGAGGTCTTTCACTTGGTTCGTAATCTTTTCATTTTGTACTTGGCTCACACGATAAGGTGGCCGGTTCGGTGGCGTGCTTCCAGGTATCAGATCAATGGTTTGATATTCAGGCCCTCTGAACAGCAATCGACATGAGTGTGGAGAAAAATCTTGGTGTTCTTTGATCAGGTCAAAACATATTCAACCTTTATCCATCGTTCAGTTCTCTCCCAAAAGAATGAGTAAGAAACTGAAGATCATCAAGTACAATCTCTAAGCCCTTCATTTATCAAAGTCGCTTTCTCGACCCGGCAGTCAACCACTGCATAGTTCTTGTGGTACCAAGGGATCCTGAGTAGAACGTCACTCGCGTGCCCTGACACCCCTGCCATTGCAAACGAAGTTTGCCAATGCTCAGTGTAATGGCAACATCCCATCCGGGTGCCAGTCGAACTACCTCCACCTGTGGCGTCAGTCTGTCGGGCGTCATTTCCAAATCGAGCCGCCAATTCCAAGTGAAAAGAAGTTGCCCTTGGCTCCTTCAGAAGAGCTTCCTGATCCTTCACTTTGCCCCAAAAGTGGCAAAGTTTGTACTTTCATTCATTAGATTCGGTGCAGGTTCCACGCCATGTGGTACCAGTTCTGCTTTTCTATCTGCCTTTTCTGCCACGTTCCTCAGCTGCTCTCGAACTCTCAGGCCTGTCGTCGTCTTTATCATTCTGTTCTTTCTGTGCCTTTTTAGGGCACTTCACGGAGATATGTCTATGTTCCCCACATCCAAAGCACTTCCCCTCTCTGATGAAGCAAGCTCTCTCCTCAAGAGTAAGCTTGGGTCGTGCATCCTTTTTCTCTGGGTTGCTCTTTTTCTTTCTACTTTCATTCCCAGAAGTCTGTTCGGCTCGTTGTGTCATGGCCTCATCTGTGGGGTAGGTCAGACTGCCAGAGTTAATGGCAAAGCCCCGCTTCGCATGACTCATCAACTCCTGAATAGAAGTTGACTTCTGTTCCAAGCAGTGATCTCGGATCTCTGTAGGTAGACCTAAGGTAAACCGCTTAATCTGTTCTCTGAACGAGATCTTCTTGAATGAAGAGGCGGGTAGAAAAGAGCTCCAGAATCTTTCACAATAAGCATTGATTGTATCTTTCTTGGTCATCCGAAGATGGTTCCAAGCAGCTCGTATATCTCGTTCATATTCTTGCGTCAACCAAGAAGAAATAAAAAGCTTTTTTAATTTCAACCATTTAACTGGCGCAGTCTTGTTTAAAAGAAGCGTGGACCACCAAGTACGAGCATTCCCCTTAAGGTAAGAGGTAGCTCTCCGAATCTTGGAGTGCTTTGAATAGCGTCCTCCCGCGAAAGCGATGTCAAACTGCTGTATAAAAGACAAAGCCTTCGAAGCATCTGAGTATCCTGAAAAAGTATCAAACTTGATCGAGTGGCCACCTTCCTTAAACTCTCGGACTTTCTTGCTTTTATCTTCGAGCTTTGTAAAAATTCTTCTTGTTCACATAAAAGTTTCCATCATCAAAATCTGAGCTGTCTGTAGAAGAGTCCTCAGTAGAACTATCAGTCTCTGGGCAAGATTTAGCCTTCTTTGCCTTTTTCTTTCCCTTTCCGAAGCTTTGTTTCTTGCTTCGCTTTTTACCTTTTCTGTCTTCTTTGCTCGAATCTGAGGAGCTAGAAGAACTGTCAGAAGAAGAAGAAGAAGAAGAAGAAGAACTGGGTACTCCTTCAAATCGAACACGCTTCTTCTGTTTCTTTGCCTTGTCAAAAGTCAACTGACGACCCAAATATCCCGGGAAGTCAGTGCGTTTCTTCTGCTTTTTGCCGTGCTTTTTGGCTTTCTTTTGCGCGTCAAAAAGCTGAGCAATCCGTGCATCAACCACCTCTTCTAATTCCTTCTCTGAATATTTATTGTGAGCAGAAGGTTTCTTGAGAGTGGGTGTAGTGGTTTTCTGCCACTCCTCATGCACTTCCTGAAAAGAAGTCTCGCTCATATATTTTGCAAATTTTGGATCCTTCGCAAAATTGAGCATCATCTTCGTTGCATCGCCGATCAACTAGCGACGCTCTATCTCTCGCCGCTCCGCCTGAGTAGGCCGAGGCGGGCCATACTCTCTGCCAGAATCTGTGATCCCTGCCCGCATCTCCACATGCAGAGGGAGTCGACTGATCCTTGCGTGAAGCCATAGGTGCCGCGGAAAAAAAAATTGGGGATCAGATTTCCCGTAGAAGAGAAATCGGTCGTGCTCTGATACCACTGTAACAGACTTGGACACTCCAGGTCAAGAATCAATCACGACAGCACCAAATAACCACTTCAAAACAATTCACAGATCACAATAGATTTGCACTAGCCCGACGGAGTTTCGTGCCTAGAGATATTGGCCCCAAAGACTGGCGCCCCTTTCGCTATTTCTTTTTATATTAATCAATTCAAAGTACAAGAGAGCGGTTAGGGTTTCACTCTCAGACTCTGCGTCCATATGCTCTGAGAAAATGAGGCCCCCACCACTAATTTAAAGATTACAAGGGATGCCCAAAAGCAGAGCCCCAAAAGCTTGAAAGCAAAAGCAGATTCTCTCTCTCTCAATGAGAGTCAGTAAAAAGCAAGTTCTCTTTTTCTCTCTTTCTCCCAAATCATAGCAAAAAGTTGAGATTTGCGTCGCTCAAAATTTCCCTTCACCTCCGCGATTTCCGAAAATTAGGGTTTCTAGCAGAAATTAGGGTTTGCAAGAATTTTAGGGTTTCTGCTGTCCGTAGCCACGTCATCACTTTGTGACAACAGACCTCATCTGGCTATTGTGTATTGGGTCTTCTGCTCATGGTAGTCATGGGGGGCTGATCGCCCCCTCTTCACCATCTCTAGCGTTGGTGGTCTCTCTCTCTCTCTCTCTCTCTCTCTCTCTCTCTCTCTCTCTCTCTCTCTCTCTCTCTCTTTCGCACACGTGCATTCACATCTCTCTCTCCTCTCACGCTTCCCCACACTCGCACTCTCACAGGGAGAAGACACCCTTCCACCGACTACACGAAAGCATGAAGAGCACTCCACCCTCGTGGAGGAACAAAGATTCCAGCGGGAGCAAACCCTCAGGTTGACATGTGTGCGAAACGAATGGTCAAGTACTCCAAGGACCTGAAGTATGTTAAGTACCTAAAGAATCATCCACTTAATGAGGTTCACTCCCAATGGCAAAAAACCATCCACTCACCTATCAAGTCATCCATGAAGACTATAGTAAAGCCTAGTGCAGAAAATCAGAAATTGTTCTCGTAAGAAGAGTTTGACGAACCTCTTGAACAAAAGATCGGAAGAAAAGCAAGTCAAAGGATTTTCTCGATTACTTGGCCGGGAATCAACTTTCAAGGCGTCTAGTGGATGCAAGGAGGTGTTCGTTTCGAGAATGATTCCAGTTTTTCTTTGTCTTCCAACAATTCCTCTTCCTCTAGTTCCGGTTAGGATGAGAAAAGTTGAAGAAGCGGAGAAAGACCAAGAAGAGCAAAACAAGCAGATCCAAGAAGAAGTCTAGAAAGCACAGAAAACAATCTAGCAGTTTAGAGGAGGAGACCTCGTCCTCTTCAGACACTTCAAACAGTGACGATACCCACACTTTTGGTACCATTTATGGTAGGAAGCTGTTGAGAGCCACTCGGTATGACAACCTTGTATGCATGTGAACACTCTCTAAAGTCACTTAGGCCATTTATTAGTAAATAAACGTCCAATAAGTGGAGCCGTAGCGTTTTTGCATCAGATCAGCCTTAGCGTTTTTCTGTCTAATCAACATCAGCATGAAGTATTCAGCATATACCATTTAGCCATCGTATCACCATTGTGAAGGTAATCTAAGCAAGTACTTGCTCTGGCAACAGAGCAAGGGGGCCCTTGAAGGTGGTTGGGACCCAACATGCGGTGTCATCTCTCCTCTCTCATTGCCTCTCTCATTGTGTTCAATTCTATCAAGTGTAGTAAAGTAACTTTGTGTTTGTGCGAAGGACTAGATCTGAGTTAAAATCCTTAAACCCTTCCGTTGCACCAAACATTCAGGATATTATCACAAACTGCTGACGTGTCAAGCCATTGAAGAACGTAGCCAACCTGCAGCTCTCGGCCGAGGAACGTAAACCCTAGAAGCAGCAGAAGAAGTTTCACCAACTTGCAAAGTCTTGCTGAGTGGCCTATTTTAAAGAAGAGTTCCCACCAACATATGGGACCCCGTCCGATGGGGCCCAAGTGACTTAAAGAGATAAAATAAAATAGGACCCACACACACAAAAAGTGTTGATCATGTGGTTGTTGTATGGCACTCCCGCAAAAGGCGCTGACATACTGACGTGGCAGACTGTACGGACAGTCCCAAAATTCGTGCTAACAGTGCTACGTGGCAGCTGTACGGATTTTCGCAAAATGCGATGGCAGCTTTTGGGCACTAGTGCTTTTGAAACCTGATGCTTTCGAGTTTGAAGCTTTTCATGTAACTACTTTTCATTGGCCCAGGGCCATTTAAACTTGTGCAGAGGGCTCAGTGTCTGGCACTCTTATGGGTGATGGTGCAGAGTGTGAGTATCGGCATTGTACTGAGTTCAAGCGATATAAAGAAATACCAAAAGGGGCACCAGCGTTAGGGGCCAGTGCTCTCTTCGGGTGGAACTCCGCCACTCCCATCTAGTGTTGTGCATTTCTTTCTGTTTAGTTGTCATTTGAAGTGCCTAAAGTTGTTCAGTCTGTTCTTTCATGTTGGCACCTTGTCACGATTGTGACTAATATACATCATATACATACACTCATGAATGCAGATAGGCGAAGTGCCATGCCAAGGAGGACCCCTACGCTTGGATGGTTGCCACTCTTCATCCAAAAGACATGCCTCTTTGCCAAAAGCCACACTCCTTCGATGACTGGTCACACCTCTTCGCTCTACGGGTGTGACTCTTCGCCCAATGGTTGCAGCTCTTCGTACGTCTAAAGTCATGTCTCTTCACCATGATACATGCCTTTTCACTAGTGACTCTTCACTTCCTATAAAAGGAACCCTTTGTACTCAGTTTTCATTCATTCAATCAAACACAATCTCTTGAGTCTCTTGTCAGAGTTATCTTTCTAATTCTAGTCTTGTGCTGAAACATAATAAATACATATGAAGTAATATAGAGATCTTCACAGTGGTATGAGAGCTAAATTTTTCCCGAGACCCGAAGGTTCTGAGCCTCTCATCCTTGCCGCTATACTCTACCCTCTCTCGGAGTTGCATGGAAGCAGCAAAAAAGATGGAATACACATAGACAAGTATGAGGCAATCCGAAATCCCCCCTTCTAAATACATAAATAATTAAAGAGAAGGAGATGTGTGTATGCAGCATACCTGCTGAAATTCTCGACGTAGGCCTCTTCATCGAGTGGTGTCTCTTCGGATACAAGGGTAGCACCTCTTCATCGGCTGGCAACCTTTCGAATCTCTAGACACTTCACAGGAGAACAGCACCTCTTCATGAATAGGTGCCAATCCTGGCATGCACCTCTCCGAAGGGTTACACCTCTTGCAGATGAAGGGTCGCACCCCCCTTGAGATTCCCGGCCCTGGCGTATGCCCCTTCCCCTAGCATGCCCTTCAGCGTTGCGCCTCTTCATCAATCGATGCAGCCCAACGCTGGCAGCTCTTCGTAAAAGTCTACGCATGACATTTAAGCAGCAGCGTATAGTTTTTCTTTTAACCCACTTATCAGCCAGCGATCTTGTTATTAAGTGGCCAACCTATAAGTTCATTTGGCCGGCCGCCCAACTTATTAGCTCAGTGGACACCCTATGGTGAAAGTTAAAAAATAAATAAATAACTCAACAACTTTAACGCCATGGCCCCTTTTAATGATCTGCAGCGTGGGTGCTCTCTGCCAACCACTTCGAATGATCTTCTGCATTTTTCCAGCGCTCAAGTTTCTAGCAGCCTCCTTGTGTGCGCACGATGGCTGACGACGGACTGCCTGCACCTACTCTCTACATCTCGTACATAGACAAGGTTCCTGAAGAACTCTTGCCGGAAAATCCCCCTCCTGCACATGACATGATCATCATTCCCGATACTCCATCACCGGAAACAGCACCTGTCTAGGTTGCAGAGCCAAATTCGGAACCGGAATATATCCTCATTTCCGATTCTCCCAAACCAGTACCTGCTCCAGAACCAGTACACGTTCCTGCACCTCAGGTTGTGCCGGGGCCCCAGATTGCCGCCACATGACACAGTTCCAGACTTGGGTGGTGTGTCATATTTTTCTCACCTACGACTCTCAGTACCTTCAGCATTACGAGTATATCCTTGGACGGTACCCCCATCTTGCCTACTCATTGGCAGAGTGCAGAGTGGACGTTATCAACAATATTCTATCCCTCCAACCCCTGGTACGTGCTCACAACGAGTTACGACTTCCGGATTACACACCTATGTTGCCCGCTCCACCTCCTGTCAACGAGATCGAGGACATCTCAGATTCTTCATTTGGCTCAGAGTTTTTCACAGAGTTTGGCGACGAGTTTGCATCAACTTCTCCCGACTATTTACCTCACCTCTCGCCAGCTTCCCCTCGTTATTCCCTTTGAGACGTAGCCATGCCGACATCACAGGATGGAAGCCAAGCAGGACACCTTGGCTCTTCTCAAGCAACAGATGGAAGTACTTACGGCCAACATCGCATCCATTTCCACTTGCTTGGACCATATGCAGATGCAGACCTCTTCTCAACGTCACCACACTACTTCGCGGACTCCACATGCAGCTTCTACATCACCTTCTTCAGAAGCCCCCGCGGACAACAACAAAGAACCAGATCCAACAGCCGAGGTAGATAATCATGAACTCCAATTACTTTATAAAATCTTTAATGTTGCTCAGAAAAAGAAACTTGACATTAAATTGCCGAAGCCTTATAATGGTCGCCGCGACAAACACGTGTTGGACCAGTGGTTGTTTAAAATAGAAGTTTATCTGTCTAATACGGATTTGGCCGAGAGCGAAAAGGTTGCACTAGCAAGTTCTCTACTTAAGGACACCGCTTTCCTTTGGTGGCAATGACGGGTTGCAGATAACAAAAACATCCCTTTATGGAATAAATTCCGGCGCACAATTCGCAAGGCCTTTGAGCTTGCCAACGCGGATTTTCATGCCCGGTACTCTCTCCGCCGCCTGAACCAAACTGGTTCTCGGCCGCATATATCACAGAGTTCCAACGGTTGACTCTAGAGATAGAGACCCTCGGCCCTTCTGATAAACTCCACAGTTTTGTCGATGGGCTTGAACCCACCCTGAAGGATGACGTGCACAAATACAACCTAGCCATGATGGATGAAGCCATTGCCTATGTGGAACGCCTTGGTGATAATCAGTGTACTCAGCGAAATTTTCCTCCTGAAAACCAATTCTCCAATAGTGCTCGTCCTTTCCAGCGTGATCGCATAGGACGCTATAATCAACAGCAACGTTCCTCTCAAAGCTCACACCAATCTTCTGGACAACCCTTCTCAAGATAGCAAGCCTTTCGACCCCGTTTTGCTGGCCAAGCATCGATTTCTCACACAGGATCCTCTTCCAATGGTAATCGGAATTGAGGCAGATTTCGGCCAGATCTACGTCTAAATGGCCGCCGTGATTTTCGGCCCAATCCTTTCTCCGGACAACAAACCTCTTCATCGACTCCCTCCACCTCTCAGTCCAATCGCACAGGATTGTGCACAATCTGTGCTGGTTCACACAGGTGGTTTGAATGTCCAAAGCACCCGAATCCTTCTAACATTCGGCAAAATTCAAATATGGAGTCATGCACAGATACACAACACTGTCCATCTCCTGTGCCGGACACAAGCAAACAGGCTATTCGTGCGATTCGGGTTTCCAAAGTGGTCAGCACATTGCTGCTGAATGCACACAATCAAACCTCAGTTCCTATTGATCTGTCTAACCAGGTTCTCAAGTCTTCTGGGTTTCATTGGTCAACATCCAATCAATGTGCTAGTGGATAGTGGATGTTCTACAAATTTCGTGAGCACTTCATAAGTAAGCAAGCTCTGCTTGCCAACACAACAGAGTTTGGAAGCTTTTCAAGTTGAACTTGCAGCTGGATCATTTTAATGAAGTCACTCGATCACGGATCATGGGAATCGTATCTGAAAGAAAACTGATACGAACAGAAGCAAGCTCTCTCTCTCTCTCTATCTCTCTCTCTCTCTCTCTCTCTCTAACAAAAGTTAATGTTGAGAAAACCTTCAGTTCTTCGGAAAAAAAACCTTGAATGAATGTACTTACAGATGCCCAGAGATAACGCCATAGCGGGATGGGAGGGCAAAAGGACCTCTTGAAGCGAGAAGGAGCCCATGAGAGCCAGCAAGGTACGAGAAAAGACACTACGCGTGAGCTTAGCACCATTAATTATGGGGGGAGCAGGCGAGGAGAGAGCAGCAGAAGTAGGACGACAAGGCGGACAAATGGGCAGAGAGCTGCAAACAGCCATATATGACGACGATGCCATAGCTATGTGAGCTTAGAAGACCACAGCCACTGATGCAAATATACAAAATAGGATTACAATTTCAATATATCCTTTAGCTAGCTTCGTCGTCGTGACCTCGGTCATGGGTTCGAGTGCAACAAAACGACCCTGGGAGCGCCTCGCCCATAAAGGACACGGGGTCAACTCGAGGAATTGACGGCGCTCGAGAGATCCACCGTCGATTAAAGCTCCAGGAGAACAAAAAGTTAGGGTTCCCAGCCGGACCTCCCCCGCCACACTCCTCAGCTCTATCCAACTTGCCTAACACGCATCCGTGCACATCTTGCGAGTTCGCGTGTACATAAAGCCTGCCCCTCCCTGCTGCGGATATCCGACGGTCTAAAATCCGTGTGATGCCGATTGCGCACCCCTATCGTAGATTCCATAAACGCGACCCCGTGTCACTTATAAACGAGGCTGGTAGCGCTCACGGACGTTTGTATCGCGTCACACAGGATATGTGCGATTTGTTACCAAAAAAAACAGTTTGCCTTTTTAATTTTAAACCCAATATTCCATAGTTCCACTCTCTTAAATTGAAAGGCCAAAGGATGCTTCTTGCTATTTTTACAAATAGCAACTTTAAACAAGGAGATTCTCGATCCTTCTTCTCTTGGCATGCTTCACAACGTCGTAGTGTGACCCCTCCCCCCCCCCCCTTTTTTCTCTCAGCCTTCCTTGTGAAGCTTGGGATGGAAGCATCTCTCTCTCTCTCTCTCTCTCTCTCTCTCTCTCTCTCTCTCTCTCTCTCTCTCTCTCTCTCTCTCTCTCTCTCTCTCTCTCTCTCTAAGCCACTTGCTATAGCATCTATCGGAGACCACACGCACTCTGAGTGTCATCTTCATGAGGGGGGACCATCATCTTCCTACTTGCACGTTACTGCAACAAGCCCAAGGGTTCTCTCTCTCTCTCTCTCTCTCTCTCTCTCTCTCTCTCTCTCTCTCTCTCTCTCTCTCTCTCTCTCTCTCTCTCTCTCTCTCTCTCTCTCTCTCTCTCTCTCTCTCTCTCTCTCGCGCACGAATGTGCATGCATACATTGGTTGTCATCATTGTCATCGCAGTTGTTGCAGCTTCCTCGGCCCTCTAATATTGTCACTGAGACGTGGCAATATTAAAAATATTATAAGATACTAACATTGTCGTTCGTCTGGGAGACTTGAAAGGTTTTAAGATTGAATGAGCGTGTGAATATGCAAGATAAACTATAGTGTTAGTATCTTCATTAACTCGGTCTATAGCTCCGTCTATTAACAAGTGATAAAATCTATGGACGAAACAAAAAAGACCAGGAAAAGAAGATGAGTTTAGCTAAACAAATGTGAGTATGGTCTACAACTACATAAGGCCTCAAATATACATCTCTTAAGAGCACAAAAAGCAAGAGAATGATGACATCAAGTTATAAAACTACACTACATATGTCATTCTATGTACAATTTTCATTTTCATTATGCGTTGTTGCGTGCATTTTGAACACCCCGTTTTCTGTAAATTTGTTCATATGGACATGACGCCCAATGTCAAAATGGTGTGTGAGATCTCTTTTTGTGGGATTTTTATCTCGGTTTAGAAAGCACATGAACATGCAAGGCAAGTCACTAGTGTAGCATCAGTTGTCGGGTTACTATAAGTGCCCGTTAGTGAGTTTTTTGAAGTGAGACTTGTATATAACTAAAACTTATGTAAAAACTTAAAAAAGTTCAGCCAAAGTTCGGAAATTTGCAGGTTTAAGCTCGTTGTGCCTCCTTGATGCTTTTGGATGCAGTTTTATGCCCTCGCCTTGCCTTCTCTACGTGTAGTCGTACCGGAATAGCTCTCTCTTCGCTTAAAATTTGCACTTAGCAGCGTGTAGAATCAATTTTGATCATCTTCAACTTTCTTGCCATTCATTTTTTAAGCTTTCTTCCAAGATTTAAAGTGCTCCAATTGGTGTTGTTCTCTTCAAGTTACGACTAGTTCTCTTCAGTGGAAGCCTCGTGGCAAATTCTGTGCAAACAGATTGGGAGGGCATGTATCTATGAATTGTGGAATTGGTGTTGAAATTGTGGGTTTGTGATTTTCAACTGTGAAAGGGGAGGCCCTTGTCTTCATATGCATTGGTCGGTGTGTGATGTAAATCCGTGCTTTGACAAGGTTTTTCTCTTATGTGTTGTGGTCCTTTGGGTGGGCGTGTGCTTGTAAATTTCCAAGGGAGCATAGGCCTTTTGGTTGGGGTTTGCTAAGAGTGGTTTTGGTATACTTTTTGGTGTTGAGGTTGAAGTTTTAACGCTCTTGGGCTATAAATCTATTGAGCTGTCCCACTTTGTCTTTTGCCCAACAGCGTCTTTTAAAAGAATAATATGAATTGATATCATCTTAGCGCATCAGTAATATTAGCCTCGTAGATCAAAAGGAGGTGATTAGGAGAGCGACAGAGACTACTCACCCTGCTTATGTGAGCTTTGCATGTTGAGCTCAAGAACCCTCACCAATACTGCATTGTGTTGGTATTGTAGTGGCCCTTCCCATCATTGTGAGAAGTCGACAGCGCTAGCCTCACCCCTATGGAAACTATGATTGACACAAATGACATGCATCTATAATGACAGCATCATCTTTCAAACATATTTTATATGTGAGTAAAGGTGTACAATCGTGGTTGGACAACATTGGTGTTATTCTAGCATCATCATCTATTGTCAGCATCAAAACAATACCTGAGAGACGAGCAAATGGGGTGAGGTAAGTATCGTTGGATGCGATGTGCATAAAGTAGGACATCAAGTCCAAGGAAAAAAGCCAAGAGCTAGGAAACATGAGTAGCTATTATGCCAAGAGAACACGGTGCTACATCTGCACACATGGATTTGGAGAGGGCTTCCAGACTTGGAAGAGTCCGATGACTCGTAGTGGTGTTGATCACTACGAGTATAAAAAGCCACTTTTTGCCTTGCTGGGTTAAGAGGGTGTGGACAGTTCAAGATTCAACATAGCCATGAGCTTGTGAAACTCATATGTTTGTGTGCATCAAATATTGCCTTGCCTTGTGTATATCAAACTTCCATGTGAATGGAAACCAGATGAATGGAAAACATGTGCATGAAATACCATATTAAAATTAAAAACGAAGTTGCATAAGAAGAGCTTTGAAGTAGCCATCAACAAAGGCTTGGCTTTAACATTTCTTCAAGTCTTTGCCACCAACAACGCTAGAACTACATCTTCCTCTGGTGCCTAACACATGATATGGTCCATGTGCTATAAATAATTCAAACGTACCATTTTCTATAGCAATTGGACAAGAATCAACTATGTGTCCTACAATGTGAGCCTCAAATGAAGGAAAAAAGGCAAGTTAATCAAAGACAGAGAACTAGTTCCATTTACAATTGGCCCACCTCTATAAGAGTCTCCTCTATGCTTGAATTATGGAAGACAACTATGAGTGGACAGATACAAGGATTAGAATCATCAAGCATTGCTACTAATGGTAGCTACATTCATTGTCTACACCTTGTAAGTTTGCAAATAGGGTAAGACTGTTTTGTTTCTTAGTGCATCAATATCCAAAGTGACGATTTGTAGAGCTAGTACTCATGACCTATGACATATGAATTTTCAACAACGACAATATCACAAACAAGTACAAGAGAGCCAACTTGAGCAAGGTTCTTCCCAATGGTGAGGCCAAGCTGAGCACAAAGGAACTATGAAAAGGGAGCAAAAACAAAGGCCCCTATCATCACCCAAGGAGCTCCAATATGAACTTCACAGAGTAGTGGCCCATTTTGCAGGGTCCATACACCCCATATACCCTAGAAAGGCAAGGGCCTAGCATCAAACGATAGAACTCCGAGCCATTTTACAAGAGCAAAAATGCATGCATTCAAGAGAGAGAAGGTTTAGGGATTCTCTGCCTAGCAAACCAAGGAGGTCTCTTTTCGTATCCCATGTGAAAGCTATCACATGCCCATGTATTGTGGCTGCACCTTCATAGTGGCAAAGCACGATATTCTTTTGTCTAAAATAGCGCACTGAAAGCTTCCATGGGAAGCTCTCCGCTCATAGCTTTTTCATATTTCACTTCATCATCTCTTCTCCTTTGTCTGTGCTATCATGTCTAGCAAATCTCTTCATGTGTGCTCCCAAAAAGCGACCCACCATATACGTGTGTGCATGAATGTGCGACATTGCAGTGTGAGTGTGTGTGTGCATGTTTTCTATTGAAAAGTCTGCAATGATTGAATGCTTGCATTTGGCAGGTGACTGCTTGGGTTGCATTTGGGGGGCATGTATGCAAGACTACCATAAGCCTTTCCCAGTATGTCACCCATTAAGGGCCCTGGAAAAAGGCAAAAGCGAAGAGGGCTGCCATGGAAGCCCGTGAAACTTTTAGGAATGGGGTGAGAGAGGTCTAGATGGCTCCTCAAATGGAAGGACTATCAGACTTGTTCTTTGGGGGGGGGGGGAGAGAGAGAGAGAGAGAGAGAGAGAGAGAGAGAGAGAGAGAGAGAGAGAGAGAGAGAGAGAGAGAGAGAGAGAGAGAGAGAGAGAGAGAGAGAGAGAGTTGGCATTAGGGTTGCAGAGAAATGCACACAGCTTGGAGAAGACGAAGGAAGCTCAAGGCACACAATAGAGAGCGTGTTACTTAGTGTGCAATGGAAAGATAGATAGCCCTAGAGTGATGGGCGTATATACAATGCATGGGGGGAAAAACCTCCTAAAGAGGGAAAAAATGCCCCGGCGGTCCTAGTGTGTTCACACACATCATTACCACATGTATATGGTAACAAATCCCCCCTGGAGTGATGCGATGAACGAGAGCTGGCACATGAGTAAAGGGAAGTGCCATGCCCTAAGGACATGATCAGTCCACAAAGGGGAGTAAGCCCAAAGCTTTGTGGAAAGCTTCAAGCTTCTCACGAGACAATGCCTTTGTGAAAAGATTTGCAAGGTTGTCCTATGTTGGCACATAAGCCAACCTGATCTCTCTTGATGAGAGCCTCTCCCTGACATAGTGGTAATGCACCTCAATGTGCTTTGTGCGAGCATGAAAAACTGGGTTCCTCGCAACTACCAATGCGCTCTGACTGTCAGTGTAGATAGTGTTGGCATTGTCCTGTCCAACACCCAAATCAACCATAAGGCGTCTGAGCCATACACACTCAACCGTAGCTGTGAAGACTGCCCTGTACTCAGCCTCACAACTCGAAGTGGCCACAGTAGGTTGCCTCTTGCTCAACCATGATATGCATGAACTGCCAAGCATGAAACAAAAACCACTTGTGGACACTCGTGTGTCAAAACAACCAACCCAATCTGAGTCCGAAAAAGCATGTAAGTCTGGCGGCGATGATCCCCCCTTGGGATAAAACAAGCCAAGATGTAAAGTGCCACTAAGGTAGCGGAAAATCCTCTTGACAGCTTGCCAATGCTTAGACCTTGGGCTATGCATAAATTTGTTGACCTGTGAGACTGCAAACTAAATATCCGGCCTCGTGTTGCATACATAAATGAGGCAGCCAACAGCAGTTTGGTAAAGAGTGACATCAGCAAGATCGCCAGCAACATGTAGACTCAACTTCAAACCTATTTCCATGGGAGTGGCAATAGATTTGCAATCCTCAAGTCCAAACTTACATAGCAAGGTCTCGATGTAACTTTTCTGACACAAGGCAATACCACCGTCACACTGCTTAAACTGTATGCCCAAGTAATGATGCAACAGCCCCAAATCTTTCATCTTGAAAGTAGCATTCAAATCAGCCTTAAATTCAGCAATATGTCTCTCATTTGGTCTAGTGATCAACAAATCATTGACATAAAGAACCACAATGAGAAGTACATCACCCTCACGCTTTACATACAATGTGCTTTCTGTTGGATTGTTACGAAAACCTTGTTTGACCAAATGTTAACCCTCACGGCTCACCGACACCCTATCACCTACGAGACGGACGTTGTAACCTACGGTGGACATTGTATTATTTATTTGGTAGAGTCAGGTACCGGGCTTGTCGGTCCAATAGGAAAAGGGTAAGGGTGATCGCCGATGAGAGGCGCACTCTAACTGGGACATTCAAGGGATTAGTTGGCTAAGCATGGGCGCCCAAGTGTGAATGGGGTGAGCTCATATAAAAGCCAACTAAACCCAAAATTCATGCATTCTCTCATTTGTGCAATAGAAGAGTGCTCTTGCTCCATCTCCATCTCCATCTTCTTCTTCTTCACCTCCTTGTGTGTGTGTGTATGTGAGAGAGAGAGAGAGAGAGAGAGAGAGAGAGAGAGAGAGAGAGAGAGAGAGAGAGAGAGAGTGCGATCGACATTGCGGCGGCACGATGGCGGTGAAGCGGTTGAGTGCGACGTAGCGGCGTCTCCTTCTTCTTCGCGGTGAGGAATCCTCCACGGCAGGAGCATAGAGCGGTGAGTGACACACCATTGCCCTCTTTTGAGCTTACTAGTTAAGCTAGTTGTGTGCTTGGAGCCGTCTGTGGCTCGCACACAGTGTTAGGCAAGTCCCTTGCTTCAACAGTGCGGCAAGGAGCGCACATTTTTGGCGCCGCTGTCGGGGAATCGCCCTGCACTAAGCCCAAGAGGCACTTTGTGCTTCTTCTATGAGTTGTTTGTAGTAGGAAAGAAGAGGAAGAGGAAGAGGAATGAGTTATTTTTCTGCAAGTTGTTAATTTCTGTATTGTCTGCAAGTTCTGTGATTTCTGCATAATCTTGTGTTTTCTGTTTGCACATAGTCTTTGCACAATTAGTAGTCGTTAGCTTGTTCGCAGTGAATGAGTAAGTAGGTAGACAGTTAGCAATTTCTGTTTGCACACAGTCTGCACACAGTTTTCTGTTAAGGTTTGCCTGCACACAGTCTTTGCACAGTAAGGTAGTGAGAGAGGAAGTAGGTGGACAGTTAGCTCACTGTCAGTAAGCAGTTAGCAGAGTGGTTAACAGATTAGTTAGTAGATTAGTTAGCGATTAGCAACATTGTTAGTAAGTAGATAAGGTAGTGACCTGTGAGCTGTTGACAGAGAGGTTAGGTAGGTGTTGACAGTGTGTGTGGCCAAGAAAGGGTCACCTAAAACGCGCGCGGTCATCGCCCAAAAAAAAAAAAAAAAAAAACCGAAAATATTTAAGCGTGAGTGACTGGGGGACTACACTAAAATTTTGATCGGGATCGGGATCCCAACCCCAACCCTAGGCCCAGGCCTCAGTCCTCAATCTTATGATATATACTAGACTCACTCTTATATATATACCCTACCCCCTCAAGAGGGAATGAGAGCATGTGGAGCAAGTCCTCCACTCTCCTCCCTTATCTTCCCTCTTGCACCCTTAGACTTTCTAATTTGGGCCTAGTTCCCTACTAGAAATTGACGGTTTTAGGGATTCCGAGGGCATAAAGTGACCAAACGGAGGGCTGTAAAGCACGGCACGTCCCTCTAACCGAGACGCTCGTTTTGAGCTATCATACGTTCTATTCTATAGCTGGGTCAGAAAAAAAAAGGACCAAAAAATCAAAAAAAATTAAGAAAAGACTTGGGTTGCAAAACACCCAAAAATACTAGGTGAGCAGCCTTCACGGGCACTCACTGACACTTCTAGGGGATCCAAGTCATATGAACCTACGCTTTGGACGAGTGTTAGAGCACGAGCATATTGGTAGTGGCTCCATTTACGTAGGCACCCATTATTCCTCCACCCTAGGTTCTGAACCTTCGGCCAGGACTCAAGGTAGCGCGACCCAAGATCCTCATATCGCGTCTAGTGATTCTTTCTCTGACTACGAAGTCATGGAGGGGTATCCTAAACCAAACCCTGATAGTTCAAGTCAAGACATGCATGCCATGGGCCCACGGCCCGGGTCCAGCGTGTTTAGCCGCTTAAAAGAGACCCTTAGTAGAGCTACTCGCTCCGAACATGCGGTTAATGAAATAAATGAAGGGAGTGGGGAAGTAAATTCGTCATTCATGTCTAAAATAGACCCTATGCTTCTTGAGAGTGTGCATGTGAATGTTCCATCCACTGCACCTCCTGATCCTTTAGGACTATCTCCCTCTGAGGTTCTACTACCCGATGGTAGGAGTCTTGCCGAAGTACAAGAGATCGAACGCTATATGCAAGCAACAAGGGAGAGGAAAATTGAGAACCTAAGAAGGCTAGAACAAAGTCGAGCCCTGAAAGCAAAGGCTCCTATGACAACAATCATGCTAGCCGAGCAACCGATTGCTCCCAAGGTAGCAGTCACGGAGGGGCAAGCGATGGGGAGCAATAATGCTTCCACTTCGAGGGAAACCTCCAGCACACCAAGCCTAGATGGGATATTCCTAAAAAAAAATTGGGAGTATGACCTATAAGCAAAAGCTTTAACTGATCGGTACACAGGACACACCTATCATGTGGGTTGGTTAGATGTTCTACAATCCACATCGGGTGCTACTAGCATAAATGAGCAACAACAGAAAGTCTGTGATGTCCTCCATAGGATTGTCGAGTTAGAAAGACTGAACACAGAGATCAACATGCCTTCAACAGGCCTAATGAGATTCTTGGATACGGGAAAGGCCAACCAACCAACCCTATCACAAATGGAGACTCCCTCAGTGAGCCCCATTGATCCTCCATATGTTGTTTCGCCAGGAGCCTCAGTACAATCTGAGCCCACAAGTGGCAGCTTTACCTTCCCAGATCTAGCTCATCTTTCTCTTAATGACACTACGGCTACCATGCATATCCCAGTGGTGAGCATGACAAGAAGTACACCATGGAGTTCATTTGTTAATACTGCGCCGATGCCTAGTAGCATAGTGCCCCCAACTATACCTACATGTATGTATCAATCATGTGCACCTGTCGTACCTCAGTCTCATGTTGCTCCTACACCTCCGATTATTCTAAGAGCTTACAATCCACAATGGCATTATCCAAGCTCTTATACAAGTGGAGCCATGCCATTTAATAATAACATGCCATATCAGGCACCCCCTATGCCTAGGGCCACGCCTGTAAACTTTTGACCACCGTTTGGTACACCACCATATGAAATATGGGACCCAAAAGCCGCGCGTATGCCAAGGCCAAGGCCAACTCCCATCTCACATGTGATTCCAGGAGCACATACACCCATTATACCTGCTCAAATAGGATATTTGGCACCATTTGATCAAACTATCAGTCGCTCTACTGCGGAAAACATGTGTAGTGCACCTGATAGAGAGCCTAGGAGCAAGGCAGTTCAAGTAGCTAAGCTCACACAGAAATTCAGTGGAGACGGAGATGCTAGAAAGCATATGGAAGTCTTTGAACATGTGTGCGATTCCTTGGAAGAGCACAATGAGCTACATAAGTGTAAGGCTTTGAGTTTGACCCTAAGCGGAAAGGCTGGAGATTGGTATAGAACCTTAAGAGTAGAAGAGAAAACGATGTACTCTACTCTTAGGAGATTGTTCTTGAAAGAGCACATACGAGAGGGAGTACTTTGGGGTGTAGCCTCTCAGCTCCAGAAAGCCCAACGAGAAGAAGGTGAATTCGTGAGAGACTTCATTAGTCGCCTAAAGAATTTGAATTCTCTATGCAATCCAAACGAGCGATTCAACAACAACCAATTTCTCGATAGATTCATTAGGGGACTACGACATGAAAGTATCTATAATGGCCTAGTCATTAGAGGTATCACTACTTGGGAAGCAGTCACCATGAATGCAATCCAATTGGAGGATAATTTAATGATTGCAGGAGAAAGAGTGTCTGCCGAGCCGAAGTCTAGTAGCTCGCAAGCGTCAGGGCATGAGCCAATGAAGATAAAGCCAATCGTGAAAGAGCAAACGATATTTTAGATGACTTTGGCAGATCTCACCAAGGCCATCCAAGAAAGCCTTAGGGGCAATCGTGCTCCACAAAACACTCATATGTATCCAAGAAGGGAGCAACAATGGTGCTCAATTTGCTTGGGCCCACATACTACGAGTGAATGCCCTACTTTCAGAGTAAAGTTTAACGGGACTTGTAACGCGTGTGGTAGGTATGGCCATCAAGCGAAGGATTGCCTAATGCTTAAACGCATCATGGAAAATAGACCGCCTATAGCTTGCGCAGACTCACCTCGAGTTCCTGCATTGATGCCTACCCCACCCATGGAGCAACAGTTGCCATTACAACACATGGTCCCTAGAACCCAAAATGTGGTCCAAACCACACCGTTGCCACCTCCAGTGCTAGGACCGCAACCCCCTCATCCAAGAGTTACACCTATGAACCAAATAGGTTGCGAGTCATCTAGTACTTATGTAGACTGCGAAGAGGACATAGACTCTAGTATCACCTATGGAGTCGACATGCTTGAGGAGTGTCCCATGTTCTATATGGAAGACCATTGGGGACAAATCAAACCGGTATATCAAGCTACTGCGCTAGCAGCAAGAGGCCAAAACATTAATAGTTTTGCCAGGAGAACACCTCTTCAGTGCTACGAATGTGGTGGACCACATCGAGTAGCTGAGTGCCCCATTAGAATGCAAAAGAATGCTGCACTAATGCAAACAAGTCAAGGGAGTGCATTAGCAATGCCAATACTCACTTGTAATCGTTGTGGCATAGATCAGTTGATCGCACAATGTCCTAATAATCCAAATGCACCGAAAATCACACCATTGAACTTAATAGAGATTGTTGATGGGACACCACCAACTATAAACATAGTACCAGTAAACACACTCACACGATCGATGCTCCAAAAACACAATTATATTCTTGAGGAAAGAGACAAGACATCAATTGCCCAATCTCAGAAAAAGAAGAAAACACGAAGAAAGAGATCGCAAAAAGCAGCGAAGTCAGATCCCAACTCAAAGACCAACATAGGGACTGGTGATGACCCCGTATATATGAACGACGCTGAAGAAGATTCTGATTCAGGTGAAACCATGGAGACCAAAACGACCACTAACATAGAAACCAACAAGGAAGATCTTCATGAGCCACAATGGCCACGATCCAAAAAGAAGATAGGAACTTACCCAAACCCTACAGAGGAGATTGAGCGAGTCAAGCATTTAAGGAGTTTGGTAGAAGATACCCAAAGGGATCTAGAACCAGCACCTAGGAAGATCCAGATTACAGACACCGTGTTCCCTACACAACAACAACCTCACCAAGTCCATAGACCCTTGGACATACCTAGTGTCATCCAAGAAGAAAATGACTTAAAGTCATGGGAAAGTGGGTGTACTCACTTCTTGATGGAAAGAATGTTTACAGAGGGACTACCTGATCCTATCGAAGAAATGGAGATCCCATCTTCCCCACGTCAAGGGACTCAAGGCCAAAAGGTTCCGTTAAACATTGCCAAATTGATGGATTTCATGTCTTCAAAAGTTAGAACCACCATCATGTCCAAACTATATAAAGACCCCGAGCTAGTCTCAGCTCTTCGAGCCTTCCTCAATGGAGAATTACAGGCTGGATTACCACAGTTTGCATATATGAACAAACCTGACTCGGTAATGAATGATGAGGAACATTTAGCACCACCATCTGACCTAGCGGGACATGAATCTGTAATTGAAATACCCGTTAACAAGTTGGGGCAATACTTTGAAGGTGATGAATCTAATGCTACTCTACCAATCACTACTAAAGGATTAAGTGTAAAGGGGGTCCCTTGACGGTGGTGCGGGAGTCCGCATGGTGACAAAGAGTTGTTGGGAGTCTATGGGGAGACCTCACCTTGAAGCCACAAGCGTAGTTGTAAAAATGGCTAATGGATCTATTGTTACACCTATTGGAATGCTAAAGGATCTCAGGATCAAGGTCTTTGGACACAAGGTAAGGCTGACTTTCATTGTTATGGATTTTTCCAAGCATCCTATGTCATTTGAGATGATCTTAGGGCGTCCATTCATGAGGGAAGCAAAAATGGTGCATGACTGGTCCAAAAACCACGTCTACTTACAGTTCCAAGACTCTGTCATTCGAGTTGATCTTTTAAGTGGTCGAACGCATCCTCTAGGAAATAAATTCATCATTGATAATCGATCAGACACAACAATTCACTCAGCTCCATTACAGTATTGTTACACGTGTAACGAAGACACGGATATTGGGGAGAACTCTCCTTATATGGATATCCTACCCGGAATGGCTGAGTCAGACAATGTCGATTGGGTACACCTAGCGGCAACTATAGATACATGGGGAGCTAGAGGAACAACCTGAGTAACACCAGATGGGGAAGAGATACCACACATTGCACCAGTAAACATGTTAGGTGTAGCGCATGTAACATCCGATGATAAGAAAGAGGCACACCTACCTGAGAGTGAAACCGATGATTCCTCAAAGGCTTCAGGCCAATACACATCAGAAACGGAATCTCAGGGAGAAATGGATTCAAAACATGAGGAAACATTGAGTGAACCAAGTATAGAAACTAAACACTCAAGGCCTAGTACGACCATCTATGGTAATTTATATGAGAGTGAAGAAGATACAAGCGAAGACCTATCAGGCGAGTTGAGTTCAAACATTTACCAAAATCAAAACCTTAACAAGAAACAAAGGTCATATAAGAGACGACGATATCGAGCAAATGTGAGAGCTAGGATAAACAAGGAAATATCTACTGCAGAATGGCTTATCTATCTAGGGGCATGTGATGCTCATCGAAAGCTAGTAGACAATTGGGGTGAACATCTCCAGAGTGTCATGTGGTGCAGCCCGCGACCCATTGACCTCGCTCAATTGGAGGTTACAGAGCTGAAATTGAGTCGAACTATAAGAAGACGTCAAAACCGAGAGTTAGCACAACAACAAAAGGAGGCAAAACTAAAAGAAAGGTCTCTGTCAGGACAAGAGCCTGCTGACTTACATACGGCTCTTGAACATTTTAAATCTTATACCACGGGGGAGCGAAAGGTTGTGTATGCCAAAGCCCAACGAATACCTACCAATGGAAGCAGTGGAGTCTATGATGGTCCAGCGGTAGTTACAGAGATAGAATTAGCAGAACCAGATGAGGAGTCTAAACCAGTCTTTATTGCTCAAGACCTTACCGAAACTGAAGAGGCTGTACTTAAGGAGCTCCTCAAGGAATACAAGGATATCTTTGCTTGGACATATCATGACATGAAGGGCGTTCCACCTTCTGAGGTGCAACATACAATTCCCATGATCAACATTGCTAAACCCGTCCAGCAACGACCCTATCCAATGAATCCTAAGTACGCCAAAATTGTACAAGAGGAGGTTGAAAAACTTATCCAATGTGGATTCATATACCCTATTGAGCACTCAGAATGGGTTTCTCCAATAGTCATCGTGCCAAAAAAGAATGGGAAACTAAGAGTGTGCGTGGACCTCAAGAAAGTTAATGCAGCTACTAGGAGAGATCATTATCCCTTGCCATATTCAGAACATGTGCTTGAAAGAGTTGCGGGCAAGGAAGCTTATAGATTTTTAGATGGGTACTCTGGTTACAATCAAATCACAATTGCATTAGAGGACCAAGCTAAAACTGCTTTTATCACAGAGTTTGGAGTGTTTGCATTTCGTGTTATGGCTTTTGGCTTAACAAATGCCCCTGCTACATTCCAACGATTAATAAACACTGCGTTTAAAGAATTTCTAAGGGAGTTTTGTGAAGCTTTCCTAGACGACCTTTGTGTTTATTCTTCTTGGGAGAAGCATTTGTTATATCTACGAAAAAAATTTGAAAGGTGCAGATTTTATCGCATCTCATTGAACCCTTTCAAATGCCAATTTTGGGTTAAGCATGGATTCATTCTAGGGCATATAGTGTCCAAGAACGGGATATCCACAGATGAGAGTAAGATTAAAGCCATTGCCGATTTGCCACCACCTACGAACTATAAAGGAGTTCAAAGATTTATGCGCCATGTTGGTTATTATCGAAGGTTTATTTTAAACTTTGCCGAGATAGCGCGTCCATTGTACAAGCTTCTTATCGAGTTTCACTGGACGGAAGAATGTCATCAATCTTATGAGTTATTAAAGAAGGCCCTAACAAGTGCTCCAATCCTGCGAACACCTGATTGGAATGTACCTTTTCATGTGCATATTGATGCATCAAACTTTGCTATTGGGTGTGTTCTAACTCAACCAGGAGAACATAAATTGGACTACCCTATTAGCTTTGCAAGTCGCCAATTAAATGATGCCGAGATGAACTACACTACTACAGAGCGCGAAGGTCTAGCTATGATTTACGCAGTAAAGAAATTTCGCTATTACCTTCTTGCTACCAAGTTTGTGTTTTATGTTGATCATCAAGCATTGCTATATTTGGTAAACAAGCCGTGTTCCACAGGTCAAATTACACGATGGTTGTTAATTCTTCTTGAGTTTGACTTCACCGTTGTTGTGAGGCCTGGGAGGAAACATGTCATGGCAGATCATTTATCTCGTATCCCTAATGGCGAAGCTCCTACGGGGGTTGATGATGAATTGCCTGATACTCCTTTGTTCATTGTTGAGACAATGCCTGAATGGAGTGAAAAGATTGTTAACTTCTTAGTTAATGGTTTTCCACCCAAAGAGCTGCGAAAAGATATAGCTCGAAAATTAATCAAGGAATGCGAACCCTATTGCTTACTGGCTGGAACTCTCTATAAGAGAGGAAAAGATGATGTTCTTAGACGCTGTGCCCGCGAGGATGAGTATTTATATATTCTACAAGAGGCACACATGGACGTAGCTGGTGGTCACTTTTCAGGAAAGTTGACTGCCTGAAAGATCTTACACTCAGGCTATTGGTGGCCCACTCTGTTTAAGGATGCATCACTTTTTGCAAAGGGATGTGATGAATGCCAATGCTTCAACAAGCCACAAAGAAGGGATAGGATGCCTCTACATCCCATCAAGGTAACCCAACCATTTGAAAAGTGGGGCTTAGACTTTGTAGGACCGATTAGTCCGGCTGCACGTAACACGCAATCACGATATATCATTGTGGCTACCGACTATGTAACCAAATGGGCTGAAGCAAAAGCAACACGAAAGGTGGATGCAAAAACAACAGCTAAGTTCCTCTTTGAGAACATTATCACATGTTTTGGATGCCCCTTTGAACTTGTGAGTGACAATGGAACTCATTTTATAAATGAAGTAATAAAAGAACTCACATCAAACTTCATGATATCTCACCACAAGTCTACACCCTATTATCCCCAAGCAAATGGCCAAGCTGAGAGTACCAACAAAACTCTCATCTCCATTTTGACAAAGACAGTTGAGGCTCATTGCACTGATTGGGACCTAAAGCTTACATCAGCTTTATGGGCTTATCGTACTGCGTATAAAGTTGCTATTAATTGCACACCGTTTAAGATGGTGTATGGCCAAGAAGCAGTTATGCCATGGGAGTTTGTCATTCCTAGTCTTCGAGTAGCTTCTCAAGAAGGTTGGGATGGTAACCCCTTAGTGGAGCAATTATATATCCTGGAAAGGCTAGATGAAGAGAGGCAATTAGTTGTGCGAAATGCTCTAGTGGAGAAGGATAGGAGAAAGAAGTGGTTTGATAGCCATTTAAAGGATAAAGACATCAAGGTTGGTGATAAAGTTCTTATGTACGGGGTACGTAATGAAAAGAAGAAATTGAAATACGCTGGTAAGGGACCATATTGAGTGTGTGAAATTACCCCGCAAGGTACCATTCGTGTGGAGACTCTAGATGGAGTTGAAACCATTGGATTCCTTAATGGGAGTAAATTCAAAAGATATTATGATCCTCTCAGCCAGGAAGAGTTGCAAGCCATCCATCAAAAGAAGGCTGCCAAGGAACAAGGAGAGCTTAGAAAAATCCAAGCAAGAGTTGAAGCTCGAGAACGACAACAACGTCTTAGACGCCAACGAGAGGCTAATTTGGGAATCACGCAAGCATTTTTCGAGGACGCAGATGACGACTCATTAGAATCTGAGCCACCCCTACGATACCCAATTGAGCTAAATAGCCCCTATGGGAAAGTACTATACAATGCCTTATTAGATACGGGAGCTAAAAACAATTTGTTATCCTATGGAGTTTGGTGTCAATTAGGGAAACCAACCCTATCCCCGAGTACGATGCAAGTCAAGGGCATTAATAAAAAGAAAATTGCTATTCTTGGAGTCCTTCAAACCCCTGTTGTCTATGACAATGGAAGCATAGTGCAGAGGTTTCTAGTCATGCCCGCGGGAGCTATGGAAGGCAATGTAAACCTGGGACGCACGTGGATGTTGGCAACCACATGCACTATTGATTGGGATACTGGTAGTGTCACGACGCGACCACCGACTCTTACCCCTATCATTCAAGCAAAGTCACCTACGTTGCAAACTCTAGCAAAGTTGAAGGATAGCCAACATTCACAAGCCAAGGTGGTTAACTCGTCTTTGCTGGCTACCCATGAACCTAGCACTTCAACACTTGTAGTTGCAGCAAGCAGTAATATTGCAAGTACTCAACCTGCACGACCTAAGAGTACATATCAATGGGTCCCCAAGGCCTTACTTCCAACTACCTCAACCCTCCCATCCATTCCAAGAAAAAATTTCCTGGAAAACCAAGAGCGCGCTCTAGGAGAGTCAAGACCAAATCACGATGGCTTCCAAAACGACTATTAAAAGCCCAAGGCTACTATGATGGAAATGAGCAAATTTGGGTACCTAAACGTAAAATGTGTCCTTCCCTATCGATAACAAACCCATATGAGTCAAACAGTGTAACGCTAAAGCCAATGGCAGACCGTGGGAAGGGAAAGATCACAGAATGCTACACACCTAGTTCAGAGCTAGTTTGGGCTCCAAGGCAAAACCAATTTATTCCACCTAGCTCAGGAAGGGGGGAGTTCCATGAAGCTTCTAGCTCCTCATGTAATACATCCATAGAGGTAAAAGCTTCTACACAACTTCCACCTACAATAGTGGACCTCCATGAAGCTACAAAGGAATCCACACCTTCCAGTGTTCAAGAATCACCTGATGAACCACTTCAAGTTCGATCCTCGGAGAGTACCTTACCACCCTTGCAACTCGACGAGGCACCTAAGGTAATAGAAAACTACTGGCAAAAATCTTCACCTATAACAACTTGGAACAACTGGTTTCAAAGGGTGACGACATCATTTCAAACGATATGATCTACCCAAGGAAGGGGGGAGTGTTTGTGGACATCCATTATTCACTTGCTTCCCTCTCAACCTTTCTCCCTGACCTCTTAATCTCCAATCTTAGGGAATGTATATATAAAGCCTTATACTCACAAAAACAAGATAAAAAGTAAAAGAGCAAGAGCCATAACACAAAATCATAAAAACAAATTATGCACAAGAACACGACCCTTGTAATATTTGCACTCTAACCATCATCTATTTGCATGTACAGATATGGCTAGTACGCTAGAGTCATCCACTCCTGCCTTGGGTGAGAGGTACCCTCGTTACTTTTCACAAATATTTCACATGGTCTTTCCAGTGCTTGCATGTGAATGGGATTTGATAGGTACGCTAGCATGTGAGAGGAATTTTGAGGAGTTAGAATGGCTGATACGTCTCTTGACCACGTCTGATCCATACTTAGTAGAGAGCCTTTCTCCCATTGCACAAGCCTACCCTTTTGACCAAGATGACTATAGGCGTCTAGTGACCTTCTTAGTAAACATGGGAACCTATGATGAAGAAGAAAATTTACATGACTACACGGATGGCACATATGGTCTCATGGATGATGACTTTGTTTATCTCGATGACGAGGATAGGGGTTTAGCCTTAGGGTTTCCCCCCAACCTCTACAATATCCTATTCCCTTGACTCTCTAGGGGGACTGCAAATAATTAGGTTAGGGTTCCTTATGTTTTTTGTTGTGTTCAATAAGTGTTGGTACCTTTTCCCACTAATGTGCCTCCTGGAGGTATTCCTTTTGTTTCCTAGTGTGTATAGGAGCGTGTTGCTATTGATAGGTTTTGGACCTTCATGGAATCTTTATCTCGACTCACTCTTCAAATCAAGCGTGACCATCGACACAAACAGGTGTTTTTTGTCCATTAGCATTGCCCCTATCTATTTTGCATCCATGTTTGTCTGCTTTAATTGTGATTGGTAGCCTAATATTCACCGCATTTGCTTAGTATCAAACATTTAATTCGATGTAATTTTTTGTCATAATCACTTGTCTAGGTTTAAAAATCAACCAGTCCGACTAAGCTAGTTTGACCAAGTTAGGTGTTAGAGATCTTCTCTTAATACCATGGGGAATGCCTTCCTAATAAGCAATGGTTACTTAGGCTCTTAATCCGATTTAGGCAGCATTGTGTGAAATGTACTAGGGCTTTCTAGTGGGCTTGACCCTATTGACCTTTAGCTTAAGTATTATAAAGGGAGTTTACTAGTGTGATGAGCCTGGGGAGGTGTATCAGAGTTATATGACCCCCCAAAGCTACAAAATTAAAATGATGAAAACAAACAACACAAAAAAATATCAAAGTGCCACAATGTAAAATTTTAAGCTAGAAGAGAAATCCCTGCTTAAATTGGTACTCCACTCACATGTATCGCCTATGGTACTAGAGCCCTAGAGGTTCCCAGTGTGGGCGCTTTTCCTTGAAAAGCAAAAAACCCAAGGCATACAAAATAAGCACACACATCAAAATCGAATCACTATGAAAAGACTTTGGGGGGTCAAAGCAAAGGTAATCAGTCAGGCGATGATTTCATGAGAAATTCCTTTTATCGTAGCTTAACTACAAGGTCCTCTAGGTATAGCCTCTAGTCAGCCCTCGAACATGAAATACTTGGCTCTCGCGATTAAACAACTTAATTAACCAGAGAAAATTAAGAAGCTTACCCATGGTATTAATAGTGGATCTCTAGTGCCTTTCGACCGTTAAATTAGCGACCCTAGAATTGTTTAATTTTTTACCTTTACATCTGTTTATGCATTTGATTACATTGCAATTTAATGCTTATTGCTGACAAATTGTTTAAAATTCTGTTACCAATCAATTGTCTGCCTAAAATTGCATATGCTTTTTAACGCTTATGAGAATGCAATTACTGTGCAATGTTGTTTGATTTTACAGTGACTGAAGAAGGCTAAGGACATTCATCTCAAATGCTCTTCCACCTCGACCAACGAGCTTCAACTCAATAGTTTCCGAGGACGGAATCTACATCAGGAAGGGGGGCATGTTAACCCTCACGGCTCACGGACACCCTATCACCTACGAGACGAACGTTGTAACCTACGATGGACATTGTATTATTTATTTGGTAGAGTCAGGTACCGGGCTTGTCGGTCCAATAGGAAAAGGGTAAGAGTGATGGCCGATGAGAGGAGCACTCTAACTGAGACATTCAAGGGATTAGTTGGCTAAGCATGGGCGCCCAAGTGTGAATGGGGTGAGCTCATATAAAAGCCAACTAAACCCAAAATTCAGGCATTCTCTCATTTGTGCAATAGAAGAGTGCTCTTGCTCCATTTCCATCTCCATCTTCTTCTTCTTCACCTCCTTGTGTGTGTGTGTATGTGTGTGTGTGTGTGTGTGTGTGTGTGTGTGTGTGTGTGAGAGAGAGAGAGAGAGAGAGAGAGAGAGAGAGAGAGTGCGATCGACATTGCGGCGGCACGATGGCGGTGAAGCGGTTGAGTGCGACGTAGCGGCGTCTCCTTCTTCTTCGCGGTGAGGAATCCTCCATAGCAGGAGCATAGAGCGGTGAGTGACACACCATTGCCCTCTTTTGAGCTTACTAGTTAAGCTAGTTGTGTGCTTGGAGCCGTCTGTGGCTCGCACACAGTGTTAGGCAAGTCCCTTGCTTCGACAGTGCGGTAAGGAGCGCACATTTTCGGTAAGAGTGATCGCCGATGAGAGGCACACTCTAACTGGGACATTCAAGGGATTAGTTGGCTAAGCATGGGCGCCCAAGTGTGAATGGGGTGAGCTCATATAAAAGCCAACTAAACCTAAAATTCAGGCATTCTCTCATTTGTGCAATAGAAGAGTGCTCTTGCTCCATCTCCATCTCCATCTTCTTCTTCTTCACCTCCTTGTGTGTGTGTGTATGTGTGTGTGTGTGTGTGTGTGTGTGTGTGTGTGTGTGTGTGTGTGTGTGTGTGAGAGAGAGAGAGAGAGAGAGAGAGAGAGAGATAGATAGAGAGAGAGTGCGATCGAGCATTGCGGCGGCACGACGGCGGTGAAGCGGTTGAGGGCGACGTAGCGGCGTCTCCTTCTTCTTCGCGGCGAGGAATCCTCCACGGCAGGAGCATAGAGCGGTGAGTGACACACCATTGCCCTCTTTTGAGCTTACTAGTTAAGCTAGTTGTGTGCTTGGAGCCGTCTGTGGCTCGCACACAGTGTTAGGCAAGTCCCTTGCTTCAACAGTGCGGCAAGGAGTGCACACCAAATGAGTGTCAGATTTCTCATACCAAGCACGAGGAGATTGCTTCAACCCATACAAAGCCTTCTTACATCTGCACACTTTGTCCTCTTGTCCTTTTATGACAAAACCGCGAGGCTGCGTTACATAAACTTCCTCAAATATGTCACCATTCAAGAAAGCAGTAACAATGTCTGATTGATGTACATCCCAACCAAAATGAGCTGCCAATGCACATAGAAAACGCACAGTATTCATACGACAAGTGGGAGCAAAAGTCTCTTCATAATCAATGCCTTTTTGCTATGCATAACCCTTTGCAACAAGTCGAGCCTTATGGCAATCGATCTTACCATCGGTCTTGCGTTTCAACTTGTAAACCCACTTCGTGCCAATGGCCTTTTTGCCAGGAGGCAAATCACATAAAGTCCATGTGTCATTTTCTATAAGTGCATCATATTCTGATTGCATGGCAGCCATCCAATTTTCTGAATTCTATGCTTCATCAAAAGACAAAGGCTCCTCAACATCATGTAAGCTAGACACAACCAAAGCATAACAATCTGATGCATAAGATGCATGGTGAGAGCCTGAACGAGTACGACTAGACAAAGGTGCATCCAATTTACTGTCACGCAAAGTGTGCACCATCCATTTTGGCATACCTCTAGCCTGCTCATTTTCAGGCCTTTCCTCATCAAGTACATCATGTAAATCTGCATCAGTAATAGGCTGATCTGTAACATTTTCAGAAACCCCCATAGGCTGTACATTTACCTGATTGGAACTTACATTCGTATTTCCACCACTGAAAAGAGGCAACAAAGTGTCATAAATGTCCTGTGAGCTTACATTACTGTCTCTAGTACATGACAGCAAGGGCTGAACAGAATCTTCCACAAACACTACATCCCGAGAAACCAAAATACGTTTTGTTTGCGCATGATACAACCTGTAACCTTTGCTTTCAGCACTATAACCAACAAAAATACATTTGACAGCCTTATCATCCAATTTTCTGCGCTGTGTTTGTGGCACCAAAGCATATGCCAAACAACCAAAAACACGTATGTGCTCAATAGAAGGCTTTCTATCATGCCATGCTTCATATGGAGTAATAGATTACAAAGCTTTCGTAGGACACCTGTTAAGTGTATAAGTGGCACACATGATGGCCTCAAGACAAAAAGAATGCGGTAAAGCTTGACTTTTGACCATACATCGTGCCATTTCTGTCAGTGACCTGTTTTTCCTCTCAGCAACACCATTTTGCTGAGGTGTATAAGGCACTGTACATTGGTGTTTTATCCCACGACTAGCCAGAAATGCATTAAATTCATGAGACATATACTCCCCCCCTCGATCGGAACGAAGGGTGCCCATAATACATTTCGAGACATTTTCAGCCATAGCTAGAAATTGTTTGAAGCACATAAAAACTTCAGACTTCGCTTTAAGCGGAAATACCCATGCATGCCTGGAGTAATCATCAATGAAAGTAACGAAATACAGGTAATTGCCCAAGGACAGAGTTTGCATGGGCCCACAAACATCACTATGCACAAGCTGCAACCCGCATGTGGCCCGAACTGAACCATCCTTTGCAAATTTAGAACATTGCATCTTACCCAAAATACAGCCTTCACAAACATGTTTGACAGGTGCTTCAAGAGGCGGCAAAGAAGCAACCATATCAGATTTCTGCAAACGCAGCAAACTGGCAAAATTCAGATGACCAAAACGTGCATGCCAAAGTTTTGCATCTGAAATAGCCCTTGAATCTGCGACAACATTTGCAAAATTTTGTCCACACTTGTCATAAAAAGTGAGCTTATACAGCCCACGGCACAAAAGGCCAGATGCAACAATTTCATCACCAAAACTGAGATCATGAACTGTACATATGTCATTCACAAATTTGACTACAAGTCCAAGTCTAGCAAGTGCAGATACAGACAAGAGATTCTTCTTGATCCCAGGTACATAAAGTGCATCAACAAGTGTGAAAGAACTGCCATTAGCAGCAGTAAGCACAATCTTTCCAACTCCCTGAACTGGATAAGAGGCATTGTTGGCACAAGTGACTGAATTCCCATGAGGGACAGACTCGAGAGAGGTAAACAATTCATGATGCGAGGTAATGTGCTTTGTAGCACCACTGTCGAAATACCACACATGTGAATCTGCAGCAACTGACAATCATGCATCATGGACAGCAGGATTGTAAGTGCACTCTGCGCTAAAAGCCCATTCTGCATCAACATCAGCATCGCAATCTCCTTTCACAAAAGACTCAACAATGGCTGCATTTGTAGTGGAACTAGCATTTGCAGTGGAACCACCCTCTTTCTTCTTAGCCTCTTTGGCCTTCAACTTAGGACACGACTTGATCAAGTGATCATTAGCTTTACAATAATGGCAACGCATCTTCTTTTTGCCCTTATCACGAGAATTGCCAGACGGAGTGTTGCCAGCAGAAGCATTAGGAACAGAATTTTTGCCACTCGCAGCAGAACCATAAGAAGTGGCTGCATTACTGTTACCACCCTTTCTTTGAGAAGAAATAAAAGCCTGTTCAACTGCATGTTGCCTAGTCCCGTTTTTTCTGGAAAGTGACTCTTGCAACAGCAATGTGCATAATGCATCAAACTTGGACAACTTCAGGATTTCCTTGGGTCATCAGTCACCAAGTACTAGCTAAAGTCTGATAGGAATCTGGTAAGGCATCAAGAACAGTCTGCACAAGGGAACTGTCTGAAATGACTTCACCTGCAGAAATAAGTTGCTCATTGATATCCTTGACACTAGCAAGGAAAGTGTCCATATCATCTTCCTCATGCATAATCTTCGACTCCAGCTCTTTACGCAGCAAAGCAATTTTAGCCTCATTGCGACTTGCATAAAGACTTGCTAGAATATCCCAAGCCTGTTTTGCAGATTTTGCTGAACGGATGTGAGGAACAATGGTGCGCTTCACAGACAACACAATCAATGCATGAGCCTACGCATCCTTAACATCCCAACGAGCTTGTTCTGCCGTAGGCAACTCTAACAGCTACAATCCTTGCAGCAAGACCTGCAAACATCCTTAACATCGCCTACATCCTCAGAACCAGGGCGTACATCAATGCCCTGCACAATGTTCTAGACGCCCTTTGACACAAGAACATGTTGCATCATATAAGCCCACATAGGGTAGTTGTCCCCATCCAACCTGTCCTCAGCAGCAAACATCTTGAACACATCTGTGTTGTTGTTGTCAGCCATGGTAAATGCTGCACCTTGATATCCTTGACGCCATTAAGGAAAGTGTCCATATCATCTTCCTTATGCATAATCTTCGACTCCAGCTCTTTACGCAACAATGCAATTTTTGCCTCATTGCACTTGCATAAAGACCAGCTAGAGTATCCCAAGCTAGTTTGGCAGATTTCACTGAATGATTGTGGGGAGTAATAGTACGATTCATAGAAAACACAATCAATGCATGATCTTGCTCATCTTTTACGTCCCAAACGAGCTTGCTCAGCTAAAGGCAAAACAACTCTAACAGCAGCAATCCTTGCAGGAAGACCTGCAACATCCTCAACATTGCCTACATCCTCCGAACCAGGACGTACATTGATGCCCTGCACAATATTCCGGAGGCTCTTCGACACAAGAACATGTTGCATCATATAAGCCCACATAGGATAATTGTCCCCATCCAATCTGTCCTCAGCAGATAGCAAACATCTTGAACACATCTGAGTTGTTGTCAGCCATGTAAATGTTGCACCTAATGTGAAAACTACCCAAAAAGAGGAGAAATGAAGCGGGAACAACACGTGATATATAGCACAAACTGTAGAATACTGTAAGGGAGTTGTTATGCAGAAAACGGCAGTGACAAAAATTCTACACAAAATGACAAAATAGCATGTGCAGTACTGCCTGTAGTGGAAACGGAGGCCTAAATGAGCCCGAATCAGAAATCTGAGCAGACTGAGTTCTTGGAGATTCTCCAAAAATTTTGTCGATCTGGGAACGCTCGCAAAAGCTCATTGAAATCGAAGAAAGTGAGCAGGCGTGTGCTGGAGTTGCTGGTGACTAACCCCGGGAGGACACAACCTGCTCTGATACCAATTGTTGGAATTAGGGTTGTAGGAAAACACACACAGCTTGGAGAAGACGAAGGAAGCTCAAGGCACACAATAGAGAGTGTTTTACTTAGTGTGCAATGGAAAGATAGATACCCCTAGAATGATGGGCGTCTAAACAATGCACGGGGGGAAAAACCTCCTAAAGAGGGAAAACATGCCCCGGCGGTCCTAAGTGTGTTCACACACATCACTACCACATGTATATGGTAACAGGTCTTGACTCAACTTTTCATGTTGTCGATCTCGTACATGTTGCACGACCATGCATGCCAATCTTTTTGTAGCCTTGCCAATGTTTCTTGTTGAAGCTCACACTTTGCTCGAGTGCTTTGTTGCTAAACACCATCTCTTGAATCTTTGGAAATTCCCCAATTTTTTTGTACTTCTTTGAGTTTGCAGAGATTTGATAGTCTACGACTGCCCATGTACTCTTCTCGAGCAATCATGGCTTTGACCGCATGAAGATTGGCTAGTGCTCGGCTCAGCTACCCTATGGGATGGGCCCCTAGGGCACTTTGGATACCCTTCGGTGCCCAAATTGGCCTTTAAAAAAAATGAAATCAAATATGCTTCTCTACACAGGGATGGTGGAATAGAGCCTGGTGATGAAGGTGGAGCTGTCTGCGGCTGTGACGCTTCAGACCGACCTCGTCTTAAACAAAACTTGCTCCTTACTCCCTTGCACTCCCAACAAGCCTGGCTATGCCGATTTTCATGCAGGTTGATCTTGCCACCGCAAGAGATTGTTCTCGCGGTGTCGTGCCGCTCCGCTTCCATGATAGGAAAAAGGGCCAAGGGATGCAAGTTTAGCGTCTTTGAAGCCTATATGTATATTAAGCAGTGGCCAGGGCTTGATAACATGCAAGGTTTTATGCTAAATGTATGCCAGATGTGGCTTATGCTAAAAGTGGGTAATTTTGAGGTGATTAGAAATGAAAGTTTATGGACTAGAATTGCAGTTTTCAAGGTGCTCTATGGGCTTGTCTTTACGGCTCGTCAATCGGAGCTACGATGAAGAAGTTATTTCGAGTTTGAATTTGGGATTGATTGCAATTCTGTACCGGATTGGGCAGTTGCAGAGAATGCATGGCCTGAAGTGCTCATCTTGTGGAGCATGTCGGTCTTTTGAGATTGGCAATTGGAGCTCTGGTTGCCAATATATTAGCGATTTAAGTTTCACCGGAGCCCGGTTTCGTACTAGTGTAGTCGCCTCAGTGAGTGTGCCAACTAGGAGTTTTTGGGTGTTGACCAGGTTCTCGAATGCGATGCACTCAATAGGGCAATAAGCGGTCAAGTAGCATTTTGCCCGAAATGTCATCTCTTGCAGTGCATTGATAATAGGGTATGCTTCCAGAGTTGTGCTCAACACTACGGTGGACAGTATGTATACGAAATGTGCTGATTGAGAGTGCTTGGTTGTTGGCAATAATGGAGCTTGGCAACAACATTTGGGTGGATGTACACCAAGTTGATATTTATGCAAATTATGATACACTTTAGAGAGCACACTAAGTGCTAGAGGAGGTTCTGAACCGGGATGCAGTCTCTTGGAATGCCATATATATATATATATATACCAAATGTGGTGCCTTTACGAAAGCACATAAAGTTCTTAATGAGATTTTAGTTCAAAGGCATCGACTCACGGAGATCATTGATTGCGGGAAATGCCCATGGTGGTTGTGGCAAGGAAGTTTAAACCAAATGTGGAGGGAAGGCCTTTCACCAAATGCAATCACCTATACTTACATCTTGAAGACAAGTGGCACTATCCAAGAAATTGATGTGGACAAGAAAATTCACGATGATATATCAGTCAAGGGGCTGCTGCAAATGAATGTAGAGCAAGGCAATGCATTGGTCGTAGTGCATGCCAAATGTGGTGCCCTTTGAGGGTTGCCCGCCCAATGAGGCAATGGCCGCCCATGAGTCGAATGGGAAAATGGCCGCCCAATGTAAGTGGGGGGGGGGGGGGGGGATGATGTGTGTGAATGGGGGAAAAAAATAAAGAGGAAGGGATGACGGGCAGTGCGAGCAGTGAGTAGGGGATAAAGAAGGGAAGAATAGGAAACGAAGCAGGGGATAACGAAGGGTGTAGAGGAGGAGAAAAGGGAGCCTTGGAAGGACAAGAAGTGGAAGGAAAAGGAGCTCGGCCAAAGAAGGAGCTCGACACACTCTCTCTCTCTCTCTCTCAATCAACCTTGGTGAACGAAGAACAAAGGAGGGCAATTGAGAGAAGGAGTGGGGGAATCTCTCTCTCTCTCTCTCTCTCTCTCTCTCTCTCTCTCTCTCTCTCTTCTTGAACCTATCAATGGTTCCTCTAGGGTTTCATTTATGCTCCTCTTAGATCTCTAGACCTTACTAAGCATAGAGATAAGTACCCCAAAGACACCCACCAGAACAAGACCAAGTTGTGCAGTGGTGCTAGTAGCCCCTAGCAAACTCGGTTGCATTACTCAGCTTCAAGTAGCTCTCAATCAAGTCATGGAAGAAAATTTTGAATTCAAAAATCACCTCAGCAAGTTAGAAGAACGTTTCAATTCCATGGTTGACCTCGCCCCCAACAAGGTAAAGGAGGTTGAGGCAAAGTTTAGCCAAGCTCACTCAGCAACCATCACCCATGGTTGAGGCAAAGTTTAGCTAAGCTCACTCAGCGACCCATGGTATTATCATCCACAGAGGTCAAATATGACCCATGGGACCAAATTGGATTGAGGCCGGTGATATGTTAATGCTTTTGCAAGTCAATTAAGGGCATAATTTTGGTGTATGAAGTCTACCATCTTCATTGCACCAGCGAGGTCTCAAGGAACACAAGCTTGTATTGTACCAAGTCTCTCTTTATGGGGGAATCTATAATGCAAAATCCTTTTAGAGGGGGGATCGGCTCCACATAAATCTGATCCTCAATTGTTGTCAATTTCTCTCTAATCCTTTCTCCATCTGTTTTACAAGTATTGTTCATGCCAAGCTAATTAGGTGTAATGTTCATCTTGCTACCTTTAATCAATTATATTAATGAGAAAAAACCAATGGCAATTTTTTTTTGCAAGAGACCGACGATCATGCTTTCACAAAACATATACAACAGCCTAAGACCGAGATAAAACAAGAACTAAAGGCCACACCTGCTCCTGACGCAAGAGCTCGCTTGAATTCTTTCTTTGTTCAATCACAATAATAGTTTCCCTACTTTCTTGGATAATCTATGAGAAGTTGGCAACATAGAGACCCTTGGTGAACACTCATCAATTCTTGGCCTTCCAAATATGGTCGAAGAAAAAAAAAAAAACAACTTCAGTACATATTAGAAGTGCTTTGCTTTTCCTATTCTACGTAGAAATTCATATTTTAGGGCTAAGGGAAATCTTCTATATTCCAACCAATTATTGATGGGTTTGTAATTGATCACCAATATCTTTTTACCTCTTTTCTGTTCGGAATGATAATTTACATAAAATGCTTGACATGCCAATGCATTGTTGGAAGGAGCAATTAGACCATCTGCAAGAAGACAATCAATCTCTTCATGGCATACCTTAGTATCTTCTAAGGACATGCCAAGATGTGTAGCTTTAAGCCCTGTAGGCTTAGGGTCACCTGGCAAGGAAATCCAATATTCTTCTTTTTCCCAGAAGGCTAGTGGGTTGTCACTTGTTTGCTGCACCATCTGAGAAGTGATAAGCTCAACCTGTTTTGAGTACTTGGCTTTTTCATCCTCAAACCATTGCAGAAACCTTTGATGATTTTGTGGATTAGGTAGCATAGGAACAACTTCCCCCAACAAAAAAGATCCGCATGGTTTGGTGAAAACAGTATATGAAGTGAGTTTGAGCCAAAACTGGATGGAGGCATCGGGGGTAATAGAAAAAGCGGTGAGCTGAGCAATAAGATCAACCCCAAGGGTGATATTAGTGTTGGGATGAGGATGAAAATAAAGGTAGACTTGCATTTTGGCATGCCCAAGAGCCAGTTTGCATAAAACAATTTTATTGATATGGCCCTTTGAATTATCAACATAAGACATCGTAATGCCATAAGACAGAGTTTGGCTCAGATGTGGCGGAACCAAAGATTGATTGATATAAGAGATAACAAACCTTGAGTCCCAAAGAGCATCTAATTGAAGAGATTGTACTTGGGGAAACATAATCCAAACCTCTAAATAATATCCCCTGTTGTATGCTGGATTGAATTGGAGAATATGACATCCATTGATGCATCGATTAGGCATCCAATCACAAACAGGTTCATTAGCAACTTGTGCTAACGCATCCAACTCAGACAGATGATGTACTATCCCATAAACATTATCTACTTTGGCTTTAGTAGCTGCTAATTGGGATTGGATAGAGAGCAGCTGATGATTTCTCGAATCACATTTGGTGTTCACTTGTTGGATAGCTTGATCATTTTTACTGCACACCTGAATATATTCAACGGCTTCCGTCAAAGGATGAAAGGTAGAGCTTGAGTGTGATCACATCTTTGCATGGGCTCTTGCCAGTAGGAATCCTGTGTAGATCGTTGAGGTTGGTGAGGAACCTGTGTAGGTCATAAACCAAGATGCATGAACCTTTTCCACTCTTCTTGTTGAAGAATATAATTTTCTTGCTCAACCATATTTTTGAATAGTGGTAAAGGAGTATACCGTTGCTGCTCTTTCTTAGAGAGATTCAATTTGAGTGGTGGTTGCCCCTTTTCCAAGATTCTATTACATGAGAAGAACTTTGACTAGAACTAGAGTTGGACGGCACATAGCTTTTCTTTTGTGGAAATGAATAAGGCTTTTGCACCATATTGACTATCCTTAGTTCATTGTTATCAAAAAATTTTGATAACACAGATTCCTAAGAAGCAATTGGTGCATTTGTAGAACTGTCTTCTGATTGCTCAGAGTCATATTGGGCATACACTGCAATAGGAATATCTTTCTTTTGCAGAACATTGCAATACAAAACCTCATATTCATAGTTGTCTTTAGGGATTGCGTGGCCCATACTTTTTTCTTTGGGGCATTCTAGTGCAATGTGCCCTTTCTTATTACAGATGTAGCATCGTACTGTTTCCTTTCCTCTTTGGTGAATTTATGTTTTCGGTGTGCAACCTTGAACTTCTTCCAAAAACCCGTTCTTCTATTGTTTGAGCTTGCAGGTACATTTGGCTTTATCCCTGCACCCAAAAGTCTTAGCTTTTGCTTCTTTGTCACAGAAGTGAGAGTTGAATCCCTTGACCTGTTTAATATCTTTCTTCATTCTGATGCGAGCACATTCCAAGTCAGTAACTTTATGAATGAAAGCATTAATCTGGGCTATAGAGATATTTTCATCTAAATAGAGACCAACTGCTTTAATCTTTTCTTTCACAAGCTTAGCAAACGATTTAGGGAAAGAGTTGATGTAGTACTGCTTATACTCAAATTTAAAGCATCCTCCTGGGAATTGATACATCAGATGAGTCATATGTTGCTGGTATGTTTTGATATGAGTAAGATCAAATAGTTTACTTCTGAAGAAAGCTTCTTTATTTTGCTCTTGGATTTTGTTGGTAGATCCCAAAAACTGCATGATTAATGCTGCAAAAAATGAAGAGATTACATTGTCAAAGTTTTCATGACCTTCTGGACCACCCTGCATAATACAAGCTTTGATGTCAGTGCTGAGATCATCCCACCAGGCTCGTAACACCCCTTGAAAGCCTGCTATGATCATGGAGATTGACTGCCTTTGTGTAAGGTCTTTGTAATGAGTTACATAATGAGCAAAATTATAATTGAACTCAAAGACCTTCCGGACCTGATCTTGATTTAATCCATCTATGCCCAGGATAGTCGTGTCATTAATCTTGGTCACTCCTTTTAGTGTTGTAGATGAGGAGGATGAAGGAGTTTGAATTTTTACTTCTTTTGTCTGCATTTTCATAGGATTGAGAATTTTGGTTTGATCATCATCAGAACTGATTTTTGATTGATTATCAGAAGAGTCTTCTGGAGCTGGAAATATCTGGGGAAGAAATATATCAAGTTCATCTAATTCTTTCTCCTCATATTCCACAACTATCATCTTGAAATACTGTCCACTGCACATCTTCAGGTAGAATAGTGGTGACAGCTTCTTCCATTTCTTGCCTTTGCAACCAACTTTGTATTTGGGCATTGATGCCCCAGTGACGATGATAGGGATTAAAACCGTCTTCAGTATCTTCATCAGCAAAGGAGACATTTCTAGAGGAAATTTGGATACATACGTAATCACAGGTTCTTGCAAAATTGTGAAAACATTCGTGGAAAATCCTTGTTGTTTGAACTTCCACCAAAACTAATAGCTTGTTGCAAAACAGCCTGTTGTGTATCTGTAACTTGTGCTTCACCTTTTTTATCTTGAGTCGTAGATACCCCCCGAGGAAAAAAAGGTGTGGGTGTAAAACTGAGAGAGAAGGGAGAGTTTAGAAAGCACCTGGTATTGTAGGGTAGCAATCTCCTTGAGAGTATTTGTATGCCAATTAGAAGTAGACTCCAAAGGTTGCGGCCGAGTATTCGGAGAAGGGACAATATAGGGAAGACTATAAGCAAGATCCTTCTCGTTGAGGGCAGCCTAAGAGAGGAGATCGATACCATTAGAAACAAACATAGAGGCAATAATGCAATTAGAGAATTTGCATCGAAACAATCCTTCATAATCCTTGTAGGTTTATGGTGGATGGATACATGCCAGTTCAAGAGCATGATTGTGGCGATGAGCAGTTGAAGTAGAAGCATGACTTGCCTGAGAGCCATAATCTCTCAATCGGTAGACTGGTTTCTCGATGAGAGAGGCACTTTCCTTTTTGGATTTAGCCCTGCTTAAGACTTTGTATTGATCAGTAGAACCTAGACGTTGCATATTCAAAGTGGCTGGTTGTTGGACTTCATTAAGCAAAGTCTTGGAAATATGTAATTTCCATTCTGTAGTAAATTCCACTTCTTTCCATTTAACCATTTATGGTAAAGTACATTGAGTGGTATCGTCTACCTTCATGACAATATCTGACCTTTACCTAGGGATTTAGTATTATGCAAATAGCCAGAATAATACATAGAGGAAAGACATGTATTAACAATGCAAATTATCATTTGATAAGCAATCTGCAGGTCATCTGAGTTATGCTTTAGGTCTAACCCATGTGTCTTGATTAGAAGAGAGAAATTACTTCATCGAAGTATTTATCAGTGAGGCTACAAGGAAAATTTGGAAAACATTCAATGTAGATGGGTCCATTTGATAGATTTCCTTGCAGGATACTAATTGTTTGATCTGGCAAATTCTTATGCTTTAGTATCAAGCAAAGACCCAATACAAGAAACATTTAGCCCCTTTCTAAATAAAAGTATTATCCCAACTGCTATATAGCCTATATGAAAAAATTGATGACCTTTGCTTAACGGCTTCTTTCTAAATTCAAAAAGCTTTTCGAATAGATGGATAATATGATTATCCGTATCACTATCCTTAATGGTGACCTTTCCATGGGTTTCATGGTATAAGGTGATAGCAAAAAGGGCAAATACCTTGTTATGCTTGTACACCTTAGAAGTCGAAACTTTCGGCAAACTCCATTTGCCAGTAGGATTAGCTTTTTTGATCTCGACATTATCAGAGAGTAACCTCTTGAAGGAAGATATAATCATGGCCATTCTCAGTGTTTAAAGTGTTGCCAGTAGAGTAGCCTATTCTCTAGGGTGTCAATGGATTGTAGATATGCAGAGCACTAGAATCGTGGGATAAAGGAGATTGATGTAGTTGAAGAAGTCTATGTCTAGCGGCACCTTGCCTGCGACGGTGACGAAATAGCAAAGAAGCTCCACCGCTATGTCTAGGCAATCCTCACGAGCACTCAGAGGGTACAAGCAATACTCTTCACGGTTAATCAAACTTAAACATTCACAACTTGGCTCTGATACCAATTTTAGAGCAGACGGAAGATCAAATCGCACAAGCAAGATGTAGAGACTTGAAAGCAAAATTATAGATTAACAAAAACTTAAGTAATGGGAGTTACAATGGTATGGCTGTGTGAAGTTAGAGTAACAAAGGGATAGTGATTTGAAAAACTCCATTTACAAAGAAGCAAGGCCTCCTTTATATAGAGGTTGGGCACTTGCATTATTTACACGCGAGGCAACGTGTTACATTCTGAGGTAAAGTGCTTTTTATAGTAGTGGGTTTTGATTTTGTCATTGCTGATCTCACTTTATTCTTTTTGTATAACATCGGTTCTTTTGTCAAGTTTTATGTGAGAAAGGAGATCTACAATAGTATTTTTATTCCCGGGAATATATTCGTAGATAATATTGAAGTGAGTAAGCTTGTAGGCCCATTAATAAATTTGGCAATTCTCGACTTTATCGGCATTCTTTTCTTTTTAAAATTTATCAAACTGTTTAAGGTCACTTCGTAGCGTAAATGGAATTCCCATAAGAAAAAGGCGAAAAGATAGACAACATTGACTCCTGCGAAAAGCTCTTTTTGAATTGAGTGATACCGTATCTCGGCATCTTTGAAGCGTCCTGAAGCCCATCTGCAAATGATAGGGGTACCATTATGATCTTTGTAGAGAATGCCTCCCCACGCTTCATCAGAAGCATCATAATAAACCATGAGAGGCTTATCTGTGGGAATGTTAAGGGGAGGAAGATTTTGGCAAACATGTGTGATTTTTATCACTGCTTGTGATAACTCATCGGATCAAAAGAAAGTTTTACTCCTTTCAAGAGTTTTAAAGGAAAGTAAATCCTTGGCGACTTGAGGATACTGGGGTGCAATCCATTGCAAACATCCAATAAATGATCGGATTTCTTTGCGATCTTTGAGTTGATTAGAAAAGCTTTGTAATTTTTGCAACACATGTTCCTGCATTTTGATACATCCTGCATAAATTTCTATTCCCAAAAAGTCCACCCGAGGTTTGCAAAGTTCAATCTTTTTTGAGCATAGCACCAGCCATGTCTTGTCTAGCTTCTGTAAAAACAATTGAAGATGCTTGACATGGCTATGAATGTCCTTTGAATATACGAGGATCTCATCAATATAAAGAAGTAGAAATTCTTTACAATTTGCAAAAATAATTTCTATTCTTTCCTGACAGAGAATGTGTCGGCTTAAGTTCCATATGAAGCGTATTATATTCGTACATACCTTGGGGAACAACAAAAATGGTTCTATATTTGCCTTGAGGCTGGATCTTGAACTGCCAAAAGCCACTCTTTAAGTCAAACTTGGAGAAGACCTGGGGAGTTTTTCAAATCACTATCCCTTTGTTACTCTAACTTCACACAGTCATACCATTGTAACTCCCATTACTGAAGCTTTTGTTAATTTATATTTTTGCTTCTAAGTCTCTACCTCTTGCTTGCGTGATTTGTTCTTTTGTCTGCTCTAAAATTGGTATCAGAGCCAAGTTGTGAATGTTTAAGTTTGATTAACTGTGAAGAGTATTATGTGTACCCTCTCAGTGCTCATGAGGATTGCCTAGACATAGTGGTGGAGCTTCTTTGGTGTTTTGTCACTGTCGCATGCAAGGTGCCGCTAGACATAGACTTCTTCAGCTACATCAATCTCCTCTATCCCACAATTCTAGTGCTCTGCATATCTGCAATCCATTGACACCCTAGAGAACAAGGCTTTTCTACTGGCAACACTTTAAACACTCAGAATGGTCATGATTATATCTTCCTTCAAGAGGTTACTCTCTGATAATGTCGAGATTGAAGAAGCTAATCCTACTGGAAAATGGAGTTTGCCCAAAGTTTTGACTTCTCAAGTGTACAAGCATAACAAGGTATTTGCCCTTTCTGCTAACACCTTATACCATGAAACCCATGGAAAGCTCACCATTAAGGATAGTGATACAGATAATCATATTATCCATCTATTCAAAGAGCTTTTTGAATTTAGAAAGAAGGCGTTAAGCAAAGGTCATCCGTTTGTTCAAATAGGCTATATAGCCGTTGGGATAATACCTTTATTTAGAAAGGAGCTAAATGTTTCTTCTATTGGGGCTTTGCTTGATACTAGGCATAGGAATTTTCCAGATTAAACAATCAGTATCCCTGCAAGGAAGTATGTCAAATGGACCCATCTACATTGAATGTTTTCCAAATTTTCCTTGTAGCCTCATTGATAAATACTTCGATGAAGTAATTTCTCTCCTAATCAAGACACATGGGTTAGACCGGAAGCATAACTCAGATCACCTACAGATTGCTTATCAAATGATAATTCGCAATGTCAATACATGTCTTCCCTCTGTGTATAATTCTGGCTATTTTCATAATACTGAATCCCAAGGTAAAGGTCAGAATATCGTCATGAAGGTAGATGATACCACTCAAGGTACTTTACTAGAAATGGTTAAATGGCAAGAAGTGGAATTTCTTGTAGAATGGAAATTCGATATTTGCAAGACTTTGCTTGATGAAGTCCAACAACTGGCCGCTTTGAATATGCAATGGCTAGGTTCTACTAATCAATAGAAAGGATTAAGCAGGGCTAAATCCAAAAAGAAAATTGCCTCTGTCATCGAGAAAACAGTCTACCAATTGACTCGATTATGGCTCTCAGGCAAGTCATGCTTCTACTTCAACTGCTCATCACCACAATCATGCTCCTGCACTGGCATGTATCCACCCAAAAACCTACAAGGATTATGAAGGATTGTTTTGATGCAAACTCTGCAATCGCATTATTGCCTCTGCGGTTGTTTCTAATGGTATTGATCTCCTCACCAAGGATGCCCTCGACAAGAAGGATCTTGCTTATAGTCTTCCCTATATTGTCCCTTCTCTGAATACTCGGTTGCAACCTTTAAAGTCTACTTCTAATTAGCATACAAATGCTCTCAAGGAGATTGCTACCCTACAATACCAGGTGCTTTCTAAACTCTCCCTTTTCTCTCAGTCTTACACCCACACCTTTTTTCCGTGGGGGTATCTACGACTCAAGATAAAAAAAGGTAAAGTGCAAGTTACAGATACACAATAGGCCGCTTTGCAACAAGCTATTAGTTTTGGTAGAAGTCCAAACAATAAGGATTTTCCATTAATGTTTTCTACAGTTTGCAAGAACCTATGATTACGTATGTATCCAACTTCCTCGAGAAATGTCTCCCTTTGGTGATGAAGATACTAAAGACGGGTTTAATCCCTATCATTGCTGGGGTATCAACACCCAAATACAAAGCTGGCGGCAAAGGCAAGAAATGGAAGAAGCTGTCAGGACTATTCTACCTAAAGATGTGCAGTGGACAGTATTTTGAGATGATAGTTGTGTGGAATATAAGGAGGAAGAATTATATGAATTTGATATATTTCTTCCTCAGATATTTCCAGCTCCAGAAGACTCTTTTGACAATCAGTTAGAAATCAGTTTTGATGATGATCAAACCGAAATTCTCAATCTTATAAAAATGTAGACAAAAGAAGTAAAAATTTAAACTCCTTCATCCTCCTTGTCTATAATTTTTCAAAGGAGTTACCAAAATTGGTGACATGACTATCCTGGACATAGATGGATTAAATCAAGATCAGGTCCGGAAGGTCTTTGAGCTCATTTATAATTTTGATCATTATGGAATTCATTACAAAGACCTTACACAAAGGCAGTCAATCTCCATGATCATGGCAGGCTTTCAAGGGATGCTACGAGCCTGGTGGGATGATCTCAGCACTGACATCAAAGCTTATATTATGCAGGGTGGTCCAGAAGGTCATGTAAACTTTGACAATGTAATCTCTTTATTTTTTGCAGCATTAGTCATGAAGGTTTTGGAATCTACCAACAAAATCAAAGAACGAAATAAAAAATATTTCTTCATAAGTAAACTATGCGATCTTACTCAGATCAAAACGTACCAGCAACATATGACTCATATGATGTATCAATTCCCAGGAGGTTGCTTTAAATTTGAGTATAAGCAGTACAACATCAACTCTTTCCCTGAATCATTTGCTAATCTTGTGAAAGAAAGGATCAAAGCAGGTCTCTATGTAGATGAAAATATCTCTGTAGCCCAGATTAATGCTTTCTTTTTTTGATGAAGTTACTGACTTTGAATGTGCTCGCATCAGAATGAAGAAAGATATTAAATAGGTTAAGGGATTCAACTCTTCTGTGACAAAGAATCAAAAGCTAAGACTTTTGGGTGCAGGGAAAAAGCCAAATGTACCTGCAAGCTCAAACAACGGAAGAATAGATTTGGAAAAAAGTTCAAGGTAGCATGCCAAAAATGTAAATTTCACCAAAGAGGAAAGGAAACAGGTACGATGCTACATCTGTAATAAGCAAGGGCACATTGCACCACAATGCCCTCAAAGAAAAAAGAAATTTGGCAATGCAATCCTTAAAGACACCCTATGAATATGAAGTTGTCTATTGCAAAGTTCTGCAAAAGAGAGATATTCGTATTGCAGAGTATGTCCAATATGACTCTGAGCACTGATTGCTTCTAAGGAATCTGAGTTATTAGATTTTTTATAACAATTAACCAAGGATAGCCAATATGGTGCGAAATCCTTATTCATTTCCACAAAAGAACAGGTATGTGCCATCCAACTCTAGTTCTAGTCAAAGTTCTTCTAATGAAACTGAATCTTGGGAAAAGGAGCACCACCACTCAAATTGAATCTCTCTAAGAAAGAGTAGCAATAGTATACTCCTTTACCACTATTCCAAAATATGGTTGAGCAAGCAAATTCTATTGTTCAACAAGAAGATGGAGAAGATTTATGCATCCTGGTTTAGAACCTACACAGGTGTGCAATAAAAATGATCAAGCTATCCAACAAGTGAACACCAAATGTGATCAACTAAATCATCAGCTGCTCTTTGTCCAATCCCAATTAGCAGCTACTGAAGCCAAAGTACATGATGTTTATGGGATAGTATAGCATATGTTTGAGTTGGCTGCATTAGCACAAGTTGCTAATGAACCTGTCTGTGACTGGATCCTTGATTGATGCATCAAGGGCTGTCATATTCTCCAATTCAATCCAGCATACAACAGGGCATATTATTCAGAGGTTTGGATTAAGTTTCCCCAAGAACAATCTTTTCAATTAGATGCTCTTTGGGACTCAGGGTCTGTTATCTCTTATATCAATCAAGCTTTGGTTCCGCCACATCTGAGCTAAACTCTGTCTTATGGCATTACGGTGTCTTATGCTGATAATTCAAAGGGCCATATCAATAAAATTGTTTTAGGCAAACTGGCTCTTGGGCATGCCAAGATGCAAGTCTACCTTTATTTGCATCCTCATCCCAATACTGATATCACCCTTGGGGATGATCTTATTTCTTAGCTCCCCCCTTTTTCTATTAACCTCGATGCCTCCATCCAGTTTTTGCTCAACCACACTTCATATACTGTTTTCACCAAACCACGCGGATCTTTTTTGATGGGGGGAGTTGTTCCTTAACTACCCAATCCATAAAAAAATCAAAGTTTTCTACAATGGTTTAACGATGAAAAATCCAAGTACTCAGAATAGCTTGATATTATTACTTCTCAGCTGGCGCAGCAAACAAGTGACAACCCACTGGCCTTCTGGGAAAAAGAAGAATATTATATTTCCTTGCAAGGTGACCCTAAGCCTACAGGGCTTAAAGGTACACATCCTGGTACGTCCCTCAAAGATACTAAGCTATGTCTTCTTGCAAATGGTCTAATCGCTCCTTCCAACAATACATTGGCATGTCAAGCATTTTATGTAACTAATCATTCCGAAGAGAAAACAGATAAAAAGAGATTGGTGATCAATTACGAGCCCATCAATGATTGGTTGGAACATAGAAGATTTCCCTTACCCCTAAAAGATGAATTGCTACGTAGAATAAAGCATTGTCAGGTCTTCTCCAAGTTCTTGACTTAAAGAGTGGCTTCCCGCAATTCAAGATCCAGCCTCAAGACAGATATAGAACTAATTTTGTTGTCCCCCAAGGTATGTACGAATGGAATATGCTTCCTATAGGACTTAAGTCGACGCCTTCTCTTTGTCAGGAAAGAATAGAAATTATCTTTGCAGATTGTAAAGAATTTCTACTTCTTTATATTGATGACATCCTAGTATATTCAAAGGACATTCACAGCCATGTCAAGCATCTTCATTTGTTTATACAGAAGCTGCACAAGAAAGGGCTGGTGCTAAGCTTGAAAAAGATAGAATTCTGCAAGCCTCACGTGGAATTTTTGAGAATAGAAATTTATGCAGGATGTATCAAAATGCAGGAACATGTGTTGCAAAAATTACAAGGCTTTCCTAATCAACTCAAAGATCGCAAGAAAGTACCATCATTTATTGGATGTTTGAATGGATTGCACCCTAGTATCCTCAAGTCACCAAGGATTTACCGCCCTATAAAACTCTTAAAAGGAGTAAAACTTTCTTTTAGTCCGATGAGTTATCACAAGCAGTGATAAAAATCAAACATGTTTGCCAAAATCTTCCTCCCCTTAACATTCCCACAAATAAGCCTCTCATGGTTTATTGTGATGCTTTTGATGAAGCGTGGGGAGGCATTCTCTGCGAAGATCATAATGGTACCCCTATCATTTGTAGATGGGCTTTAGGACGCTTCAAACATACCGAGATACGGTATCACTCAATTCAAAAAGAGCTTTTGGCAGGAGTCAATGATGTTCTATCTTTTTGTGTTTTCCTTATGGGAATTCCCTTTACGCTATGAAGTGACCTTAAAACTTTGATAATTTTTTAAAAGGAAATAATGCCAATAAAGTCGAGAATGCTCGAATTTATCGATGGGCTTACAAGCTTAGTCACTTCGATGATATCACCTGCGAATATATTCTCGGGAATAAAATAATATTGTAGATCTCCTTTCTCACATAAAACTTGACAAAATCATTGATGTCATACAAAAAGAATAAAGTGAGATCAGCAATGACAAAATTAAAATCCAGTACTGTAAAAAGCACTTTACCACAGAATGTAACACGTTGCCGCGCGTCTGAATAACGCAATTACCCAATCCTCTATATAAAGGAGGCCTTTCTTCTTTGTAAATGGATTTTTTTTTAATCACTATCCCTTTGTTACTCTAACTTCACACAACCATACCATTGTAATACCCATTACTAAAGCTTTTGTTACAACCAATTTTAGAGCAGACGAAAGATCAGATCACGCAAGCAAGATGTAGAGACTTAGAAGCAAAATTATAGATTTACAAAAGCTTCAGTAATGGGAGTTACAATGGTATGGCTATGTGAAGTTAGAGTAACAAAGGGATAGTGATTCAAAAAACTCCATTTACAAAGAAGCAAGGCCTCCTTTATATAGAGGATTGGGCACTTGCATTATTCAGACGCGAGGCGACATGTTACATTCTGAGGTAAAGTGATTTTTACAGTAGTGGGTTTTGACTTTGTTTGGAAGGGCAATGGGTTGTCACTTGTTTGCTGCGCCAGCTAAGAAGCAATAAGCTCAAGCTATTCTGCGTACTTGGCTTTCTCATCATCAAACCATTGTAGAAACCTTTGATATTTTTTTGTATTGGGTAGCATAGGAACAACTCTCCCCAGCAAAAAAGATCGGCATGGTTTGGTGAAAATAATATATTAAGTGTGGTTGAGCCAAAACTGGATGGAGGCATCGGGGGTAATAGAAAAACGGGTGAGCTGAGAAATAAGATCAGCCCCAAGGGTTATATCAGTATTGGGATGAGGATGCAAATAAAGGTAGACTTGCATCTTGGCATGCCCAAGAGCCAGTTTGCATAAAACACTTTTATTGATACGGTCCTTTGAATTATCAGCATAAGACACCGTAATGCCATAAGACAGAGTTTGGCTCAGATGTGGCGGAACCAAAGCTTGATTGATATAAGAGATAGCAGACCCTGAGCCCGAAAGAGCATCTAATAGAAAATATTGTTCTTGGGGAAACTAAATCCAAACCTCTAAATAATATGCCCTAATGTATGTTGGATTGATTTGGAGAAAATGACATCCATTGATGCATCGATCAGGGATCTAGTCAGAGACAAGTTCATTAGAAACTTGTGCTAACGCAACCAACTTGGATAGATGTTGTACTATCCCATAAACATTATCTACTTTGGCTTAAGTAAATGTTAATTGGGATTGGATAGAGAGCAGCTAATGATTTAGCTGATCACATTTGGTGTTCACTTGTTGGATAGCTTCTAAGATAGCTTCATCATTTTTATTGCACACCTAAATATATTCAGTGGTTTCCATCAAAGGATGAGAGGTAGAAGTAGAAGCTTGAGTGTGATCACATCTTTGCATGGGATCTTTCCGGTAGGAATCCTATGTAGGTCGTTGAGGAACCTGTGTAGGTTGTTGAGCTTGGTGAGGAACCTGTTTAGGTCGTAGAGCAGGATGCATGAATCTTCTCCACTCTTCTTGTTGAACAATAGAATTTGCTCAATTGCCCAATCCTCTATATAAAGGATGCCTTACTTCTTTGTAAATGGAATTTTTTGAATCACTATCCCTTTGTTACTCTAACTTCATACATCCATACCATTGTAACTCCATTACTGAAGCTTTTGTTACAACCAATTTTAGACTAGATGAGAGAACAAATCATGCAAGCAAGATGTAGAAACTTAGAAGCAAAATTATAGATTAACAAAAGCTTCAGTAATGGGAGTTACAATGGTATGGCTACGTGAAGTTGGAGTAACAAAGGGATCTAGTGATTCGAAAAACTCCATTTACAAAGAAGCAAGGCCTCCTTTATATAGAGGATTGGGCACTTGGGTTATTCAGACACGAGGCGACATGTTACATTCTGAGGCAAAGTGATTTTTACAGTAGTGGGTTTTGACATTGTCATTGTGATCTCACTCGATTCTTTTTGTATGACATCGGTGCTTTTGTCAAGTTTTATGCGAAAAACGAGATCTGCAGTATTTTTTTTTTCCGGGGAATATATTTGTAGGTAATATCGAAGTGACTAAGCTTGTAGGCCCATGGATAAATTTGGGCTTTCCCGACTTTACCGACATTATTTTCTATTAAAATTTTACTAAAGTGTTTAAGGTCACTTCGTAGCGTAAAGGGAATTCCCATAAGGAAAAGGCAAAAAGATAGAACATCATTGACTCCTGCCAAAAGCTCTTTTTGAATTGTGTGATATTGTATCTCGGTATCTTTGAAGCGTTCAGTTTTTGCTCAACCACACTTCATATACTATTTTCACCAAACCACGCAGATCTTTTTTGCTGGGGGGAGTTGTTCCTTAACTACCCAATCCACTAAAAATCAAAGTTTTTTACAATGGTTTGACGATGAAAAATCCAAGTACTCAGAACAGCTTGAGATTATTACTTCTCAGCTGGCGTAGCAAACAAGTGACAACCCACTGGCCTTCTGGGAAAAAGAAGAATATTAGATTTCCTTGCAAGGTGACCCTAAGCCTACAGGGCTTAAAGCTACACATCCTGGTATGCCCCTCAAAGATACTAAGCTATGTCATGAAGAGATTGATCGTCTTCTTGCAGATGGTGTAATCGCTCCTTCCAACAATACATTGGCATGTCAAGCATTTTATGTAAATAATCATTCCGAAGAGAAAAGAGATAAAAAGAGATTGGTGATCAATTACGAGCCCATCAATGATTGGTTGCAACATAGAAGATTTCCCTTACCCCTAAAAGATGAATTGCTACGTAGAATAAAGCCATTGTCAGGTCTTCTCCAAGTTTGACTTAAAGAGTGGCTTCTCGCAATTCAAGATCCAGCCTCAAGACAAATATAGAATTAATTTTGTTGTCCCCCAAGGTATGTACGAATGGAATATGCTTCCTATAGGACTTAAGTCGACACCTTCTCTTTGTCAGGAAAGAATAGAAATTATCTTTGCAGATTGTAAAGAATTTCTACTTCTTTATATTGATGACATCCTAGTATATTCAAAGGACATTCAAAGCCATGTCAAACATCTTCATTTGTTTATACAGAAGCTGCACAAGAAAGGGCTGGTGCTAAGCTTGAAAAAGGTAGAACTCTGCAAGCCTCACGTGGAATTTTTGGGAATAGAAATTTATGCAGGATGTATCAAAATGCAGGAACATGTGTTGCAAAAATTACAAGGCTTTCCTAATCAACTCAAAGATCGCAAAAAAGTCCCATCATTTATTGGATGTTTGAATGGATTGCACCCTAGTATCCTCAAGTCACCAAGGATTTACCGCCCTTTAAAACTCTTGAAAGGAGTAAAACTTTCTTTTAGTCCGATGAGTTATCACAAGCAGTGATAAAAATCAAACATGTTTGCCAAAATCTTCCTCCCCTTAACATTCCCACAGATAAGCCTCTCATGGTTTATTGTGATGCTTTTGATGAAGCGTGGGGAGGCATTCTCTGCGAAGATCATAATGGTACCCCTATCATTTGTAGATGGGCTTTAGGACGCTTCAAACATACCGAGATACAGTATCACTCAATTCAAAAAGAGCTTTTGGCAGGAGTCAATGATGTTCTATCTTTTTGTGTTTTTCTTATGGGAATTCCCTTTACGCTACGAAGTGACCTTAAAACTTTGATAAATTTTTAAAAGAAAATAATGCCAAAAAGTCGGGAATGCTCGAATTTAGCGATGGGCTTACAAGCTTAGTCACTTCGATGATATCACCTGCGAATATATTCTCGGGAATAAAAATAATATTGTAGATCTCCTTTCTCGCATAAAACTTGACAAAATCATTGATGTCATACAAAAAGAACAAAGTGAGATCAACAATGACAAAATTAAAATCCACTACTGTAAAAAGCACTTTACCACAGAATGTAACACGTCGCCTCGCTTCTGAATAACGCAATTACCCAATCCTCTATATAAAGGAGGCCTTGCTTCTTTGCAAATGGAATTTTTTGAATCATTATCCCTTTGTTACTCTAACTTCACATAACCATACCATTGTAATACCCATTACTAAAGCTTTTGTTACAACCAATTTTAGAGCAGACGAAAGATCAGATCACGCAAGCAAGATGTAGAGACTTAGAAGCAAAATTATAGATTAACAAAAGCTTCAGTAATGGGAGTTACAATGGTATGGCTATGTGAAGTTAGAGTAACAAAGGGATAGTGATTCGAAAAACTCCATTTACAAAGAAGCAAGGCCTCCTTTATATAGAGGATTGGGCACTTGCGTTATTCAAACGCGAGGAGAATGTTACATTCTGAGGTAAAGTGATTTTTACAGTAGTGGGTTTTGACTTTTACATTATGAGGTAAAATGATTATTACAGTAGTGGGTTTTGACTTTGTCATTGTGTAAGGTTTCCAGTTTCTCAAACCTTAAAGATTGTATAAAACTTAATCAAACTTATATGATTATTGAAAAAGCAATGTAGAATTGTCCGACCATGGCAAATATTGGTATTTTTGGAATCTCAAGCACAACAAACCCCGGGGCAGAAATTTTCAGATTTAAATTCGGATAAAAACTGACTCCGCTAGTCCTTCCAGAAGATTCAATGTAAATTAAATTATTAGGAAAAATTGAAGGGTTGCAGTAATCATTTAAGCATAGACTTTATTAAAGGCCTCCCACGTATTTACCAGATATTTACAAGATATTTACCAATTAAGCAAAAATATGTCAAATTATAATATAATTGACATTTTAAAAGCTGGCAGGTAATGGGAAGGTCATCACTGACCTGCCAGGGACTCATTTAGTAGCAGGGGGCATTTTTTGACTTGCTGGGGACTGCTTGAACTGCAAGCAACTGCCTTTTTCAGCCTGTGAGAGCTTGTGAGTGCCAGAAAACTATAAATAGGACCCCTTGCTTCATAATTTGACAGACTCAGAGCCTTGATACTCTCTCTCTCATCTAGAGAGAACACTACACGGAAATCATTAGAGATTAATCTCTAATTGATTAACCTAAACAGTAATTAGTTTAATCCTTCTTAATTAGCAAGGTTAAATTAAGCTATTTTGTTAATAAATCAAAGATTAGACCTATGTGTACTCATAAACCCTCTCTTAATTAATTAATTTCTATTGATTGTTGTAATTAAGCTTAATAATGTTAAGCTAATTAATTATCCTATCATATTAGGGCTGAAATTAGCCAAATTAACCATAAATTAATGGTAAATATATTAATTAAGCTTAGATTAAGTTGAGGTAATTATCAAAGTTGCATTAGATAGTCATTAAGCTAGAAAAATTATCCTATAATTTTTTGAGTAATTTTCCTAATTAATTAGGCCAAATTACATAGTTTTTTAGAGTAAATTAAGGGGAAAATAATCAAACTAATCCCAAATGCTGTGAGATATTTATGAGTGGGTAATTAGGTGTTAAGTAACCCCTTGGTAATCAGTAAAAGATCAGATAATTAATCTATCTAATTACTTTAGCAGAAATACTCTGTTTTTAGAGTAAATTAAATAGGGGAAATTAGTAAACTGATTTCAAATGCTATGAGATATTTATCAGTGGTTAATTAGGTGTTAAGGAACTAGTGATAATTAGGATAAACTTAGATAAATATTTTAGCTAATTACTTTAGTAAAAATACTCTATTTTTAGGACCAATTAAATAGGGGAAATTAGAAAAATGATTTTAAATTCTATGAGTTATTTATCAGTAGTTAATTAGATGTTAAGAAACCCGTGATAATTAGGAAAAACTCAGATAATTATTTTAGCTAATTACTTTAGAAGAAATACTCTGTTTTTAGTACTAATTAAATAGGAGAAATTAGTAAACTGAATTCAAATACTTTGAGTTATTTATCAGTGATTAGATAAGTGTTAGAAAATCTATGATAGTTAGGGGAAGCTCAGATAATTAATCTAGCTAATTAATTTAGCAGAAATACTCTGTTTTTAGGACTAATTAAATAGGGGAAATTATTAAAATGATTTTAAATGCTTTGAGTTATTTTTTAGTGGTTGATTAGGTATTAAAAAATATGTGTTAATTAGGGGAAGCACAGATAAGTAATCTAACTAGTTACTATAGTAGAAATACTCTATTTTTTGGACAATTTAAATAGGGGAAATTAGTAAATAGATTCAAATTGAATTAATTTATTTATCAGAGGTTAATTAGGTGTTAAGAAACATGTGACAATTAGGGAAAACTCAAATGAGTAATCTAGCTAATTACTTTAGCAGAAATACTCTATTTTTGGACAATTTAAATAGGGGAAATTAGCAAATAGATTCAAATTGATTTGAGTTATTTATTAGAGGTTAATTAGATGGTAGGAAACCCGTGATTATTAGTAAAAGCTCAAAGAAGTAATCTACCTAATTACTTTAGCTGAATGACCCTATGTTTAAGACAAATTAAATAGGGGAAATTACCAAATATATTCAAATTAAATTGAACTATTTATCAGAGGTTAATTAGACTTTGGGGAACCCGTGATAATTATGTTACGGTGAAAAAATTAGTTTAACTAAATATCCTAGTAAAATTACATTATTTTTAGGGAAAAATAAAAGGGAAAATATTGTAAATTAGCCCAAAAACCTTTGATATCAATATCAAATGAAGAACACACCTTGAGGAATACATGATAAATATTCCAACCTTAGATAAATAGTTTAGGTATGTGTCTTCAATAAAAATAACCAATTCTTGTATAAAATGGACAAGGGAAATTAGGAAATGAATTTATCTAATTGCCAAATGAATACCCGAGGTCCAAAACCATTATTGAAGAGTGGGAAAAATTAATTATAGTATATATAAGTTATAGAAGGAATATCTCATCAAATCGACTATTAAAGATACCTATTTATTCCAAAAATCCTTATTTTTTGGGTAAACAAGGAAAAAGAAGATTAGTCAATTAAGCTTCTAATGGATTAAGGCTTTTTATAAGGCTGCCGACATGGCTCCAAAGAGAACCAAGGGAAATCCTCTTACCGAGGAAGAGGATGTTAGCAACAAAAGAAACAAGGCCACTAATGACCACGAGGCTGGGCCTAGCCATAGGCCGACGGAGGAAGGTTTGCAGACTCTAGCCCAGCAGCACATGGAGGAGTAGTCCCAGGTGGGTTTCGCATTATTCAATTAAGTTTTTATAGTTTAAGTTCATTCTTAAGTTAATATTGCATACATAAAGTTAGGAAGGATAAACTGGCTGAAAACGGAAGGTAACTTCCAACGTGCATTTGTTTATAATGTAGGAAAGAATTGTTTGGGTTGAAACCGGTTGAAATAGGAAAGATATGATTGATCATCCTTAAGACAGCTTGTCTCAAGACACCTCCGACTCTTTAGTATAAATTGATGATAATGATTGGCTTTCTAGCCACGGATAAGTCGGTTACCCCCATGAACGATGAGTTTCTACTCCGTGTCATGTCTTGATGTTTCTACATAAGTTAGGATACCATTTTTTATCCTAGGGGAGCCGCCCGGTTGTATGGGCAACTGGTTTGGTGTATGGGCACTCGGAACCTTGGGTGGGGGTTTATCCACTCCGGATTTGAATAAGGAATGGGTGTCGTTTTTCACCCTTAGGTGGTCTTGAGACAAGAAGAGTACTGGTCATGGTTATTATGGACAATGTTTTGATTGACAGTACCCTGTCTTAAGTTTAAAGATGTCTGTTTTCTAAAAGAATGCTTTCAATGCTGTCTTTCAGGAATTACTGTAACGGAACGTTAAAAGAAACCATTATTTTAAATGTTAAAACAAAGGTATAATAAGATAAATGAATCTTGTGTGAGTGCGGGGTGGCAAGTGGGGATTGACTAAGGTTGTCAATCATGGACGGGTGGACCTGATTAGAGAGGTAACTATCCATCCCTGCGCACTAAAACGTTTAGAAAACTTCTTCACTTGGAAGAGGAGTCCACCAGCGGCTGTGCCCTCACATCTGTTAGGGGGAAAAAAGCGTTGGTTGAGGATACCTTAGCCCAATTGTGGTAGTTATAGGGCTGAGATAGTTTTTTTTGACTTTTAATACGTTGTCCCGTTTCCCCTGCGAGACAGGACCAAGTCTTCTTCTAAGGCTAAAGACCCAAGCCATTGTCAATGGTAAAGGTCTATTCCTTGGATTTTTCTTGTTTAGAGATTCTGTTTTTTATCAGACATAGAGACCTGTCAAGGATCCCATCCCGATATTGGTGATGGCGGGTTGGGGACCTTACACATTGCGATCTCACTTTATTCTTTTTGTATGACATCAGTGCTTTTGTCAAGTTTTATGTGAGAAACGGGATCTATAATATTAATTTTTTCGGGGAATATATTCGTAGGTAATATCGAAGTGACTAAGCTTGTAGGCCCATCGATAAATTCGGGCTTTCTCGACTTTACAGGCATTCTTTTCTTTTAAAATTTTATTAAAGTGTTTAAGGTCACTTCGTAGCGTAAAAGGAATTCCCATAAGGAAAAGGCAAAAAGATAGAACAATATTGACTCCTACCAAAAGCTCTTTTTGAATTGTGTGATACTGTATCTCGGTATCTTTGAAACATCCTGAAGCCCATCTGCAAATGATAGGGGTACCATTATGATCTTCACTGAGAATGCCTCCCCAAGCTAAATCAAAAGCATTAGAATAAAGGCTTTTCTGTGGGAATGTTAAGGGATGGAAGATTTTGTCAAACATGGTATATTTTTATCACTGCTTGTGATAACTCATCGGACCAGAAGAAAGTTTTACTCCTTTCAAGAGTTTTAAAGGGCAGTAAATCCTTGGCGACTGGGATGCAATCCATTGCAAACATCCAATAAATGATTGGACTTCTTTGTGATCTTTGAGTTGATTCAGAAAGCCTTGTAATTTTTGCAACACATGTTCTTGCATTTTGATACATCCTGCATAAATTTCTATTCCCAAAAAGGCCACCCGAAGCTTGCAGAGTTCAATCTTTTCCAAGCTTAAGACCAGCCCTGTCTTGTGCAGCTTCTGTATAAACAATTGAAGATGCTTGACATGGCTGTGAACGTCCTTTGAATATACTAGGATGTCATCAATATAAAGAAGTAGAAATTGTTTTACAATATGCAAAGATAATCTCTATTCTTCCCCGACATAGAGAAGGTGCAGGCTTAAGTCCCATAGTAAGCACATTCCATTCATACATACCTTGGGGGACAACAAAACTGGTTTTGTATCTGTCTTGAGGCTGGATCTTGAACTGCCAGAAGCCATTCTTCAAGTCAAACTTGGAGAAGACCTGACAATGCTTTATTCTATGTAGCATTTCATCTTTTAGGGGTAAGGGAAATCTTCTATGTTCCAACCAGTCATTGATGGGCTCGTAATTGATCACCAATCTCTTTTAACCTTGTTTCTATTCAGAATGATTATTTTACATAAAATTCTAGACATGTGAATGCATTGTTGGAGAGAGCGATTAGACCATTTGTAAGAAAATGATCAATCTCTTAATGGCATAGCTTAGTATCTTCGAGGGACATACCAAGATGTGTAGCTTTAAGCCCTATAGGCTTAAGGTCATCACGCAAGGAAATCCAATATTCTTATTTTTCCCAGAAGGCCAGTGGGTTGTCGCTTGTTTGCTGTGCCAGCTGAGAAGCAATAAGCTCAAGCTATTCTGAGTACTTGGCTTTCTCATCATCAAACCATTGTAGAAACCTTTGATATATATTTTGTATTGCGTAGCATAAGAACAACTCTCCCTAGCAAAAAAATCGGCGTGGTTTGGTGAAAATAGTATATGAAGTGTGGTTGAGCCAAAACTGGATGGAGGCATTAGGGGGTATTAGAAAACGGAGTGAGCTGAGAAATAAGATCAACCCCAAGGGTGATATCAGTATTGGGATGAGGATGCAAATAAAGGTAGACTTGCATCTTGGCATGCACAAGAGCTAGTTTGCATAAAACACTTTTATTGATACGGTCCTTTGAATTATCACCATAAGACACCATAATGCCATAAGACAGAGTTTGGCTTAGATGTGGCAGAACCAAATCTTGATTGACATAAGAGATAGCAGACCCTGAGTCCCAAAGAGCATCTAATAGAAAATATTGTTCTTGGGGAAACTAAATCCAAACCTCTAAATAATATGCCCTGCTGTATGCTGGATTGATTTGGAGAATATGACATCCATTGATGCATCGATCAGGGATCTAGTCAGAGACAAGTTCATTAGCAACTTGTGCTAACACAACCAACTTGGACAGTTGTTGTACTATCCCATAAACATTATCTAGTTTGGCTTCAATAGCTGTTAATTGGGATTGTATAGAGAGCAACTGATGATTTAGCTGATCACATTTGGTGTTCACTTGTTGGATAGCTTCTAAGATAGCTTCATCATTTTTACTGCACACCTAAATATATTTAGCGGTTTCCATCAAAGGATGAAAGGTAGAAGTAGAAGCTTGAGTGTGATCACATTTTTGCATGGGCTCTTGCCGGTAGGAATCCTGTGTAGGTCGTTGTGGAACCTGTGTAGGTCGTTGAGGTTGGTGAGATACCTGTTTAGGTCGTAGACCACGATGCATGAATCTTCTCCACTCTTCTTGTTGAACATACAATTTTCTTAATTGCCCACTCCTCTATATAAAGGAGGCCTTGCTTCTTTGTAAATGGAATTTTTTGAATCACTATCCCTTTGTTACTCTAACTTCACACAGCCATACCATTGTAACTCCCATTACTGAAGGTTTTGTTACAACCAATTTTAGAGGAGACGAAAGAACAGATCACACAAGCAAGATGTAGAGACTTAGATGCAAAATTATAGATTAACAAAAGCTTGAGTAATGGGAGTTACAATGCTATGGCTATGTGAAGTTAGAGTAACAAAGGGATAGTGATTTGAAAAACTCCATTTACAAAGAAGCAAGGCCTCCTTTATATACAGGATTGGGCACTTGCGTTATTCAGACGCGAGGCGATGTGTTACATTCTGAGGGAAAGTGATTTTTACAGTAGTGGGTTTTGACTTTGTCATTGCGATCTCACTTTATTCTTTTTGTATGATATCAATGCTTTTGTCAAGTTTTACGCGAGAAAGGAGATCTACAATATTATTTTTTTTCCAAGGAATATATTCGTATGTAATATCGAAGTGACTAAGCTTGTAGGCCCATCGATAAGTTCGGGCTTTCCTGACTTTACTGACATTCTTTTCTTTTAAAATTTTATTAAAGTGTTTAAGGTCACTTCGTAGCGTAAAGGGAATTCCCATAAGGAAAAGGCAAAAAGATAGAACAACATTGACTCCTGCCACAAGCTCTTTTTGAATCGTGTGATACTATATCTCGATATCTTTGAAGCGTCCTGAAGCCCGTCTGCAAATGATAGGGGTACCATTAAGATCTTCACAGAAAATGCCTCCCCAAGCTAAATCAAAAGCATCAGAATAAACCATGAGAGGCTTATCTGTGGGAATGTTAAGGGGAGGAAGATTTTGGCAAAAATGTTTGATTTTTATCACTACTTGTGATAACTCATCGGACCAAAAGAAAATTTTACTCCTTTCAAGAGTTTTAAAGGGCAGTAAATCCTTGGCAACTAGGGTGCAATCCTTTGCAAACATCCAATAAATGATTGGACTTCCTTGCGATCTTTGAGTTGATTAGGAAAGCCTTGTAATTTTTGCAACACATGTTCCTGCATTTTGATACATCCTGCATAAATTTCTATTCCCAAAAAGTCCACCCGAAGCTTGCAGAGTTCAAGCTTTTCCAGGCTTAAGACCAGCCCTGTCTTGTGCAGCTTCTGTATAAACAATTGAAGATGCTTGACATGGCTTTGAATGTACTTTGAATATACTAGGATGTCATCATTATAAAGAAGTAGAAATTGTTTACAATATGCAAAGATAATTTCTATTCTTTCCTGACATAGAGAAGGTGTAGGTTTAAGTCCCATAGGAAGCACATTCCATTTGTACATACCTAGGGGGACAACAAAACTGGTTTTATATCTATCTTGAGGCTGGATCTTGAACCACCAGAAGCCACTCTTTAAGTCAAACTTGGAGAAGACCTCACAATGCTTTATTCTATGTTGCAATTCATCTTTTAGGGGTAAGGGAAATCTTCTATGTTCCAACCAATCATTGATGGGTTTGTAATTGATCACCAATCTCTTTTTACCTTGTTTCTATTCGGAATGATTATTTACATAAAATGCTTGACATGCGAATGCATTGTTGGAGAGAGCAATTAGACCATTTGTAAGAAAATGATCAATCTCTTCATGGCATAGGTTAGTATCTTCAAGGGACATACCAAGATGTGTAGCTTTAAGCCCTGTAGGCTTAGGATCACCTCGCAAGGAAATCCAATATTCTTCTTTTTCCAAGAAGGGTAGTGGGTTGTCACTTGTTTGCTGCGCCAGCTGAGAAGCAATAAGCTCAAGCTAGTCTGAGTACTTGGCTTTCTCATCATCAAACCATTGTAAACCTTTGATTTTTTTTTGTATTGGGTAGCATAGGAACAACTCTCCCCATCAAAAAAGATCGGAATGGTTTGGTGAAAATAGTATATTAAGTGTGGTTGGAGCCAAAACTGGATGGTGGCATCGGGGGTAATAGAAAAAGGGGTGAGCTGAGAAATAAGATCAGTCCCAAGGGTTATATCAGTATTGGGATGAGGATGAAAATAAAGGTAGACTTGCATCTTGGCATGCCCAAGAGCCAGTTTGTATAAAACACTTTTATTGATGCCGTCCTTTGAATTATTAGCATAAGACACCGTAATGCCATAAGACAGAATTTGGCTAAGATGTGGCGGAACGAAAGCTTGATTGATATAAGAGATAGCAGACCCTGAGTCCCAAAGAGAATCTAATAGAAAATATTGTTCTTGGGGAAAATAAATCCAAACCTCTAAATAATATGCCCTAATGTATGTTGGATTGATTTGGAGAATATGACATCCATTGATGCATCGATCAGGGATCTAGTCAGAGACAAGTTCATTAGCAACTTGTGCTAACGCAACCAACTTAGACAGATGTTGTACTATCCCATAAACATTATCTACTTTGGCTTTAGTAACTGTTAATTGGTATTGGATAGAGAGCAGCTAATGATTTAGCTGATCACATTTGGTGTTCACTTGTTGGATAGCTTCTAAGATAGCTTCATCATTTTTATTGCACACCTGAATATATTCAGTGGTTTCCATCAAAGGATGAGAGGTAGAAGTAGAAGCTTGAGTATGATCACATCTTTGCATGGGCTCGCGCCGGTAGGAATCCTATGTAGGTCGTTGAGGAACCTGTGTAGGTTGTTGAGCTTGGTGAGGAACCTGTTTAGGTCGTAGAGAAGGATGCATGAATCTTCTCCACTCTTCTTGTTGAAGAATAGAATTTGCTCAATTGCCCAATCCTCTATATAAAGGATGCCTTGCTTCTTTGTAAATGGAATTTTTTGAATAACTATCCCTTTGTTACTCTAATTTCATACATCCATACCATTGTAACTCCCATTACTGAAGCTTTTGTTACAACCAATTTTAGAGCAGATGAGAGAATAATTGACACAAGCAAGATGTAGAGACTTAGAAGCAAAATTATAGATTAACAAAAGCTTCAGTAATGGGAGTTACAATGGTATGGCTATGTGAAGTTGGAGTAACGAAGGGATCTAGTGATTCGAAAAACTTCATTTACAAAGAAGTAAGGCCTCCTTTATATAGAGGATTGGGCACTTGCGTTATTCAGACACGAGGCGACGTGTTACATTCTGAGGTAAAGTGATTTTTACAGTAGTGGGTTTTGAATTTGTCATTGCGATCTCACTTTATTCTTTTTGTATGACATCGGTGCTTTTGTCAAGTTTTATACGAGATAGAACATCATTGACTGCTGCCAAAAGCTCTTTTTGAATTGTGTGATACTGTATCTCGGTATCTTTGAAGCGTCCTGAAGCCCATTTGCAAATGATACGGGTACCATTATGATCTTTACAGAGAATGCCTCGCCAAGCTAAATCAGAAACCATGAGAGGCTTATTTGTGGGAATGTTAAGAGGAGGAAGATTTTGGCAAACATGTTTGATTTTTATCACTGCTTGTGATAACTCATCGGACCAAAAGAAAGTTTTACTCCTTTCAAGAGTTTTAAAGGGTAGTAAATCCTTGTCCTTTGGGTGCAATCCATTGCAAACATCCAATAAATGATTGGACTTCTTGGCAATCTTGGAGTTGATTAGGAAAGCCTTGTAATTTTTGCAACACATGTTCCTGCATTTTGATACATCCTGCATAAATTTCTATTCTCAAAAAGTCCATGCGAAGCTTGCAGAGTTCAATCTTTTTCAAGCTTAAGACCAGCCCTGTCTTATGCAGCTTCTGTATAAACAATTGAAGTTGCTTGACATGGCTCGTAAAGTCCTTTGAATATACTAGGATGTCATCAATATAAAGAAGTAGAAATTCTTTACAATATGCAAAGATAATTTCTATTCTTTCTTCACATAGAGAAGGTGTAAACTTAAGTCCCATAGGAAGCACATTCCATTCGTACATACCTTGGGGGACAACACAACTGGTTTTATATCTATCTTGAGGCTGGATCTTGAAGTGCCAGAAGCCACTCTTTAAGTCAGACTTGGAGAAGACCTCACAATGCTTTATTCTATGTCGCAATTCATCTTTTAGGGGTTAGGGAAATCTTCTATGTTCCAACCAATCATTGATGGGTTTGTAATTGATCACCAATCTCTTTTTACCTTGTTTCTGTTCGGATTGTTTATTTACATAGAATGCTTGACATGCGAATGCACTGTTGGAAAGAGCAATTAGACCATTTGTAAGAAAACGATCAATCTCTTCATGGCATAGGTTAGTATCTTTGAGGGAAATACCAAGATGTGTAACTTTAAGCCCTGTAGGCTTAGGGTCACGTCGCAAGGAAATCCAATATTCTTCTTTTTCCTAGAAGGCCAGTGGGTTGTCACTTGTTTGCTGCACCACCTGAGAAGCAATAAGCTCAAGCTATTCTGAGTACTTGGCTTTTTTTATCATCAAACCATTGTAGAAACCTTTGATATTTTTTTGTATTGGGTAGCATAGGAACAACTCTCCCCAGCAAAAAACATCGGCATGGTTTGGTGAAAATAGTATATGAAGTGTGGTTGAGCCAAAACTAGATGGACGCATCGGGGGTAATAGAAAAAGGGGTGAGCTGAGAAATAAGATCAACCCCAAGGGTGATATCAGTATTGGGATGAGGATGCAAATAAAGGTAGACTTGCATCTTGGCATGCCCATGAGCCAGTTTGCATAAAACACTTTTATTGATACGGTCCTTTGAATTATCAGCATAGGACACCGTAATACCATAAGACAGAGTTTGGCTCAGATGTGGTGGAACCAAAGCTTGATTGATATAAGAGTTACTGGACCATGAGTCCCAAAGAGCATCTAATAGAAAATATTGTTCTTGGGGAAACTAAATCCAAACCTCTAAATAATATGCCCTGCTGTATGCTGGATTGATTTGGAGAATATGACATCCATTGATGCATCGATCAGGGATCTAGTCAGAGACATGTTCATTAGCAACTTGTGCTAATGCAACCAACTTGGACAGATGTTGTACTATCCCATAAACATGATCTAATTTAGCTTCAGTAGCTGTAAATTGGGATTGGATAGAGAGCGGCTGATAATTTAGCTGATCACATTTGCTGTTCACTTGTTGGATAGCTTCTAAGATAGCTTGATCATTTTTATTGCACACCTGAATATATTCAGCGGTTTCCATCAAAGGATGAAAGATAGAATTAGAAGCTTGAGTGTGATCACATCTTTGCATGGGCTCTTGCCGGTAGGAATCCTGTGTAGGTCGTTGAGGAACCTATGTAGGTCGTTGAGGTTGGTGAGGGACCTGTTTAGGTCGTAGACCAGGATGCATGAATCTTCTCCACTCTTCTTGTTGAACAATAGAATTTACTTGCTCAACCATATTTTTGAATAGTGGTAAAGGACTATACCGTTGCTGTTCTTTCCTAGAGAGACTCAATTTGAGTGGTGGTTGGTCCTTTTCCCAAGATTCTATTTTACAAAAGAACTTTGATTAGAACTAGATTTGGATGGCACATACCTTTTCATTTGTGGAACTGAATAAGGCTTTCGCACCATATTGGCTATCCTTAGTTTATCGTTATCAAAAAAATTTGATAACTCAAATTCCCTAGAAGCAATCGATGCATTGTTAGAATTGTCTTCTGACCTGTCTTCTGATTGGTCAGATTCATATTGGACATACTCTACAATAGGAATATCTTTCTTTTGCAGAACATTGTAGTAGACAACTTCATATTCATAGTTGTCTTTAAGGACTGCATTGCCAAATTTCTTTTTTCTTTGAGGGCATTCTAGTGTAATGTGCCCTTGCTTATTACAAATGTAGCATCGTACCTGTTTCCTTTCCTCTTTGGTGAATTTACGTTTTTAGTGTGCTACCTTGAACTTCTTCCAAAAACCCGTTCTTCTGTTGTTTGAGCTTTCAGGTACATTTGGATTTATCCCTGCACCCAAAAGTTTTAGCTTTTGCTTCTTTATCACAGAAGTGAGAGTTGAATCCCTTGACATTTTTAATATCTTTCTTGATTCTGATGCGAGCACATTCCAAGTCAGTAACTTCATCAATGAAAGCATTAATCTGGGCTATAGAGATATTTTCATCTAAATAGAGACCATATGCTTTAATCCTTTCTTTCACAAGATTAGCAAACGATTCAGGGAAAGGGTTAATGTAGTACTACTTCTACTAAAATTTAAAGCATCCTCCTGAGAATTGATACATCATATGAGTCATATGTTGCTGGTATCTGAGTAAGATCACATAGTTTACTTCTAAAGAAAGTTTTTTTATATCATTCTTGGATTTTGTTGGTAGATCCCCAAAATTGCATGACTAATGTTACAAAAAATAAAGAGATTACATTGTTAAAGTTTTCATGACCTTCTAGACCACCCTGCATAATATAAGCTTTGTTGTCAGTGCTGAGATCATCCCACCAGGCTCATAGCATCCCTTGAAAGCCTGCTATGATCATGTAGACTGACTGCCTTTGTGTAAGGTCTTTGTAATGAATTCCATAATGAGCAAAAATTATAAATGAACTCAAAGACCTTCCATACCTCATCTTGATTTAATCCATCTATGTCCAAGATAGTCATGTCACCAATCTTGGTAACTCCTTTCAGAGTTGTAGACAAGGAGGATGAAGGAGTTTCTATTTTTACTTCTTTTGTCTGCATTTTCACAGGTTTGAGAATTCTGGCTTGATCATCATCAGTTGATCATCATCAGAACTGATTTTTGACTGATTGTTAGAAGAGTCTTTTGGAGCTGGAAATATCTGGGGAAGAAATATATCAAGTTTATCTAATTCTTCCTTCTCATGTTCCACACAACTATCATCTTGAAATACTATCCATTGCACATCTTCATGTAGAATAGTCCTGACAACTTCTTTCATTTCTTGCCTTTACTGCCAGCTTTGCACTTGGGCATTGATGCCCTAGCAATGATAGGGATAAAACCCGTCTTTAGTATCTTCATCAGTGCCAATAGAGTAGCTTGTTCTCTTGGGTGTCAATGGATTGCAGATATGCAGAGCACTAGAATCGTGGGATAGAGGAGACTGATGTAGCTGAAAAAGTCTATGTCCAGCAGTACCTTGCCTGCGACGATGACACATGAAACAACAAAGAAGCTCCACCACTATGTGTAGGAAATCCTCTCGAGCACTTAGAGGGTACAAGTAACACTCTTCACGGTGGTTAAATAAACTTAAACATTCACAACTTGCCTCTTAATACCAATTTTAGAGCAGACGAAAGAACAGATCACGCAAGCAAGATGTAGATACTTGGAAGCAAAATTATAGATTAACAAAAGCTTCAGTAATGGGAGTTACAATGGTATGGCTATGTGAAGTTAGAGTAACAAAGGGATAGTGATTAAAAAAAACTCCATTTACAAAGAAGCAAGGCCTCCTTTATATAGAGGAAGGGGCACTTGCGTTATTCAGATGCGAGGTGACGTGTTACATTTTGAGGTAAAGTGATTTTTATAGTAGTGGTTTTCATTTTTTCATTGATGATATCACTTTATTCTTTTTGTATGACATCAATGCTTTTGTCAAGTTTTATGCGAGAAAGAAGATCTGCAATATTAATTTTTTCCAAGGAATATATATAGTAGGTAATATCGAAATGACTAAGCTTGTAGGCCCATCGATAAATTCGGGCATTCCCAAATTTACCGGCATTCTTTTCTTTTAGAAATTTATCAAAGTGTTTAAGGTCACTTCCTAGCGTAAAGGGAATTTCCATAAGGAAAAGGCGAAAAGATAGAACAACATTGACTCCTGCCAAAAGCTCTTTTCGAATTGAGTGATATCGTATCTCGATATCTTTAAAGCGTCTTGAAGCCCATCTGCAAATGATAGGGGTACCATTATGATCTTCGCAGAGAATGTCTCTCCAAGCTAAATCAAAAGCATCCGAATAAACCATGAGAGGCTTATCTGTGGGAATGTTAAGGGGAGGAAGATTTTGCAAACGTGTTTGTTTTTTATCACTGCTTGTGATGACTCATCGGACCAAAAGAAAGTTTTACTCCTTTAAAGAGTTTTAAAGGGCAGTAAATCCTTGGTGATTGAGGTGAAATCCACTGCAAACATCCAATAAATGATTGGACTTCTTTGCAGTCTTTGAGTTAATGAGGAAAGCTTTTTAATTTTTGCAACACATGTTTGTGCATTTTGATACATCCTGCATAAATTTCTATTCCCAAAAAGTCCACCCGAAGCTTGCAGAGTTCAATCTTTTTCAGGCTTAATACCAACCCTGTCTTGTGCAGCTTTTGTATAAACAATTGAAGATGCTTGACATGGCTCTAAATGTCCTTTGAATATTCTAGGATGCCATCAATATAAAGAAGTAGAAATTCTTTACAATATGAGAAGATAATTTCTATTCTTTCCTGACATAGAGAAGGTGCCGGCTTAAGTCCCACAGGAAGCACATTCCATTTCGTACATACCTTGGGGGACAACAAAATTGGTTTTATATCTGTCTTGAGGCTGGATCTTGAACTGCCAGAAGCCAATCTTTATGTCAAACTTGGAGAAGATTTGACAATACTTTATTCTACGTAGCAATTCATCTTTTAAGGGTAAGGGAAATCTTCTATGTTCCAACCAATCATTGATGGGTTTGTAGTTGATCACCAATCTCTTTTTACCTCGTTTTTGTGGAATAATTATTTACATAAAATGCTTGACATGCGAATGCATTGTTGGAAGGAGCAATTAGACCATATGCAAGAAGAAGATCAATCTCTTCATGGCATAGCTTAGTATCTTCGAGGGACATACCAAGATGTGTAGCTTTAAGCCCTGTAGGATTAGGGTCACCTCGCAAGGAAATCCAATATTCTTATTTTTTCTAGAAGGCCAGTGGGTTGTCACTTGTTTGCTGTGCCACTTGAGAATCAATAAGCTCAAGCTGTTTTGAGTACTTGGCTTTTTCATTGTCAAACCATTGTAGAAAGCACTTTGATGTTTTTGTGGATTGGTTAGCATAGGAACAACTCCCTCCAGCAAAAAAGATTCACATGGTTTGGTGAAAATAGTATATGAAGTGTGGTTGAGCCAAAACTGGATGGAGGCATCGGGGGTAATAGAAAAAGGGGTGAGCTGAGACATAAGATCAGCCCCAAGGGTGATATCAGTATTGGGATGAGGGGGGAAATAAAGGTAGACTTGCATCTTGGCATGCCCAAGAACCATTTTGCATAAAACAATTTTATTAATACGACCCTTTGAGTTATCAGCATAAGACACGGTAATGCCATAAGATAGAGTTTGACTCAGATGTGGCGGAACCAAAGCTTGATTGATACAAGTGATAACAGACCTGAGTCCTAAAGAGCATCTAATTGAAAAGATTGTTCTTGGGGAAACTTAATCCAAACCTCTAAATAACATGACCTGCTATATGTTGGATTGAATTAGAGAATATGACAGCCATTGACGCATCGATCAGGAATCTAGTCAGAGACATCTAATTCGCAACTTGTGGTAATGCAGCCAACTCAGACAGATGTTGTACTATCCCATAAACATTATCTACTTTGGCTTCAGTAGTTGCTAATTGGGATTGGATAGAGAGCAGCTGATGATTTAGCTGATCATATTTGGTGTTCACTTGTTGGATAGCTTGATTATTTTTACTACACACCTGAATATATTCAGCGGCTTCCGTCAAAGGATGAAAGGTAGAAGTAGAAGCTTGAGTGTGATCACATCTTTGCCTGGGCTCTTGCCGGTAGGCATCCTGTGTAGATCGTTGAGGAACCTCTATAGATCGTTGAGGTTGGTGAGGAACCTGTGTAAGTCGTAGACCAAGATGCATGGATTTTCTCCACTCTTCTTGTTGGACAATAGAATTTTCTTGCTCAACCATAGTTTTGAATAGTGGTAAAGGAGTATACCATTGCTGCTCTTTCTTAGAGATATTCAATTTGATTGGTGGTTGCTCCTTTTCCCAAGATTCTATTTCATCAGAAGAATTTTGACTAGAAGTAGAGTTGGATGGCACATACCTTTTCTTTTGTGGAAATGAATAAGGCTTTTGCACCATATTGGCTATCCTTAGTTCATTGTTATCAGAAAATTATGATAACTCAAATTCCCTAGAAGCAGTCGATGCATTGTTAGAACTGTCTTCTGATTGCTCAGAGTCATATTGGACATACTCTGCAATAGGAATAAATTTCTTTTGCAGAACATTGCAATAGACAACTTCATATTCATAGTTGCCGTTAAGGACTGCATTGCAAAATTTCTTTTTTCTTTGAGGGAATTCTTGTGCAATGTGCCCTTGCTTATAACAAATGTAGCATCGTACCTGTTTCCTTTCCTCTTTGGTGAAATTACCTTTTTGGCATAATACCTTGAGCTTCTTCCCAAACCTGTTTTTCTGTTGTTTGAGCTTGCAAGTACATTTGGCTTTATCTCTGCACCCAAAAGTCTTAGATTTTGCTTCTTTGTCACAGAAGTGAGAGTTGAATCCCTTAACCTGCTAAATATCTTTCTTCATTTTGATGCAAGCACATTCCAAGTCAGTAACTTCATCAATGGAAGCATTAATATGAGCTATAGACTTTTTATCTAAATAGAGACCAGCTACTTTAATCCTTTCTTTCACAAGATTAGCAAACGATTCAGGGAAAGAGTTGATGTAGTATTGCTTATACTTATATTTAAGTATCCTCCTGGGAATTGATACATCACATGAGTCATATGTTGTTGGTATGTTTTGATCTGAGTAAGATCAAATAGTTTACTTCTGAAGAAAGCTTCTTTATTTTGTTCTTGGATTTTGTTGGTAGATCCCAAAACTGCAGGACTAATGCTGCAAAAAATAAAGAGATTACATTGTCAAAGTTTTCATGACCTTTTGGACCACCCTGCGTAATATAAGCTTTGCTCTCATTGCTGAGATCATCCCACCACGCTTGTAGCATCCCTTGAATGCCTGCTATGATCATGGAGACGGCCCTTGAATGCCTTGAATCCCTTGAATGCCTTTGTGTAAGGTCTTTGTAATGAATTTCGTAAAATGAGAGGAATTATAAATCAACTCAAATACCTTCCATACCTGATCTTGATTTAATCCATCTATGTCTAGGATAGTCATGTCACTAATCTTGATAACTCCTTTCAGAGTTGTAGACGAGGAGGATGAAGGAGTTTCAACTTTAACTTCTTTTGTATGCATTTTCACATGATTGAGAATTATGATTTGATCATCGTAAGAACAGTATTTTGGAGCAGAAAATATCTGGAGAAAAAATATGTCAAGTTCATCTAATTCTTCCTCCTCATATTCCACACAACTATCATCTTGAAATATTGTTCACTGCACATCTTGAGGTAGAATAGCCCTGACAACTTCTTCCATTTTTTGCCTTTGCTGCCAGCTTTGTATTTGGGCATTGATGCCCCAACAATGATAGGGATTAAACCCGTCTTTAGTATCTTCAGCAGCGAAGGGAGACATTTTTGTAGGAAAGTTGGATACAAATGTAATCACAGTTTCTTGCAAAACTATACAATTTTTGTTGTTTGGACTTCCACCAAAATTAATAGCTTGTTGCAAAGCGGCGTGCTGTGTATTTGTAACTTGCACTTTAATTTTTTATCCCGAGTCGTAGATACCCGAGGGGAAAAAAGGTGTGGGTATAAGACTGAGAGAGAAGGGAGAGTTTAGAAAGCACCTAGTATTGTAGGGTAGCAATCTCCTTGAGAGCATTTGTATGCCAGTTAGAAGTAGACTCCAAAGGTTGCAGCCTAGTGTTCGGAGACGAGATAATATAGAGAAGACTATAAGAAAGATCCTTCTCATCGAGGGCGGCCTTGGTGAGGAAATCAATACCATAGAAACAAACACAGAGGCAATAATACGATTGCAGAGTTTGCATAAAAACAATCCTTCATAATCCTTCTAGGTTTTTTGATGGATACATGCCAGTGTAGGAGCATGATTGTGGCGATGAGTAGTTGAAGTAGAAGCATGACTTACCTAAGAGCCATTATCTCTCAATTGGTAGATTGGTTTCTTGATGATAGATGCAATTTCCTTTTTGGATTTAGCCCTTCTTAAGACTTTGTATTGATCAGTAGAACCTAGCCATTGCATATTCAAAGCGGCCGGTTGTTGGACTTCATTAAGCAAAGTCTTGGAAATATCTAATTTCCATTGTGCAAGAAATTCTAGTTCTTGCCATTTTACCATTTCTGGTAAAGTATCTTGAGTGGTATCGTCTACCTTCATGACGACATTTTGACCTTTACCTTGGGATTCAATATTATGCAAATAGCCACAATTATACACAGAGGGAAGACATGTATTGACAGTGCGAATTATCATTCGATAAGCAATCTGTAGGTGATCTGAGTTATGCTTTAGGTCTAACCCATGTGTCTTGATTAGAAGAGAAATTACTTCATCGAAGTATTTATCAGTGAGGTTACAGGGAAAGTTTGGAAAGCACTCAATGTAGATGGGTCCATTTGACAGACTTCCTTGCAGGATACTAATTAAAGGCATTATCCCAATGGCTATATAGCCTATATGAACAAACTAATGACCTTTGCTCAACTCCTTCTTTCTAAATTCAAAAAGCTATTCGAATAGATGGATAATATGATTATCGGTATCACTATCCTTAATGGTGAGCTTTCCATGGGTTTCATGGTATAAGGTGTTAGCAAAACGGGCAAATACCTTGTTATGATTATATGCTTGAGAAGTCAAAATTTTGGGCAAACTCCATTTGCCAGTAGGATTAGCTTCTTTGATCTCAACATTATCAGAGAGTAACCTCTTGAAGGAAGATATAATCATGGCCATTTAGAGTGTTTAAAGGGTTGCCAGTAGAGTAGCTTGTTCTCTAGGGTGTCAATGGATTGCAAATATGAAGAGCACTAGAATCGTGGGATAGAGGAGACTGATGTAGCTGAAAAAGTCTATGTCTAGCGGCATCTTGCCTGCGATGGCGACAAAACTCCAAAGAAGCTCCACGACTATGTCTAGGCAATCCTCACGAGCACTCAGAGGGTACAAGTAATACTCTTCATGGTTAATCAAATTTAAACATTCACAACTTGGCTCTGATACCAATTTTAGAGTAGACGGAAGAACAGATTGTGCAAGCTCTTAGAGGAATAGCTCACTATTGTTATTTCAATTTCTACTATTGTCAATGTTATAGCCATATTCCATTACATTTTTTAGGCTTGTCACTCTTCAAATTTTTTTTTTTAATGGAATATGATGAAGATTTTGTTGAAGGCTTTCTCTCCTCCATTAACAAGAGTCCAAAGGGGATGGAAACTTGCCTGGGACTGCAAAGGTGTCATCTTCTATATCAATGTAAGGAAGCTCGGATGTGTGTCCTTTGATCTAAAGAAGCTTCCTCATCCAGCTTTACTAATTCTTTGGTACTACTAGGGATGACTACATTGTTGTCTCTGAAGATGGCCTTGAAATGTCCTTAAATGGATGAGTTTTCAATGAATTGGTGAAAGTGATTAGTCTTGCATTTTACGAATTCCGTAAAGATGTGTATAAAAGCTATTACTCAAATGAAATAGTGGATTGTAAAAACTTAACAACAAATACCTATCCATTGTACCACTTGTTGGGGTTAAGGCCTATGTGCCTTGACTGGTCGCCCAGGTCATGGGCGCCCGCCCACTGTTACCCTATACTTATAGTGAGTATACTGTATAGGGGGAGCTGCCACTTCACAGTCTCCCCACCCACATCGTGTGTGTGTCTCCTTCTCTCTCTCTCACTCTCCGTCTGTGGTGCTCCCCGATCCCCTTCAATTGGTATCAGAGCGTAGATACGGAGGGAGCGCGTGTGTGCACAGTCACGACGACAGTGGAGAGCCAGTTTCATTCCCGAAATCGCTTCCGCGTGCGTCCGCACTTTCAAGAGTGCAAATAGGGTTTCGACTTCGGCATCGGCAAATTCAGCTTTCCGAGAGCGTTTCCACCAGGAGTCCTAGCGTTTTACCCCCCTTTCGAAGCTATTCGAGCCATTTGAAACCTCATTTGAGCTACGGTTGAGGAGCTGCATTTTTCAGCCCTCTTTTGGTAGTTTATGCTGCGTTTTTGGGTCAAAAACAACGTTTTTTGGCATAGCTTTCACACCCGGACTCGGATACATGTGATTCAGGAGTCTACCTTGGGGGTTTTGGCATGCTCCGAACGCGCTCGTCATATCAAATTTTTAAAATTCTGAACGCTGAATTTTTTGCAGCAGCAGTTGTTTATTGTGTGTCGAGGATTCCACACATGGTTTGCTCTCAAATGTGAGAGTGATATTTGCTGCAAGTTTCCTCATAGGTGGGAGGATACAATGTATGCCTTATGTGATTTGATGCTCAGGGAGACTAATGTGATTGCATTTTGAGCTCGGCAATGTATGCCTCGAGCATGTTTTTTGGCAGTCATAGGTAGAGCAGATATTTGTGTACTAGATTTGCAGGTGTTTGCAATGATGTATGCAAAGTGTGGAGATTGGTGCATGCATTTGGAGTGCGGTTTGATGCGCTTTGGTTGCTCATGGTTTTGAGCATGCAGTCAGTTTGGTTACTGGTTTTGTGGCCGTTTTACTGATGAAACTTTGGCGAAATTTTCCCAGGAGTTTTATGCGTATCATTTATGCGATCTAAGTAGAGATTGCGGGTTGCACTCAGCATTTGCGTGCGGTGTTCTCTGCAGGTGGGAGATTTGTGCGTGTGTATGCATCAATACCGCATAGTGTGGGCTTGGTGATTACCGCACAGTGTGGGCTTGGTGATTAGCTTACGGTTTGACAGGCGTACAGTTATCTTGGCACACTCACAGGAGTGAGTATTGTGATGTATGCTTGTGTGGCTACGAGCTAGGTAGCCGGATTCGAGCACTAATGGCTTGAGGTTTTTCAGCAGGTTTCAGCTATATAGGTTTACAAGTTTCTAGGCAGGTTTGAGGGCTTATTTGGGCGCTGAATTTTCAGCCATTGTTTCCTCTTTGCAGGTGTCCATGTATGGCTCATTTGTAGGCTGATCTGGGACACGTTTGTGACTTGTTTATGCAGCTGTTTAAGAGCTGAATTTTGGGGCTGTTTTGGGGCTGATTTACAGCCATATTTGCAGACTTTTGTTGATGTGATTCGAGCCAGTTTAGGGATGATTTGGTTGACATTTGCTACTCATTGTTGGTTGCTCTTTTGCGAGCATTTTGGCTGATTTTTCATTTGACTTCCAACGTTATGGTCTGACAGAGTTTGATGGTGCAGATTTTGTTGCTTGGAAGGAGCATATGCTTGTTGCATTGGCGGATTTGGGGAAGGATAAACCATTGCATGGTTTATCGGCGAAGCCCAAGTCTATGCGTGATGATGATTGGCAGGATCTTGATGAGTTAGCCATGTCTACGATTCATTTGCATTTGGTTGAGTCTGTTTACTGGCAGGTCTCGAGGGAGACTACAACTCATGCTTTATGGCAGAGTTTACATGCTATGTACGCGACATCCATGTCTACAGGGAAGTCTAGTCCCACTTCTATGTCCATGGGAGAGATTGATCCCACACGCAAGTCTCGACGGCATAGAGACTTGACATGTTGGCATTGTGGACATAGAGGGCACATTAAGCGTCGATGTTTCAGGCGTTTGAGACAATGGAGGCGACAGATGCGTGATGCAGATTTGGGCATGACAGATGCTAGTGAGATCAGTACGGTGGTTACTGAGTATGCTTGTGACGGCGATGTCAAATTTATATCTAGCTTGTCTTCAAACGATCTTATGTCTACGGATTGCATATCGGATTGCACATTGTCTTCACATTGGTTACTGGATTCAGATGCTACTTTCCATGTCACGTCGCATTGTGAGCGGTTTAGCACGTTTTCTAGTGGGAGACTTGGTTGTGTGCACATGGCTGATGGTGTTGTGTATGACATTGAGGGTGCAGGAGACGTATGTTTGTCCTTGCCCAGTGGTATGAGATTTACCCTGCATCATGTGCGTTATGTGCCGGATCTGAGACGGGATTTGATCTCAGCGAGACAGGTACGGGATAGTGGATGTCAGATTTCTCTACGACAGCGAGATTTTGTGATGCATTTGGGTTCGCTAGTGATTGCGAGAGGTGCCAAGAGTGGTACAGGTTACCCATTGCATGTGGATCACGGGAGAGACGGTGTTCTCTCTGTGTTCATGCAGCCAGGTAGAGAGCGAGAGAGCAGGCGAGTCTCTTTTGCTTGTGGGTTGCAGGATGCTTTGCATGGAGTGTAGAGCAATGACCTTGTTGTGCAGGTACCGTCTACGGATGCACAGGTAGAGCGGGACAACTCTAGTTAGTCACAGTAGGATGAGTCATCAGAGGTGATGACAGAGATGACTCACATGGATGCTAAGATGTCGGCTATTGTGGAGTCATTTCTTGATATGCTTATGCAAGAGCTTGATGCAGATTCAGGACAGATGGATACTCTTGGTACACATGTGATATGTGGTGGGCACGAGGAGTCACTCCAGAGCTCGGAGTCAGAGTGCCATGGTCTCTATGATAGGGGACAGGATTGCCTTGAGTTGAGTTCTGAGTTGGAGGTTGCAGAGGTTGCCAGGGTTGCATCAACGTTCGGTGTCCTCATGTACGAGATGCTGATCTCGAGGCCCGACATAGCAGCTGCAGTGGGAGCATTTGCAGCATGGTCGATTAGCTGTTCGATGACTGATCTCGGCATAGAGCATAGGAGAGGTTTGCAGGTATTGGACCGATACTTGCAGGAGTGCATGAGCTCTTGTAGACTCTTTGCAGATCCTGGAGCTAGCTCTGTGTGGCTTCTGCAGCGGGATGTTTCTCTATCAGTAGAGCCGGATGCACTAGCTCATCGAGAGTCAGTAGGCATAGGTTGAGAGAATATCTCACCTTCTATTAGTTGTACACTAGTAGATCTTGCTTAAAGGCACATTGGCCTTTAAGTGGGAGGTTGTTGGGGTTAAGGCCTATGTGCCTTGACTGGTCGCCCAGGTCATGGGAGCCCGCCCACTGTTACCCTATACTTATAGTGAGTATACTGTATAGGGGGAGCTGCCACTTCACAGTCTCCCCACCCACATCGTGTGTGTGTCTCCTTCTCTCTCTCTCACTCTCCGTCTGTGGTGCTCCCCGATCCCCTTCACCACTATGTCCCTGGAATCCGGCTCTAAGAATCATTTAGATTTTTGGCAAAGCTAACCTTTGTATATATTATGATATAATAAAAAGATGCTCATCAATGAGATCTCAACTTTGTATATATCTTGATATAAATAAGTTATGGCATCTTGAATTTAATGAAGTTAGTTGCTTTCTAGATGTTTCTTGAGTTGTGGAAGTTTAAATCACTTGATATTGCATGAAGTCTTTTAATCAAACCGTCGACAAGCGTATTACTGTGTCATAATAATCAATATCTAATTCTCCTAAATGATTTTCTCATATTAAACTAATCATTTAATGTGGGGAAGGCCATGGGAGAAAAAGCTAGAATATTGGTTAAGCTAGCAGACCGGCCACAGTAGGGATCCAAAGGAGGGAAAATAGGGATCCAAAGGGGGGGCCATCTGCAAAAGAGCCATGTGCAACAATGGGCTAAAAAGACCCTAAGGTTCAGCCCATTAAGACTTCCAAAATGCTAAGGTTCCAAAATTCAAAGGTTGTGTCCAAAAGGTCAACCCTAGGGAAAATTGGATGCTTAGTGTGTGTACAAAAGTCTTCTTCAAAGCCTACAAAGGAGGGGGCGAGCCCACTTAGTAGGGGATGAGAGAGAAAGCCACACACACACACAGGCTCCCTTTACACAAAGGGAATTAGGGACACATGTCAGCTCCCTAGGCCAGATGCCCACAAGGGGTGCCCAATTCCTATTGGAAGACCCTTGAAGTGGACCAATGAGAATTAAGCTAGAGTAAATCTAGTTTAAGTAATTTAAAAACATTTAATAAAAGAAACCAATGAGAATTAAGTCTCCTAGAAGACTATTGGGCAGTCTCCCAAGGGGTCCAATGAGCATTCAGGAGCCCAATGGCTTGCCTGATTCCTATTGGCCAGGAGGCAAAGGGGTCCAATAAGAGTTTGGTTTAATTATTTAATTACCTAAAGCTCTCACAAAAGGGGAAAGGGGGACACATGTCAGAAGGCTATCACTTATGTTGCTTAACACCCATTGGCTTGACTTGGGGAGGTCCAATGAGGCAAAAGCCAGACAAATTTAGCAGGAACGGCTCGCCCAAGAGAGAGGGGGGGCTGATTTTTGCTTGGTATTGACACACACACACACTCACACTTGACCATGTGTGAAGAAAGAATACTCTATCTCCTCCCAAGCTTTAATGGAGAGCTCATCACCTACTCCAAGCTTGTGAGATAGAAGCCTACATCAACACTCTCTTGGCATGTGGATGCAAATCCAACCAAGAGCCAAGCTTCAATGCATGCTCATCTTCTCTACCAAGCTAATTACTAAGCTAAGCTATGCTAATATGAGTGATTATGTGAGGAGATGTACATCTTTCTCGTAAGATACTCCTTCTTCCTCTCAATCTACTCTCATACCCTGCTAACTCTCACCATCTTCGAAGGTGTGTGAGGTCTTGGGTTTGAGAATGGGGATAATTCAAGTTGTGTTTGATTAAGTGTTTTGCTTAGTGCATGAAGCTTCCATCTTCATTGCACTAGCTAGTCTTGAAGGAACACAAAGAATTGTATTGTACAATGTCTCTCTTGATGGGAGAAACCATAATACAAATTCTTTTGGAGGGGGGACCGGCTCCATGCAAATCCGGTCCTCAACTGTTGTCAATAGCTTAATTTCTCTCTCTTTTGAAAGTATTGTTGATGCTATCTAACTAGGTGTTATGCTTTTTGTTGCTCTCTCCACCCAAGCACTCTTGTAATTCTCATTAGGAATCTATTCTAATGAAATGCCCACTATGTTCATGCTAATTTCCGCTACACATAAGTTATTAGGCCATTAAATGTTACATTGGTATCAGAGCTCAAGGTTTCTCTTTTCTTGCTCAAGAAGGGAGGTCCTCAAGCTAGCTACAAATGGTTGGTATTATTAATTGCCTGTGAGTAAGTAGAATAGGGATTTTTCAGCCTTGCAGTGCTCCTGCCTTCGTGCAGTTAATGGGGCATCACCGTCGAGAGCTATGGTCTTAATAGTGGAGTCCTACGGGGCTTGCCCACGGCTTAACCACTATTGAGCTATTAGAAGCTTGACAGGAGCCGGTGCTGTTTTAGTGTCGAAAGACCCTCTCTTCTATTCCTTGCAATTAATGGTATTCGAGCCACAGGTACAGTAGCTTGAGTGCTTTTTCTAAAGGGGTAAAGAGGAGTAGCAACTAGGGCTTGAAGTGCCAAAGTACACCTAAAAAGTTTACACCTAAAAGTTTTTAGAATGGCTGACAATAGTAAAGAGAGTGAAATTAATGTTGATAACTTTGATTTTGCTCATGAGCAAGCTACTAATGATGCTTCAATGCTTGTTAACTATCTTGTTTCTAGGCTTCAACAAGCCATGGGCAATCCATCTCTCCAAAGTGAAGTGCAACGGCAGCTCCGTGCTCATGGGATTCTCCAAACTAATCACCATGACGAGAGAACACCTAGGAAGCCTCCTTGTGAGACTACCAAAAGAGGTCTCTCTCCGATTCGGGAAGAAGAAGAGAATCCTTATGAAGGGCTCAAGAATTTACTTCTTGATGATGTATCTCCTTCCCAAAGGAGAACTCAAGAGCCTCCACTGAAGGAGCGAGAAAGAAGCGAATCTCCCGCCACCTCGGCGGAGATGGCTCCACGAAGACGGTGGGCTAAACGCTCTCCATCACCACCAAAGCGGAGAAGACCATCATATTCTTCTCCCCACCACAATTCAAAGAGGGATGATAAAAAGCAAGAGAAGAAAAAGGCGAGAAAGAGGACACCCTCTTCTCCATCTTCTTCATCCTCTTCCTCTTATGAAAACTATGGTGAAGATGACAAAGATCAAGACAAGAAAAAGGCGAGAAAGAGGTCACCCTCTTCTCCACCTTCTTCAAATTCTTCACTCTCTGAAGAAAGTGATGGTGCAACCTTTGAACCATCAAAAAGAAGAGGCCATAGGAAATCCTATGCCGCATGGAAGAGGTCGTCCAAGTTGAAGAAATTCAAAGAGGGAGGGAAGAGCATCTCTTTCCTTACCTATGATGGTACCTTTGGTGCTACGGACAAAGTCTTGGCCTTTATCCAGCAATTCGAAGTGGCGTTTGGAGATGAGGGCTTCACGGAGTCCTCTAAGCTACGCCATGTAGCTATGCACTTTCAAAAGTCCGCCAGACAATTGTGGTCTAGCCTACGAACCAATGGTGAAGCTCCACGAACATGTAGAGTGCGCAGGTGATGGAGAAGGTAGGAAAGAAGACTACACACACACACCAACACACATCGAGACACACACACACACAATCGTTACCCTGCAGCAGCCATTCAACGAGCTGCTCTTCTCTTCTTCTCTCTCTGAACTATTATCCAAAGTATCTTTACAACATAGTATAGTCAGTGTCCAGCCGCCCATAGCACAATGGACATATTCTTTAACATCATATTCTTTAACACTCCCCCTCAAGCTCATAGTGAGCTTGCATATGATGGATTCCCAATGCTTCACGAAAGTAGCAAAACTTCTCCTTTCCAAGAGCTTTTGTGAATATATCCGCAACTTGATCATTTGTCTTCACATACACCAAATCAATCTCATCTGCCAAAACTTTTTCTCTAATGAAGTGATAATGTACCTCAATGTGTTTAGTGCAAGCATGGTAGACTGGATTCTTTGCCAACATGATGTTGCTAATATTGTCACAATATATAATGACACTATCATGATAGTCATTCCATACTTCTCAAGCATATCCAACGCGTATTGTCTTTGTATCATCCAAATTCCTGATAAAGTATTGACAATTTCAATTCCCAAGAAATATCTCAACTCACCAAGGTCCTTCATGTTGAATTCTCTCAACAAACTCTTCTTGACATGCAAAATTTGCTCAGCATGACTTCCAGTGAGAATCAAGTCATCAACAGAGATAACAATAACGACGATCTCTCCATCAACATGCTTCAAAAATAATGAGTGATCAACAGTAGATTGTTTAAATCCAATCTTCTTCAAGAATCTGGTTATCTTTTCACACCAAGCTCTAGATGCTTGCTTCAAACCATACAATGCTTTCTTCAACTTACACACATAATATGGAAACTCTGGATGTTGATAACCCTCTGGCTGTATCGTATAAACTTCTTTTTCCAAGTCACCATTCAAGAATGCATTATCCACATCCATTTGCCGTAACTTCCAACCGAACATACTTGCCATTGCTATCACCAATCTGACTGTTGTCATCTTTGCAACTGGACTAAATGTCTCATCATAATCAAGACCTTTTGTTTGTGCATAACCTTTAGCAACAAGCCTTGCTTTGTATCTTTCCACACTACCATCTAACTTGCACTTGACTTTGTATACCCATTTTGAACCAATTTCTTTCTTTCCACTTGGCAAGCGAACCAAATCCCAAGTGTCATTCTTCACAAGAGCATCCATCTCATCATCCATAGCTGACTCCCATTCTGATTTTCCAATTGCCTCTTGAAAACATGTAGGCTCTTTATGTTGCACACGTGAAACCATGTATGCATAATGTGTACGCATGTAACCGTTGTATGTCAATCTATCAACTGGATAACGCACCCTCTCTGATCTTCTCAACTGTGGTGCACTCTTCTCTTCAACTCTTGCATATGGGGGAACATATTTCTCAATATGCTTACTGCCAGGTGTCCTCAAATGTGGTAAACCATGCTCTTCATCGAGGATTTCATCTCCAGAACTCTCTTCAACCACTTTCTTCTTGCCTTTCTCGTCTTGCTTCTTATCTCGCGAACGACCGCTCCATGGGTTGACACTTCCTGTACTCTCCTCTGCCATATGTGGTGCTGAAATAGTTCTTGTTGATGGTCCTGGCTTATCAACAACATGACGCACATTCTCTTGCTCTTCATACTGATCTTCTATCATCACTGGCTTTGGTTTATACCATGGTTCATGCTCACAAAATCTGACATCTCTACTGACATAAACTTGTCTTGTCGTAGGATCATAGCACTTGTAACCTTTCTTTTCAACTGGATAGCCCAAGAATATACACTTCACTGCCTTTGGCTCCGTCTTCTTTCTTGCTTCATTTGGCACATGAACATAGCAAACACATCCAAAAACTTTCATGTAGGAAACTGTTGGCTTGATCCCATAAAGTCTCTCATAAGGTGAAATTTCATGAATGGCAGCTGTTGGTGTTCGATTCATAATGTGTACTGCTGTATGAACTGCTTCATCCCAATATGTTAATGGCATATTAATCTCATTCATCATGGCTCTTGCAATCTCTGCTATGACTCTATTCTTTCTCTCAGCAACTCCATTTTTTTGTGGTGTGTATCTGTAAGTAATCTGTCTTCTTATGCCTTGTTCACGTAAGTAATCATCAAAACTGTGTGACATGTACTCTCCCCCTCCATCTGTACGTAGGCATTTAATTTGACAACCATTCTCTTTCTCAACCATAACTTTGAAACTCCAAGAATACCTCAAATGCCTCTGACTTTGCCTTTAGAAAGTAAACCCATGTCATTCTGCTGTAATCATCTGTGAATGTGATAAAATATCGACAACCATTTGGTGTAGCATGATCACAAGGTCCCCAAATATCTGAATGAACAATTTCCAAAGGACTTTGGCTAATTCTCCCCCTCTTTGGAAATGGTAAACGAGATTGCTTTCCAAATTGACAGGCTTCACAAACATGATCAAAATTCAATCTGCCAAACTTTGGTAATCCACGTACAATTTGATTTGATTGCATATGCTTTAGTCTTCTAAAATTGACATGACCAATTCTCTTATGCCATAAATTTGCCCAATCATCTTGAGTGGCTGATTTGTTTGCATACATACCACTGCGTAAACATGGATCTCCAGCTTCCAATGAGAACAAGCGACCTTTCTTTCTTCCACGTGCCAATATCTTGCCTGGTCTGCCGTTGTGAAACTCCTCCATGAAGCAGCCATAACGATTAAAACGGACTTGCAACCCTTGATCTGTCATTTGTCCAACTGATGCTAAATTCTTTGTGATTGAAGGCACATATAGAACATCTCCCAATGTGTTGTATGTCCCGTCTTTTTCTAGCAATGGAACTGAACCAACATGTGTAATCCGATGCATAGTATCATCACCTATAGCGACAAACTCATCCTCTTCTAACTTCTCTTTTCTGTCAAACCATTCACCATGATATGTCATATGATTTGTGGCACCACTATCTAAATACCAATCATCTGTATGATGTGGCTCCACCATGCTTCCAACAACATGCTCCATAGGAAATAAATGTCCACTCGACCTATTGTCATATATATTTTGATCATGAGGATTGTATCCAACAAATTTTCCTCCATGTCTGCCATAACCTCGGCCTCTTCCACCGCGATCACGATTTTGATTTAGCCTTGTGTAACATTCTCTTTCAAAGTGACCATAAATGCCACATCTGTTACAATATCCATCTCTTTGAGGATGTACAAATCGTCCACCTCCACGTCCACGAGTTCGGGCTCTCCCCCTGCCTCTTTGGCTATAATCGTTGTAACTTTGACTTTGTTGGTTTTGCCATTGACCTCTTCCAACATTGTTTCCACGACCATAGTTTCCTCTTCCACCTCTATTGTTTCCACGACCTCTAGAGTAAAAAACCTGATCTCTGGAATTGTTATTTGATGTAGAAGGACCTGACTTGCCTAAGTTCACCTCTTCTTGCAAACAAAGGTTTACTAACTCTTCAAAATCAGGCATGTGTCCTTGAACAGATATAGATGTATCCAATGACTTGTATTCCGGTCCCAAACCATTCAATGTCACTGAAACTAAGTCATCATCTAGAACTTCAACATTAATGCTCGCAAGATCTTCCTGTATTTGCTTTATCTCTGTCACATAATCTGATATGGATCTATTTCCTCGCCATACACAATGTAACCTTTGCTTCAAGTGAACTTTTCGTGGTTCTGTATTGGAGCTGTTCATTCTTGCTAGTATCTCCCATGCTTCCTTTGGAGATTGAGCCTTCTTCACATGTGGTATAAAGCAGTCACTAATGCATAGTGAAATCCAATGCATCACTTTCCTTGAATTCTCGATTCACTTCTTGTAAGCTTCTACTCCTGCTTGCCATGTTTTATGTGCTTCAACATTCTCTCTATTTGGTTCCAAACCAACCTTGGGACACTCTTGTTCACCTGTGATATAATCCCATAAACCTTTGCCCATGATAAAGTTCTCCATCCTGTAAGACCATATGCTGTAGTTCTCTCTGGTCAACTTCTCTCCAACAATCTGTGTAACTTGAGTTGAACTTTCTGCCATCTTCACTCTCTCAATTTCTTCCAAAGAATTTTGACAAAATTTCGGCAGAGTTTCGTTTGTATTTGGATAATATCTCAAGTGAAAATCTTAACCAAAGTGCTCATAAACACTGACAAAAAATCTCTCACTGCCAAGGGAAAATCCACTCACTCACTTTGCCACAGACTGACTTAGTACTATGCATAAATACTCTAAAACAATGTCCACATGGACCTGTATGCAAATGCAATCCATACGCTGTCCTGTACCACATATCCATACATCCACCTTCTTCCCATAGTCGTAAACGACATATGAGCTCTTTCGCGGGGCTAGTCGGGGGTTCGCTCCAGTACCTAATCCACCTTGCCAAGGTACCATAGCTCCCAAGGCAAGGCTTCAAAAAACCTCACTCGACCCTCACAAAGGCTGCAGTTTTCCAAAATACATTGACCGCATATCCATACATAACCACAAAGTACTCAATCTGACAATATAACCACCTCAACTTCTTCCCACAACCTTTCTTACATAGGCGGCTGTCCATAACGGACCCACAACAACCAAACATAATCTTCAATAACACAATATCATGATACAGAAGCTCTATGTCGCTCTCCAAAACCTGTGTAAATGCTGAATTCTTCACCTGTAACCTGTAAATCTACTGCCGAGTGCAAAACTGGACATCTCCTATGCTTGTGTGAGCTGGATGTTTGCTGCAAAAAATTGCAGATTTTGGCAAATCTGAGTATGCCAATGCGTCCGGAATGCCCAAAAACATAAAGAAAGACTCCTGGATCACTGTATTCCGAGTTCGGGTGAGGGAGTTATGACCAAAAAACCTCTCTTTTTTGCTGTTTTCCAGAGCTGCGGAAACCTGTGTATTGACTGTAGCTCCTCAAACTGAGCTCTGATACCACTTTGTAGAGTGCGCAGGTGATGGAGAAGGTAGGAAAGAAGACTACACACACACACACACCAACACACATTGAGACACACACACACAATCGTTACCCTGCAGCAGCCATTCAACGAGCTGCTCTTCTCTTCTTCTCTCTCTGAACTATTATCCAAAGTATATTTACAACATAGTATAGTCAGTGTCCAGTCGCCCATAGCACAATGGACATATTCTTTAACATCATATTCTTTAACAGAACATGGAAGGCTTTAAGAGCTTCCATTATGAAGCAATTTTTGGCCACCGATGCCAAAGACAAAGTACTCACCGAATGGCGAAGCTTAAAGCTCTCTCCCAATGAATCCATCCACAAATATGTAGACACGTTTTGGGACCTACAACTCAAAGCCACTGTCTTCTTCTGCACTGCACCTGCCTGCAACCTCTACCTGGCATAGATCACTTTCTAGCTCGGACCAACTTTGGCTGCACCAGCATTTGAGCCATACACACTCAACTGTTGCTGTGAAGATTGCCCTGTAGAAGTGGCCATAGTAGGTTGCTTCTTGCTCAACCATGATAATCATGAACTGCCAAGCATGAAATAAAAACCACTTGTGGATACTTGCATGTCAAAACAACCAGCCCAATCTGAGTCCGAAAAAGCATGTAAGTCTGGCAACAATGATCCCCCCTTGGGATAAAGCAAGCCAAGATGTAAAGTGCCACTCAAGTAGTGGAAAATATTCTTGACATCCATGCTTACACCCTGGGCTATGCATAAATCTACTGACCTGTGAGACTGCACATTGAATATCCGGCCTCGTGTTGCATACATAAATGAGGCAACCAACAACAGTTTGGTAAAGAGTGACATCAACAGGATCACCATCATCACCAACAGGATCATGGGAGTGGCAATAGGTTTTCAATCCTCAAGTCCAAACTTACATAGGAATGTCTCTACGTAACTTTTGTGACACAAGGCAATACCACCATCACACTACTTAAACTGTATACCCAAGTAATGATGCAATAGCCCCAAATTGCTCATCTTGAAAGTAGCATTAAAATTAGCCTTAAATTCAACAATATGTGCCTCATTGGGACTAGTGATCAGCAAATCATCCACATAAAGAACAACAATGAGAGGTACATCACCCTCACACTTGACATACAATGTGCTTTCTGTTGGACTGTTACAAAAGCCTTGTTTAACCAAATGAGTGTCAACTTTCTCATACCAAGCACGAGAAGATTGCTTCAACCCATAAAAAGCCTTCTTACATCCGCACACTTTGTCCTCTTGTCCTTCCTTGACAAAACCGCGAGGCTACGTTACATAAACTTCCTCAAATATGTCACCATTCAAGAAAGCAGTAACAATGTTTGACTAATGTACATCCAACCAAAATGAGTTGCCAATGCTCATAGAAAACGAATAGTAGTCATACAAAAAGTGGGAGCAAAACTATCTTCATAATCTATGCCTTTTTGCTATGCATAGCCTTTTGCAACAAGTCGAGCTGTATGGCAATCAACCTCACCATCCAGCTTGCGTTTCAACTTGTAAACCCACTTTGTACCAATAGCCTTTTTTCTAGGAGGCAAATCACATCAAGTCCATGTGTCATTTTCTAAAAGTGCATCATATTCTGATTGCATGGCAGCCATCCAATTTTTTGAATTGTGTGCTTTATCAAAAGACAGAGGTTCCTCAACATCATGTAAGCTAGACGTAGCCATAGAATAACAATTTGATGCATAAGAGGCATGGCGAACGTAAAGGAGTACGACTAGGAAAAGGTGCATCCAATTTACTGTCATGCAAAGTGTGCACCAACCATTTTGGCATACCTCTAGCCTACTCATTTTCAGCCCTTTCCTCATCAAGTACATCATGTACATCTGCATCAGTAATAGGCTAATCTGTAACATTTTCAGAAACCCCCATAGGCTGTACACTTGCCTCATTGGAATTTACATTCTTACTTCCACCACTGAAAAGAGGCAACAAGGTGTCATAAATGTTCTATGAGCTTACATTAATGTCTCTAGTATATGACAGTAATGGCTAAACAGAATCTTCCACAAACACAACATCACATGAGACCAAAATACGCTTTGTTTGTGGATGGTACAACCTGTAACCTTTTCTTTCAGCACTATAACCAACAAAGATACATTTGATAGCCTCATCATCCAATTTTTTGCGTTGCGCTTGTTGCACTAAACCATAATCCAAACAGCCAAAAACACGCATGTGCTTAATAGATGGCTTTCTATCATGCCACGCTTCATATGGAGTCATAGACTGCAATGCTTTTGTAGGACACCTCTTGAGTACATAACTGGCACACATGACAACCTCGAACCAAAACAAATGTGGTTAAGCTTGACTCTTGACCATACATCTTGCCATTTCTATAAGAGCCCTATTTTTCCTCTCAGCAAAACCATTTTGTTGAGGCATATGTAGAACTGTACATTGGTGTTTTATCCCACGACTAGCCAAAAATGCATTAAATTCATGAGACATATAGTCCCCCCCTTTATCAGAACAGAGGGTGCTCATAGTACATTTTGAGACATTTTCAGCCATAGCAATAAATTTCTTAAAGCACATGAACAATTTGGACTTAGCTTTCAATGGATATATCCATGCATGCCTCGAGTAGTCATCAATGAAAGTCACAAAGTACAAGTAATTTCCCAAGGACGGAGTTTGCATAGGCCCACAAACATCACTATGCACAAGTTGTAATCTGCTTGTAGCATGAACTGACCCATCCTTTGGAAACTTAGCATGCTGCATTTTACCCGAAATACAGCCTTCACAAACATGTTTGACAGGTGCTTCAAGAGGCGGTAAAGAAGCAACTATATCAGATTTTTGCAAACGTAGCAAATTGGAAAAAAATGCCCAAAACGTGCATGCCATAGTTTTGCATCTAAAACAGCCCTTGAATCTGCAACTTCATTTGAAAAATTTTGTCCACACTTGTCATACAAAGTGAGCTTATACAGCCCATGGCACAAAAGGCCAGATGCAACAATTTCATCACCAAAATTGAGATCATGAATTGCACATCTATCATCCACAAATTTGACTACAAGTCCAAGTCTAGTCAAGTGCAGATACAAACAAAAGATTCTTCTTGATCCCATGTACATAAAGTGCATCAAGAAACGTGAAAGAACTGCCATTTGCAGTAGTAAGCACAATATTTCCAACTCCTTGAATAGGATAAGAGGCATTGTTGGCACAAGTCACCATATTCCCATGAGGGACAGACTCAATAGAGGTAAACAAATCACGATGTGAAGTAATGTTCTTTGTAGCACCACTATCAAAATACCACACATGTGAATCGGCAACAACTGACATACATGCATCATGGACAATAGGATCATAAGTTCACTCTGCACTAAATACCCATTCTGCATCAACATCAGCATCACAATCTCCTTTGACAGAAGACTCTACAATCGCATCACTTGTATTGGACCATGTAGTGGATCCAACCTCTTTCTTCTTAGCCTCTTTTGCCTTCAATTTTGGACACTGCTTGATCAAGTGATCATTAGATTTACAATAATCTTCAAAAGTAATAAAATGCCATGGGCAAACCCAAAGAGGGTCATGGACAAGGGCCAAGGGCCACAGCTGCTCGTTGAGTAGTTTTCATACAACGTTTAATCAAGGGGTTTGACAATGTTGCTTTAACTAAGGGGTATGAATTGCAAAGGTAACACCCAAGGTTACATGTGCAATCATGTGCAATACTACTTGCATTCTACTAATTTTCAATTAGTGTTCCTAGGCCTTTACAGGCGGGAAATTTGGACAGATGCCTACAAATAAATAACACTATGTTCACCCTCTAGGTACGTATCTGATTTGGTTTTATGTTTTTTGTTTCCTTTTCCACGTAGGATGCACAAACTATGTTATCATCCATTTTTTCTCTTGCGAGAAATGACAAGGTCATGTATGAGCCACAAAATTTTGACTGTAGTGTCCAAAATAAGTTTCTGCATTATGCAATTATAGACCCACTTGTAGGGTTTATTTGGCACATGTTGTCACATGGGATGCAACATGCTCTAGGAACTCAAGGAGTTTGGTTTAGCCAGCGTGGAGCATGGATAATGTGGGTCTCTCTCACGCACGTCGCATGCGTGTTTACAATTACCTCCACACCCAAGTACATCTCTATTTGAAGGACGTTCTTTCAGACATCCTTACCTGAGACATATTCCACATGTGGAGAATATGAGTATGTGGGATAGACACTGGTGCCACTACTTCAATTATGTGTCGCAATGATGTCCCTAGATGCTGGTCATATCCATTTTCTAGACCATCTTCAGCACGATGTATCAAGAGCAATTTCAGTGGCCAAACATTGTCGGATACTTAGAATGACTTGTTAAGGTACAAGTGCTCCTAAACAACATTACAGATGGCTGTTTATACATATAGCAAGTCTATGAGTTGTTAATGAACAAGTTTCATTGTTTGCACCTAGAAGTGACTTCTATTTCACCTTCTATTATGGTTCAAACGTTCCATCAAGGCTTGCAAATAATTGTAATAGGAAGTATTTAGTTTCTTTTTGCAACTATTTACACTCCTCTTCAATGTGTGCTAGGAGCATCACATTCGCCATAAGTATTGGCAAGGATGATTATTGATATATAGGTTCGGATTTTTTTTTTGCTAAATGCATGCACACTAGATGTTATGGGCCCTAGTGTTTAGCAAATACTGATTTGGGACGGCATGCATATTCATCAAATTGTTGCTTATGAAGCATTTTGCACTCTATGCGCAGTATCTCTATGAGCTTACTTTGGGGTCTACTAATCACCAAAAGAGGTCATGGATAGGTTTGGGTGCTTATGGATCTTTCAAGTTAACCACGATGGTTCATAACATTGTTGATTCCTCAGCAATGTTGTACAATATTGTGATCCCCGTATACCAATCATTTGGGAAGACTATCTGTAAATCGTGGGGAAAAAACACCTCAGTATTGTCAGTTATCCAAGGGGATAGACAAATTAGAAAGTATAATCTTGTGCTAAAGGAAATGCAAAGTGCGTACATTAGCACCTGGCAATCCAATTAGTAAGCATTTATTGCTCTAGTTGGAGTTTGTTTACCATAAGTTACAACATGCTTGTGACTAGGTTTAGTCTCTTCATGTATAAGTCAGGTTCTCAACCTTGAACACTAGTTATGGTGGGGTTGTTTAGTAATGAAGTTTGAGAACAAGTTAAGGACTTAAACTTGGCTGATGAGTTATGTCAGCACGTTACTTTCATGGAAAGTGAAAAGAGGTACTCTTTCCGGTACATCTTTGTTGTGATAACTCGTTTAGCATGCTCATGTGCATTCTAAATGGAGTCTACACACAATGATTGGATAGGAACCCGTACAATCACATGGTTGCAAATGGAAAACAATGTGGAAAATCAAGATGTTACATTTTGTTTCATTGAACCTCCTACTGAACCGTGTTCCGGTCAAACAACCAGCTGGATCTATGAAGGATGCCACTGTGGAAAACATTAGTGTATCATGACTCTTGTTTTCCAAGATGAAAATGCTTCTCCAAGGAGGAAGTAATGTCAGGCCAAGGGCCACCCTGGAGGTCAAGGACCGCAGGTCGGCTGCTAATGGAGACGGTATCCTAGGGGCAAGGCCTATAAAGGGAGGTTGGGCGAAGGATCAAGGCTAGGCAATCCCAGGGCTTTACACTTTACACTTGAATGAGGAAAAACTATTTAGTAACATTTCTTGAGTTTGTGATACCTGCACTATTCTCTTCCGAGGACAATGCTTTAACTAGAGCCTTGGCATCCCTTTGGGATTTTCTCGCTCACCCCTTATGTGTAATTTATATTTAGCCTTCTTTGAATACAAATGGTTTCTCAGAACCATGGGTGATATAATCTCCCTATTTAAGCACAATTATAGGTATATGGATGACATCTTAAGTCTCAACAATAAAACTTTTTCGGAGGAAATTAATCTTATTTACCCTAACTACTTTAAGATTGAACCAACTTATAGCCAAGGGTTTACTACAACCTCTGGCTTCTTTTCTACGTCGGTACAATTCCTTAACTTCACAATGACACTTCATAACCAATGTAATGGTGGCTATGACTACCGTTTCACTTGGAAAAGAGACCTATTGAATATCCCTCCCATAGAATTCATAAAAAAGAAGAGTAATCGACCTCATAAAGCTACTCTTAATACTTGCATCAGTCTCCTATACTTGATCTTATATTCTTCCTCTATCTGCCTCTTAGCATGGGAAGACATCAAGCTGCTTATTCACAAGTTTTGCCTTAATGGATTCAAGAGGAGCGACCTAATAAGCAAATCACCAAAATTATCTCTTGAAATGACTGGTTTGGCTTACAATTCATCCATGCCAACCTCATCTCTCTAATTAGCTAGTAGGCCCATACACATTGGGCCTACTACACACACACACACACACACACACACACACACACACACACACACACACACACACACACACACACACACACACACACACACACACACACACACACAGGTACAAGTACCACTACTTGGTATTGGTCCAGAGACATTAAATGGCAAAAAACCTCCACTTCCTTTGTGGGATGCTCTTCCTAAATTGGGAGTTGGCCTTGGGTTTTAGGCCTCATAAAATTCCCCTCCTAGGGGTAGCGTGAGTATTGTCTCCTCCTTGAGAAGAAGATCGTGCAATAAGTACTCTTTTTTCCCCCCACTCTCTGCACAACACTCCTATTTGTCATTGCACTTGGCTCTCGCCCATTCTCAACACATAAATAGACCCCCCCCCCCCCCCCCCCCCCCCCCCCCTCCTTGGATTAAGGGTGGTGGCTACCGCTCGATTGTACTCTCATGATAACAAATTGGTCATGATTCATAGTGAATATGGCTCCTCAAAACATGTACCAGATTAGGTATTTATAACCAGGTGAGGGTTAATGTTTACCCCTCAATTAGCCTTGGTGCTTGCGTTTTTCTGTGTGCCTACATAAAAAGTGAGCTTTTGAGCGCTTGAACACCCGCTCACTGTGTTGCAATGGAAATGGTGGAACACAAGGAAGCATCTCAAGTTGGTTAAAAAGTTTTTTTTCTTTGCAGTACTCTGCACCACGTCAAGGCATGCTTGGATTTGGTACCTAATGGTGATTAACAATTATTTTTACGATTGCATCGTCTCTCCTCTGACATAGGTTGCACCACAGATTGACCTTTTATTATTGTGTTATATTGTTTCACTTGCAACTTTTGGATAAAATCGTAAATACACCTTTGGCTTGGTGGAGCTCCTAATTTAATGATGTTTTGACTCCTGTTTAAGGCTATTTTTTTACAAGACAATATGGCGCAATAGTTTTATGGTTTCTTCCATAGAATCTCTATCTATGCTTTACGCTGCCTGAAAATTGGTTTTTTAAAATATTAGGGTGGTGTAATATACCCTTGAAAAGAAGATGGTGATTTAGTACTACTATCACCAAGGGGCGACTGATGGTCTATTGACTGCATACTGTGGTGTTACTTTTGTTCCATCTAATATCGAGCTTGTAGCAAGCTACTAGCATATTAATGGGGGTTACCTTTAATGTCGTAGCGTTTCAGCTTTGTTAAGGGCAACTTGACTCGATTTAAAAGGTCTTCATCTCATTTGGCATACTAACTGTGGTATGGTAGATTCCGTATGGGATTTGGTTTTGCTTAGCCAAGTCGGTTACCTTGAAACTATCAAAGGATTTTTTTGTTCTAAAGTTGTGGATTCGGAGACTTTTATGACTTATAATACTTGGAAAATCTTATACAAAGTTGTGTTTGATAAATCTAGCAATATAATTTGAAAAATGTAAAAAATTGATCTATGGGATGTTTGGGGGATTATGACACTTGGATCAAAAGGGGTGGTGGCCTTCTTATCAAGAATCATATGTATGCTATTACCTATTTAAAAAGTCTAAAAAATGGGCCTTTATAAAAACCATACTTATAAATACTTTCATAAATATTTGGGATGAAAAAACTTTTCAAAACAATAAAGAACTGAAATACATAAAACACTTTGGCGGACATTAGTTTTAAGTTGAAAAAATTATAAGTTGGACATGGATAACAATTGACATAGTCCATTGACACCTGTCAAGCACATCCAAGGCTAACGTATCTGTTGTCTTGTTTGGATGGATGCAAGTGAGGACTCTATCCTTTCTTAGAATTTGTTTGGCTTGAAGAAAATGACTGTCTGTGACATCACTGGCTCTTACTAACGTATGGGACATACTTTTTAGAACAGTTATTGTATTTTTACACTGGAATGAGATCTCATTCTTATAGCCATGTATAGAAATAATTCTAAGATTGAGTTGTTTTTGTACTAATCATTGTCATTTTTCTAAAGCCAATTGTCTTTTGAGCTTAAAAGTTCATTTATGTCTTATTATATAAGTAAAACAGCTACACACACTTTTCTCTCCTAGCTCCAGTATGTGACTCTCATCACCACCATTATGGAGCATCAAGAATCACTTATCAAGCCCATACATACTATGTCACATGTATCTTTGGTCACATAGGTCATATTTGATCTCTAAGGACGATAATAAAATCTATTTCTCTCTCTCTCTCTCTCTCTCTCTCTATATATATATATATATATATATATATATATATATATATATATATATATATATATATATATATAATTTATCATATGCAAGGCATTTTTCCATTATAAGCTTACACTTTGAATGGGGTTCTAATATGAAAATAAGATTTTTGGCACTTTATAAGATAATCTCCCATGTTTTCTCTCTAAAAGTGCTTGGCATCATATCTTTGGAGATAGGGGATTTCTAGAAGGAATCTCCAATTGACAATCAACACCCCCCATCCCGAACCACACGTAGCTAGCTATGTGGTCTCTACCTTGTATAAGATCATGATGTTGGTGTAATCCACGATGTAAAAATTGTAGTGGCACTCACATCTTGTAGAGAAAATTACAAGTCATTTATTTGTTTTGGTTTTGTGTTTTTCTATATTAAGATAATATTATACACAAAATAACATTTTGTTTAAAAGACAACTAGATTTAGACATTAGGAAGGTGGTTTGCACAAAAACAATTCTATATTTGACTCCCTTTTGTGTGAGTGCACGTGGGCACGGTGTGTTGCATGTGGGGAATGGGTAGAAGCGCAAGAGAATACAATGTGTGGGTGGAGCAACCTTTGGAAGTCACTAAGTGAGGTGGTCCTTATTCATACATATATATATATATATATATATATATATATATATATATATATATATATATATATATATATATATATATATATATATATATATATATATATATATATATATATATATATATATATATATATATATATAAACATAATAAATAAGGGCCCGTACACATGGTTGAAGGGTGGTCGGACACCCGACTTTCGACCTGAGGCAAAAGGTGTAGCACCTTTACCCCAATGTGTTTGGATGTCTGGACCCATGAAAAAGGTGTAGTGCCTTTGTGAGTGTGCAGATGTGTGCGTGCATGCACGATGCGGTGCATATGGGGAAGGGGAGAAGTGCAAGAGTACACAATGTGTGGGTGGAGCAACCCATGGAAGTCAGTGAGTGAGGTGCTCCTTATTCATATATGTATAATGCATAAGGGCATGTACACATGGTGGGCGAGCGATCGAACATCGGATGTCCCGGCCTAGGGCAAAAGATGTAGCGTCTTTACCCCAACATTTTTTACAATACGATCAAAATAAAATAATGTTCCAGATATCTTGTACTACACCAATTTAAAAGGATGAAGTAAGCTTTCATCTGCAAGGTCACACTATAGCAAAGCTAAACCTCTCTAAGCAAAAGATACAATTCTCACCTACATTCGTATAAACAAGACAACGTATTCATTAGCCTTGGATACATTTTATAGTTGTCAAAGAAACTACTAGTTGTTATCCCTTTCCTCCTTAAAGATTATTAAAAAAGATATTGTCCTAACAAATGAAAGAGATTGTTTTATATCTTCTATGAGCTTATTCAACCATAACAAGGAGTTATGAAAGTGAAGTTTTAAAATGTGTTATTTTGTCTTTTGATAACCATCAAAAGGTTGTCATTCCTTTTGATGGAGATGACAACAAGTGTTAAAAGAATTTTCGAGAAGAGTGCAGTCATGTTTCTTTATTTGATCCCATCCTTAATCTTCATAAAACCACTTGAGGGTGCTTACCTAAAGAGCAGTGGCTGGACAAAAGTCATTGTTTAGGCTCCCTTTGTTCTCAAAATGGTAAGAGAGCTTAATTGGGCCATGGAGCTATTTTGGGCAAAAGCATACATGAGGACCATATGTGCAGAACCGCTTAGGTGGGGAAGGAGTCGCAAGACAACATGCATAGTTTTGCGAGGGGCTTATGCTGTTAGGGTTGTGCTGAGGAGTGGAGCAAAGTCCATCACTACAATTCTTGGCCGCCCTTGCCATAGTTGCAGACACGCTTGTTTCTGACTTTAAGGGATCACATAGGGCGCCCAAGGCCAGGTTCGGGTGAGCTTAAAAAAACACCAATCAAGGGAGGGTGCCCACAATATACACCCCCCATCTTCTCTCTTCAAGGTTAGATTTGGCAAGCTACCAACTGAAGGTAGCCGAGGCAAGCAAAGACAACGTGCAACTATCAAATTTCTCTAAATTTAGAAAAATTTCAAAGAAATTTGAGCATTTTCAAAAGCATATATTACGTCAATATTCTTTATTTGATGATGATTTTCAACTCTCCAAAATGGATTTTACCACGGGTTGTGCCGTATGAGGTGGGTGTAGCAACACCTCGTTGTCGCTATTTACAAGTTGACGGTTTTTAGATGTCAAAATTAGACATTGTCTTTTCCAACGAGATTTCCAATATCAGCAAAGCTCATACTTGGATGGAGATTTTAGAATTTCATACAAGCATATCATGATCTTGGTAACCTTAGATGCACTCCACATGTAGTCAAGCACTCTTAACGAGTATGACACATGAAGACAAGGCTTACAAATGGTGGCTGTCGCTCAAGGCAAAGGGAATCATACCACAAACTTTGGTACCCTTTGAGAATGTGTTCAGAAAAGAATGTCTGCCCACAAATGAAGTGGATAGAAATTGGTTTGCATGGGATAAGTGCTCTATGCATCAGCATAAGACACTGTTAGAGTAGATCTCGCACTATCGTGATGTGACTCTCAAGCTGGAAGGCTTAGATACCTTTCAACAAATGCGGGGGTTTACCTGTGGGTGGACACTAGAGCTTAAGAAGCATGTGAAAACCCAGGCTCCCAAGACGCTTGAGGAGGCTATAGTGCAAGCGCATATACACAATGATCTCAATGAAAAAGCATTGCATAACATATGTCTTATACTGCACCTACAAATGCACAAACATAACTCCTATTTTAGCTATTGTAGATCATTTGAAACCGTTTGTATTAGAAACTGATGCTAGTATCTGTGCTATTGGAGCAATCCTTCTATAAGAGGGAAGGCAAGGTGATCTTACCTTCTTTCTTGGTGCCCTTTAGCGTTGTTAGCACATATTGTGCATGATCAATCGGTTGCTTGGTTGTCGACTTCAACACTTGGGTGAATGTAGTTGCAACTGCATGATTAGGGGTGGTGTACCATGGCGGTCTCTTTGCTAGAAAGTGGAAGTACTAATGATACAAACATGTTGGCTCTTCTACTTGTCTTTGGATGAGGTCAGCAAAAGTTGCAGTGGTGGTCTCCTTGGTGAAGGTGCCTGCTGTCTTCCTGTCTCGGGCCCTTAATGTCATCCCTTTAGTTGGAAATTTCAGTGCCTCGACCACAATTTCCTTCGTGATCACTTCTACTATCTATCCTTGTTGGTCAGTAATTTGGGCTGATCCATCCTCTTTAATTGTAGACAACAACTCATAGGCTTTCTAAAAATCTATGCCACATGGTCCCTGGTCGTAGAAGTCCCTGAGACCGAGCCTTCTATTGGCTTCTTTTGTGTCTGGATTTGTTGCGACATCATAGATCTCTTTTGGAAGCATCTGTAGCTCTACTTGGTGTCCTTCTTCACTCTTAAACCTGCCAGTGAAAACTGTTGTATTGCTTTCCTCAAGATGTTCTCTGGACAAATATGTTGCTTTAACCATCTTCACTGAACTTGGGTCCAGTTGGTAGGGTGGCAGCTCTTGCAGCTTCTTTTTTTGGGATAGCCTCTTCTTGGCCTTCTCCGCAGCTTGCATTGCTCATGTTAAGGGAAGTAAGTGCCAATGTTAGAAAATTCTTGCAATTTCCGCTCTGAAATGCCCTTGAGTCTGAATGGCTGACAAATTGAGTCCAATTTGCTTCAAATCATTTTTGGAACATGCATAGATGCATAAAAACATGTAAAGATCAAAACCATAAAGTTCAAGCAAAAATCTGCAACAAAAGTAAATAATCACGATTATTTACAACTGGGGATTTTTTCCAAATTTTTGCATTTTTGATATCATAGGTTTGAAATATATAGCATTTAAGTGCTCTGAGTGAAATGTGGGCTCATTTGAGTACATTGGGTGAAAATGGTGTCAGATTTAGGCTTTTACTCTCTAAAATAGTAGATATGAAGTGATTTTGAGATTTGGAGATCCAAATTTGCTCAAACTTGGTCAGTGGGCTTGGGACATCATGTGCTTTTGGTCCCATAATGTCAAAGTTGCAATTTCCCCCAATTTTGGCAAAAAAGTAAATAATCGTGATTATTAACTTTTTCATCAAAATGAACATTTTTTGGTGCAACTTGGTTCTAAGCTTGATGTAGACCTTGTGTATGAGATATGGGGTGATTTGGATCCAAAAATGTGACTGATAACTCAAAAATTGGTCTTGGAAAGACTTCTTTGCGGTTTTTGACAAATTTCCAAGTTTTCCTTGATCATTTTGGCTCATACTTGAAATGTGGCATGTAATAGGTGTGTAGAAATGATAGGTGAAGTGAAGGTACCACTTTCAAGCCAAAAAAGTGCAAAAGTAAATAATCATGATTATTTACAACAATCAACTTTTTTTGCTAAACTTGACAAATTTTGACCTAAACATATTCAATACACCTAAAATAAGTCCTAAATTGAATTTGGTAAAGTTTTGTCTTGTCGACATCACTTCGTGCTTTGTCGACTCTAAAATCACCGATTTTTGTGACTACATGGCCTATGGAGTTGGTTACTCACTTTTGAAGCTATGGACTTGTCCGCTACATAGTCACGAAGCTACCTATCCAGTTTTGGCTCATTTGGAATCAGTTTGACTTCATATGTCAAATTTGACGCTTTGAAGCCGTCGAGCTATTTTCTGCTTTTCGGGAGCTGGCCTTGATTGTTTTTATGGTACCAACCATATACATTGTGTATAGACCCAGTCTATAAGCTATCTCTGGAGTCAGAATCCAATTTTGGCATCTGCCAAAAACCTAGCTTTCCTACTTGGGACCCCCCTCGACCCCTACCGAATGGTCATCTGGTGATATAGAAGTAATCTATTATGTAGGGGCATGCTACAATTCAAGTCTCATCCCATTTGGTTAAGCTGACAGGCCGCTATGGTCAATTTCTGGTCGTAGGACTTCGTGCACTGCTCGGATTCTAGGGTTTGTTCCTTGGGCTTAGACTAGCTACCGGCCATACATAATGGATCATTGATAAGTATAGAACTTACCCTCATCTCTCAGTGAGACGATGCTATAAACGGGCGACTGTGGACTCCGAAAATCGCGCACGAAGAAGGTCAAAAGCTCTCTCTCCAAGGGTAACTAGTGGAAATGAGGTGATTTTGGGCTTCCTCGGATATCTATACTCGGACTTCCTCAACTATTTTTTCCCAAATTTCCATGTTAGTCCTACTAGGCCGTGAAATCTACGTTAAACTCAAAAATTTCCTCAATCATATTCATGTAGCTCATTCTGTAAAAATTTGTGAAAGTAGGCCTTGGCCGCCTAATTTAGGTTTCCCGCTTCCATCTGCCGATTTGGTTGAAATTTTTTGTGCCTGTCCGCCTTGTCCTTTTGATCATCAACATATCTTCAGTTTTTCCATCTGAGCTCAATTGCTATTTATTATTAATTTTTGACCTGTTTATTGAAAATAACAAAATGCGCTAAAAAAGCAAAGTGAAAATCCAATAATTAAGAAAATCCATTGAAGAACACAGCTTTATTTTTTTTGTTGGATTTCTCTATTTTTAAGTCCCAATATTAAAAAAATGATGAAAAATAACAAAAAAATACCATTTTTTGATGATTTTCTTATAGTATATACACTATTTACACTCATCGGGGAGATGTTATCAGTTAAATTTTTCTTGTTGATGATTTGTAAGGGCATTATTAGGTAATTTTGCAAAAAATCACACATTAACATCAAACTTTTTTCTCCCTCTTCAAACATTGCCCTTAATTACTTAGTTCCCTTCCACCTCTCCTAGATGGCGTACTCTGGGATGTCTGTGTGCATAAGTTGAACAATCGTGTCTATGCATAGCCTTGGTTGGCTCTACCATGCTTTGAAAATCAATGCGATTAAAACCATTATGTTGTGCAAGAGTTGGGTCTTGAGTAATTAACTCAAGGGTTTCGGATACCGAGGTTTTCTTTTGCTGTCTTCCAAAAAGCAAATCTTGTAGCTTGTGTGCTCTTTGCTTTATTGTACCGTCAAGATGCTTTGACACACTAATTTCTTGAGTTGTTGGTATCAATAATGATGGTTGTTGAGCTTTTACCTGCCATTGGCATCTTGGTTTGGTTTGGTCAGAATAGTGTGGTTGAGTCTTCTGAGACTTAACTCTCCATTGCTTGATCGGTTTTACAGTTTGCGGAGAAGATAAGTGCTCCTTTTTCTTCCAAATCCATTTTGTATTAGGTTCCCTGTTCGAAGATGCTCCTCTTTGTGTCTTTAACCTTGGAACCATCTTTGGTACCGTAGAAGATGTTTTGGGCACCCAGATTTGAATCGGCTTGTTCTTAAGCTGTGCTTTTGGGACCCAAATTTGCCTGACTCCTTGCATGCTACTTGTAGCATTTGCTTTTCTATAGGATGGAGAAGATTTATTTCTTTGTGGTTTGCTCTACTAGTAACCCCCTTTCCATTCCTCTTTGGATCGGTGCAATTGGAACAATGAGTTGTCCGCCTTTAGCTGATAGCTTGAGCTGATTGGTATCCCAATCTGGTATTGCCTTGTAAGTCTGCATCCATGAGATTCCAAGAATCATTTTTCATTCATGTGTTCATCTGGTAAACATACAAAGTGATGTGGACATGAACATCCATGTACTATCACATTTAAGTTGACTATGCCCAGTGTCGGTGTTGGGTTCTTGTTGCATCCTTTAATAGTCGATATTCCTGTTGTCAAAGACTAGCTTGTTGCTTTCTTGTACATGGAATAACTGACTGCATTTACTCGAGCTCCTGTATCGATCAATGCATTTGTGCTATGATTGTTCAGTTGTACTTCGATGCGAAGGTCCATTCCAACTAACCATTCATCATCTATTGATACTGCATCTTTCTGCAATTCCCATAGTCGATCATCTAGTTCCACAGTGTTGATGGGAATAGGTATTTCTTGATTTTTGAGAGCAGCTTTCCTTTTGAGTACTCGAAGCCTAGCTTCCTCTTGGGCTTCATCAATAACTGTTGTCGTTTTATCTTTCTTTGCTTTGCTACATGCATCTTTTTTAGCAATTCATTGGTTAGTGGCAAATTGTACTTCTTTAAACGACATCCACTAATCCAATTAGCCATTGGTTCGTGATCTAGGGTGGACAACTTAACTACTCCACTTGGAGATACATCTTCAACAATAAACAGTCCGTTTCCCTTTTTCTTAAACTTGGGAATGTGTTGCTTAAGGGAATAGACTAAAACTAGGTCCCCTTTTTTAAAGATTTTTGTTATTAGATGGGAATCAAAAAACTGTTTTAGTTTCCGCTTCGTGCATAGATGTGAGCTATAGCTGTTAGCCTTTGCACATCAAGATTATCTAAATCTTCAAGTCTCTCTGACAATTCATGTCCAGTCCACTCAAGATCCTTTGCTACCCTTAGTGTTGGAAATAGAAATTCTATTGGCAGTATGGCATCAAGACCATAAACAAGGTTAAAGGGTGTAGCATTTAAAGTTGTTTTGAATGAAACTCGATAAGCCCATAGAGCAGCATGGAGATTCATTTGACAATCTGCCCTTCTTGAACTAAATACTTTAGTCAATACCAAACGAAGAATTTTATTCGTATGCTCAGCTTGTCCATTTTCTTGTGGGTGATAGGGAGCCGATTTGTTATGGATGACCATAAATTCATTAAGCAAATACTCAATTATCTCATTGAGGAAATGAGTTCCTCTATCACTAAAAATTTCTATTGTCACTCCATATCTTGTGAACACATACTCATACAAGAATGCGGCTGTGGTTGTGGCATCATTCTTTTGACTTGCTTTAGCCTCGGCCCACTTGGTCAAATAGTCCATAGTTATATATCGAGCTTGGGTTCTATAAGCAGGTGGTTGTATTGGCCCAACAAAGTCTATACCCCATTTTGCGAAAGCTCTAGCCCCCATCATTGGTCTTAGGGGCATGCTATCTACACGGGTTGGAATTTTTGCTCGTTGACATGCATCACACCTTCGAACATATTCTTTGGCATCTGCAAAAAGTGTTGGCCACCATATGCCTGCCATTAAGATTGCTCTTGTGGTGGTCTCACTAGAAAAGTGACCTCCAGCTAATCCAGCATGTGCTTGTTCTATAATGGGAATATACTCGTCTTCATTTGCACAAAGACCCAGATGTTGATCTTTACCTCTCCGATACAATTGGTTTCCAATAAGAGCATAGTCTCTTGCTTCTATTTCAATTTCTCTTTGATGGTGTTTACTCATATTCTTAGGAAATGTTCGGCTTGATGAGTAAGTAACTAGATAGTTACTCCACTTAGGAACAAGTGATATTTGGAACAATGTCACATGAGGTATAGGTGCTTGTTTTTGACATTGAGGACATTGTTTTACAAGTGAGTGAACATCCCTCCTCATAGTTGGCCAAAATACTCCAAGTCCCAAGATTCATCGCATAGTTTGGTCTTCAGCAAAGTGAAGTCCTACTCCGATAATATGTGCTTGATTTAGGTATTGGGTTTTCTCCTCAGGATTAATGCCTAAAAGCAATATTCCACATCGATTTCTTTTGTACAACCTTCCAGCTAGTAATTGATACATAGCCAATTGCTCAATTAATCTGATTGTAATAGGAAGTGGTATTTGTGAATCCACTTGAGCTATGGTCTCAATGATACCATGTTTTTTGACCATCGAGGTATCATTTCCACGAAGAACAAATATGCATCTTGTAGATCATCGTCTACTCCCTTAGGTGGTTCTCCTGAAACAATCCTTGCCAAATGATCCGCTCTTTGATGAGTGGTGCCCTTTTTAATCAAATTCCAAAAGAATGATGAACCATCTCACTATTCTTCCTGTGTTGCATGGCTTGTTGACCAAGTACAATAAAGCTTGGTGTTCCACAAAGAACATAAATTCGTTTGCTAATAGGTAATGTCTATACGTTTTTAAGGCATAGATCATTCCTAATCCTTCCCTTTCTGTTGTTGTGTAGTTTTTCTCTGCCATATTCAACTGTCTACTAGCATAAGAAATAGGAAAAACAATTTTCCCATCTCCTTGTTGAGCTAGGATACACCCAATGGCAAAATTGGAAGCATCTATCCCTTTCTAAGATACATTCTTCTTGTTTTAAGCTCCCGTTTTGTGAGGCTCCGCACATCCAAATAGGTGTCTCTTTGTTCAACCAAGATGGAAGCTTAGTTTTAGCCGAAGAAACTGAATCAAATTCTTGTATGGGCATTTTCATGACATCACTATAAGTGTGATCTTTTAGATTAACCCTTGTTGTTGATCCCACTTTCTTCAAGTACAGATAATTGTTCTCTCAATCCTGGATGAGTTGTACTTGTCGCATGAAAGGTCTTCCCAAAATGATTTCGTAATTGAGTTTCTTTCCAAAGTCCACTATGGCAAAAGTGTCTTGATATTCAATCCCATAGGAATTAACAATGACTTTTTCAAGTTGTCCTAAGGGTCTTTCGATGTGTCCATCAGCCAATTGCAATTTCCTTCGATTTTGTCTAATGGATGGTTGCCCCCATGATTCCCATATTGCTTTCGTGGCTATGGCTATGCCTATGCCTACCCCACTATCCAGTATTGCCATGGTTTCTATCATTATATCTAACTAGAAGGGTTGTGTTTCCTTCTTTCCCTTTGTAGTATTCTCCGACTTTGTTCATTGTAACAGATCGAATCCATGTTTCAATTTTCCCAAATTTTTTGCGAGTAGCCCTGTTATTCCCATCTTCTCCAGAGTTTTTTATACATTATTCCATAAATATGGTCTGATTTTCAATAGTTCTCCTAAAGTAAGAGTGCATTGCATGGGTGTAGACATGATTGCATGGATGTTGTCTACTTCTAGGGTCTGTTCCGCTCTTTTTATCTGAGTGGTTTTACACACTATGGATTCATCTTTGTTATCTCCCAAGTAAGAGGGTAGTGTTTTCAGAGTCAATGGTTTAGACATTCCTGAAGCTTCAGATCTGCAATCCCCATACAAGGATTGTACATCCATGTCCATATCAAGAGGTAGGTTGTCTAACCAAACTTCCTCTATAGGAGCTGACTTCAAAGTTAGACTCCCATCATTAATCTCTCTAACTGTTTTCCATAAGTGTCCTGGCGAGTCTCCTTCTACGAATGGAATTCCGTCTAAGGCATCTTCGTTGTCCGACACTATAAGTTTTGGCTCTTTTCTTTCAAGGTGGGGTTCTACGACCACTTTGGATTTTTCTTTACTAGTTTCTACCACAAGCTCCTTAGGTTTTGTGGGACTCATGTCTAACCTCACCATCCTATCTTATTGTAGTATTAGCGAGAACCACGATTAATTTGTCAATCCATGGGATGAAGCTTACTCGACTAGGGCACAGAGGCTACAAGAGGTTGTCAATCTCTTGAAAAACAACTAACAACTCGCATCTAACTCAAGCTACACTCAAGTGACTGAAATCACCAAAAGCCAATCGCTCATCGGCAAACAAATCACATCCGTTACAACATCAAATGACATAAAAACGTAACGAAACTTCTAGGAAAAGTTTATAAGACCTAAGCACACATGATTATGGTCTCAAACCCCACTTTAGGTCAAGCTCCAAAATTGCGATTATTAACAGTAGTGGATTTTTGACTTAGTTGTTTTCGACCCAGAATGCATTTAAATGCTTAGCAATGATGCCCCAATACCCCATCTATGCTTAGTTTTTGATTTGAAAGTATAAATTCCTAGTTATGATGAAATTAGGCCGCGGGTCGGCGACGCCAAAAGCTACGAATTACTGTGAACTGCTTACGTCAATGCGTAGAGCTCTTACCTGTGGTTGCAATGCAACAAACACGACTGCAATGTGACAACCAGAGAGGGAGTAGGAAGCGCGAGAAGGAGAGGAGTGAGCGCCGTTAGCTCACGCTGTGTATTTCTTATCCAAAAATTACAAAAATTGGCTTTTACACTTTAGCCAAGGTTTTTGGGTGGTCAAAACTAATAATCTGGAGTTCTAGCAAAGCTGGGTAATGACAGGTTGATACAATCTGGAAGCTTGTAGCCCCGGCTCATTAATTATAGAGTTTATCCGAGAAAATAGGAGTTACAATATTCTTGATTTATTAAAATAATAAGTGTTTTACAAAGAGAACTCCAAAAAATGGTATCCGTGTTAGCTTGCTGCTAACATTCCCCCCCTCGTCGCCTGTGCCGTCCCTTGACACAGCTTTATGGGCTGAAATAGTCTTCGGGGTGGCGGCTGGTGAGTCGGTCTTTAAGCGCATTCAGTACCTTTTGGTATCTGATTTTTCTTTCTTTATTTGGCACTTGCAGAAACTGCATGGTCAGTCTGTTCTTTAGCTCCACCGCTGAGTAGCCTACAAATCTACATGTGAGGTTGCTGATCACTGGCACAAATATCTTCGTTCGCCGAGTGAAGAATCCTATGTAGAAAGCTTCCTTGAACGCCCACATATTATGTGATGGTAAGAACATACACCGGGCGTAGAAGCCATAGAGGACTTCTTCGGAAGGCTGACCACTGAGATCATAGCATAATCCTTTATTACCCTCGAGGAATGACATCCACGGGGCACCTTCTTACTCTGGATCATGAAAAACTTCAATACAGGTGAGCAACATTTGGCATATCTTATATAACATTGCGTAGGAGAGATCTGGTAGACTCTTGAAGAAAGACATGGCACCCTTTAGAGTTTTCACCATGTATTCCTCTGTGGCTTGTCCTTTCTCTAGAGCTAGCAGTCTTGGGTAGTTCAACTAGGTTGGCCGCTTCTTGGTCAGTGCCTCATGCTCTTGCCAAGTCCTTACTCTAGGTACAATACAAAAAGTGGGATCTCTTTTGCAGGGCTGCAGGTGCTCTTGTGAACATAATCAAATACCTCGGATTCTTGTTCAACCAGCTCAACCTCCACTTTGGGTGGTCTTTATCTGCGCCATCTGTTTGCATGTCTACGTACAGCCTTTCTTTTACTAGGAGTAACTTCACCTTTATCAAGGGGTACGGTAGGGATTGTTGATGCCATTGCGCATTGATCTGATTGGAGTGAGTTGAGTGACGTTGACAGAGTGAAGAACTCTCAACTCCCAATCCATCACGGCCTTCCACTGCTCATCCACCTCTTGTGTGATCTTTTCTTTCAGTGCATCCTCTTCAGCTTTTGATAGCTAGACCATAGGCATTGTGTTTGCATCTGTAATGTTTATCTGAAAATCATCATCACCACTCAACTCTGTTGTGGACTGTGTCTCCAATTCAGCAAATGAGACCGAGGGTATATGTATTTGTGGCTACTCTGAAGGGCCTACCTCTTCTTGCGTTTTCGGCTTTCCTTCCCTCAGGAGCTAGTTAACTCTTTTGAGCTCGGCTATTTCTTTTAGGAGCTCTTCTTTTCTCTGGACCCGCATTACAGCCAGGTCTTTGCGTTGGGATTGCTCCAGCTTTAATTCCAGCTCGCGGTCCTTGTTCTTCTTCTCCAATGATTTATAGACCTCGTCTGTTCCTTTGATCGAGGCCACGGCTGGATTTTCTCTTATTTGCCGTAAGAAGATTGCATAATCATTTATTCGTTGTTCAGAGTATTGTAAAGAGGTGTAGGCAACATCCAACTGCACTTGAATTTTTTGAGCTGACAGGGTTGTCATAAGAAGTTCATTTGTAACTTCTGTCAGTTGTTCGTCTTTTGCTTTGCAAGCATCTTATAATTTGGTGAGTAGATCACCTAGCTCTTCCATCTCTTTTTGTTGTCGATCTCTTACTAGCTGATATTGTTCAGCTTCGGCTTTCATCTCGTGCACTTGCCTGTGAAGATCGATGATGACGTTCATTCTGTCTTCTAAATCTCCTTGGAGAGCGTCAATCATCATCTCGAGTTCTTTAGCCTTTGTGTTGCGGCCAAGTGCTGCTGATCGGAGTCTCTCCGTCATATCCTACATCTGCCTTTCATATTTGTTTACTTGCAATATTACCTCGTCATTAGACTGCCAATCCTTTTGTCTTGCCAGCTGAGTTGATGTGCCTGCAGCCTCTTGTGTGTCCTTCTACTGTGTCGTGGCTGTTGGTTCTTCTTGCGTGGAGATAGAGGGTTAGTCTTCTTCTTCTTTGTCACCCTGAGGCTTTGTGGATGCCTTGGCTATTTCTTGCTGTGTGGAAGTAGAAGGTGTTTGATCAGGCTTTGTGGTCTCTTCTGGTGCAGGACACACTTCCGTTTCTGGCTCAGGTTCTTTCTCTTGTTGCTGCTCTTGTGTAGCAGTAGACTCTTACGTAGTGGTAGCCTCTTGTGCAAATTCATCTATCTTTTGTTGTTCAGGCTCTTGTGTGGCTTCGGTGGCTTTCTCTTGTTCCAGCTCTGCTTCTTTGGACTTAGATTATGTCTCTTTGGTGGTGTCTTTACTTGTAGGTGATGGTGGTGGGCTTGGCCTAGGGTTTTCTTGGTGTTCAGGAGATGGTGAAGTGGGTCAGGGAGACCCTTGACCTTGGTCGTGTGCTTCTTCCCTTGCCGTTTCTTCGGCTTGTCTCTATTCCTCCGCCTCTTTGGCTTTTCTAGCCACTTCTTCGGCTTCTTTCAGCTTGAGGGATTCTGATTCTTGGTACATTTTTTCCAAAGATTCAGTGGGATTTTCAGCTTCCTTTCTAGTGTGATGCTTTGTCATTGGGCCTTTAAGTCCACTAGGCACCCATTTCTCTGGGTCTTTCCCTTGTGCTTGTCGGCTGCATTGGTAGGCATATTTTTCTCTTTCAAAGCGAGCTTGCTTTTCCATTGGCTCTTCTTGGTGGACGGCCACATCTTTTCTCTTCATCTCTTCTCTACTAGCTCTCTTCTCCTCATTATCAGAGCTCTCGTTGATGTGCCTTTCTGGTGAGCTTTTGTTAACCCTCCTGACTCACGGACACCCTATCACCTACGACGGACGTTGTATTATTTACTTGGTAGAGTCAGGTACCGGGCTTGTCGTTCCAATAGGAAAAGGGTAAGAGTGATCACCGATGAGAGGCGCACTCTAACTAGAACATTCAAGGGATTAGTTGGCTAAGCATGGGCGCCCAAGTGTGAATGGGGCGAGCTCATATAAAAGTCAACTATTCCTAAAATTCACTTATTCTCTCATTTGTGAAATTGAAGAGTGCTCTTGCTCCATCTCCATCTTCTTCTTCTGTGTAATGTAATGTACAGTAAGTAGGAAGTAGATCTGTGAGAGCTAATAGAGTGTGTTAGTGTGTAACAGTAGGTGTATTAGTTGGAAGTAGGTACGTAGAGTGTGTGTGTGCTCTCACGCAGGCTACGGCGACCTTATCCTTAAAATTAAAAAAATAAAAATAAAGGTAGGACCGGGATCGGGAATATCTCCCAAACCCAAGCCCAAGCTCACGCTCAGGCTTAGGCCTCAGTCGTTCTTTAAAATTACGTATTTTAGCTTCACACGTAGCTAAAAATCGACTGTTTTGAGGACCAACGGAGCTTCAGATGACCGAACGTTGTGCTGTAAAGCACACCGCAACACTCTGAGTGATACGCTCGTTTTGAGCTATCACACACTTTAATCAAAAAAATAAATCCTTAAAAAACATTAAAAACGTAAAAAACACGAGTGAAAGCGGACGCTTAAAAAAGTAAGTGGTTAACCTTCGAGGTTATTCACCGACGCTTGTAGGGTACCAAAGGCACATGCATCTGCGCTCTGGTCGTGTGCTAGAGACAGAGCAACTAGAGAGAATTTCGACTTACGCGAGTTCTCAATATCCACCTACTTTAGGTTCCGGGCCCTCAACGGGGACCCAAGGTAGTACAAACCAAGACCCGAACATAGCGGCTAGTGACTCTTCCTTTGACTACAACGTCATGGAGGGTTTCCCAATGCCTAATCCTGATAGCTCAAGCCAAGAAATGCATGCCATGGGCCAGCAGTCCGGGCCGAGCGTGCTTAGCCGCTTGAAGGAAACCTTTAGTAGAGCTACTCGCTCCGAACATGGAGCTAATGATGTAAATGAGGGGGGTGGGGAAGTAAGTTCTCCATTCATGACCAACGTAGACCCTATACCCTTAGAGAATGTGCATGTGAATACTTCATTCACTGCACCTCCTGACTCTTCAGAGTTATTTTCCTCCGAGGTCATAATACCCTATGGTAGAAGCCTTGCCGAAGTGCAAGAGGTTGAGCGATATATCCTTGCAACAAGGGAAAAGGAAATTGAGAGCTTACGCAAGACAGAGCAATGAAGAGAGTTAAAAGCGAAAGCCCCCATGTCAATATCCTTGCTAAGAGAGCAATCAAGTGCTCCTGACTTAGCAACTGCTAAGGGACAACCCCTAGAAAGCAACATTGCATCTAGCTCAAAGGACACCCCTGGCACCTCAATCCTAGATGGAGCGTTCTTAAATGAGAACTGGGAGTACGAACTACAAACAGAAACTCTAACCGATCTATACACAGGTCACACCTATCACGTGGGTTGGTTAGATGTCCTACAATCCACAATGGGTGCTACTAGTGTGGAGGATCAACAACAAAGAGTTTGTGAGGTCATCCATAGGGTCATTGAGTTAGAGAGACAGAACAAGGGGATCAACATGCCTTCAACGGGTCTCATGAGATTCTTAGATACAGGAAAGGCTAAACAACCAACCTTATCGCAAATGGAGACTCCCTCGGTATGTCCGGTGGATCCTCCATATGTTGTTTCTCCAGGGGTCACAGTGCAATCTGAGCCCACAAGTGATAGCTTCACCTTTCCAAGTCTAGCTCATCTTTCCCTTGATGACACCACGGCTACCATGCCTACCCCAATGATGGGCATGCCAAGAAACATGCCATGGACCTCATTTGTTAGTAAAGCACCGCTAAATAATAGCTCAATGCCTGCAACAATACCTACAAGTGTGCACCAATCGTATGCACCTATGGGTCATCGCACTCATGTAGTCCCTACCCCTCCCATTGTTTCAACTACTTATGCTCCACAACCACAACACCCAAGCTCTTATTTCCATGGGACTATACCGGCTAGCATTAGCATGTCACATCCAACGTCTGCTATGCCTAGGGCCACACATATGAACTATGGACCGCCACATGGCACAACATCGTACCCAATGTGGAACCCAAGGGCTTCCTATGCGCAAAGCCCAATGCCAATACCTACTCCACATGTAGTCTCTAGAGCGCCTTCACCCACGATGCCTGCTCACTTAGGTGACTTGGCAACATTTGCTCAAGCTATCGGTCGATCTATTGCTGAGAATATGCGTAACGCGCCTGATAGAGAGCCTAGAAGTAAGGCAGTATAAATAGCCAAGCTCACACAAAAATTTAGTGGAGACGGGGATGTGAGAAAGCATGTCGGAGTGTTTGAACAAATATGCGATTCTCTAGGAGAACACAATGACCTGCATAAGAGTAATGCTTTAAGCCTAACCTTAAGTGGGAATGTAGGGGATTGGTATAGAACCCTAAGGGTGGAAGAAAAGACGATTTAACCTACTCTTAGGAGACTGTTCTTGAAAGAATACATACGAGAGGGAGTGCTTTGGGGTGTAGCCTCTCAGCTCCAAAAAGCCCAACGAGAGGAAGAAGAGTTGGTGAGAGACTTTATTAGTCGCTTGAAGCATTTGAATTCTCGTTGTAATCCAAATGAGCGCTTCAATAATAATCAATTGCTTGATAGAGTCATTAGGGGATTACGCCATGAGGATATCTACAATGGCCTAGTCATTAGAGGTATCACCACTTGGGAAGCAATCACCACCAATGTGATCCAATTGGAGGATAATTTAATGATTCAAGGAGAAAGAGTGTCTGTTGAGCCTAGATCTATTAGTTCGCAAGCATCAGGGCATCAGCCAATGACCCTAAAGCCTATTGCTAAGGAGCCAAAGATATCTGAGATGACTCTAGCAGATCTCACCAAGGCTATTCAAGAGAGTCTTAGAGACAATCGTGCTCCGCAAAACAATCATATGTATCCAAGAAGGGAGCAACAATGGTGCTCAGTATGCTATGGACCGCATACTACCAGTGAATGTCCTACTTTTAGACTAAAATTCAATGGGAATTGCAATGCCTGTGGAAGGTATGGTCATCAAGCTAAGGATTGCATCGTATTTAAGAGTGCGATGGCTAATAGACCAACCTTAGCATGGACAGACACACCTCGAGTGCCTACATTGATGTCGGCCCCACCTCGTGAACAAACAGCACAACACATGGTCCCTAGGGACCAAAATGTTGTTCAAACAACACCCTTACCACCTCCAGTGCTAGGACCGCAACCACCACATCCGAGAATCACTTCTGTGAATCAAGTAGGTTGTGAGTCATCTATTGCTTGTTTGGAAGGCTGTGAGGAAGATATAGATCCTAATATCGCCTATGGGATGGATGTGCTTGAAGAAAGTCCACAATACTACATGGAGGACTATTGGGGACAAGTCAAACCTGTATATCGCCCAATGTCCAAATAATCCAAATGCATCGAAGATCACGCCATTAAACTTGATTGAAGTTACGAGGAGCCATCACAAAGTACACCGATGGTACCAGTAAACGTACTCACACGATCGATGCTCCAAAAACAAAATTATATTCTTGCGGAAAGAGACACGGCATCAATTGCCCAATCTCAGAAAAAGAAGAAAACACAAAGGAAGAGATCGTAAAAAGCAGCGAAGTCAGAACCCAGTTCAAATACCAACATAGGGACTGGTGACGACCCCATATATATAAATGACGCTGAAGAGGATTCTGATTCAGGTGAAGCCATGGAGACCAAAACGACCACTAAGATAGAAACCAACAAGGAAGATCTTCATGAGCCACAATGGCGAGGATCCAAGAAGAAGATAGAAACTTATCCAAACCCTACAGAGGAGATTGAGCGAGTCAAGCAATTAAGGAGTTTGGTAGAAGATACTCAACGGGATCTAGAACCAGCACCTAGGCATATCCAGATTACACTAGCTATCGGCCGTACAAAATGAATCTTTGACGAGTAAAGAACTTACCCCTCAAGTTTTGTGTGAGATGGCGCTGAAAACAGGCAATTGTGCACTCCGAAAAAGACGTGCAAAAGAGGTCAAAAGCTCTCTCTGTAAAGGCTGCAAGTGGAAATGAGGTGGTTTTAGCCTACCTTGGATATCTATACCCGGACTTCCCGAACCAATCTTCCTCAGATTCCCCCATTAGTCCTACTAGGCCGTGAAATCTATATTAGACTCAAAAATTTCCTTGATCGGATTCTTGTGGCTCATTCTGCAAGAATTTTGCAAAAGTAGGCCTAGCCGTCTAATTTAGGCTGTCCGCTTCCATCTTTTGATTTCATTGAAATTTTTTGTGCTTGTCCGTCTTGTCTTTTTTATCACCATCATGTCTTCCGTTTTTCTATCTGAGCTTCCTTGCTATTTATTATTAATTTTTTACTTGTTTATTTGAAAAAATCAAAGAAAATAGCAAAATGCTCTAAAAAAGTAAAGTGAAAATCCAATAATTAAGAAAATCCATTGAAAAACATAGCTTTATTGTGTCTTGTTGGATTTTTCTATTTTTAAGTCTCATTATCAATAAAAACGATGAAAAATATCAAAAAAAAACTATTTTTTGATGATTTCTGATAGTATATACACTATTTACACTCATTGGGAAGATATTATCAATTTAAAAATATCCAAAAAATACTATTTTTTAATGATTTTTGATAGTATATACACTATTTACACTCATTTGGAAGATATTATCAATGGATTTTCCCTTGATGATGAATTATATGGGCATTATTAGGTAATTTTGCAAAAAAATCACACGTTAACATCGAACTTTTTTCTCCCTCTTCAAACGTTGCCCTTAATTACTTAGTACTTAGTGTCCTTCCACCCCTCCTAGATGGCGTACTCAGGGACGACTGTGTGCATGGGTTGAACAATCGTGTCTATGCATAGCCGTGGTTGGCTCTACCATGCTTTGAAGATCAATGCAATTCAAACCACTATGTGGTGCAAGAGCTGGGTCTTAAGTAATTAACTCAAGGGTTTCTGATGTCGAGGTTCGCTGCTGATGTCTTCCAAAATGCAAATCTTGTAGCTTGTGTGCTCTCTGTTTGATTGTACCATCAGGATGCTTCAGCATGCTAATTGCTTGAGCTGTTGATAGCACTTTTGTTTGTTTTCAAGCTTTTTCTCGCCATTGGTAACTTGGTCTGCTTGGTGCTGTATGGTTTGGTGGAGTCTTTTGAGACTTAACTCGCCATTGCTTGATGGGTGTTACGGTTGGTGGAGAAGATAAGTGCTCCTTTTTCTTCCAAACCAATTTCATGTTAGGTTCCTTGCTCGGAGATGCTCATCTCTGTGTTTTTACCCTTGGAACCTTCTTTTGTTTTTCCGATGAATTTTTAGGCACCCAGGTTTGAATCAGCTTATCCTTAAGTTGTGCTTTTGGTACCCAAATTTGCATGACTCCTTGCATGCTACTTGTAGCATTTGCTTGTCAAGGGGATGGAGAAGATTGACTACTTCGTGGTTTGGTCTACTGATTGCTTCTTTCCCATTCCTCCTTGCTTGGTGCAATTGGAACAATGAGTTGCCTGCCTTTAGGTGATAGCTTTAGTTGATTTGTATCCCAATCTGGTACTGCTTTGTATATTTGCCTCCAAGGAATTCCAAGAATCATCGTCTCATTCATGTGTTCATCTGGTAAGCATACAAACTGATGAGGACATGAACATCCATGTACTATCACGTTCAAGTTGACTACTCCCAATGTTGGGGTTGGGTTCTTGTTGCATCCTTTGATTGTCGATATTCCTATTGTCAATGCTTGACTTGTTGCCTTCTTATACGTGGAATAACTGACTGCATTTACTCTTGCTCATGTGTCAACCAAAGCATTGGTGCTATGATTGTTGAGTTGTACTTTGATGCGCAGGTCCATTCCGTCTAAACAGTCATCATCTATTGCAACTTCATCTTTAGGTAATTCCCATTGTCGATCATATATTTCCAGAGTGTTGATAGAAATCGGTATCTGTTGATTCTTGAGAGCAGCTTTCCATTTGAGTACCCGAAGCCGAGCTTCCTCTTGGGCTTCATCAATAACCTGTTGTCGTTTAATCTTTCTTTGCTTGGCTACATGCATTCTTTCTAGCAATTCATTGGTTAGCAGTAAAGTGTATTTCTTTAAACGACATCCACTAATCCAATTAGCCATTGGTTCACCGTCTAGGGTGGACAATTTTACTGCTCCACTTGGAGATACATCTTCAATGATAAACGGTCCGTTTCCCTTTTTCTTAAACTTGGGAATGTGTTGCTTAAGGGAATAGACTAAAACTAAGTCCCCTTTCTTGAAGATTTTTGTGATTAAGTGGGAATCCAAAAATGTTTTTGTTTCCGCTTTTGTGCATAGATGTGAGCTACATCAATTAGCCTTTGCTCATCTAGCTTTTCCAAATCTTCAGGTCTTTCTGACAATTCATGTCCAGTCCACTCAAGATTCTTTGCTACCCTTAATGTCGGCAATATAAATTCTATTGACAGTATGGCATCAAGACCATAAACAAGGTTAAAGGGTGTAGCATTTAAAGCTATTTTGAATGAAACTCAATAATCCCATAGAGCAGCATGGAGATTCATTTCCCAGTCTATCCTTCCTAAACTAACCACTTTAGTCAGCATCGGGATAAGAATTTTATTTGTGTGCTCAGCTTGTCCGTTTTCTTGTGGGTGATAGGGAGTTGATTTGTTATGGATGACCATAAACTCATTAAGCAAATACTCCATTATCTCATTGAGGAAATGAGTTTCCCAATCACTGAAAATTTCTATTGGTAGTCCATATCTTGTGAATACATACTCATATAAGAATGCAGCAGTGGTTCTGGCATCATTCTTTTGAGTTGCTTTAGCCTCAGCTCACTTGGTCAAATAGTATGTGGCTACAATGATATAGTGAGCTTGGGTTCTATAAGCAGGTGGCCGTATTGGTCCAACAAAATCTATACCCCATTTTGCGAAAGCTCTAGCCCCCATCATTGGTCTTAAGGGCATGCTATCTACACGTGTTTGAATTTTTGCTCGTTGACAAGCGTCACACCTTCGAACATATTCTTTGGCATCTGCAAAAAGTGTTGGCCACCATATGCCTGCCATCAAGATTGCTCTTGCGGTGGTCTCACTAGAAAAGTGACCTCCAGCTAATCCAGCATGTGCTTGTTCTATACTCAGAATATACTCGTCTTCATTTGCACATAGACGCAAATGTTGATCTTTACCTCTGCGATACAATTGGTTCCCAATAAGAGCATAGTCTCTTGCTTCAGTTTCAATTGCTCTTTGACGGCGTTTACTCATATTTTCAGGAAATGTGCGACTCGATAAGTAAGTAACTAGATAGTTACCCCACTTAAGAACTGGTGACATTTGAAACAATGTTACATGAGGTATGGGTGTTTGTTTTTTACATTGAGGGAAATCCTTTACAAAAGATCGAACATTGCTCCTCATAATCGACCAAAATACTCCAAGTCTCAAGATTCATTGCATAGTTTGATCTTCCGCAAAGCGAAGTCCTACTATGGTCACATGTGCTTGACTTAGGTACTGTTCTTTTTCTTCAGGATTGATGCATAAAAGCAATATCCCATCTCGATTTCTTTTGTATAGCCTCCCAACTAGTAATTGATACATAGCCAATTGCTCGATTAATCCGATCGTAATAGGAAGTGGTATTTGTGAATCCACTTGAGCTATTGTCATTAATGACACAATGTTTTCCGACCATCTAGGTATCATTTCCATGGAGAACAAATAGGCATCTGGTAGATCATCGTCTACCCCTTTAGATGATTCTCTTGAAAAAATCCTTGATAAATGATCTGCTCGTTGATGTGTAGTGCCCTTTTTTACAACCACAGTGAAATCAAATTTGAGAAGAATGATGAACTATCTCACTATTCTTCCTATGCTGCATGGCTTGTTGACCAATGTTAGCGGGTACACCGCGACGGACGATGGAGCACAGCGAGAACACAGACCAACAAACTGTCAATCCGAGGACTTAGCTGACCTGACTAGGACATGGAGGCAATCTCTGGGTTGTCAACCCTGAGCTAGACACGAACAACACTCTACAGTCACTAATCCTACCACAACACTACCATAAAGCAAAGAAACAGACAACACATCCTACGAAACACTACAAGCTCGAAACAGTCTCAACTCATATCGGAATGACTCGAAATCGGAGGGTAAGACTCACAAGGACATATCCTATATGGCCAAACACCTAAACCCTGAAAACAATAACTGTAAGACCTCTAATCGCTGTCGCGATAGACTCAAAACAACAATTTCCAAAGTGTCCGAAACTGATCTACAAAGAGATCAACACGAAGAGCTTCTCGCCCTGATTCTAACGACTACTGGATCATTCAGATCGGATGTCGTTTGAGGTACTTACGACCAAATATAGCTCGTAGCAGGCGGGCTCGCGATGTGGTCCTCGGTTTGCATTGCTTGCATCGACGCGGAGAGCTCCTCGATGCTAACACGCTCCTACTCTCATATCTGCAATGTGATTAGTATGCGCGAGGGTGTGTATGCGTGAAGCTCACTACTGTGTGCTGCAGAACCCACGAATGTATATTATTTGAGATAACGTAATGTGTCCTTTACAAAGCCTTAGGTTTTAGCTTATATGCCAAGCCTTCAAACCTAATGTCCGGCCAAATGACCTGAATTGTCCCTAGGCTTCTATAGAGCTTAATTACAAGAAACTGAGTTGGCTTTACTCATTATACAAGCATCTGCGGCCAAAATACAAGTGCCGATTTAAAATATGAGGTTCCCGTAAACATTACAAAAGTGGTCGTAATGGCTCAAAATAATAATAACGGGATATTCGATGACGTCCATGAACTCGTATCTTCATGTTGCAGCATCCATCTTCATCTTCATTACTTCATCACCATCTTCATGTGGAATCTTTACAGAATCTTTCAGGAATCTTAATGGAATCTTTATGGAAACATTGTTGAGCGTCCTTTCAACACTCTCCCCCTCCGAATTCTTGTCGTCCCCGACAAGACCCTATGTCTTTGCTGGCCTTGACGAGTTCTTGATGTCTTGGTGTTGGTTGAAGTTGTTGTGGCAGCCTCTTCTGTAGTTGGTTGCTTTGCGTGATATTAAAGCTGCCTTGAAGTTGTACCTGTAGTGTATCTAAAGCTTGGAACTCTCCCCCTCCGATTTGTTGTTGTATCTTGAATTGCATGAGGTTGTATCGACTTGTTGGTGCAGCATGTCGTTGTCATTGTAGCTCTAGTTTGCTTTTCCTATGGTTGTTATCTAGCCGTTGTACCTGTAAGTTGACTTGAAGCTTTGTAAAGCTGTTTTTTGGCCTCTCCCTTTTGACTTGTCAGTAGATTTGCAATTAGTAGTGTGGGGATATTGTGGTTCTTCTTGTTTTTGTTGTTATAAAAAATAAAAGAGTAAAAGTAAAATATAGTGTATATACAAAATGAAGGTCTTGGATACCTGGATAAGACTAAAGGGAAAAACCCAGTGGGAAAAAATGTCTTTAGTCATAATTAAATGCGAGGCTATATGTACTTAGGTTCTGATGTTATAGAGTTATGTTGAGTTAAAGTACATATGGCCTTATGGCTACTAGTATGGGCTAGATATACATGGATAAGTGTTAGTAGCTTGAAGTCAGAGTCATTGTTGTTGAGCAAAGAATCATAAAACCTGTTTCCGCTTGATCATCATCATTTGTTTGTGTAAGTGCATGGGTGGAATAAAAAAGAGTGCCTAATGCATATGTCCAATGATGGGACATCTATATGCTTGCACAGAGTTATGCATGTTAAACAAGATGTGGTGCCAGAGAAGAGTATTGATGGGTTCTTCATGGAGTTAGTGTAGCAAGCAAAACATATAGCATGAGTGCTTCAAAAGCTTTCACTACTCACAAGAAGGGTTTTCGCTATCGAGGTTTCTCCACTCTTTCTCACTGTGTCAAGTGCGTGAGTGTTTTTGTTTTGGACTACTCAGCCTTCTCCACCTTATATATTATATGGACTTTGACTCTTATGCTCACCTCTTCCAGCATGAGCGACATGACCTTATGTATGCTCAACTCTCCAGCTTGAGCTTATACCTATTAGCTAGACTCATAGACCACAGAAAAATATTAACTTGAAGCTTGGGTCTGACACTTTGCTCATTTAGTGGCTTAGCTGCCCAACTCTAGACTCTTATGCCATGTAAGTTTTATGGCGACTTGGACTTACCTGATCGCGGCCTGAAATCCAATTCCATATGCTTTTGATGTTTAGGCCTTTCTCGTTAGTTTCTGTTTGAGATGCCATGTTGTCCAATACATTGGCATATATCTGCTCTTCATTCCTTGGTAGCAAATTGTGGTCGCTTGATGAGACAGGTATTGATGTTGAAGCAATGGTTGATGAAGTCTTCTTCTTCCAGATAGTGTTCTTCAAAACTGTGACCTCCGCATTTACCATTGCTTTCTTTTTGTTGTTAAAAGGCTGTAAAGGAGTTGTGTATCTTTCTTGTTGTTGAGCCTCAATCGCAGATTTTGGAACCCACATTGTTCTTGGGCCTGGTGTGATCTCCTTTGCCACTTGCGTTGTTTCTTCTTTGACTTGATGGTACCTTGTCTTTAATTTCCAAATATGGCTGTTACTTTTGTAAAAGCCGTGCTCTTGTAGTAATTGACGAGGGATCCATCTATAGGTTGTAGTACTCTTGGGTGTAGCGGGTGGCTGCTCTTGATTTCTTGATGTTTCTTGCTTTTCCTGGGTGATTCCTTGATAAGCTACTACCTTAGGTAACTAGATTTGAAAGTTACCCTCATAGAATCCTTGTGCTTCGAGTAACTCGACCGGAATGAATCTTTGGACTTGCTTGGAGGTGATCGTCACTTGACTTTGTTGGGTAGTCTGGTAGAATTCTGATTTCATTACCCAGACTTGGCGTATGTTTTGTACAGTGGAAGACCTTCTCTTTTGCTTTTTGTACCTGTCGTTTGTCTTGGTTGAGTTATGTGATTGACGTTGAAGGCTTTGTTGATTCCTGACTGAGTGGTTGTCATGGGATGGATATCGCCAGGCTGTTATCGTGGGCTTGTTGACCCAAACATCTGAATTTCCTTTCTTGTAGCCTTGTGCAATAATTGACTCGCTTGATGTGATCCATCCTATTACCTTTCCTTGTTGAGGTTGTTCCTGTGATTGTATCCAAATTGGATCATTAACCTTAATCTGTGCCTTGGATACTAGCACTTGGTTGACCTGTTTTGACTTCCTTTGGAGACGTTCGGGCGATGGAAACTTTGGTTGATAGACTTTTTGCTTGGGTTTCCATTGTTTTGTTGATGGTTTGGCTTTTGATGTAGAGGCTTTGTCTTGGACTTGCATTGGCTGGGCTAGAGACTGTGGGCTTACTTTAGCTTTGCCTTTTTCAATAGCCAGGAATCTTTGAACTGTTGTAGGCTTGACCTCTGTTGCCACTTGATAGCTTGTCGTGATGACCATTGTTGAAGATTCAGGCTCGTCTTCAAAGACTTGTGCCCATGGCTTGGACAAAATCAAGTGTGTTCCCATTTGTCGAGAATCTACCACCAAGAATTTTTCTTTGACATTCTGTGAGTGTAGTTGGAGAGTAGCTTTTGCAATCCCCATACTTATAACATCTACTTCAGGTGAGAGATTTACCTTTATCTGAATATCATAAAGCTTTGGCCTACCTAGAAGTAACCACATGCCATATGACATGACATTAGTCGTGGAATTTGTATCAATTTCTGCCATAAAATTCATCTTGACTCCGTCTTGTGCACTTAGCAAAACGTTGATCTTCTTTGGTACTAGATTGCCTGTGTTCTCTTGAGTGACTTGAGCAATCTTTGGCCTGGACTCCTTGTGGTCTTCTTCTTCTTCATTGTTCACACTTGTGAGTTCATCTGTGTGTTCTACCTCCTGCTTGACCACCATTTCCTCTGATATGTCTTTTGGAGAGACAAAATCAGCATTTGGTTCCTGTAGAGTCATAGGCTCTTCTTCCTCGACTTCAGCTATTGAAATGTCACTAATAGTGTCTGAGCTTCCTGTCACTTGTTGTACCTCTTCTTTGATTGATTCCAAGTCTTCATATTGCTCATTTGTAGGCGCTGGACCTGAAGCATCTTCTTTGGATCTTAGCCCTTCTTCCTGCAACTCTGCTTTGTTGACTTGCAGCTCCTCCTTTGTACTATGCATTCGAGTTGGACAGTTTGTAATCAAGTGTGTTATCGCACACTGATCGCAAAGAGCACCTATTTCTATATGATCAGTATTTGCGCTAGGTATCTGGTTTTGTGTTATCCCCATAGCTGATAACCCTATTTCGAACTCATACTCAGATTCGTCATCTGTCTCACCCATAACCCTTAGCATGTAGTAGGGGACTATGTCATACCCATTCTCATCGCAAAATTTTGTTGGTGTGGTCTCATTAACACAAACATCCAAAGTAGCCAATATCTGAGTCCACTCTAGCGGTTCTAACGCCTCTTCCGAAAAAGGTTCTCTTATGTAAGCATCATCTTCTAAGACTCTCTATAAGGCATTCTCATTTCTCCCAAAGTCACTACACTCCGATGCTCCGCACATCCATATTTCTTTCTTTTTGCCCATCCACGGATGGTCTGTTTGTTGATCCACTTTGTGTTGCAGAATCAAAATCTTCCACGGGCGTTCTAGTTACATCTTGGTAACTATGATTTCTCATATTTACACGTGTTGTGGTTTCAGCATGTCTCAAGTATAGATAATCATAACCCCAATCTTGTACCATATTGAGTTGCCTCATGAATGGTCTTCCAAGGATGATTTCATAGTTATTTTTCTTGCCAAAGTCAACTATGGCAAAAGTATGCGCATACTCTATACCACAAGAAGACACCACTATCGTTTCTAGCAATCCCATGGGTCTTTCCACATGCCCATCCACTAACTTTAATTTTATTCTGGTTGTTCTAAAGGCGGGCCTACCCCATTTCTCCCATATTAGTTTTGTTGCTATGGAAATTCCTGCTCCGCTGTCAAGTATAGCTTTTGTTTCAATCCCATTGTACTCGATAGGCAAAGTGGCATTACCATCTTCTCCTTCACAGTACTCTCCTACTTTGTTCAGAGGTACCGGTCTTACATTCGATCTAGGCTTCTCGATCTCATCTAGCTCTTTTTCCAGGAACCTTAACGGGCTTTTTATCCCAATTTTTTCCAAGCATTTTCCTATATCCGTCCACATACTTGGCCTAATTTTCAAAAGTTCTGCCAACGCAATTGTGCACTTCACTGGCGTGGATAGCAAGTCAGTCAAATTTTTTGTGTCCAATTCTTTTGTCCCTCCTAGCCTCTGCGATGGAACTCTCACAATCTTAGACTTTGCCTCAAAATCTCCCATGTACTGTGGCAAAGTTCTTAACGATGCAGGTCTACTGTCTTCGGAGGCTATCGATCCTACGTCACCATGATATGACCTCGCATCAACACTCATTTGTGGTCTATCTAATGTGATTTCAGGAAATGGTGCTGGTCCAGCATCCTCTTCACTTTTTTGGGCATCTCGGATAGCCTTCCATAACTCCTCTGGCCACTGCTCCTCAACTATAGGAACATAGGGTGGGAATTCCCTCATTGATTCATCTGTTGTATTTTGGACTACCCTCGAGTCTTGCGACCTTGGCAGTGGTTCTTCCCTATGATCTACCTCTTCTCTAGGCAATTCGTCTACTTTAATGCTCTCGTCTTTGTGCACTGGGGTGACTATCCTATCCTTCACTTCTGGTGGAGGTGGTTCTAGCAATGCTTGAGCAGTTATAATGAGCTGTTTACACATTTCTAGCCTCTGCTTCTCTAGTTCAGGATAAGGATGGGTCACCCATCTTTGTTCTAAGGTCTGTCTATTTGCCAATCTAGCTTCATAAGCCTGTAAAATCGCATCTAAAGGCTCATTCACTTTGTCCACTAGGACAGATCCTCCTGAACTAGCACTCTTGGGTGCTTCAACTGGTTTAAGGGTTTCAACTTCCCTTTGTTGTGTCTGTTGCTCTTGAGTTGTTTCCAACTCAGCTGTAACAGCCTTTTCTTCTCCTTTCTCCCTTTTTAGTCTTGCTTTCATTCTAGTCCTTCTTTCTCGTCTAGAGTTTCTACGGCTTTTGGAACTCTTACTAGTCTCTCCATCTGTAGGCTTCTACTCTTGCACTTTTTCTTGTGCTCTTGTGACAACGTTTACTGGAGCAACTTGCTTACTTTCATCTTCTTGTTGTTTAAGCACCTGTTCTTTTGCAATTGTTTCTTGCTCTGTTATTGTTGTCGTCTCTCCTTTTGTTGTGGCTCGTTCTTTCTCTGATTCGCTGGTAGAAGGAAAGGTAACATGTGGTTGCATTTTACCTTTCTTTCTTGGATTCTTAGGACAATCCAAAATCATATGTGTGATTGCACACTCATTACAATATACATTTATCATGATATCATGGTGTGGACAATCCTTAATCAAGTGATCACTACTACCACATCTGTCACATGGACGTATTGGTTGTTGTGGCAATACTTGATATTGACCTTGAAGTGGCCTCTGATCTACCACATTTCTTTCTATTTGAAGCTCATGACTCACATATGCATTTCTAGCAGCTATGGGTCGTTCACTTAAGAACACTTGTTCCGCTACAGGATGATATCTAGGCGGTTGAGACATAACATGCTCAAACCCTGGTGGAGTCTTAGGTCTATAGTCAAGACAATGTTGCATCGGATGGTCCCCTCCACATGTCATGCACCTTCGTCGTTGAGGAACTGTATAGGCTGGTACTCTGTCAGAGTGGTTGATGAGTTGCATCACATTCTCTATGATTTTCTCCTCAACATTTACTTGGTTTTGTCCTAGATTCCCTCTTTGATCCTCAAGATCAGCGGTTTTCTTTTTCTCACTCGCATCATTCATCTTCTTCTGACCATCTTCATAGAATTCAAAATTGTCAACTAGGTCAACTGTCGCTTTGGTCACTTCTTCCAAGGTTTGGTATCTTTTCACATGTAGGTCCTTTTGGAGATTCTCATTCTTAAGTCCTCTAATGAAGCATAGGATCTGACGTTCTGGCGTGGGTAACTCTTGGGTAGGACATCTAGCAACATATTGCTTGAAACGCAGTATTGCATGTCGCAATGTTTCTGTTTCGCCTTGTTTAAATTCCTGAATCTTAGGAAGGGTGTTATGTTTTATGCCTCTCTTGGTGAATTCTTGAATAAATTCATCCAACATTTTCTCAATGGTTGTGAACTCTCTCCGGTTCAATAGTTCAAACCATGCTTGTGCATTGTCCTCCAATGTAAGTCCGAAACCCTCATACTGCGTGTGGAAGTCCTCTACTCGTTCTGCTCGTAGGACTTGCTTGAAAGCCGAGACATGGGCGTATGGGTCTCGTATTCCATTGTACTTTTTATTTACCCATTTTCTTAGTTGAGATGGTCTTATACTTTGGGGTGCAAAGTATGGATGTCCATTGTCGGTCAACCTCGTATGTATAGACATATAAGAGCTTGTTTTCTGTCAGCTCATCTGGGTAAGGCTCTAAGCAACTATAAAGGTTGAATTGATTTCCATTAATATACCTATATAGTCCTTCACTTTCATGGTTATACGTCCAAACTCTCTCCACAAAATTGGTCTTTATGTATTGTAGGTTTGGAAGATCTATTCTGGGCGGGTGCTCGTCTATCCCTGCAATCCATGTGCTTGTATAAGCTGAGTCTGAGTCTGATGTAGACATGACTTCTAAGCTTAATAGCTCTAGCTTGCTGTAGTAATAGCTCTCTCAGTGTGTTCAAGTGTTTTGGTAAGGGAAAATCCAAAACTATGTCCAAAACCATTGGCAACCATTTTAGTCAATTTACTCTAAGATCTGCAGTGCTGCTCTCAAGCTACATTTTGATAAAAAAAGTTTTGGAATCGGACTTCGTATGTGAAAGTTATGACCAAAACAGTGAGATGTATTTGAAAAGTTTCTCTATCTGATGTTTTTGCAAGTGGTCAGTTTGAGCCCAAAATTGGTGTGTGCACTCCTTAGGCAATGATAAACCCAGTGGTATACTTGGTTTCAAAAAATTTCTCAAAATTTTTTCCTCAGTTGTCTATCGCGATAGACTCACCAAGTACCCCTTGCAGATGTCCAAATGCACTCAAACTTTGTGTACAGGGTATAATGGGCCTTCTGAACCCAAATATGAAGTCAGATTTGAATTTTGATTTTTCTACAGTGAATTCCTGAGTCTATCGCGATAGACTCACCAGAGTGTTACTGGGATACAGTTTTTCAACTGTTTTCACAGATTTGAGTTCCCCCTTCTCTTGAGATACTACTCACCAGGTTTCAACCAATTTGGAATACTCTTCCTTTGTAACTTGCATCAAACAACAGTCTCTTTTCTGATCTTTTGAAGTAATCCACTTAGATGCACTTCCAATGCTCCAAATTTACTCAAAATTCAACCATAGGCTCACAACAACATGTAGAACAAGGCCCTAAGGTCAATTTTCAAAATTTTCAATTTTTGTGAAAAAACCCTAGTCTATCGTGATAGACTCAGCAGATTCTTCAGTTTTGAAAATTTTCCAGATCTCTCTTCACCATTGTGTTCCCTATGCTCTATAGATCACGTATACCAAGTTTCATAAGGTTTGGAAATTTGGTCAAGTCCCTTTACCCAATTTGTCTCTGAAGTCTGACTCAAAACACCTGACAAGTGCTTTGGTGGTCTTCTTGATGTCCAATTTCAAATTTGAAATGATGGTTAAGGTCTAGGTGAGGAGTGGATTCAAGCTATCTAGTCACAATTTCCAAAAACTGTCCCACTCAAACAGGGATTTTAATTACGCGATGACGCATTTTGTTAAATGTTAATTATTGTTGTTATTATCACTATTTTTTTCATGTTAATAACATATCTAATGTCATGACTTACAAAAACCGGTAGAAAACGTAGAACCGGCGGGGCAACCGCAAACCTCGGCAGCCCGGCAGGCATATTATGAATCCCGGCGGGCCCGGCGGGCAAAGAAAGAATCCCGCCGGCCCCGTCATGTACCCCCTTCATATTTGGCGGCTCTATATAACCCTGTAGTAGACATCACATCACATCACCGCTTCCTCTAAATTTGGTCATCCTTTAAAATTTAGAAGAAAAACTAAAGGTAAAAGAATGAATAGTCTTTTAAAAAAATTAAAACTTAATGAAACTCTGATCATGGATCATTAGTTCTTTTTTGGACTGAACTGATTCTTGAAAGGAGGTAGAAAGGTGAATCTTTGGGTCGGTATCTCTACATTTGAGATGGACTAATCTCATGTTTGGTTCACCGTTATATTTGCTAAATTGATTGCTATATTGATTAGAACTTCTATCATGGGTCATTAGTTCTTTTTTGGACTAAACTGATTCTTGAAAAGAGATAGAAAGGTGAATCTTTGGGTCGATATCTCTACTTTTGGGATGGACTGATCACATGTTTGATTCAGCGTTGTATTTGCTTGCTATTCCGATTAGAGCTCCAATCATGGGTCATTAGTTCTTTTTTGGACTGGACTGATTCATGAAAGGAGGTAGGAAGGTGAATCTTTGGGTCGATATCTCTACTTTTGGGATGGACTGATCACATGTTTGATTCACCACTGTATTTGCTTGCTATTTCGATTAGAGCTCCAATCATGGGTCATTAGTTCTTTTTTGGACTGGGCTGATTCATGAAAGGGGTAGGAAGGTGAATCTTTGGGTCGATATCTCTACTTTTGGGATGGACTGATCACATATTTGATTCACCGTTGTATTTGCTTGCTCATGTTTGAGTAGATTTGTTAGGAAATAAGACGTAGCTAAATAGATAATTGAGTAGATTACTTAATGGAGAGAGACAGATTTATATACACGAGATTATAGAGTAGAGAGAGAGAGAGAGTACACACGATATACGTGGTTCACCCAATGTGGGCTACGTCCACGGGAAAGCAGCCACTCAATGGCTTTAGTACTTCAAAACAAGAAGTAGTTTACAAAGGGATTATACCCTTAATGGAGCTCCCACCTTGCTTCACTCTCACCACCTCACACTCACCTTGTTGCATCAACTTCACACTATGAAATGTGTGTAGAAATGGCCTCCTTTTATAGGCCAAAAGGGCTGCCCTCTCTTATGAGAGACAGCCATGTGTAGCAGCCCTTGTGCGAATAAGTCCAAATTGGACCCTCCAATCCGCCCATGTGTGGCCGCCCTTGAGAAGACAAGTCCGCTTTTGAATTTGGCCATCGGCCATTGAATTCGGCCACCGGCCACCGGCCATTGACTTCCGACCACCGGCCAACTGACCGGTTGTTTTCCGACCACTTTCCGGCCGCCGTCCGGCCATAATATTCCGGCGAAAAAAAAGTCTCGAGGGCCTTTGCCCCCAAGGCCTTTAAAGTTGCCTCTGATTCTTGTCCGTGAAAATTTTGGTTTCCGGTGAGTGATTTTCCTTCACGCGCGATGGCTTCTCCTCATAATGGGGGCCTTACAAATGTGCGCTTTTACCACAAAAAATTACAAGGGTAAATCAGGCTCCATACTTAACAATCTCCCACTTGGAGACTGATCTCCAAACCAAACCTGTGACTGCTTTCCATTATGGCTTTTATCCTTGAATGCCGATTGAAGATGAGCAAAAGCTCAACTTCTCCTTGTTGACCACCTTTGTAAACATGTCTGCAGGATTTTCACTTGTATGCACCTTTCCTAGCTTTAGTTGTCCCTCTTCCAAAAGAGTGCGTATGAAGTGATATCTCACCTCAATGTGCTTTGTCCTTGAATGAAAGGCTGAGTTCTTCGCAAGATGGATAGCGCTTTGGCTATCACTGTACAAGACACAATTGTCTTGTTTGAATCCAAGCTCTTCTAAGAATCTGTGAAGCCACAGAATTTCTTTGCTTGCCTCCGTCATTGCTACATACTTTGCTTCCGTGGTAGAAAGTGAAACCACTTTCTGCAGCTTTGAAGCCCAGCTTACTGTTGTGCCTCCAACCGTGAACACATAGCCAGTAGTGCTCCTTCGAGTATCTTTGTCACCTGCCATATCTGCATCAGCATACCCTTCTAGAAAAATATCAGTTCCTCCAAAATACAAAGCATTTGTTGTTGTCCCTTTTAGATACCTAAGTATCCACTTCACAGCTTGCCAATGCTCTTTACATGGGTTGTCCATGAACCTACTCACAACTCCCACTGCATGTGCAATGTCTGGCCTTGTCCAGACCATAGCATACATTAGAGAACCTACCGCTGCAGCATATGGAACTTTAGACATATAGGTTATTTTAAAATGACCAGCCAAAGGTGTAGAAACTGGTTTTGCATTTTGCATTGCAAACCTTTCTAGTACCTTCTTGATGTAATCTTCTTGAGATAGCTTTATTGTCTTCTTCGTCCTGTCCCTTGATATTTTCATACCAAGTATCCTCTTTGCAGCACCTAAATCTTTCATTGAAAAAGATTTGGACAGCTCCTCGTTTAGGTCTTTGATGTCCTGCATGTTAGCACTTGCAATCAACATGTCATCAACATACAACATTAGGATGATGAATTTCCCATCTCCCAAATTCTCCGTGTAGACGCAGTGATCCGAGTTGCATCTTGTGAATCCATGATCCAACATCCATCGATCAAACTTCAAGTACCATTGTCTTGATGCTTGCTTTAAACCATACAAGCTCTTCTTTAATCTGCAAACCATTTTCTCCTTACCTTTTACTTCATACCCCTTTGGTTGAAGCATGTAGATTTCCTCCTCTAAGTCACCGTGAGGGAATGCCGTATTTACATCCATTTGCTCGAGATTTAGATCATGAGCAGCCACAAGGCTTAAGACAAGCCTGATTGAGTTCATTTTTACAACAGGCTTAAGACAAGCCTGATTGAGTTCATTTTTACAAAAGGAGAAAATATTTCATTGAAGTCAATACCTTTCTTTTGAGAAAAACCTTTTACCACAAGCCTACACTTGTACCTTTTCTTCCCACCTTCTTCTTCCTTTAGCTTGTACACCCATTTGTTTTGAAGTGCCCGCTTACCTTTAGGCAACTCAACCAACTCCCATGTTTGGGCACAATGCCCCATGAAGACTTGTACCTCCTTGACTGTTGTTGGTCTAGGCAAATCAGCAATGACATCAATCTTCTTAATATCTGTAGCAATGCCATTTTTAGACACTATATCTCCAAGAATTTTTTCTTGTCTACCCATGAATGTGCACTTTTCAGGATTTAAGCAAATCCTATAAAGTCTATATTTTTCAAATACCTTTTTGAGGTGTTCAAAGTGATCAGCCTAGATTGATGAATGTACACATAGATCATCCATATATACTTCTAAGAATTTCCTAAGATATTCTTTGAAAGCATGGCTCATCAACCTTTGAAATGTGGCTGGAGCATTAGTTAACCCAAACGGCATAACCCGATAGGCAAATATACCCCATTATGTTGCAAAAGAAATTTTATGTTGATCTTTTGGGTCAACCAAAATTTGATTGTATCTCGAAAAGCCGTCTACGAGATTGTAAGCTTCTTTTCCTGCAACTCTTTCTAAAACATGCTCAGTGATTGGAAGAGGAAAGTTGTCTCTAATGGTAGCTGCATTCACCTTTTTGAGATTAACACACACTCGTAATTTTCCATTCTTCTTGGGTACTACCACAATTGGAGACACCCAATCTGTGTGTTCAATTTTGTAAATGAATTTGGATTCCTTTAGTTTTCCAATCTCTTCTTTTATCTTCCTGGCAAATGTTTCATTATACGTGTATGGCCTTTGTCTACTTGGTTTCGCATCATCTCTCATGGGTATGGTATGTTGACAGATTTCTAATCAACACCCTTGAGATCCTTGTAAGACCAAGAAAAGATATCTCGGTATTCCTTCAACAAGCTCAGCAAGAGCTCTTCTTCTTCTTTTGTTAGGTCATTCGCAATGTAAGCAGGTCTAGGCTCTTCTCCCGGTTCAGCCAAGTCTATCTTTTTAGCGTTTTCAGGTCCTTCGTAAGACTCGCCCTATTTTCGTAGTTCCCTAATAGGTTGTTCGACTATGATTTTTTGATCTTGGAGAGTATACTTATTGTAATGGGAAGGAACACTCATTACATCCTTACCATCCTTTTCCGTGGTTTCCATTTCGATCGTATATATCTCCTTTAGAGATTTTTTCAACTCTTGATATTTCTATTTTCGCTCGAATCGGGTCATGAGTGGTTTCTTATCCTGTGGGTTTGCTTGAGTACCCTTCCTTGTTTTTCTCGATGTTTGAGACATTTCTGAATTTTTGTTTGAAGGATATCTGCCAGTGGTTTTGTCCTTGACACAATCATTTGCATCTATCTGCATCAGGAATTGTATTCTACTGGAGACTGACGGCATTGTTCGTGTTTTCACGTTTTTGGTGTCTCTCTTTCGTCTATACCACTTTTGTCTTCTCAATTTCTGGTTTGGAAAGTCAAAAAACTTTTCCTCCCCTCCTTTTAAAAGTAGCTTAGCTCTCATATGTTCTTTTTCTGACCCCGAATCTTCTGAGGTAGCTGAGTGTTCATCTAGCTTATCACTTGCATCGTAATAGAGGTCTGAAAAGACTTGTTGAGCTTTCATTAAGTCCTTGGGTTTCTCATTTTCATCTTCAATGTTGAGGATTGAAATCATTTGGATGGGAATTATGTTGTAGCCATCCTCATTGCAAAATTGAGTAGGCATAGACGTATTCACACATACATCCATGGTCGCTAAAATTTGATTCCATTCAAATGGCTCAAACAAATGCTCTGGAAAGGGTTTGGGTACATAGGCTTCATCTGTGCGGTCCCTTTCTAGGATACATTCTTCTCGTCTTAAGCTTCCATTTTCTAAAGCTCCACACATTCAAATAGCAGTGTCCTTGTTTAACCAGGATGGAATCTTAGTTTCAGCCGAAGAGACCGAATCAAACTCTTGTATGGGTGTTTTCAAGACATCTCTATAAGTGTGATCTTTTAGATTTACTCTTGTTATAGATCCCACTTGCTTCAAGTACAGATAATTGTTTCCCTAATCTTGGATAAGTTGTACCTGTCACATGAAAGGTCTTTCCAATATGATTTCATAGTTGAGTTTTTTTCCAAAGTCTACTATGGCAAAAGTGTGTTGACATTCAATTCAACAGGAATTGACCATCACCTTTTCAAGCAGCCCTAAAGGTCTCTCAATGTGTCCGTCAACCAATTGCAATTCCATTCGAGTTTGTCTAATGGCTGGATGTCCCCAGGATTCCCATGCTGCTTTAGTGGCTATAGCTATGCCAGCTCCACTATCCAGTATTGCATGGTTTCAATGTTATTATATTTCACAGGGAGGGTGGTGTTTCCTTCTTCCCCTTCGTAATATTCTTCGACTTTGTTCATGGGAACAGATCAAATCTCTTTGTTGCCCATTTCATTTTTCAATTTTCCCAAATTTTTCGAGATTAACTCCGTTATCCCCACCTTCTCTAGGGTTTTCTATAGATCACTAGTATGGCCGGCCGCCTTCGGCGGCCTCTCTCTCTATCTCATTGTCCGCCTATGTTGCCGGCTGTAGGCCACACTCGCCGGAGTGAGCTCCTTGCAACATGTGTTCGAGGGAGGGGCCACAATCCCTTTCTCCATTATAGATAGTATAGATGCAATCAATGTCTTTGGCGCCACATTAGGCATACATGTCGGCAAAGGCAGTGCCAAGCACAAAATTTTCTTTCAAACAATCTGTGACTAATAATATCATTGTGAATTCTTTTGCCCACATCAACATTTTGTATAATGCCACATGTCTTCAAGGTGGAGTGTATGTGATTGCATTAGGAGAGATGCCCTTTCTCAGCATCTGCTCAAACAACCCATACGCTTCTTAACCCCAAACCTTGCCTTGAAGATTCAAGCCTATGTGATTGCATCTGAAGAGACACCCTTGCTTTGCCCTGTCAAGATGCAAGCATCTCAAACACCCTTGCTTCGCATCCGCCAAAAACTGCCCACGGCTTCTTGGCCATGCCTATGCCCAAGTTGGGCATATCCCAGAATTAGTGCATTCAAAGAGACAACATCTTGGACAGGAAGCTCTTTTGTGCTTTATGAAGTGCACTGACATTTGGCATACATGTTGACCAAGGTAGTGCCAAGCGCGAAGTTTCTTTCAACAACCCTTCACTAACAATATCATTGTCAATTCTTTTGCCCATATCAATATCTCATCTAATTCCACATGCCTTCAAGGTGCAAGTGAAGGTGATTGGATTTGGAAAGATGCACTCTCTTTGCATCTGCTAAAAACAACCTAGAGCTTCTTGACCCTGACCCTAACCTTGTTGGATATATCCTGCAATCAATGCATGTTATGAGACAACATTGCAGACATGAAGCTCATCGTGGACCCTCGCTTCGCATCCGCCAAAACAGTCCACAACTTCTTGGCCCTTCCCAGGTTGGGCATATCCCACAATCAGTGTATTCCAAGAGACGAGATCTTGGATAGGAAGCTCTTTTGTGCTTTATGAAGTGAACCGACATTTGGCATACATGTTGACTAAGGTAGTGCCAAGCGCGACATTTTCTTTTAACAACCGTTGACCAACAATATCACCGTGAAATCTTTTTCCGAGATCAGCATCTCGTGTAATGCCATGTGCCTTCAAGGTGCAAGTGAGCGTGATTGGATTTGGAAAGATGCCATATCTTTGCATCTACTGAAAATAGCCCAGAGCTTTCTGACCACGACACTGACCCTGACCCAACATATCTTGCAATCAATGCACATCATGAGACATTATTGCAAACATGAAGCTCCATTGGCATACATATTGTCCACCCTGCAATCAATGCACTTCATGAGACAACACTGCGAACATGAAGATCGTCGAGGAACTATTGCGCTGGTGCACGCACCACCCTCTCTCTATATCTACTGGAAATAGCATAGAGCTTCCTAACAATGCACTCCATGAGACAACCTTACGAACAGGAAGCCTTTCTCGGACCTATTTAGTCCGAGAAGTGCAATGCACTTGACATACATGATGATTAATGTGTTGCCTAAGTATGTGTTCTTTTCAAGTAACCCACTATCACAAAATCAGCATATATCTTACTCCTTTGTACAAAGCCTTCTTCTTAGCACAGTCTTTAAGTGGGCTCACAAAAAAAAAACTATTCTCTCTTCCCTCCATGTATGCTTATGTAACGGATATTGTTGGTTTCTTGGCACCACTCTCTCTCTCTCTCTCTCTCTCTCTCTCTCTCTCTCTCTCTCTCTCTCTCTCTCTCTCTCTCTCTCTCTCTCTCTCTCTCTCTCTCTCTCTCTCTCTCTCTCTCTCTCTCTCTCACACACACACACACACACACACACACACACACACACACTCAATTGGAGGCGGTGAGGCAGGGCCGGAAGCTGTATCTCTCTCTCTCTCTCTCTCTCTCTCTCTCTCTCTCTCTCTCTCTCTCTCTCTCTCTCTCTCTCTCTCTCTCTCTCTCTCTCTCTCTCTCTCTCTCTCTCTCATAGCATGGCGCTTCTGAGCCGCCTGCTGCTACGCTCTTTCTCTCTCTCTCTACTGTATAGCTGAGATCTCTCTCTCCCCCCCCCCCAAAACAACCACTGAGCCGCCTGCTGCTGCACTCTCTCTCTCTCTCTCTCTCTCTCTCTCTCTCTCTCTCTCTCTCTCTCTCTCTCTCTCTCTCTCTCTCTCTCTCTCTCTCTCTCTCTCGCTGCTCTCTCTCTCTTTCGCTACTCTCTCTATATATACATATATATACTGCATAGCTGAGATCTCTCCCCCCCCCCCCCCCCACCGGCTTCATTCAATTGTCCCAACCGGATTTTTGCTGCTCCTTTCTCTTGGCCGCTACTGCCTGCACCATGGACCTCGAGTCTACTATGCTAAGCTTGAACACCGGCTGCAGCTCCCACACTGCTGGATATCATCATTATCGCGTCTTCTTGTTCCCTACGCATGCGTATGATTTGCAACTCCCACACTAGAGTTGCATCTACTGAAAATAGCCCAGAGCGTCCTGACCCTGACACTGACCCTGACCCAACATATCTTGCAATCAATGCACATCATGAGACATTATTGCAAACATGAAGCTCCATTGGCATACATATTGTCCACCCTGCAATCAATGCACTTCATGAGACAACACTGCGAACATGAAGATCATCGAGGAACTATTGCGTTGGTGCACGCACCACCCTCTCTCTATATCTACTGGAAATAGCATAGAGCTTCCTAACAATGCACTCCATGAGACAACCTTACAAATAAGAAGCCTGTCTCGGACCTGTTTAGTCCGAGAAGTGCAATGCACTTGACATACATGATGATTAATGTGTTGCCTAAGTATGTGTTCTTTTCAAGTAACCCACTATCACGAAATCAACATATATCTTACTCCTTTTTGTACAAAGCCTTCTTCTTAGCACAGTCTTTAAGTGGGCTCACAAAAAAAAAACTATTCTCTCTTCCCTCCATGTATGCTTATGTATCGGATATTGTTGGTTTCTTGGCGTTACTCTCTCTCTCTCTCTCTCTCTCTCTCTCTCTCTCTCTCTCTCTCTCTCTCTCTCTCTCTCTCTCTCTCTCTCTCTCTCTCTCTCTCTCTCTCTCTCTCTCTCTCTCTCTCTCTCTCTCTCTCTCTCTCTCTCTCGCTCTCTCTCTCTCTCACACACACACACACACACACTCAATTGGAGGCGGTGAGGCAGGGCCGGAAGCTGCATCTCTCTCTCTCTCTCTCTCTCTCTCTCTCTCTCTCTCTCTCTCTCTCTCTCTCTCTCTCTCTCTCTCTCTCTCTCTCTCCTACATAGCATGGAGCTCCTGAGCCACCTGCTGCTGCGCTCTTTCTCTCTCTCTACTGCATAGCTGAGATCTCTCTCTCCCCCCCCCCAAAACAACACTGAGCCGCCTATTGCGCTCTCTCTCTCTCTCTCTCTCTCTCTCTCTCTCTCTCTCTCTCTCTCTCTCTCTCTCTCTCTATATATATATATATATATATATATATATATATATATATATATATATATATATATATATATATATATATATATATACTGCATAGCTGCGATCTTCCCCCCCCCCCCCCCCCCCCACCGGCTTCATTCAATTGGCCCAACCGGATTTTTGCTGCTCCTTTCTCTTGGCCGCTACTGCCTGCACCATGGACCTCGAGTCTGTCCGTTGTAGCTCCCACATTGTTGGATATCATCATTATCGCGTCTTACTGTTCCCTACGCATGCGTATGATTTGCAACTCCCACATTGGAGTTGGAGGGCACGAAGGTCGTACGAGAGCCGTACAACTGGTCAGGGACAGAACCAAGCTCAAAAACGATTTCGTCGCACAAAAGCTGCACCTACCTCTCTCTCTCTCTCTCTCTCTCTCTCTCTCTCTCTCTCTCTCTCTCTCTCTCTCTCTCTCTCTCTCTCTCTCTCTCTCTCTCTCTCTCTCTCTCTCTCTCTCTCTCTCTCTCTCTCTCTCTCTCAGCTCACTGTGTCGCCTGGCGCTCAGTGGACACTCATCGGAACCTCTCGGAAGTTGCAGCTATTGACACGTGTCCGGGGGGAGGGGCCGGAATCCCTTCCTCCATTATAATTGTATAGATTCCATAAGTATGGTCTGAGTTTTAATAGTTCTCCCAAGGTAAGAGTGCATTGGATGGATGTAGACATGATTGAATGAATCTTGTCTACTTCTAGGGTCTGTTCCGCTCTTTTTACTTGAGTGATCTTACACACTATGGATTCATCTTCGTTATCTCCCAATTAAGAGGGTAATGTTTTCAAGATCAATGGTTTCGACATTCCTGAAGCTTCAGATCCGTAATCCCTATACAAGGATTGTACATCCATGTTCACATCAGAAGGTAGGTTATCCAACCAGACTTCCTCTATAGGAGCTGACTTTAGTGTTAGGATCCCATCATTGATCTCTCTCACTTTTTCCCGTAAGTGTCCTGGCCAGTCTTCCTCTATGAATGGAATTCCGTCTAAGGCATCTTCATTGTTAGGCACTAAGCTCTGGTTCTTTTGTTTCAAGGTGGGGTTCTGCCACCACGTCAGGTTTTTCTTTAGTGTCTCGTACCACAAGCTCTTCAGGTTTTGCAATACTTTCAAGTTGGGTTTTTGTTTTTCCAGCATTTCTTGCATGATTCTTATCAAATTTTGATAAGCTTCCAGCTTAGCTGCTTCCATGTCTGGAGAAGGATAGTTTTTCCATTTGTTTTCCATGTTTTGGCCTACTTGAAGTCTTGCTTGGTAGGCTTCCAAGACTGCATTAATAGGCTCAAAAATTTTATCAACCAAAATGGATCCTCCAGATTTCACGGTTGTTTCCTTGATTTCACATCCAGTTTCTTTCAATTTTTCCTGAAATAGCTTTTTTGCTTTCTCCTCGATCTCAACCCGTCATCAGAGGAGTTGTGTTTCGTTTTCTTGGCCTAGGCTCTAGTGATTACCTTGATTAGAACAATCGGTTCACTCTCTAATGAGCTACTAGGTATCACTTGGACTACGTTTACTACGGTTTTACCCTTGTTCAAAGGATTTTTAGGACAATCTTCCGGAAAGTGTCCTCCCTTTTTGCAACATTGTATGCAATAGGCTTCAACTGGTTTGAGGTTTTTGTCAGGCTCTGGATATTCATTTTTCCAGTGATCATCTGCACCACAGTTATGACAGTTTCCTGTTCTTGGCTTAATCATGGGTCTTACCATGGGAGGTCTGACACCTTGCTTAGCTACATAATACATCGGTGCGAGCTCTAGTGGAGCATAAGTCATGGTTTCTTCCATTGGTGATGGATGTGAATTATACCAATCTCCTTCTACCATTACTGTAGATGGACTAGGCTCTGCATAGGGTGTAACAGGCACTAATGCTTGTTCATCTATGACTCCTTCAGAGTGCATGTACTTTACAAGCACTGCATTATGTCCCAAGTACGGAGGTTGTTGTCCCAACACAGGTTGAGGTCTTTCCATACCCATTGGTGGTCTTTAAGCTTGGGCCATATTAGGCTAATATCTGTACATGGGTTGTCCTTGTGGCCTCATGGGTACGTACTGAACATTCCCATCATACTTTGGTCTGAAGTATCACTCGTGGTTCTCATGATTGGTCCATTTACCCTCGATTGCGCACCATTTTTGTGGCCTAATTGGTTGTCCCTGTTGAGGTATCCCTTGTCCTGGTCCCCTCATAGGTGCTTTTTGCATGTTGTTCATCATGTCATTCATCCTTTTAAGCATATCTTCTATGGCTGAGAGTGGTGCTGCAGTAGCCGTTCCCACTTGTGTTGGTTTAGTGGATGTTGTTTTCTCGCTTTGGTTATCTTTAGGGACATCTTCTTTGTTAAAAATATCACAATTGTCTCCTAAGTCAATAGCATCTGACACACACTCTTCTAGCATTGTATGCTTTTTACTATAGAGTATAGCATAAAGTTCTTTGTTTAACAGTCCCTCTAGAAATAAGGATACAAGTCATTCTTTTGCAGGTATCTCTGGCCCTGGGCATCTGGCGATGTATTGTTTCATTCGAGTTGCACAATCCCTAACAGACTCACCATGTTTCTATTTAAAGCTGTAGATTTGAGCTACCGTATTATGTTTGATCCCCGTTTTGGAACAAGCAGCTACAAATCCTTGAGCTACTGTGTTCAAGTCCATGATTGACCTTTGTGAAATGTTTTGGAACCATGTCAATGCTTTTCCTTCTAATGTCATTCCAAACCCCTCGAATTGAGTATGGAAATCAAATATACGTTCTGCTCTTAGCACTTGCTTAAAGCTTGCTAAGTGGTCGTATGGATCCCCTGATCCACTGTATTTTTTGATCCATTTCTGAAAATCAGTTGGTCTGACGCGTCTGTTTGGTTCAACTCCCAGTCTCGTGGTAGTTGGTCCTATTCCGAGTCCTTCAGACCAGTCTGTTGGAAATAGTGACTCATGTAGCCCTGGATTGGCCTTAGTGTCACCCGGTTTTCTACATGATGAGGTGGTTTCTGGTTTCTTTACATTACTCTCAGATGATCTCTCATGGTGTTCATCTCTTGGAATTGTTTCTAGTCCTTGTCCCAATATCCAATCCCGTATGGAATACCCTTGGTATTTGGTTTGTTCTACCTCCTCGGGAGTCATCATAACAAATTTGTTGCTATCAATCTCTAAACAGGTAGGTTAGTAGGTCCGCTGATCCCTTATCTTTGATCTTGAAGCTATAGATGATCTTCATGGCCGTTAGTTGTCCTAGTTTGGAATGCGAAGTCCACAGAAGGTCTTTTATATTTATATCTTCCCAACAATAGACCCCGATCCTAGGATTATCCGTACTGAGCCGTTTCAAAGGCTTCAAATCTACTTGATCATATTCTTCGAATTCTAAAGCTGGTGGTCCTTCTTTTGCTGACATATCTGGGATTATGGTGTTTACTTCTAACCCCCATTTGTCTACCACATCAGGGTTTTCAACTTGTACATACCGAGTTTTGTTTCTATCCATGTACATTTTTCCTTGTTTGTTTCCCATAATCTCTTCTTCGAACTCAATAACATGGTCATCAATGCGAATAGTATACTCCTCATAAGGATCCAAGTAAACATGGACTCCATGTTGGTTAGTTTTGTAAAAAGAGAGTATATGCTTATAGCGCATTGTCGTTCCAGTTTTCGAGTGAGTCGACTAAGAAGACATTTCAGATGTTGAATCTGAAAAAGTTTCTAAGACTTCTTCAAGAATTGTGCAAGGAATTGCCTTGATTCATGCTTTCTTCAGTGGATACTCTACTAGAGGTTTCTCCAAGTATGCCTTGATTTCCTAGTACACGACCAGATCTAAGGTTCATATAGACTTATGAAGCCCTTGATAGAGTACTCACCTTTGGATTGACTTGTCATCAACTTTCACTTGATTTGATTGCAACTTTCTATCAAGCTACTGATTCCTCGTCTACAACCCGATTCCTGTACAAATTTGATCAAGTTAGCTATTCTTCTATAAAGACAGTAGAGTTTTTTGCTAACTCTTGTGATTGGTCTTTGTGTATCACTTCAAATCGAGCTATGGGAGTCAAAATTTGACTTTCAATTTTGACTTTGGCAAAAAAATCAAAGGTTTAACCTGCAACCTGGAAACTGAGTGAACATGTACCAGTTTTGATCCGATTGAACCCAAAATTGCCCGGTGGATTTATATTATGTTGGTCTAACACTGTATAAGTTCAAAAGTCAAAATTGATGTCTCTGGATAGCAGTAGTAAATAATCACGATTATTTATTTTGTCAATTTTTTACACTTTTTGGATTGGTTTGGCAAGTATACAACTTGTTAAAGTCCCTGGACAAGTTTCAACAAGTTCAAACAAAATCTGATCAAGTTTATCAACTGTTCTGTGTCCGTAGACTCTAATTTTGAGAATCTGGCTTAGGTCTCACTTTTGTGATCCAAATTTCACCAAAATTGATTTGTGAGGTCTACTTGATATGCTTACCTTGTGGTATATTCACATTTGCAAAATTTTCAAGTTTTGAAGCAGATGTAAATAATCACGATTATTTACTCCAGCTATATTTTTACAACTTTTTGTCCCAACTTTGACACAGATCTGTTAAGCACCTCAAGTTAAGGTCAGTAGCCAAGTTTCATCAAGTTTGGACAATTTTTGGTCAAATGGTCATCAATTTTTTGTCTGCAGACTAACTTTGCAAATTTGGCCACAATTTTCAATCCAGTGATCCAAATCATACCAAATTTGGTTTGTGGGCTTATTACAATATGTTAAAACTAGTGGTATGCTGACTTGGTCAACATATGTAAATTATTGTGATTATTTACAACTGCCAACTTTTTGCATCTTTTTGGTCAGCTGAGATCATACTCGTCTATATCCTCAGGCTTTATCCCCTTCATCTTTATCGATCGGATCTCCTTCTTCTGTACTAAGACATTGTAAATTTGTTCCTTTCAAAATGGGAAGTTATTGCCATCTAACTTCTCAATGTTGAACAAAGAGCTCTTTGATGATAAAGCCATCACTCGACAAGGAACAAAAGTGATAGATCCGCTGCACTAAAGAAGATGATAGAAAACCTGAAAATTTTCAACAGAGTCTCCCTTGCAAAACTGACTTCTGAACCTAAAACAAATGTGTACAATGACTGAAATTCTGATCAAAGTGGCTAAACCGGCAAGATAGAATCTCAAAGAACTGTCAATGTCAGTGTCTCCAACTCTAGAAGAGTGTCTCTGACCAACTGCACACTGTCAAATGCATGCGCATAAAGATGACAGCAATGCCAACGATTGTGGGTCAGCAGATTCACACCAATACTACACTAACTGCATAAACATACATCCTATGTTGATGCCAAAACTATGGGGATGTCAAGGGCTCACTCCAAAACGTGTATCACCGAAAGGATCTGCACATTTGAGAATCCCCCAGCTCAATAAAACGACAACCTCAACAATAGGCTTTGCATACTTCCATCACAATACATAAACCGCATAAGATCTTACATCAACCACAGAAACCCTTTTCTATAACCGCTGGAGCGGTTTGTCTGATTTAACAAACCCTCAAGATCTTACATCAAATATGCATGTGACAGAGGTTGCAGAAAGAGTCTGCAACAAAAACCTATACGCATAAGAATCGACAAAGGTAGACCACCCTGCTATCTGAATTGAATATCTCTCAAACCGTGCAAAATTTGCAAAAACTTCCTTCTTCAAATTTGTAGACCACGCGAAAACGGTTGGGAGTTCTGGGAATGGTCATGAAATAAGTAGTTTTTATAGGTCAAAACAGATCTGTAAAAATCTGCAGCTTGTACTTCACGACCTATAGGTAGTCTGAGTGACATATCTCAAAATTGGTGAATATTTTGAGAAAAATTTCTTCCACAATGTTGACAAGGACAAAAAATTGGTCACGTTCTGCGAGAATCGGCTTGAATGAAAACGTTTTGATAGGTCAAAACAGATATGCAAAAACATGATGCAGTTTTGGCTGCTTCTCTGCTTGCTTCGCCGCTTAGCTCCAATGGTGCTCCCAATCTCTGAGCTCTGATACCAGTTGAAGTGCGCGTGCGACAGCCTCTCTGTGTGTGTGCAGCAATGGAGAAGGGAGAAGAAGAGAGGAGACACGGGTTTGGGTGGACTTCAAACACAATATTGTTAGAGTTATGAGTCCTTATTCTTTTATGTAGAACAAATGTTCGGTGTTAGTTCCCAGTTAGTCTCCGGCCGCCCAACACTTAGGCGCAGCACATTGGGCTTTACCACCCCAACAGAGAGGGTAGTCCAATTGATGACAGTCGCAATTGGAAAATTAAAAGAGGAAATTCTGAGTGCTTTAATATCTCAAACGAAAGAAGTTTATGTTGTAGCTCAACAAGCAGTAGGCCCATCTATAAGTGCACCTCCAATGAGATCGAATGTGTGGTGTGGGAAGTGTAACAATTATGGCCATTTTTCAACTGAGTGTCCAACTGCATCAAGAGTAGTGCCAGACCAAGTGCGTACACTGTTTTGTACCTATTGTCTAAAAAACAATCATGTGGAAGAAAATTGCTTTGTAAAGCAAGCGCATGAATGCCGTCAAGTGAGGGCTATGCAAACCAATTATATCTTTATGGATAGAAGCAATACAACCTATGAGATAGGTCCACCACCACAACCTTTTATCCAAAGGAGATTGCCTGAAACATATCAACAGTATCTACAACAACAAAGGCAAGGGTTACCCACACAGGGTATACCACCTATGCCAAGGTTGCAGGGGAAAATGAGGAGGAATTCACCATATAGACCTCCGTTTTGACAAAATAATTTTCGATACACTAATCCAAATATGGGGCCATGTGGTATGCTATAACTGTCAACAATAAGGGCCTATACCTCCTTATTGTCCAAATCCCCGTAAAAATCAAGATTATATACCGTTATGTCGAATCTGTAGCGAGGAGGGTAATTATAAAGATTCATGCCCAAAACGGGTAACTTCAGTGCAAAAGGACAAAGGGAAACAAAAGATCGATGAGGGTCCTAATACCTCTGCCAATTTAGCAGAGGCTCAACAAATGCAAGATGCATTCCCTCGTAAACAAAAAGCAAGGAGAGTGACTTTTGCTAAAGAACCCGTGATGTTCGGGGTTGTTACTCGGTCTCAAAAGATGGACCATAATAAAGGGATTACTATCCCAAATGCGAGTAAGAAGAGTGATAACTCTTTCATAAAGGAATTTATAGAATTTCCTGAAGAAGTATCTGAGGACCATTGTGCTGATGAATCACCAATTGGTTTTAGGTTATAAGAAAAGGATGAAATTACAAAAGGTATAGCACCTTTTCTAGAAAGGTTGTAGACCCCTTTAGTTCAAAGGAAAAGCATGCCGGAGACTTTTAATTTATGGGAATCTATGAAGGATTGCAAAATATCATTGGACTTGACCACTTTGGTAGAGATATCTTCTCTTTGTAAGAAGCATTTTTATAATAAGCTTGTACATAGGAGAGGGAAGAGAAGAAGCTCTATAATTAAAGAGAAAGGATTTCAAGTAGTAGATATGTTTATGGATTTAGAAGCACCTACTATTTCCTTGGAAATAGGAAGCCATAGTGTGACGGGAGTGCAATTAGATGGTGGAGCAGCAGTAAGCTTAATGACTGAGCAAACTATGGGAGAGTTCGGATTGAAACAAGTGGAACCTACAAACATCATTCTACGCCTAGCATATCAATGACGTGTAAAACCTTTAGGGATTTTACAAGGAGTCAAGACTATAGTGGCAGGACTTGCGTTTCATGTGAGTTACTTGATAGTTCGACCGCATTCGTATGGGGCATCTTTTCCAATTTTGTTAGGGAGACCTTGGCTTGTACAAGCCAGGTGTATGCAAAGTTGGGATAAATGAGTGATCACTATTGGTCCTCACGATGATAGGGTGGAACTGCGAGTTGTTTCTAAGTAGTTTTTGAGGGAATATAAAAAGCCAACTTTGTCAAAAACGGAAGAGAACACAGATTATAGTGGTGATAAATCAGAGGATGAAGAAGCAATTAAACAACACTTCTCTTTAAATACGGGTAAATATTCTCAATTTTTGTTTAACGGTTACCATATACGGATAGAAGATGATTCCATTGGGACAATCTCCACATCAGAGGGTGTTGGCTATTAGGCTTGTCACCTAGGAATGGGTGAGTATTAAATTCATTACTCTTCGGGTTAAGATTCTGATAAGGATATCGCACAATGGCTATCCACCTCAGATGAGTGTTTGGCAAACTATTTTAATATAACCGTGGAGGACAACTTAGATGATATGGACAAGCCTAGAGGAGAATCCGGTGCATTTGTAGCAATAAAGGCTATTTGGGAACAGTTCCTAAAAGAACGTGAGTTAGCATACGAAGCTATGGCTCAAGTGCTACAAAAAATGGCCCAGTTAGAAAGATAAAAAGGGCATGCTATTTTGGAAGCTAAGCATAGTAGAGAGCTATTGAAACAATGGGAATATTATTATAAGTAGGAAGATATGGAAGAACAGTTAGAGGAATGGGGGATCGCTGACTTCCTTGAATCCCAGACTGAGGGCTCTTTAATGACTGAAATAACACTTGATACCTATATGGTAAATATTGATGAATGGTCACAGAATTCTTTTGTGTTATCAAAAGATAATTTAAGTGTTCAATGAGAAGTGTCAGAAGGAAAATGCTTGAATTTAGGTAGTCAATTAAAAGGAGAAGTGTTGGAGCGCTTCAAAGAAGTACTTATAAAGTATCAGCATGATTTTGCATGGTCATATAAAGACCTACGAGGAGTCAAGCCTGAGCTATGTCAACATTACATTGACTAAGAGCTTGGAGCTCAACCTATTTGTCAATGTCAATGTCGCACCAACCCTGTTTATGCCAAATTGGTTAAGGCAGAAATAATGAAACTTTTGGATGTGGGATTTATTTATGCGGTTGCTTATAGTGATTGGGTTTCCCCAATCGTAGTGGTTCCTAAGAAAAATAAGAAAATCCGTATTTGTGTTAATTAATGGAAAAACTAAGAAAGATCGTTTCCCTTTGCCCTTTACCGATCAAGTTTTAGATCATGTCGCTGGGTATGAACTTTATTCCTTTATGGATGGATTCCGTGGCTATAATCAAATTCAAATACATGAAGAGGATCAATCAAAAACGATTTTTACTACCAAATGGGGAACATTTGCTTATCGAGTAATGTCATTTGGGGTATGTAATGCCCCTGCCACATTCCAATGTGTTATGATTGCAGCTTATCAAGATTTCCTACAAAAGGGATGGAAATTTTCTTAGATAATTTTTCAGTGTAAGGAACTAAAGAGGATATGCCAAAAAAATTGGCCTTAGTGTTTGAACGTAGCATCAAAATGGGTATTTCTTTAAATCATGAGAAGTGTGTCTTTGGGGTACCCAAAGTAATACTATTAGTTCATGTTGTCTCTTGGGATGGCATTACGGCGGATGAGAGTAAGATTAGTAAAATCAAAGACTTGCCAGTACCACATAACCTTCGTCAGTTGCAGGGTTTTCTGGGACATGTAAATTACTCTAGAAGATTCATTTTGAACGTTGCTTCAATAGTGGGACCTTTGACTGATCTACTTAAAAAGGATATAGGTTATATGTGGACTGAGAAATGCCAAGTTGCATTTGAATACATTAAAGACCGTTTAGTGAAAGCGTCAATCTAGTAAGTCTTGATTAGACAAAAGAATTCCATATCCATAATGATGCATCTCGTACAGCAGTTGGGGATGTGTTGTGTCAGGCTGATGATCAAAAATTTGATCATCCAATCTATTATGCTAGTAGGGTCTTAAGTTACCCTGAGTATAATTATGCTACAACTGAAAAGGAATGTCTGCCTATGGTTTTCTATGTTGATAAATTTTGGCATTATCTATTGGGAAATCATTCTGTATTTTATGGGATCATGCCGCATTGAAATACTTGTTAAATAAACCAAAAATCTCTGGAAGAGTCATTCGATGGATGTTGCTTTTACAAGTGTAACATTTAATGGCCTAAAAACTTGTGTGTAGCGCAAATTAGCATGAACATAGTGGGCATTTCATTAGAATAGATTCCTAATGAGAATTACAAGAGTGCTTGGTGGAGAGAGCAACAAAAAGCATAACACCTAGTTAGATAGCATGAACAATCCTTTCAAAAGAGAGAGAAATTAAGCTATTGACAACAGTTGAGGACCGGATTTGCATGGAGCCGGTCCCCCCCCTCAAGAGCCTCCATCACTTTCATAAGAGGAAGATGATGAAGAAGATGGAGAAGAGGGTGTCCTCTTGCTCGCCTTTTTCTTCTCTTGCTTTTTATCATCCCTCTTTGAATTATGGTGTGGAGAAGAGTGTGATGGTCTTCTCCGCTTTGGTGGTGATGGAGAGCGTTTAGCCCGCCGTCTTCGTGGAGCCATCTCCGTCGAGGTGGCGGGAGACTCACTTCTTTCTCGTTCCTTAGATGGAGGCTCTTGAGTTCTCCTTTGGGAAGGAGATGCATCATCAAGAAGCAAATTCTTGAGCCCTTCATATGGATTCTCTTCTTCTTCCCGAATCGGAGAGAGACCTCTTTTGGAAGTCTCACAAGGAGGCTTCTTAGGTGTTCTCTCGTCATGGTGATGAGCTTGGAGAATCCCGTGAGCACGGAGCTGCTGTTGCACTTCACTTTGGAGAGATGGGTTGCCCATGGCTTGTTGAAGCCTAGAAACAAGATAGTTAACAAGCATCGCAGCATCATTAGTAGCTTGCTCATTAGCAAAATCAAAGTTATCAACATTAATATCACTCTCTTTACTATTGTCAGCAATTCTAACAACTTTTAGGTGTAAACTTTTTAGGTGTACTTTGGCACTTCAAGCCCTAGTTGCTACTCCTCTTTACCCCTTTAGAAAAATCACTCAAGCTACTGTACCTATGGCTCGAATACCATTAATTGCAAGGAATAGAAGAGAGGGTCTTTCAACACCAAAATAGCACCGGCTCCTGTCAAGCTTCTAATAGCCCAATAGTGGTTAAGCCGTAGGCAAGCCTCGTAGGACTCCACTATTAAGACCATATCTCTCTACGGTGATGCCCCGTTAACTGCACGAAGGCAGGCGCACTGCAAGGCTGAAAAATCCCTATTCTACTTACTCACAGGCAATTAATGATACCAACCATTTATAGCTAGCTTGAGGACCTCCCTTCTTGAGAAAGAAAAGAGAAACCTTGTGCTCTGATACCAATGTAACATTTAATGGCCTAAAAACTTGTGTGTAGCGGAAATTAGCATGAACATAGTGGGCATTTCATTAGAATAGATTCCTTATGAGAATTACAAGAGTGCTTGGTGGAGAGAGCAACAAAAAGCATAACACCTACTTAGATGGCATGAACAATACTTTCAAAAGAGAGAGAAATTAAGCTATTGACAATAGTTGAGGACCGGATTTGCATGGAGCCAGTCCCCCCTCCAAAAGGCTTTGCATTATGGTTTCTCCCATCAAGAGAGACATTGTACAATACAATTCTGTGTGTTCCTTCAAGACTAGATAGTGCAATGAAGATGAAAGCTTCATGCACTAAGCAAAACACTTAGCAAACACAACATCAATTATCCCCGGTCTCAGACCCAAGACCTCACACACCTTCGAAGATGGTGAGAGCTAGCAAGGTATGAGAGTAGATTGAGAGGAAGAAGGAGTATCTTACGAGAAAGATGTACATCTCCTCACATAATCACTCATATTAGCATAGCTTAGCTTAGTAATTAGCATGGTAGAGGAGATGAGCATGCATTGAATCTTGGCTCTTGGTTGGATTTGCATCACAAAGCCAAGAGTTGTTGGTGTAGGCCTCCCTTCTCACAAGCTTGGAGTAGGTGGTAAGCTTTCCATTAAAGCTTGAGAAGGAGAGAGATTCTTCTTTACTTCACACATGAGATTGTGTGAGTGTGTGTGTGATAATACCTTGCAAAAATCAGCCCCCTCTCTCTCTTGGGCGAGCCCCCTTGCTATTTGCTCTTGCTGTCCTCCCATTGGACCTCCCTAGAGCTAGCCAATGACTATTAAGCAGCATAAGTGATAGCCTTCTGACATGTGTCCCCCTTTCCCCTTTTGTGAGAGCTTAAGGTAATTTAATAATTCAACTAAACTCTCATTGGACCCCTTTGCCTCTTGGCCAATAGGAATCAGGCAAGCCATTGGGCTGTTGAATGCTCATTGGACCACTTGGGAGACTGTCCAATAGTCTTCTAGAGGACTTAATTCTCATTGGTTCTTTTATTAAGTGTTTTTAAATTAATTAAACTAGATTTACTCTAGCCTAATTCTCATTGGTCCACCTCCAAGGCCATCCAATAGGAATTGGGTACACCTTGTGGGCATCTGGCCTAGGGAGCTGACATGTGTCCCTCATTCCCTTTGTGTAAAGGGAGCTTGTGTGTGTGTGTGTGGCTTTCTCTCTCATCCCCTACATGCTAGGCTCACCCCCTCCTATGTAGGGATGTGCAAAGACCTTTTTGGACACACACAAAGCATCCAATTCCCCTATGGTTGACCTTTGGACACAACCTTTGAATTTTGGAACCTTAGCATTTTGGAAGTCTTAATGGGCTGAACCTTAGGGTCTTTTTAGCCCATTGTTGCACATGGATCTTTTGCAGATGGCCCCCCCTTTGGATCCCTATTTTCCCTCCTTTGGATCCCTACTGTGGCCGATCTGCTAGCTTAACCAATATTGTAGCTGTTTTCTCCCCTGGCACTTCCCCATATTAAATGATCAATTTAACATGAGAAAATCATTTAGGAGAATTCGATATTGATTATTATGACATTACTTCTCTCTTGAAATCATAGTCGTCCTCGACTATGGTGTAGAGAAGATAAAGCATATTCATGAGTCCTTTTCTTAGCGGGTAGAGGATCCCTACGTTACCCTACGACATCATTTCACAATGGATGACTAGTCCATTTGGCGCTTGAGAGCCTGAGGCTGCCGCAAGCATGTCTGCACATTAGTCCTATCAATCTTCCATATTAGAGTGACAAGCTCTACTTGGTGTTTGGGAGACGTCATCTCCGCAAACTTGGTCTAAGCATGCATACTACTTCATTTTTGTGCACAATAAAGAAAAGAGAGTCTTATAAGACAAAAACTTTGTTCATTTTTAACATTTTGTACATTTGCTTACTCTTGGGAAGCATTGTAAGCATTGACAAGGTTTAGGTTATCCTTTAATTGTATGCCTTGCATCCATCTAGCATCTTCAAAAGGATAATTCTTAAACTTAATAAGATATCGTTGGGGATAGTCTTACCGCCTCTTAGTACCTTGTCTTCATGTCGGAGAATGGGCTCGGGCTGCAGCACCTCCTCTTGGTCGTCAATCTCCAGTGGGTCTTCAATAGTTGGTTCTTGAGGTGGCTCTCCTTTGTAAGGCTTTAATAGGCTCACATGGAATGCATTGTGTATGAGCCAATGATTGGGAAACTTGAGTTGATAGGCCATCTCATTGATTGGCCTAAGAATCTGGAAGGGACCATAGTACCTTTTTGCTAGTTTAGCATAGTACTTTTGGTGTCCCGTAGGATTCTTGCCCGTCGTGTGCCTTAATCGAGCCTTGGGAAACTTTAATAAGACCCAATCATTTTCTTTAAAGGCTTGGGCTCTTCTGTGCTTGTCAACAGCAGCCTTTTGCCTTTGTTGTGAGATAGAGATATCATCCTTAATCTTTTGAAAAGATTCTTGTAGGTCTCGGCTATACTCATCTGTAGCGAAGATCTTCCCATGTACCTTAAGTAGCGAGGGACTTTTTGATCTTCCCTCAATTACCTCGAAAGGTGCTTTTCCCGTGGAAGTATGCACAGTGTTATTGTAAGCATACTCCACTAAGGGTAAGTACTTCTCCCATTGGGATCTTTGATCTACTTCCGTTACATAGGCTTTTAGTAGATTGAGAATTGTTAGGTTAGCTATTTCACTTTGGCCATCCGTTTGTGGATGATAGGCCGAAGAAAAGTTTAGCCTTGTCCCTAAAGTCTCAAAGAGACCCTTCCAGAAATTACTAGTCATTCTAGGATCTCTATCCGACACTATGGACATTGGCAAGCCATGGTACTTGAAAATTTGTGAAATGAAGAGGGTTGCCATTTGATGGGCTTTGATAGTCTTTTTGACAGGTATAAAATGAGCTTATTAACTGAACCTGTCTACTATCGTCCATATTCCCGTATTCCCATGGATAGACTTAGGCAATCCAAAGATAAAATCCATGGATATGGTCTCCCATGGTGAATTAGGGATTGGCAAGGTTTGAAGCAATCCAAGTTGCTTCCCTCTATCAAATTTTGTCTTTTGGCATACCACACATTTAGAAACATACTCTTGTATGTTCACTTTCATGGTAGGCCAATAGAAATATGTTTCAATTCCCTTTAAGGTAGACTGAATCCCTCTATGCCCCGCATAAGGTGGAGCATGTGATTCATACATTACTTTCTGACGTAGTGAGTTAGTAACACATAGTCTATTGCCGTAGACAAGATAACCATCTTGTAAAGTAAATGGTTCTTCTTTCTTCCCTAATGCAAGGGTTGAAATCACATCTCTAAAATCGGGATCAATAGCATACTCATCTATCATTGAAGATAGATCATTGTGAGTTGCTATGGAAACCGCATTCACTCTCGGTCGTCTTGAGAGTGCATCAGCTACTTCATTATGCTTGCCAGCAATGTGAGCAATATGAAAATGAAATTGCGAAAGAAAATTTGCCCACCTCATTTGTTTGTCGGAGAGCTTGGTCAGTGTCATGAAGTACTTAAGACTTTGGTGATCCGTTCGCAGAATGAAAGGAATCCCCAATAAATAGTACTTCCATGAGTCTAAGGCATGTAGAACTGCAAGGAGTTCCTTTTCATATATGCCTAAATCTTGCTCAACAGGGTCGAGCCTTCGACTCTCATAGCCTATGGCGTGCCCTTCTTGGAGCAAAACGGCTCCAAGGCAATCACCACAAGCATCACATTGGACCTCAAATGGTTTTGAGAGGTCCGGTAGTGTAAGCACAGGTTGAGAGATAAGCTTTTCTTTAAGCTTTTAGAAAGCATTGTTATCCTTAGCAGACCATGTATACCTAACGCTTTTCTTTGTTAGGTCATGTAATGGTCCCGCAATTTGTGAGAACTTTTCTATGAAGCGTCTATAGTATGCACACATACCTATAAAGCTTCTTAGTTCATGAAGATTCCTTGGTTTAGGCCATCCTTTTATTACCTCCAACTTTGATGGATCCATTTGGATGCCATCTTGAGAGATAATGTGACCTAAATACTGAATCTCTTGCAAGAAAAGTTCACTTTTCTTTCGATTAACATAAAGTTTATTCTCTCTTAAAACTTGAAATATTACCTGGAGGTGTTGCTTGTGTTCATCTAATGAATTAGAGTAGATGATAATATCATCAAAGAACACTCCAGTGAAGGTTCGATGAGGCCTGAACAGCTTCTCCATCAAGGGTTGAATGTGGCTGGTGCATTGGTCAAGCCAAAAGGCATAACAATGTATTCGTAAAGACCAAATGTGGTGTGAAATGCGGTCTTAACAATGTCTTGATCAACTATTCTTATTTGATGATAGCCACTTTTTAGGTCAATCCTACTAAAGTAGGTCGATCCTTGTAGCTTATCAAATAGGTCTTCTACCCGTGGAACAGGAAACCTATTTTTGATAGTGATCCTATTTAGTGCTCTATAGTCGACACACATACGATATGTGCCGTCTTTCTTTTGCACTAATAGCACAGGTGAGCAAAATGGAGATGAGCTAGGCCTAACCATGCCCTTCTCAACTAACTCATGCACTTGCCGCATAATCTCCTCTTGTTGAGCTTGAGAAACTCTATAACGAGGTTTGTTAGGCGGTGAACTTCCTGGAAGAAGTTCAATTGCATGGTCATCATTACCTCGTTTAGGAGGTAGCTCACAAGGGATGTCGTCAATAAAAACATCTTCAAACCCCTTGAGAAATTGGATAACTCTAATTCCTTTTGGTTGCTTTTATTTTCTTTTGGTAAAGCATTAGGCTCATTTTGAGAATCTTTAACAAAAATCATGTACACGGAAATAGAGATCTTTATTGACTTGTTGAAAGCGGGTGTATGTACAATGTCTTGAGAGGAGAGATAAAGAAGTCCTCTTTGTCCACATAGCCTTGGACATGAAGCCTCAATTTCCCGATTAAGGGAGTGACTGAAGCTTCTTGCCCCTTGAAGGCATTGTCTGCGGGTAGGACATCTCCCATCTCGTAAGCTTGTATGCCTAGCTTGGTGGCCAACTCTATAGATATAAAATTGTGAGTAGAACCAGGGTCAAAGAGAATAAAAGCATCATGTTCTCTTACCTTTCCCCAAGCATGGCATAGAGGAGATCCTTTGTGGTGAGTTTGGTGAGCCTCCTCCTCTTGGATTTCAACCAAGGAAGCTCTAGGAGGATCTTGGCGGTTGTTCTTTTGGGGACAAGCGCGGTACGCATGCCCTTGTTCGCCACACTTGAAACACCGGTTATCCTTGCGATAACACTCAAGCTCTTCAGGAGAGAGTTTGTTTTTACCTTTGTAAACTCCCTTCTCTTTAGCTTTGTTGGAGTTGCCCTTAGGAGACTTTTGGACATTGTCCTTCCCCTTAGGCTCGTTGAAACCCTTGTTTTTCGTGGGCTTATTATTTCTTTTAGCCCCCGTTTGGAAATTGATTCGAGAGGCCACCATAGTATGGTGGATTACCGCCGATATGGTACGTGGCCTTTGGGAGTTGACATACTCCGCCATTTCTTCGGTTAACCCCACGCAAAATTGTTGCTTTTGCTCTCCAAAATCCAACATTTTGAAGACAGTGGATTTGAGTTGTAGGTCCCAAAACTTGTCTACATATTTGTGGATGGATTCATAGGAAGAGAGCTTTAAGATTCGCCTTTCGGTAAGTACTTTGTCTTTGGCATTGGTGGCCAAAAACTGCTTCATAATGGAAGCTCTTAAAGCTTTCCATGTTCATGGAGCCTCACCATTGGCTCGTAGGCTAGACCACGATTGCCTGGTGGACTTTTGAAAGTGCATAGCTACATGGCGTAGATTAGAGGACTCCGTGAAGCCCTCATCTCCAAACACCGCATCAAACTGTTGGATAAAGGCCAAGACTTTGTCCGTAGCACCAAAGGTGACATCATAGGTAAGGAAAGAGATGCTCTTCCCTCCCTCTTTGAACTTCTTCAGCTTGGATGACCTCTTCCATGCGGCATAGGATTTCCTATGGCCTCTTCTTTTTGATGGTTCAAAGGTTGCACCATCACTTTCTTCAGAAGGTGAAGAATTTGAAGAAGGTGGAGAAGAGTGTGACCTCTTTCTCCCCTTTTTCTTGTCTTCATCTTCATCGTCTTCACCATCACTTTCATAAGAGGAAGATGATGAAGAAGATGGAGAAGAGGGTGTCCTCTTGCTCGCCTTTTTCTTCTCTTGCTTTTTATCATCCCTCTTTGAATTATGGTGTGGAGAAGAGTGTGATGGTCTTCTCCGCTTTGGTGGTGATGGAGAGCGTTTAGCCCGCCGTCTTCGTGGAGCCATCTCCGTCGAGGTGGCGGGAGACTCACTTCTTTCTCGTTCCTTAGATGGAGGCTCTTGAGTTCTCCTTTGGGAAGGAGATGCATCATCAAGAAGCAAATTCTTGAGCCCTTCATATGGATTCTCTTCTTCTTCCCGAATCGGAGAGAGACCCCTTTTGGAAGTCTCACAAGGAGGCTTCCTAGGTGTTCTCTCGTCATGGTGATGAGCTTGGAGAATCCCGTGAGCACGGAGCTGCTGTTGCACTTCACTTTGGAGAGATGGGTTGCCCATGGCTTGTTGAAGCCTAGAAACAAGATAGTTAACAAGCATCGCAGCATCATTAGTAGCTTGCTCATTAGCAAAATCAAAGTTATCAACATTAATATCACTCTCTTTACTATTGTCAGCAATTCTAACAACTTTTAGGTGTAAACTTTTTAGGTGTACTTTGGCACTTCAAGCCCTAGTTGCTACTCCTCTTTACCCCTTTAGAAAAATCACTCAAGCTACTGTACCTATGGCTCGAATACCATTAATTGCAAGGAATAGAAGAGAGGGTCTTTCAACACCAAAATAGCACCGGCTCCTGCCAAGCTTCTAATAGCTCAATAGTGGTTAAGCCGTAGGCAAGCCCCGTAGGACTCCTTTATTAAGACCATATCTCTCTATGGTGATGCCCCATTAATTGCACGAAGGCAAGCGCACTGCAAGGCTGAAAAATCCCTATTCTACTTACTCACAGGCAATTAATAATACCAAACATTTATAGCTAGCTTGAGGACCTCCCTTTTTGAGCAAGAAAAGAGAAACCTTGTGCTCTAATACCAATGTAACATTTAATGGCCTAAAAACTTGTGTGTAGCGGAAATTAGCATGAACATAGTGGGCATTTCATTAGAATACATTCCTAATGAGAATTACAAGAGTGCTTGGGTGGAGAGAGCAACAAAAAGCATAACACCTACTTAGATAGCATGAACAATACTTTCAAAAGAGAGAGAAATCAAGCTATTGACAACTGTTGAGGACCGGATTTGCATGGAGCCGGTCCCCCCTCCAAAAGCCTTTGTATTATGGTTTCTCCCATCAAGAGAGACATTGTACAATACAATTATGTGTGTTCCTTCAAGACTAGCTAGTGCAATGAAGATGAAAGCTTCATGCACTAAGCAAAACACTTAGCAAACACAACATCAATTATCCCCGGTCTAAGACCCAAGACCTCACACACCTTCGAAGATGGTGAGATCTGGCAGTGTATGAGAGTAGATTGAGAGGAAGAAGGAGTATCTTACGAGAAAGATGTACATCTCCTCACATAATCACTCATATTAGCATAGCTTAGCTTAGTTATTAGCATGGTAGAGGAGATGAGCATGCATTGAAGCTTGGCTCTTGGTTGGATTTGCATCACAAAGCGAAGAGTTGTTGGTGTAGGCCTCTGTTGAGCCAGCAGAGGATCACACCCACATTTTTGCTCACACTCATCATTTTGTAACCATTGATTGTAATAAATGTCTTTTCGACATTGATTTTGATTTGAGCCATTCATTAAGTAACGGGACCCAATTGAGTTTCTAGCTTGTAATCCCGAAGTAATTTCACTTGCTGATGTAATTAGATAGAGATGTTGTCACCTCCAAGGCTGAGGTATATAAGCCAAAGTTTTTGTAACCTAAGGGATTCAGATTATTAATCAAAGTGAGTTTTTGAGCGCCGTGACTGTGTCTGAGAGAGAGAGAGAGAGAGAGAGAGAGAGAGAGAGAGAGAGAGAGAGAGAGAGAGAGTCTTATCTACTTGCTACGTGAGCTACGGAGCCGCCATTGGAGAAGCGACACCGCCATTGTGTTAGCAACAGCGAGAGCTACGCACAGATACCAAGAGTGCGCGCTATCGGCTTCTATGTGTGGTAAGTTCCTACGAGCTTCGGTGTGAGTTTTCTTCCAACTCGTGTGTCGGAATGGAGCGTGTAGCATATCTATAGAACCACAACAAGTAGAGCTAGACATTGGTACCATCGGGGTCAAGTTTCGATCACCTGTATTTTTTGGCCTGTCTTCATACGCGTTTACCGCACGGAGTGGTTATAGGTTGATTTTGCAGTTCAAGTCTTTAGGGTGTTGTTCTTACCTAGTGAATAGACTTCCCCTTGAGTTTGAGATCGATTCAACGATTCTAGATTCTGTTTCGTATAGCATTCGTTCGTAGTATGAATTTCAGTCACTTGCGTATTTTAGAACTTAGATTTGATTTCCTTAGTAGTGATTGTCGTTAGAAGGTCGAGTAGGTGATTTGACACCCACCTAGTTGTTTCCATGCGCCTGCGGGTCAAGCTCCGTCCTCGTCTGACAAATTCTGTTGTTGGTTGAGTTCTCGCTATTTAGCTTCCGCTAGCGGCGTAACCGCCTTAACATTTGACGCTGCTGCCGGGGACGAGAGCCCTAAGTAGGTGACCTTAGACTAATCCTACGAGGTGAGTCGTATAAACTACTTTGTATACTTTAGTTAGAAAAGATCTAGGAGTGGTGGACTCCGAAGATCTCGAGAGATACTAGGAAGTGGGGTATTCCTGGGTCTTCCGTGTTGACAGTATTTTTAGTTTAGCTTAGATTTGTTTGTTGTTTTGTTGGTGTTGAGTAGTTGTTGATAGAAGAAGAATTTGCTAGTCCGTGAGTGGCAATGGATCTCTTTAAAATCACAATTACCAAACCCATTTTTTGATTAGGAATAGCTTAGGTAGGACTTCATTTGATCCTGATCTGGAGCTAGTAATCATTGGAGTATTTGCTTGATATGGTTGATTGCATGTTAGATCACTAAACCGTCGAGTTAGTAGTGAAACTTGCAATAAACAAAAGTCAGAGAAATTTTCTGTGTATCTGGGAGTTGTTGAGCACTTGAGAAAGCTTTAGGAAGGATTCTGTGCCAAAAAACTGGAAATCTGCAACTTTAGACATCATACGCGTATGATGTCTAAATGACCAAACAGAGACCAAAACAGAAATTTTGACTTTACCAAAGTGTTCAAAAGGGGGGTTATACCCTAATTTCAACTTAAAACAAGAGCATTAACACTCAAAGAAACCCAAAAAGACAAGTCGGAGTCCAAGAAACGCAAAGAATAGGAAATTTTGAATTCATATCTTGTTTTTACATTCAAACCTGACAAAAACACTTGAAACTCAATTATAAACATTGGAGAAGGCTTAAAACCAAGAATAGTCAAAATCTGGGACAAAAGACATCATACGCGTATAATGTCTTTTAGCACATCCACTGCTTATTTTTTATATCTGACCTGACAAGATTGTTACAAACACTGTAGAAAGCATAAATATCAAGTCTTGACCCAAATTGATGAAAAAGACATCATACGTGTATGATGTCTTTGACCTAATTTTGGACATATTTTGATACTTTGCCAACACAGATCCATTGTAATAGCTGTCTAGAGGTTATATTTCAAGTTTCATCCCATTTGGATCACAATTGACCCAAAACAAGTCAAAAGCGGAAAATTGCCAAGAAAAGCCTAAATTAGCCATAACTTGCTCAAACAGAGTTCAAACTGAATTTTGTGAGTGGACAGAGCATAAGGGGGCTACTGAGAGTGAGCATAACCAAAATAGTCCAAATCTGTGAAAAAAGACATCATACGTGTATAATGTCTTTTTCAGCATAACTGCAACAAAATTCTCACTTGATGAAACAGAAGTTGTCCAACTGACAAGATTAAACAATTGACCAAGTATCAATCAGTTTGGATCAATTCTGACCACAAAAACTTGGGAAAACAAATTGCCGAGACGGAGAAGTTAAAGTCCTTTAGGGGAATTGATGAATTTGAGATCGGGCAGGAATCTCCAGAATAACCAACCAAAACAAGGGGAACAAGCAAGTGTCATATCAACCGAGGGAAGTGTAAACCAAAGTTGGGTGCAACCATTAGAGCCGATCTTTGAAGGAAGTGTTTCTGATACTTCTTCGGAGAGATCTTACGAGATTTTCACCGAACACTTGGAACACTTGGAACACTTGAACCTGAACAATAGAGAAAATATGGCAGCAGGATCATCAAACCCTTTCGCCACAATGAAGCTATTGTTCATAAAATACCAGTACGACAATGAGCAAGGTGCCAAGATCTACAAAGATGGAATGGACCGCTATTGTGTAAAGATAGAAGATAGACCTAGTGAGTTCAAGGACTTAGTGCCTGTGAGCTATAGCGGAGATAGATATCTAGATGACGAGGGAACCATGTACTTGGTAGTCCTAAAACCCTAACACATTGTGGACAAGTGGGGATTGATGGGCACCAAAGCCAAAGTAGATAGAACTTGAGGAGAAAGCACCAATAATGAACTTCCCTGATGCGAGGTTAAGAAGAGAGAATGAAACTACAAGGATCAACACTGATAACATCTATGTGGGCTATACAAATATAATAATGGGGAGCAAGATCTCTATTATAGATGTGAAGAACCTACAACAAAGGAAGTTGACAGACCAAAAAAGACTTTATGTCTTACCTACACAGAGGGGATCGGAAGTGAAAAATTGCCGCTTACCGACAAGTATGGAGGCAAACCACAACAATGGGCAAGAAAGAATTAGAAGGATATACATACTTTGGGGGACCACTACATCAGTATTATGTTACTTCTAGCTCACAAAGACCAGCACCAACAAATGGAGTGCAAAACCCAATGACGACAGGAGGACAAAGAACTCAGGCTGCTGACTCTTTCGTCAACCTCAGTACTCGAAGCCCGGACCAATGGGATATTACATTCAGAGAGTCAATGGATACGAATCGAGGTAGTGCAGTTCCAATTCCCACATATACCACTCCAGGTCCAAGGTTCGAAGCGGAAACCATCACATTTACCTCCTAGTAGTAGATTCAGAGGCGGGAACCGACAAGGGTAACCCATGAAGTCCATGATGCTAGAGAAAGCTTTAGCCGGGACACAGGAGCAATGAGATTGGTAGCAGACCATAGACGTATGAGACCATCTCAAGTAGCCAAGTGTATGCCAAAGAAGTATGGTGTTCAGGAGATCCGTATGCACATGTGTCACTCTTTAAGCAAGTCTTAAGAGCTGAGCAGATAACAGATTTCCATACACAATACGAGGGATTTGGTCTTACTCTAGAAGTAGGCATTGACATGGTTTCAAACCACTGAACATAGGGGGATTCCATGACATTGACCATTTGCTAAGAGAGTTTGGCTGAGGAATTCTCAAAACAGGGATTAAGCACAATACGGTCTCACAAATATATGCTTTTAAACAGAGAGAACACACGAAAAAGTGAAGGAAGCTTCACTTCGCTTCAAACAATACATTGAGAGATGTCCAGTACGTGAAACGACCACAAGATGACAGACTATCTGTTCTCTTTATTGAAGGGACTGAGAAACGACACTCTCAAGAAGGACTTGCACTTGAAAGCTTGTACAAGTTTCGAGCAAGTAAACGAGAGAGGCATTGTACTTAGTGGATAACTGTACGGTTTATGGAGAGGTGTCAGCGGATACAGATTTTGCATCCAGTAGCTCTTCCTCCGTAGCGAGCGAGACTACCACTAAAAAGAATGTTCAAACAACAACCATGCCAAATGTAGAGCAAATGATAGAAGATGCTCTAAAAAGGATGGCACCATACCAAAAACCATTGCCAAAACCACTGAAATGGTGTGCTATTGAACAAAAATGGACAAACCATCCAACAGAGGAGTGCTATTACAACAAAGGGTATGTAAGGGAGCGTCAGTATGCACCTCCTGCTCAATTAGCACCACCTCAGGTACATCCAGTACCTCGATACCCAACGGGAAAATGTACCAGACCTATGGGGATAGAAGGCCGCAACCAGTATTGGGACAACAACCACCTTTACCAGGAGCAAGACCAGTGGGCATTAGATATGCACCAACCTTAGAGAATCAGGAAGAACAAGCCTTAAGCCTGTTCAAGCCTATTATGAAGAATCTGGTGCACACATGTCTCCAACTGTGTATTACCCACCAAAAACCCAAACAACCAGAACCATGGGGCATGATTGGGAATGTTGGAAAACCAACAGTTACAAGTGCTTCTGATGAAGAGAGATACAATTTGGACGCAAGAACATTGATGTTCATAGCTCATGGAGGGTTAACAGGACAAAGACCATCCTATCCACAAAGGACGAATCAAGTGGGACCAAGACCAGCACTAGGACCCTGTTACAAGTGTGGAGGTGACCATCTGATGAATGTTTGTCCACATACGGAAATCATTAGAATAAACGCTTATTGCACTGAGTGTGGGGTTACTCACTTCATTGAGGATTGTTCAAAGAATCCAAACAAAGTGCAAAAGACGACATTGAATATGCTAGAAACTATTCCAACCAGCAGTGGGTCTGAAAATGAAACTCTGATACCAACGCAAGTTGTTACTAGAGCTCAAGCTAAGAAAACCACTAGAGAACCTGAGAATGGAAAGTTAGCGACTGAAAGTGGTTAGTCAAGGACCGCGGAGTCAGAGAAACACATGAAAGCTAGAAAAGCACACGCATGAAGTTGAGAAAGAACGTGAAGACGCTATTCTAGCTGAGGAACTAAAGCGAACTAAAGATATATTAGAAAAACTTGAGAGTCAAAACGGGAAACGAGAGATGAGCCCGGAAAGAACGAAACAAAAGAGTATCAAAGAAACAACGAGCTTAAGCTCAGGGGGATCAGTGCTAGTCGACAAAGTACACGAACCATTGGACGCACTGATGAGAGCTTACGAAGCTAGGTTAAAGAACAACCAAACACAAGAACAGAGGTGGATGACATACCCAAACGCGGAATTGGAAAAGCAGAGACTTGAAATGTGCCAGAGAATGATCGAGACTGCACAAGCCTTATTAGAACCACCAAGAGAAACAATGAATTGTGGAACGGAAAACCCAATTCAGCAGAGACTATCATTTCACGGGTAGCTGAAAAGACTCCCAGTGCACAAAAGCCTGAAAATACACACAAGGATGACCGCATAGTATTGAACACAACCGATCAGGAGATAGAGAGTTTTTCATCCAGTCATACAGAGGTCTTACGGAAGAGATGAGGATTACAATGAATTTTGGAAACAAGTGAGAGAGGCAAACTTTTGCAAACGAGCTAAGTTGCCAAGCTAATCAGACAAATTGGGAAAAGGACATCAGGAATCCTCCCATAGTGGAATTTGAGGCAGGATCTCAAGTGGACTTGGATCTGCAATCTTACTGGGGGAATGGGGGCTCTGTTAGAACAATGGAGAGCAAACCTTCACTGAAAACCTTACCTTCATACTTAGGAGAAAGCAAAATCCGAGATTAGAGCACTTCCCTCACGAAGAATCTCATCAGAAAAAGTCATGGACTCGCAAGGATTGATAGAGATCTTGTCAACACCAGTGACATGCACTATCACTCTAGCTGAGCTTTTGAGGCTAAGACCACATATGTGGACCACTGTAGGAAAATGCTTGGAGAAATTTGGGATAAAAGACCCAACATCGAGACTGCAAGAGGGTATACAAGAGCTGAGTCAAACCACAAAAGAACGCTAAGCCTGTACCCTTAAACAAGGTCGAGAGTATTGCGAAGGTGAAGAGGGGAATACAACCTTACCAGTTGAATTCCAAGGAGTGAACACGATGGCAATACTAGACAGCGAGCTGGGGTAGCCATTGCTACAAAAGAAATCTGGAAAAAATGGGGGAAACCAGCAATAAGGAAGACTAGTTGAAACTCCAATTAGCAATGGACACATGGAGAAACCTATGGGGTTATTAGAGAAAGTCGTAGTGACTTCTTGCGGCATTGAATACGAACATACTTTTGCTATTGTCGATTTTGGCAAGGAGAATAACTATGATATCATACTGGGAAGACCATTCATGAGACAGTTGAAAATGGTCCAGGATTGGGGCTACGATCACATATACCTGAGAAATATGGAAACCACTACACGTGTGAACCTGAAAGACCATAGCTACAAAGATGTGAACCGAACACCGTAGAGGAGTTTGATTCAGCTACTTTGGCGGGATCCGAATTTCCAGCTTGGTTAGGTAAGCCCAAGGAGTTATGGATGTGTGGAGCCTCGAAATGTGGAAGTCTGAGGCGAGAAGAAATGTTTTTAGAAAGGGCTATCGAAGACGAAACTTATATAGGAGAACCCTTTCCAGAGGACACGCTTGAACCATTAGAATGGACACACATTCTAGCAACCCTAGATGTTTGTGCAATTCGGATGGTCCCACAACGAAAATTTGCGACAAGGACGGGTACGACGTGGTTCCGTACTTCATGTTGAGAACTGTACTCGAAAAAGAAACTGAAAAGAACGATACACTGGAAAAGGAAGATGAAGAAGAGTGTTTCACGACATTCCCGATCATCCAGAGTGGGGAAATGAAGCAGACAACGAGTCAACGGACAATTCAAGCGGAAACGAAGAAACTATAACGGATGTCCGATTTTATGATTTTCCGAACCAAACAAACAACGCCAGAAACGCTATAGAGCAAAGAGAAAAACAAAGGGGGTTAGAACCAATCCGATGCCTAGAATAAGAGGAAAAAATCAATTCCTAATGCTAGTAAAGGCGGAAGATTGTGTTAAGGACAAGATTTCTGGAAGAATGAGAGGCAATGATCAAAAGAGCTTACGAAAAGACAAAAGAAGCTCAAGAAATCAAGTTCAAAGGAATGAACGAAAACTGAAACAGAAAAATCAGAAAAGAACAAGCGCAACAGAGAACACACGGAGTCCAAGTTAGAACGTAGAAACAAGTACAGAGAGCTCAAGAAAACTCTGAAAGAAGTTTGGACGACAGAAATTGAGAGTGGAGAGAGGACGAAAAACGCCAAAATCAAGGAAAACATGGATGTTCCCTCTCACTACAGGAAATTCACAATAGAGGATAGGAAGGTGGTATTAACCCAACCTATTCGAGAGAGAAAGGAGAACGAATCTTATGACGGACCGGAGGATGCAAAAAAAGTTGATTTAGCAGCTCCAGTGAGAACACCTAGACGGTGTACATAGCCACAGATTTGTCTCCAGGCGAGGAAGAGAGACTTTTGAGTCTTCTCAGAGAGTACAGGGATGTGTTTGCATGGTCTTATAAGGACTTAAAGGGAGTTGACCCATCGATATGCCAACACACAATCCCACAAAACAAGACAAAGCCTAGCAGACAGAGACCATACACATATAATGATACGTTTGCTAAGCGAATCAAAGAAGAGATAGATAAGCTAATGGAAGCTGAATTCATATACGAGATTGAACACACCGATGGGTATCTCCAATTGTGGTAGTACCCAAGAAGAACGGAAAACTCCGAGTGTGTGTCAACTTAAAGAAAGTGAATGCTGCAACAATCAGGGACAATTATCCCCTGCCGATAACTGATCATGTTCTAGAGCGTGTATCAGGGAAAACAGCATACTCCTTTCTTGATGGTTTTTCAGGATATAACCAGCTAGCCATAGCACTGGAAGATCAACATAAAACAGCTTTTGCAACGGAGTGGGGAATTTATGCTTATCGGTTATGCCTTTTGGTCTAACCAATGCTCCCGCAACCTTCCAGAGGCTGATGACGCATGCTTTCAAAGAATACTTAAGGTTGTTTCTAGAAATATACATGGATGACTTATGTGTACATTCTCTTCTGAGAGATGAGCATCTAGAACACCTAAGAAAAGTATTTGAGAAATGTAGGACATATCGCATTTGTCTCAATCCTGAGAAATGTGTGTTTATGGTCCGACAGGGCAGAATTCTGGGACATATTGTCTCACAAAACGGAATATCCACGGATTTAGAGAAGATAAAAGTTATAGTGGATATGCCTAGACCAACCAATGCGAAACAAGTACAGAGCTTTATGGGACATTGCGGATATTATAGACGATTCATTTACATGTACGCTATAATAGGCCAACCACTTTACAGGCTAAGTGAACTTTGAATGGACAGAGGAGTGTGAGGAATCATTCAAGAAATTGAAAGAGGCACTCATTACTGCTCCAGTCTTGAAATCACCAGATTGGGAGAAGATATTCCATGTGCATATAGATGCTTCGGCATATGCAATAGGATGCATTCTGGCTCAGCCAGAAGAAGGAAACATGGATTTTCCTATCTGTTACGCCAGTCGACAGCTCAACAATGCAGAGAAGAATTACACCACAACAGAGCGAAAGGGAAGGAATGATATATGCTGTGAAGAAATTTCGGCATTATCTTCTAGCCAACAAGTTTGTGTTTTTTACGGATCACCAAGCCTTGCTCTACCTAGTGAATAAACCATGCAATACCGGAGAATAGTGAGATGGTTCATTATCTTACTGGAATTCGACTTCACGGTAGTAGTAAAGAAGGAAAAACACATCTTAGAGCTGATCATCTTTCGCGATTGACGAATGGAGAAGACCCTATAGGAGTAGATGACGACATGCCAGACGCGTACTTGTTCAACATAGAAATGATACCGAAGTGGTCTCAAAATGTCGTTAGCCTATTAACCTATGGAGGAGAGTTTGATAAAAGAAATACAACCAGAAACATATTGCTATTCAGCAATCCAAGAATCTTCAATTGGTTGCAGGAAGGTTGTATCAATTGGGAAATGATCATGTTTACGACTATGCATCAATCCTGAGGAATATAATATATATCTGCGCGAAGCACATGTTCAGAATGTGCATTTCATTGTTCAAGAAGGAACACATATAGGAATTTGTTACAATTGGGAGTCTATTGGCCAGGAATGAAAGAAAGCGTACATGAATATGTCACTGTATGTATTGTATGTTCATCAAAACGCCAGCAGAGTATTCAACATTATATCAGATAATGATCGCTCCGAATGGATCAGTATATTGTTGAATATCTCACAAAAGAACTTTCCCAGAAGGAACGTCAAAAGCTCGTCAGAAATCTGTAGAGACAGAAGCTAGAGATTACGCTTTAATAGGAGATCAACTCTATAAGAGAGGTAAAGACAACCAGCTTAGGATTTGCGCATCAGAGTCTGAGTATGTGATAATCCTGAGCAAGCTCATGGAGGAGTAGGTGGAGGCCATTTCTCAGGTGATAAGACAGCAAAACTTGTCTTAGCCGCAGGAATATGGTGGCCAACATTACATATGGACGCTGAGGAATACGTTAAACGGTTGTGATGACTGTCAGCGGACCAAAGTACCACTTAAAAGAGATGATATGCCGCTTAGACCAATGATGGGGGCAAGAGCTTTTGCAAAATGGGGGATTGATTATGTCGGACCCATTTCACCTCCTGCATATAAGACTCATGCACAATACATCGTTGTGGCTACAGACTATCTAACAAAGTGGGTCGAAGCAAAGGCAACTCAAAAAGCAGATGCCAGGACCACGGCACAATTTCTATATGAATACGTCTTTGTACGATATGGATTGCCAATAGAAATTGTGAGTGATCGAGGCACACATTTTATAAATGAAGTGATAAAGATCCTTCTAGATGAATTCATGGTAATCCATAGGAAATCAGCCCCGTATCATCCACAAGCAAACGGACAAGCTGAAGCAACAAACAAAACCATATGCACGGTCCTTACGAAGATTGTATCTGAGTCGAGAACTGACTGGGACCAGAAGTTGCATTCAACATTATGGGCATATAGGTAGCATATAAAACATCAATAGGAACGACCCCATATAACATGGTTTTTGGGCTAAATGCTATCTTACCAATAGAATTCTTGATTTCAACCTTAAGGGTGGCTAAGGATCTAGAGTGGACAGGGCACGAGCTTTCTGATAGAATAGATGACCTGGAAAAGCTAGACAAGCTTCGCCTAAAAGCAGTAGCTTCTATCTACGCTCAAAAAAGCGACAAAAGGAATTTTTTGATAAGCATGTGCGGACTAAAGAGTTTAAGGTTGGGGACTATGTCCTAGTTTACACTCTGAAACAGCATGCTAAGAAGCTTAAAAAGCGAGGGATGGACCTCTGGTGATTAAAGATCTATCACCAAGTGGAGCCGTCAAGCTTGCTACATTAGACGGAGAAGAAAAGCCCAATTGGATTAGTGGATGCAGAGTGAAAAAGTATCTTTTGCCGCTAACCCAAGACATGCTTCTCAAAATACATCAAGAAAAGCTACGTGTCCAGAAAAAGAAAAAGATTGTGGAGGAAGCGCAAGCCGAGCAAGGAAAGAATGGAGAAAAGAAGACTACTGCGTCAGAAACAGCGCAATGAAGGAGCAATACGAATAAACGCAGTCAGTATAACAGAAATGGATAATGACAAAGAAGAACCCATCATGAATGCAAAGTAGGAACCAACCAAATCAAAGCCAGAGCACTATTGGATTCAGGAGCTCAAACTAACCTACTTTCACTCAGTTTGTATAGACAATTGACAAATGACACTAAATTACAAACTGCCAAGCAAGAGTTAAAGAGTTACTCTGAGAATTCAATCAAAACTGTCGGATGCACAGTTTTTACATATACAGATTAACCAGTATGTGTATCCTCATATGTTTTACGTGGTTGAAGACCAAGCTACACAACATCCATTATTGCTAGGACAACCATGGCAGAAGCAATACAATGCAATGATTGACTGGAGTTCTAAATCAGTGCTTATCAAATACGAAGGTGAAAGTCAATCAGTTAAGTTCACCAAAGGAGCAGAGCCAACTCCAAAGGAAGAATCCAAAACAAAGGTAAACAAAACCAGAGAAAAAGAAGAAGCAATGGCAACCAAAAGTTTCTATACAACTGGATTGCTCTTCGACGAGGAATTCTCAACATTGGATAAGGAAGACAAGCAATAATATAACAGCTCAACCTTGGAAAAAAACGGAGTCAAAGTTGGTATGGAGACCAAAAAAGGTTGTGCCAGAGAAACAAAGGTGGAAAACAGAGTCTTCAATACCAGACAACAGAGTGATTCCAGACAATCAAGGACAGTGAAACAGATCTGGATTCCAAAGAAGTTCATGACGGCACAAAGCTATAGCAAGCAAAATTTGGATCCCAAAGATTTGTAAACAGGAACTCCCTTCAGTACAATCCACGGAAACTCCTAGGTATTTCAAGGCGAGGAAATCAACACAAAGAACAAAGCAGGTTTGGGTCGCAAAGAGTTTGTGGCAAGCACAAGCGAAGCGGAAGCAGATTTGGATTGTGCAAAAGAACAACAAGGTAAAGAAGAATCCATCTACTGATTCTACTACCGCAGTGCCAAAACCAACCCCAAAACCCGACCACCAATCCTTCAATCAAACAAAGAGCAGCTTTATTGGAAAGACTGTTGTATCATCGCTCTACAATTGCATTGGGAACTTATGACCAAAACAACTACAATGCTTCGCCCATAGACACTTCATAGTCGTCCATGAGGACTCAGACTAGGAGGGTGGGGAGGTATACAGGTATACAGGAGCTACAAAGCAGCTACAAGCGCAAAAAACAAAGAAAAAAAAAATTATATTACAAGGGCAGTGTCTTACATATTTTGCAATTTTTATGTTTGATTGCGGATATTGATAATATTTATGCCCTTATATACCTTGTTTTGCAACAAGAAGAGATCAAATGATGAATTTGGGTCTCTAGAGGTGTAAATATCACTAAATAAGAGTGTTTTTGGAGCTAAAAAGTGGAAAAAGTGGTAATCCAAGTCCAGAAATCACAAATAAGTGTATATTCATATACACAGGGTTTACCAGCTATTTATTGTGTTATGTTTGGAATTTTTTGGCTTCAATTTGCTATTTTCTTTATTTTTATGATTTTCTTAATAAAAGTAAAAGAAAAATAAAAAAGCAGGTGAAATGAGATCGGAAAAAAGAAAAGAATAGACGGAATGATGGTCCTAATGACAAAGGACAACCCATGGTAAAAATTGAGTACAATTCGGAAAAGTTGCGGAAAGCCCGAAATGACAGAAATTTTGGCAAAGTGGACAGATTTCTCAGAAAACAGGTCAAACGGAGTCCAAATTGAGAAATTTCAAATCCTAAAGTGCATTTCACGACGAGATAGGAGCACATGTCAAATTTGGTAACAAGTGATCCGGGAAGTCCGAAGTTAAGTATTTTTCACATCACTTTCAAGCTCATTTCCACTATTACCTTCTTGGAGAGAGCAAAGAGCACACAGGAGCATCCAACCTTCTACAGCCTTCTACGACTGCTACGAGAGCTCAGAGGACACCAGACATGAGAGGTAGACTCGTTGCCATAAGCTTTTGATGCTTATCGTTAACTTTTGTCGCGAAAACTGACCAAAACCAAGAAACAAGAGCAGACGGGGAATGGGGAAGAATGCTAGGTAGGGGCACAAACGCCTAACCAAACCTTGCAAGAACTTATAGGTGGTTACCCTAGTATAGAAGATGGGTTTCTAACACTCAAAGCTCGAGAAAGAACGACAGGAAAAACCCTAGGTCAACAGAGCCTGCGCAAGAGGCAAACAGGAAAAAGTTGTCGAACGACACGAAAACTTCACAAGAAGTTCAACCACATCAAGGACAATGCAACCATAGAGTATCTCCAGGTTGGGACCACCAAAAGTAGGTCGGAACAACGATTCGGCTACGGACACACAAAGCGTCATTTTGGCATAACGGCTGAAATTGACGACCGAATGAAATGAAACTTCACAAGCAGCTTCAAATATACACGATGACTTATGTTTGCAAGCAAAACCCAAAAGAAAGCTGATTCACTTACAGATGGTGAAAAAGACGCTTTCGGGCAACCAATGGAGAAAGATGGAGAACGGGGAGCCAAAGTCAATTTCAACCAAATAGATGACTTCACAACATATCCAATGAGCTGGAAATGCAACTCTCGAGAAGAAAAGTTGGAGAAATTCAACCCCACGGCAAAGAGACGACTTCGGAGACTGAAATGCCTATAAGGGGCTTTTTAGCTAAACTGATGACTTTTTAAGTTGAAAACTAGTTAGCAGGGCTTAGGGCACTAGCACAAAGCATTCTTTGCACAAAAAGACCAACATTTCAAGAAAGACATCATACGCGTATGATGTCTCACAGCATGAATTTCACATCCATTTCAACATTTGAGTGCATAGCCTCATTCCACATGTTAATCACATGCTATGAACCAAGTATCATGATAATTGGAGTTAGAAAACCCAAGGAAAACCAAAAAGACGCAAAGTAGGCCATAAAATTGATTTTTGGTCTTAATTTTGTCAAATTAACTCCAAACTCATTGAAACTTTGTAGGATTGTTGATAAACACATCTACAAGCTATCTGGAACCAAAAAGCACCATTTTGACACAAAAGACATCATACTGTATGATGTCTATTTGCACTTACAGAGCCAAAACTGCTCATTTGTCATCATACATCCATTATATATATCTAATACATGCTACATATGAAATTTGAACCATTTGGTCAAGAGGATCACCCCATAGCCCAATTGAGAAAAATCCTTCACCAAAAGCCTATTTTTGGCCCAAATCCAACATACTCAAGTCCAAACCAAGATTTGAGTAGATATAGTCCTTCACTAGTACATGGGGAGTCCACAGAACCAATCCCATGCAAATTGATGAAAAAGACATCATACGCGTATGATGTCTCCAGAGCCATTTTAGCCCAAAATCTATCCAAACTTCATAAATCCACTAAATAAGCCTATCTAAAGCCAAATCCAAGCTTATAGAGAAATTTGGTCCAAAAATACACTAAAAGACATCATACGCGTATGATGTCTCACTATGTGATTTGGCACCTCAGGGCTTCAACCACCAAACAGAAGTGATCTACATGCCATTTGAAAGTGAAACCACAAGTTTTATCCAAGTTGGATCATAAAAACCAAATCCCTTTCAAAATTTTGCCAAGAGCCAGAACTGGACTAAACTGGCCAAAACATGACCAAATGGTATCCAAACTCAAATCCAAGCATATGATACTCATGTATACACTATCAGCTACAAGCACAACCAATATGAAGTCATTTTGACACAAAAGACATCATACGCGTATGATGTCTCCAGCATGATTTTGAGCCCATTTTGCATATTTTTTCACCTACCTTGCATCCTTAGGCCCTGAATAGCTCATGTTTCAATTTTCAAGTCATTTGGATAGTTAAAAGCTTCATTTCGGCTTTCAGTACTAAAAAGACGCTAACTCCTGAAATTGGAGTTACAGGATCCATGGATTCCGCCAAGTCGTCGGCAACGAAGAGAAAAAGACCGACAATCAAAGATGCTCTTGCAGAAGCGGAACCCTTTGACATTCCAGCAGAAACCCTCAAGCCAACCAAAACTTGGGTGGAGGAAGCAGTATTGGAGAAAGAGGGAATAAAGATCTACCAGGGGACTTTCAGAGATCCTCAAGGGCAAGCGGTGGATGTACCGATGATCCCACAGGAATTGGTAGATTATAGCAGGTCAGAAGACATCAGCAGGTACCTGGAAAGGGCAGACTTGCACAGTTTCTTCACCTCGAGACCATCAGGTGTGGATACAAGAAGAGTGTACGAGTTGGCAACATCCATTCAGAAGGATGGAAAAGCCACATTGACAGCCATGGATGGAGAGAAAGTAGAAGTACAGATCACTCCACAGCTCATTGCAGACTATTGAAGCTGCACAACAAAGGGAGCTTGTCAGGGAAAGAAGGGAGGCCATAGAGGTCTATGGGCCCAAGAAACAAAATGCAACCTATGGAGATATGGCGGACCCAAGAGCGGCAACCCTTTGCCGACTGTACAACCAGTTTCTCCATGTTTGCAGAAGAAGAGACCGCAAAAGTATACGACACCACCCCATGCCATTGCGACCACCAACACATGGGCATTAAGAGCAATATGCCAAAAGAGGTGAATTACGCTCAACACATCCACGAGCAAGTAATTGCCATGCACAACGAGAAGCCAAAGTACATAGGAGGAGCGAAAATCTGACAAGAATAGCTTATGAAGCTATTGGAGCCAGAGATCAGTGGCCAAAGGTTCCCTCCCAGAATGAGTGGCTTAGAGAAGCCGACGAGGAGGAAAAACAGCCCGAAGTATCCAAGAGGGCATCCACAAGAGCACGCCGGAAACTAGAAGTAGTTTCAGAACCTGCAGAGGATGTGGACGAGCCGCTTAAGAAGAAAGTAAAGAAGAAGGTTGCTCCCAAGCAAACCAAAAGTCAGAAAGCGGCAAGAATGGAAAGACTAGTGGAGCAGTTTAGAGCAGAAAGAGCTCTAAAGGGTGACTTTGAAGAAAAGTGGGTGCCAGACCCCACTAAAGTCGGAACTAGCTCAGCCAGGCCACATATTGATCAATACGATCAATATATTAAAGCTTATGAGGAGTCAGAGGCTATTCTGGAGCAACAACCTGTCGAGCCATACACTGAAGAGGAGGTACAGCAATTAAAAGCTGAGCTGAAAAAAGACGACAAGGGAAAAGGAAATTAGATGATTCTACTAAGCCTCAAGAAAGATAAACGGGCAAGCCGACAAAGGGAAAGCCAAGGAAGCTGAGGACAGATATCCCTCTATGACTGATGTACCAAGCCCGAAGAAGACGGAAAAAATTGTGGAGGAGACCACAGTAGAGGTGGACACAGAGGATTTGGAAAAGCCAGAGGCCGAGACCAAAGAAAGAAGATAGATCCAGTTCAGCAAAAGAGAAATGATTATGAGGATCTGGTAGCTATAGATACACTGAAGAAGAGGCCCTTGAGGCAGTTTATGGATCACACTACAAAAACAAGATGAACGGAGAGGGACGGAGAAAAGACAGAGAGTAAAAAGAAGTGAAGAGAAACTGGACGAACCGAACGTACTAGAAGAGCCAAGCCAATGGAGGTGGTGGCAGAAGAGCGTTAGAGTTGACAGATGAAGATGAAAAAGACATGCACATGGTGCATGAACTGCTCAGCAAGATAAAAGAAAAATCCAAGGCAAAGGAAGTAGAGATGGAGACAGCCAAAACAAAGGAACCGGAGTTGCAGAGGAAATTAGAGAATGCTATGACTGAATCTGAAAGTCATAAAGCATCACTCTATGACGCGGAAAACGAGAGAGACGGCTTGATACTCCAGCTAGCCGAGGCTTCAAGAGAAGTAACAAGTGCACAAGGAAGTAAGGGAGCGGATAGAGGATGACTTGGAGGCCTAAGGATGAGCTCATTGAGCTAAGGAGAGAGTTGAGCTCCAAGAAAGAACAATCACTAGACTCAGGTACTACCCCTAGAGCTAGCAGAGCAGGAACCGAACAAGAGGAGTTATCATACCAACTTTGAAGAAGACCAGGTCCAAAGCTTACAAAGAGAGCTGAGATTAGAGCAAGTGCAAAGGTTGCACATTGCGGAGGGATCATTGGCGTAGAGGAAGAGGCTCACATTAGAAAATCAACACTACGGACAGAGAATGAGGCCCTCCGCAAACAGCTCCAAGATCTACAAGAGCAACAAAGAAGAGAGACAGAGACACCACACGAAGAATCAGGTGGAGCAGCTATAGAGCTACCAGAAACTAGGAGGCAACCACAATTGAAGATCCAGCCCCAGCTCAAGAGGTGGTCTCAACTTCAGGAATCTCTGAAGAAGAAGAACAAAGGCTCCATGACCAAATAGAAAAGTCAGCAGAGGAGAGTGCCAAGGCGGAAATGGAATGGGAGAGGAGACTCCTAATCTCCCTTAGACTTCAGGGACTAACACAAAAGTGCTCCATGAACAGTGGGATGCAACCAACCTGCCTTTCCCATTTGATGAAATTTGAAGTGCTAAAGACGAAAAAGAGAATAGAGGAGGAGCAGTATGTCGCTCTTTACGAAGGCGACATCACAAAGGAGGAACAATCAAAGAAGATAGTAGATTCACAACCTAGATGGAGGAAAGGTTGGCTGAACAAATACCCAACCTACCTCATCTACTTGGTGGAGGCCCTAAAGGAGATTCGGGAGGATGCAACCTTCTGCCCTTGCCAAGAGTCAGAAACTGGAAAGAGCATGGCAGGATTGCAGAAAAGAAGCCAAATTGGCTTAATTATCCCAGGATGCCAGGACCAAAGGCAGGAGAGAGAATAGGTAAATCCTACATGGTGAAAAACCCTAACGGGCACCATCAAGCTCTTTATTGGCTCTCCTGACCTTTCGTGTCAGATGCTCCAGAAAATCTGCAGGACTCTCTTAGCTTGCATTGAAGTGTTCGCGCTAGATAAAGCCACGACCTCGAGTCTACTATCGACGGCCGACACAGTGACTGATATGATGTACGATCTTTCATTTGCAGCTTCTCCAAAAGTGTTACACCTCCTATACCAAAGGATTATGTTTTTGCCTAGCTTCCACATGCAAACATTCGAAGAAGCTTTTTCTACACCGGCTTTTTCACCCACGAAAGCAAAATATTCGGCCCAACCTTGACCATCGGCAACCTACGATACGAATCACATTTGCAGATGCTCAAGACGACGGGACTTTATTGACCAAGCATAAAAGTCATGTCAGGACGACATGAACGCGGAGGGGGGAGTGTTGAGCCACAGAGGGTCACACCACATTTTTGCTCACACTCATCATTTTGTAAACCATTGATTGTAATAAATGTCTTTTCGACATTGAATTTTGATTTGAGCCATTCATTAAGTAACGGGGACACAATTGAGTTTCCAGCTTGTAATCCCGAAGTAATTTCACTTGCTGATGTAATTAGTTAGAGATGTTCTCACCTCCAAGGCTGGTATATAAGCCAAAGTTTTTGTAACCTAAGGGATTCAGATTATTAATCAAAGTGAGTTTTGTTTGAGCGCCGTGACTGTGTCTAGAGAGAGAGAGAGAGAGAGAGAGAGAGAGAGAGAGAGAGAGAGAGAGAGAGAGAGAGAGAGAGAGGAGAGAGAGAGAGAGAGAGAGATTCTTATCTACTTGCTACGTGAGCTACGGAGCCGCCATTGGAGAAGCACAACACCGCCACATGTGTTAGCAACAGCGAGAGCTACGCACAGATACCAAGAGTGCGCGCTATCGGCTTCTATGTGTGGTAAGTTCCTACGAGCTTCGGTGTGAGTTTTCTTCCAACTCGTGTGTTGGAATGGAGCGTGCAGCATATCTATAGAACCACAATGAGTAGAGCTACACATTGGTACCATCGGGGTCAAGTTTCGATCACCTGTATTTTTCGGCCTGTCTTCATACGCGTTTACCGCACGGAGTGGTTATAGGTTGATTTTGCAGTTCAAGTCTTTAGGGTGTTGTTCTTACCTAGTGAATAGACTTTCCCTTGAGTTTGAGATCGATTCAACGATTCTAGATTCTGTTTCGTATAGCATTCGTTCGTAGTACTTATTTCAGTCACTTGCGTATTTTAGAACTTAGATTTGATTTTCTTAGTAGTGATTGTCGTTAGAAGGTCGAGTAGGTGATTTGACACCCACCTAATTGTTTCCATGCGCCTGCGGGTCAAGCTCCGTCCTTGTCTGACAAATTCTGTTGTTGGTTGAGTTCTCGCTATTTAGCTTCCGCTAGCGGCGTAACCGCCTTAACAGCCTCCCTTCTCACACGCTTGGAGTAGGTGGTAAGCTTTCCATTAAAGCTTGAGAAGGAGAGAGAGTCTTCTTTACTTCACACATGAGATTGTGTGAGTGTGTGTGTGATAATGCCTTGCAAAAATCAGCCCCCTCTCTCTCTTGGGCGAGCCCCCTTGCTATTTGCTCTTGTTGTCCTCCCATTGGACCTCCCTAGAGCTAGCCAATGACTATTAAGCAGCATAAGTGATAGCCTTCTGACACGTGTCCCCCTTTCCCCTTTTGTGAGAGCTGAAGGTAATTTAATAATTCAACTAAACTCTCATTGGACCCCTTTGCCTCCTGGCCAATAGGAATCAGGCAAGCCATTGGGCTGTTGAATGCTCATTGGACCACTTGGGAGACTGTCTAATAGTCTTCTAGAGGACTTAATTCTCATTGGTTCTTTTATTATTTTTAAATTAATTAAACTAGATTTACTCTAGCCTAATTCTCATTGGTCCACCTCCAAGGCCATCCAATAGGAATTGGGTAAACCTTGTTGGCATCTGGCCTAGGGAGCTGACATGTGTCCCTCATTCCCTTTGTGTAAAGGGAGCTTGTGTGTGTGTGTGTGTGGCTTTCTCTCTCATCCCCTACATGCTAGGCTCGCCCCCTCCTATGTAGGGATGTGCAAAGACTTTTTTGGATACACACAAAGCATCCAATTCCCCTATGGTTGACCTTTGGACACAACCTTTGAATTTTGGAACCTTAGCATTTTGGAAGTCTTAATGGTTGAACCTTAGGGTCTTTTTAGCCCTTTGTTGCACATGGCTCTTTTGCAGATGGCCCCCCCTTTGGATCCCTATTTTCCCTCCTTTGGATCCCTACTGTGGTCGGTCTGCTAGCTTAACCAATATTCTAGCTTTTTTCTCCCCTCGCACTTCCCCATATTAAATGATCAATTTAACATGAGAAAATCATTTAGGAGAATTAGATATTGATTATTATGACAACAAGAGTTTGAATTTGAGGTAGTTTTAGGACCAGGCAAGTCACATGTGTTAGCTGATCATCTTTCTAGATTACTTACTGATGACGTAGAGAGGGGAGTTGATGATGAGTTACCGATGCTAACTTGTTTCTTGTTGATGGTGAGTTACCTTGGTATGCACACATAGCTAACTTTCTTAGCAGAGTTGAATATCCTCATAAAGCGACTAAGATCTTTAGAGGAACTTAGGGATTCAATTCTTTCTTGTTCTTTGGAGTCCTCAACTCTTATGGGAGAGAGTCTTCTTTTGGGAGTCTCATCAAGAGGCCTCCTAAACTCTCTCTCTTCTTGGAGAGGAAGGGAAATCCCATAAGCACGAAGTTGTTGGGTAACTTTGGATTGCAAAGTAGGGTTGCCCATAGCTTGATGCAACCTACTAACAGGATAATTGATAAACATGGGGACATCATCATTAGCACCTTCATGTGCCAAATCAAAGTTATCAATGTCATTCTACTCTCTTGGTTATTGTCAACCATGCTAATTATACTTATGTGTTTACTTAGTGTATTCTTTGACAATTCAAAATCTTAGTTGCTACTCCTCTTAGCCTTTGAAAATAAGCACTTAAGTATCTACACTCATAGCTCCAATTGGTTAATTACAGAGAGTAGTGGGGTGGGTCTAACATAGCAGAATTGCCACGGGATAGCTCCTTTTGGACTTCTTATAGCTCAATAATGATATAGCCGTAGGCAAGAATAAAAAGACCCCATTATTAAGACCAAAGCTCCCAAGGTGTGCACCATATCCCACATAGTGGGCTAAACAAAATCGATAATAGATCCCAGTCCCATTTACCCTAATAAAATTAACAAAATCAACCATTATAGGCTACTTAAGGACCTCTCTTCTTAAGCAAGAAAAGAGAAACCAAATGCTCTGATACCAACGTAATGGGAATGGCCTATGAACTTTGAGAATAGTAGAATTAAGAGAAGTAAAGTGAGCATTTTTGTGAGATCACTTTGAGAACATAGAGGGTGAACTTCATTCATGGTAGCAACATAAACAAAGTACTTAATTAACTTGGCATGAACAATACTTTTTTAAGAGAGAGAGTATTAGAAAACATGACAATAGTTGAGGACCGGATTTACTTGGAGCCGGTCCCCCCTCCAAAAGGCCTTTGTATTATAGTTTTTCCCATCAAGAGAGACTTGGTACAGTACAATCTTTGTGTTCCTTGTGACCTTGGGGATGATGAAGATGGAAAGCTTCATGCATCACGAGCATAACATAAACTTTGCATAAAGCATTAACTATCCCAAACCTCAATCCCAAGGCCTCAAACACCTTCGAAGGTGGAGAGAGCTAGCGGGGAATGAGGGTAGGGAAGAGGAAGAAGAATCATTCATAGGAGAAAGAAATAGTTCCTCACTTATCATCACTCTTCTTGCTTAGCATAGCATAATAGCATAGTAATGAAGATGAATAAGATGGCAAGCTTAAGCATTGAAGTATGGCTCTTGGTTGGAATTGCATTCCATACCCAAGATTGTTGGTGTAGGCTCCCAACTTGTCAACAATCTTGGAGAAGGAGATGGAGCTCTTGCACTTTGCACTCCACACAATGAGAGAATGTGTGTGTGTGTGTGTGTGTGTGTGTGAGAGAGAGAGAGAGAGAGTGTACCCCCTCTTAAGCTTGGTCCACCTCTCTCTCTCTCTCTCTCTCTCTCTCTCTCTCTCTCTCTCTCTCTCTCTCTCTCTCTCTCTCGTATTATTTAATTTGGACATGTGTCCTCTTTTTCGTCTTTGAGAGAAAGAACTTAATTGTTTATGTTTATCCATCTAAATTCTTATTGGATCCCTTTAAAGCCTATCCAACTTGATTCAAGCACATCATGATGGCCACATGTGGAGGATTTTGACATGTGTCTTTTATGCTTCTTAAGTCATTTGGTTTGAATTGAACACTTCAAGCACTTAGTCAATTAAGCATGAAAACCGTTTATGCCTCTTGAGAGTTTATCTTTGAATTGAACACTTCAAGCACCTTGGTCATTTAACACTAGAATGGTAACAAGACACTTTTATGTCCTTGGACACTTTTGTGTCCTATTAAGTGACCATTTTGCTTGAATTATTTGAAGAGTATGAAAATGAATTTCTAGGTGCTATATATCCACAAAATTGCCTTATGAGCTGAAAAAAACTTAGCTTTTTTTTTTGAGTATCGATCTCACCATTAACCTTACTCTTGCACAACATTTTTGAACCTAAACTGTGTGAAAAAACGGGTCCTGTTTTTGGCTTTTTTTCCATTTTTGGCAACTATACCACTCTAAACTTCATGTTTGTGAGGTTTAGATGGCTAGAGGTTAGGCCTTCATAGTTCTGAACATGTTTGATGCTTGTAGGGAGAGCTCAGTGTTAAAATTGAAAGTTATGACCAATTTACAAGAATTGCATAATCCTGTTTTTTGGCCAAAATTAGCACTTTTATGATTTTTTTGGTGGCTTTCTTGATATCCAAATTCAATTTTGATTGTGTAAGTGTAATGGATAACATAAATCTAATCTTCCTTGAGTTTTGGGGGACCTAATATGCTATATATCATAGTATATAATGATGGTTGAGTTTTTTGATTTCTGAAGAATACGATACATTTTAGAGTAGCAAGTATAACTTTCTCAATATTGCTAGTTTCTTAGGCCAATTGTGTTTATTTTGTAGGTAGTGACCATATCTAATCATAGACTACAAACTTGGCTAGATATTGAGTAGTTTCTATGGGTTTCTAGAGGTCATAATGCTAAACCCAGTTTTTTCATGTTTGCTGTATTTAGCACTTTATCATTGCCCCCAAGGTTCCAATTGTAAGAGATCCATTATCCTTTTGACATGCTCCATGGCTCCTTTTGAATCCAAAGGCCCAAAGGAAACTAAGAAAACATGTATAAGTATCTGTATTGAGCGTGACTATAGAAACTTTGATGATAGGTCCGTAGAAATGGCAAAAATGCAACTTTTTTGTACCTATTTTTTTGCCCAAAACAAATTAGTGAGGTAAAAGCAACCATATGTTTGGTCACCAACCCATTGAAGTTAACGGGGCATTTTATCTCATGTCCTACAAAAAACTCTCCACTCTTATTTATATGCAATCAACCGTAAAAAATTGCTGTTTTGGGCAAAATGCACTGGTCCCATCAACTTTGGAGGCTTGTAGTGACCAAGAGATGAGAAAAATTACAAGTTTCTCATTTTTTCCATATGTAGTAGTTATTGAAATATAAGCTCATGGAAGGATTTTTCAAAATGAGTGGATCTACTATGGTTTTGGAATTTTTTCCCAAAACCCTGAAAGGACACTTTTATGTCCTGTTAGGTTACCATTCTAGTGTTAAGCATAAAACTCACCTCAAGCTTTGGGCAAGGTTCCCATAAATCACTTTAAGCATCTTAGCACCTCATGCTTGGGTAGGATCCCACCTCAAGGTTAGCCCTAGCTTGCCTAAAGTCAAAGGACTTTTTAACACTAATTTTGGATGAAGGTCTTTAATAAAGCTAACCCTAAGGTCTTTTAAGCTCCATTAGATACACGTTGCTCTTTGATAGACTACCTCCTTTTGGACCCCTATTGAGATGTAACCATCTCTCCTCTTGGTCCCTTGCTGAGGTAAATCTAGAAGCACTTATTGCACATTGCTCTTTGGTAGACCGTCTCCTTTCGGACCCCTATTGAGCTGCAACCAATTCTCCTTTTGGTCCCCTGTTGAGATAGGTCTAGAAGCACATATCTATATCCTAACTCTTGTTCCCCTTTTATCTTCCCATATTAAATGATCAGTTTAATATGAGAAAAGCATTTGGTAAAGCTAGATATTATATTTTATGCCACGTTCTTTAGAAAGTATCCATAAGCCTTCCTTCATATTCTTTTTAAATTCTTGTTCAGTCCAATCTTCTTGCCTTTCCAAAGTTCTGAAATGTTGTCCAATAAGTAGCCAATCACCTTCACACATCTCTTTTGAAAAATACTCAAGTGAATTTGCTAGAAACATATCATCACTTCTTGTATTTGCAATGGTATAAAACTTTGTACCTACATCATCTCCGTCAATGACAATGTTCTCTTTATCTTCATACGTTGCTCTAGGTAGCATATATGCCATCATGCACCCAAAAATCTTCAAACTTCATTTACAGTTTTACATCTTTCTTTCATGTTTTGGATTGCAGTCACCTGTTGTGGACATGGCTTTCAACCATACAGACCACACATATGCCCCATAATAAGCACTTCTTTGACTCCAAATATAAACTTTTGTCATGATAGGGTAAGATCAACCTTTTCTAGTCTAAACAAAATCTTCTCACAATCTTCTATATGGTCTACAACAAACTTACAACACCCCCTCAAATTTGTAGATACATCCTTATCTTCATCTTCACATCCTTTGATAGGTACATCATCAAGAAATGGCATTGTGATTTGCGATATGAAGTCACGTAGAACCTTGTTCATTCCATTCACCATGTGTGCTACTAAATTGGTTGCTCCTTGAGGTAAGGTGCACATTCTTACCAATCCAAAAGGTGTCTTCATGGTTGTCAAATCTCTACTTTCAAGAGCTAGTTGAAATTGGTCATAGCCTGAGTAGATATCTCCCATTGAGTAGATTTCCCTTCTTCAAAATGCCTCTGTAAATCCATCTAGAATTGGTCATGTACCCACATTCCTGAAGGTAATTTTATTTACAGGCTCCATATCTCTATTAAAATTCAAGGCTCCATTCTTCTTGGACACTATGAACCACCTATCTGAATATGGTGCACATGAAGGCTCCAATATACCCATGCTAATCTTTTCATTCAATAACTCTATCAGCTTTGGCAAATGAGCTTTTGGAATAGGTATTGGCCATCGATTTCAAGGTACATGAAGGATAGTAAAAATCACCATATCAGGGACAACATTAGGATTGACACAACCTATTTCACATGGCTGAAAAGCAAAAGCCTTAATGACTTGAAAGCGTATCTTTTAAGAACTTCATTTCTTCTTTGGTCAAAAAATCCTCGTAGCCAACCTTCAATTCTTTTAAAGATTCTCTGTAAACTTGTGCTTAATTTTTCTTGGATCCTTGAGGTTTGGCTACAAAGAAGCTTGTTCCATCTGCTCTCTACAATTTGGTGGTAGAGGTAAGGCCACTGGTTTTACCTTCTTTTCCACTGACTTGTACTTGGTGTTGACCCGCACTAGTGGCCTTTGATTGTTGTAATGGCTATTGCCCGCACTTGAGCAATAGGCATTACGGGAATGATTACCCGCAAACTACCTTACATTATGTGAACATCAAACACATAGACATTACGAAAAATTTGGACTCACAAAGAGGCCTTATAAGGAGTTTGACTTCCTCTCTCATGTCCAAAACGGGCGTGCGGTAAATTTTTTGCAAATCAACTCTAAACTTGGCGGAGATTTGACAGTTAGAATCTACTCTTCAAACTCTTTCTATTGATATATAGCACGCCATGAGATTTCTCATATTTTGAAAGATTCTATTTTTTATTCTCTTGTGATGTGACAACTCCGTCTAGAATTCTATTGATATATAGCACGCCATGAGATTCCTCATATTTTGAAAGATTCTATTTTTTATTCTCTTGTGATGTGACAACTCCGTATAGAATCTAAAGAATCAAAAATAAAATATTTTAGAATATGAGGAATCTCATGGCATGCTATATATCAATAGGCTTGAAGAGTAGATAACTGTCAAAACTCCGCCAAGTTTAGAGTTGATTTGCAAAAAAATTACCGCACGCCCGTTTTGGACATGAGAGAGGAAGTCAAAATCCTTATAAGGCCCCTTTGTGAGTCCAAATTTTCCCTAATTTGAATAGGATAGAAGACAATACACAGTACACAGGCACAGAACACCTCTTGCTTCATTCATATGTAATCTGGACACAAAGTTACAACAGCAGATGTAATGGATAACATAAAGGTAGGTTACATCAAAGACAGGCATGCCGCCCATATACAACCGCTGCTCCAGCGCAGATCGGGAACGGTGCACACACTCCTCCTGTCCCATGATATCTTATGAAGAACTGCCGTCGCATACCGCATGACTCCTGATCCGCAATGTCCAGACCCCCGCATGACCGCAGGACCGCATGTGCGACTTATGCCGTAACACCTGGCACGCACGGTGGATCGCGCGAACCCACACTGAGCCCCTCCGGTTGGAAGGTTTTGGTTGTTGCTGATCTTCGACCTATTCTGGTGAAGAAGAAATGTCAATGTAGCCAAAGCCTCTAAAATCTGAAGTATGGGCCCGATAGACCTCATCCAAAAGACGTGGATCTATCTCCGTGTGCTCCGACCAAGGAGCCCGGGGAATAAACTGTGTTGGCAAAGAAATAGACTGCGGCGCCTGCGGCAAAGGAGCAAGAGGCGTATGTAGAGGATAATAGCGAGAGAGGTATCTATTGAGAGCAGACCAAAATGGGAGACATGGGGGTAGACTGAGGGAGAAAGAGTGAGCCAAAGTCTCCACCCAAAAACACACCCTGCGCCGCTCCTTACGAAATCGACGAATCATTTTTTGCAAACGAGATAGCACAATCCTCTGTAGCTTGCGCCCAATCAGCAATATCAAAACCCTATGGAACATGATCCTCCCCGTGTTACATCATTGCTGCAACCTGCTGGGTTGGTGGTTGTGCTCTCCCCTCAGCAGATAACCGTGTGCTCCAGCTCTGCAGTTGATTTTAAAGATGTTCATGCTGCATCTCCACTGCCAACGCATCCAAATCCATCACCACCAGGATGCAGGCTAAAAGTAGGCCAAGGCTATGCTGCGTTCACAATTGAAGCAGTTCCTCCTGAATGGAAGCCACAAACGCAGCATTAGCCTCCCTAAGCATTTGTATTTCTTCATTTTGCTGGCGAGCCGTTGCAGTAAAATATTCATTTTGACTGGTCAAATCGGCAATGTGAGCCTACAAAGCCATTACCTGCTTTCCAGTTCATTAACTCTACCCTCTGTTGCGGAGGCTGGCCAGGCCGCACGAATAGACTCCGCAAGTCTGCTCAAAAAAGTGCCACACACCTGTATTTGGTCAGCAAGGTTTGCTGTCGTTGCCTCCCATGGTAGTACTGCGAGAAGAGTGCCTCCCGTCGACGCAGCCGCATTGGTGGTTCCAGAAGTGTCCCGTTGCGAGGGAATGTCCGCAGCCGGAGAGCCAGTCATAGGCGGAGTAGCAATTGCCACCCTTTCCTGCATTCGGCATCTCCAGCGTGCCACCGCAGAATCCTCCGGCACAGGGGATGTAGTCGCAGGAGGTGGTGTAGAGAACTGTTGTTCCTCCCGTCCGCGCTTACGGGTTGCTGGTTCTGTAGTGGCCATCTCTTGTGCTCCAAAGGATACCACTGCAGTCGATGGACCCGGCAAATCCTCAGTGCCAACATTCTGCTGTGTTTCCCGCCCAGCAGGAACTGCCAAACTCTGGGTTTGCGATAGAGGCGCAACAGTCCCGTGGACCACCAATCTGTCATCTTCAAAATGGCATAGAGGACGCAGGGCGAGAGGAAAAACTTCTCTTAAGGAAAAGATCGATGTCAGTAGCTGGCCGACTTTTGTGTTGGTTGGGGTGTTTCGCCCCAGCTGTGCCACCACTCTTTGGCATTCTGCCAGCAGTCTCTCTCTGACAACTGCTGCCCAAGCCACTAGCTGAAAGTTGGCCGAATACAAAACATTCCTCGCTTTGGTCGAGATGGTATAGGTTTTGGCTTGTAGCCAGATTGCCTCAAGAAACCATCTGTACACATCCCTGGTTGCTACATCTGTTAACCCTGAAAGCTTATATTCACCTTTCACTTTCAAGCCAAATTCCAACATCGACAACAGGAATCACATGAGATGCTCGCACAACTCCATCATTGGGCAAACAACAAAACCTGGAAATTCTTTCTGCTGTCAACTGAATCTGTTGGTTATTCAGCTCCACCATATCTCCAACAGCCAGTTGCTCAATCAAACCTGCGTCCTGTGGGTGAACAGGTATCCCTTGCCAATCCAAGTTGGCGAACACTCGCAGCCGCAAATCTTGCACAGTCAGGCATCCACTCGGCGAAGCGCTAACTACTGGATTGGAGTAAAGGGGATGCATTGCATAAGAGAATCCGTCATGGCGACAATGAGATGCAGGAGCAGAGAATATTGAGCTAAGAACGCGCGATACAAGAAATAGGAGAAGCACAAAACCAATCGTCTGCATGCAATAAATCTCTCACAATGAGTTCCCAAAATAGGGCGAGCCACGGTGTCGCAACCATCATAGCTTCCTTTCCCGCTTTCCAAGATTGCATGCAAAAGAATCCCCAATCATTATTAGGGCGGCTTCCGGCTCTTGTACCACAGCAAAGGGGCACTAAATCGGGGTAGGTGAAACATAATGGCGCAGTCTGAAACCATTGACCGGTACAAAAATTACCTCCCCCCGCAAATCCGCCAAATAAAAAGAGATGGGCCCGCATGCTTGAAAAATCCAGAATGGTCCCGACCACCGTAATTTAAGCTTCCCAGGAATCTTCCCAAGGCGGGAATTAAAGACAAGGACCAACTGTCCCCGAACAAATTGCCGTGCTTTCGCGCGATCCAACCATTTTTTCCGCTTGGACTGCAGATCCTGTAGCACCGCAAAGCTATGCAACCGCTCTTCGTCTAGTTCCTGCAAAACATCCAAACAATAAATAATAGACTCTTCCGGAAAAAACCGATCCGCAATCAGCATCCGCAGACTTGGAATCACATGCTCCACTGGGGTGATTGCCTCCATGCCAAACGCCAACTTAAAAGGAGTCAATCCTGTTGCCACTTTATAAGCTGTCTGATAGGCCCATAAGGCGGAAGGAAGTTTCACATCCCAATCTGTTCTATGTCTATTCACTAACTTTGTCAATATTCTAATCAATTGCTTATTAGTTGATTCTGCTTGCCCATTCGCCTGAGGATAATATGGAGAAAATTTCCTGTGCAATACAAAATAAAACCGTAGCATTCTCTCCATCACCTTATTCAAAAAATGACTTCCCCGATCACTAACCAACTCAATAGGGCAGCCATATCTGGAAAAGATATCCTTATATAAACACCCAGCCACAGAAACTGCAGTATTATCTCTCAAGCCATGCCTCCACCCATTTGGTAGCGTAATCGGTGGCTGTCAAAATATACTTATTACCCGTGTGAGCTGCAACTGGTTTAAAAGGTCCAACAAAATCCAATCCCCACTTTTGAAAAGGCTCCAAGGACAAAACCAGCTGAAAAGGCATTCTGGACCGTTTAGTAGGTTGCCCCAACCGCTGACACACATCACACTGTTGCACATAATTTCTCACATCCTGAAACAATGTAGGCCACCATAATCCGGATTGGAGAAGCTTTCGAGCCGTGATTAATGCTGCAAAGTGGCCTCCCGCAATACCAGTATGGACTTCCTCCAAAATCGCTTCCTGCTTCTGAGGTAGCACACATCTGAGTAATACATCCGCCACCGTACGATATTAGAGCTTCCCCATCATAATCTCAAAATTCCTGCTTCTGATAGCCATATGTTTCCTCTGATGGCTCGACAAGAAGGAAGGCATTTCGCCACTGTCGAGAAAATGAAACATCTCCTCATACCATGTCCATGGGATGCTAGGGATGACCCTTGCCTATTGCGGAACTGTTGTATCCTCTACAACCACACCTGTTAGAAACAGAGACGCATCCGGAAATTCATCAGCTACACCCGTCGGCGGCTCACCGGAATCTAACCTGGATAAGTAGTCAGCTACCGCATGCTGAGCCCCTGGACGATGTATGACCTCAAAGTCAAATTCCTGCAGCAAAAGCACCCATCTGGCCAATCTTCCCATCAAATTTTGTTGATGTACTAGGTATAAAAGATCCGAATGGTCCACATGGAAGAAACACCGTCGGCCCAACAGATAGTGCCGGAATTTCTTTACTGAATAAATCATCCCTAAACATTCCCTTTCGGTTACTGAATAGTTCCTTTCTGCGCATGATAATCGTCTGCTGGCATAATAGACAAGTCGGAACCATCCTTGACTTTGTTCTTGCATCAACACACTGCCAATAGCTCGATCCGAAGCATCCACAAACACATGAAAATCCTGACCCCAATTCGGAGGAAGCATAATCGGAGCTTTGGGTAGCTGAAGTTTTAATCTCCGAAAAGCCAGATCACATTCCTGCGTCCATTCAAAATCTATAGCATGCCCTGCCTGAGTAATCGGGATTTCCAAATGCGCGACAAACCGCAAATGCCTCCCATGCCAACGGGCTTGACCCAGGAAAACCTGACACTGTTTCTGGTTCATCGGTGGAGGTGCTTCCATAATTGCGGCTATTTTATCCGGATCCATGGAAATACCATCCTCAGAAATTATATGCCCCAATAGCCTGTCACTGCGAACAGCAAATGTACACTTTAAAGGATTCAAACTGAATTTTACCTCTCTGCATTTCATAAAGCATAACCGTAATTGCTTCAAGTGCTCTAATTGCGCTCCAAAAACACTGAGATCATCCAAAAAAATTCTCATAAAATCCATCAAATAAGGACCAAAAATTTGAAACATAGTTGAAGGCGCATTCAGCAATCCAAACCACATCACTGTGCAGGCAAACACACCCCATGCAGTAATAAAAGCTGTTTTTGGCTGATCCCGCAATGCCATTCTTATTTGGTTATATCCACTAAACCCATCCAGAAAAGTATACATCTCATGTCCTACTACATCATCCAAAATGGAATCCAAGAACGGAAGAGGAAAAGGATCTGGAACAGTAGCCGCATTCAATTTCCGGTAATCCACACAAATTCGGATTTGCTTGTTTTTCTTTGGTACAACCACAATTGGAGAAATCCACTCCGGATTATCAATAGGGGTAATAAAATCCACCTCCAAAAGACGATCAATTTCCATCTTAACTTGCTTTGCCACATTCGGATTCATCCTATATGAGTGTTGCTTCACTGGCACCGCCTCAGGTTTCAGATTTATCGTATGCTAATAAAACTTAGGATCCAATCCCTGCATATCCGCATATTCCCATGCGAAAATATCCTTAAATTCTGTCAGCAACTTAATCAAATCACCTATGAAACTTGCCTCAAGCTGCTTATTAATGTAGATGGACTGCGACTCCGCTTGCTTCCCAAGAAAGACCTTCTCCAATTCATCTTCTTTAACCCTTGTAATTTTCTCCATCTATGCCTTAAACGCACGTTCTTGCTAAATAACGTCCTCCAATGATTCAGGACTTAGAAACACCTGTTGTTGCTCCCCTATTCCTGCTGGAGTTCCTGAAGCCCCCACCGAGTTCCCCTTCGGAATCAAAGAAATATCCGCCAGATATAAAGAAACCAAATCCGGATTAGCTTTCAGAAATTGCTCATCTTCATCCTCTTCTAATCCTTCCACCATATTTACTGTTTTTGCTATCACCGGCCATGCTGCCTGAACTGGTTGTCTACATGTTCCCAACATCACCCGCACTTTCCTTCTACCCTTTTTTATTGTAAGCATATTTGCTTCCCAATTATGCTTTACCCTCACTTGTCGTAACCAGGGTCTCCCCAAGATAATGTGATAATCCTGATTATGATCCTCAATATTCAAGAAGATTAAGGAAACGGCAAAAGATAAGCCTGCCACATCCAAGACAATGCCCCAAAGTAACCCCGCTGGTTGCACTCTTCTTTGATCTGCCATGCGGACTACAAAGGGTGCCGGCTCCCAATCACTGAGTCCAAAATGCTCACAAGCTGCTTGAGTAATAATGTTTACTCCCGCTCCTCCATCCAATAGTACCTTGTCAATGTAGTTCCATGGTATCTAACTGAAATCTCCGGAATGCGGGTATCCGTGATCTTATTTGCCGGCAACGGGGCTGAATCATCATCCTCGCTTTCAACTTTCCCGATGGTGACTTCTCTCAGCTCTATGGCCGTTTGTCGCAGCAATGCATTATGAAAATTCGGGACCAATTTCATCAATGAACCCAAAGGTACTTGTATTGGCGACGTGAGGACCTCTTTCCAAACTGAATTCCAATCCTCCTCTTCTCTAATATCATCCTTATTTCCAGCTCTTCCTTTATTTCCAGGCCCACAGTCAATGGTCCTGATGATTTCAATGGTGGTGTGGACTGTGGTAGCCAGGACACAATCTTTTTCCGCACTTCTTCTTGAGCCGTACAATCCAGAATCTTTACATCGGGTGTTGGAACCACATTTTTACCCGATTGCGTGATTAATGAAACCACTGGATTAGACTCCTCCAATCCTTCAATCTGAACCATAGCCACACTATGTTGTTTCCCTGCAGCGCGTTTCTACTTCTTCCGATCATAGTCCATAGCTTCAGTACACTCGGATCGCCAGTGCCTATCCCCTAAACAGAAAAGGCATGTCTTGGGGTGATTAGGATCTCGGCCACCTCTTCCGCGACCTCATCCTCCCCCTTGACCCCGTCCTCCTGCTTGACCTTGCAAAGGCGTCTCTGATGTATAAGCATGAGCCATCGCCATAGCAGGCTCTTATTCCTGCCTTGTCTGTGGTTGTTGCTATGTAGAAGAGTCTCCTCGACTCCGATGACCCCGACCATTGAAATAACATTCCACTGTATTATGCGTATTGGTCGTGCAAATTGCACACCACTTCTGATTCATTGCGCACTCCTGAGCACGATGGCCCGGATTCCGACACTAGGTACACCATAGTTCCTTCATACTTTTAGCCACCGCAGCAGATTCCGACGAACCGGATGAAACGCCTTTCCCGTGACGGTGGGATTTTTTCTGAGGTGTCTCTTCCAACTCTTTTCCCGAATCGCTGCTGCCTGAGTCTGAGGAGTCTGATGCTGCGGACTCCGACTCCGAACTATCACTGCCGCTGTCTTGCAACTTCCGATGAGATTTCTTCCTGTCTTTTTTCTTTGATTTCTTTGGGGGTTTCGTATCCTCTAAAGCTTCTCCTACTACTACAGCCCTAGCAATTACATTATCCAGTGGAGTAGTTACCTTATCCACTGTTGCCATAGCAGTTCTGAGATCCTTGTTGAGCCCCCGCAAAAAATAATCATGTAGCACTTCTGCTGTCGGCCTTTGTGCCTGAGATACCCTGTGCAAAAGCATCCAAAATTTTGCAGCGTAATCCTCCACTGGCAATGACTTCTGCCGCAGCGTTCGAAGCTTTTCCAAATGTTGAGGGACTGTCTTTTCCGTTCTAAACCTTTGTAAGAACGCTTTGGATCCTCAACATATCTCTGAAAATGATCATCAGGGTATTCGGACAACCATTTCATAGCTTTCCCTGAGAGTGTAGATTCAAACACTGATTGTTGATGGAGAGGAATCACCACCCCAGGATGATTCAATCCATAATCTTTATTGAATTGGCGCAAATGTGCATCAGGGTCTTCTCTCGAAAGACCTCGGAACCGACTATACTTAATCTGAGGATGTGCCATCATCCCTTGCCCAATTGTACCTCCTCCCGGAAAAAGCTGTCGAGCACTAGGAGGTGGGGACAGTGGTGGAGACACCCCCGGACTGCTTACCAAAGACGGTGGTGGAGCAACCTGTGTGGGTGAGGGTGAACGTACCACAGGAGGACATGACTGACTGCGTGGAGTACGCCTCGCCCGCCGCAACCGCCTACCATGCATCGAGCTTGGTGATGGAGATACAGATTCCTCAGCCTGCGGTGAAGAAAAAAAAAATTCATCCGAACCGCCTCTCCTCCAACGTCTTCCTACAATTGGAACCACAGAGTCAGGCGGACCCTGCGACCTAGTGCGCATGCATATTCATCGTAGGTCGTCCATCACGCATCGTGGTCGCCAAATGTAATAGCTATTGCCCGCACAGGAGCAATAGGCATTACGCGAATGATTACCCGCAAACTACCTTACATTATGTGAACATCAAACACATAGAAATAGGATAGAAGAGAGTACACAGTACACAGGCACAGAACACCTCCTGCTTCATTCATATGTAATCCGGACACAGAATTACAACAACAGATGTAATGGATAACATAAAGGTAGGTTACATCAAAGACAGGCATGCCCCCCATATACAACCGTTGCTCAAACGCAAATCGGGAACGGTGCACACACTCCTCCTGTCCCATGATATCTTGTGAAGAACTACCGCCACGGCCGCCGCATACCGCATGACTCCTGATCCGTAATGTCCAGACCTCCACACGACCGCAGGACCGCATGTGCGACTTATGCTGTAACAATTGCTATAGAGCCCTTTTTGTTCTTTGAAGCTTCCTCTCTACAATCTAGTGGTAGAGGTAAGGCCAGTGGTTTTACCTTCTTTGCCAATGACTTGTACTTGGTGTTGACCCACACTACTGGCCTTTGATTGCTATAGAACCCTTTTTGTTCTTTGAAAGCTTCAATCTCCTTGAACATCTATAGATTAAATAATAAAACAACCTTGTAAAACCCAGAGGAGACTGACCCTGGATCCTCCTCCCAATCAACCTTTTATAGGAGGGCCCTTTGCCCTAAACGGATACCCTATCCACATCTTGAGTCCGGCCCTTGGCCTAGGTCCTTGACTCCCCTAGGTTGGGCCCTGGCCTCTAGCCTTTGGCCTGTCATTACCCCCCCCTTGGAGAAGTGTTTTCGTCCTCAAAAACAAAAGTGGGAAACTCCTTCTTAAGAGAACTAATGTTTTCCCAAGTGGCGCCTTCTTCAGGTCGATCTTTCCACTTGATTGAATCTTGTCAACGTACATGATGACATGTACGTAAATCATGATAGTCAAGAATCCGCTCAGGTTCATATGGTGGGGTAGGAGGCTCAAGGAAATTGACCAGAATCTGTTGGTCAATGACATTGTCATCTCCATGTAATCATTTACGTAGATGGCTTACATGAAATACCGGATGGACATGTCAGGACACCGGCAAGGCCGGACTAGACAAGGTAGGGCCGGGTTAGGCGGTGTGGAACGGGGAGTCCAACTAGGGCAAAGGGCCAGGGGCATGCCTATATAAAGGGTGGTTGGGTGGTGGTCTCTCAGGCTCTAGTCACCCCTGTCTTACATTGGTATCAGAGCATGGTCTGTTTTGGGCAAGAGGGCGTGGAGCTTTTTGCATGCTCCTCTCTTTGAGGGCGTGAAGAGCCACCTGCTAAGGGCGAAGACGAAGTCCCACAGCGTGTGCAGAGCCACTTGGCCGAGGAGGGAGAGATTCTCGACCTCCACCATATGGTGTGTGGCCTAGCTCGGCGGACACGCGCTGCGAAGGGGAGGCGTTCTCGTCACTACAGAGACGCCCAACACGCAACCGACGGGCATCTCTCTCTCTCCTCTCCCTCGCGGCTCTACGTTGGTCGCCATAGTCGACAGCAACGTTTTTTTTTTTCACACTCAAGGCGCCCAAAGGCCTTTGGCCTTGGGCAATTCCTCAAAATTATCAAGCTAGGGTGCGTTCCCACCAGGGCACACACCCCATACACAAGGTCTTCGACGGTTGTCGGTCGAGATTCGACACAAGCATAGGCAAGGGGCCATGAAATTCTTGGCAAACTGTCAGAATTTCAGAAATTGCAGAAATCGGTAGAAGTTAAATTTCCACGAAGTTGAAGTTTTGAAAGAGTATCTATTGCAATTTTTTCCTTCGGGAAGATTCAGTCGTCTACGACGTTTCAAAGCGAACAATTACAAGTTTTGTTCGGCATCTTTAAACCATATACGGTGGACTACTCTCGATTTTGACGGAGTTATCACGGCTACTATACTTTGCGAGTGCTCCCAATATCAGGTATATTTTCTGAGTACTTCTATCACCGCACTGTGTAGCCATGCATTTGGATATCAATATGACATTCGATTTTGAGCAAAGTACTCCTGATTCTACCAATGATGGCCCGCGGCTGGATCCTCTCAAGGAGAGTACCCGTGATGCTATGGCAGGAGAAGATACTTATGAGTTGCTCGATATTCAAGAATTTTGTGCACTTCAGATACGCATGACAGTCATGGATGAAAATTTTAAAGCTTTAAATGAAAATGTTACTAAACTCTCCACATTAGTAATTCAATTTACGCATCAGCAGTCTAAGAGTATTGATGACATCCACATACATGAGCACATTGGCACACAAGGGCAAGGCCCAACTAATGATACGTTGCATACTCTCACTGCCAAAGAGGTGGATGACTTGTTAAAGAACTTTAAACCACCAGTCTTTAAGGGCGAACATCTTTCTCAACAAATGGGATGGAATTCACGCCTTACGGCGTACTCCGGATGTAGTCAGAGCTCTGCAGACGAGCTTAACTCTAGAAGGCAAGGCCTACAAATGGTGGATGTCTCTCAAGGAGAAGAACATCATACCACAGAGTTGGGCAGCCTTTGAAGCAATGTTTAGCAAGGAATTTTTGCCTACAAACGAGGCCGATCAGAATTGGGCGGCTTGGGACACATGTTCCATGCGCCAATACCCATCACTCCTTGAGTACATCTCTCACTATCGGGACGTTATCCTCAAGTTTGAAGGCTTGGATACCTTCCAACAAGTACAAGGGTTCATACGAAGTCTGACACCCGAGCTTAAGAAGTATGTCAAGACCTGACCCTAAAACACTTGAGGAAGCCATAGTGAAAGCACATATTCATGATGACCCTGATGAGAAGAAAACACATAATAGTAACGTGCATGCTAGTATACATGGTAATACAAGCACTCAGTATGGGCACAATAAAAGAAAATTTCTAGTTGCTAATTCAAATGCATCTAAAAAACCCAAGGGGTCCAGGGGTCCTCTCTCTCCTGAGGATTTTGATAAAGCCAAGAAAGAGAAGTTATGTTGTCAATGTTTAGGAAGAGGTCATGGCAAAAAGGATTGTCCCAAGGGGAAATCTGCTGCTCAGGGGAAGGAGAAAGCAGTGCACACGATGCAACTATGCCTCTTGAGTCTTCCTCAAAAGTCTCCACAGTGGAAGTAACACACACTGAGGTGGTGCATGAATGATGTCTCACCGCTTCCATGTGGCAACAAACCTTTGGACCACATGAGTTAGTACGTATGCACGGATATCTGCAAGGGCACAAGGTGTGCATCTTATGAGATGACGGTGCTACTCACAATTTCATCAATTATGGACTGGTGAAAAAGCTCAAACTGCCTCAAACTCCGAGTACGCACCACTACAAGGTAGCAATGATGAATGGACATGATACTGAAATATGGGATACTCAATGCCGAGCTGTTCCATTGGAAGTACAAGGGTACTCTACTTGTTTAGATTTTCAGGTTATGAACATGGAAAGGGCTGATGTGGTTCTTGGTAGGGAGTGGTTGCATAGCCTAGGACCAGCACTGAAGCGTAGCAGCACAACAGCTTGATGTTTGAATCCCATGGCGCACATATGTTGTTGTTAGGAGAAAAAGATATACCTTCATCACCACTTATTTGTACAGCTGAGCTTATGCAACTCGTTTCTGATAATGAAATAGATCAGGTTTTCTTGTGTTACTCACTGTCTCATTTTCTTTCTAACATTGAGTCTGTTAAACATTCCTCAACGCCGCATGCTTCTCTCTCCTCTATTCCACCAATTGCTAATTCTAAACAAGCAAACGTTGCTAGTCAATTACAAAAATTATTAAAGGAATTTCAAGATGTATTTCCTATTGATTTGCCATCAGGATTACCACCGACACGATCAGTACAACATAGCATTGACGTGGCTGCAAGCTGTAAACCTGTTAGTAAACCACCTAACCATATGAGTTACTCAGAGGCTGCTAAGGTGGAACGTCAGCTTGCTGACTACCGTAGCAGAGGGTTTATACAACCTAGTTCTTCACCATGGGCTTCGCCTATCCTTTTAGTGAAGAAAAAGGACGGTAGTATGCGCATGTGCGTAGACTACCGGGGCTTAAATGCGGTTACAATTAAGAACAAATACCCATTTCCAAGAGTAGATGAGTTATTTGATAAGCTAACTCATGCTCGCATTTTTACGAAAATCGACTTGCGGTCAGGATATCACCAAGTCCGTATTCGGCTTGCCGATATACCTAAGACTGCATTCCGAACACGGTTTGGACACTACGAGTTTTTGGTGATGCCCTTTGGGTTAACCAATGTGCCCGCAACATTCATGACACTTATGGATAGTGTCTTGAAGCCATATTTGGGCAAATTTGTCATTATTTTCCTCGATGCAATCCTAGTCTATAGTGCTTCTGAAGAAGAGCACTTACAACATCTCAGGCAGGTGTTTAAGTTGTTACGTACAAACAAGTTATATGCCAAGGAATCTAAATGTGATTTTCTAAAAGATGAAATTCATTATTTAGGGCATGTTATTTCAGCTCACGGCCTATACATGGATCAATCCAAAGTGGATACCATCAAAAAATGGCCTCCTCCTAAAAATCTAGAAGAAATACATAAGGATTTGCAGGTTTTTACCGAAGGTTCGTTAAAAACTATGCTCAAATTGTTGTTCCTATGACGGATCAACTTAAAGGCAAAGGAAAAGCTTTTCAGTGGGGATCCGCTCAACAGCACAGTTTCGATATGCTGAGGGATGCATTAGCTACAGCTCCTATACTGGCTATTGTAGATCCTTTGAAACCATTCGTTTTGGAAACGGATGCCAGTGATCGTGCTATTGGAACAGTCCTGTTACAAGACGGACGGCCGATTGCATTTGAAAGTAAGAAGCTTGATACAGCTGAGCAGAACTATTCTGCTTACGAACGCGAACTCTATGCAATAGTGTCAGCCTTAAAAACATGGCGGCATTATCTGTATGGTGCTCAGTTCGAGATTGTGTTTGACCATGAAAGCATCAAATGGTTTACACAACAAACTAATTTAAAGGGTCGAAAGCCAGGTGGGTCGAGATCCTTCAGGAATATGATGCCAAGCTAAGGTATCGCAAAGGCCGATACAATGTAGTGGCAGACACTCTAAGTAGAATGCCAGAGATCAATTCGCTCTTGTTCACGGAACTTCGTAGTGAATTTTTAGATTCTCTCAAGAGAAAATATGAGCATGATGAAGCATATTCCAAAGTGTGGAGCCATGTTCAAAAGAGAGATCCTTCTCACTCCAATGATGGTAGTGTACAATTAACCTCCACACCTAGTTCTCCTTTATCAAGTGATGAACTACAGCGATGGAAGCATTTTACCATCGACAATGAGTACCTACTCCACAAGGGGAGAGTTTGTGTACCAACGGACACGGACATTCGGCGCCAAATTCTTTATGAATGTCATGATAGTCCAAGTGCAGGGCAACAGGGGATTAGAAAAAATCATGCTCTCGTACGACAACAGTTTTACTGGCCAGGTATACATGGCTTTGTTCAAGATTATGTCTTGCACTGCCAAAAATGTCAAGTTAACAAGGCAGAGCGCCTGAAAGCAGGAGGACTCTTACATCCTTTGGAGATTCCCAATGGAAAATGGGAAAGTATCTCTATGGATTTTATTGTAGGTTTACCAACCACTATACGAGGTCATGACTCAGTATGGGTGTAGAGAGGTTGACTAAACTATGTAAGTTTATTCCGACCAAATCAATAGTTAAGACACCAGAACTAGCCAAGTTATTTGTGGACAATCTATACAAATCGTATGGTTTTCCAAGTAACATTGTTAGTGATCGTGATCCCAAGTTTAATAACCACTTTTGGAGAGCTGTATTTAAATGATTGGGTACACAACTAAACCTCAGTACAGCTAATCATCCAGAAACGAATGGTCAAACGGAACGGGTTAACCAGGTGCTAGAGGATATGCTAAGAGCATACGTCAGCAAAAAACAATCAGACTGGGAAGAATACTTACCTATTCTCGAGTTTGCCTACAACAGTGCTAAGCATGTCACAACAGGTTTTAGTCCTTTCATGCTCATGTACGGGTTTCAACCTAGGTCACCAGTTACGGTGGGGTTGGCAACCGAAAAACTCCAACAGGTTAAGGATTTTCTCCAAGACCACATGGATATGCTGAAACTTGCTAGTCAGAATGTCCAGCAAGCATAGGATTGGTATAAGAAATACGCTGATGAGAAACGTCGGCAAGTTATCTTCAAAGAAGGGGAGGAAGTATTTTTATGTGTGCCAGAACATTCAGAAAGTCTAAAAACTGGACCGACGCCTAAATTATCTCTCCAATATTGTGGGCCTTTCAAAATACTCAAGCGAGTAGGTGATCGTGCCTACAAACAATTACTACCTTCACATTCTCACATTCATCCGGTGTTTCATGTAAGCCGTCTACAAAAGCGGTTACATGGGGATGACAATGTCATTGACCAACAGGTTTTGGTTGATTACATTGAACCTCCTACCTTACCGCATGAACCTGAACGTGTTGTTGATTATCATGAGTTGCGTATACGTCATCACGTACGAATCAAGTGGAAAGACCGACCTAAAGAAGGTGCCACTTGGGAAAACATTAGTGTTCTTAAGAAGAAGTTTCCCACTTTTGTTTTCGAGGACGAAAACTCTTCTTAAGGGGGGAGTAATGTCAGGACACCGGCAAGGCCGGACAAGACAAGGCAGGGCCGGGCTAGGCGGTGTGGAACGGGGAGTCCAACTAGGCAAAGGGCCAGGGGCATGTCTATATAAAGGGTGGTTGGGTGGTGGACTCTCATGCTCTAGTCACCCCTGTCTTACAGGACACGAGAGTGTGTCGGTAATGAGAGTTTGTAGGCACGATCACCAGCTCGCTTGAGTATCTTGAAAGGCCCACAATATCTTGGAGATAATTTAGGTGTTGGCCCAGTTTCAAACTTTTTGAATGCTCTAGCACACGTAAAAACGCTTCTTCCCCTTACCGCCAACACGCCCATGCAAGGAAGCTGCCCCGAGAAAGGACCTTCCTGCCTGACAAGAAGCGAGAATCACTGCCCTCGAGGTCCAAATCAATGAACTCATAGAGTTGCGAGTACACAAGCTTGAGAGCGCACAGGGGTAGAGACCCTGCTTGCAAAAACACAAGAAGTTGAAGCTTCCCTCACCAAGTCCATCGTAGTGGTTCAAGAGAAGGTACACAAAGTCACACATGGCATCACCGAGAAGATTAATATGGGAGTTCAACCGGCCCTTGAGGAACGCCAAATACGAGAGTCCCTCGGCCTCAAAGTCAGAGTTGGGGGGCTTCCATTGCCATGGTGCACTGAAGAAGACACCCGTGAAGACGCGATCACCAAGCTCAATGACATCCTCCATCCAATCACCATTGAGTCAAGCACAATCTCATGGATCAATGACATGCGAAAACACGTACCAGTCGAGCATTGCATCATCACCTTCAAGGACAAGGATAAAATATTGCACCAATCTTGCCTCCTCAAGGGGACCAAGCTCTGGATTTCCGAGGCATTAACCACCGGCCAACTCAAATGCAAAGCAGTCGAGCTCAAGAAGATGCACGAAGCCCGCAAACAAGGTAAATGGGCAGTTTATTGAGGGAAGAAAGCGGTCATTCAAGAGTTTCAAACTCTGAGACTGGCTCTCCCTACTCGTAACCCTCCTTAGGATCTATTTTGCTTTTGCTCCTTCTCCCTTTTTTATGATGGACCCTCAGTCCTTAACTGATATGTATCTGATGCCTTCTATTGGAAGAAAGTTGTATTGTTGTGTTTTTTGGTCCCATGGGTCATATGTGACCTCCGTGGAGGATAATGAAATCTATCTATATATCTTTCTCTCTCCCTCTCTCATTTTCTTTCTATCTCTATTCTCTCTCTCTCTCTCCGTCTCCCTCTCTTTCTCTATTCTCTCTCCCTCTCATTCTATCTCTACCTCCTCTCTTTCTCTATTCTCTCTCTCTCCCTCTCTCTCTCTCTCTCACACACACACACATACTCTTTCTATCTCTATTCTCTCATCCCTCTCCCTCTCTCTCTCTCTCTCTCACGCACACACACACACATTCTCTTTCTATCTCTATTCTCTCCTCCCCCCCCCTCTCTCTCTCTCTCTCTCTCTCTCTCTCTCTCTCTCTCATTTTTTAAACTCTATTTCTTTCTCTATTCCTCCTCTTTCATTTCTCAAGTTTTTTTCTATTTTATTTACTTTAACCTATTTCTTTTTCTATTTCTCTCACAATCCATTTGCAAACAAATCCACTATTACATCCATTTTGCAAATAAAGATACACGAGTATCCATTTGCAAACAAAGAAAATAATTTTACGACACGCAAGAAGATTTATCTACTTCACTAAGCAACCTACATCAAAAAATCATTAACGATAATCCCTATTGCATCAAACCGTCAAATGAATGAGCTCTGTACACTTCTTAATCTCCTATTGTTTCTATCTTTATGCATGTAAGTGTGTGTGCATGCGTGTGTGTGTGTGTACATGTGTGTGTGTGTGTGTGTGTATGTGTGTGTGTGTGGAGTAGAATACAATATGGAAAGGGGGGGGGATTTTGTGATTACCTTAAGTTGTAGATATGGTTGACTGTTAGGTTGAACATCCTATGACGATCGCGGTAAGCCCTCCTTCAAAGACTCCTTCGTAAACGACCCAAAAATGTGTGTGTGTGTGTGTGTGTGTGTGTGTGTGTGAGAGAGAGAGACAGAGAGAGAGAGAGAGAGAGAGAGAGAGAGAAGGACAAGGGAGAGAGAGGTAGAGGGTGTGGGAGGTAGAGTAGGGAGGGTTGAGCTTGGTGCAGGTGCGATGGCAGAGAAGAAGAGGGTAGAGTATGCCACAAATATGCGACATACTCTGCCCTTCTTTCTTTTTTAGGCGCCAATGATTACCGCGGATATTACTGCATCTATTACTGTTTGCATTATCGCATCTACTATCGTGTAACGTCATTTTCGAGCTAGCGAAGGGGGGGGGGGGGGGGGGGGGGGGGGGGGGGGGGGGGTGGTACAAACCACCCCACTCTACCCTTACATAGACATAATGTCATATATAGTCTTTTGAAATTTTTTATGATTCTTTTCTCTTGTTTAATATTTTCTATTAAATATTTTATACTAACATGTACGTAAATAATTACCATATGTTTATTTGTAGGACTTTTAAATGTTTTTATATGAATTTTATAATCCTTTTGTACCATTTGCGATTAAAAATTAAACCATTTAGTATAAGTATTGATTGCACGGGTGCGTCACACTCTAAAATAGGGGACTCTGTCCTCCCCTCCCCCCACCCCGACCAAAACAAGCGAAGCCACAAGATTACCCGTCTCTATCGGTGCTCGTTGCCCTGAGAAGAGCATTGACCCGTGCCGCTAGAAGAAGTGCATCGACGGTGCTTTGGCAAAGCAGGAGTGGAATGGAGTGACGTAGGACCCTGCGATGCCATGGGAGTGGGACCCTACGATGAAAGGGGAGTAGGACGGTAAGAAGGGGCCGTAAACTGAGGTGTTTTCAGTACGAGGCTCTGGATGTAAGGAGTCCCTCGCTGACTCCCCGATGATGGCGTGGACTGCGGAGAAAGACCTTAGGTCGCAAGCTATTACGGAGTGTATCAGTTAAACAATGCAACCGTTGAACGGAGGTACCGGTCCCGTAAAGAGATAGCCCGCTCTAAGTCTAGATCTACCACCGGTGGAGGAACCTTAGTAGAGTAGGTGTAGGATGGCCATGCCTGCAATTAACAAAGATAAACCTATAATACTCATGGTTTAGGGTTAACTAGCCACAAATAATCTTAATTTCTTTGCTTGATCTCACCGCCTCAAGACTTGGGTCTACTGGAGGCGATGTCCCACCTGGGTGGGCGCCCACCTGGATGTGAACCAACCAAAAGAAGAACCAGATGGCTGTTCTACACCATGTGGTCTCTCATCTGACATCTACATTACAGAGAGCAATATGAGATTTAGCTTTCGACCCCTACTCACTCATCTGTATATATTACATACTCTCTACAATTAAGTGTAATTTAAATATATTCAATTACGTAAATGTAGCCATCGTTTTGAGTAGAGATAAAGAGCTATGGTTGTAAATGTAGCCATCGTTTTGTGTTGTGCGCAGTGCGAGAGTGGTTTTGCCTCTGTAGAGTTCTTTGAAGAAGAGCTTCTTTATTATGCTTCTTGCACAACATCTCTTCACCGCAGCTGCTTGTTTAAGGGAACATCGCCTGCCTCTATTCTTAGATAAATGTGCCGTTGAAAGCTTTCCAACCTAATGCCGCATCCGTAGAGAGAAAGAGAGAGATAGACAGAAAAAGATAGAGAAGGTAGAGAGAAAGAGAGGGAGCAAGAGATAGAGAAGGTAGAAAGAAGAGCGTAGAAAGTCATTTTTGAACTCCATCTTCGGGACGTAAAAAAGATCTTTTTTAAAGCACTCTACAGAAGCCTCTACACTCTCGCATGACGCACCCCACAAAACGGTGGCTTTGGTTACAAAAATTTCTCTTTACTTACTTGCAAGCTCACATGCGCAAATGGATCTCTCTCTCTCTCTCTCTCTCTCTCTCTCTCTCTCTCTCTTTCTCTATCTCTCTCTCCCTATCTTTTCCTCTCCCTCTCTTTCTCTATTCTCTATCTCTCTCTCTCCCTCTCTTTCCCTCTCTCCCTCTCTCTCTCTCTCTCTCCTAGTTGGGGAGGTTAGCCTCAGCCCCTGCCTCCCTCCATCGCCACGCACAGCCCCCTCACCTTGAGATACCTTTGCCTTGCTCATTATTCCTTGCTTCTCCGCCTTCAACTATTAACACAGAAGACTGTTCAAACGCAGACATTCACTTGTTTGCAACCCCAACATTTAAGTGAAGATGTCCACCCTTGAGACACCACCAACACGCCCATGCAAGGCAGCTGCTCTGAGAAAGGACCTTCCTACCCGATAAGAAGTGAGAATCACCGCCCACGAGGCCCAGATCAATGAACTCATAGAGGAAAATGGAACGCTCAAGCTGCAAGTACACAAGCTCGAGAACGCGCAGGGGATAGAGACCGTGCTTGCAAAAACACAAGAAGCTAAAGCTTCCCTCACCAAGTCCATCGTAGTGGTTCAAGAGAAGGTACACGAAGTCACACATGGCATCACGGAGAAGATTAACATGGGAGTTCAAGTGGCCCTTGAGGAACGCCAAATATGAGAGTCCCTCGGCCTCAAAGTCAGAGTTGGGGGGCTTCCATCGCTATGGTGCACTGAAGAAGACACCCTTGAAGATGCGATCGCCAAGGTCAATGACATCCTCTATCCAATCACCATCGAGTTGAGCACAATCTCATTGATCAATGACACACGAAAACGCGTGCCAGTCGAGCATTGCTTCATCAACTTCAAGGACAAGGACGAACGGTTGAAATGTTGCACCAATCTTGCCTCCTCAAGGGAACCAAGATCTCGATTTTCAAGGAATTAACCACCGGCCAACTCAAATGCAAGGCAACCAAGCTCAAAAAGATGCACGAAGCCCGCAAAAAGGGCAAATTGGCAGTTTAGCGAGGGGGGAAAGCGGTCATTCAATAGTTTCAAACTTCGAGACCGGCTCTCCCTCCTCCTAGCCCTCCTTAGGATCTGTTTTGCTTTTGCTCCTTCTCCCTTTTTTCTGATGGACCCTCAGCCCTTAACTGATATGTATCTGACACCTTCTATTGGAAAAAAGTTGTATTGTTGTGTTTTTCGGTCCCATGGGTCATCTGTGACCTCCGTGGAGGATAATGAAATCTATCTATCTATCTTTCTCTCTCCCTCTCTCATTCTCTTTCTATCTCTATTCTCTCTCTCCCTCTCCCTCTCTTTCTCTATTCTCTCTCTCTCTCTCTCTCTCTCTCTCTCTCTCTCTCTCTCAATTTTTAAACTCTATTTCTTTCTCTACTCCTCCTCTTTCATTTCTCAAGTTTTTTTCTATTTTATTTACTTTAACCTATTTCTTTTTCTACAATCCATTTGCAAACAAATCTACTCTTACATCCATTTGCAAACAAAGCTACTTGAGTATCCATTTGTTGCAAACAAAGCAAACAATTTTACAACGACACGCGAGAAGATTTATCTACTTCACTAAGCAACCTACATTGAAAAATCATTAACAATAATCCCTATTGCATCAATCCGTCAAATGAATGAGGTATGTATACTTCTTAATCTCCTATTGTTTCTATCTTTATGTAAGTGTGTGTGTGTGTGTGTGGAGTAGAATACAATAGGGAAAGAGGGGGGGGGGGAGGGGAGGGAGGTTTTGTGATTACCTTAAGTTGTAGATATGGTTGGCTGTTAGGTTGAGTGTCCTATGACGATCACGGTAAGCCCCCCTTCAAAGACTCCTTCACAAACGACCCAAAAATGTGTGTGTTTGAGAGAGAGAGAGAGAGAGAGATGGACAAGGGAGAGAGTGGTAGAGGTTGTGGGAGGTAGAGTAGGGAGGGTTGAGCCTGGTGCAGGTGCGATGACAGAGAAGAAGAGGGCAGAGTATACCACAAATACGCGGCATACTCCACCCTTCTTTTTTTTTTAGACGCCAATGATTACCGCGGATATTACTGTGCCTATTACCGCTTGCATTACCACACCTACTACCGCGTAACATCATTTTAAACGGATACAACCGTATCTAAGATAGCAGAGGGAGGGAGGGGGGGTTTTACAAACCATCCCACTCTACCCTTAGATAGACATAATGTCATATATAGTCTTTTGAAAATTTTATGATTCTTTTCTTTTGTTTAATATTTTCTATTGAATATTTTATACTAACATGTACTTAAATAATTACCATATGTTTATTTGTAGGACTTTTGAATGTTTTTTATATGCATGTTTTAATCCTTTTGTACCATTTATGACTAAAAATTAAACCATTTAGTATAAGTACTGATTGCACTTTACTTTTAAAAAAATTGTAGCACTCATTGCACTTCATTCTCTTTGAATTTTTAGTCATTTCTCTTTTTTTATTGAAATATGTAATTGACACTAATTTCTCTAATTAATTGTTTGTATTTTTGAATTATAATCTCTCTTTCGTGCATGTGCAGGATGACTGAGATGATCGTGGACCTCCAAACGGCCCTGAACGTGATCGGTGGCTCAAGGACAAACCCCCTTATCCTTGCGCCTAGTGAAAAAGGGCAATCCCTCACTTGAGGTGCATTGCTTTGAAGCACGTGGAGAACGAAGGGTTTTGGCATCCTCAAAAAAGCGCTCGAAGAGATGTGAGAGCCACTCACCCCATTGGTCTGTGTTCGGTGGTGGTGCGTTGGTGCGCAAGGCCGACCGACATAGATAAGAGCTATTGGACGAATTAAGCGTGACACATGGTGACCCTCCCACTAGCTCTACTTTGACAGCTCCTCCGTTGGCGTCTCAGTCACACTTTGTAATAGGAATGGACTATGAACTTTGAGAATAGCGGAATTAAGAGAATTAGAGTGAGCATTTTTGTGAGATCACTTTGAGAACATAGAGGGTGAACTTAATTGATGGTAGCAACATAAACATAGTACTTAATTAACTTGGCATGGACAATACTTTTGCAAGAGAGAGAATATTAGAGAACACGACAATAGTTGATGACCGGATTTACTTGGAATCAGTCCCCCCTCCAAAACAAGTTTGTATTATAGATTCTCCCATCAAGAGAGACTTGGTACAATACAATCTTTGTGTTCTGTGTGACCTTGGTGATGCTATGAAGATGGAAAGCTTCATGCATCACGAGCATAACATAAACTTTGCAAAAAGCATTAACTATCCAAGCCTCGGTCCCAAGGCCTCAAACACCTTCGAAGGTGGAGAGAGCAGGCGGGGAATGATGGTAGAGAAGAGGAAGAAGAATCATCCATAGGAGAAATAAATAGGTCCTCACTTATCATCACTCTTCTTGCTTAGCATAGCATAATGGCATAGTAATAAAGATGAAGAAGATGGCTAGCTTAAGCATTGAAGCATGTCTCTTGGTTGGATTTGCATTCCATAGACAAAAGTGTTGGTGTAGGCTCTCCACTTCTCGACAAGGTTGGAGAAGGAGATGGAGCTCTTGCACTTTGCACTTCACACAATGAGTGTGTGTGTGTGTGTGAGAGAGAGAGTATACCCCCTCTCATGCTTGGCCCACCTCTCTCTCTCTCTCTCTCTCTCTCTCTCTCTCTCTCTTATTTAATTTGGACATGTGTCCTCTTTTTCCTCTTTGAGAGAAAGAACTTAATTATTTATTTTTATGCATCTAAATTCTCATTGGACCCCTATCCAATAGGATTCAAGCACCACATATGAAGGATTTTGACATGTGTCTTTTATGCTTCTTATGTCATTTGGTTTGAATTGAACACTTCAAACACTTAGTCAATTAAGCATGGATACCGTTTATGAATCTTGAGAGTTTATCTTTGAATTGAACACTTCAAGAACCTTAGTCATTTAAGCATAAAAATCACCTCAAGTTTTGGGCAAGCTTCCCACAACCCTAGGGGATTCACTAAGTCTTACCGTATGGTATCACGTGAGTGTACAATAGGGGGGTTATAAAGGGGAGAAAAGGTGCATTTTACAAAGGATGGTCCCGTATATAGGGGTAAAAAAGGGAAATTTGGTGCACGCAGGTGACGTGTCCTTATTATAAGTGGTGAATCCCCCGGGCCCACAACCACTTTAAGCATCTTAGCACATCATGCTTGGGTAGGATTCCCACCTCAAGGTTAGCCCTATCTTGCCTAAGGTCAAAGGACTTTTTAACACTAACTTTTGAAGGTCTTTAATGAAGCTAACCCTAAGGTCTTTTAAGCTCCATTAGATGCACATTGCTCTTTGATAGACTACCTCCTTTTGGACCTCTATTGAGATGTAACCATCTCTCCTCTTGGTCCCTTGCTGAGATAAATCTAGAAGCACTTATTGCACATTGCTCTTTGGTAGACCGTCTCCTTTTGGACCCCTATTGAGATGCAACCATTTCTCCTTTTGGTCCCCGGTTGAGATAGGTCTAGAAGCGCATATCTATATTCTAACTCTTGTTCCCCTTTTATCTTCCCATATTAAATTATCATTTTAACATGAGAAAATCATTTGGTAAAGTTAGATATTATATTTTATGACGTTACCTCTCTCTTGAAATCGTAGTCGTCCTCGACTATGAGGTAGAGAAGGCTCTCATATGCTATGGCATGCCCTTCTTGAAGCAAGACTGCTCCAAGGCAATCACCACAAGCATCAGATTGGACCTCAAATGGCTTTGAGAGATCCGAAAGCATGAGGACTGGTTGAGAGGTAAGCTTCTCTTTGAGCTTGTCAAAAGCATTTTGCTCCTTAGCAGTACATGAATACTTAACGTTCTTCTTTGTTAAGTCATGTAATGGTCCTGCTATTTGAAAAAAAAAATCTATGAAACGTCTACAGTATGCACACATACCAATAAAGCATCTTAGCTCATGTAGATTCCTTAGATTAGGCCATGCTTTTGTTGTTATGAGCGCGTATAGAGCTCAAGAGGAGGCGCTCACAATGTACATGAACTTGGACTTGATGATAAGCTTAATATTGATTATAAGACTTAATACTTTATTAAGAGAGCTAGATACAAGACTTGGATTACATGACTTGAGTACAAGACAAGGCTTGATTGCAAGGACAAGACTTGAACATAAGAACTAGAAGAGGGATTTCCTCATAGGAGCCACACAACTGGTGTTGGCAAGAATGAGGGGCTTGTGGCCCAAGACCCCTATTTATACTAGTACTTGAGGAGGTTAGGACTTTCTAGGTTCTTCTTGAGGAGGTTAGAATCTTCTTGATCCTTCTAGTTCTTCTAAAAGATTTTGGATTCTTCTTCAACTTTCTAGAGTTTTCCAGAAACTTCAAGATCTTTCCGAAATCTTCTCCAAAACTTCTTAATCCTTCTAGAACCTTCTAGATCCTTATTCAACTTTCTAGAGCTTTCTAGAAGCTTCTAGATTCTTCCGGAATCTTCTCCATGCTTCTAGAAACTTCTAGAATCTCCTTAATACTTTTAGAACTTCTAGAATCTTCTAGAGCCTTCTAGTGATGATGTAGGCGATGATATATGAGATGATGCAAGCAACGACTGACTCTTAAGCATCCATGACATTACCCCCTCCTCTACCGATGCATTCCACGAGGAGCAGTGGTGTTCCTTAAGTTGGGCTTCCATGGATGTTGTTGATGGAACTCTTGGACTTTGAGAGATGCATGTTGTAGATTGTGTGCTGGTTCCGAGGTTCGTTCACTAACATCATAGCCTTTCCAATGCACCAAGTACTGTAACCTGCCATGCGAAACTCGAGAATCTAGGACTTTCTCGACCTCATATTCGTCATGTCCTTGAATCTCAATCGGAGGAGGTGGTTGTAGGGCTCTTCCTAGGATCTTAGATGTGTGACAAGGTTCTAGGACTGAGACATGAAAGACCGGATGGATTTTCATGGATGAGGGCAATCGGAGTTGATAGGTGACTGGATTGACTTGACGGATAGTTTTAAACGGGCCAAGCCTTCGATAATCAAGCTTTTGATAGGGACGAGATGAACGCAGATCACATCGGAGGAGCCACACTTTATCCCCTTCTTTGTATTTTGGATGCTGCATGCGATGGAGATCTGCACTTTCCTTATACTTGGATTGAGCTTCTTTGATATGAATTGTAAGTTCTTTGTGAATTGTAGATGATTTTTGTGTAAGATGAATAACAGCTGGATTATTGACTTGATAGTGTCTGTGGATATCCTGTTTGGGATGTTGACCATAATTAGCAAAGAATGGAGTGTGATGGGTGGAGGCATGAAAACTATTATTATAGGAGAATTTTGCTAGCGGTATGAGCTCGACCCAATTATCCCGGTGATAATTGATAGTACAGCGGAGATACTGTTCCAAAACTTGATTTACTCTCTCTGTTTGTCCATCACTTTGTGGGTGATTGGCTGAGGAGAGGTTGATTTGTACTCCGAGTATCTTGAATAAGCTTTTCCAAAATCTAGAGATGAATTGTGGGCCGCGATCAGAGACTATGTCATCCAATAATCCATGATAACGATAGATATGTTGTAGAAACAGTTTGGCCGTACCGTCGCCGGTGATGGTTTTAGTGGTTGGAATGAAGTGTGCCATTTTTGTAAACCAATCCACGACTACTAGGATGGAGTCAAATCCTTGTGACAAGGGTAGCTCTACAATGAAATCCATGGAGATGGATGACCATGGTTTGGTTGGAATGGGCAAGGGATGGAGTAATCCACGAGGAAGATGACGAGGGGCCTTTGATCTATTGCAAGTGTCACAAGTGCCTACATGCTCCTTGACAAGCTTCCACATTTAAGGCCACCAAAAGTCACAAGAGAGAAGTTCAATTGTCTTATTAACCCCAAAATGCCATGCTGGATGGAAGATCATGTCATTGCTGAAGTACCTCCAAGCGTGTTGGTCGTGGCGGAATATAGAGAAGACCCTTATAGTAAATTAGTCCATCAATTTCTTGAAAGTCCTCGTTAACCTCTTGTCCTTGTAGTTGTTGTCTAATATTCTGAGCAAGTGTGTCTTTGGCAATTTGCATCTTCACCTTAGAAAGAAAAGTAGAATCTTCAGGAGCTTGGCTCAGGGTGGCGTTTAGCTTAAGCTGCTCAGGTTTCAAAATCACTGACTCTTGTTGATCAAATGCTGCGTCGCCTTCTCTATGTGCAAGGTAGGATCTTCTTGATAAGGCATCTGGCTTAGCTTGTTGATGGCCAGGTCTATAAGAGATAAGAAAATCAAACCTTGATAGGATACCACTCCACCTGGCTTGGCGACGATTCAAGACGCGGGATGTCATGAAGTATTCCAAATTCTTGCGATCTGTATAGACAATGATCTTATGAGGAGCTCCTTCAAGTAGGTGCCGCCAAGTGTCGAAGGAGTCGATGGTTGCTAAGAGCTCTTTGTCATGGATTTCATAATTGATTTTTGCAGCTGAGAACTTGCGGGAATGAAAAGCCATTGGATGTACTCGACCATCCTCTCCTACTTGGGATAGAATAGCGCCAAGGGCAAAATCTGAAGCATCTGTTTCTAGGATGAAAGGCTTTGTAGGATCTGCGTGAATTAGAATGGGTGCGGTCGTGAAAGCTTGCTTGAGAGTCTGAAATGCTTTCGCGGCCTCTGAGTCCCAGACAAACTTATTATGGCCTGTCAACCTTGTGAGTGCTGTAACCACCTTGGAGTATCCCTGTATAAAGATACAATAAAAATTTGCAAATCTGAGGAAACATTGAACATCTCTTACCAAGGTGGGTGTCTCCCAATCAAGGATGGTTTGAACCTTCTTTGGATACATGGAGATTCCCTTTTCAAAAATTACATAACCAAGAAATTCCACCTTAGATTGATGAAAAGAGCACTTCTCCAACTTTGCATATAACCCTGATGCATGAAGCTTTTCAAGCACTAATCGTACATGGTACTCATACTCTTCTTGATCCTTGGAAAATATCAAGATATCATCCAAATATATTACCACAAAATAATCCAAATACTCCCGAAAGATATCGTTCATTAAATGTTGAAAAACAGTTGGGGCATTTGTGAGACCAAATGGCATGACGGTATATTCAAAGTGGCCATACCTTGTTCGAAAGGTTGTCTTCCATTCATCACCTTCTTTGATTCTGACTAGGTTGTAAGCACCACGAAGATCTATTTTTGTAAATATTGTTGCCTTGCCAAGGCGCTCAAGAAGCTCCGGGATCAAGGGAAGGGGATAGCGATTCTTGACGGTGATCTTGTTTAGGCCCCTATAATCCACGCACATCCGGAGAGTTCCGTCCTTCTTTTTTACAAAGAGTATTGGAGCTCCTGCTGGGGACTTTGAATGCCGTATGAACCCCTTAGCAAGATTCTCATCAATATTTTTCCGTAATTCTACCAATTCATCTTGAGATAGCTTGTATATTGGGCCAAAAGGGGGTTGGGTTCCCTCCTGAAGCTCTATAGCACAATCATAGGGTCGATGCTCCGGTAAGAGGTCTGCATTCTTCTTCTCAAAAACATCATTGTAATCTTGATATTGACATGGCAATATCTCCATGATTTTTGTTTTCGACGTGTCGGTTGGTGTTACAAATATTAGGAAAGTTGGATACTTTTTGGTTGCACGCATGAAGACCTTGGCTCCAAGATATATAGGCCTATTATGCCTTCCCTTCTTCTTTTGGACTTTTCGTGGTTCAATTCTCCGAGCGCTCCAATCGATGTCAGGATTATGTAATTCAAGCTACGGTAGCCCAATAACAATTGGACTGCTTGGGCTTTGTATAATATTGAACGCTATTCTTGAAACATGCTCCTGCTATGTTACTTCTATGGGCGAGTTTCATACTTGATATCCCCTGAAGCGAGGGGACGACCATCAATGACTTCTACAGTTGCTGGATTGGACTTCTCCACAAGTGGTATGCCTTGTTCTTTTGAAAATTCTTTGTCCATGAAGCACGCCGTTGCGCCTGAATCTAGTAATGCTTCACAATCCATGTGCCTACCCGGCATATGGATCTTGATTGGTAGCATCAAACTTGAAGTGGAATCAGCGGGAAGAAAGAGACCTTTTTTTGCTTGTCTTTTGTCCAACCGATCGGTCTCTATTGGGGTTGGACGTCCATGTTTCCGAACACGTTGAGGCCATTGCACCATGAACCTTCATCCTTCTCTTCCTTGGACACTATTGAACTATGTGTCCCTGCTCTCCACAATACATACATAAGCCATTAATGCGTCGCCTTTGGTTCTCCTGGGCTGAGAGAGGTTGAAACCGTGCTCAATCAATTTGCATGGGCTCAATGCTTGATTCATGGCCCTGTTGAGGTGTGTAGCCATTATGTGTCACTTCTGTTTGGGGTCGTAATGGTGCCCCAAGACGCCTCTCTTGTCTCCTCTCAAATAGTCAATTATCACATTCTATTGCTTGAGAGATGAACTCACTTAGTGTGTGAACCTTTGGCATAGTCAATAAAAGATCTTTTACGTCATCCTTTAATCCCCATCGAAATTGGCTAATGAAATATTCCTCATGCCAAGTCAGATCACAACTGAGCTGTTGAAATTCAGATGCATAGACAGATGCAGGTCTTGATCCTTGGCGGAGATTTCTAAGTTTGGTTTCAACAACCCTTGCTCTATCAGTGTCCCCAAAGGTTGCAGAGAACTCCCGCACAAAAGCTTCAAAGTCATGAAGAAGAGGAGATTCTTTTTCAAGTAAGGGAGCAAACCAGGAGAGAGCCGTACCTGAGAGGAGGGTCCCAATAAGGCCTACTTGAGAGGCATCATTTGGATAACTCTCTCGTTGCATTCTAATGAAGAGACGCACTTGTTGGAGAAAACCTTTGCACTTTGATCTAGTCCCATCAAATTTTTCAGGCATGCTGACCTTCGGCTCCTTCTTATGTTGTTGAGAATAGCTAGATCTTGCAGCTTGTGCTTGATGTGTGCTTGTCTCTTGAAGCTCTTGAATTTGACGTTGAAGATTTTGCAACGCCTGTCCCAAGATTAGGGGTTGCCCTGCTTGAAGTTGAGCGTTACTCTCGCGAAGTTCTTGTAACTGAGCTTGGATGCTTTGCAATGCGTTGATGCCACCTTCCATCATCGGCTCCATGATGGATTGAGAAGATTAAGAGATAGTAGTATTGCCAAACTGTTATGAGCGCGTATAGAGCTAGAAGAGATCAAGAGGAGGTGCTCACAATGTACAAGAACTTGGACTTGATGATAAGCTTAATATTGATTATAAGACTTAATACTTTATTAAATGAGCTAGATACAAGACTTGGATTACATGACTTGAGTACAAGACAACGCTTGATTGCAAGGACAAGACTTGAACATAAGAACTAGAAGAGGGATTTCCTCATAGGAGCCTTACAACTGGTGTTGGAAAGACTGAGGGGCTTGTGGCCCAAGACCCCTATTTATACTAGTACTTGAGGAGGTTAGGACTTTCTAGGTTCTTCTTGAGGAGGTTAGAATCTTCTAGAATCTTCTTGATCCTTCTAGTTCTTCTAGAAGCTTCTGGATCCTTCTTCAACTTTCTAGAGTTTTCCAGAAACTTCTAGATCTTTCCGAAATCTTCTCCAAAACTTCTTAATCCTTCTAGAACCTTTTAGATCCTTCTTCAACTTTCTAGAGCTTTCCAGAAGCTTCTAGATTCTTTCGCTTCTAGAAACTTCTAGAATCTCCTTGATACGTTTAGAACTTCTAGAATCTTCTAGATTCTTCTAGAGCCTTCTAGTGATGATGTAGGTGATGATGCAGGCAGCGACTAACTCTCAAGCATCCATGACATTTGTTACCTCTAACTTTGATGAATCCATATGGATACCATCTTGAGAGATAATATGACCTAAGTATTGAATCTCTTGTAAAAAAAAATTGCTTTTCTCTTTATTAATGAAAAGCTTATTCTCTCTCACAACTTGAAAGATTACCTTGAGATGTCACTTGTACTCTCCTCAAAAGAATTTGAGTGGCCTGAAGATTTATGTCAATCTTTAGTTTGAATGCAGTTGGAGCATTTGTCAGGCCAAAACTTGTAACTCAATAGATCTTCTAGCCACGGCACGGGAAATCTATTTTTTTTATAGTGATCCTACTTAGTGCTCTATAGTCAACACGCATGTGATATGTGCCATCTTTCTTTTGCATTAAAAATACCGGTGAATAGAATGGAGAGGAGCTAGGCCTCACCATCCCTTTTTCCACCAATTCATGCACTTGCCTCATGATCTCCTCTTGTTGAGCTTGTGAAACTCAATAAGGAGGTTTATGAGGCGGTGAGCATCCTAGTAGAAGCTCTATTGCATGGTCATCATTCCCTCGACGAAGTCTATCCTTTGAAAGATTGCAGATTTGAGATGTAAATCTCAAAACTTGTCTACATATTTGTGGATAGACTCATTGAAGAGTAGCTTCAAGCTCCGCCATTCAATAAGCACTTTGTCCTTTGCCTCGCTTGCAAGGAATTGGGGGCCATCATTGGTGATAGAGAGGCCGGATGCCCTGGGCAATGTAATATATCCAAACAACCATCATTTCTTACCCCAAGATCATAGCAAGCACAAGGCTCCAACAAATGGAAAGATGCCTCTAAAGCTCACGATGGAAAATTGGGCAACCATTTGGGAAGAGCACTACAACAACAATCCGGCTTCGAGTACTCCACCAAAAGGTGTGTCAAGGTATTTCATATGTTTAAGGCTTCCATATTGAAAGGACTTACAAATACAACACCTCTTGGATCCCATGCACATATTCAAGAATGTAGCCCACACCTTGTGGGGCCACATTATTGGCAAGAAGGACTCGTTGGGAGCGAGGGAGGATTTGAGGGTCTTAAAACGTCTCCCCGCCTCTGCTACTCCACGCTGTGCCCCCAATGGGAAGATTATGCTTACTAAAGCGCCATGGATGCTATCCAAAGAAGAATTGGACAAAGTGAAGGGTACCATTGCGTCTATTCGCACACCAACATGATACATGAGGTTGCTAAAGGGAGCTTTCACAAAAGCAAAAAAATATGGAAGCGTTCAATTGTATGGGTTGAAGTTACATGATTAGCACAAGATGCTTCAGGTAATGTCCCTTTCTCTATTCTCTTTATTGTTTGTTTTTTATGACACATATGATTTGTGTGTATGACTTTCTCTCACTTTCCCTTCCTCCAATTTACATTGTAGTTCATTCTGCGGGTGAGTATGTGTATATGTCGGGACAAGAAAGTCAGGGATCCTATTTTTGAACTTGGAGAGCTAGTAAGGTACACCACAAGACTCCACTCAACTACACCTTTTTATTTACACAATAACCTCAACTAGCACTTAGTGTATTCTTACAGGTTTGTGAGCTCCAAGGAAATTGAAATAGATGCTAGTCCTGCTGCTCAAACACTTGCAACAAAATTTGTGTGTGCCATTGAGGATGCATTTCCTCGATCAGTCCTTCTTAGTCAAATCCACCTCTTGGTTCCCATGGTTGAGGAGATCAATATATGCGGAGTAGTGCACACACGATGGATGTTCTTTTATAAAGGTTTTTAAAGACTTTCAAAGATTTTGTGCGGCTACGGTCTCAACTAGAGGCATGTATGGCCAAAGGGTGAATCGTGCAAGAGGCATTTGTTTACATCTTAGAGTATTTGGCACAAGTTGATCCTTCAATGCCTCTCATGTGGTCAGACAAGGAGGATACAAGTATGACTTCACACTTGCCAAGTGGAAAGGGAAAATTATTTAACATGGATATGAATCTATCTCGAGTGGTCAATAACTTTTGTATTCTCAATGCAAAGGTTATGACCAAGTGAGTGGACTTCTGGACAATGGAAAAGGCAAGGCGTTTGCAAGAGAGAGAAGCATGGAAACAAGTACATGGAGGAAGGAGGGCACCCCCAGTGCCTAGACACTTTGCATGTTTCCCAGATCTCATTAGTGCGGAGTGATTCATGAGAGAATGACCAAAGCAAAAGCGCGCGGAGAAGACATCATCGATAAAGAATGGGAGTATGCACGAAGCTGCGTACCAAAGGTAGAGTACTCATATACCTAAACCATTTTGTACAATTTTTTCTTGATTTTATCTTTGAAATTGATAAAATATATTTTCCTATTTTGTAGTGCATTTCCTTTAACTCTATGTGGTCAAAGGGTCGTCACTTTCATATGCGCCACATTGACGAGCGTAGAACCACCATGCACTGTGGCATCATGGGCAATTTTGACACAGATGGTGATAAAGCCAGATATTGTGGTACTATTGAAAGGATACTAAAGGTTAATTTTAGAACCTTTCATACCTTCATCTTCAAGTGCAAGTGGTTTGAAAATGTGTTTAGACGGCACGAGAATGACCTCTACATGGTGGACTCTAGTGTGCATCACATAGGGAGATATGAAAATTTAGTTTTGCCACGCAATTGTGAGCAGGTGAATGACTACCTTTTTTATTCTTATTTACTTGTAACATTAATTATACCAATGTTAATCACTTTGCGCTTCTCTTCTATAGGTCATCTATATCCCAGCAATCCACCAACCAAAACTTTGGTTCGTAATTCTCGTAACATCTCAGTGAAGAACCATTTTTTCCACTAATGAAGTGGAGACCATCTTCGACCCTCTTCCACCTCCTACTGTGGATGAGGAGGAGACAGAGGAGAGGGAGATCGATGATTCAAGTCTAGCAGCCGCAAGTCTTAGTGAGGATGATTTTCATGATGATGAAGATGATGAGATGGAGGATGACGAATTCGAAAATGATGAAGCCAACGCATCCACAAACGACGATTCTATTTCTCTCTTTCTTGATTTAGGAGCCATGGGCATAGAATTGGATGATGCTTCCTATAGGGATCTTTTGGAAGACGATTCATAAACATTTGTTATACTTTAAGTTATGAAATTTTTTGGTCGTGTCATCCATTCATCTCCTCCCCCCTCTTCCTCTCTCTAATTTTGTAAAGCATGCTAAATTATGTTAATCAAGTGACAATGATTAGTTTAGCCGTAACTAAGTGTAATCCCACATAGCTAACTATTGTTCCATGTTTTCATAAAATTCATATAATGTTCTCTAATTTTTATTAAGGGAGAGGAAAACACCAAATTTGAGAGGAAGGGAATGTTTAAGCCAAAATTTGAATGTTTAGACGCTAAATTGTGCTTTGGGAATGAACGTAGTAATACTCCTGGCAATAACAGAGGTAACTATCGCGGTAATAATTGCGGAAATACACGCGATCATATTTGAAATGAACCCCCCTCCCTGCTCTCCTCTGTCTTCCCTCTCTAGCTGATTTTGGACCTTCTCTCTATAAAATGCGATAAAAGGCTGCGATAAACAATTAGAGATTTTCATAGTGAGAGAGAGTGCAACAAATGATTCCAAAGTGATAGAAGAGTACAAGTGGCTCAAAGTCTAGGCGTCTAAGGATTCTAGGGACTCAAAAGCTGTACAAAATGAGTAGCGGGTCCTATTTATAGGCCGTCGACTGGTGTCTGACTGAATGTACACTATCAGTTACTGTGATAACTCGTTGGTTACTGCTTTTGGAAGCTTCATACGTCTGCTAGTCCTGTTGGAGATAGTTTCCGCCCTCTACAACTAACCATGTAGGGGAATGTGGTTTGTTGTAACCTATGCAAATTCACATTATTATAAAGTTGGTTTCTGTCCCCCCCGTCCATGTTTACTTTTTGTGTCCTTGTTTACTTTTTCGCATTCGACATCTACGTGCACCTTTGATTTTGTGCCCGGACTTCTTGACCGTCGATCTTACCGCTTTTGCTTCATTTAATATCTCGTGTTAAATAGTGTTGCGGTGAGGGCCCATGCCCTATGGACATCTAAAAGTTTTTTTTTGGGAAAAATTACTACAATACCCCTCAAACTTGTGGAAATTCCTAAGATACCCCTATAATTTGAAAATTTCCCAAAATACCTTTGTGTTATTCTTACAAGTAATTACTTGCTCCAATTTTCTCAAAGATAATATATAAAAGCATAAATACATATTTACAAAGTTGTTAGCCAAAGATAATCATCCACATACCAAAAAACGGTAGCATTTACGTGAGTTGATATCGAGCCATTTTATCTCTTGAGTCCATAACACCATCGAGAATCCACATTCGGACATACTCAATCTGTTGAATAGAGTGCTTTGTATAGAAATTTGTAAAAGATTATTGTTTTTTTCATGTTTTCTGTTATCGCCGCGAGGTGTAGATTGGGAATTTTGAAAAATTTCAAGGGTATATTGGGAATTTTAATCCAAACTTGAGGGGTATTTTGGGAATTTTTCAAATTGTAGGGGTCTTTTGAAAATTTCCACAAATTTGAGAGGTGTTTTGGTAATTTGCCCTTTAACAGAAAAAAGAGAAATCTATACTATCTATTAAGCAGGCAAGAATTGCGGTAGGCCACGTGGTGTAAGGGGAGGCCCATCACACAGAAATTGCGGAGAGTGGCCGTGAGGCGAACAGAGATAGAATCGAGGCCTTGGGGGACTGGGAGAGAGAGGGGGGGGGGGGGGGGATTCAGGCCCCTTCCTCGGGGCCATGTGTGTTGATCGGGCCAGTGTCTTCTGCAACCGGCAATCGCATATGAACAATATTCGAGAGTTGAATCTTGATACACTGTGTGTGTGTGTGTGTGTGTGTGAGAGTGAGAGAGAGAGAGAGAGAGAGAGGTGTGCAGCTCGCCCCATCAACTCCTCCTGTGTAAGGGGTATGAGCCTCCCGAAGACCGGCCACGGGAGGGGACCCCCCACCTAGGCACGTTAGCCTCACTCCACGCACTCGCGCACCGTGGGGACTCCACGCAAGGTTCCCCGGGGCACGCTATGACCCGTCGGCGGTGCGGCGGAGCCTGAGGCTACGTGGGGCTAGGGACCCGAGACGCGAGAAGACCCGCGAAACGCAAACGGCCGTCGACCCATGGAACGCAACCACACCCGAGCCGGCCCCGTCCGAGCCGGGCCCCCGAGAAGGCAACTTGACCCGAGCCGGTCCCGTCCGAGCCGGGCCCTCCTGAGCCGGTGCCGTCCGTGCCAGGACCCCTTGAAGCAACACCTCGTCCCTTGGCTGCGCGCGGGTATAAATCCCCGCCGGGCCCCTTGAAGGTAGAAGTCCCCTCGGCCGCGCGCGGGTATAAATCCCCGCCGGGCCCCTTGAAGACAGAAGTTCCCTCGGCTGCGTGCGGGTATGAATCCCCGCCGGGCCCCCTCCCCGACGCGCCCAGAAACTGGGGCGTCACACTTGGTATCAGAGCTCCAGAACGAGCTCCTGGAAGACGAGCCGAAGACTAACGTGCCCGACGCGCACGATACTCACGACGACTCCAACCGCAATGGCCCGGGTCGTCAAAATCCTGGTGAAGAGAGCTCCAGAAAGCAACCACACGCCCTCCGCACCGTGACGCGTTCCCTGAACACCGGGCCGTCACTTGTGACCCGCGCCGGCCCCGATCCGAGCCGGGCACCTCCATGAGGAAAAGGAACGATGCGAGCCAGACAGGGCTCTTAGTGACGCGTCCAAACAACGGGCCGTCACCCGTGACCCGCGCCGGCCCCGATCCGAGCCGGGCACCTCCACATGACAAAAAGCAAAGATGTGAGCCAGACAGGGCTCTCCACATGAAGAAAAGGCAGATACGAGCCAGACAGGGCTCTTTATGACAAAAACAGAGAAAGACCAAAAACGCGACGAACCAAGCCAACGGTGTTCGTCGCGCCCCGGCCACTTTTGTGGCCCATGCTGAGCTGAAGACCCATTCAAGTCTACAAAGAGACCACAGGGCCCCGAGCTATGCCCTCCAAACGACGTCCAAACAGGGACCAACTCGCAAGTGCTGCATTGCGACGGAACGCTATTTCAGATTCGGCTTTCAAGAAGCCTCCGCGCGGACCAACGCAGCAGGTGGCTCCGCGCACACTGGGTTACCTATTCGGGGAACGCTCAAGTACGGGGAATTCTACTTGGGTGTTCAAAGCATACTTTTTCAGCTTTCTGCCAAAACCCCAAAAATACTCACTCACTCATTTCAAAAATGACAAAAACAAAGCATGCCGACTTACTTGCATTTTGGGAACATTTTTGATCACTTGCACTTATATGCACCCCTTTGTCCCCACGGCCTCATGCATAGCCGAGCACTCTTTTTCCACGTTCGACGCGGTCGTCGAACTCTCTTCAAACGGGGGTGTATATAAGGGGTATGAGCCTCCCGAAGACCGGCCACGGGAGGGGACCCCCCACCTAGGCACGTTAGCCTCACTCCACGCACTCGCGCACCGTGGGGACTCCACGCAAGGTTCCCCGGGGCACGCTATGACCCGTCGGCAGTGCGGCGGAGCCTGAGGCTACGTGGGGCTAGGGACCCGAGACGCGAGAAGACCCGCGAAACGCAAACAGCCGTCGACCCATGGAACGCAACCACGCCCGAGCCGGCCCCGTCCGAGCCGGGCCCCCGAGAAGGCAACTTGACCCGAGCCGGTCCCGTCCGAGCCGGGCCCTCCTGAGCCGGTGCCGTCCGTGCCAGGACCCCTTGAAGCAACACCTCGTCCCTTGGCTGCGCGCGGGTATAAATCCCCGCCGGGCCCCTTGAAGGTAGAAGTCCCCTCGGCCGCGCGCGGGTATAAATCCCCGCCGGGCCCCTTGAAGACAGAAGTTCCCTCGGCTGCGTGCGGGTATGAATCCCCGCCGGGCCCCCTCCCCGACGCGCCCAGAAACTGGGGCGTCACATCCTGCCTCATTCCAGTGCGGAAGGGATGAAATGGAGCACTGAAACGTGTTAAATGGATGCATCTATTCTCGGACAGTTTCACAAAGAGCGAGATCAAGAGAATCCTGCCAGTCTCGCCACAGCAAGCCCCGTCAAATTGACTAAAAGGAAGGTTTTTACAGTGTTCTTCTTTCCAAAAGTTTTGTACGTTTTCTCAGCTTCAAATTCAAAATTGAGAGAAGAAGGACCATCGTTAAAAAGCTTCAAAAGCTTATCACATTTTAGAAATTATTTCAAAAACTTAGCAAACTTACATACGATAAAAAGATCATCACCATGATGGAGCACTTTTCTATTCGGCACACGCTGATGATGGTGATGTAGCACGCACCTGCACCCAAGTTAGGTATGGGGACTCATGAGCGGTTAAAGAAAATAGATGCAATAGAGGCTTAACTTCGCTTCAAGAAAGCGGCATGACCTCCTCCGTAGGAGCCTCATATGGTACAGACTGTAGCAAAAATAGAGAAGATTATGATGCTCTTCGGCAAATTGGTGCCCCTCATGGAGGAGGCTTCGACTCACACACCCCCTATGGAAGAGAAGCTAGAGAAGATTATTAGGCTCTCTTGGCAATCAATGTCCATCATGAAGGAGGTTTTGACTGATCAATCTGTTGCCCCATCGCCACATTGTCCTGCACCGTCTACTGACCTACGTCTCAGTTGCTACGATAAAACGCAAAGCTAACGAGCTCTCCTCTTCAACATTAGCCGCTGTCTTTACCTCTACACTACTCTCGCTACGTTAGCTTCTCATGCAGGCTTCTAATGATCAACCCTCATCACTACCTTGACTAATTCTAGACTATATATAAAGCTCATATAAAGGGGGAAGGGATTCCATACGCCCCCTCCCCCCACCTGCCACCATTCCCTCCATTTGGCCAATGCTCCTTCTTTAAATACAAGGCTTGCTCAACTTCCAGGTTTTCGCCACATTGAAGTTAAGAGGCAAACCTCCCCAGCTTCAACTTGCATGTACCTCCGTCACGAGAGAGAGAGAGAGAGAGAGAGAGAGAGAGAGAGAGAGAGAGAGAGAGAGAGAGAGAGAGAGAGAGAGAGAGAGAGAGAGAGAGAGAGAGAGAGAGATCATTAACTCTTAACTCTCAACTGAAGATTAGTGCGCGGTGTCCATGATTATGTATGTGTATGTAGGGTTGGATGCACTCACACCTACAGAGTGGCGTAGTCGTTTGTCGGTAGGGGTTGGTGGAAGATCTTGGAAGTCAACAAGAAGGCGTAGCAGGCATTGACATGGCCAGTAAAGAAGGTCCATGTCAAGGCAAGTGCATAGGCATGCATGATAGGGAAGAGAGAGAGAGAGAGAGAGAGAGAGAGAGAGAGAGAGAGAGACATTTTATCTATAGCTTGGCCTCATAGGTTTTTAATGTCATAGGAACAATCCCAAGGTAGAGAGAGAGAGAAAGAGAGAGGGAGGGAGGGAGGAAGAAGAAGGAGAGAGAAGAGAAGTTAACTTTTTAATGTCATAGGAACAATCCTAAGGTACTGTTGCTATGTTAGCCTCTCATGCACCTCTCATGCAGGCTTCTAACAATCGACCCTCATTAGAGATTTTCATAGTGAGAGAAAGTGCAACAAATGATTCCAAAGTGATAGAAGAGTACAAGTGGCTCATATTCTAGGCATCTAAGGATCTAGGGAGTCAAAAGTTGTACAGAATGAGTAGCGGGTCCTATTTATAGGCCGTCAGATTGGTGTTTGACTGAATGTACACTATCAGTTATTGTGATAACTCGCTGTTTATTGCTTCTGGAAGCTTCATATGTTCGCCAATCCTGCTAGAGGTAGTTTCCGCCTTCTGCAGCTAACTGTGTTAGGGGAGTGCGATTTGTTGCAACCTATGCGAATTCACATTATTATAAAGTTGGTTTCTGCCCCCACGTGTCCTTGTTTACTTTTCGTGTCCTTCTTTACTTTTTCTCATTCGACATCTGCGCGCACCTTTGATTTTGTGCCCGAACTTCTTGACCATTGATACTGCTTTGGCTTCATTTAGTATCAGTGTTGAGTTGAGGCCCCATGCCCTGTGGGCGCCTAGGCTAAAAAGATTTTTTTTGGGGTAAAATGACTAAAATACGCCTCAAATTTGTGGAAATTCCCCTATAATTTGGAAAATTCCAAAAATGCCTTTGTATTATTTCTTACAAGTCATTAGTCCAATTTTCTCAAAGATAATATACAAAAGCATAAATACATATTTGCAAAGTTGTTAGCCAAAAATAATCATCCACATACCAAAAAACGGTAGCATTTACGTGTGTTGATATCGAGCCATTTTATCTTTTGAGTCCATAACACCATCGAGAATCCGTATTCGGACATACTCAATCTGTTGAATAGAGTGCTTTGTATAGAAATTTGTAAAAGATTATTGTTTTTTCCATGTTTTCTGTTATCGGGAAGGGGTAGATTGGGAATTTTGAAAATTTTTAAGGGTATATTGGGAATTTCAATCCAAACTTTCATTGGTAATTTTTTACAAAATTGAGGGGTATTTTGGGAAGTTTTCAAATTGTAGGGGTCTTTTGGGAATTTCCACAAATTTGATATGTATTTTGGTAATTTTCCCTTTAAAAGGAAAAAGAAAAATTCCCTTAAAGTTGATTTGCTTTCTGCCTTTTGGAATCGTGCGTTACTACGTGGAGGGAGCCTGAGGGAGGGTCATTATGTCAATGCAAGATCTCTGTTGTCTCGTTATGCTGAGGTCCTGCTAACGTTTCAATCAGCTCATCCCTTCTGGATAGGAATGCGGCCAAGACTCACATCAACTTTTTTGTTTGTGAATGGCCCCAGATCTCTCCTTTCTGTGTGTGTGTGTGTGCGTTCGGCCACACAGGGGAGCTCTCTCTCCCCCCCCCTCCCCCCCCCCCCACCTTCCGTTTCCCCTTTTCCTCTGTAATCTGCGTGATTGGATCGGCTCACTCCTTGGTCTATTGAAGGTGCTGGGTCTTACAATGCAAATGCTACTCAAGCTTCACTGCGTGCAGCTTCCCATTGCCTCATCCTCTGCTCAAAATCAGATCATGGACGCCTGCTCTCACCGTGTGCGGAAGTTGCCTGGAATCCTCGTATGCAGAGTAACAGTAGGAGGTCCATCGCTATTGAAGCAGAAAAAACAAAGGCCTCTTCTAGCTCGAGCATCTGCACAGGATGGATTTCAGGATCGCAACTTCAGCAGCACGGAAAACAGGTTCCTTTTTAACTCTGTACAAACATTGCTTCTGGCTAAGTTTTGTCTGATTGATGAGTAGCCTTTCTTCTGGGAAGCTTACAGCTAGCCAAGCTGAGTGGCTATCATTCAAGTGGAGGATCAAATTCCTTATCGAGTGTTCTGCTTCTTGTTGCAACATTAACGTCCTTACATTCTAATAGGATCAGGAAGGAGTCGTCTAAAGGACAAGCCTTTAGACAAGCGCCTAGCGTCTTAATGGCTGATGTAGAAGGTATCTTGATTATTGAGAGGGTTATGATCTGGATGTCTCTAAGAAGAGACAAGTAATCTGCTAGCTTCTTTTAGTGGTGATTGTCCCTGTGTGTTATGTTCAAGCTATGGCGACTAAGCTCTCAAGCAAGAGGCCCTGGTTGTACCTTCTCGTTTTTGTATGTAAGAAGACATAACCGCAGCTGAGCTGTTGATATCTGATATATTTGCAAAGTTAGCAGAAAAAGGTCCATTCTGACACTTTCTTTGTTGAAAACTGAAAAGGAAATGCACTCATGGGGGGCCCTTGGCTGTATTGGGTGCTTATGCACATTGTTAAGACCCATAGTCTATCCAAATGCTTTCCAAGCCAAAGAGAAAACAAATGTAGCTCATATTATTGCAAACTCCTTTGGAGCAGCCTTAATAGCATATAAGTCTTCACCTGCACTTATCACAATAGAAGCCTGTTTGCCGTTTTATCTGCTAGATTCATGCCATTTTCATTAGCGGGAGGGTTTTACAAGTCCTCATAGTGACAGGGAATGACCATTTGCGCAACGTCTCCTTTCATATATCTTCTCAATTTGCACACACGGACTTGAACATGAGCAAAATCCGTATCACAGTGCCCCCTCATTTCAATGCAAATTTAAACATTTGATATAGAAATGTTTAGGATTCTTTTTTAGAGATTTGTAGGCCAGCAAAGCTTCTGTGAAGTACACATGTGCACACAACTGTCAAACACGCGTACAAACTATTATGCAAAGCGGGATATGACTGGAGTCTGGCAAAAACCTAGTCTTATGGACTTGTCTCGACATGTAGCCTCGAGAATACTAAATTTCTTAGGCTTTATAACCAATGTTTAGCTCTAGAAGTAGGTTTAGCATATTCATGTGGCACACCTTGCTAGTGTGCACTTGCGAATATTAAATTTCTTAGGCTTTATAACCAATGTTTAGCTCTAGAAGTAGGTTTAGCATATTCATGTGGCACACCTTGCTAGTGTGCACGTGTGCTAGTGTGCACGTGACATGGCATGTAGAGCAGCATAAGCTTCATGCCAAGATCATACATACATACACATATATATACATATGCTGAACTTGGAACCAATCTTCTAGGCTGAAATTTGCAGCGAGTCTCTTTAGGACTAGGGTGCCTAAAACTGATGCCAGAAGTAAAGGGGAAAGGCTGCTCTTTATAGGTGCTGGCACACACAAGAATAGGGCTGCCAGTTGCTTCTTTCCTTGGCAAGAATAGAGAGACTGCATGGGATGCCTAGAGAGAGAAGGGAAAGTTGCCAAAATTTGAGGGAGGGTGGTTAGCATTTGAGAGAGAGAGAGAGAGAGAGAGAGAGAGAGAGAGAGAGAGAGATTTCATTATCATCCTCGTCAAATATGACCTATGGGGCCAAAGATACATGTGATGTACTATGTATGGGGTTGATAAATTATTCTTGATGCTCCAAGATTGTGGTGATGAGAATCACAATGGAGAGCCCACACTGTGGTTGAGAGAGGAAAGTGTGTAGGTCTAAGTTATGGCTGAAAATTTGAGGGAGGCAATTTCAGATGAGCAAAATCTGAGCACTGTAGTCTGTAGTAGTGTGTGGTGCTCAGATTCTCGAACTTGTAGTGATGTGCAGAGTCGATTTGACTCTTCTCCATTGTCCCAACGCCTTGTCTTGCATCGAAGGGAATGGGAGCGAAGTCGAATGGCTGTGATAGTGTGTATTGTCGACAAGGGGATAGGTTCAAGCATATAAGTGTGAGTACAGTTTCTCTTTGGCCGAAGAACATGATTTTGTAGTTGGAGGCAATATGGGTGGTGTTATGTGTGAAGCGCGACCCATTGGATTTCTCCCAAGCCGTAATACAGCAAAAAAGCCTCATTCACGTGCGAGTCTATGTCTTGCATCCATTTTGTGCTCAAGAGCTTGATTTTATGAATCTTTTGAACTTTTTTGCTTGCTTCCCATGCAATTGTAGGAAGTCGATGTGAGGGGTTTTAATGCACCTTTAGCATGGACTCCACAACCCTTTCCATGTTCATAACCTCAATGGGAAGAGATCCCGACTCAAGAAGTAGGAGAATATATGATGTTTGTGTAGCTTGGAGAAAGTTGGTAAGAAAACGTTTTCGGACATTCTTAAACTCTTTCCAATTAGACTTTTAGATTCTCCCAACCCACACTTCAACTCCATAAAGAAGAACCGGTGTTAGCAATGTGTTGAAAGCTACTTCTTGAGAACTTAACATTTGACATTCCCGCTCTCAAATGCAAAGTACGCACTCTTCCAAGTGTCCAAAGGATGCATAGTACATTCATGCCACTTGTGATTGACCGGAGCCTCAAGGCCAAGGTTCTTAAATCTCTCGACTTCAAGTGTCTCATTGTTTTACAAAATGCATGGCTTCTCCGTATGGTTGGTTTTCTCAAGGTGATTATTCACAATTAGCCCATTAAGCAAGTAAAAGTTCTCAAGGACAACCATAAACTTTTGTGCATCCTCTAAAGTGTGTGATAGAAGCACTACATCATCTGCATACAACAAAAGCATGACTACCGCATTGCAATTAGTAACCTCTTCAATGCCTTCTTGTTGTATAAGTCAAGTACCATTTGTTCCAATTGATCAATGCATAGATTAAAGAGAGTTGGTGGCAAAGAACATTCTTGTTTAACCCCAATAGTTCATGCCAAAAATTCTAAAATTCCTCTTGCCGCGGGCAATTGACATATCACCTCATAAATTCGAGAAACCGCAAGTATCAATTCACTCGGCACTTGGAGTTCTTTCATCCTTCTCCACAAATTGTTACGTGGGATCATATTAAAGGATTTCTTGATGAAGTCCACCAAGCAACCAAGCAAAATACAATTTCTTGCCTTTCAAGCGACTTTTCTCCATGAGAATAATAAGAGTGACAAGATGGTCAATGGTGCGTGCACTTAATACTTCACGGATGTCTGACCAAGAAATCATCAGGAGAGAGAAAGTGGGCTGAACTGAGAGATGAGAGAGGAGGCTTTGTGTGTGTGGAAATTGCTGCAGAGCACTTCCAATAGGTAGGGCTAGCTCTTTCTTGTAGCCTTGCGGGGAAAATTTTCCATCAGGCGTTGCATGCGGGAGAGAGAGAGAGAGAGCTCGCAAAAATTTCTATGCTAGGTGTTGCAATTTTCTCAAGCTATGCTTGAGTTTTTTTAATGTTTATTAAATTAGGTCCCTTTGAGATTGGCCGAACACTGAGTTTAAAAGGTTTTTAAACTTTACACTTAGAAATGGACGATGAAACCCGGTTTTCTGGCCAATCTGGAGCATTTATTAACTCGGCCGATTTCACCTCTCTTGACTCAGTCTCTTGGCTCTCGTCGTGTCGTTTTTCCACTGTGTCCGGCCAGTCACTCTCTAAGGCCGGCCACTGTAGAAATATTGAATTATAGCTTTTCTGAGCGATCTTATTCAGGGTGGTCTCGTACGGTCACGTACGTTTTGTCCACGTACGAAGACGTACGGTACTCATCGAACTAGAAAATTTTATGTCGTACGACATGGTTACGTACGTTCAAAAATAAAAACATGCAGCTCTCAAGACTAGATTTTACACTTCAGACAATTAGACAATTGATTATCACATTGGACAAGAAGGCAACTTGCAAGGGCCAAGTGCCGACACTCAAGGGTCGATAAACAAGACAACGAGACACAATGGGCATGAACCGTGATTCGCATTACATATGTCATAAATCAAAAAGCTAAGTTGAGATTTGATAATCGAGATGATACAAAAAAGTAGGCCTTTTAAGGCTCAATTATGCAAAAAGTGGAAGTAGGGGCGCAAAAGAGATGAGAGACACTAAAGTCTAAGAGCTTCCTCTGCAATAAGAGAGAGAGAGAGAGAGAGAGAGAGAGAGAGAGAGAGAGAGAGAGAGAGAGAGGAGGCTCAAGACATGTGGGAGGTGAGGGGGGGGATCCTAGGCTAGATGGGAGGGATCCTATGCCAAAAGACAACCCAAAAACCTTCCAAAAAAAAGTGCAACCAAAAATTCTAAAAAATGGTCAAATTGACCGTTGACTAGTCAAATGAACTAAAAAAGCCACCGGACGGATCGGACGCCTTGACCGGACGGGATGCCACCAGACGTCTCGTTCCGTCCGACGGACGAGAACAACCCTGATCTTATTCATGTGCTTGTTTTGAACTATTATGCACTTTGTTCGGCTAGTGTTCTGCATCATACTATTTGGACACGGATAAATTTTCAGATGACACATTGTACCGGAAAATTTACTTGTTCATTTTAAATAATTAATTGGTAAATTCATAAATTCATTCTATGTGCACAAAAATCATTTTCATTTATATGTAGCTGTAGCTAAAAATATTACAGATGCTTTGATGTTGACAAAATCCCGCTTGCCCTTATATACGCTCGCCATTCTTTTCAGCCCAATCACTCAATCTTATTTCCATTATGCACCCAACCAACTTTGCCATTCGACCCAATCATTATAGTCTGGCAGTTATTTACATTCTTTGCATCCCCTTCTTTTTGCCAACACATGACCCAATCGTGCTCCAATCACAAGGCATACCATGTTGAAGTGCAAGGTTGAACAGTCACACAATCTCGCATCCATTTAATCATTTTCGGCTTGATACCTTGAAGATCTCCCGCTTTGCGAGTGGCCTACTTCCTAAGTCCGCCGCACACATCCTCAATACTAGAAAAAGAGGGCATACATGAGAGTGAATCATAAAATGGAATCCTTCCGGCATTTTATGCTTATATAGTTGCTTACAATGTGTGTACATATCCATAAGATTCAAGTTACCAAAACTCTCAACCGGCTTGCCCTTCAAGTTTCTCTGATCTTCCACATGTATACGCCTTTTCTTGGAATTGAAAAAATTGACTCTCGACTTCCCATGCTCTTCTCTTCTTTTGAATCAATGCCTTGTATGCATGCAAATGACTTTGATAGTTATCTTTGTCCATAGTTGGATCTAGCTTTATCAATTTCACGTGCATATCTAACCCTATGTGCAAGTGGAGAAGGTGATTCCTATCTCTAGAGTTTAGGACAACCTAGGAAGAGTTCTGACACCCTTGTGAGCTTATACGCAGGACGTGCATGTCTAAGCACTTTAGATTAGTTGTATACCTGCTGATTGCACATGAGCACAACCAATGTTTGCTAGGTGTAGGCACAGGGGAGTGTTTCCATACAGTTGGATTAGTACACAGCCTAGGTATTTATCTGCATGTGAAGCACCTCTTATAAGCGAGTTTATCAACTCGTTGATAAGTGACATTTTAAGAAATCGTGGTTTTTAGTGTCATTGCCCGACTCAGCTTTAATTCCATATATAAGTGACCCTAGGGGTCACTTCTCAAGCAAAAGTGAGTACTCTCATTTCCAGTGCTTCGATCACCCTCCTTGTGATGCACTAGAAATGCTCATAACTTGGTCACTTCCTTATCGAACTTACGGAACAAATCCTTAGCGATGCTGTATGTGACCCATCCTGTGACCCATAAGAAATGTGCGCTTTGGATGGTCCTTGATGCTTTATACCACCTATCTGATGTGACGTAATGGAAGTACCCATCGTAAGTGGCCTAGTAGATATTTCCTTTCACAGTGCTCTGGTCATTTCTTTGGAATGATGCACTAGGAATATCTTTTCGAGATGAAACTAGGAATATTCTGCCTGAGTGTTTCCGATGCTGTAGGATGACGCATCTGAAATATACCCTTTCACTTATTGATCCAATTATATTGAGATTTTATTTAGAATTATAGTTCTTAAGCTTTAGCCAATTTAGCAACATTCTTCTTACCTATGATCAATTGTTCTTGAGGATAGTGTGTCAAATGTATAGCAGAAAAGGTGAATCAGATGGCAATCAAGTAAGTGTGCAACTGCAAACATACTTCCTCACGAACATGGGCAGCCAACGGATCTCACATCTAGTGTGAAACAAGTCCACCGAATCACCTTCTAACCAAGGACAGCCCACCCCACGGCCTCAGGTAGCACACACTTGCAATCCCTGCACACACAGGATTTGCAGGAGGAGGCTAGAGAGGTGTGAAAAGAAATCACAAGTGAGAGAGGAAACCTTGTGAACAAACTGGAAAACATAAATGAGAGGGTGCAATTTGTAAAAATTTAGAGATCGAGAGAGAGGGGAAAAACGCTGAAGAGAGCATTTCTCAAAACGTTGGCTTTGCAACTCATTGAATCAATGATAGAAAAGAAGGGGGGGGGGGGGGGATAAGGGTTCTGATGTAGGGACCCTCTCTAGTTGCCCGAACGACTCCAGAAACCCCACGACCCAAAATAAGGGGGTCCATCACTTTAAAAAAATGTGATAAATTGGTATGGGACCAAATCTGGTCCCTTGTTGGCCAAAATCTGGGGACAACTACAGATAAAAGAGACTATGACTCCAGGAAATTCTAGGAATAGGGGTCTTGCAGGCTGCCTCATGCCAATATATTGGGTGGGCACATATATTGCTTGTACCGTTAGAAAAGGTACGTCTTTCTAAAATACGACGGGGCACACCCACAAAGTTGCCCTCACTCCCTAATCTGTGTTAGACTTACACCACTCTGTTGCTTCACATAGGTCTAGGGCATACTTGTATTGCTGCTTAGTCTCCAGGTTGGCCACCCATAGTCTAGGTTGTACTTGGTCCGGCCGCCCGAGTTTGGGGCCGGCCGTGCACCTTGTCCGGGCGCCCTCATATATTTCCATATATCATTTTCTTGTTGGGTTGTGAGGGATTTTTCCATGCATTGCCCTACCTCCCCTTGGGCACCTATTTATGGGGCCAGGGGGGTACCCACTTCCATTATCTGTTGAATTGAGGTTCTCTTGCTCTGGTAATCAATGGGGGGCTGATCGCCCCCTTTCCTACACATTGCGTTTGTGGTCTACAGTCTCTCTCTCTCTCTCTCTCTCTCTCTCTCTCTCTCTCACGCTTCCGCACACGTGCACTCTTACATGGTATCAGCAGCTTCAGGCTCTCAATGATCCAAGGGCGCATCATCCGCATCGGGTATCTCCTCCCAAAGGATCACCATAGCCAGCGTTTTTTGTGCAACAAAGATCAGCGAGCGTTTACATCAAAAACGGGGTGGCGCCAACATGTGGACGACATCCATCGCGAGGGATGCCTTGCCACCTGCGTTTTTTGATTCCCTCCTGAAAACGTTTAGTGCAGTTGGGAGGGGGAGCGCTATGAACTGCCCTTCCATGGTCTTGCCCCCATCCAACCGGTTCAGCATCCGGTGCTTTACTGGCTAAGTTCCTCTTCAAATTGACAGATTTCAGCCATTACCCCTTGCTGTTTTCTCTGTTTTCAGCCCATCTGGGGCAGTGACATTGATTCACCACCCTTCCCTACACCCTCTGCACCGCTCCGGACCCTGCTGGGAGCGTACGAGCACACTGAAAATCGCTGGATAGCAGCATTTTCATCACCTCGCAGTTGCGTTTTTGGGTGGACAGCAGAGACTTGGTTGGAGTTTTTCACAGAGGATGGAGTTACCTCCTGACAGGACACCCCTTGGAGGTGGTCCGTGCGGTCTCTCAGCGACTGTTGCAGTACACGGTATCTTGAACATCGGGTTGATTATCAACGGGCGTACGATCCTTGGGAGATCCATTCATTCCAGCCATCATTTGGCGGTTGCGCACTCTAGAGGGGGTGGTGACTTGTGGTTTGCTATGGACACACCTATGCACTAATCAGAGGAGTTCACACGAGATACTGCCATGCTCATAGCATATGGGATTCTAACATTCCCAGAGCGGACACCATCATCTTGGGTGGACAGACACTTACCACTTGACCTCGACACGTCAGATCACTTGCTTATGCATGAGCATCTACATAGACCTAGGGAGAGGATCCTGGATCTCTTCTTGGACAGGTTCATTGCTTGGATCTACAGACCGGTGTTGGACTTCAGTTCTTTGGACTCTCTCGAAGAGTTTACCCGCGAGATGCGGGAGATCAGGCATCCCGTGACTATATCCGGAGTCAACAAGAGATTGGCTTGGATGGTAGTGTAGTTGCTCTTCTACATTCTTGATCATTTGGATTGCTACCTTCAGAGTTTCTTCACTCACCCTCGATAACCTTACAACAGACTTATCCCCCGACCTGGGCAGTAGACCACTCCCAGCTCATTCCCAATGAGAGCCACCCCGAGATGCGGTTTGGTGGCGTTGTTGGCGCGGATTCTATTATGGTTGACTCTGGAGGATTGGAGGTAGGATATACAAGCAAGACGGCACAGACAAATTGGTTTGGCTTTTCCTCTTCTTAGAGGATCTTCACAGCGCAGACTGCTTAGTCTGGCTTCCCTACTCCTACAGGATGATTGCGGTGCAGACAACTTGGTCTGACCACACCTCTTCTCAGAGGCCCTTCACAGCGTAGACTGTTGAGTCTGGATTTCCCCTCATCTTGGATTACCCTACCTATTGTCAGGACACCATCTGGTGTTGGTTTGTGCGGTCTATCAGTGACTGTTGCAGCTTATAGTAGCTTCTACAATGTAGACTTTTTAGTTTGGCTTTCCTTGATTCGGAGGACGTTTACGGCGTAGATTACTTCATCTGGCCTTCCTAGAGTTTTACACAGCTTAGCCACACTGGGTTACATGTTCATGCATTGACAGGCTTCGGATCATTCTCATGACGGTTCCTGGGCTTCGCCATTTTCTCCAGACGGTTTGACTATAGCACCATAGATCCTATTGGGCAGATCACTTGCAGGTCCATCGACACTTCTTTTATGACAAGAAGTTGTTTTCACACTCAGTTCGGGACCTTCACGCTGTATCTTCACACTGCATTAGCAAAGTACAACAGTTTGCTACACTTCTCGTAACGGGACTTTACCATGGAGATTTCTTGGCGGTCGGGACAACCTAGACTACTGCTACACTTGCGGAGTTCGCCGGAGTATTGTCCTTCAATGGACATTGCAGGAGACATCTTCAGCATTTGCCTCACATCTTCGCCTTCACGCGGTTTGTTGAGCATCAGGTGTTGAGAGAGGGTGTTAGACTTACACCACTCTGCTGCTTCACATAGGTCTAGGGCATATTTGTACCGTTAGTATGTCTCCGAGCTGGCCACCCAAGTCTAGGTTGTACTTGGTCCGACCACCCGAGTTTGGGGCCGGGCGCCCACCTTGTGCGGGCGTCCTCATATATTTCCAGATACCATTTTCTAGTTGGGTTGTGGGGGATTTTTCCATGCATTGCCCTACCTCCTCTTGGGCACCTATTTATGGGGCCAGGGGGGTACCCACTTCCATTATTTGTTGAATTGAGGTTCTCTTGCTCTGGTAGTCAGTCCCCCTTTCCTACACATTGCGTTTGTGGTCATTTTATTTTGGCATTTTTGTTACTGACTTTGTATCAGATCCACCACATTGTAACTTTCTGGTCTCATAGGTCATTCTAGCCTTCTGAAGACGTTAATATAACATTTAATTTCTCTCTTCCGCACATGTGCACAATCTGCTCTTGGGAGATAGTGGGCTAGATAGAAGATGAAACTCTCAACTCCTGGACGAAGGGGAACCAATCCAAGGGAGCTCTTATGAAAGGTAATGTTACTTGTGGTAAAGGTTTGGTGAAGAATTCAATAGGCTTATTTGACGTAGAACAATATTCAAGTCAAATAGTACCATCCAAGGTCTTCTTACAAACAATGTGATACCGTATCTAGAAATACCGAAAGGGACGCCAGTCTTTGGGGCCAATACCTCTTGGCACGGAACTACGCCGGGCCGTGTCGTCTTTGTTAACTGTTTTGAACTGAATCTTTGTTGTGTCGCGGAAGAATCTTGACTTGGGGTGTCCAAGTTTGTTACAAGGTCTCCATAGTACAACGTATATGTGGGTCATGGCTACTTGTAATCACTAGATAGTCTACATAGAGGATACTAAGTGTCACTAATCCTCCCTCTCGAAATATGGTTTGGAGAAGAACGATGAAAGGAATGTCGTAGGAAGAAAGAATCAATCTTTTGGTACCATGCTTGAGGAGCTTGCTTCCGAGGCTTCAAGCTAGAGGGAGCCTTATACAACCTGTAAACCTCTCGCTTGATCATGGAAGTGAGAATTCTGGAGGTTGCTCTATATACATCTCCTCCTCTAAGTCGCTGTTGAGAAAGGTTGACTTGGCATGACACAGGCCATTGATGATGAGTCACTAGAGCAAGATCGCTCAAATAGTCGCCATCCGCACAGTTGGTGCAAAGGTCTCGTCATAGTCTACTCCTTTGTGAGAGTAGCCCATGGCAACGAGGCATGCCATGCGCTTATCCAAAGACCCGTCTGATTTGTACTTTGTCCCGTAGACCCATTCGGTATCAATGACCTTTGCTTTAGTGGCCGTTAAACCAACTCCCATGTGTTATTCCTCTCAAAGGAATCAAGCTCTTCTTGCCTTTTCCTTCACTTTGGTTATGCAAGGGCCTCATCAAGTGTAAGAGGTTCTTTGTCCTTTGCCACTGAGGCATAGTTATCGAGAATGGCCGTTTTCAGATCTCCATTCCCCGTTCCCATTCTTGGTTCCTGTTCCGAATCAGTGTTTCGTGTTTTGAACATGAGTATCCATAACAGGGAATGGCATTTTGTGACAGTTGCCGTTCCAGGTTCCCCGTTCCCCGTTCCGATTTCCCATTCCTGGTAATTATGCAATGAGGACATCAACACAACTCACCCCGTAATAAAGTACATCTGTTCGAACATTTTAAGTCGTCAAAATTGTCTCATAATACCTGCATCACGCCCATCCAATGGAAAGTATGAAGTAGAAGCATCTCGCAACGTCTCCTTGGACCGGTTTGGCTCCAAAATTGGGAGCTACAGCTTACTGGTATCTCCTCACCATCATTTGCACCATGGCGAGAACCTTCATCCAATGCATCATCATGAGACCTTCAATCGCTGTTCGGAGTGTGAGGGACAGGTACCAGAGAAGAGGGTTCATCAATCGTAGGAGAGGATTATGGAAGCGGGGAGAGAGAGAGAGAGAGAGAGAGAGAGAGAGAGAGAGAGAGAGAGAGAGAGAGAGAGAGAGAGAGAGAGAGAGAGAGAGAGAGAGAGAACCAACTTGGCAATGGATTAGATGATTATTATAGCGAGGGTAGAGGGTTCCTATATATATCTCTTATAGTTCTTCTATACCCCTCAATTGAGTTCCCTGAAACAATTTTAATGTCAAGTAAGTAAAATAATACCTAAAAATGAAAAATTAAATAAATAGGATCACACTAGGCATTCACTTGAGTTGCATAACTCTAATGCCCTCTCCACAACTCACAGTGGACATATATAGGAAGACCAAGTCGATGATGAAGGTACCATGGACACCTCAGTAGAGGCCTTCTACTTGACATATATGGAAGACCAAGTCGATGAAGAAGGTACCATGGACACCCCATCATAGGCCTTCTATTGGAAACACCTTTGATTTGCAACCAACATGTCACAAAAAAAAAAGCCATCTTGAGCACCGGTTGCCTCATAGATTGTTGAACTATGGACCATACTATGTCCAAGAATCCCCTTTCGTGAATTGTGAACACATCACATCCGAAATTTCAAGATAATGAACTTAGGATCGCATTGTGTACATAATCCTGCCGGCAACAATGAATTGTTTGCAACACATCCATAGTGTTTTGTATATGTCACGTTGGTTCCTTGCTAGATGCAATGTGCGTTGAACTTTGATACACATGTCCAAATCAAGTATTGGGAGCTCCACTTGCCCCTCTCTACCGCTCATGTTCCTCTCTCTGGCTAAAGCATGTTGGAGCAACAACCAATGAACTAGAAAGCTGGAGCTATTGCTAGTGTAGCTTGCACCACGCCAACAGACTTGGTCAAGTCCTCGATAGAATCATTGTCATTGTTGTCCTCATCATGCTTGCCTTTGCCTTTGGATGTACAATTCGAGACAAGTGACCACGCTTCCATTGTTATAACAATGGCTGTGGGACTACTTTTAGTTTCCGATGTAGCATGTTCCGATTCATCACTTTTTGAAACTCGAACCTTGCCTTGGGAGATTAAGACGACTTTCTCGTCGATGAGAAAAGACTCAAGATCGTCAAAATCTAACTTTTCCTTAGTGATTTGCAAGGGTAATGCATTTGCCACCATCTTGTACTCCTCAGACACCTTCGTAAGTACCAAGGAAGTTAACTGAGTACTAACCAATGCAGCCGAGAGTTGATCACGGATGACCTTCACTTGCATAAAAAATGACTGCATGGAAGTTCAGGCTTCAAACTTGATGGAAAATAACTGTCTAAGAAGGGTGATCGGTCGCACTATAGAGTCTCGATCAAACATATCTTTGAGCTTTGATCACATTTCACTGGCAGTTTGCTACGGTTGTATTGTAGGATGGATTTCCTTTGTGAGTGCCTAAGCAATGGCAGATGTGGCCTTTGCACTACTCGCATCCCAATCAACGCATGATCAAAGAAAATTGTTATCTTGAAGTCAAGTCCACCTATTGTTGTGAGATTGCATGGGTCTTGTCTCGACAGAGGCCAAACTTGACCCAGAGGACCGAAGAGATACACCATGGATTATATTCCACTTGGCGAGATGATGATATGCTTATTAGTCCTCTCTTGTTATTTGGTTAACAATCAGCCAAAGTTTTGCTAGAGCCTAGGATATGTCAGTTTTCTAGTCAGCCTCATCTCTCTCAGCAGCAAGGAGCTCATCGAGTACTTTAGTTTATTCGTGGTATTTTTGAGCATTATTCAATATTCTTGTTCGTGGTTGTGTTGACACCTGGAGATCTATGTCTAGCTCATAGCTTCCTCTTTGGTAATACTCTCATATCATGGACATGTCAAAAGCAAAACACCACTGCCTCTTTGTATACACAGAAGGTGAGTATTAGACTTACCTTGACACTATCACTGAAGCTTTCTGGCTCTGACAGATTTTGGACTGTCTTGCCATTGCACCTTCATCTCCTACCACTGTTTATTCAAATTCTCAGAACGCTATTGTTCTGGCATATAATCGTGTTGTTTGTGGACTGACTAAGCATATTGAAGTTCAACCTACTCTGTTTGGGGTTACATTGAGGATGACCATATCAGCTTGAAGAATTACCATTGCCAATCTTGCAAATATTCTAACCAAGCCTCTACCTTGACTTAGACTTGATTATTTGCTTTAGCAATGTGGCATTGAACCACCCGTCTGGAGCTAACGAGGAGGTGTTGGAGATATGTCATCACTCGATGGTGGCATCCTAGGTCTCATCTCATAGTAGTAGGCCAGATTCGCCTTGCATATGCATTTTAGTCCGTTATGGTCCACATTATTGCCGTGGACCTTTTCTAGTTGCTCCATTTTTAGATGAGGTGGCATAGTTTAACTGGGTGCTTGTGCCCTCTTTAGGTCCAGAGTTGGTCCTTCGGTAAGTGGGTGAGAGCTATTTCTATCTCATTCTACATCATGTCTGCATAGTGTAGAATAAGGTAGAGATGTCCACCTCATTCTTGGCTTTTGTCCTTTGGGTAGTGTGGGTAATGGGTGAGAGCTATTTCTACCTCATTCTAGACTATGTCTGCTTATGGCACACAAAGATTTTGTGCATGTCACACTATGACCTATTAACACGCTTGTGGAGCACAATGCTTCATTTCTGACTGTTACTACATGATCTTCAAAACAGTTTATTAAATTAAATTGAGCTCTTTATCAAGGAATTAACACACATTTTTTTTTCTTTACAGAAGGGAGGAAGACACGACAGAAAATACAAGTGCATTTTGCATTATTGAAGGACCTGAAACAGTGCAAGATTTTGCAACCCTACAGCTGCAAGACATTAGGGATAGTATAAGAATCCGCCGAAACAAAATTTTTCTTTTGATGGAAGAGGTCTGCATTGGTTTTGTAGATAATAGTTTAAACTACTGTAGTATGTACTTATGTAAGGAGCAAAAATAATTCAACTTGATATATGGTGTGTCTTACTAAAGGTGAGGCGTTTACGAATTCAACAAAAAATCAAGTCAGCCGAGCATGAAATACAAAATGATGACAATGAGATGCCGAACTTCCCATCTTTCATACCTTTCCTGCCCCCTTTGGTAAAATCATCTAGAACCTTTATCTTGGTTTCATGTAAACACCTTTCACATGTTGTTTGCATATTGTGTCCGTGACATTGCACAGTGTTAGTGCAATTTTTAGGTGCCAAGGGTGTATCTTGTTCACATAAAACTGATTCTATACTCCTGTTGGTCAAGAATGTTGTACCTACAAGTTTCTCATGTATTATTGCTTTGGCATCATTTATTTCACTAGCCTGTTAATTATATGAATAGCCTTATCGAGATAAATGTCACTTTGTGTATTGTCCTCCTAGGGCTGAACGAGATCACCAGGCACTCAGGCTGCTGCACATTTATAATACCCTTTAGAGTGTAAAACCCATTCTTTTTTCCTTATGGTCACTAACAAAATTTTTGGAAATTGACGGCAAGGCATCTTCCCTGACCAAGAGAGCACTCTCTTTCTTTTGAGTACTTACAAGAAATAAACAATGTGAGCTCTTATTGACTAAAAGGTCGCCTCATACATCTCCTTCTCCATGTCTAGCTTCAAATTGTTCAATTCCACCCTGATCTTAGTATGCATTTTCTCATTAATCAAATAATCCTTAATACTGATTCAGTGCTCCTGAGGAGCCGGCAGATATTCTGATTCCCTGTATTTTTCTCGGATAGGAATGTTTGTGCTGCCTTGGGTGGAGTTTTCAATTATGAACGGATCCTTGGCATCACCCTGAGGGCTTCATTGTGCCCCCCTTGCGTCTCCTGTTTGCAGCATCAAACTTCTCAAGCTGGGCCTTCGCTCAAGTTGCCCCCCAACTTGAGGAGCCTTCTGCTTTAGCCCAGTTAACATCTCAGCTGCACATAACTTTTAGCCTGTCGCACAGCAAGTTACTACGCACGTCGAGGCCTCTCTGCGGCAGAACTCATCCAGCTATTTGAAGATGGCGCTGTAGGAATCCCTCCTATGACTCAGATGCCAAACCAATATCATCTGCATATAGCATATTACAAACTGGGCTACCATGCTATCTCATCAATGTAGAGACCAAATAATGCTAGGGAGAGTGAACGCCCTCGCTATGTGATTTTTAGCATCACATTATGGCCTATTTGGAAGGCTGGTTGTGCACACATTATGGGGGCACACTCTTCACTGACACTGCCCACCTTGACAGCTATTTGGATAGAGTTGCTGCATACTCTTCACAGCCAATAGGATACTCAGCAAGCTCCTCCAGAGCAGCAAAGCGGCAAAGATACTCTTTCAAGTTCCTTAGGACATGGGCGAGATCTTCAGCTCTTTTCAGTCTGGATCATGGACACATCACCTGGCACTTTGCACCACCTCAGTGGTTAATTGTACCTTCAACCTACTTGCCACCTTGATGTATACATAGTACTCATATTGTACATCCCGGCTTGCACATCCTTTGGGTGATAGGCCATTGAGCATCCTCAGAGGTCTCTTTGTACACAATTTATGGCCTTTGTGTATGTGTGTGTGTATGTTTCGAAGTGGCCTTGTCTGCAGTTTTTTTCTCGTCAGCCAGCTCTGCATGTGTGTGCGCGTGTAGGTGTGAGAGTGTGTCAGTGGGTGTACATAGCGAAGAAGGGGGTGTTTCCCTGCTCTGCGTTGCCTCAGCCGGCTGGCTGCTGTGTGTAGGGGTGTGTGTGTGTGTGTGTGGGTGGTGTGCGTCTCTGTCCTGTGCATAAGCTAGTGTATGTGTGCGTACTTAGCATAGAAGGTAGTGTTTCCCCTTCGTCCCTTCAGAGTTGCTGTCATCTCAGTCCTCCATGGAGCCAATAGATATGTGTACTTACAAAATAAGGAAAGCAGTTGATGATTCCACCATGGATGCTGTGACCATTATCAAGGGTTGTTTACAGGAGGATTTTTAGGATGCACGTAAAATGTGGGATGGCCCTATTCCTGTTACAGAAGTATGTATTCGAGTGCAAGAGCTCATGGATCCGGTTGCTCAATATTCCCTTAATGCAGTCATCTTATTTTTTCCCGGTAAAATGCCTATTGCACAAGATGTTGGGCAATGGATCAATTTCCTGTTAAAGCGTCATGTAGTACGTGGTGTTTACTTTGGTGCAAGGGGCTTCTATGAAGTGTTGTTATCTGATACGGAAGCGTGGGGTTCACTGTTGGAAATGTCTCCGCTCTTTTTCAATTCGCAAATGACTCATGTCCTTCCATGTGCTCTCACTAAAGATTATCAGAGTTTAATTCGCCACAAGTGTCCCGTATGGGTTGAGGTGCTTGATTTTCCTCGCACATGGCGTCACTTTCTTCCTTTACTGGCTGCTCAATTGGGGAAGGCGATTTACCCACCTAAGTTGGATGCAAATACAAATCGTTTCTGTATCCTTTGGGACTACGCCAACTAGCATTACAGTAAATTCGGGTGATCCTGTTGTTGGCAAACGTCCTTTTAAGCCCCCCCCCCACCCCCCCCCCCCCCCCTCAGAGCTATGCCTCCTCCGCAATCCACTTCCCTAGCGAGAGTTGCACATGAGGCCAAAATCAGTGGAATCTCTCCTCCTACAGGGGCAAGTTGCAACTGGTGGAAATAAAGGCCAAGGGAAACAAGCATTGCCTAATACGCCTGTTGATCACACAGCGACAAAGGATAAAGCGAAAGAAAAGAGTAAAAATAAAGGCAAGGCATTTCACAAAAAAGTCTCCGACTTTTGTCTCTGAACAAGTTGTGTTCTCCCAAGCGCCTTGGCGGGTTGAATGTTTTGGATTTGCTGTTCTGGCTCGGAAAGCTATGTTGTTACCAATCTTGATGCAATAGCGACAGCCCTGGACACTTGTGGTGTCACATATGTGTGAGAATTTTGTTACATCATCCTTTGGTCATTGGCAACCGACATATTGGGAGGTTATTGTTGGGCAGCTTGAAGGTCACATTCCAGGATGCCCCTTTATTTATTCTCTCATGGTTGCCAATACCTTCTTGGCGATTCCCTTCGATTGGAGAGTTTGCATTGGAGCAAGTCTTTCTCCTCGACTTTGGCTCAGCGGTCTCCTCGCCAGGCCTATTTTCTTTCACAAAAAAAAGAATATGGCAAGTGCATCAGATGGTGGATGATACTTGACATGTTCTTTCATTCCCTGATGCGGCATCTCGCTTTCGCATGGGGCACCATTACTCTTCTCTCTGGCGGGAGATTCAGAGGATGCTCGCTGATTTTTCTCTTGTTCCTCCTTTGAATGTGGACTCACGGTTTTCTGATTAGAAGCTTGCTGAGTTGAGGTTCGATTGCATTTCTGCTGCCAATGTTTATGCTCTATTGCAATTTGAGGTATGGATTATGTGGCATGGTAATCTGCTGTGGTCCCTCTCCAAAGCAACCTTGTGGTGGAAGCGAACCTTGGCTAGTATCTGGCAGAATCACCCACCTTCTTGTGGCGTTGCTTGGTGGGAGTTTTACCTGCTGGCAGCTTGTTGGATGCTCGGCATATTACACCCTCTGTTTGTCTCAGATGTTATGATGTTGAGGAGAATGTGCCACACTGATTGTGGGGTTGTCACTGCTCCCGGTCCTTCATTCGGCTGCTCTTCGGTTGCGTTTTCCTTCCGCCACTTTTCACAGACAGTTTTGGCTTTTTGGGGAGCTTTAGTCTCTACAGTCTCATGTTTACAATCTTTTTTGGTCGGGTCAGATTTTGGGTTCTGTGGACCATTTGGCACCATTGCAACTCCTTAATGTTTCAAGGCATTGATGTTGACCAGTTTCCCTACTTTAAATTTTTGCTGGGTCAGGCGTTGCATTTTGCCTACGATGCTAGGGACATCACGGTTGATGCCTATAGGATTTAATTTGACTGTTTCTACCCCTTGGAGCCCCATGCTGCTCCACTTTTTGTATCTTTTCTGCTTGGTGGGTTTTCCTTGCTTTGAGGTTTCCCACCTGTAATTTACATCAACAAGATTTACAAAAAAGAAGTGTGTGTGTGTGTGTGTGTGAGAGAGAGAGAGAGAGAGAGAGAGAGAGAGAGAGAGAGAGAGAGAGAGAGAGAGAGTTGTGGCGATTTCTCAACAAAACCCTAATGTGACGTGAACCCTAGTCCCTGTCTGCAGCGCGAATGCAGATGCTTGCAACATGAGCTTCCTTGCTGTGGCAGCGCGCGAGCCCCTGTTGTCCGGGTTCGAAGGTTGAGGAGGCTTCGTGTATCTTACATCTACTCTCTCTCAAGTGTTATGGCACCTACTATGCTCATTCCAGAAGATCTACTGTGCGAGATTGGTGATCTATAGGGTTGTAGGCTGCCTGGTGGGGTGTTCCTACGCTCGAGTCAACATCCGAGAGTGGCCTTCGTGCACTCTTTCTAGTTCGGATGAAGGCAAAGTGGAGGACATCATCTTACTCGGCAGAGGTACTTTCATTGCATTTTTTCATCCAAAAAAACTTGCCTCTAGGGTCATCAGCCACACTTCTCTCGGCTTTGGGGACAGATTGGTTTTTCTACACCCGTGGTTCAAGATTTTTCTCTAGCTACATTCGAGGAAAGATGTCAGATTCCAAAATTTCCAGCCAAGATATCTTTCCCAGAGCTGCCAGCACACTGTTGGTTGCCAGACATGTTGAGACAGATGGGTTCGATTTTTGGCATACCATTCGTACGCTCAGTACAGACCCAGACATTTGTGCTATTTATAAAAGTGGCTACCATCCCTTCCACAGTTTTTCTAGATACCATTACTTTTGAGTGGAAAGGGGTGTTGCACTCACAGAGGATCGTGGTCACGGGCAGATCGAACCAATGTCTTGGATGTCATGAGATGTGTCTCTGTCTCTGTGTTTGCTCTCCTCTGTGTTGATGAGGAGCACTCTGTTGCTGCTGACTCTGCGAGGAGTCCTACAACTGTGTAGGACTCTGCTGAGGCCGAGGAGGTGTTCGCCTTCTCCAAGCAGTTTGTCTCTGTTGTCGCACCTTAGGGAAATCTCTTACCAAGGCCATTGATTGTTGATCCTGCTCCACTCTTCTCTCCAGCTGCTCTCAAGCCTCCTCTCGATCCCTGTTTGGTAACCTCTCCTCTCAAGGTTTGTCTGGGGGCCGCTCTACCTCTGACAACCTTTGTCTCACTACTCTCTAAACAAGGGTGGGCTTCGCTTGAATCTATCTTCCTGCTAGTTCAGGAACAACCTGAGTTGCCCTAGGATAGACCAGTGTAGCATCTGTCGGATTTCTTGGAGCTTTAGTCATAGGTGCCTCTCACTATATGTAACAGACTTGGACACCCCAAGTCTAGATTCTATCGCGACACAACAGAGATTCACTTTAAAACAGTTCACAAAAGACGACACGGCCGGCCGGCGTAGTTCCTTGCCAAGAGTTATTGGCCCCAAAGACTGGCGCCCCTTTTGGTATTTCTTTTTATATTAACCTGTGTGCAAAGTACAAGGGAGTCTGCGGGAACTCACTCTCTGACTTTGTGTCCAGATGCTCTGAGTAATGAGGCCCAAAAGACCTATTTATTGTTACAAGGGTTGCCCCAAAAGCAGAGCCCCAAAAGTTTAACTCAAAAGATTTGCTCCAAAATCTGCCAGCCAAAAGCAGCCAGCGCAAATTACATTCGTCCGTACACTACCACGTCAGCATGTCAACGAAAAAGTCGGAGATCCGTATGGCTTGCCAGGTTAGCCTGTCGGTGCGATTTTCGAAGATCTGCCACGTCATCATCCCAATGCATTTACGGGCTGCTGCCACGTCAGCAAGGGTTGTGTGTGTATTTGGGGGTGCATTGCCACGTCACCAATTTGTGACATACCCCCCTCTTGAAAGAATTGTAATCACCCTCGATTACGCCTACAAAACAGACAGAGGCCATAAACTGTCTTAGTAGACATTGACTGTTAGTACCGACGCACTAGACACTCACATCTAGCACTTGTACAAATCGACAATCACATCACCGGACATCACAAGACATCACTTGACATCAGAGGACATCACATGACAAATCACATACAAATTCATTCCAAATCTCACACCCGGATTAATCGGCAATATATTTAGTAATCGCATCTAGATCTAGTCGAGACCTCACAGATGCCCGATTAACTAATCCTTATTGCAATCATGTCTATAGAGATTTATGAGACCGAAATGCTGCAGTCATTTTGTCTTTCAATTCCTGCACTCAAACAAGTCAAGTACAAATCTATCAGTTTCATTTTCGGGAATTCCAGTTCATAAAGTCATGTAGCAGAATATTGTCAGCCCATCAGTATCCCTGAAACCCAAAGGGGGACATCAATATTTAAAATTGGGGTAATTTGTTGACAAAGGAGCGGAGTGACGCCCCTCTTGTGCAAACCCGTTGCACTAGATTCACCCATGTTGAAATGGGGGCTCTATCAGAGTAGACTATGCTTAACCGAATGCTTCAAGGTAAAGTTCCAAAATTTGAGGAGTATCTGCTAGGTCCTCCTCCATCCACTTGGCATCCAATGCAGGATAGTTCTTGAACTTAACCAAGAACCGCCTAATCACTTTACCTTTAATCTTTTTGTTATTGTGTGCCAATATTTGTTTTGGAATGAGTATCTCCTCGCTTTCCTCCACTCCGGGTTGCTCATCTGGCTCCCCATCATGGGGCACATCGCCTTTAAAAGGCTTCAATAGACTCACATGAAAAGCATTGGGAATCTTCCAAGTATCGGGCAGCTTCACTCTAAAGGAGACATCATTTGTCTTTTCTTTTATCTGGAAAGGGCCATAGTACCTCATGCTAAACTTTGGAAAAAGCCGCTCCTTTCCCTTTTTATTTCTTAAGCGTGCCTTCTCAAACCGTAAGAGCACCCAGTCGTCTTCCTTTAATTTCAAATCGCGATGGTGTTGATCTGCTGCCTTCTTGTGTTGTTCCTGAGATTTCGCTAAAGCCTCCCAGACCTTGGCAAAAGTAGTGTCCAAGTTCCTCGTGTATTGGTCGGCTTCAAAATCTTATTTTTCGTGCTAAGGAAAGGTGAAACCTTCAGAGAACCTTTAATGATCTCAAATGGTGCCCTCCCCGTCGAAGAGTGGATCGTGTTATTGTAGGCAAATTCCACCAAGGGCAATTTTTTTTCCCATTTAGTCGTCTGATCAGAAATGTAAGACTTTCATAAATCCAATACAACTGAATTTGCAATCTCAGATTGCCTATCTGTCTGCGGGTGGAAAGATGACGAGAACTGGAACCGTGAGCCAATGTTCTCCCAAATAGCCTTCCAAAACAAACTCGTGAATCGGGGATCTTTGTCAGAGACTATTGTCTCAGGCATGCCATGAAGCTTCTAACTTCATGAACATTCTTCAAATCGGGCCAGTCATATATAGTCTCAATCGTGGCCGGGTCCATCTGTACTCCTGCTGCTGCTGAGACGATGTGTCCCAAAAAGTGTATCTCCGACAAGAAAAACTGGCTCTTTTTCCAATTTATAAGCAATTGATGCTTCCTCAATGTCTAGAAAACCCACAAATGATCGGTATTCTTTGAAAATTCAAAAAGTCGTCCTGAAAGCTGTCTTGTAGATGTCTCCAAGAGTAATACAGATCTGATGATAATCACTCTTCATATCAATTCGGCAAGTAGAATTCTGAAGTCTGTGGAGTATATCATCGATCTTCGTAATGTGGAAATCTGTTCTGGGTCATCGTTTCTTTATCTTGGCCTCGGCTATGTTTGTAAGGTGGCCGGTTCGGTGGTGTACTACCACGGTTCGGTGGCAACTCGCTTTGTACGCCTTCATAGAAACAGTAAGCCCCTAATGCAGAAAATCTTGTCGTTCTTTTTGGAGGTCAAAACATATTCGACCTTCAATCATCATTCAGTTCTCTCAAGAAAATTGAGTAAAGAAACTGAATTTTATCAAGTATAGTCTCTTTGCCCTTCATTTGTCAAAGTCGCTTTCTCAGCCCGATAGTCAACCACGGCGCTGTTCTTGTGGTACCAAGGGATTCCTTGGAGGACATCACACCCTTCCAAAGGCATGATATGACAGTCCTCGTGCCCTAAACACTCCTTACATTGTAAACGTTGCAATGATTGGTGTAATGGCAACATTCTGTCCGGGTGCCGCTAGGACTGCCTCAGCGTGTCAGGCGTAATTCCAAGTCGAGCCACCAATCCAAGTGAAAAGAAATGGGCCTTGGCTCCTCCATCAAAGAAAATGAGGGGTACCAGTTCTGCTTTCATCTTTCCTTTTCTTCCGCACTCGACTGTTGCTCTAGAACTCTATGGCCTATCTTCAATCTGTCCTTTCGTGCCTTTTGAGGCACTTTGCGGAGATGTGCCCTAGTTTCCCGCAACCAAAACACTTCCCCTCTTTGAGATAGATAGCCCTTTCTCTAAGAGTCAGTCGGGGTCGTGTATCGTTCTTTTCATTGTCCTAGGAACTCTTTTTCTTTCTTATTGGAGGTCTGTCTGGTCATCTGAGGCAAGATCTCATCAGTGGGGTAAGTCAAATTCCCGGAATTTATCGAGAAACCCCGCTTTGCATGACCCAACAATTCTTGAATAGAATTTGACCTTTGTTCAAGGCAGTAGTCTTGGATCTCTGTAGGGAGTCCGTAGGAAAGCCGCTCAATCTGTTCCTTAAAAGAGACCTTCTTAAATAAAGAGGTTGGTAGAAAAGTGTCCCAAAATCTCTCGCAATAAGCGTCCAAAGAAACTCCCTTGGTCATCCGAAGATGATTCCAAGCGGTTCGTATATCTCGTTCGTACTCTCGAGTCAGCCAAGAAGAAACAAAGAGCCTTTTTGAATTTCAACCACTTGACTGGAGCTTCCTTCCTCGGAAGAAGAGTGGACCAGCATTTCCTTTGAAGAAAGATGCAGCCCTCGGCCAAAGCCCTCGGAGCATCTTGGAATCCAAAAAAGGATTCAAATTTTATCGACTGTCCACCTTCTTTAAATTTTTTTGTTTTCTTGCTAGTCTCCGGGGAAGTCATATTGGTTGGCTATGTAGACGTGCTTCTTTTCAAGAGTTCTTGTCCATCTCTTTCTGCGAGTACAGGTTCCGCTTTTCTGCACTCGTCTGTCCTTTCGGCTTTCCTCCCTACCTGAGAGGAGAAGCAATGGCTACACGCCATCTCGAGTAAATCTTATCAATTGGGTACTTCGTTAGGTGTTTCGCTAATCTCGGGTCCCTGGAGTACATAATCAATCTGTTCACACATATGCCAATCTGTAGTTCACGTTTGTACTTCGTTTTGGCAAACTTGTCCGTCGATTTTTTTTTTGCCCAAATCTTTCTTCTTTTCTTCCGTTCCCGTGTCGGATTTTCAACTTTTCTTTGCCTTTTTCTTGCCCTTTCCGAAGCTTTGCTTTTTGCCTTTTCTGTCCTCCTCGCTCGAGCCAGAAGAACTGGAAGAAGAAGAAGAAGAAGAAGAAGAAGAAGAAGAAGAACTGGGTAGTTCTTCAAATCGTACACGCTTCTTCTGCTTTCTTGCAGATGCAAAAGAAGATTGATGGCCCAAATATCTAGGTTAGTTGTCACAAATTGGTGACGTGGCTGGCCCCTGGACACACTCGCACAAACTAGTGACGTGGTTGGCCATCGAAAATTGCATCGACAGACTGACGTGGCACTGTACGGACAACCACACAATGCATTGACATGCTGACGTGGTAGCGTATGGACTTTCGTGATTTCCGTTGACAACTGTACGGATTTTTCATAAATTGCGTTGGTTGTTTTTAGCAGCTTTTGGAAGACCAATTGCTTTTGGGAACTTTTCTTTTGAAAAAAGATTTTGGGGCTCTGCTTTTGGGCATCCCTTGTAAGAATAAATAAGTCCATAGGGACTCACTTTTCAGAGCATCTGGACGCATAGTCTGAGAGTGAGCACCCGCGGGCTCTCTTTGTACTTTGCACACAGATTAATATAAAAAGAAATACTGAAAGGGACGCTAGTTTTTGGGGCCGATACCTCTTGGCACGGAACTACGCCTAGCCATGTCGTCTTTGTGAATTGTTTTGAAGTGAATCTTTGTTGTGTCGCGGTAGAAATCTTGACTTGGGGTGTCCAAGTTTGTTACAGTGGTGTGCACTTCTGCGATGGATTGCTGAGACAAAACTTTTGCGATCTGAGGATCCTTCGCAAGTTTAATCATCTGCTTTGTGCACTCGTCAACTTGCTGTCGACGTTCCATCTCTTGAAGTTCGTACTGAATAGGCCGAGGTGGCCCGTACTCTTCCTCTGTTAAATCATCAAAATCTTCTTCGCGATCTCCTCCCGCATTAGCAGATGCAAAAGAAGTCGACTGATTCTTGTTGGAATCTATAAGTGTCGCGAGAAAAGGATTGGATTTCTTGGTAGAAGAGAAATCGGCCGCGCTCTGATTCCACTGTAACAGACTTGGACACCCCAAGTCTAGATTCTACCGCTACACAACAGAGATTCACTTTTAAAACAGTTCACAAAAGACGACACGGCCCGGCGTAGTTCCGTGCCAAGAGTTATTGGCCCCAAAGACTGGCGCCCCTTTCGGTATTTCTTTTTATCTTAATCTGTGTGCAAAGTACGAGGGAATCTGTGGAAAGTCACACTCAGACTCTTAAGTCAAGATGCTCTGAGTAATGAGGCTCAAAAGACCTATTTATTATTACAAGGGTTGTCCCAAAAGCAGAGCCCCAAAAGTTTAACTCGAAAGCTTATTAAACTCAAAAGCTTTGCTCCAAAATCTGCCAACCAAAAGCAATCAGCACAAATTACGGGCGTTCGTACATTGCCACGTCAGCATGTCAGCGGAGAAGACGGAGATCCGTATGGTCTGCCACGTCAGCTTGTCGGTGCGATTTTCGGAGATCTACCACGTCATCAGCCCAATGCGTTTTACATGTTGCTGCCACGTCAGCAAGGGCTGTGTGTGTGTGTGTGTGTATCCGGGGGCATTGCCACGTCACCAATTTGTGACACTATAGGCCTTGTTCAAGGGGGAGCAAGAGGGTGGTGAGTCTTCGCATTTGCTGAGGATTCTGACTATTCAGCACGCTTCGCATCTCGAGCTGATGTCCCACTCTCTGAGATTTTACCAGCTCAGTTCTTTGCATTTGGCCCTTGGAGATCCCCAGATGTTCCTTTGAGGAGTGGGTCACTCCGTGTCGATATACTTTTCTTGCAATTATCAAGAACTTGTCACATTCTTCTAGGCCGAGAGAGAGCACCCATGATCAGATTTAGAGTACATGTTTTACATGATGACTCCTGGTCGAGAGAGGATGTCTTCGATACCATTCAGGAGCAGACAATGGTTGAGACCAACTACTTTATGGATATCAGACAGTTTGCAGATTTGTTTGAGAGCCAGCTTAGAGATGCTTTGGGAAGGCTGATTTGGTCAGAGAGATGTGCATCTTGGTACCTTCCCTTGGCCTTTGAGGTGGACAGTGAGTGGGTCCCCCCTGCCTCTCTTTTAGTTTGGTTGTGCCGAAGATGCGCCTCCTTTTTTGGAGTACATTATCAAGAAATGCTAGAATGGCTGCGAATGATTTTAGAGGCATGACCTAGGGGTTACACAGTCTCTTGGCTTTTGTGAGCTGCTACAGGAGATTTTTACAGCGGATGCTTTATATTAGTTAGATAAACAACACTGGTCTAAGTGGTTTTCGCTACATTGCCTGAGGCGGACAGAGCTTTGGGCGGATTTGTGTTGGCTTGATCACTACCTAGATAGCTACAAGTATCTTTAACTCTTACACAGTCCCTTGGCTTTTGTGAGCAGGTTTATACAATAGATGCTTTCGATCAGTTAGATAAACAACACTGGTCTGAGTGGTTTTTGCTACATTGCCCGAGGCTGACAAAGCTTTGAGCAGATCTGTGTTGGCTTTATCACTACCTAGATAGCTACAAGTATCTTCAACTCTACTGTAGTTTGTTATTTTTCCCCATGTTCTCGTTGTACATTTATCAAGGTTTTTTCCATATTTCTTGTATATGGACCGATGGTCGATTTTATGTAATGCAAAGGGTCAAAGCTCCACTTTCATTGCGCGCGTGCGCACGCGCACGCGCGCACACACACACACACAGAGAGAGAGAGAGAGAGAGAGAGAGAGAGAGAGAGAGAGAGAGAGAGAGAGAGAGAGAGAGAGAGAGAGAGAGAGAGAGAGAGAGAGAGAGATGAAATGTTATATTAAACGTTGGTGTAGCCAAAGTGTGTCTACCCTAGTAGAGGGCACAGGTAGTGGTGTGTATGCTAACAGGTGCATGGCAAAGTGCTAGAGCAGATGGGAAAATCCTGGGCAGGTAGGTGGTAGCGGATATGTATGCTTTATGTGGTTTTCTAGACCAGATGGGCTCTAGAGAGGGCTTGACAGGGTGGCAAGTGAAGGATGTCCAAAGTGTTGGGTTTTGGTATGGATATGTAGAGCTTGAAAAGCCGAGTGAGCATGTCCAGACGGCTCATCAAACGGAGCCATGGAGTGCAAGATATGGCAGTTTGAAGCTGGAATGCATTGCAGATCTGAGACGGAAAGGGTAGGTGATGCCAGGTGGTAAGAGCTGGTTTCAACATATGGATGTGTAGTTCTCATCCTATGGAGCATGTTGGTCTTTTCAAATTGACAATCAGAGTCACGGTTGTCAAGTTATTGCCAGGTGAAGTTTCATCAGGGAACCAGTTCTGTGCTAGTTTGGTCGCCTCAGGCGACGTGCCATTCGAGGATTTTGGAGCTTTGCCAGGGTTTGTATGCAAAGCATGTGACGTATGAAGGCCATGGGAATTTGCGGCGCATCAAATGTGCATCGGATTGTCAAGATACGGAATTTCGAAAACGACGACATGTGCCAGCCGCGGGCGGCATCAAGAGATTTTGTGCCACTTTGGCGCGCGTTGTTCGAGGTTTTTTTGCAGATTGCTTCAGCATTTTTGCAGATTGCAGATTGCTATAGCGTTCTGCAGATTCCCAGCGAGCGACAGACTCCTAGCATCAGCGTTTTCAGTTTTCAGCACTTAGACTCCGCAAGATCAGCCCCAAAACCTCGCAGATCCCGGCGACAGATCAGCCCTAGCATCAACGTTTTCAGTTTTCAGCACTTAGACTCCGCAAGATCAGCCCCAAACCTCGCAGATCCCGGCGACATATCAGCCCCTAGCATCAGCGTTTTCAGTTTTCAGCACTTAGACTCCGCAAGATCAGCCCCAAACCTCGCAGATCTCACCTACTGGCAGCAGATCCCTCGCCGCAGCTCAAAGTACAAGAGAGTGGTTAGGGTTTCACTCTCAGACTCTGCGTCCAGATGCTCTGCAGAGTGTGAGCCCTCACCACGTATTTAAATTACAAGGGATGCCAAAAGCAGAGCCCCAAAAGCTTCAGATCAAAAGCCTCGAAATAAAAGCAAAAGCTCTTCTCTCTCAAGCTCTCTCTTGAGTTGTAAAAATAAAGCAAAGTCTTTTTCTCTCTCTCTCTCTCTCACAATTGCGTAGAGAAAAGTAGTTGACGCAGCCCTAAATCAGCGCCGCAAGTCACGGAATTTTGGCCACGTCATCATCAAGGCTTTTTCACTGCTGCCCTTTTTAGGGTTAGGGTTAGGGTTTCTGCAGTTTTAGGGTTTCTGACAAATTCTAGGGTTTGCAGGTTTTAGGGTTAGGATTTTCAGAATCTGGGTTTTCAGCAGCAGTCAGGGTTAGGGTTTCTCGCATGCTCTCGGGCAGACACGTCATCACTTTGTGACATACCCCCCTCTTGAAAGCATTGTAATCGCCCTCGATTACGCCTGCAAAATAGACGGAGGCCATAAACTATCTTAGCAGACACTGACTGTTAGTACCTATGCACTAGGAACACACATCTAGCACATGTACCAATCGACAGTCACATCACACGACATCACAGGACATCACTAGACATCACAGGACATCACATGACATTCAACATTCATTCGGATCTTAGATCATGATTTATCGGCAATGTAGCTAGCAATCGCATCTAGATCCAATCGGAACCTCATCGATGTCCGATTGACTAACCCCTATTCCAACCATGTCTATTCGAGATCAATCAGACCAAAATGCTGCAGTCATTTCGTCTATCAGTTCTTGCACTTCAAAAAGAAGTCAAGAACAAATCAGTATCATAACCAGGAATTCCGTTTCATAAAGTCATCCAGCAGAATACTGTCAGCTCTGAGTATCCCTAAAGCTCAAAGAGACATCAGTGACTTTAGTATCAAAATCAAGGCATCTGTTGACAAAGGAGCGGAGTGACTCCCCTCTTGTGCATCCCACTGCACCAGATCTCCGGCCAAGCTGAATTCTGGGTTCCATTTGGAGTAGACTATGCTAAACCAAAAGCATCGAGGTAAAGTTTCACAATCCGAGGAGTATTTGCTAGGTCCTCCTCCTCCATCCACTTCGCATCAAATGCCGGATAGTTCTTGAACTTAACCAAGAACCGCCTTCGGACTTTACCTTTCTTCGTATCCTTATGTGCCAAAATCTGTTCAGGAACAAGGATCTCCTCGTTTTCTTTCACTTCGGGTTGCTCAACAGGCTCCCCATCATCAGACACATCACCTTTAAAAGGTTTCAAGAGACTCACATAAAATGCATTGTGAATCCTCCAAGTATCAGGCAGTTTCAGTCGAAAGGAGACATCATTTATCTTTTCAGTGATCTGGAAAGGTCCGTAGTATCGCATACTAAGCTTTGGAAAAAAGCCTCTCTTTTCCCTTTTTCTTTCTCAGGTGTGCCTTCTCAAAACGTAAGAGCACCCAATCATCCTCCTTCAATTTCAAGTTGCGACGATGGCGATCCACTGCCTTTTTCTGTTGTTCTTGAGATTTTTGCAAAGTCTCGTGAACCTTGGCAAAAGCCGTATCTAAGTCTCGCGTATATTCATCCGCTTCAAAAATCTTATCTTTCGTGCTTAGGAAGGGTGGAACCTTCGCAGCACCTTCAACAATCTCAAATGGCGCCTTCCCCGTCGAAGAGTGTATCGTGTTATTGTAGGCAAATTCCACCAAAGGTAGGTACTTTTCCCTTTGAGTCTTTTGATCTGAGATATAAGACTTCAATAAATCTAAAACCATTGAATTGGCAATCTCAGATTGCCCGTCAGTTTGCGGATGGAATGATGACGAGAACTGCAACCGCGTGCCAATGTTCTCCGAAATTGCCTTCCAAAACAAACTCGTAAATCTGGGGTCCCTGTCGGAGACAATCATCTCAGGTATGCCATGTAATCTAAAAATCTAGGCCACAAACAGTCTCGCTAAGTGATCCGGATTGACTGTTTTCTTCACTGGAATGAAATGAGCATGTTTGCTAAATCTGTCAATAATAGTCCAGATACCATCGTGACCACTCTCTGTTCTCGGCAGATAAAAAATGAAATCCATTGCAATACTTTCCCAGGGTCGAGCGGGTATGGGTTTAGGTTGTAACAATTCCTATTGACGGTAAAGGTTGTAACAATCCCTGTGCTTTATGCCTGACAAACTTGACCTTCTGGCAGACTAAGCAATTGCGCACAAACTCTTCCACATCCTTTTTGAGTCTCGGCAAAAAGAAGTATCTCTCTACCCCTTTCATGGTGGTAGCAATGCCACAGTGACTCGTAAAAGGTGGACAGTGGCATTCGGTCATAACCTTTTCCCTCAATGGCTGTGTTACGCACAACATGTTTTTTCTCATCAAGTAGCCATCCCAAATGGAATATCCCGCTACTGTCTCCCCATCCCGTATCCGTGTGAAAACGTCAGCAAAATGTGTATCTGTGGCATATTGGTCGACCATATCCTCGAAGCTCCTATGATGTATCGCGGAAATAGCCAGAACCAACGGCTTTCGAGACAAAGCATCTGCCACCACATTCTCTGTCCCTGCACATGGACAATCTGGACGTGAAGCTATGACAAGATGTTCGTCCACCGCATCTGCTTTTCCGAAAGCTGCTTCTGTGACAAGAAGTAGCGCAAACTCTGATGGTCTGTAAAGACAATAAAATCCGCTCCGAGTAGGTAATGCCGCCATTGAGTAAGAGCATGGATAACCGCCAAACGCTCTTTCTCAAAAATCTGTGATGTCATTTCTGGCTTTGAGAACAAGCGCCTCTCGTAAGCAATGACATGGCCTCCTTGCATTAAGACCGCACCCAGACTACGACCACAAGCATCACAATATACCTTAAATGACTTCTGCAAGTCCGGCAAAGTCAATTTCTCTTTCAATGTTTGAAAGGCAGTCACCTCTGTGGGTCCCCACGAGAAAGGGACTCCTTTCTGTGTCAAGATATGCACAGGGGAAGCAATCTCTGCAAACTTTCGAATGAACCGCCTGTAGTACGAACACAATCCCAAGAAGCTTCTAACTTCATGGACGTTCTTCAAATCGGGCCAATCACTGATAGTCTCTATCTTGGTTGGATCCATTTGCACTCCTGCTGCTGAGACAACGTGTCCCAAAAAGTGTATCTCTGGTAGGAAAAATTCACTTTTCTTTGCATTAATCACTAACTTGTGATCTCGTAATGCCTGAATGACCTGAAGCAGATGATCTCTGGGTTCTGCCTCATGCTTGGAGAAAACAATGATATCGCCAAAGAAGGTGCTAACAAATAGCCTATACTCTCGAAAAATCCTGTCCATCGTCCGGTTAAATGTCGCCGGAGCATTGGTTAACCAAAAGACATCACCAAAAACTCAAATAACTGAAAAGTCGTTCGAAAAGCTGTCTTGTAGACGTCTCCCGGCGCGATTCTGATATGATGATATCCACTCTTTTAATCAATCCTGCTAAAGCACGAGGATCCCTGTAATCTGTCGAGTATATCATCGATCCTAGGAATCGGAAATCTGTTCTTGATGGTGATTTTGTTGAGAGCTCTATAATCGATGCACATTCTCCAAGATCCGTCTTTCTTAAAAAAAAACCAACAACACTGGAGAGCAAAACGGTGAAGTACTAGGGTGGACAAGACCCTTTTCCAAGAGGTCTTTCACTGGGTTCATAATCTCTTCATTCTGTGCTCGGCTCACACGGTAAGGTGGCCGGTTCGGTGGTGTGCTTCCAGGTATCAGATCAATGGTATGATCTTCAGGCCCTCTAAAAAGCAATCGGCATGAGTGTGGAGAAAAATCTTGGCGTTCTTTTGTTCAGATCAAAACATATTCGACCTTTATCCATCGTTCAGTTCTCTCCCAAAAGAATGAGTAAAGAAACTGAAGTTCATCAAGTACAATCTCTGAGCCCTTCATTTGTCAAAGTCGCTTTCTCGGCCCGGTAGTCAACCACAGCGTAGTTCTTGTGGTACCAAGGGATTCCGAGTAGAACGTCACTCGCGTGCCCTGAACACCCTTGTCATTGCAAACGAAGTTGGCCAATGCTCGGTGTAATGGTAACATCCCGTCCGGGTGCCACTCGAACCACCTCCGCTTGTGGCCTCAGCTTGTTGAACGTAGTTCCAAAATCAAGCCGCCAATTCCAAGTGAAAAGAAGTTGGCCTTGGCTCCTTCAAAAGAGCTTCCTGATCCTTTACTTTGCTCCAAAAACGACGAAGTTTGTACTTTCATTCATTTGATTCGGTTTAGGTCCCACGCCATGTGGTACCAGTTCTGCTTTTTATCTGCCTTTTTTGCCACGTCTCTCAGCTGCTTTAGAACTTTCTGGCCTTTCTTCATCTTGTTTATTCATTCGGTGCCTTGTCAGGGCACTTCACGGAGATATGTCCATGTTCCCCGCATCCAAAGCGCTTCCCCTCCCTGATGAAGCGAGCTCTCTCCTCAGGAGTAAGCCTGGGTCGTGCATCCTTCTTTTCTGGGTTCCTCTTTCTCTTTCTACTTTCATTCGTTGAAGTCTGTTCGGCTCGTTGTGTCATGACCTCATCGGCGGGGTAGGTCAGACTGCCAGAGTGAATGGCAAAGCCTCGTTTCGCATGACTCATCAACTCCTGAATAGAAGCTGACTTCTGTTCCAAGCAGTGATCTCGGATCTGTGTAGGTAGACCCAAGGTAAACCGCTCAATCTGTTCTCTCAACGAGATCTTCTTGAATGAAGAGGCGGGTAGAAAAGAGCTCCAGAATCTCTCACAGTAAGCATCCACTGTATCTCTCTTGGTCATCCGAAGATGGTTCCAAGCAACTCGTATATCGCGTTCATACTCTTGCGTCAGCCAAGAAGAAATAAAAAGCTTCTTAAATTTCAGCCATTTAATTGGCGCAGTCTTGTTTAAAAGAAGTGTGGACCACCAAGTTCGAGCATTCCCCTTAAAGCAAGAGGCAGCTCTCCGAATCTTGGAGTGCTCTGAGTAGCGTCCTCCCGCGAAAGCGATGTCAAACTGTTGTATAAAAGACAAAGCCTTCGAAGCATCTTTGTATCCTGAAAAAGTGTCAAATTTGATCGATTGTCCACCTTCCTTAAACTCTCGGACTTTCTTGCTTTTATCTTTCAGAAAGTCATACTAGTTGGCTTTATAAAAATTCTTCTTGTTCGCATAAAATTTACCGTTATCAGAGTCTGAACTATCCGTAGACGAGTCCTCTGTAGAACTGTCACTCACTGGGCGAGATTTAGACTTCTTTGCCTTTTTCTTGCCCTTTCTGAAGTGTTGTTTCTTGCTTTGCTTTTTGCCTTTTCTGTCTTCTTTGCTCGAATTTGAAGTGCTAGAAGAACTGTCAGAAGAAGAAGAAGAAGAACTGGGTACTTCTTCAAATTGAACACGCTTCTTTTGTTTCTTTGCTTTGTCAAATGTTGACTGATGACCCAAATAACCCGGGAAGTCAGGGCCTCTCTTCTGCTTTTTGCCGTGCTTTTTGGCTTTCTTCTGCGCGTCAAAAAGCTGAGCAATCCGTGCATCAACCATCTCTTCTAATTCCTTCTCTGAATATTGCTTGTGATCAGAAGGTTTCTTGAGAGCGGGTTTCGGGGGTGGTGTTGTGGTTTTCTGCCACTGCGCATGCACTTCCTGAAAAGAAGTCTCGTTCATATATTTTACCAATTTCGGGTCCTTTGCAAAACTGAGCATCATCTTTGTTGCATCGCCGATCAATTGACGACGCTTCATCTCTCTTTGCTCCGCCTGAGTAGGCCGAGGCGGGCCATACTCTCTACCGGAATCTTCGTTGTGATCCCTGCCCGCATCTCCGGATGTAGAGGGAGTCGACTGGTCCTTGCATGAAGCCATAGGTGCTGTGGAAAAAAAATTGGGATCGGATTTCCCGTAGAAGAGAAATCGGCCGTGCTCTGATACCACTGTAACAGACTTGGACACTCCAAGTCAAGAATCAATCACAACAGCACCAAATAACCACTTCAAAATAGTTCACAGTTCACAATAGATTTGCACTGGCCCAGCGGAGTTCCGTGCCTAGAGATATTGGCCCCAAAGATTGGCTCCCCTTTCGGTATTTCTTTATGTATTAATCAATTCAAAGTACAAGAGAGTGGTTAGGGTTTCACTCTCAGACTCTGCGTCCAGATGCTCTGCAGGGTGTGAGCCCTCACCACGTATTTAAATTACAAGGGATGCCAAAAGCAGAGACCCAAAAGCTTCAGATCAAAAAGCCTAGAAATAAAAGCAAAAGCTCTTCTCTCTCAAGCTCTCTCGAGTTGTAAAAATAAAGCAAAGTCTTTCTCTCTCTCTCTCTCACACAATTGCGTAGAGAAAAGCAGTTGACACAGCCCTAAATCAGTGCCGCAATTCACGGAATTTTGGTCACGTCATCATCAATGCTTTTTCACTGCTGCCCTTTTTAGGGTTAGGGTTAGGGTTTCTGGCAGATTTTAGGGTTTGCAGGTTTTAGGGTTAGGGTTTCCAGAATCTGGGTTTTCAGCAGCAGTCAGGGTTAGGGTTTCCCGCATGCTCTCGGGCAGACACGTCATCACTTTGTGACACACACACACACACACACACAAAGAGAGAGAGAGAGAGAGAGAGAGAGAGAGAGAGAGAGAGAGAGAGAGAGAGAGAGAGAGAGAGAGAGAGAGAGAGAGAGAGATTTACATGTAGTTTCTTGGAATGCTAATGGTTTACGGACTTCTCGAGTAAAAGGTTCCTGTAAGCTTTTACTTCGCAGAGATTTACACACTCATGTAGTGGGCACTGTGGATATATTGCTAGTATAGGAGCATAAGATTGTCACTCCCTTTGGCAATCTCATGCCCTCGGGTGCCCGCACTTTTTGGGAGCCTGCTTTGGGCCTTCATGGACAGAGTTGCGGTGTATGCATCTCAGTGGGACCACGTTACTTGGCCTCAGTTCAGCAGCATGGCACCCTTGTCGCTGGCAGAGCAGTTTATGTTTCTATTCGGATTCGGGAATCTATCATTGGTTTTATGTCAGTCTATGCACCCACTACTCCTCGGGAGAGGGCTACATTTTGGTCCTCTTTGGCTGCTGTTCTATCTGCTGTAGACTCTTGGGTTGTTGGAGGTGACTTCAACAACGTTGAGAGCGACTCTGATTTGCGAGCCATCACACCTCCAGTTCTATCATCCATCTCTCCCGATGAGCAGCCAGCTCGGGATCGATTTCTTCTAGCTGTTCAAGGTGTTGACGCCTGGCACTTACCCTCTTTTGGTCATCACCTTGCTACACTTCATTACTCTTGGGGGTTTTAGAGACAACAGGGGAGATTATTAGAGCGACTTGATCGTTTTTACATTGGACCTTGGGCAGCAGCTCTAGGCGGGTTCACTACTATATGGAGAGGGACCAGCCTCTCAGATCATTTACCCATCTCATTGTTTATCTCCTTCACTAGATCCTCTGCACAGAGACGAGGCTGCCGCATCCCTGACAGTGTTCTCACCACCCCAGTATTGCAGCAACAGATTCGTGACTTATGGTCCTCGGATGCTTCTTATTGTGGACCCCCTGGAGAGTTTCTTGCTCATTGCATTACTCAGTCTAGTATTTAGTGCCGTGATCAGACCGCTATTATTCATCGTCATTTGAGAGTACGGGAGTCGGATCTTCACATCCCTCTTGGTTCCACTCAGCGGTTGCTTGAGGAGTGGCCTCAAGATGCATACCTCGCTGCTAGACAGACAGAGCTCACAGAGGAGATTTGTCGCGTACAGGATGCTAGGTCAGAGTTCACTCATCATGCTTCAGTATCTCATTGGATAGCTAAAGCTGATCAAATGAATAAAGACTTCTTCGCTGCGCATAAAGAGCGCCCTCCTGGCACCACTCTTCGGACTTTGTGCGATGCTCAAGGGACACTACATATGCATCCTGATGTTATACTTGATATGTCTGCAGATTATTTTGAGACATTGTTCACTGTTGATGTATGCACTACTGAGGTTTTACTTGCCCGTGAGCAGATCTGGCATCACACGAGACACCGTTGTACAGACACTATGGCAGAGATCTTGTTGGCACCTTTCACGCTTGCAGAGCTCCATGCTGTTATAGAGAGTCTTGATCCATCCTCCTGTCCAGGAGAGGATGGCCTCACTAGAGCTTTCTTTTTGACATATTGGGATGTATTGCATATACCACTGCTTCGCGGTTGTCAGGACATCTTTGCATCAGGATATATGCATCGAGATCTTTGTTCTGGTCTCATATCTCTTATTCCGAAGGGGGGTGACACCACTCACCTCCGACAGTGGAGACCTATTACCCTACTCCCTTCGGTCTATAAGATATTAGCGTTAATGATCAGCCATCACTTGCGGCCGTTCTTACCAGATATTATTCAATCTTCTCAGATAGGCTTTGTCATGGATCGATGCATCCTGGATAATATCTTCACTTTTTATGAGGCAGTAGAGTGGGCCAGATCATCTTCTGAGCCTCTCGCTTTTTTCATCCTTGACTTCGAGAAAGCATACGATCGTGTTGAGTGGGACTTTCTCGAAGGAACTTTAGCCAGGATGGGTTTTCCTTCGAGATGGATCTCAAGAATATCTGCTCTCTTCAGGACTGCCAGCAGTGCTATTACTATTGGTGGCCGTGTCAGTCGCAGTTTTGAGATTTCTTGATCTGTCCGTCAGGGATGTCCGCTAGTAGCATATCTGTATCTGTTTGTAGGAGAGACTATGTCCGACTTTCTTCGTGCTCAGAGTCATGCATTTTGTGGCTTGACCATGCCAATACCTACAGCTCCAGACCTTATTGAACAGGAGTTTGCTGATGACACTATACTCATGTTACGCTATTTGCTAGCTGCTCTTGATGCTATGCGGGAGGCCCTAGAGGTTTTTTGCATTGCTAGTGGCGCTCGCATTAATTGGCATAAATCCTATGGGTTACTGGTTGGCAGTGATGACATACCTACTTGGGGGGTAGCTGATGGTTTCACAAGGCTGCGATCGGGTCAGACATGCAGATATCTGGGCTTTCAGGTTGGATTGGATGTTACCTCACAGCAGCAGTTTGCACCTGTACTACAGTCTATTCGCAAGAAGCTATGCCATTGGTCTTCACGTCATCTGTCGTTAGCTGGCCGTGCATTGGTCGCCAACCAGGTCATTCTGGCTACAGTATGGTATACGGCTTCTTGCTGGATGTTACATTCTGGTGTGATAGCTCCGCTCCGCCGTTTAGTGCGGAACTTTTTATGGAGTGGCACAGATGGGACTACTGATACCCGTGCTTGAGTTCGCTGGTCCACGATTATTCGTCCTAGGGCAGAGGGAGGCCTTGGCATTATTGATCTAGAGTTACAGAGCCGCGCCCTTCTTACCAAGCTTATTGTTCGGGGTCTTTTCCCCGGACAAGAACCTTGGAAAATGCTTCTTCAGGCCGCTCTTTGCGTAGTGACTCCACGACTCGGCACTATAGATGGTCATACTTGGCAGACAGGGTATCGTTTTCTCTTTACTGATGCCCCCTTGTCCACCGCCTCCCTCTCACCCTTCATCCGATCGCTCCTTTAGATTTGGGTTTCCATGCGACGGGCTATCATACGCTCACCTCCCTCATGTCGTGAGGAGATTGAGCGCCAGCCTCTCATTTGGAATGGTGCAGTTCTTGATTCTTCGGTTGATCCACCCCGTCAGCTTGGAGAGAGGACTCACATTCATTGGGCTGCCTGGGACACTGGCCCTGCTGCCTCTATGCGGTTGTTTCATGAGTCACGTATGCTAGATGCTGATTTTGTGGCAGAACATTATGACATTGGTCGCGGGGTGACAAACAGACTGCTTGAGATTGATTCCGCCGTTCCTTCACAGTGGGATGCAGTCATGAGAGGCACGGTTCAGATGCCTTGCCATTGTGGCTGGGAAGGCCTCTTTGCTCAGAGCACTCTCTTATTATCTCGTTTAGACACCATGCTACTGACATATGATGCCACCTCTCCGCACCTTGCCCTTCCCGGAGCTCGATGGGAGGCCATCAGAGTAGTTGGCTCCCGGGGAAGCGTCGTTGTGTAGACCCTAGTTTCGCTTCCGCCGATGCTGCACTTTGGAGGCTTTGGGTGTGGGAGGGTCATGCCCTATCTCAGCTTTATTGGGACCCAGGCGAGTGGCACTGGCCTCACTCTGACCCCACCGGTGCACCAGTATCCTTCTTTGAGTACACTGTCAGGATTGGACGGTTAGCACTGATGAGACAGCAGCCAGAGCAGCCCACTCGTATGCGTTTCTGGTTACATTCAGGCCTCTCCCATGCCTATCTGCAACAGTTTTGGTCCACCATCTGGGATTTACATGCGGCTCGTCGTATTTCTTTTTTCATGTGGATGATTGCACATGCGGGACTTCCAGTTGGGACTTGGCTAGCTACTATGGGTCATGATCCGTTATGTACTTGTTGTCCTTTGTGACTACTTGAGTCACCTGCACACTGCCTTTGGTCATGCTCAACTTCCCATGTACTGTGGCTTGCAGTTTGCTTTCTACTTAGCAGAGCAGGTGTTCAGCATGGATTTCTTACTTGGGGATCTGTCTCATGGTTGATGCCGATGCCCGGCCCCCATCTTTTTTACGAGGGCTCAGACACAGATCCTGCCTTTATGCTCACATCGATTGGTTATCGGCGAGGTACTTTGGCTATGCTACCACAGATTGCTTGGCAGGGGGATTCTCAGACACGTGATGAAGTTTTTTCAGTCATCACTAGTATTACACTATGGAATGTTTGGAGAGCTCGTTGTCTCCACATTCTAAGTGCGTCTCCACAGCTCCTTCAGGATACCCTCACTGCCATTTGGCTGGACATCATTCATACCTTGATTTGGCAGTGGGATTCATCCTCAGGTACATCTCGAGCAGCCGAGGCACGCCGATTTGCCTTCCTTCGGCGTTGGGCTCGATCTCCACTCTTCTTCACACTTACAGGTGGCCAGATTACGTGGTGGTTTCTCCTCCACTCATCACACCGACCACCATGACATAGTTCTAGTCGAGTTGTCACTATAGTGGCTCTCTTCCTTACATTCAGCTTGTACACCCCACGTGATAGGCTATTTTGGCATCCGCTGGGGATTATATTGTACTCAGTAATATACAGCCCTGCCTTTTTCCAAAGAGAGAGAGAGAGAGAGAGAGAGAGAGAGAGAGAGAGAGAGAGAGAGAGAGAGAGAGAGAGAGAGAGAGAGAAGAAGAAGAAGAAGAAGAGAGTTTTTACGTCGTAGGAATCTATCCCAAGAGACCTTAAAGATCTAGCTGACGAGGAGAGTTGAACTCAAGACCTGTTATTCAAGAGGGAAATGGCATAACCAATCTACCACACTTGAGAGAGAGAGAGAGAGAGAGAGAGAGAGAGAGAGAGAGAGAGAGAGAGAGAGAGAGAGAGAGAGAGAGAGAGAGAGAGAGAGAGAGAGAGAGAGAGAGAGAGAGAGTCTTAGTATAACTCATTTTCTCGAAGTGCAGACAACAACAACGTTGAAGCAATACTATACCTTTTGTTTTGGACTAGTGGCGGCAATTATTTTGTTTGGTGGTCTTTTGGCTCCCATGGTACTATTTTCTCTTTGAAAGCGTCAAACTCTGTGGATCCTTTTAGTTTAGGTTTGTGCGTCTGTGTGTGTGCGTGTTTTCCACATCATTCTCTGCAAAATTCTTGACTGTTTTGGCTGTCAGTCATATGGCAATGGTTTGCACTAAATCTGGCTTGGGACTTTCTCACTGACAGCTCGAGTTGAAACTTGGTTTGGGAGGCACATCTTACAAAGATTTTATCCGAAGTATGCACCTGCCTCAACAGCTTAGGTACTGCTTAAAAAGATCAACCAACTTTGTTTCAGTTCTTAGAATGTAGTTCTGGTTGTTTGAAGGATGGAGCCTCTATCACTAGGTAACATTTTGGCTTGTCAGATTCTGTGCTTCATCTTTTGCTAAAGTCTGAGAAACCGGTGTTTTCTCCAGTGAAGTCGATCCGATAGTAGCATCGTTCTCTGGCGGTGCGGTTGGTGTCATATCCTCTTTGATGGTGGTTGAACTTAATAATGCTAAGCTACAGGAGCAAAAACGATGTAGATACTGCCAGGGCACAGGTATGGAAATTAATCATGCAAGCAAAGAAACAGGATAATTACCAAAATACCCCTGAAAATTGTGGAAATTTCTAAAACGTCCCTCAAATTTAAAAAATTCCCAAGATACCCTCATACAAATTTCGGATATATTGCTCCAATTTTCACATAATTTTTTTGTTTTTGATGACAGAGATCCATCGTCTTTAAGTGTCAAAACTCGTTTCATTAAAGTTACAGACATTGGGATCTGTGCATTCAAAAAATGAATTGTTTCATCTTGAGAGGCCACAATACTATCTAAATTTCAAGTTCTATCATCTTCTATTGAAACAAAAGAAATAAATTTTAGAGGTGAGGAATTTTTGGAAATTTGGAAAAGTTTGTAGGCATTTTAGGAAATTTGGTCAAAATTTGTCAAACATGGGTATTTTGAGAACAATTAGAATCTGAGGGGTATTTTGGGAATTTCCACAAATTTCAGGGTTATTCCTAGGAAAAAAAAGTGGCTTGTCATTTCATTTATGGGTATATCATATGTTATCAAATGCGTTAGATGATTGATTACTGACTCCTGAGTGATGAAGACGTTGTGTGAATAATCACATACGAATCAATTTGGGTTTCCTATCTGCTAATTCTATGCTTCTTGTATCTAAGGGTATTTAGCCTGCGCTCGATGCTCTGGCACCGGAGCATTGGTCATGGCTGAGGCTATCTCAGCTGTTGGTAACACTGACAAACGAGGACTAAGACCTTTGACAAGCCAAAGATGTCCAAATTGTTCTGGATCAGCAAGAGTAAGTACTCTTGTTTTGCAAGGGCAGCTGTGCTTGCATGCATGCCTTCATATTTGTGCACACAAAGGGCAAGCTCCTAAAAGCCCTTCCTAAATGCTAAAAAATCGGATCAATTATACCTTCTTCCCACATGATGCGTAACTTGCTTCATTAAATACACTATTTTTCAGGTAATGTGTCCAACATGTCTCTGTACGGGGATGGAAATGGCTAGTGAGCATGATCCTCGCATCGATCCATTTGATTGAAAGTGGTTGATACCATCTTTTTTGTTGTACCAATGCAACGTGCAATTGCACTGAGCTTTCTAATTGTAAATAGTTTTTCAAAACAGGCTTGTAAATTATTTTATTATGTTGATTGATGTTTGATTTATTGATGCAAAGCGTAAAGTTATTGTATATATATCTACCTATTCTCCATATTTATGATACCAAGGATTTTGTAGTGGCATGCAAAACTGAAATTAAATTTGGGTGGGTTTACTTCATCCCTTATCTCTCTAAAGCAATGATGTATTGCTCCTTAGTGTCCTTGGTTGGGGGAACCGGATGACATCTATACCCCATTTGTCGAATGCACGAGTGTTGATGATGTGCCATAACATCCAGTTGACCTTCTTTATCCTCTCCCTTGCCAGTGGAGTTGGGCCGTATTGGCCAAATACGCACATCTTCACACCAGCTGCGGATCGAGACTGGGAGATACAACAGAGTACCAGAAGAGGCCAAGACATGCCCCCTGTGTGACATCGAGCCTGAGACAAATGCACTACACATGCCACTGCCCCGTCTACTACGAGATACGAGGCCGCTTCCATTGCTTGTTCAGAGAGGGCTTTGGACCATCTAGAGTCATGCGGTACGAGGATCAGAGATGCATGGGTTTGTTTTTGCTTTAGCTGCACAGACACAGAGAGAGCTTGATGAGAGCAAAGATTAGCCAGTCTCAGAGACAGATCACAGACTTCTTTAGAGCTGCCACAGGACACCCGGAGGAGTTATTACCACAGCAGAGCTCGTCGGTTTACACCAGAGGTATATTGATCGAACGAGCGACTGAGCTTCCCCAAATCTAGACGCCCACGATTGCGGAGGACTACACAACATAGACAGAGGCTGCATCAAAGGATCCAGGTCACTTTGGCTCGACATGCATAACTATGCATCTTTGCTATTCTCTTGTCGTGTGTGTGTGTGTGTGTGTGTGTGAGAGAGAGAGAGAGAGAGAGAGAGAGAGAGAGAGAGAGAGAGGTTGGTTTCAGTGTAGGGTGGTATACAACATGTAGACAAGATGAATGACCAGTGTGCAAAGTCGAAACCCTAGTTTTGCCCAAATATTTAGTATTGTGATGTTAAACAATTATGGATAAGTCGCAATTTCTTAGGTCCAAGTGTTATTTGTGCATTCAAGCATTGATTTAGTAAAGCAGTGTAGATAATATTTTATTTGACTATGGGGACTTCCATTATTATTAGTATGGATCACGCGCACCTTGCATTTAACATTTTATCCAGCTCATCCTTTACTTGCCTAGCATGGTTTGGATTCATTCGATACCTTTGCCTATTTGGTGGAACTACATCTTGCGTTGGATCATTCCTCCACACGAGAAAATTCTCATCTCTTCTCTCCATGATTCAACAATGGAAGGGGGTGGACTCCCTTCGGTTGCCTCCACTGTTCAAGCACATGCATAGATGTATTGTGGAATGGACCACACTAGTGGGTTGGCTCTATGCAAAAAGATTACATCTTCATAATGCAAAGAGTATTTACATTAGTATTGAAACCTACAAGCTTAGAAACGCTTGGTCTTGGAAGCGGTTAATATACATAAGAGCTTCCAAGAGAGGGTGAAAAAGGCACATCCAATTGTTAAGAGAGTTGTAGTATCCAAGGTTGAAGTGAATTTTATCAAGTTACATGGGTAGCCCTAATTTTTGGTTTGTGCATTTTCAAACTCTTACTAAGGGCAATTATTTATAAGCACGTTTAACTTTTGGATGATGTGAACTTTTAACAGTGCTTTATTGTGGCAGATAGAGCAAGCTGAGGTAAATCAACTTTATTTTTCCCAATTGACAAAAAAACGTTGTTCTAGGTGCAATGAACAGAAGAAATGTCCATAATTGATGTGTCCTTGCAATTAACCCACAATTGAATATTTTAAAAAATGCATGCGCACGTGCGTGCGTGCACACACAATCATCTCATTTTTTTGGTTAGTTTTTTCTTCTCTCTCTCTCTCTCTCTCTCTCTCCCTCTCTCTGTGCTTATTTATAACTTGCAAGGGCAAACCAACTGTAACTTAGCAAATACTCTCTCTCTCTCTCTCTCTCTCTCTCTCTCTCTCTCTCTCTCTCTCTCTCTCTCTAAGGGCTTTGCCCACTCTTTGAGTTCAAAAATGAAGATCAAAATGCACGGGAAAGGGAAATTTTGCTTCAAAGGTATATTGGATTACAAAAAATTGTGCAAAATCCCAAACTGCACGATCATAAAATTGGAGAACGTTGTGTTGTTGCCTCCTAGAAATTTCGGGAGTAACACACAAGGGAGGATAATGGCATTGCAGGATAATGTATGATGTGTATCTTGGATAGACTATGAGAATTGTAAAACTTTCTTTCCAAGTATGAAGGGAACAATCTTTGAGTTACTCTACGCTAATCCTTTTTTGGTGTCTACTTGGCTAGTAAGCCAACTGTAGTAGGTTTTGGGTGTGTTTGAATAAATGCACATACATATGGTTGTTAAAGAGATAAAGTTTTTTGATATTATATAGCAAATATCTTTTAAATATTTTGTGTTTGCATCATGGATATCAGTAGGTTGGTTCTCAATAATCTAGCACCTCTTTCTAGATGTGCTACTACAACTACTAGGTCTATGTTAAAAAAATTGCATTAAACCTAAGATTCTCCAGCCAATGTCTCCCTAAGTCACCTTATTTACTAACGTCTTGCCCATCCTCTTTGCTTGCTTCCTTGCTTCTCCATCTACTGCTGCATAATTGCAAGGTGCTAACCACGTTCCATGCCCAAATGGCGTTGTTAAACTTATAGTGGCGATTCCCCTTGCCCCCGCTTACGGTTCTTCCTCCTCCCCCTTCCCTTTATTGCTTGCTAGGATGCCCCTCGTTTGAAATTTATAGAGAAACAAATGAAGGTAGGTGGGCAATGTTGCTCACAGAGGAGGAGAAGAAGAAGAAGAAGAAGAGAGTTTTAACGTCGTAGGAAACTATCCCAAGAGACCTTAAACATCTATCCGAAGAGAGAGAGAGAGAGAGAGAGAGAGAGAGAGAGAGAGAGAAGACATGTCACTTTCATGTGTGCCTTACTCTTCTAAGAATGGATACTTGTTGATATTTAACACTACATGGATGGTAAGTATAAGTTTAAAAGGTTTTAAGTAGGACATGGATAAGAACTAATAGATTCGTTGACACCTATAATACGTATTCAAAGCAAACGAATCCGTTGCCTTATTTATATGGATGCATGTGAGGACTCTATCTTTACCTAGGATCTTTTTGACTTTGCTCCTGTCCATCATTGTCAATTGGCCTCTTTCACTTCAAAATAAGTTGTTCTTGACTATCTTATATAAAAACACGAATGATACCTCATTCTCACTATGATGTACAAAAAAGAATCAAAGATTGATTTTTTTTTTGTGCTAAGCATTGTCCATTGTATAAAGCTAGTTGTCTTTTGAAATGTATTGTTCTTTTGTGTCTAAATATAAGTCTAAACACACACACACACACACACACACACACACACACACACACACACACCCACCCACACACACACACATTTTTTCGCAAATCTGATTTGATTGATTTACTAGTGGGAAACCTCAAAGCGAGGAAAAACGACCAAAAAGATCAGATACAAGGGAGAGAACACAACTGTGTTCATGCGATGTAAAATCGCTAAAAGCAAACATAGAAGAGTTGCAAGATTTCTAGGGATATGTCCCCAGGGTCAAAGGCAAAATGTAACAATTGCCTCAAGGAAATCTTGAAGGATGGAAAAGGATCCACCTCACGATAGTGAAACATACGGAGATTGCGATGGCGCCACAGAGACCACGGCCACCAAAATCTGACCCATGAAAAAAAGATGGCAAAATGTTGGAGGGAAGTTGGAAGAATGCCAAAAAGCCAGAAACGTTTGTGGAAAACCATCGAGGGAAATTGAAGATTCATACAAGCAAAAATGCATCAAAGGAATGTCCTGGTGCAACGAAAATCCCAAAGTAGATGTTTGACATTCTCATCAACAACAGAGCAGCTGGCACAACGAGAGGAGCTAATGTGATGCGCTGCAACCAGCCAAGAGTCTTGGACAAGAGAAGCATAGATATGTCGGACAGAAATCACATCCATAGGAGTGTCCCATAAAGTCCAATCCTGCATACGACAATCACCTACCAACAATGGAATAGGGAGGAAATCAGCCAGCATATGCTGAAGCAGGCTCCAAATCCGACAATAATGCAGCCCAACCCAAAGCTTTCTACTGCATGAGAAAAAGTAAGCAAATGCCCATATGAATCCACCACATCATCCACTGTGCATACGCCACGACCAGAGAGGAAGTAGGCTTGACGAGGCGATTGATCAACCGGGGTAAGAGAGAACACCTTACTCCAATGAATGCTTTCCAAACGCAAGGAATTCCCATCTGCTTGTTGCCTGCCATGCCAGTAGAGATGATCCGTAACATCTTTCTAAGCGGAGAGTAAGGCAGAGGTGAATAAGCAACCAGGAACATAACCATCCATCTTGCCAAACACAAGCTCCCAAAGGGAAGTCTGCCAACAACCAAAAGCGGGAGTGGTAGTGTGCCGACATAGATCAGTAACCATAATTGTCCATGGCTGAGATTGCCGCACAAGAGTAGGTAATAACATAGCCTTCCTTGCCAATGCATGGCGTCGAAGGTCCAAAATATTCACCCCCCCAAGACGCTTAGGAGTGCAAAGTTTCTGCATTGCTAACAAACAGAGGCCTTTCTTATGAGGACTAGTGCACCACAAGTGAGATACAATATTAGACATAAGCAATGAGAGACGAGAGCGAGGCCAATGCAACAACGACAAGTAAAATTGAACATAAGCCATCATGATACTTTGCACAATACGAAGTCGAACATGTAGCGGCCATGTAGACATTTTCCAATAGTGCAATTTGACATTTAGTCGTTGCATAATTCAATCAATTTGCTGTGTATTGGTTACTTGCCAACCGATAGGGTATCCTAAGTGCCTGACCACCACATGCGGATCAAGAATCTCACTAGGCCACCGAAGACAATGCCAGTTGCAAACATCCAGAGGCAAGAGTTTGGATTTGTGAAAGTTAACCTTAAGGCCTTCTGCCAGGCCAAACGTATCCAATGCCTGCATAATTTCACGCACATCATCCTGGTTATTGCGAGGCATGAACAATGAATCGTCAGCATAGGCTTGCCCTGCGAAGTCTTTGCCATTCGGTAATTACATCCCATGAAGACGACCGAGCGAAATCAAATGATCCGAATACAGCAACAAGGGGTGGGTGGCAATGGCATACATCAAGGCACTAAGCGGGAAACCTTGTCTCACAGAGCATCCAAGCGGCCAAGGTTCTGTTAGCTCCCCGTCAGAAGATGTACTACGAGCATACAAGAAGTGTACCACATTGACCATCTTAGGACCAAATCCAAGGGCCTGCATTGTGGCAGCAATGAAATCCCATTGAACCGTATCGAAAGCCTTTTCAATGTCTACTTGCATCACAAGTACATCCTGCTGGGTATACTTTGCATATTCCATTCCAATGAATACATTAGCCAAATTATCCAAAATCTGGTGACGAGGAATAAAGCCATACTGCACAAAATGGATATTAGCCTTAAGACGTTCCTTGATACGGTTCACAATGATTTTAGCCAAGATTTTATAAATAACCGGGATAAGGGTTATCGGCCGTCAATGCGAGAACTGCTCACAAAGCGCTTGTTTGGGCACCATGGCATCCGCAAGCTCACGCTTTGAGGTTGTCCAGATTCCAGGTCTGAACATAACCCGCTTGATAGTTTAAGAAGCCCTTGAATGTGACACCATGGCATCCGCAAGCTCACGCTTTGAGGCTGTCCAGGCTCCAGGTCGGAACATAACCCGCTTAATAGTTTGAGAAGCCCTTGAATGATGCAAGTGCTTAAAATACTGTTTTGAGGCACATCCCTTGTCCACAAAAGCTCGATGGCGAGCACGAGTCTGCCATTTAACCAATTTTTGTTTATCATTATGCTACAAACTTACTTGCGCCTGACAAAGGGCTGTCAATTCACTTTCTGACAACAAACGTGCGTCAGCTAAGAGTTGGAGCTGTTGATACATTTGTTTGGCCTCCTCCACATCGTCGCGTAATTGAAACATGTACCGCTTACCATAATCCTGATTACACTTTGCACTCGTACAACAAAGCGAACCCAAACAACATCAGGATCAAGATACATTTGAGCAACCAAGGGGGGAATAACATCATAAATCTTCTCGCGGAACGCCTCATGTGAAAGATAAGCATTGTTGATGTGCAACAGGCGTTCCTTAGAAAGAGGTTGATTAGAGTGTAGTTGCCCATAGCGCAATAGCATCACAACAGGAGCCCATGGCCTAGGTGTCCCTAGCATCTTGTAGTGGCAACAACTATAGAAATAAAACTTTAAAGGTGTGGCTTATTGTATGTAATGTTGCTTACGTAATGTGTACATTGAGGTTGGCCAATCAAGGAGTGTTTTGTATGTTGACCACATTGCATTTGTGTGTGTGTGTGAGAGAGAGAGAGAGAGAGAGAGAGAAAGATTTTTAAACTCTCATAATTTGTTATTTGTTTATAAAATTTGTTAGCCCTTTTGTGTAAAAAGCACTCATTATTGTCTACAAGCACTCTATTGTGCCTTCACGTATTGATGGAAAAAAATATTGCTTAGCTTTCTAAGGAGGTTTTTAGGCTAATAAGAAAGTTTATAAGAGTGAGAAAAAAGATCGGTATATGTTCTCTATCTATTGGAACTCATGGCTAGTATCCATAGCTTCTTTCACATGGATTTGCAAAGTTTCAATGTATTCTTTTGGCCAAGTACATGTAGATATCGTTACCCATCCAAAAGTTATTGATGATGGTCCCATCAATACTATGTATTATGTGTGTTTATATCATTGTATTATGTTGCACCATCTCATACATACACGAACCACCTCTATTAAAATCAATGTCTAAAGATGAGCACAAAAGCGATCCAAATAGGTTGGAAGGTATACAAACCCCCCCTTTTGCATTCAAATAAAGCAATGAATCATGAAAAAACACAAATGCAGTCCCGACATTTGGAATGAACATGTAAACCAATATTGACATTTAAATGAAGGTTATAACATGGCTCCCAATCTGTGAAAATCGTTTGCACTTCCAGCCAGGAAGGAGATCAAATAAGACTCTAGACACACACACCCACACACTCTCTCTCTCTCTCTCTCTCTCTCTCTCTCTCTCTCTCTCTCACACACACACACACACACACACACACCCACACACCCACCCAAAGTGCTGCATTGGTATCTAACCCATCTCCAGCACCAACCATTGCGGTGATTGCTTCAATAATGTGCCTTGCTTGGCATGGACGGTCGTTTGTGATAAAGGGGCCATGTTTTGGCATCTAATAAGATGGTCTGTCATGCCAATGACAAGGGGCCAATGCATGCTATTACCTTATGCTCTCATTTACACCATTGCAATAAGTTCAATGCAAAAAAAAAACCCGTTGTCGTGCCGTGGCACGTGCATAATGTGAAAATAAAAATATCTACCTCACTCTTAATGTTTTTGATGCGTGGGACCAAATGTTACATATGCGAAAATGGATGCCTTGGTTGTAGGCGTGTACATACCTTGCCGGGCATGCGAGGCCGAGGATGTAACACCCGTGCATGTTTTACCACATTAAAGTATGCCTATTATGCTTTAGGAATGTACAAATGTCAAGTGTTTCTAAGTGGCACGCTTGTTTTGCCTAGAAAGTTCAATGCGGACGATATTTGCCAAAAATAGCAGGTTTCGTGCATGGACGTAAAAGACGTGTCCAAAATGCTTACCAAGTGGAAAAATGAGGTTCAACATAAAATTTGAGCCCAATGGGATTTTCTCGCAAATTTAGGGATTTTTCCCAGCTCGTTTCGGACAAAAAGGGGCATTTTTGGGCTAAAAATGGCCATAAAATGGTCGTAAATAGCTTAAAAATAGCTCAAATTTCCACATCAACGACGCTACCATCGTTGCCTAAGTAGAATTAGGAATGAGCATGTGGCAACATGGAAAGCATTCAAGTATTTCATGGAGGACTCTGGAAGGGTAACAAAGAGGACTTTTTTAGAGTGGGTAGTTCGGCCAAAAGAGGGACTTTTGCCTACCAAACTGCTAAGGGAATTTGAACACCGCTATGATCAACTTTTAAGGATTGAGAAGGCTACCCTAAACTCAGAGAAGACAGAGCTCTTTTCTCAGGCCGCAGGTAAAGAGATTCAAGAGAAGTTAGAGCTACTACTTGAGGATAAGGATGCGGAACAAGGCTTAAAGACTAATTGGAATGAAGTTGAAGACGCCATTTCATTGCTAACTAAAACACAACGACGAAAAGATAAGATGATAGTCAACTCTACTCAAGTCCAAGTGTTCCCGAGAGTCTTATGAAGCCTGTGATTGTGGTTCGAAAGAGTGATAAGTCCATTCTAGATGATACTGTCAAGGGAATGCAAGAGCTCAAGTTAAAGCTTACAAGGCTAGAAGAAAAGGGGCAACCATTGGGTCAATCTACAGGGCAACGACCTCAAACTAGAGAAGGCTTTGTCAATAGATACATATGGCGTGATAGTAGTGACCATGCAAGGAGGGATTGTGAAAGTTTAAGAGACGCTTTGACAAAGGAGCTTGTTTTCTTTAAAGATGGCAAAATTCACTTAAGTGAAATAGGTAAGCTCTTGGGGACAAACTTTGGCAAAGGTTGGATGAAGAAACTACTTGAGGACATGGCTACTAGCCATGCCATCTCAATGGTTGAGGTAGCCGCCTATGGGTTGAAGGTGGAGCCTATTAAGAAAAAAGGATCTGTCAAGGTTGGGGAAAAGGAATCTAATGGTTGGAGAGCTATGGCCATGCGCTATAGAATCTGCTATGAAGGGTGGAATGGGAGTTGGTCTCTTCAGACATCTATTCCAGTGTTAGAGTTCAGAGCTACTAATTATTTAAGCAGTTTAATTAGTAAAAACTGGAATTAAGTACTGGACTAGAACAGAGAACTAACTGAAAATTGTATTGAAATGAAAAACTGGAAGATTGAGAGTGGCATTATAGATTCAGATCAGTAGTACAAGATAACTAGTACAATGTACAACATGCTTAAACTTAGATGAAGTCTGAGAATTGATTACAAGAGTAATTGATTACAGAGTCGAAGACAAAAGCTTATGAAGATAGGATTCTAGAAGCAAGATCTCGTAAGCCAACAATTAAAAGAACTTTCATAAGCCAAAAGTCCAAGAGACACTGTAGCGGGTCCTTTTTATAGGCTTACAAAGTTACTACAGTAACTGCTGTAATTATTGCAGAAAAATTACTGCCGAATTATTGCCGGTGTAGCAATTCCCAATGGTTGGCCTTCTAAGGGGCAGTTCCCGCCTGTTGGAACTGTCCTCACCTTCTACATCCTTCCCTCCTTTCTTGAATTTTGGTATAACCCAAAATTTTCTTCTGACTGGAAAAAATCCTCCGAAACCCTAAACCCTGAATCCCTCTGGTTTCTAAGTTGGCCGATGTTCCTCATGATAGTACTCTTTTGGTATTGCTAGCTTTATACCATACTTCATGCTTGTTGAGTGCTTGACACCAGTTGTAATTCCAAGGGTGTCCAACCAAGGAGATTCCAGTGCCTACTAGATGGTTGAAAAAATCCACCGTCTGATTCTGAAATGAAACTACCCAGTATCCTTCCACTAAACCCGCTTCCTCTTGCTCTTCTTCTTTGGTGCCTCAAAAGTTCCAGTGCCAGAAGTGCCAACATTGTCCTTTTGAATAAGTCTATAAATGGTCTCCTGCTCAAGCTGATCCCGCCTTTCAGTGGACATCTCAAATTCATAAGGTGTGAGGGTGTTGTAAGTTTTAGTCTTGGCATCATATAAACTGCGTTTGCCCTTAGTAGACGGGTTCTGGATAATTTATGACAATGCGAGGCTGTGTGGATCCATCCTTGTGGGAGTGGCTAATTCGTCTTCATTCTAGCTTTGAAGAGAATCTCCGCCATTTCTCTGTATTGTGGTCCCAGTCGTGGTTTGGCAGTGATATCCTTTTTAGAAATCTTGAAAGACTCCACAGTTAGTTGAAGTAACTCATTTGTGATCTTTGTTAATCCACGGAGCTGGATCTTGAAAGACTCCACAGTTAGTTGAAGTAACTCATTTGTGATCTTTGTTAATCCACGGAGTTGGATCTTCCACTAGCCCATACAAAGTTTGAACTTTTGCATTTGTCCTTGCAGACCCATGACAGTGTCCATTTTGAGGGCATCATTGACCAGTGATTTCCAGGTTTTCCATTCCATAGTGGCTCGCTCATACCAATCACAGAGTCCATCAGTGATGTTGAGATAAGTGAGGTGATCTACTGGTTCCGGATGTTGAGGATACAAGGCTTGGAAGAATCTTGGCAGTTCAGCCTCCTTGGCTGGTAAAGCATACAAGAGTACTGGTGAATCAAACACAAACTCCAAAAAATTGAGAACAATTGGTTCCCATGTTGCATCATCTTCCTAGTAATCCGGACAAACTGAAAGTGTTTTTGGAGAGCAGTTGCCTATTCTCCTACTGACATTTGGATTCAAGGTCCTTTACTGCTAGAAGGCTGATCTTCAATGATGGTTTGCACCCTCTTATCCAAGACACCTCTGACAATCTGCATCTGAAGCAAGAGTTCTTTTAATTAACTTCTGACCTCCTTCATACATTTGTATGTAGGTTTGTTTCCTAGCAGAAAATCCATCTCAATAGCTATGGAGTGGCGATCTGCAGTAGACTCTCTCTGCCAATGTGAATTGACAATCATATCATCAGAAGTCAATGTCCACTCCGAAACCCTTTCCAGTAGCTGAATACTGCTGGGATGAACAGGTAGTTGGCACAACTCTTGGTCATGAAAGTAGCCAACTTCTAGTGCTGAACCATCCCCTGGCTCCTACATACAGCCTTTGGAAGCATTCCAAATTAGAGATTAGAGTGTCATCCTCAAAATATCTTCTAGTAATATGAGCTTGCTGATGCCTTACTTTCTTATTGAGTGTAATGAGTTGCAAAGAGTGTTGTGCATCAGCTTCAAAAGATGCAGTCATAGCTTTGACTGGTGTCCTGGAGACTCTCGAGCATTGCCCTTATGGTGCTGGTCACTGCCTTGCTACTGCTGATCATCCGACTACTAGTTTTGCTGGTCCTGAGCAGTACCCGGATTGCCTTTGTTGGGTCCACTACCCCGAGTTGCAGCTAATCCTCCAGCTCCAAAGCCTGAGGGTGGGGAAGGAGGAGAGTTATCATCATCAAGTTTGTCATCCAATTTGTCCTCCTCTTCGTCCTCATGCTCTTCTTCTTGCTCAGACTCCTCATCAGCATCATCTTGCTTGCTGATATGATCGATGATAGCCTGATTTACCAAGGCTGTATTATATTCAGTGATTTTATCTTCCAGATCACTCTGAATAGTCGCAAGGAGTGCCTTCAAATTATCCATATTCATTGTTACATTCTCTTGAGGATTCAGTATATCAGCTAGATTATTCTATATGTATCTCTCAGTAATGGAATCCTTTAACGCATTGTGGTTGCTGAGCAGTTCTTTGAACTCTGCAGGCTTCATTCGTAACATGGTTTGAAATCTGTCATCATCTCTTAAGGCAGCATCCTTTTCGTCATTCATTCACCTATTTTTTGTTTCCAACCTCAACCTATTTGTTTTTAGCTCCTTAATTGTGCGTGCTGACTGATTCTAAGCAATATCATGCCCGAGAGACTGAGCAAACATATTCTGTTGAAGTTCGCGAGCCTGATGTTGGCTATGTTCCAATTCTTCTTTCAGCTTAGCCACTTCTGTACTGGAAGCTGATACATCCATCATCTGTCCTAGGCAGGTGCTGGGCCCTTTCCTTTAGTTTCCACCCGTTCAGTGCTTGCTTTTTGATGGCTTGTTTTAGTGCTTATTGTTTGAGTCTGCTCTTTAGGTACTACTCAAGTCTGGTCTTCAGAAGATTTCCCAATGGCCAGGGTTTGGACCTGACTCTCAAGGTGCTTCAGTAGAGCAGTACTCTTTTCTAACAGTATCTTGGGCTTCTTTGAACTACTGGCCTCGTTCAGTGTGCAACCTTCCTTTTCTGTCCAGTGACAGCCAGTTGATTGCCTTGGTCTTCTTCATTTGAAGATAACTCCACATTATCAGTGAGTGGAATAGGCCTAGGACTCCAAGCCCGCTTTACCTGAGAAAAAGCCTCAGGAGCAGTAGCCCAATACAAAAACTGCCAGACATACCAAGCTTTGAATACATTCTGTGACTTCAGCTTGGCAACCTGCTGCAATACATTGTGAGATAGTATTTGGCAAAGATTGATTTTAGCTTTATCATCTAGCCTTTTAGCCAATAACATTGCAAGCAAATTTTCTGACACATATGTCGGGTTATTTTTCAAACTAACAGCTTCTGCAATAATTTTGTAGGATGAGGGAACATCCAGTGCAGCTACTGGAATCCCTTGCCCACTAGCCTTCCTTTTTGTCTTGGCAGCCTCATCTTCCTTCAGAGCATGACTAATCTGTTTGGCAGATGCTGTGCTAGGATTTTTCTCATTAGGTAATTTGAAGGCATAAGCAACAGCTTCAGGTGTCAGTGTTATTTTGATTCCATTGATAGTGGCACTGCCTTCATCAACATCAAAGGAATCGAGGACTTGTTTGATAACCTCTGCATCAAAGTCAAACCTCGTAGCGTGCACTACCACATGCAAACCCCATAGTTACAACAAAGATTTTGCATGCTCGTTAAACACATATCTGTGTATCTTGCTATGTGGAATGTGTGGTAGGGAGGGTTGTAGAGAAGTAATGACTGTTGCATTGTCATCCACTGTGTCCTGCATTTTCTCTGACACTTTCTTGGGACCCATACCCTACGATGACTACGAAGTTATAGAGGAAGTAGACTTAATTATGTACTCTATCCCATAGCAAGCTGTATCAAGTAGTGACGGATAGGAATAAACAAAAGTTGTCGAGGAGGATGTTTCAGGTTGGAGCGAGGAGTTATCAGAGCTTGGCAATGGCGAGTCTGTAACTGCGGGTAGTCGTCGTGCAAGAGACTTGTGAGGAAGAGTGCCCACACACCTCACTGTTATACGTGTACACGCCATAAAAGCTCCACTACTTATCGTTCCTAGAGTTATGTGCACCAGTGGTGACGTGGCACACATGCATTGGTGATGTTGTTTTATAATCGCCTTAATGATTACCACATTATTCCAATTGGGCCTTTTTTCCATAGAAACTGGTATTGATTTTGAAACTCCTCTGACTTTGTTACTGGTACTGGTTTGTCATATTGAGCTTTTCTTGGTTCTGATACTGGATTGACATGGAATATATTTAAAACAGCCGAATCGGAAAATCCTTGGTCATCAATTCGTGGAATACCAGTATCTTCAGCTCTAGAGGTCTCCTTGTCACTAGAATAATATAACTTGATCTTGGCCCCATTATAAACACCTGGCAGTAGTAATCCGAATAAGTCTTTCAGCCTCAATGTGCCATTGGAAAATACCTAGCCAACTTCAAATGGACCAACCCAAGCTATCTTCAGATTCGGTTTCTTAGGCCCCAGTTTGGACTGATATAGCAGAACTAAGCTACCCTTCTGAAACTCCCTAACTTTTATTCTTCTGTCATGCCAGTGCTTTCTGCGTTGCTGAAAAATCTCCTGTTCCAGCATGGCTCTTTGTCGTAACTCATCCACCTGCAAAAATTTCTCCAGTCTTTGTTTAAGATTATGATTAAAATCTAACCCATATTCAACTGCCATTCTGAGACTGGGAATTATGAATTCAATAGGCACCACAACTTCAATACCATACACCATTTTGAAAGGTGTCATTCTAGTGGTGACTTTATAAGCTGTTCTATAGGCCCATAGAGCAGTACGGAGCTTAAGATCCCGCTGGTGTGGCTCCTTCTGAAAAATCTTGGTCAGAATATTCTTGATGGTTTTATTACTGCTCTCTGTTTGACCATTGCACCTGGGATAATACGGAGTCGATTTCCTGTGCTTGACTGAGAGCATTTCCATCAAAATTTCCATTGTGTCATTAATGAAATGTATCCCTTGATCAAACACAATTTCAATGGGGCATCCGTAGCGGCAAATAATGTTTTCAAACAGAAAAATAGTAGTGGAGTTGGTAGTATTATCTAAAAGAGCCTTGGCCTCTACCCATTTAGTGACGTAATAGGTAGCCATCAAGATGTACCGGTTCTTCCTTGAAGTGACCTTGAATGGTCCCATGAAGTCCAGACCCCATTTCATGAATACCCCCGGTGGCTGTACTAGAGTGAGTGGAGTCATATCAACTACTGTTGGTCTGCCCATTCACTGACATATATCACAAGTTTTGCAAAAATTGTGGACATTTGCTATAAGGGTTTGCCACCATAATCCAGCTTGCAGAATCTTCTTGTAAGTGATATTAGTGGAGAAGTGTTCTCCAGAATCCCCATAGTGTGCTTCAAAGATGACTTGCATCCTTCCTTCCATTGGCACACACCTTCAAAGAGCACCATCTACACCCAATCTATAAAGAAATCCTCCTATTACGATGAACTTTAGACTCTTAATGATCAGAGTCTTCTTCTGATTCTGAGTCCACTTTTCAGGGAATCCTCCTCTTGAAAGGAACTGATATACATCATACCATTCAGGATTTGAAGTTCCTTAGTTGTCATTTGAAACAGTTTTGCATCTACTGACTCATCCCTCAAGGATACTTTGGAGTAGCCTTTAGTACTTCTAGAGATAAAATCAACACCACGATGGGATTTACCAGGTTTGTGGAATATGCGGAACTCAAACTTCATCAGGAACATCATCCATCTAATTAATCTTCCTTGGATAATAACTTTGTTGATCAGAAATAGTAGTGCCTGATAACCTGAATCTTCGACTAGCAAAGTAAACTGGACAATATGTCCTGCCATCTGGTTGAGCCAGTATTGCCACCATTGCCAGTCCTGAAGCATTGACATGCACATGGAATATAACATTCCAGTCTGGTTGTCGGAGTACTGGCTTATTACTGATAATGGCATCTTTAAGACATTGAAAACTTTCTTCACATTCAAAAGTCCAAATGAACTTACTAGTTTTCTTGGTAAGTTCATATAGAGGTAATGCCTTTAAAGCAAACTTTTGAACAAATATTTTGTAAAAATTGACATACCCCAAGAACGAACTCAATTCAGACGCTGTGCGGGGTGCCTTGGCCTGCTCGACACACTTGACTTTATCATTGGCCATCTCTATGCCATTTCTGGACACTATATACCCCAGTAATTGTCCCTTCTAGTAGACAAAAAAAAACGGACTTGAATGGATTCAACCAGATCCTCTTCTCCTAGCATTGCTGAAAAACCATTTCCAAAAACAATAGATGCTTCTCCTCGGTTGAGAATACAATGAAGTCATCCATGAATATAGCTAGAAATCTGTGCAAGAATTCATTGAATATCTCCATCATGCAACGTTGGAATGTTGCTGGAGCATTATACAGACCAAATGGCATGATTAAATACATGAATGCACCCCATTCAATAATAAAAGTGGTTTTTCTCCTATCTTTAGGAGCAATATTTAACTGGTTGTAACCACTGTAGCTATCCATAAAACTATACATATCATGGCCTGCAATCTCATTAAGAAGCATATCCGTAGAGGGTAATGTAAAAGGATCTTTGATAGTCTGAGCATTCACTTTTCGGTAGTCCACACAGACTTTGAGTTTTCCATTCTTCTTTGGTATGACCACTATAGGGAATATCCAATCACTGCTAGCGACTTCTGGATGAATCCGGCTTTCAGAAGGTTGTCAATTATCTCTTTGACCTTCTTAGCATAGTTTGGATTCATTCTGTACCTCTGCAGATGTATTGGTATGGCATCTGGCTTCAGAGGAATTCTATGTTGGCAAACTTCTAGATCTACACCTTTCAAATCAGTATGTTCCCATGCAAATACATCTTTGTATTTCTGGAACATAAGTCTGGCTTTTTCCTTTATTTCTAGGTTCAGATGCTTATTCACCTTGATTAATCAAGAACTTTCTTCAGAACCCAAATTCCATTCTTCAATCTCTTGATCATCTGGAAGCAGCCAATTCGAACCACCTCCTTTCCTTTTGGTTGACTCCACAACATAATCCCAAGACGGATCTGTTGGTGCTGAATTCTCATTCTGAACTCCAGTGACCTCTTCAGTGTGCACTGGTGTACTCAAATCTAAATATCCATCTTTGAAGTCAAATGATTCTTCTGGCCGTCCAGTCAACTGAACTGGTCTCTCTCCAGGATTCAGTTCAGTGAATTGATATGGAAACTGATTTCTTTGTTTCTCAGCTTGAGCCTTGTCAAATAATACTGCATTCAAATTGATTTCAGCTAACAGAAAGATGTTCATGGCTTCAAGCATCCTTTCAATCTTCTTCACCCCATATTTTTGTCAACGTTCCTTAGGTTGAAGTGCTTTCTTCCAGCTTCTGGTGTTATTTGTATGGAGCTGATTCTTCTAATGGTTCCCTGGATAGTTAAGGTCCGATTTGCATAATAATGAACAGCCTGCGCCACCCGGAGCCATGGGCGTCCCAGTAGCTTACCATATGAATTCGTTCACAGATTTTAACATGGATCTCTTCTCTCTCTTGGTCAGAATTATCATCAGAACTCAAGGAATCAGGACTATCTTCACATTGCCATTCCTCTGTTCTGGTGTCTGTACTGAGCCTTGACTGACATTGAGGAAGACACTGTGCTTTCCTTAGTTCAGTGCTTTCCATTGCAATCAAACCTGATTTGACCTGCCCTAGATCATCCACCAGTCCTTGTACTGCAATAAGCATGGTCTCAGAGATTCCAAATTGTGACTGATCTGGTTGCCTTTTCTCAAAAGACTAGGCTGGTATCTTTTGAATAACACGAGCATCAGAACTCTCCAGCTGCTCTGGTAGCTTTTTAGCTAGATCCTCTGTGATCTTAGCTGCCAGTTCTTGCTGCTCTTGCCATTCATCGACTACCTTCTCCTTGCCCTTAGCCTTCCAGACTACCCTCTGCTGAGTCCATTTAGTTGTTTCAAGATTGACTGGTTTCACAGGCTCGTCTGGAATTTCTTCAATAATCACCCCTTTACTACGAGTGACTGTCTGTACTGGAACTGGTTCTGGCACTTTTGCCGTAGCAGCCTCAGTACTGGGTGCCTCTAGGCATTGAGCTGCAAAGTGCCCATATTTCCCGCAAGTACAACAGTTAAGCCTTCGGTTCTAGAAATTGCCACGACCTCAGCCTTGACCAGTACCCCCTTGGTAACTGCCGTGCCCAGTACCAGTCCCATTGGTACCTAAATTTTCTTCTTTGGCTCCACATGCCGTCTCTACCTTAGCTGATTCGGCATTTGTAAATGCAATGAGAGATAGATACTTACCTCTCTTGAAATGATGGATTCGAATGCCATAGTTATTCCACAGATGGCCATACGCTTTGCAGTACATGCACTGTGGGAATTCATTGGAAACATGATCTCTGGATTTGCATTTGGAACACCAGGTTTTCATCTTCCTGATTGGTTGTTTGGTTTGGCTGATTTTAGCAATCTGCTTGGCCATTTCGTTGATTTTTTGGGACCAAGACCCTTTCATAGACTTGCCCTTGCTCTTTTCATCTGAATTACTATCAAAACTGTTGGAAGCTTCACTGGAGTCGGAATTCTCCGTAGACGACCTGCTACTGCTAGACCTTTGCTTTTTATGGATTCACTTCTTCTTGGCTTGCTGCTCAAGCTTTAGAGCTCTCTGCACTAAGTCATCAAACTTCTTTGTAGGTGCAGGTACCTCTTTCTCTCTCAGCTTTTTGATGTGGAACCCATTCAGAAACCATGCACATAGTTTTTTTTTTGAGGTGGCTCTTGCAGCTGTCTGGTCAATTCTTTGATCTTTTCCACATAGCTTCTTACAGACAATTTTCCTTGCCTGATCTTGTCCAGCTCACAGAGAATGTCTTCATCACCTCTATTGTTTGAGTACTCAAGTTTGAAAGCCTTTTCAGTTTATTGTAAAACCTGAGCTGGCAAGCTAGATAATGGTATTACCATTTCCTTGCTACATCCTTCAGTGTTTGAGGAAAATATTCCCGCCAGTCATCTTCATCAATATTTTTTAATTCGGCATATTGATCAAAGGCTTGAATGTGGACATTAGGATCATCTTTTTTCCCACCTTTGAACACTAGAAAAGAGATCTTTAACGAAGTAGTGTAATCATGCCTATCCGTGTATCAGCTTTGTTTCCTCTGGTCTTGGTAGCCTGACTATGTCTGGATGACTTTCTGTAATGATCAGTGTCGGCATCCCAGTGACCTTCTGGTTTAGTTTCAATCTCAGTCTCTTCCTTGGCCTTCCTACTTGTACTATGAAGACTGCCTTTTCTACCCTTGGCTTCAGCTGTCTTGTGCGTGGACCGAGAACCTTGAGTCCTGGTTTTGCATTCCTCACGCTCAGCCCTTCTCCTCCTTGAGTGACTGGAATGCTGAGAGTCTCTGGCCTCTTCAACATTACTCTGCTCCTCTTGAGCCCCAGTCTCACTCTCGGGGTCCCTCTTAGTATCAGACTCTCTTTCTGACACTTCTGGAATAGGGTTGACACGGGTGGAATCAAAACACAACCGGGTTGACAATTCTCGACCACGACTGACTTTGGGAGGCATGTTTATAGCTAAGAATTCTAACTGGGAGACAGAGCTCGTTGGTCTAAGAGCAATCAATTCTAACCACCGTGATCGCCAAAATGGAATGGGAGATGGTGTCTTCAGATAGCTATTCCAGTGTTAGAGTTCATAGCTACTAATTATTTAGGCAGTTCAGTTAGTAATGACTGGAATTAAGTATTGGATTGGAACAAATAATTGACTAGAAAATTGTACTGAAATGAAAAACTGGAAGACTGAGAGTGGCATTATAGATTCAAATCAGTAGTATAAGATAATCAGTACAATGTACAACAAGCTTAAAATTGATTACAGGAGTAAGTGATTACAGAGTTGAAGCCAAAAGCTTATGAAGCTAGGATTCTAGAAGCAAGAGCTCGTAAGACAACAATTAAAAGAACTTCTGTAAGCCAAAAAGCCCTGGAGACACTGTAGCGGGTTTTATAGGCTTACAAAGTTACTGCAGTAACTGTTGTAATTACTGTCGAATTACTGCCGATGAAGCAATTCCCACTGGTCGGCCTTCCAAGGAGCAATTCCCGCTTGCTAGAACTGTCCTTGCCTTCTACAAAGGGTAAAATGATTACAGAGGTTTTACATGAAGCTGGAGAGTGCATTCGGCTAGAAACAGGTTGGAACGACCCTGTAGATTCTTTGTCAGTGCATGCATACGTTGCCAAATGTCAAGCCAATGAGGCCGTCGTCAAAGAGAAACATAGGTGTGAGAATGGGGATGAAGGGCCTTCAAAAAGGGTGATGAGGAGTGGAGGCAGAACTGACACAGTGCCTCCTAGATCACCTTCCCCGCAACATATCCTGTTCCCAAAGTGCCTATGCAAGAAGCCTCGAAAGAAAAGAAGAAGGATGCAATGAAAGCTAAAGCAAAGGGTCCGGCCTACAAACTCCAATCTGAGATAGAGGCAACCACTAATCTCAAAAAGGTTTTGGAAGAGAGGATTTTGAATAGTAAGCCTTGGGTGAGGTCCTTGGTATAGCAAATGGGAATTCTGCGAAGAAATAATTGATATCATAAAGAGGAAGCGACATTCTCTTACTGAATCTATCCATGTACAAGGTGAAGAAGAGACTTTAAATGCACAGGGTCTATGGCGAGCAAGGTGAAGAAACTGTTGTTGGATGCTTCAAGTCTAGGGGAGGAGTAAAACACGTTCGCTTCTTAGATGATGAAGGTGAAGTTGAGACCATTCACAAGAGTTACTACTTGAAGAGTCACTAGGCAAGGGCAATTACCGAGACCCTGGTAAAAGTGGGAGACTTAGAAGAGCCATACATTGTGTTGATAGATCATGGGTAAGAGATTAATCTCATGTCAAAGAGGTCTTATCAAAAAGGAAAATGGCCAATTGATATAAATCATGGATGGATGATTTGTGCAACAAACAACTCATCAAAGGAGCTGTACGGAGCTTGTCCAAATGTTGAGATGACTATAGGGAATGTGAAAAATGACCAAAATTTCTTTGTATAGGAGATGTCTACATACCCTCTTATCCTCGGGCAGCCATACATCACTGCTACTCGCATGGAAACCAAGGTGATGGATGATGGGTCAGCTTATGTAAGGATAAGGAGCAGGGATGGGAAGCGTGCAATACAATTCCTTACTATGTACGCACTACAAGAGGCTATTCATATTAGCGACGCTCACACAGCGACGCTCAAAAAAAAAATTCCCGGCGTCGCTATGAGCGTCGCAACTTTCTTTGTAAATTTGCGACGCTCATAGCGACGCCGGCTGGGCTAAAAAAATAACAGAGCGCGCCCAAAAACTCAGATCTCAGATCTGAGTTTTTCGGCGCCCTCAAGCAAGGAGCAGGTAACGCTCTCCCCCCCCCTCTCTCTCTCTCTCTCTCTCTCTTTTTCTTCTCCACACACACACACACACACACACACACACACACACACACACACACACACACACGAGGAGAGGAAGGAGAGCCAGGTATGCTCCTTCCCTCTCCTCATTCTCATGTTCCCTTCCCCTCTTTCTCTCTCCCTCTCTCTCTCTCTCTCTCACACACACACACACACATACACACACACACACACATAGTGTTTTTGAGAGAGAGAGAGAGAGAGAGAGAGAGAGAGAGAGAGAGAGAGAGTACAAACATAAACAAAAACGCACACACACATACATAAACAAAGAATGCACACACACATTGAGAGAGGAAAAGAGAGAGAGAGCATGCATAAACAAAAAATGCACGCATTGAGAGAGGAAAAGAGAGAGAGAACATGCATAAACAAAAAACGCACACATTGAGAGAGGAAAAGAGAGAGAAAACATGCATACGATCCAAAAAAACGCACACACATTGAGAGAGAAAGAGAGAGAAACTAATTTAACGTCGTAGGAAACTAATTAAAATTAAAAGACCTAAAGATCTAGCCGACGAGGAGTTGAACTCAAGACCTATTATTCAAGAGGGAAATGGCATAATCAATCTATCATACTTGGCATGGGTGATAGAAAGGCTATACCATTTATCTCTTTTTATTGGCACACACATCCACACACGCGCACACACACAAGAAGAAGAGAGTTATAACGTCGTAGGAAACTATCCTAAAAGACGTTAAAGATTAGGTTAGATGTAGACTTACGTTAAATTAGATTTAGGTTTATTTAAGTTAAATTAGATTAGATTTAGGTTTATTTTTAATTAGATTTACGTTTATTTACGCTAGATTTAGCTTTACGTTATATTAGATTAGATTTAGGTCTCCATAGACTGCGATGCCTGCATGAAGTGGGTGAAGAAAGCCCTCAATGGAATATAGGGTATTGCTGCCTTCACTCATGGTGGGTTCCGTCGATCCAAAAGTACTGGTGAAATGTCTTCAGAAGATAGGGAAGAAGGTGGATCTTCAGGGCGGCAAGAGTCACTACATCCCCGACACAATGACCATCTAGACAACCTCTAGTCATCAACAGCAACTTCAAAGTTAGTAACAAGAGCAAGAACGGTCTAAAGGGCCAATTGCTGTCGTCAGATGTGGATGGAGATGAGGCAGCGTCACCGCCGAAAGTTAACTCTCACATCTTTAGTGATGAGAATGCTAACTCTTGCCGAGTTATGTGAAAAATTATGTGTTAAATCAGTTTTAAGGTTCTTATAATCCCTGTTAGTTTAGTTCTTTGTTTTTAATATAACATAATTTACGTTAGATTTAGATTTATGTTATATTAGATTAGACTTAGGTTTATTTAGGTTTACCACACACACACACACACACACACACACACACACACACACACACACACACACACACACACACACACACACACACACACACACACACACACACAAGAAGAAGAGAGTTTTAACGTCGTAGGAAACTATCCCAAAAGACGTTAAAGATTAGGTTAGATGTAGACTTACGTTAAATTAGATTTAGGTTTATTTTTAGTTAGATTTACGTTTATTTAGATTTACACTTATTTACGTTAGATCGAGTCCACGCAAGAATTACTTACGGTTTAGGGTTTAGAGTTAGACGAACAGTGAAAAGATCTACTATGAAAAGATGTTAAGATGCTGTGAAGTGCTACAGCTAGAGAAGAGGCAAAGGGGTTTTGTCCACTACATGCAGTATCATGTAGACGTGGGTCTGTAGATTTCTTGTACCCACAAATATAGGTATTGACCAATAAAGACGAGATTATAACCCGGTGGTTTTGATCTCCGTGCACCTCTAGACCAAGGTGTGCGGGGATTGGACATGACTAGAGAATGTGAGGTAGAGAGAGAGAGAGAGAGAGAGAGAGAGAGAGAGAGAGAGAGAGAGAGAGAGAGAGAGAGAGAGAGAGAGAGAGATAAGACGAAGAATGCCAATAGAATATTAAATTTTTTGTCCAGGTTATAAGATTTTTATCCTCATTATGAGTAGTGACAAGGATGTGAGACCGTCCAACCGAAACACCTATCTCTCAATGAGGGTCTTATGTCCTTGTAATCAATGCAAGCATGCTGTGCGACGGACAAGACGTGTTTCTTTGCAGCACGTTCGCGAATTTGGCGAGCTCGATCCATCTATTATAGATCGACTTGTTGCCATTTATAACTCGTCGGACTCTGACGCTGGCCAACAAGCAGCAATCTTGCAACCCAATAGACGTGTTCGCAGGCGCTTTGGTCAAGCAGCATATGTGAGGCCACAAGATGTAGCCTCTGAGAGCTCGGGGGATGATAATGCAGAGCACATTCCCAACGAGGCAATGTTTGAGCCCGAGATTGATGAAATGATCGAGACGATCATGGATTCAGAAAGGCTTATCTATGATGATATGAAAAGTGAAGCCGATACGCCATTGTATAATGGAGCACGTATGTCTAGATTGAAAGCACTCCTGGTTCTTCTCAACATGCAGGCAAAGTTTGGATGGAGTGACACTAGCGTCACAGCGCTTTTCAGGTGATCTATTACAATTAGTTTACTTTAATAAAACTCTAAATGTATAATGATCTGATAGATTTTTACACGACTGTATCGTATTTTTATGTTGTGTAGATTGCTTAAAGAGCACATACTACCAGCTGACAATGTGATGCCAGATTCCCGAGATGAAGCAAGAAAGATTTTGCGAAACTTGGGGATGGATTACAATTCTATCCACGCTTGTCCTAATGACTGCATTCTTTTCAGAGGGGAATACATAGACATGGAGAAGTGTCCAAAATGTGATTCCGAAAGATATCGAGTAAATCTCCACGGGACAAAAATTCCACAAAAGGTTTTGCGACATTTTCCTCTGCTTCCTCGCATCAAGCATTTCTTCGAATGTAAGTCCATGGCCGCCCTAGCATCATGGCATGAGGAGAATAAATCTTCGGATGGTGTGCTACGAATTCCTGCAGATTGCGCAGCCTGGAAACATATAGATGGAACATGGTCAGATTTTGCCAGGGAAGCTCGAAATTTGCGCTTAGGCCTGGCTATGGATGGCGTAAATCCATTTGGTCAAAGATCAACATCTTACAGTGTATGGCAAGAAAGATACTTTGGGAGCCAGAGTTGACCTTAGAAATGTGGATCGTATGGAGCAATATTGGCCGCAAACAGTGTCTGATGGATCGATAAAACTCCCTAAAGCACCATGGATTTTCACAGGAGCCCAAGAACGCAAAGTAAAAGAGACCATTCGATCTTTGCGGACCCCCACTGGCGTAATGCACTCGCTCCGAACGTGTTTTACTAAAGAAGGAAAGCTTACCGGTTTGAAGTCACACGATTGGCATAAAATGTGTCAGGTACGTTCATAGTGGACTTTAATATCATTGCATAAAATGTGGACTTTAATATCATTGCTGCACATACTTTACAGTTTATTTTACCGGTTGCCATTGAGGGATGTTTGTCTCTCGACATCCGTAACACAATCTACAAACTTGCAAAGCTGGTGCAATGGATCTCACAAAAGGAGATCAACGTAGACTCCATACCATTCGCCAAACTAAATGCTGCGGAGCTTGTGTGCATGTTTGAGAAACATTTTCCAACTACCATGCTAACCATTCAGGTGCATCTTCTTGTTCACATAGTTGATGAGGTGGAAATAGCTGGCACAATTCATTCTAGATGGATGTTCTTCTTAGAACGTTTCATGAAAACGCTTAAGGGATATGTGCGTCAAAAGGCACGTCCGGAGGGTAGCATGGCAGAAGGTTGGTTGGTATCAGAGTCCCTAGTGTACATTGGAGAGTGGCTAGACGGATTTGATAAAGCCCGGGACACGCTATGGCGAACCATAGATGATGAGCGCATATCTGGGATTGTCATGTGCAATCTCGGTGTTGAGAAGAAGATGACGGAAGATCTAGAGGCTAAAATCAACCGATTTTGCATGCTTCACAATCTAGTGATGCAAAAGTGGATTTCACAATATGAGGATGCAAAGCAAGAGCGACAAAGGGCACGAATCGAGTGGAGACGGGGAAGACGACCACCGATGCACTATCCGACGGTTCTGGAGAGCCTACCAACCTTCATGAGCTTAAGATGGTTGCACAACCAATTGAAAAGCGCACAACAATGCGATGACGAAGTGACTGAGGAAGAGTGGGAGTACTCTCGGGGTTGCGCGACCAAGGTAAGTTTGCAATGTACGACTAGCAAGTGACTTTATTTATAAACGTTTGAACGGCCACTCATAATCTTTGTTCGTTGTAGTATAAGTCATACACAGCAGCATGGTGTAAAGGTCGACATTTTAGGGTGGAACGAATCGACAAAAAGTGTTTTACTCAAGATTGTGGAATCATGGCAAAATTTGAACAGTCTAGTCGACGACGTTTCTCTGATGCAGATCCTGTGGTGGCGGAACTCACTTACTTCGGCACGCTGCAAGAGATTTTGAGGATCGATTACAGAGGATTTTTTGTCGACTTGTTCGACGTGCAATGGTTCAAGATAATCATGGAGGGTCGCAACGCTACTGTGCGTAGAGGAGAGTCTGGTTTTCTTGAGGTGGATTCTACTAAGAAATGGACTGACCTAAGAGACACTTTTGTACTACTCGAGCATTGTGAACAAGTAAGTATGTAAATAGTTAACATCCCCCTTTTACAAGTTATGTGCTTGAAAGCTCTCATGTAAGTTATGTGGCTCTGGCAGGTAATATTTCATCCTACAAAGTCTACATCAAACTGGTGGTACGTCATAGAGGTAGCCCCTCGTAGTGCAAGGACGTATGAAGGCTACCATGTCCCAATCACAACGGCATCAATGGAGGAGATCAGAGAAGATGCTCAATCAGAAGCCGCTGCGGTGGTGCCAGACGAGCATCAAGATGCTACTACTCTATATGGGGTGCATGCAGAGGAGCTACAAAATGAAACAGAGGATATGTGTTTAAACGGAGAGCTCTATATAGATATAGGAAGTTATGCTGAGTTATGCGAGGATAAGAGAGAGATCTCTTAAAGCCACAAATATTGTATTTGAATAATTTTGCTCCGTGTTGTAAAAGCTCTGGCTCTCTAAGTACCTTCCATGGTGTATAACGCTCTTTTCTACTCGCGCTCACATCTTTTGATTGAAAATTCTGAGTTTTCAACTTGCCTTTTCTATCACTCAATTCATTGCGTCATTGTATTTATATGCGTCATTACGTCATTGTATTTAATGGTCTTTGCGTCATTGTCTACTCTATTCATTCAATATTAAGTTTAAATATTCGTGTGTTTAATGCAGGTATGGATGATGAGGAGTTTCTTTCTTCTTTGTCACCACAGCAGAGACAGTGGTACGTGGAGCGTCATCGCTCTGGCGCATCATCGCGCGTTCCTACTCCATCCGCATCTCCCTCTCTTTCAGAGCATTCGGCGCGCTCCGAAGCTTCGGCGTCGACGAGACGAGCTTCACACTCGTCTAGACACTGGCGCTCTAGTGGTGGCGGTGGCGGTTGTTGTGGGGATTCCACCACCGATGCCTCCACACCGCCTCATGTTCGACGAGGCTCTTTACCCTCCTCTTCTTTGCCCGCCCCCACACCAGCCACAACATCGCCATCTACGCCAGGTTTTGCACGACTGACTGTTCCTAGCAGCTACACACCTCTACCTACTCCGTCAGGAGCCACCCCACTCGACACTCCTCGCTTCGGGGCCTAGACGCCGGTGGAGACACCTGACGTCCGTACCCCCATCGACACGCCGCTAGAGACCCCTGCCGGAACACCCAGGTTCACGCGTCACCGGCCAGAGGGCTTGTCTTACTCCGTCGACTTTAGCGGCGGCATCATCATGGATGATGACGGCAAGAAGGTGATCTCGCGCATGGGTGGTCTTTGCTCTCAGCTGTTTAGACACTACATACTAAACAAATGGAGTGAAGTACCAAGTGATTTAAAAAACAGAGTCATCAGCATACTTCATGATGAGTTTCCCGTTCCAACACGGGATCAGCGCTTCAATGAAGATTCGAATGCGCGAATATTGCAAACACAAGCGTTCCGAAGTGCAAAAAGCAATCAAGAATGGGTGGAACAGGCCAGATTAGCTGGCCAAAGAAGATTGGAAGAATGCGAAGAAAGCAGCGCGCGAGAATCCCGACAAGTGGAAGCAACAAAAGGATGCAGCCAGAGCGCGAGTAGAGGCAGGGAGCTCGCACCACTTGGGGAGCGGTGGATGGGCATCATTTGAGGCCGATTTTGTAAGTGTTTTCGCATTGCTCTTTATGTTCGATAGTTTAGGGTTTATGAGTTTTTTAATTCTAACATAATGAAATCTTTGTATGTTTTGACAGTGGTCGATGACAGGACGTGATCCCACACCGTACGAGCGCGAGTACGCAGGCAGGAAGGGCTTAAACGCCCTGATGGACATTCTCAATTCTCGCGGCGGCATGGTTAGTATTAGGGTTTACTCTTTTCTATTTTTTGTATTGTTTTATAAATGTCGTTATATGTTTATACTTACTGAAAGCTGTCTTATTGTCTTTTTTTGCAAAATCCGACAGATACGCCGCTTGGACGCGATGAGACGTCTGACTAGACGACGTCAGTTTAGCCATAGCTAGATAGCATTAGTTTAGGGTTTCTCATAGCTTATGTATCATGAGACGGATTTTATACGTCTTTTTGAACCATGTATATTATTACATTTGTCACCGCAGTTCCATTTGCCAATCAATTCTTTATGCCTATGATGTTGTACAATTGTCATTATTTTATTTGCCAATCAATTCATTTTGCCTATGATGTGTACAATTGTCAATTTTGCAAACAATGCGTCTTGTGGGTGACTATTTTGGGTCTATTATCTACCCTTGCACTTTTTTAAAAAAGTGAATCAAGTACAATATGGTTGATGGGTGGCAGGGCATTCAATGCCTTGTCACCAAAAAAAAATTCTCTCGGGCGTCGCTATAACCGTCGCTATTTATGACTCTGTAGCGTCGCTATGAGCGTCGCTATAGTCTTCTGTGTAAACGTCGCTATAAACGTCGCTATGACCGTCGCTATGAGCGTCGCTATATAGAGACGCTCATAGCGACGCTTATAGCGACGCATATAGCGACGCTCTCGTAGCAACGCATATAGCGACGCTCTCGTAGCGACGCTCGTAGCGACGGTTTTAGCGACGCCGGGGGTTATAAAAACCCAATGTATTTCCGTCGCTGACAGCGTCACAAGAGCACACAACCTCTTGTAGTGACGGGCAAGACATATGTACGGGCCGTATGGTAGAAGGCCTTGTCCAACAATGATTGATGTGATTCAGAGGATGAAAGAGACATGTATTAATATAACTGAGGTTTGAAGGTTCTTGGGTGCATGTGTATTCTATGTTATTTGGATTCCACATTATGCGCATGTGGCAGAACCTTTGTATCAATGTGTGAGAAAGAGCCAAAAGTTTCAATGGGAAGAAATGCATACCAATGCCATGAGAAAATTTAAGAATTTGCTACTTATGTCTCCAACTTTGAGGAAAGCAAACTATGAATGTGGAAGATATGTAATTGTGACAATTCGGATACTAGCCCGACATGAATTGGATGGGCGATTGGACAAGATGATGATGATGGAAAGCGATATGTGGTGAGATTTGGAGCAAAAGTCCTAAGTGCTCGTCAAGGCAACTATCCAACAGGTAAAAAGAGAGTTATGGGGAGTAGTCACAGCTTTGAAATGTGACAAAGAGTATTTGATAGGAGCAAATGTAACAGTGGAGATTGCTTGTGTACCCCTTCTTAGAATGATCACAAGATGCTCAACTCTTGACATTGCTATATTGAGATGGATTTCCTACATAAAGTCCTTGAATCCAAAATTTAAGCATATTGTAGGGAAAGATAATCCAGTTGCGGATATGCTTCCAAGAGCAAGGTATGAAAATGAAGAAGACATGGTTGTTGAAGGCGATGATGTAGGCACATAGTTCTATAGTATCTCTCATGCCAAGGGTGATCATGTTTGCCTATCATATGCACTTGAGTTATTTACAGAGGACCTATATCAAGGTGACTGGTTTCTCATTGGACGCTATCTGAGCACTTTGACAAGGCAAGAAGGGTGGAGTGATCAAGAGTTCAAAAGAATACGGAGAAAGGCCTATGGATACTTTTTGAAAGATGGGTACTTATGGAAGTGTCCGAAACAAAGAAATGGAATGCTGTTGAGAGCCGTGAATGATAAGGACGCTCAAAATGAGCTTATGAAAAAGTTTCATGAGAGTCTTTATGGTGGACATAGAGGTGTATGGGCCCCCTTTACTAAAATGAAAGAGAGGTATTGGTGGAAAGGTATGTAAAAAGATGTATCTCACTTTGTGGAGTCTTGTGAAACCTGTCAAATGTATTCAAATGTATGTCATCGTGATGGGTTGCACCCAACTTACCCATTGGCCATGCACTATAAGTGGGTAGTAGATCTAGTTACAATGCCATTGGGCTTATGGAAAATGAGATACATAGTGCTTGCACGGGAAGATTTAACCAACCAAGTTGAAGGCCGTGCTCTAAGAACAAAAATCACAAAAAGGGTATGTAAGTTCCTCTTGGATGATGTAATTAGTTGTTATGGCTGTGTTGGGAAAATAACAGCAGGCAGGGGTGAGTTGGATGCCGCCAAAGCAAGGGAGTTTTTCCCTAGGTTGGGCATTAAACTTGCTCTCACTACTGCATATAATCCTGAGCTAAATGGTAAATCAGAGCGTGGGAATTCTCCTATCATTAAAGCTTTGGCTAAGGCCTGCAAAGGTAAAATGGGAGAGTGGCCTAGGTTATTGCCTTATGCTTTATGGGTTGATTGTACAACTCATAGCTCAACTACTGGTTATATGCCTTTTGAGTTGATGTATGGTGAGAAACCTATAATGACAATGGAGGATGTAATTCCCACATGGAATGTATTGCCTTGGGAAGATGGAATGAGTAGGGAAGACCTTCTTGCTTTGCGCATACAACAGTTAGAAAGAAGGCCCCAAGATATTGAGATTGCAGTAGCATGATTAAAAGATGCAAGGTTAAAGAATAAGGGAAGATTTGATAAGAGGAATATGCTTAGACCTAAAGCTATTGAGAAAGGTGATTGGGTGTTGGTATATGAAAACAATCTTGACAACCAACATTCAACAATAAGAAAGCTTTCAAAGAGATGGTTTGGTCCTTATGTGGTTCAACATGTACATGGGAATGCAACTTATACCTTGCATGAGTTGGACGGGACAAAAATGAAGATTCCCATCGCAAGGAAAAGAATCGAGTTATTCAAAATAAGAGGTGATTCAGATCCCTTTGATTCACAAGAAATTCAGAATGAAGGCTCTGATGAAAATGGTATGGATGTGGATGAAGAACGAGAGGATGATGCATTAGATTTTGTTGCAAGCAATGATGAAATCGACATGTATGTGGACTTAAATGAAGATTGAACCTATTGCAAAAAGATATGTGTGGTATATGCTAGAGGATGTACTTGTTTAGAGGGGATGGATGTCATGCTGTGGCACGTGCATAATGTGAAAATAAAAATATCTACCTCTCTCTTAACGTTTTTGATGTGTGGGACCAAATGCTACAATGTACATAGTGTGATATGCGAAAACGGATGCCTTGGTTGCAGGCATGTACATACCTTGCCGGGCATGCGAGGTCGAGGACGTGGCACCCATGCATGTTTTACCACATTAAAGTATGCCTAATTTTCTTTAGGAATGTACAAACGTCAAGTGTTTCTAAGTGGCACACTCGTTTTTCCTAGAAAGTTCAATGCGGACGATATTGGCAGAAAATAGCAGGTTTCGTTGTGCGCGGATGTAAAAGACGTGTCCGAAGTGCTTACCAAGTGGAAAAATGAGGTTCAACATGAAATTTGAGCCCAATGGGAATTTTCCACAAATTTAGGGATGTTTCCCAGCTCGTTTGGGCTTTTTACGAACAAAAAGGGGCATTTTTGGGCTAAAAATAGCCATAGAATGGTAAAAAATAAATAGCTCAAAATTCCACATCAACGATGATGCCAATGTTGCCTAAGTAGGGAGGGAAGTTTTAGAGCCAAGAATGAGCTCATTTGGGCATATAAGCAAGGAGATACATCCATTCCATTACAGGGTGCTGCAATCCCGTGCTGCTTCCACTACATGGTTGAGGCTGTGAGGCCTCCAATTAGGGTTTCCCCTCCTCAAATAACTACTTGATCTTCTCCAATGAAGTATTGAAGCTTCCATAAAATGGGCACAATGAAGAATCGAAGCGTCAATTTAGGGTTTTTTACAAATCAAATGAGCATTGCATTTGTGCAATTGGGAGCGAGGCTACACCTAATCTTCACACACACAAGAGTTTTGAGTTAGTATTGGTTCTTTTTCAAAGTGAAGCTTTCATGGCTGGAGTTTTGTTCTTTTTAAGTGAAATTTTGGCTTCAAATCATCAATGCTTTGATTGAATTTGCTACGAATCCTCACAGTCAGAGACCCAACGCTTTCCTAGTCGCACTACGTACTTCTTGACACCGTCTCTTTGTATTTTTTGAGAAACATCTCTAAAACTTGCCAGCTATGCTGTTCAATAGAGACAATCATAAAGAAAGAAGATGTGCAAGAGAAAATGGTATTTTTAGAGGGTTGCATGCTCTTCCTATATTGTTGGCATACATGTCAATATCTATGAACAACGTATTGTTCTACATTATGCATATCTCAATGGTACAGTCTAGTGTTCTAATATTTTCTAAGCATGCAATAAGTCGCAACTTATGATGCTTCAGGAAACATCCAACAACGTTCATATCCGAGATTCCCACCATCTTATTCCATTCATGCATGTTATTGCAATGCAATCAAGAATATTCTAAACCTTCCTCACACTATATACATCTTGATTTCAATCTAGTAGCTCCGATAAACAACAAACGTAAACTTTATCATGCCACCATTTCTCCTTTGTGACTTTGTCTTTGCCACCATGTATTTGATAGATTGTACTCAATCTCTCTAGCTCTATGCACATGCACATCCACTCTTTGCTACAATTTAGTCCACATCGATTATAAAGTAAACTACCGCACACCTACTTTGCCATATATTATTTCCTCTTATGCTTGCATCAAAGTGCATTGGCCTCACTTTTGGCTTGAATATGTCACCATGCCTCACATATTGTCATAACCAATAGCCACATCCTTCTTATTCCTTCACATACGAGCTTGATGTGCCTAGATGGTGAGTGTGCAAGAGAGGGAATGGAGAAGGGGGAAGAGGATGCATAGAACAGACCCTTTGGTGGATCTTGTGAGAGAATATCTCTCACACTCCTTATTATCTTTATGAACCAAATAATAAGTGGGCGATCGCCCGCCCGGCCATAACCGGCCACGGGTCTGAAACCCAACAATCTCCCACTTGAAGCATCTGCTCGGCTCATTGTTAGAGCACCTGCTGGTTTTTCATCCGTGTGAATTTTGACTAACTTAATGCGTTTGCTAGTCAAAATATCCCATACCACATGATACCTGACCTCTATGTGTTTTGACTTGTAGTGAAACACGGGCTTCTTTGCTAATGCAATCGCACTCTGACTGTCGTAATGTAGCACTGGAATCTGGTGTATTCCAAAATCTGTCACTAAATGAGATAACCACACAGCTTCCTTACTGGAACTAGAAACCGCAACATACTCTGCCTCAATGGTGGAAGACGAAGTGCTATTTTGGATACATGATCTCCAAGAAACTAACGCTCCAACGAACAAGAAAACGTAGCTAGATGTGGATCTCCTAGTATCCACACAACCCGCATAATCCGAATTAGTGTATCCAATTATGGATGCATCACTCCTCCCAAAGCGTAAGAACTTGCCAGATGAGACCTTGACGTATCTCAAGATATGCTTCACTGCTTCCCAATTCTTTTTGCCTCGATTTTCCATAAACCTGCTGACCACTCCCACTACATATGCAATGTCTAGTTGTGTGCTAACCATGGCAAACATGAGACTGCAACTACCGCGAAGACCTTTGCCATCTCTGCCTTTTCAACATCTGATTTGGAACAATCATGCTTGCTAAGTTTTTCGTATGCTACCATTGGGGTGCTCAATGCTTTCCCCCCTTGCATATTAAAATGTTGCAAGACCTTGTGGACATAGTCTACCTGCAAAAGTTCAAGTATACCACGTTTGTGACCTCTCTTGATACGCATACCGAGAAAGTGATGTGCATCGCACAAATCTTTCATAGCAAACTGCTTGCTTAAGGCGTCCTTGAGAAGTGCAATCTCATCTTTTGACTTCCCGGCTATGAGCATATCATCCACGTACAAAATGAGAATGATGAGGGACACATCAACCTCTTTGTGTACAAGTGGTGATCCTCTTGGCTCCTTACGTAACCCTGGGACTGAATGTACTTATCAAACTTGAAAATCATTTCCTTGAGCCTTGCTTTAATCCATACAAAGATTTCTTGAGTCTACCAACTAGTTCTTCCCGTGTTGGCTTCTCAGGCTTTATCGCAAAATCCTCTGGCTATTTCATGTAAACATCCTCTTCAAGATCCCCATGAAGAAACGCTGTATTCACATCCATTTGGACCAATTCCAAGTCCTCGATGGCTACCAGACCAAGCACAAGACGCAATGTAGTCATGTTGACCATTGGAGAACAGATTTCATCAAAATCCACACCTTTCGTTTGCTTGAACCCTTTAGCAACCAATCTTGCCTTCTACTTAGGCTCGGGATCATCTGTGATATACTTCTTCTTATACATCCATTTTGCATGGCAATGCCTACCTTTCGTTTGCTTGAACCCTTTAGAAACCAATCTTGCCTTATAGTTAGGCTCGGGATCATCTGTGATATACTTCTTCTTGTACACCCATTTGCATGGCAATGCCTCTTTACCCGTAGGTAAATATGTAAATTCCCAATTTTCATTGGCTAAAATCAAGTTATACTCATATTGCATAGCTTCTTCCCACTGCACGCTATCGTCCATTTTAATGGTCTCTTTGTAGCAAGTGGGTTCACCGCAATCAATGACTAGTAGTGTAATCCTAGCTCAAAATTCTCTGGTGCATGAGATGTACGAGTAGATCTTCAAAGTGCTTGAGTGCTGGATTCTGCTCTCTCTGGAGCAACATGTGTGTGTGTACTAGTGAAAGGTACATCACTAGCACGTCCAACATTCTGTGTAACTACTAGCGATTAGGAGACATCCTCAAACCGTACACTGTGATACTCAATGTCTTTTATTGACTTTTTATGCATCTTAGACTCATTGAATATCACCTGTGAGCTACGTATAACCTTCTTAGATTGCGGGTGCTGGAGAAGATAACCCATCTCTCCGTCTACATCATATCCAATGAAGACGCACTTGTGTGATTTGGGGTCCAACGTTTGTCTAAGTGCTTTTGGCACATGTTAGAATGCCTCACACCCAAATACATGTAATCTGTCATAACTGGGCTCTTTGCCCATCCACATCTCTTGTGGAACCTTGTACTTTAGTGGTGTACTAGGTGACCAATTGATCAAGTAAGCAGCCATCGTAACAGCTTCTCCCCAGAATTCTTGCGGTAAGTTGGCCGTAGACAACATAGAAGTGGCCCGTTCCTGAATGGTTCTATTCATTCTCTCAGCCACACCGTTTGGGTGGGAGTGTAAGGCATGGTAAACTGTCTTTTAATGGCTCTTTTGCTGCAAAAGTCCTTGAACTCAGAGAAGATGTACTTGCCTTCATTGTCAATATGCAAAGCTTTAAGATTTCTATCCGATTGGTTCTCGACCAATGCTAAGAACTTCTGAAAGACACTAAAGACGTCACTCTTCTACTTCAAGAGATAAACCCACACCTTTCTAGCAGAGTCGTCTATGAATGTTAGGAAGTATAACGCTCTCCCTAGAGACTTGATTGTCATTGGTCCGCACAAGTCGCTATGTATGAGATCTAGAGGACTCCCTAACTCTTTGTCCAAAGGCGCTGTCAATGTCAATTTAGTTTGTTTGCCATAGATACAATGCTCACATAAAGAGAAGGTAGAATAATCTAACACATGGATATAACCAGAAGGCTGCAAGACTTTCATTCCCTTTTGACTCATATGTCCTAGCCGGCTATGCCACAACTCTATAGAGAGCATCTCGGCTACACAAATAGAATTCTCTTTCACAGAAGAGACATAATGTGAGTACAATGAGTTAGACTTCTCACCTTTAAGTATGACCAGATTTCCCTTCTTGATGATCCAAGAACCATGAGCAAATATGGTAGTGTAACCCAAATCATCCAGCTACCCAACTGACATCAAACTCTTTGTCGATTTGGATACATGTTTGACATTATGCAGCATAAACTCAGTGCCATTACGCATAGAAAACTTGATGCTGTCCACACCGCATATATAAAGCTCATAAGAATTGCCTAGCGTCATCGTGCCATGCGTGGAAGTGTATGTAGAAAACCACTCCTTATGAGGAGTCACATGAAAGCTAGCACCGAGTGCAGAATCCAATTTTTCACATAACACTCATCATGAGCTAACTAAATTCGATGTGAAAATCAACACATTATTTGACACTTCATAAACTTTTTCAATGGCTGGAGACTCAACCACATTAAGCTCTTCAATCTTCACACTGCTTTTAGGTTTGTCAGACTTTGCTTTCTCTTTGCCCTTATCACGCTGCGTTGTGTGGCAATCTTTCTTCAAGTGTCCCTTTTTATGGCAGTAGTAACACTCTACATTTTGCATGTCTTAGCCGCGACTCTTGCTACGACCTTGCCTGCGGTCTTGCAAACGACCACGGCTACGACCACGCTGCCTTTGAAATTCCCTTTTGTCACAATTTCCACTAGCCACATGTGCATCACCATGCCCACTTGCATCAAGATATTGACGTCGAATCTCCTCAGTGAGCAACACACCAACAACACAATTGAAATCTAGCTTGCCATTGGGTGCAGAATTTCTTATGGATGTGTTGAAAGTAGCTCATGAAGATGTTAGCGAACATAGCAAGAAAACGGACTTCATTTCATCATCGAAATTGAGGCCTTTTGAAGTAAGCTTTGAAAACATGTTGTTGAACTCATTCATCATTAGTGTAGACATGTTCTCTTCTTTCATGCAAGGGTGTGATCAAGTCTTTGTTGATCAAAACATCTTGCATACGCTGCCGCCAACTGACAAAGTTTGAGCCATCAAACTTTTTGATGTAGTACTCTAATCTTTCAAAAGCACTACTCGCAGCCATGATTAAGAGAATGTAGCCAAAAAATTTATGCCAAATTGCCTAGGACAATTTTAGCAGAGTTTTCCCTAGAATAGGAGCAAAAACTCAACCAAAATGTAGTACAATCACTGTGTAAGAAATTGAGGCCTTTTGAAGTAAGCTTTTAAAACACGTTGTTGAACTCGTACATGTCTACACCAAGTCGAGTGGAATGATCACCATAGCATGCTCATTCAAGTCATCCCACTCATCATTAGTGTAGACACGTTCTCTTCTTTCATGCAAGGGTGCGATCAAGTCTTTGTTGATCAAAACATCTTGCATATGCTACATCCAAATGACAAAGTTTGAGCCATCAAACTTTTTGATGTAGTACTCTTCTCTTTCGGAAGCACTACTCGCAGCCTTGATTGAGAAAATGTAGCCAAAAACTTTATAATGAATTGCCTAGGATAATTTCAGCAGAGTTTCCCCTAGAATAGGAGCGAAAACTCAACCAAAATGTAGTACAATCACTGTGTAAGAACAACTAGAAGTGCCAAGAACGGATAAAATGGACTTGCATGAAAAATCCGACAGAGTCTCCTTTGTATGAGGAGTCAAAATCAAATAGAAAACACTTAAACTGCTCAAAAGAACAATCATTGAGCATATACTGCACAAAAACAGTGCTGTGTGACTGCCAACTCGACGTCAAAAGCACAAAAAATTGTCCAGATACATGTTCTATGGAGAGGGTACCGTAAAGGGGAACTCCAACTACCTGTATCACTGAAGGTATCTCAACATTCGAGAATATCCCAACTCAAACAAAAACTCACGCTATTGATCCTCCAAAGGCTAATGTAGACACAAAAGGACTACCACAGTCTCAGAAAGGGCTCTTCCAGCTTGAATCTCAGAAATGACCGGAAAAACTGTCAAACTAGCCAAAAAATGGCTCCATAATGGACAATGTCCGCAACTCAACGTACATGAGTGGACCGGGTTCAAACAGGCGTTTAAAACGTCTGCATGCAGTATAAGTGATCCTTGCGGGGATGTGCTCTCAAAAGAGCTTAGTAGCACTAGATGTGCTCACACAAAAAATGCATATGTCCGCAAAGAAACTGCTATCAAAAAGACTGCTGAAATTGCCTGAAAAAGCACCGTCTGAAAATTTGGAGAATGTGTGTGTAAACGGGTTGAAAATTCCCCTATAACCTGTAACCTACATGTCGGTGTCGCTATGTGCCAATTTTTGCCACCGGGCAAAAATGTGCCAGTCGAATAGCTACCAAAAGGTGTCGTAACCAAAAAGCGTTCCGTAGAGCGCGATCGGTGCTAATGTCGAGTGTCATTCCTCTATGGTAGAGGCACTTCACCCGTCCGTGTGGCAAACACAGCTATAGATCGCGAGAAAAAGTCATCTGCGTGAAACCAGTGTCGGGTCGGATGTCAAAAATTTGCTCACTCTCTTTCGATAAAATCTCTCTCTCTCTCTCTCTCTCCACACACAAAGAGGGCTGAAAAGTTTCTCTCTCTTAGCCATCTACTTTCAAACTCGGTCTCTCTACTTAAGTTGCCCAGGTGTGAGCAGTCGAAAAATCGGAGATTGGGGGGAGATTTCAAGAGAGGGAAGTTTTGTCGAGGCTTAGCAATGGGAACAGGGGCTTGCACACACAAAGTGTGTGGGCTTAGAGTATTTTTTTTTCTAAATTACTGCATCTTTGTTGAATTCGGCCAGACCTAACGAACTGCACGATAACTTGATCTCTGACGAGATGGCGAGTGTGTGTATGTGTGTGTGTGTGTGTGTGTCTGTGTGTACGTGCGCATTTCGCTAGCCACAACTGCTACCCGGCTCAGTAGATCAAGGTCTCAATGCCTCGTTTCCTGCACGGCTTGCCCACTTTCACTGGCTCGTTACCTACTCCTTTTCTTCTCACGAGCTTGGCTGCCTCGATTTAAGTGCTCACAAAGTTAAGTTGCCTTCTTATGCTTTGCTTATGGTTCCTAGCCCGATTGCATCCTCAATCCTCTCTCTATCTCCTTGTTGCTTGCCGAATGCCTGGGTTGAAGCACTGTTGACCAAGCCTTGATTTTGATTTATGCAAGCTCGACACTAGCTTCCATTCCTACACACACCACCCAATTCACTGCTCAGCTTACTTGCCTTCCAAACTCTTGCACTCAGATTCCATGCTCCTTTGACATCAAGCTCTACCCGCTACCTCTGTGTAGAGCTTTAAACTCCTCTTACTTGATGTCGGTACACACGCGAGTAGCGGAGAAGAGGTGCCGGGGTTGCCTGTGCTATGATACCAATTGATGTGTCTAGATGGTGAGTGTGCAAGAGAGGGAAGGGAGAAGAGGAAAGGGGAAGGAGAACAGAACCTTTGGTGGAGCTTGGAAGAGAATAGCTCTCACACTCCTTATTATCTTTATGAACCGAATAATAAGTGGACGGTCACCCACCCGGCCATAATCGGCCACGGGCCTAAAACCCAACAAAGCTATGGTATCTTTTTAGTTAGCTCCCTACCTTACTCAATCCCCCATCCCTTTTACTCAATTCCCTTTCATACATACCGCAAGGTTATCTTTCTGTTTCTTGAGCAAGTGCCTACATGTGGGCACCAAACTTGATTTTGAACTTCAATATCCAGCCTCTCTGATTGACATTATCCGCAAAACAGAAGTGAAAAGAAGCAAAATGAGCATGCACACAAAGGATTTTTATTATTTTTGTCGTCCTAAAAGCTCATGATGCTCTGGAGTCTTGAAATGCTATTGTGTTTCAGGTAACACATCAATGATAATTGCATCGCAAGAAGGGCCACTTTCGTAGGGACACAGTAGGGCACCAAGACGGTAGTGTCTTGAGACGCTCTCTGTTAGAGACATAGCTGCAACTAGTAGTGTGTGCGGAAGCAACGTCTTGAAACGCTCATGGACAGGTAGAACTTTGGTGCTACGAATGCAATTGTCAATGTTTGACTGCGTTGCATTTATACGCCCGTATAACAAAAATTATACATATAAAACGTCAATATACGCCGTATCTCCGAATAATTACCGAATAGCTGTATAAAACATTTTTCGATTGATATATTTTTCGATCGAAAAATATATCGATCGAAAAAAAGTATATATATACAATGGTCGCCGTATTCGATCGAAAAGCATTGTGGAATTTCTTGGGGAATAGAGAGCTTGGAGCTTCTGAGAGTTTGCCAGATAGAGACAACGACTTTGATTTACAGCGGTTTTCAGGTATATTTTTTAAATTTTCAATAAATATTAACTTTTTTTTTGTGTTGTGCCAGACTTGTGTGGTGTAGTAGTTTCGGCTCTCACCACAAAGTTGGCTTACAGGTCGTAGACCACTTCGTGGTGTGTAGCCATAGGCCCATATGGCTCACTCCAGAGGTGTATAGAATATAGTTTTCTTTCCCGTGGTGTGTAGTTATATAACTCATTCCAGGGAAGGCTTAGGGTAAATTTAGATTCTCACTCGTATGGTGTAGTAGTATATCTCTCACCATAGAGATGAGTTAGGATTAGAGGTTGACTCGTGGAGTGTAGTAGGCATGATGCTACACCTCTCACTTCAGAGTGGCCTATAAAATTTACAATCTTAAAGTAAATCATTATTGATTATTCTACATAGAAGCACAAAAATTAACGTTCGTCATTTTAAGAGTGTAGAGATGCATACTTTATGCCCTCTTCAACTTAATACGACTTTCGTTATTTTTGTGCTTCTATTTTTGTAGTAACATTATTGTTCATCAGCAGATGACTTGGTGTTACTCTGAACGTAGATATATACAACAATTGATTTACATTTGAGATTGCTGAGCTGTTTGCTGATGGTTGTTTTGTGCGTGCCACACACTCTATTAGAAATAGCTTATAAAATTTACAATTTTAGATTAAGTTTTTCTGTCATATGTGTTACATAGAAACACAAGCGTTACCACTCGTTATATTAAGAGTGAAGAGATGCATATTTTCATGCCCTCTTCATCTTAATGTGACATACTGGTTACTCGTGTGTTTCATATTCCAAAAGAACATCATTTTTCATCATTAAATGACTTGGTGTTGTTTTGGACGTAAACACATATGATAGGTAACTTACATCTGCAATTGTTAATTTATCCACTGATAGTTGTGTTGTGAGTTCCACACACTTTATCAGGGATTAGATTGATAAAAACTATCAATCTATTTTACAACAGCATCCAGGACTTGTGCTGAGAATATCTCACACTAGCTGAGCTGTTCACATATACGATTTTCCAACCCTTTAGATGTAATTTCTTTCATCATCTCACACTTCTGCACATAGCAGGGTCCAGTTCTTTTGCTGAGAGCATCTCACACTCCTGGCCTGTTTCTCTCTCTCTCTCTCTCTCTCTCTCTCTCTCTCTCTCTCTCTAAATTAATTTTCATGGTCGATTCGCACAATGTGGTTTGTAATCATAAGATTTTCTCTTTAATTTGCAATAATTTAGTATTGTTTAATAAATTTGAATCATCATTTAATATATATATAGGGTTAACACTCATTATATAATAACTATGCTACTATGGTGTACAATCATTTCGTAAGATTCTTAATTTACAATTTTGTCATACAGATATGGCAGACATGAAGCTAGCGAAACATCAACGAAAGCTCGTCTCCGAAGTGATTGTGAGACACTTCCATTACTCGTCAGAGGCAGAGATTAGGCGTTGTTTAAACCTTGTCGCTCCGGAGCATTTTTATCAGCTTACAGAGACTCTAACCAAGTCTGTGTTTGAGCAGCTCCAGGCAGAGTTTGCACCAGCTATTTTTTACATAGCCCTCATGACATCAGGTGCTTTAGTAAACATGGTCAAACAAACCATTGGACAGATCATGAAAACCTTTCAAGAACTGAAAAATCTTGCAATTACTTCCTTGCCAAACATAGCTGAGCGCATACATCTTGTGCAATAGCTTTACACGGAGTTCAAGAGTAAGGAAAAGTTAGAAAGAGCAGCAAAGCATGCAAGAGTGGAAGACAGATCTTCTGAAGCTGCTGTTGAACCAGAAATCATTCTTAGAACAGAGCCTGCAACGTCATCCGTTGCTACATTGGACCTCTCTCAACTACCACCTATTTTATACCTTTTACCCGACACAGCCATCTTCAATATCCAAGCTCCACAGCTAGGAGAGGGAAGATGGGCACATGTGAAGCATGTGGGTGTCACACATCCCACTTTCAAAGATCAAGTGTATGCTGCAAAAGTGTTCAAAGTACACTTACATGGGCCCACCATGGAGCAACAGGTCAAAGACGAAGCAACAATTTTGGATATTTCACATCGAGGTATTATCTACCCTCTTGCCATGGTGCGTCACGTGGAGCAACCAATGCTCATTTCACGATTTTGGAATGGCGGCCATGTGGAGCAATGGATCAAAGAATGCACTGCAGATGGCAGCCAACGTGTCATCCGCGATTATGTACTCACTGCAGGAACATTAGAGCTATTCCAGGAGAATATTTTGGAGATCATCAATGCTCTCCTCCAAACTCTAAAGTATATACATTCGCATAACTACCTCCACAATGATCTAAAATCTCGGAATATGATGCTGCATTTTGGCGAAAAAGGTGTTTATGCCGGCATTGTGGATTGGGGTTCATGCACCAAAACAAATACCATAGCCGGTTTTCCTCCTCTACGCGATATGCAGATAGAAACTAGAAAACAATATGAGAGAGATTATCCATGGGCAGCCCCCGAATGTATATCTAGTAATCCTCCCTCCTGGACCAAAGCTATGGATATTTATTCCATGTGTCATACATGTAAACGCATTTTGAAGTGCTTACCAGAGCCCCAAGAACAAAGCAAGAGACATTTTTTGAGTAATGTACTTGCTCATCTTGAAACCGACAAGCGCCTAAACCCCAAAACCCGGCCTAACGCTTTTGACCTCTCCTTATGTCTAAATGGTGCCCATAGAGTGGGTTACAACATTGTAATGACAACTGGCTTACGACCAGCTGATGATTAATGAAAACACAAGTCTCATGATTTCATCATTGTTTTACTTTTGGTGTCAGATTTAATTGTATGTTTAATTGAACAAAATATCTATGTTGTCATTTGATATACTGTCCAATGTCAAATTAATTGAATGGGTATTTAAAAGTAATGACATGTTCACCTAATATGCAGATATGGAAGAAGAACTCAACCACGGTGAAGCTCAGGCAATTTTTAAAGAAGAACTAGTTAGATGTGGACAAGCAGATCTTTCTACTATTGCGAACATTGAAGAAGATGAATTTGAGCTGCAGGGCGAACCACTAACCCTTAAAGAGTGCAAAAAGCTTTGCCCTAATCACTTTGTACGCCATCAACTATTTCAAATAAGTGGCAATGCAAAAGATAGAGCTCCGTTAAAGCTCTCTGATTTGCAACATAAAGGACTGGCACGTGTATTGCTGCAAAGGTTTATACGACAAGAGAGATGCCTACCAAACAACAACCAAGTAGCAATTTACTTTATCCAACAATGCTATGTTCGATATGTTTTGCTGAAGAGAGTGGATTGGTCAGATCGTCCAGGCACCGCTGGCGTTGGACGTGGACGCATTGCAGAAAAGGTGGCAGCACGCAATGCAAATAATCCAATGCCTCCTCGCAAGCGTCCTATTGTTTTACTTCCTGAAGAGTCAGAAACACTGACTGAATTAGCCAGCCAAGGACAAGACCTTGCCAGCCAAGGAGAAACACCGGACATGCTTTGTGGCCGTATTCTTGAGCTTGAAATAGAGTTAAGTGATGCACAAGCAAAGCTTCAACGATATGAATCATTGTATGGACCTTTGCCAGCTGATACTACCACTTTACATAAAGATGGTGCTCAACCATCCCCTGAGCTAGGAATTACAGATTTTACCATAGACCAGCTTATAGCAAATCTATCAAACTCATAAGTCACAAGCTTTTTGTAATCTCAAAATTATATCAAACTCTTTTCGATTGAGTAATTTCCCAGAACCTTGTTGTAATTTCAAACCTACATCGACTTTATGCAATTGTTATTCGACAAGATATTATCGGCAATTTATATTTGTGTGTGAGTAAATATGTGCGTATGAGAGAGAGAAAGAGAGGTTTTGATGTGAACGACAACGAGATACCACTTTCTTTCATCATATGCAAAAACTTGTTAAGTATTACAACGGTACTCTCACAAATCATCTCCATCTTCAAAAACTGCAACCATATCATCTACTTCGTCCATATCTGAGCATTCTGAAACTATCTCCCATTCCATATCATCTTCATCATCAACTTTTGCAGAAATAGCTTCATGCGTTTGAAAGACTGCATATTGCTTTTGAGCGGCTCTAGTTGCAATGTTTTGAGGCTTATAAATAAGTCTCATATTGCAAAAAACATACACCAAATCAGCAGCCCGTTTAGTATGAAGTCTGTTTCGCTTTTTCGTGTGCACAAAGTCGAATGCTGACCAATTTCGTTCACAACTTCCACTTGATGCAGCTACTGATAAAACTCTAATTGCAATGTGTTGCAACTCCACTTTCTCTCCACCATACTCCTTCCACCATAAAGGTGCACTTGTTTTGCCAATGGCATCTATATGCCATGGATCCTGAAACATACCAGTTCTGTTGGCATAATCTACTCGCTGATGAAAAGCTGTTTTTCCATCTTCGTGCCCTAAGAGTTGGGAGCACACTGTTTTGAAGTCAGACATAACTTCTTTGTTGGCAGATTGCTGATGCATTTGAAACTTAGGATCCAATACAAAAGCCGCACCATGCAATGACGTATGCAACTGCACCCAACGCTTGTTAACAATTGTAATCATGGTAGCTTTATCCTTTGCACCAAAACTGACATTTTCTCTTAGCTTGCGTATAGCCTCTGACATATACCAGTAGACCCGACCAAAAATAAAAGAATTTGTGTCAACTGCTCTCAAAAGATCTACAAATGGCTTAGACACAGTTACTATTCTTTCTACATTACGCCAAAAGACTGGCGAGTTTACTATTTGTGCACATCGACCAGTTGCTTCCTGATAACTTGGATACTTGCTGAGCCATCCATCCCATCTTCTGTCTGCTAAGGTTTCCATCAATGCAGGCTTCAACTCTTGCAAAGCAGCAAGAACATAGTATGCCGTAGCAAACCTTGTTGCGCAAAATATTTGCAGAGCTTTATTTGGTGACTTGGTTCGAAAAAGAGCATACGAAAATTGATGCTCTCTAATGAATTTCACCACATGATTTGCATCCAATAAAGTTTGCTTCACACATGCCATTTTACCAATATCTTTTAAAATCAAATTTAAAGTGTGAGCTGCACATGGTACCCAAGAAATCTCCGGATACTTGACTTGAATAGCTCTTCCTGCTCCTTTGTAGTTGGCCGCATTATCTGTGACAATAGCAGTCACATTCTTTGGTCCACCTGCCTTTGCAATTGCACGCTCATACACCCCTTCTAGGTAGGTGATAGTCTTCTCTTTCAATGAGATGTCAATTGCTTCCACGAACATAGCCCCTCTAGGGTTAATAAGCATTACATTGATTAAAGGTTTTTTCTGACAGTTAGTCCATCCATCCAATGCTATGGTGCATCCATATGCTGGAACAAACTCTAGGACTGTGCGTTTGAGAAGGGCTTCAGTACTGTCTTTGTTCTTTATCAAGATATTCAGTTCGCATCTTGTTATAGTCAGGAAGCACAAATCCTTTTTTGACTGTACTCATCAAAGCATCTTGAAATATTCGATTGCGCATAACATTGAACGATATGCCACACACAACAAATGCTTGTGTCCATTTTAAATGCAACTCAAGCAACCATTGTTTACCTAATGCTTCAGGCATTGTCTGTCCATTGGATGACGCTCTGCCAGATTTGCTTGTGCTAGGAACTCCTCCTGATGTAGAAGCATGTCCATGAAGAGGGTTCAATTGAGAACTTTGATCATTTACTTGAGTGGTACACACCTCTTCTGTTGCCTCATTGCATACAGATGGTTCAATATTCGCATGAATATCTTTAGAAACATCACCTTTATGTTTAGCTGCAAGAATCAACTTTACTTTGCGAGAATACATGGCAAATTTTTCATGAATATCTTTTGGTGGTGCCCCGCACTTTTCAACACTTTTCAACATTGCCAGGGACTTTAAACAAATGCTCTTTAATTCTGGTTGCATTACCACTGAACTCGTGGCCACAAGATTTACATTTAAGTCGAGATGTATTTCTCCCAGCTTTCAACTCATGCACATAACTCCACTCTTGTCCTTTCACCATGATGCACAAAAATAGTTTGCTAGTAAAAACAAAGTCAATGATCATTTTCATAATCAAAATCAATTAAAACATTAAATTAATTTAACTAACAATGATTGAACGAAATTAAAATAATTAAAAACAATGATTGAACAAAAATACAATAATAAAAAACAATACCATTGGATTACATATAAATTGTATCGATTTATCTAAAGTGCAAGCTTGTATCTTTAACACATTACGATAATCAATAATTACAATTAAATCAAGTATTAAAATGATTATCATTATAAATTACTATACATACAAGTGCTATAAGTGACATTTTTAAATGTCAAAACGATAATCACTTACAATACTTGATAATTATCGTATCTATGTAAAGTGCGAACAAAAAGTTCTTACACTTTACCATAGATTTTTAAGCGATTATCTATCTACAATGCGAGCATATGTATGCTCTCACACAGTACGGTAGATTTTGCAGTCCAAATAAAGATAAGAGAATATCATTATTTTTGGACATGTTTTTCTTAAATTTTTACTCTAGTGAGAGCATAGCACTGTGAATAGCTCTACACAAAACGTAAAAATATAATTTTGTTTCATTATATTCATTTTGAAGTGAGAGAAAATCTCTACACATCAAAATCGAACTTTAAATTACATAAAATTAATTTTTATGCAATTATATTTTTAAACTAATTATCTCATGTGAGAGTACACTCTACACACAACGATAATATCTTACTTTTTTTTTATTTGTCACTTTCAAGTGTCAATTAATTGAACACATTGACAAGTGATTCTTATAATTACAGTTTGTATTAGGTGAGAGATTAAACTCTTCACAAAATACAAACTTTCAACTATTTACTAAGTTTTTCAAAACATATTTATATATTTGAATCACAAAACTTAAAATTCTATTGAATTGTAATTTTTATTGCATTCAAATTGTTTTATTTTTTTACAAATTACATTTTTTGATCGTTTCGTGAGAGTACTCACATAGAAAACACTGACTTTGAAAGCTGGTATGAGACCTTTCGCGTGTTGCTATATATACTAACATATTCGATCGTTATAATTTTAGATCGAAAATACTTTCGTTCGAAAATAATTTCGATCAAAAAGTTTTTCGATCGAAAAATTAAGAAGTTATACAATTGGCCGTTTCTGCTGATATGGCACCATATAATACGGCCGTATAATTTAGATAAACGAATAATACGCCCATTATTCGCGTATTATACGTCTCCCGAATAACGAATAATGCAACTTAGGTGTTTGAGATCCGTGTTTAGCGAAAGTGCTTAAGCAGAGACATCCGTGATGGCTAGCAACGATGGTGTGTGATATGTTGTCTTTCGAGGGTTGCTGAAGCTACTGTGATACCATTTGTGGAGAAGGAAACGACCTCTTTAATAGACATATCCGCATCAAAAGCGAGGAGCAAGATGAAAGTAAGCACAAAGAGAGGATTTTTAGTAGAATTTTTTGGGCCTTTATAGGGTTTTACAAGTTGTTCACATGAGTGGGCGTCCAAGTTGAACTACCTCTCAACAAATGTAGTCCTAATCCGTCAAAGCACTCCATAATCATGAGAGCACTTTCAATAAGTAAAACATTTTTTATATCCCAAAATAACTTTTTGAATGTAAGACAATACTGCTCTGGTTAGCTCAATGGCATTCTTTGCTATTTACTTGCCATATTAATTTTTAGCTTTCACATCACTTGTTTTGTAGAGTACGCAAACTTGTAAATTCTATTGTCATAATGTCTCTTACGATTATTTGAAGGGGCAAACACTATTTTGTGCCGGGGTTGAGAGGCTTTGGTGCTGCATTGCTCATTGTTTCTTAAGAATGCCGTTAATTTGATGTTAAAAAGGTTATAGGCTTCATTTGAAGAAGCAAACGCGCTATTTTGCAATGGTGTTGAAAAACCGTGTGCTGTATTGCTCATTGTTTCTTAAGAATGCCGTTAATTTTAAGAAAAAAAAAGTTAACACATGTCTATCTTCTTTCAACCTTTGTATCAACACTTTAGCTAAGTGCAATTGTGAGTTGGTCAAAGCCCTTAACTAGGAGTTCTCTATGTTAAATTTCTATATCACATGCACTGAAGAGGTTTTATTGAAATCCCTACCTTACTCAATCCCCCATCCCTTTTACTCAATTCACTTTCATACATACCGCAACGTTATCTTTCTATTTCTTAAGCAACGTCTTGAAATGCTCATGGACAGGTAGAACCTTGGTGCTACGAATGCAATTGTCAGTGTTTTGAGATCCGTGTTTAGCAAAAGTGCTTAAGCAGAGACATCCATGATGGATGGCAACGATGGTGTGTGATATGTTGTCTTTCAAGGGTTGCTGAAGCTACTGTGATACCATTTGTGGAGAAGGCAATGACCTCTTTAATAGACATATCCGCATCAAAAGCGAGGAGCAAGATGAAAGTAAGCACAGAGAGAGGATTTTTATTATAATTTTTTGGGCCTTTATAGGGTTTTGCAAGTTGTTCACATGAGTGGGTGTCCAAGTTGAACAACCTCTCAACAAATATAATCTTAATTCGCCAAAGCACTCCATAATGCATGAGAGCACTTTCAATAAGTAAAAGCATTTTTTATATCCCAAAATAACTTTTTGAATTTAAGACAGTACTGCTCTAGTTAGCTCAATGGCATTCTTTACTATTTACTTGCCATATTAATTTTTAGTTTTCACATCACTTGTTTTGTAGAGTACGCAAACTTGTAAATTCTATTGTCATAATGTCTCTTAAGATTATTTGAAGGGGCAAACACTATTTTGTGCTGGGGTTGAGAGGCTTGGTGCTACATTGCTCATTGTTTCCTAAGAATACCGTTAATTTGATGTAAAAAAAGGTTACATGCCTCATTTAAAGGGGCAAACGCCTATTTTGCGCTAGTGTTGAGAAACCGTGTGCTTCATTGCTCATTGGTTCTTAAGAATGCCATTAATTTTAAGCAAAAAAAGTTAGAACATGTCTATCTTCTTTCAACCTTTGTATCAACACTTTAGCTAAGTGCAATTGTGAGTTGGTCAAAGCCCTTAACTAGGAGTTCTCTATGTTAAATTTCTATATCACATGCACTGAAGGGGTTTTATTGAAATCCCTACCTTACTCAATCCCCCATCCCTTTTACTCAATTCGCTTTCTGTTTCTTGAGCAAGTGCCTACATGTGGGCACCAAACTTGCTTTTGAAATTCAATATCTAGCCTCTCTGATCGACATTATTCGCACAATAGAAGCGAAAAGAAGCAAAATGAGCATATGTGCACACAGAGGATTTTAAATATTTTTATCGTCCTAAAAGCTCATGATGCTTTGGCGTCTTGAAATGCTAGTGTTGCAGGTGACACATCAATGATAATTGCATTGCAAGAAAGGCCACTTTCGTAGGGACACAGTAGGGCACCAAGTTGGTAGCGTCTTGAGACGCTCTATGTTAGAGACATAGCTGCAACTAATAGTGTGCGCAGTAAGAAACATCTTGAAACGCTCTTGGACAGGTAGAACTTTGGTGCTACGCATGCAATTGTCAGTGTTTTGAGATCCGTGTTTAGCGAAAGTGCTTAAGCAGAGACATCCGTGATGGCTGGCAACAATGGTGTGTGATATGCTATCTTTCAAGGGTTGCTGAAGCTACTGTGATACCATTTGTGGAGAAGGCAACGACCTCTTTAATAGACATATCCGCATCGAAAGCGAGGAGCAAGATGAAAGTAAGCACAAAGAGACGATTTTTATTAGAAATTTTTGGGCCTTTATAGGGTTTTGCAAGTTGTTCACATGAGTGGCCGTCCAAATTGACCTACCTCTCAACAAATGTAGTCCTAATTCGCCAAAGCACTCTATAATGCATGAGAGCACTTTCAATAAGTAAAAGCATTTTTTATATCCCAAAATAACTTTTCGAATTTAAGATAGTACTCTTCTAGTTAGCTCAATGGCATTCTTTGCTATTTACTTGCCATATTAATTTTTAGTTTTCACGTCACTTGTTTTGTAGAGTACTCAAACTTGTAAATTCTATTGTCATAATGTCTCTTAAAATTATTTGAAGGGGCAAACACTATTTTGTGCTGGGGTTGAGAGGCTTGGTGCTGCATTGCTCATTGTTTCTTAACAATGCCGTTAATTTGATGTAAAAAAAGGTTACATGCCTCATTTGAAGGGGCAAACGCACTATTTTGCGTTGGTGTTGAGAAACCGTGTGCTGCATTGCTCATTGTTTCTTAAGAATGCCGTTAGTTTTAAGGAAAAAAAGTTAGAACTTGTATCTTCTTTCAACCTTTGTATCAACACTTTATCTAAGTGCAATTGTGAGTTGGTCAAAGCCCTTAACTCGGTGTTCTCTATGTTAACTTTCTATATCACATGCACTGAAGGGATTTTATTGAAACCCCTACCTTACTCGATCTCCCATCCCTTTTACTCAATTCACTTTCATACATACTGTAAAGTTATCTTTCTGTTTCTTGAGCAGGTGCCTACATGGGGGCACCAAACTTGCTTTTGAACTTCAATATCCAGCCTCTGCGATCGACATTATCCGCACAACAGAAGCGAAAAGAAGCAAAATGAGCATATGCGCACACAGAGGATTTTAAATATTTTTGTCGTCCTAAAAGCTCATGATGCTCTGGCGTCTTGAAATGCTAGTGTTGCAGGTGACACATCAATGATAATTGCATTGCAAGAAAGGCCACTTTCGTAGGGTCACAGTAGGGCACCAAGCCGGTAGCGTCTTGAGATGCTCTATGTTAGAAACTAGTAGTGTGTGCCGTAAGCAACATCTTGAAACGCTCATGGACAGGTAGAACTTTGGTGCTACGAATGCAATTGTCAGTGTTTTGAGATCCGTGTTTAGCAAAAGTGCTTAAGCAGAGACATCCGTGATGACTGGCAACGATGGTGTGTGATATGTTGTCTTTCAAGGGTTGCTGAAGCTACTGTAATACCATTTGTGGAGAAGGCAACGACCTCTTTAATAGACATATCCGCATCGAAAGCGAGGAGCAAGATGAAAGTAAGCACAAAGAGAGAATTTTTTGGGCCTTTATAGGGTTTTACAAGTTGTTCACATGAGTGGGCGTCCAAGTTGAACTACCTCTCAACAAATGTAATCCTAATCCGCCAAAGCATTCTATAATGCATGAGAGCACTTTCAATAAGTAAAAGCATTTTTTATATCCCATACTAACTTTTCGAATTTAAGACAGTATTGCTCTAGTTAGCTCAATGGCATTCTTTGCTATTTACTTGCCATATTAATTTTTAATTTTCACATCACTTGTTTTGTAGAGTACGCAAACTTGTAAATTCTATTGTCATAATGTCTGTTAAGATTATTTGAAGGGGCAATTACTATTTTGTGCCGGGGTTGAGAGGCTTGGTGCTGCATTGCTCATTGTTTCTTAAGAATGCCATTACATCAATTTGATGTAAAAAAGGTTACATGCCTCATTTGAAGGAGCAAATGCGGTATTTTGCGTTGGTGTTGAGAAATCGGATGCTGTATTGCTCATTGTTTCTTAAGAAACCGTTAATTTTAATCAAAAAAAGTTTAACACGTATCTATCTTCTTTCAGCCTTTGTATCAACACTTTTAGATATCTAAGTGCAATTGTGAGTTGGTCAAAGCCCTTAACTCGGAGTTCCATGTTAAATTTCTATATCACATGCACTGAAGGGGTTTTATTGAAATCCCTAATGTGTGAAGATTATGAAACCTTATTTCTATCCAATCTACAATTTAGTTTTATAAATTCCTTAAAAAGTTTCCCTTTTGTAACAATATTTGAAACTAAAAATTTCCGGCTTTCGAATCCACATGATAGGTACATATATTATAAATGTCGAATCCGTCACATCTTTACTACAAGTCTATGCTATGGAAAAAAGCTTTTAGATTCTGTCTTGAGGTCTTCATGTTTTGTATAATCCATCAAGGTCCATGGTAAACCTACCCATAAGCAAACAAACGAGTATTTGCTGGTTGCATTATCTTGAAAGAGTGCATGCTAACAAGTCACATTTGGTACAAAGCCATCAAGCTTTACATGGAGACTACCCGTAGGCACACAAAATATTATGTATCATTACGCTATGCATTATAGTGTGAATTGTTGGTTCTCTCACAAAATATTTCTAATGGATTGTATCATTACGCTATGCATTGCAAAAAAGGTCTATAGGATTGATTACTCATGTGTTCCTAGACCTCTTTTGCAATGCATAGCATAATGATACAATCCATTATAAGTTGCAACTATATAACTTTTTTGCAATCCATTAGAAATTGCAACTGTAAACCTTTTTTGCAATGCATAGCATAATGATACAATCCATTAGAAATTGCAACTCAAAACATCTAGGAAAGAAGGCTTTCATTAACCAATTTTCTACCTTTGAACATCGAGTTACTGTTGTGGAGATATACACTAATGTTCTAGGGATATGTACACTGTTGGTTATTTTAAGATTTCAAACATCATGAACTGTTGGTTATTTTAAGATTTCAAACATCATGATGTTTCATGTTTTTCAAGTTGTCTTTTCCGATATTCTCTAGCAAGTTGGCTAGTTTTTGAGATTTTTAAATAGTGGATGCCTTCCCTTTCTCAAGTTCTCAATGCTTGATTATTTAACACAAGTGGGAAAGATCAATAATACTATGATCTAATGAACATGTATCCACCTTGTAAAAGCATGTGTGGGTACATGCTAGTGACCCTTTGTGAGAGTACATGCTCGACGGATTCTTAAAAATCGCTCGCCAAATGAGAAATGCTCACCAAAAGAACATGGTCACTAATAATAAAAGAGGTAGAACGATATTGTAGACGTTAAGATAAATGTAAAGCCTCACATGGCCTTCTAAACAATGAGAAACTCTTAACATGTCCCTCCGAGATATTATGAACACTTACCTTCCTTCCTTCAACTTAGGTCATGCGTTTCTGCATGCCAAAAATATTTTTTGTGGCTGTACGACATTTCCGATGGCATGATACAATGAGCGTATACAATGAGCGTCCATGAGTGTTTGGCTACACTTCAACCGATGACCCGGGTCATTGAGGACAAGTGCTCAACCAACTCAATGACCAAGTGCTCAACCAACGAAGCTAGCTCCTTTGGACAAAAAATCTTTGTTGTAGTCACTTTACCTCCTAATTCATTTAGATGAAGGATATCAAAATTTGAGCAATGGATGCATGGAATGGATCTCTCTCTCTCTCTCTCTCCAAGGGACATACGCACTCAAATATGAAGGACGTTGGATGCTCAACACAATGAGCGCAGAGCAGATCGGACGTGATAAAGGTGTTTATTGAGTTACAAGAAGTCTCTGTACACAAGGGAATTGATCCATAAATACATTGGACTGATTGAAGAAGGGTTTAATTACCAACAACAAATGGTGGTGATGGTGGGGATCAAACAAGGACGCAGAGAGCGTAAATGATGCCCGGGATGTAGCCCAGGATGGTGAGAAGCAAGCATATCCAGAATTCGGACTGCAAAAGAAAAAGAAGAGGATCAATTATAATGATACAGAACTTTAAAAATGGGGTAAATGAGGAGGGAGAGATGATAGTACTGCGCATCCGTATCTGAAGAAGACGCCTAGAGGAGGCAGAAGAATGGCGAGGATGATCTCGCAGCAGGTGGCCAGCACCATCTTGCTCGCTCTCTCTCTCTCTCTCTCTCTCTCTCTCTCTCTCTCTCTGGCTACACTACTCGCCGCTGCTGGCTCTCTTTGTAGCTACCTGTGCGCGGGTGTCTGTGTGTGTCGCAAGTGTTCCCTCCTTGAACACGCTTTGGTATGGGTATATATGGCTGCTTCCAGCTAGGTGCACTTGTCACGTCCTTACAGCTTCCTGCTCCACGTGTTTAAAGATTTCGGGCCAGATCGAACCTTTTTTTTTTGTGCTGTTGGTTACAATCTTTTATACTTTTTTGGTGCCACTATAATGAAACTCTGGGTCCTGGCGGTTGGCCACTACACTTCCTTAGAGTAGAGAGCGCGCGCACGCACACACACACACACATACACACACACACAAAATGGCCTACCTTTCTATCCTTCCAAGGGAAAGGCCACATCATCAAGACTTGTGGTGCGCACATGCACACAAACAGATGGTCCGATGAGTCACAGTTTTTCAGACTTTTGCCTACGGAGCTCCACCTTAGAGAAGGTCTACGTTAACGTAGTCATGATGTTACAAAGTATCTCCACGTGCCTAGATGCATTGACAACCACTTTTGTAGGCTCTCCTCTTCCTCGTAGGTAGCGAGAGAACTCCCGCAATGTGAGTGACCATAGCCTCACCTGTAGTCTTGAGAATCAAGGCCGATGTGCCCATGGGGCTGTTTGTAGAGACAACCTTGTCCCCACTCAAAGACTTAAATTGCCTAACTTTGGAGTTGAGGAAAGAGAGCAAAACAAGGATTCACTGAATATTTTCCAAGAAAAGTGGTCGGACATTCATGCACTATGAAAGTAGACTAACCTTGTGCAGTCCGTAGAGGCTAGCTTCTCGTTGGCTAGCAAGACGTACAGGTGGTGGATGAGGTTCACTACTCGTCCTTAAGCTAGCACCATTGACAATGATAAATAGAGATGGTAAATCCTCTAAGCAGTTGCATACAGTGTAGAGGCTTCCTCTTAGTTATAGAGAGTTCAGCGAGGTAACTCTGTGCCAGTGTGATGAGCGTCATGCTTGTTCGGTGACACCAGCTATGTGGTAGCCTAGCGTAGGTCCTCATGACATGGTGCACATGTATGGCACCATAGGTGATCATAGAGTCACTGTTTTCATAGATGATGGAGCTAGTCATAACTTCTTAAACTGCTCAGTAGTTAAGATGTTAAGATTGACTAAGACTGCGAGCAATCATGAGTATACTGTTGGGTTGGCCAACATTTATGATAAGACGATATGAAATACCATAGCCTTGGGAGTTTCATTAGCCATGCAGGACTATGAGGCAAAACACAGAGGCTATTTTCTGAGGATAGATTGTGCATTCGAGTTGTGTGTGTGTGTGTGTGTGTGTGTGTGAGAGAGAGAGAGAGAGAGAGAGAGAGAGAGAGAGAGAGAGAGAGAGAGAGAGAGAGAGAGAGAGAGAGAGAGAGAGAGAGCTTCATCTCAAGTTCAATATTAAAGGCCTCGAGGACACACACACGGTGGAGTTATATGTTGCTCTTATAGCATATTTTGTGCGCTCAGGGATATCTTGAGCTCTCCATGCATTTTGAGAGAAGGTTTGCATTATTACCATATGCGTTTTTGGTTGTGATGTATGACATTCGTGGTTTGGTCTAGCCTAGTTGTCTATCATAAGTCTTTATACTTTAGCGATTTGTAAATAGATAGGGTTTAGGGTTTAGGGTAACCCTAAACTCTAAACCCTAAGTTTATGTATATAGTCTTTTATGCGTATGGCATTGATGAGTGCGGTTTCAACTTTGTTGAGAGTGTGTATCTGCATAGGTACTGTTTGCATCACATGGAACCAATTTGAATGCATGTATTAATAAATTTAAGTAGTGAACTTTTGTACGTATGTACGTTACATGCAGTTCTTGCCATTGTTCGCTTCTATGGAGCCACTGTTGGCATTTATGGCAGTCTACCTATGTGAGTGTCTGATAGGTTTTTTGGTCAGTTTGTAGTGGTTGAGATCATCTCTCACTTTGGCATCTTGGATGCGGTTCTTCATGGTTAAGATTTGCATTGAGATTTTGCTCATTTTGTAGGGGAGACTCTGTCTAATTTTCCTTTTGTTCTTGCCATACATTGCATATATCTGCAGTCTTATTCTATGATGGTATAGTGGTCTATTTACTCCCATTTTGACAAAGATCAAGTATTTACTCTCACTTTGATAGATTTTTGTCAGCTTGGATATAGATTTAGTGTTGTTGTATCCACCCTCATAGGAGTGAGATTTATGGTATACTCGTAGTGCTCTAGGTAGATTGATGCTATGCAGTATTTCCCATCAACGAACATTTCAATCGTGGGTCTATTGCATACAGTTTGGCCACTCTTCTAAGGTCCTCGCTTAGTTTTCATGTGTGCAGTTTTCTATTAATACAAAGTGTGAGTGAAGAAAACAGGGAAAATACCACTATGGCTAAGCAAACAAAAAATCAGACGACTCTGGTCAAGGCTAAGAAGTTGGTCTCTAAGTTTTTTTTTTTTTTTTGGCAAAACTCACAATTGTGAGTAGATTATATTAGAGTAGCAACAAATTACAAGCACCTGTCATGCCCATGTCAAGCCATGATGGCTTTCCAGGGTCATCATTACATCAGCTGAAAGGGGAGCCACCCCATGGCAAGGAATGACCTCATATGTTCACCCAAGAGTGCCAGTGTAATGGTGCTTACGGCCATGTGCTCTCAATTATTTGACTATTTCTTGCCTTCCAAACATGGTGGAAATAGAAAAACCTCACAATTTGCGTCACGATGAGTAGCACTTGTTTCTTAAGCACCTTCCCTCCCAAGAAAAGGTCATCCTTGAAGAATCCTATTTTCCTGGTTTTCGGGACCCATTTGGATATTTTTCTTGCTAGGCCACAAATTGTCGGCCACTCCTTGAATAGTTGAGTGAGGTCTTTGGTAGATGATCTGCATTGTGGAAATCTATCTGGGCCAATTCCCCTTGTGAACAACTTCACCCCAATTGACATGGCTTCCCACTAAACCTTCCACATGAATATCTTCATCTTATGCGGCCATGGTGGGCACCAAATATTATTTACAACTAACTCCCATCTTGACTCCGATCAGTGCTCGCCCACTACTTATTAAAAGGAGAGAATCACACCTTTGAATACATTAGCGTACAATACACTTCCTTGGTTTGAGGTTTGAGGAAGTGTTTGTTCTTGGGCCACTACCAAGATTTCCACTCAAACGCTAATTGATAGTCTGATAAGCACACTTTGCTAACCCTTTTTAGAGCTCTGGTGATCAGTAACCTTTCTGTCCCATTCAGGTTATCCTAGAGAGCCAGCTGGTTTGTTCCTTCCCAATTACAATTTCTGTAATCCGAGAGTTGGCTAAGACGTTTGATACCTTTGTTATTGATTTTCCTAGCCACTTCTCTCCGAAAAGGGGTCAGCAAGATGCTTCTAGTCTTGGAGCCAAGGGGACCAGTGAGTTATGGAATTATGAAAGTATCTAAACACCTCTCGCCATTCCAAGGACTTCGTTGCCCTGTTGCATTTTTGCGCAAGTTCACCCGTCAAACCCCCAAGTTTAAGGACAACCCAATGAGGGGCAAGCAACTTGTCGTGCACTTTGAGCCCTTTCCACTAACCACCTTTCGAGAATACCTTAGAGTTATCCATCATCACCTTAACCATAATAGACCAAGCCTAGTCTTGTTTTGCAAGTGCAACCACAAGCTTGGTGCAATGGGATTCCGCATGAATGCTAGGGTTAAGAATCTTGATCTCCTTGCTCCAGAGGTCTGGTTATGGTCACCCATTTATCCCACTTTTACAGGAATGCTAGGGTTAAGAATATCAAGGTTGCCTTGCTCCAGAGGTCCTGGCTATGGTCTCCCATTTATCCCACTGCCAGGCTGTTGAGTCTTTAGTAAAGTTCTTCCGCAGGAATCTCTTCACTGGTTTCAAGAACTCTTTCTAGTTGCACCTAGCTAGCTTAAGCAATGGCCCATTTAAGGCTATATAAGGGAGTAAGAAGAAATTGATAACCTTTATTCTTCTCTCACCTTCGCATCTTGCTCTTCACTTTCTCCATAACCCATAAGAATCTTTGCTTGTGGGTTATATCTACCCCCAAAGGGGCTCCCCGGTGTGAAAAAATTATCCCTTTAGTTACAAATCCCTTGACCACAATCAAGTGAGTCATTTTCGGAAAGAGAGATCAATCTCGACTTTTCAATGCTACGTTTTCACCATGATGCTAAGGCAAATGTTTGCACAATTTCAAGGGCCTTCCTAATGACTTGAGGGCATGCCTTGAGAAAGAGCAGGGAGTCATTTGGAAAACAATCATACCTCTCATGAGCAATTCGACTCTGCAATTGGATCTTTACAAGCAATAAGTATAGTTAATGAATAGTGAAATAATCATTTTGAGCTATTCCTTTATCCAATTTGGTTTTTGTTGTTGTAGAGTTAGAACAATCAAACTTATGTACCTCTAAACAAGGAAGAGGAGAACGAGGAAGAGGAGGACTTATAGTGATACTTTTTTTGTTGCCCTCTTTTAGTGCAAATATAGCGAAACAAACTCTCATTTGTTCATAAAACTCATTTGAATTTTTGGCTTTATTTGTAATTAAATTTCAATATTGTTCTTTTGTGCTTCAAATTATGAAAGTAAGGTGGATATGTAATTTAAAGTATTTTTTTATTTTCAACATTTATTATTATTATATTTGTACACTTTACAAATGCAGTTGATATTTGATGTGCTTTATGCAAGTAAAAAATAAAGATTCTCATTTGGGCCATCCAATTTGGATGGCCCAAATGAGCATCTTTATTTTTGAAAAGTCGTGTAGTGAAAATATACATGGTAATACAAATGATAATATATGTGGTAATAGATGCATATATATATATATATATATATATATATATATATATATATATATATATATATATATATATATATATATATATATGTGTGTATATATATATATATATATGTGTGTGTGTGTACCTATTGCCGCATATGTTGGACCACTATCACATCCTTTTTCGCTCTATATTGCCCCATATGCAATATTTTCTCTTTTGATTTCCTTTGTTAATTTGTGTCACAATAGCGATTCTCGACTTTTCTTCTTATAGTGTAATCACAAAAAAAATATCTCCTTAGCTGAAACATTGAACGATAGCTCACATTGTTCTTCTAATCTACCTACCCAAAACATGGTTAAAGGTCAATCATGGGTAGTTCTAAAAAAAAGAACTTTTTTTCAAAAGCTTGTAAAATCCACATATATGATACGCTATTCAAGGGTTGGTCAATTGACTGTATTTGTAGGTTTTTACACTAAAATTCTCTAAATTCAGTAGGTTTTCTCACCTCTTAATTTAAAATCTTGAGATAAATCTTAAAATTTGTAGGTGGGATTGCACTAAACCTAGGTTTTTTTTTATAGCATTGGGTCACATGAAGATGATTAAATTGTTCATTGAAACTACTTTCTTTCTTAGATGAAACTTATGGCTTCAATAAATATTTTTATTTTTACAAAGAAATAAATGTATATGTATAGGTATGCAAAAGTTGAGCATTTAACTTATTTTTTGTTTATTTATCATTTGCATATTTCCTTGTGTTAAATTCCTTTTTTTTTTTTTCCCATACTCACAATTGTGAGTGGATGTGTTATATGAACCGAGAAAGGAACACACACTTTCAAGCTACAATAATCCTTTCAAGCTACAGAACCCATGAAAAAACGAAAGCTACCTAAACATGATGGTTTCCACTCCTCCTTTCTTGTCTTAAATTCTTAATTAACAAGACACATTGATTATTAATTTTATGAGTACAATATATGCACCTTGAAAAAGTATAATCCCATAGATGCCCTCTCTACCCATGTATATGAAGTCTAATTCTAAGAATATTGAAAATGACAAGCTTCTTTTCTCATGCCTACCAAACAAATATAACCTAACAAAAAATACATAACTATGAGCATGTGGTTGTGTGGCTATCTCTATTATGCAAACCATTTTGACTATAGAGATCGTTGTTGAAGATTTGAATATGACACTCAAGTTGAGATCTCGAATAGCAAATTTTACTTTATGCTTTTTGTCCTGCCAAAGGCAAAGAAGTCATTATTGATCAAAATCTAAGACATACTTTTCTTAGTTCGTAAACTAATCCGTTCCGTAGGTGTTGTAAGTTATTCCTCCGATGAGTACGAGTATGAGACCTTGCTCATCCATCCATCCATCGTCCATCCAACCCTAAAAAAAAGTTTGTTTAAAAAAGTTGAACACTGGCTGTTGGCGGGCACACCAAACACTCAATATTGCAACGAATATGTGTCCCTAATCATTTTTCTATTTCTTTTCATTGGAATTTCCCAGGATGCTCCCCTTTTTTTGCTTTGCAAAACCGAGGGAAACGATGCGTTTGACAGCGAGGTCTATGTGTGTCAGTGCGAGCGATTGACGCGAAGACCATGCAGCGCGTAGACACGTGAGTAGGGGGTGCACATTGGCGAAGAGGATCCAGGGCGTGGACGCGTGAGTGGGGCGTGCTGGTTCGCGAAGCCGCATTTGCCATGCGAGGTCTCCAGCGCAGGCTGAAACATATGGGGTGCGGTAGAGTTCTTTTTTTTTGTTCGTGTGCGGATCAGGGCAGCCTTGGCTGCGTTGGCAGGGTCGGAGAGCAGCCATGCTTGCAGTGCAAGGCATGGAAGGTGGCGTTTGCAGTTTGCAGGCAAGGCAGGAGGAGAGAGAGAGAGAGAGAGAGAGAGAGAGAGAGAGAGACATGTGCTGGTCTCCAGTTTGCAGGCAAGGCAGGAGTAGAGAGAGAGAGAGAGAGAGAGAGAGAGAGAGAGAGAGAGAGAGAGAGACATGTGCTGCCAAGTCCACCTTGGCGCAACAACTGTAAGGGTTGGACGGACGATGGAGGTGTAGGAGGAACGGCCCGCACATTGCACTGGTGGACCTTGCTGCAGACGGAGCAGGAGAGCTACGGATGGAGGCACACGGGAACCCTCGCTAGCGACTTTTGCTTTGTCTTTGCACATCCGAAACGAATCGAATGTCCTTAATTAAGTAATGGGACGCACTTTAGACCCAGTATACTAGGTCACTAATCAAGAATGCATTAACTTAAAAGTCTCTTTCTAAGATTTTTTGGCTTTCTAAAACAAGCTTTAGTGAAGAGGATAGTTAGGCTTACACACACACACACATGTTCAAAAGTGTTGCCTAAAAAAAGAGTCTATCATAGATAAGAGCAGATAAAACCGCCTAGGTTTCTCTTACATCACGGTTAAGCCATCCATTACATGATCACACAAACAACTATCGCAATAGAAACATATGGGTGGTTGTTCAGTATGGAGTAGGATACGATTAGCTAATACCATGCTTAAACCTCTCGTTCCGGGAGAATAATCAAAGTATCCTCGTAAGTAAGGGCCAAAATGAAGACATAGGAAGAGCTTGTGATGAGGAATAAATTGTGCCAGTAGGAATTATCGCTATGAGAACCCGCGCTTCATAGACTTCTCAACGTAATAGTACTTCGGACTAAACCCATGGTCTCTTTTACCATTGCCAGACTAATGTTCTTCTTGAAATGCTCTCGACCCCATAATGTTACTCTGGTGAGTTTATCTTGATATGTCCACCACTGTGTTTGGGCTACAGATGTTCCCTGGTTCGGAAAGAGAAGGCTGGCATATTTTTTGACAAATGATCTACGAGCTAACTCATTAGTCTGCTGCAGGTGTTGGACTGCAAAAGCTAATATCAGATCAGTGTTTGTTGCCATGAGGGATAAGTGTAAAAAAGATTACTAACTTCCTATACTAGTGTCTGATGCCACTCTAATGGCTTCCTTTCTCTTATACTAAATAGGGTATAACTCTGCTTTGTCCTTACTCGGGTTAAAACACCAAACAATAGGTATATGGAATAAATGACCTATCCGTGATAGGTATAGGGAATATTGTTTAAAGATCTTCTGAATACCTTGCATGGTGTTGCTTATGAAGTGATATAAACTAGTGTTAAAAACCCTTCATCTGGTACATATGTGCTGATGCCACTCCAGGGTGGGCTTTTTACAAAACAAGGAAATACCTTAAAAACACCTAACTTGGGTGTAGGAAAGTTTTTTTAAAAGGACTTGGAATAATATGCATTACCCCTTGAAATACTAATAGGCAGGGACTAATTGGTTCATAGTACCTAAAAACATCATCGGGTATGGGGCCTTTAGCCTAGCTGTAGATATCTGGTAGATATGACTTAGCCTTGATAGATATATAGAATAATGTTTGATTTTTCCTCTGAAAACCGTGCATATTGTTGCTTAGGTTTTTTGCATATAATCTATTATCAAAAGAACCCTTCATCTAGTATGTATGTACTAATGCTACTCCAGGCCTGCTCTATACAATACGAAAAAATACTATAAACTTTTTTTGGCCTAGTCCCCTTTAAAAAAAAGAAGAGAAGCACACCTAACTTGTATTGTATAGATGTTGTGGTCTTTATATAAGGAGAATTTTGTAAAATATGGAGTACCCTTTGAATTGCTAACTGGTTTTCTACAGTTGGATTGGAATAACTGTTTCGTAATACCATCTTCAAAATTGGGCTGCAGCCTACCAGGGTATATTACCTCTTGTCTACCGCTCAGAGCTTCTATGGTGCATGGGAATGCTAGTTTAAAACATTGTATTTCCTTCTTAAGAAGAATTGGTAACTATTACCTCTCATAAAAGTTTAAAATGGACTAAGGGGGGTCATTATCTTTTGCCTTCGAGTTACATAGTACTAATAACCCACACCCTGCACGGCTGTTCACTTTACACGCCATGCCTCGGCGTCGATTGTGCTCATTCATCTGCTTCTGCTTGGCTTTGTGCACCTGTGTCATCCTCTCGTAGCAGTATGACAGTATGCAGATCTTCTGGGATTACGGGCTATCGAATCTGATCTTATACAGTACACTCTGTATTGACACCATGGCTATATAAACTTGTGAGTTTTTATACTCACTTGGCATTTGTTTACTGTTTATGGTAAGGGAATTTGTAAATGTTTTTACATTGAGGGGTGAGAATTGTTTTGCACTCGGATGACAAGTGGGAAGGAAATCATTGTGGGGGTTGGACTGCCTACTACTCCGAGTTCATAGGTCAAATAGCATGTAGCTTTGTCTACGTGGAAAGTACTTTGTATTTGTTTTGGTATTATGTTTTATGCCAAGATAATCTTTCCATACATGTTGTTGGGTTCTAACGTACAACACTTAATGAAGCTGACATACTAAAGATGACACCCTATGGGACATAGGGTTGCTGTGGGTGTTTCTCCTTGCTCATGACTGGTTCGTAACTATAGACAACTGTAAAATGATGCTTTGTTTCTATGATTAGGGGCATCTTTGTGTTACATACCGGGGGGTTGTGGATTTTAGAACTGACTGTATTGTACTATGTCAGAGACCTGCTAAAAAAAATCCGGGTTTAAGAGGACTATCTCTACCACTGTCGGATTTTGTCTGGTTTGTTGATTGGCTTCTAGAAAAATTCAATAAATATCTTAATGCAGGACGAAGCCTATTTTGCTGACTGTGTGTTGTACAGGACATAAAGAAAAAAAAGTGACACCTTTATGAGATTTTTTAGGGTTAAAAAATCAGGACTTGCACCGTTAATAATCTAATATTCGAATAGGTAGGAGGCCTATCTTGACTTCTAAAAATAGATATTAATGACATGGATGGGGTTTTTTTGTGTGTGTCTCTATAACATAAAAGGCCGATAATTGGGGCACTCATGGATAGTGTACGATAGGAGATCTCTTACAAAAATTCTGCTCTAAACCGAGATAGAGCTATTTTTGAGTTCCGGGCATCATAGAAAACCTAAGTACGGCCATATTCAATGACCCCGATATAAAGGTCCAGCCCGTAATCATATTTGTCCCAGCTATGTGGTATACTAACAGGCAGTATGGCATCTCTACTGACGACTTTTATAGCTCTATTCTATGATAAAAACCAGTATTCTCAACGGTTCCCTAAAAAATGGGGTAGTGGCCTTAACTAGCTGCTGTTTAGTTCAGTAATAAATTACAAAATTTGGTTCAAAAATATGGTGAGCTACTAAATCCTAGGTGACTAACATGGTGCATTAGGAGATGATTGGCAACTATTCATTTCGAAACATATATACTGAATTTTACTTTGCTCTCTAGTAAGAAGGAATGTAATATTCTAATGGAAATTTTTTCGATGTCTTGAAACGAATCGAATGTCCTTAATTAAGTAATGGGACGCACTTTAGACCCAGTATACTAGGTCACTAATCAAGAATGCATTAACTTAAAAGTCTCTTTCTAAGATTTTTTGGCTTTCTAAAACAAGCCTTAGTGAAGAGGATAGTTAGGCTTACACACACACACACACACACACACACACACACACACACACACACACACACACACACACACACACACACACACACACACACACACACATGTATGTATGTATGTATCTGTGTGTGTGTGTACACACACACATGTATGTATGTGACACACACACACACATATATGAATCTATATATCTATAGATATATATGTATATCTATATATGTTAGGATTTTGTGGCTATGGTGGATGGTAGCATTGCAAATCATGAGATGATGAGCATGGAGAGAGAGAGAGAGAGAGAGAGAGAGAGAGAGAGAGAGAGAGAGATCGGCTTCAACCAAAGAGAAACACGCTATGATTATTTGATTATTGACAAGCTTTACATGTAAATAGAATGCTAGACTATTTTTAGCCATTGCTTTTTATGAACATGCAAACTCCTCAAAAGAGTGGTCTCCATATGTTAACTGACAAGGATTAATTCCACACAGGTTGGACATGATAGCCAAGGCTTGAAACACAAGAATCCTCCCCTCAAGTCCAAACCAATGACAATGGACTTGGTACAGACCATATAAGATTACAACAGACCACCTGAAACAATGGGTAGAACCCCCCCCCCCCCCCCCCCCCCCCCCCCCAAAGAGACATTAGTGACTTTAGTATCAAAATCGAGGCATTTGTTGACAAGGGAGCGGAGTGACTCCCCTCTTGTGCATCCCACTACACCAGATCTCCGACCAAGCTGAATTATGGGTTCCGTTTGGAGTAGACTATGCTAAACCAAAACATCGAGGTAAAGTTTCACAATCCAAGGAGTATCTGCTAGGTCCTCCTCCTCCATCCACTTCGCATCAAATGTAGGAAAGTTCTTGAACTTAACCAAGAACCGCCTTCGGACTTTACCTTTCTTCGTATCATTATGTGCCAAAATCTGTTTAGGAACAAGGATCTCCTCGTATTCTCGGGAGATTAAAAAAAATGAAATCCATTTCAATATTTTCCCAGGGGCGGGTGGGTATGGGTAAAGGCTTTAACAATCCCTGTGCCTTATGCCTGTCAAAATTGACCTTCTGGCATACTAAGCAACTGCGCACAAACTCTTCCACATCCTTTTTGAGTCTCGGCCCAAAAGAAGTATCTCTCTACCCCCTTCATGGTGGTAGCAATGCCGTGGTGACCCGTAAAAGGTGGACAATGGCATTCAGTCATAACCTTTTCCCGCAACGGCTGTGTAACGCACAACATAGTCTTTCTCATCAAGTAGCCTTCTCTAAGGGAGTATCTAGCTACTACTGTCTCCCCATCCCGTATCCATGTGAAAATATCTACAAAATCTGTATCTGTGGCATACTGATCGACCATATCCTTGAAGATCCTATGATGTATCAGGGAAATAGCTAGAACCAACGGCTTCCGAGACAAAGCATCTGTCACCACATTCTTCTGTCCCTGCACATGGACAATCTGGAAGTGAAACTCTGACAAGATGTTCGCCCACCGCATCTGCTTTTCCAAAAGTTGCTTCTGTGGCAAGAAGTAGCGCAAACTCTGATGGTCTGTAAAGACAGTAAAATCCGCTCCGAGTAGGTAATGCCGCCACTGAGTAAGAGCATGGATAACCACCAAAAGCTCTTTCTCATAAATCTGTGCTGTCATCTCCGGCCTAGAGAACAATCGGCTCTCGTAAGCAATGACATGGTCTTCTTGCATCAAGACCGCACCCAGACTACGACCATAAGCATCACAAAATTCTTCAAATGACTTCTGCAAGTCCGACAAAGTCAAATCTGGTCCTGTGGTCAATTTCTCTTTCAATGTCTGAAAGGCAGTCACCTCTATGGATCCCCACGAGAAAGGGACTCATTTTTGTATCAAGATATGCAAAGGGGAAGCAACCTCTGCAAACTTTCAAATGAACCGTCTGTAGTACGAACACAGTCCCAAGAAGCTTTCAACTTCATAGACATTCTTCAAATCAGGCCAATCACGGATAGTCTCTATCTTGGCCGGGTCCATTTGCACTCCTGTTGCTGAGACAAAGTGTCCCAAAAAAAAAAAAGTATCTCTGAAGCATATGATCTCTGTGTTTTGCTTCATTCTTGGAGAAAACAATGATAGCATCAAAGAAAGTGCCAACAAATAGCCTGTACTCTCGAAAAGCCGGTCCATCATCCGGTTAAATGTCGCAAAGCATTGGTTAATCCAAAAGGCATCACCCAAAACTCATATAACCCAAAAGTCGTCCGAAAGGCTGTCTTGTAGACGTCTCCCGGTGCGATTCGGATTTGATGATATCCACTCTTCAAGTCAATCCTACTAAAGCACGAGGATCCTTGTAACCTGTCGAGTATATCATTGATCCTAGGAATCGGAAATCTGTTCTTGATGGTGATTTCATTGAGAGCGCTATAATCGATACACATTCTCCAAGATCAGTCTTTCTTCAAATCCAACAACAATGGAGAGCAATACGGTGAAGTACTATGCTGGACAAGACCCTTTTCCAAGAGGTCTTTCAGTGGGTTCATAATATTTTCATTATGTACTCGGCTCACACGGTAAGGTGGCCGGTTCGGTGGCGTGCTTCCAGATATCAAATCAATGGTTTGTTCATGCCCTCTGAAAAGCAATCGGCATGAGTGTGGAGAAAAATCTTGGCGTTCTTTTGATCAGGTCAAAACATATTCAGCCTTTATCCATCGTTCAGTTCTCTCCCAAAAGAATGAGTAAGAAACTGAAGTTCATCAAGTACAATCTCTAAGCCCTTCATTTATCAAAGTCACTTTCTCGGCCCGGTAGTCAACCACGGCGTAGTTCTTATGGTACCAAGGGATCCTGAGTAGAATGTCACTCACGTGCCCTGAACACCCCTGTCATTGCAAACAAAGTTTGCCAATGCTCGGTGTAATGGCAACATCCCATCCGGGTGCCAGTCGAACTACCTCCGCCTGTGGCATCAGTCTGTCGGGCGTAATTCCAAATCGAGCCGCCAATTCCAAGTGAAAAGAAGTTGGCCTTGGCTCCTTCAAAAGAGCTTCCTGATCCTTCACTTTGCCCCAAAAGCGGCAAAGTTTGTACTTTCATTCATTAGATTCGGTGCAGGTCCCACGCCATGTGGTACCAGTTCTGCTTTTCTATCTGCCTTTTCTGCCACGTTCCTCAGCTGCTCTCGAACTCTCTGGCCTGTCGTCGTCTTATTCATTCTGTTCTTTCTGTGCCTTTTTAGGGCACTCCGCGGAGATATGTCCATGTTCCCCGCATCCAAAGCACTTCCCCTCTCTGATGAAGCGAGCTCTCTCCTCAGGAGTAAGCTTGGGTTGTGCATCCTTTTTCTCTGGGTTGCTCTTTTTCTTTCTACTTTCATTCCCAGAAGTCTGTCCGGTTCGTTGTGTCTTAACCTCATCTGTGGGGTAGGTCAGACTGCCAGAGTGAATTGTAAAGCCCCGCTTCGCATGACTCATCAACTCCTGAATAGAAGCTGACTTCTGTTCCAAGCAGTGATCTCGGAGCTCTGTAGGTAGACCCAAGGTAAACCGCTCAATCCGTTCTCTCAATGAGATCTTCTTGAATGAAGAGGCGGGTAGAAAAGAGCTCTAGAATCTTTCACAATAAGCATTGATTGTATCTTTCTTGGTCATCCGAAGATGGTTCCAAGCAGCTCGTATATCTTGTTCATATTCTTGCGTCAACCAAGAAGAAATAAAAAACTTTTTAAATTTCAGCCATTTAACTGACTCAGTCTTGTTTAAAAGAAGCGTGGACCACCGTACGAGCATTCCCTTTAAGGTAAGAGGTAGCTCTCCGAATCTTGGAGTGCTCTGAATAGCGTCCTCCCGCGAAAGCAATGTCAAACTGTTGTATAAAAGACAAAGCCTTTGAAGCATCTGAGTATCCTGAAAAAGTATCAAACTTGATCGAGTGGCCACCTTCCTTAAACTCTCGGACTTTCTTGCTTTTATCTTCAAGAAAGTCATACTGGTTGGCTTTGTAAAAAATTCTTCTTGTTTATAGAAGTTTCCATCATCAGAATCTGAGCTGTCTGTAGACGAGTCCTCAGTAGAACTGTCAGTCTCTGGGCGAGATTTAGTCTTCTTTGCCTTTTTCTTGCCCTTTTCGAAGCTTTGTTTCTTGCTTCGCTTTTTACCTTTTCTGTCTTCTTCACTCGAATCTGAAGAGCTAGAATAACTGTTAGAAGAAGAAGAAGAAGAAGAAGAAGAAGAAGAAGAAGAAGAAGAAGAAGAAGAAGAAGAAGAAGAAGAACTGGGTACTCCTTCAAATCAAACACGCTTCTTCTGTTTCTTTGCCTTGTCAAATGTCGACTGACGACCCAAATATCCTGGGAAGTCAGTGCTATTCTTCTGCTTTTTGCCGTGCTTTTTGGATTTCTTTTGCGTGTCAAAAAGCTGAGCAATCCGTGTATCAACCACCTCTTCTAATTATTTCTCTGAATATTTCTTGTGAGCAGAAGGTTTCTTGAGAGTGGGTGTAGTGGTTTTCTGCCAATTGCTCATGCACTTCTTGAAAAGAAGTCTCGCTCATATATTTTGCAAATTTTGGGTCCTTCACAAAATTGAGCATCATCTTCGTTATTGCCGATCAACTGGCGACACTCCATCTCTCGCCGCTCCGCCTGAGTAGGCCAAGGCGGGCCGTACTCTCTGCCGGAATCTTTGTTGTGATCCCTGCCTGCATCTCCAGATGCAGAGGGAGTCGACTGATCCTTGCGTGAAGCCATAGTTGCCGCGTAAAAAATTGGGGATCGGATTTCCCGTAGAAGAGAAATCGGCCATGCTCTGATACCACTGTAACAGACTTGGACACTCCAAGTCAAGAATCAATTGCGACAACACCAAATAACCACTTCAAAACAATTCACAGATCACAATAGATTTTCACTGGCCCGGCGGAGTTCCGTGCCTAGAGATATTGGCCTCAAAGACTGGCGCCCCTTTTGGTATTTCTTTTTGTATTAATCAATTCAAAGTACAAGAGAGTGGGTCGGGATTCACTCTTAGACTCTGCGTCCAGATGCTCTCAGAAGGGAGGCCCTCACCACTAATTTAAAAGGTTACAAGGGATGCCCAAAAGAAGAGCCCCAAAAGCTTCAAATCAAAAGCAATTGCTCTCTCTCTCTCTCTCTCTCTCTCTCTCTCTCTCTCTCTCTCTCTCTCTCTCTCTCTCTCTCTCTCTCTCTCTCTCACAGAGAGTCAAAACTTGAAAGCAAAAGCATTCTCTCTCTCTTTCTCATTGCGTAGAGAAAAAGCAAGATTTGCGTCGCTCATCATTATAAAAAATAAAAAATAAAAAATATTTTTAAAGCCTCCGCGATTTTCAAAAATTAGGGTTTTTGGAAAAAATTAGGGTTTGCAAGAATTTTAGGGTTTCTGCTGTCCACCACGTCATCACTTTGTGACTGTACTTCCCTCAGACAACAATTAGAGTGGGAACAACAAGGACTCAACCAAAGAGATTTAGGGAGGTCTTACCACCTTTTTGTGTGGCAGTGTCTATACCCGTACAATATTGACATGACAACAAGTTACAATTGACAAAAAAAAAACAACCTTATGACATGGAATAGGTAAAAACAATCTTTAAAATCCACTTTGTCATTTTTTTGTAATGGAAGTTATCGAAACTGTTGCTACTATTGCCTGCAAAAGAACCAAATACTCTCTTTTCAACCATGATGTGTGTCGTTGACCACCTCTACTAAAACCTCCTTGTTGATTGCCAAATTAGATGTAAAACCTCCATTGACAAGAAAAGGCTCTGCATGCTAGTTTTGAGGAGGGCAAAGGACATGCAACCAGATGGCTTTGATGCACTATCGACTAGCTTTGACACGATGTGTGAAAGAGATCTTCAACTTGGGTAGTAGCATCTTGAGATGCTATATAAGAGGTAACACAAAAAACCCATTATGCTTCCTCTATGCTATTTGAGTGGCATTTTAAAACGTTATACTGCTAAAATATAGCCCACCATTGTCTGCCTTCAGTCTTGATGCAACTGCCACCACCTTGAGTGTTTCAAAAACCTACGTGAGATAAGCTTGTTGGCCACTTTGTCTATGCCACTGTCTAGCGGCATTTCAAAACATTGAGTGCAAAGGGAACATCCTATTTTTCCTACATATTAGAATACCATGTGAGTGTGCAATGCGTGTGTGACTCCCACTTAAAGACAAATGTGTCGATAAATGGATCCTACTAGGTATAGGTGAGAGAATATCTCAGCCTATACCCACTCCTCACTCACTCAATCTACATGTAGTTATATTGACTCTAATGATAGAAGAGAGTGAAAACCCACACTAGAGCTTGCATAAAAATCCCACAGACATCTCTCTATGGTTTACATGGCTCCACGAAGCGTCATGCTAGCGTCAGTTATTGTGGAACTAACAATCCTTGCTGCAAATACTCCCATTGCAATTGCTAAGTTGGGCCTTGACACTAACAAGTCAAACATGAGATGCTCAAACATGGACAAAATCTGTGGAAACCTGGTTGCGCTAGCCTCCTTAATGCAATGTGCATGCACTATATCATCAGGCGTATGGATGTGTCATCACCGAGATTGGGATGGCTACATCCCTCTCATCCATAGGTAGAACTATGTGTCAAGGCATCACTTCATCCGCCTCTAGCATGAGCATATCAAAATACTCCATGTTCGTCATCTCTACCTATGTCTCTAGGGAGAATGCCTACTCCACCTTTGTCTACACAAGCTGTGACAACACTTGATGTATATCACTAGAGCAATCCCGCTCCACCTCTGCCTTTGCAAAGTCCACTAACATGTCATACATAGCTATATGCTCTGTCTCTTAAGCATACTAGATCTCACCCATGAATGAGATACGATCTCATACTTGAGAAACCTATAGTGGCTAGACAATGTAGGATCTAGCTCCCTGTGCAATGACTAGGCGACCCAATTGCATTTGGAAAGACTTCTCTCAAGGTAGTAGCGATCAACCACTGTCTCTCAAGCATCTCATTGAAAGTAAGCTTTGTGAAATCTCAAGAACATAACGCACATGTCATAGCATATAAGATGCACCACTGGACAATGACAAGCACACATCTCCTACACCCTCTATGTCATATACCAATTTGTCAGCTAGATGCACATGACCAAGGCTCACACTAGCAAAAGTGTTGAATCACTCATGACATGATGTGACGTGGAACATTTCATACTCATCTAGCAGCCATCAAGAGCAATTTCTATCTCTATCAGACAAAAAAGTAAGAGGAACACTAGAGGTAAATGTGACATCACGATCATGACATACAAAGCCACCTCTCGAGTCTGTGTCAAAACCATCTTTGCATCACACTTATATCTCTACTAATATCTCATACGTCTAAAGCAACAACATCTAATATACACCACGATGCCAAAAATGCATGTATCGGTAAGAGTGAGACCACCGTCTCTCATGAATCGTCACTTTTGGCTCTGATCTGCCACACATAATGGATGTCATATCACTAAAAAAAAATGCATATGCCCAAAGAGGGAGATCACTTAACCACTACACTAACCAAGCATGAAATTGCATCAATCCAATGCTCGCATATCCAATCTATAGCTCGACTAAGATCTACCAACACCATATTAGAGATTTTGAGACTTTAGAGCCGATTTGAGAATCACCAATGTCTTAAAGATTTGGCCATATGGACAAATCTCAAACTATTTTTTAAGACCAACTTCTCGACAAGGTAGTACTTAAAAATCTCGTTCGAGCCATGCTCTCAAACCACATGTGATGTACAAAAGAAGTGTCGAAACTCTACTCTAAACCAAATAAAATCCATGCATAAACTAGTGCCAAGTGATAATGTAGGCTCAAAGAGTATCAAAAACTTAGGAATGGGATAAAAAAATCTCAACTCAGGATAAATCAAATGATTATACATGCAAGCTATGAGCAAACACTCTGCTCAAAGACACATCCAACAAATAGTGTTGCAAATCCCAAAAAATACGTAATCTGCAGCTATATCCAGTGACTACCTGTAAACTATATGCAATAGACTCATGATTGGAATGTTTGTTGATAAAAGATACTGCATACCATAAATCTACGTGTAACCACTACGAACATATCATAAATCTCAGTCTTGCAAGAGTGGATACAAGAACACTAAATTTGTTTCCAAGATAACAAAATATTGTCAAAGTGAGAGTAAATTGACCACCATACCAATCATTGGATAACAATGCAGATAGATGCAAACAATGCAGATAGATGGAAAATTAGGACAGAGTCTCCTCTGCAAAATGATCAAAATCTCAACCATAAAAAACCACATCCAAGATGCCAAGTGGGAGATGATCTCGACCACTACAAATTGACCAAAAAAATTGCCAGCTCCTCAACTTAGATAGACTACTTCTCTAAGACCAGAGGGGACTGAACCATGCAATTCTCCACCTAGACTCGCTATATATAGGTTCCTAGCCATCCAAACATAGCACCCCTTGATCTCATGTATGTCCTGCCTACTCCACCCTTGCAGAAGCATTTTCATCCTAAAAAAAAAAAGTGGCGATATCTTTATAAGAACACTAATGTTTCTGTAGTGGCATCCTTCATGGATCCAGCTCTCTATTTAGCCGAAACATGCTTAATAAAATGAAGAAGAGCATCCCCTTTGCAATTGTCTTGTGTAACCGGAATATATCTGCCAACATAGCGTATAAACTCCATCTAGAACTGACTTGAGTATGCTAAACTGCTTATCATAACCGAGATGTATCTAAAAGAGTACCTCTTTTCACTTTCCATGAAAGTAATTAAAGTGACATAACTCATCAACAAGGTATAAGCCCTTGACTTAATATCATTATTCATCAATAAACAAACCCACCATAACCGGTGTTCAAGGTTGAGAACCTAATTTAAACATGAAGACGCTAAACTTAGTCTTACAAAATGCTTTGCTTCTTGGTATGAAAACCCCAATTAGAGAGATAACCTTTCCAATTGGATTTCTTGGTGCTAATGTACGCAAGATTAACACTTGTAAACTTCCTATCCTCTTTATGTAACTGGCAGTACTGAGATTTGTTTCCCATCGTTTACAGACAATCCTCCAAAATGACTGGTAAACAGGGATCAAAATTCTTTGCAATACTGTTGATTAATCAATAGACAACCATCTTGGTTAACTTTAGTGAGATGATCTACAAGCACCCAAACTGAGCTATGACTCTATTGGTGATTGATAGATATATAATTGATCTCATAGAGATATTGTATGTTGACCCATGGGTCAACAATACACCATAACTCAACAAAACCTTGTTTTTTGAGAGTTATGAAATGATGCGGATTATGGCTAAAAACATTATTTGTAATGAGTAGTTATTCTAGTTGCAAAAGCTGGGGTCCAATGGAACTTTGAGATTGTAAATACAAAGCCATTTGACCCCTTGAACTCTATTTTTGGTTTAACCTATGGTAGCCTTAGTATATAAGGTACCTAGGTCATTTTGTAAAGAGAACTTTATCATAATCAAGGTTTTGAGCTTCTATTGACTATGTGTGAGAGAGGAAGAGAGAGAGTGTGTGAGCTTCATCCTGATGCAACTCCCTGCTCGCATCTCATTGGAGATACGACTACACCATCGCAATAGGCTCGGAGAGAGCTACGCAATAACGTCAAGCATTCCATGCAAAACGGAGTTGTGCTAACGCATCTACGAGCTATTTGTGGTCGTAAGTGTATCAAACAATGTTTGTTTTTTGTATGCAAGTAGTTAATAAAATCATGGCGACATAAGCTACGCATAGGTACTCATAAATTTTAGTTTGGGAACTTCCAATTCTACTGTTTCTTCATACACATTTTTTGCAAATGGGTTTGGAGTGAGGATTTTGAGTGTAGAGGCTTTGGGATAGGTGTATCCTAGTTAGGGGATGGTGTTCCTTAAGTTGCATATGATTCTAGTATGATTTGGTGAGTTTCCTTCCATTTGTGTGTATGTGGGTTGGGTGGTGTACTTGAGAGCAGTGAGATTCTTGATTTTGGTTTAGTTGGCCTTCTAGAGTGTTGTATGTGTGGGATGGTCTCAGCCTGAGAAGCTATAGAGATTGCCTCCGTACACCTATCGTGTCACTTGTGTCCTCGATTGACATTATGTTGATCTAGGTAGTGTTGTATGCACTTCATAGGTGGTGTGATTCACTCCTGCAACATTTGCACCATTGCCGGGGACACAAGGACTTGAGTAGGTAATCCTACTAACACTCATGCAATGGTTGCTTGATTTACTTTTGACTAAAGAGAGCATTTTTCTTAAGTGGATCTGAAAGAGGATATTCAGAGATCAAGTGGACATCCACAAAGCATGTGTCTTGCTGAGGGTCTGCGACTAGGTAGATTTAGTTAGGATTTGTAGCATTAGTTGTAGATTAGAGTAGTTGTAGGTGGTTGAGTGATTTGTGAGGTGATAAAATCGTTTTCTAGTACGTGTGTGTTAGTGAAGTGTTTTTCTACTCATAAATGCAAAACTCCATTTGATGTGTAGGAGTAGCTTTAGGTAGGACATGCTGATTTTGATCTAGAGCTATTCATCATTATTGATTTATTTGCTAAAGTGCTTGTTTGTATTTAAAATCACTAAAAAGTCTGGTTTTGAGGATAAAAATGCAATAAACAGGGTTTTGTTGACATTTTTTCATGACTGATTGATGTTGTGCATATAAGAGGGCATTTGCAAGAGTTCTGTGTAGAAAAATTGAAATTTTGCAAACTTGGACATCATACGCGTATGATGTCTCAAGAGGCACATGGAGACCAAATTTGACAAATCTGACTGCACAAGGGTGTTCAAAAGGGGTGTTTTACCCTAAGTACATCTTGAGACTAGGGTTTTTGTTGACATTTTTCATGACTGGTTGATGTTGTGCATATAAGAGGGCATTTGTAAGAGTTTTGTGTAGAAAAATTGAAATTCTGCAAACTTGGACATCATACGCGTATGATGTCTCAAGAGGCACATGGAGACTAAATTTGACTGCACAAGGATGTTCAAAAGGGGTGTTTTACCCTAAGTACATCTTGAGACTAGGGTTTTGACCCACCCGTGGTGCCCAAAAGATAAAAGAAAGTGTCAAAAAAAAAAAAAAAGAGAAACTTGTGATTGTGAGCACATTTTTGCATGAAAATTGGTAGAAGTGCTTGAAAACCAGTGCTAAAGACTTGGGGATGCTTGTGGTAAAGTTTTGGCCAAAAATTCATTAGCAGACATCATACGTGTATGGTGTTTGAAAGGTAATTCTGGCAGCAAAACTGAACTTTTGACTTTAGACCCCTATTTTGCATGTTGTGTTAAGCACATACACCAAATTTCATTTCATTTGGGCATATAGATCGAGTTTTGAGGGGAGTTTACTCTTTCGGGGAATTTCCTTATCAAAAAGTGGTAATTTTGTGCAATTTTGATGTTCAAAATACGTTGTGAGCACATATTCAGGTTCTATATACCAAGGAGCACCTGGGGTAGAAATATAAGTCCATTCTGACCACCTAGATATCATACGCGTATGATGTGCTAGAGGCCATATTTAAGGTCAAAAGATACATTTGAGTGCACCCTTGTGATCTAGAGAATTTAAGCAAATAGCCAAAATTCCATGGAATTTGAAGCATTTTTGGACTTGTGAAGGCCACAACACTGATCTAGGAAATGTGAATGCTTGAATTGATCATGTCTAGCACAAAAAGTGGTGAAATTTAATTTTGAAAGTTTTTGTGAGTTGCTTGTGAGTTTCACCTCATTCTGACTAGATAGACATCATACGCGTATGATGTCTAAAGAGCAATTTTAGGGACGAAAGTTGACATCAAAGAATACCAGGGTGTTTAGCACCACAAAACAAGCTCAGAGACCAAGTTTGGCTAATTCTAAGCACATAGACATCATACCTGTAGACATCATACAAGTATGATGTCTCACGTCAAGTTCTGAAAGTACAATTGCATTTTTGACCACACAGGAGGTTTGGAAATAATGTGTTAAGCTTTTTTGCAAAATTTCATCTCATTTGGACACATATCTTTGAATTTAAGGAGATTTTTGCAAATCCAAGAAGGTAAAGGTGAAAAAGTGTGATTTTGATTGATTGATATCCAATTTTTTTTGTGAGCACATATTCTTGTTGTCTGCATCAAGAAGCACCTTGGGAAGAAGCAAAAGTGAAATCTGAGCCAAACGACATCGTATGTGTATAATGTTTTAGAGGCCACATTTGGGTCAAATCAGACATTTGAGTATACCCTAATGTACTAAAGCATAAAAGAAGTCCCTAGACAAAATTTCATTGTATTTGGAGCACATTTGGGCTAAAAAATGCCAAAAGGCAGAAATTGGGCAAGATTCCAGCTTGTATTGACCATAGCTTGCACAAAAAGTGTTACAATTAAATTGTGGAATTTGTTGAGAGTTTCTTGAGTGATAAAGAGTCTTTGGGATAAAAGTCACTTCATTTTGCCACAAAAGACATCATACACGTATGATGTCTGAAGTACCAAATTAGAGGTCAAAACTTACATATGAGCTCACAAAATTGTTTGCCATCACAAAATAGGCCTAGAGACCAAGTTTCATTAAATTTGGATCACTTTTGGCTTAGCTAACCTCCCTAGGAAGTTGCAAGCAACCAAACAGAAAAAGGAGTGATAGACCTCACTAGAAGTGTTAGAATCACAAACTGAGACTTGGAGGTTTAGGGTCACCAAGGAGAGTCTACACTTAATGTTTGAAGCAATTCTGAATCAGTAGACATCATACGTGTATGAAGTCTCTAAGCATAGGTTGACTGTGCCTAGAGGCACAAAAAGGTTGAAGCAATTCTGAGTCAGTAGACATCATACGCGTATAAAGTCTCTAGGCACAGGTCGATTGTTTTGGCCATAACTTGAGCTCTCGATATCGGATTCAAATACTTTTTTTTAACAAAACGAAGCTCTAGAGTAGCTCTACAAGATTCAGTGCGACCCTTGAACAACAATCCAAGACGTGTTAGGTCAATATTGTTTGTTAGCGCCCCAAAAAAACGTCTTTTGATGCCTCAAATTGCATCCGAAAGTTAGGGGTGTTTAAAAGTGACAATTTGAGAGAATTATGAGAAAACGGTCACGGTGTTGGACATAGTTTTGACTTTTTCCTAACCAAAGCACTTGAACACATGGGAATAAATATTCTTACATCAAGCTAGAGCTATTAAACCCATGAATCATGTTGATTTTAGATTCAAACTCAGCTTATACAAGCCTCGGAATCCCAACAGTAGAGGAGCATCCACCCATAACAGATCTTCCAAACTTGCAGTTGATAAAGACCAATTTTTTTGAGAAAGTTTGGATGAGAGGGAAGGAATTATAGATACATTGGCCGTAGTCAAGTCAACCTTTATAGGTGCTCAGAGCCATACCCAGGAGAGCTGACGGATTATAAGCTCTTATATGTTTATACATACAGAGTTGTTTGTCTACGGAAATCTATAATTGTTAACAAGTATGGACGAGAATACAGATCTGTAGAAAGCACAAATCCATAGAGCGCATTAGAAATAGGTGGATATTAATCGATAAAGGACCACAAATACTTCCACCAAACATGAGGATTCCTACAAGAATTCCAAAAGGGAGCCACCTGGATTCCCTTCTAGAGCGATAACGAGAGATGAAATGATCATAGAGATGGAACACATGCCTCCTCAATTGAATCTCCTCAATGGACCAATCTGCAATAAAACGACTAATCCCTTTGAAGAAGAACTTAGGCATAGTAAAAGGCATGAAGCTAGAGAAGGATCAGGAGAGTCTATGGTTAGACTTGTAGACCATTGTCGAGTTAGACCATCCCAAATCTAGAAATGGGTAAATAGGCGATACTTCGGAGATAAAGATGTGAGAGATCACGTAGCGGCTTTTCAAAGAGTAATTAGAGCAGAGAAAGTTTTGGATTTTGCAACACAGTTTGCGAGATTTGGACTAACTCTAGAAGATGACACGGCTACATGGTTTGACTCAGTGGTGGAAAGATGCAATTTTGAGACTCGAGGAGAGTTTTTTGAGAAATTCATTGAAGAATTATTATAGAAAGGCATAGTTCACAATACGATCTTGCAAATTCATAGATTCAAACAAAAAGAGGGTGAATCAATATGCAAGGCAGCATTACGTCTCAAGAGATATGTCAAGTTCTGTTCAAGAGTAGAACTACCTATGCAAGCATGGTTGATGATGATCTTTATCCAGGGAATGAGCATGCAGATCTTCAGAAGGATCTGCATATGATAAGGATCTTGACACTAAATGAATTGACCAAAGAAGCTCTTTATCTAGTGGATAACTGTGAGGAATATAAAGAAAAGGATTGTAAGAGTCAAGAGGATGACACATCCTCTCAGCATGGTGATTCACTAATAACTGAGTCTATTGCAAAACCAACAACACCTATTGATCAAGAAAAGTTTATCGACAAAATGGTCAAGAGGTTAACTCCTCTTGTAAACTCTGATCCAAGGGAGCCTAAGTGGTGCAAAATTGAGGGAAAATGGACAAACCATATGAGGGAAGAATGTTACTATAGCATGGAATATGCTAGGGAGAGGTATGTACAACCTATTCCAATAGCACCTACTCCACCTTCATACATTATGGGAAATGTGCCAGGACCCGTAGGAGTTTCAAAGCCACAACCTGTCTTAGGACAACAACCTCCATTTCCAGGTGCTAGAATGCCTGTAGACATGAGATACACATTGATGATGGAAGAATCTAACAGAAAAGAGTTAGTATCAACTACAACGTACTATAACAACCAAAGCGGGTACTACCCTTTGAAGCAATAGAAGATGAGAGAAACACATGCAGTGGTGAGGCCGGTACAACCTCCACCTCCTATGTTTTGACATGAAGAAAGAAGGTATGAGATGGACGAAGGACATTGCGGTTTATTGTGAATAGCGGCCAAGCAAGGTCAGAGCCTGTTTACTGCCAGGAGGAAACAAAATGTAGGAAGAAGCTCCTCAACCAAAGACATATGGTCACAAAAGCTGTGACAACCACTTGGTCAAACAATGTCCTCAAACGGAGATCACTCAAGTAAATTCCTATTGTCTTGATTGTGGCATCATTCACTTGATACGTGGGATGGCTATGGTGGGTGCCAACAAAGTGCCATGACAAGGTGCAGGGCTTGTAGAGAAACAAGAGCAAGAGAGAGGAGAGAGAGAGAGTTCGACACAACAGAATGAAAATAATACGTTATTGATTACTTATGTGAAGCTTTACATATATAGGAGGTAGACTTGCCATGCAAAACTTACCTTAATTGAGTCTTTACCTGCTGGCCTGTAAGAGGCGTTTCCCACGGGTACTGAAAAAGGGCTTGAACCCAACAATCCCCCCTCAATCCCGAACTAGACATAGCCTCTCATGATACCTTGAATTTCTTGGTGTACTCGTCAATCGTGAGTTTTACGTTCTCTCACATCCAAGGATTTTTGGTGTATACATAACCTGGTGCTATGATAGTAGAACCCCCCCTTAAACAGATAGGGTGTAGGCCAAATATTTAGCTACCAAAAAATGGAGTTTTTGGTTCACTACCAAACCTTAGGTTTAAGGTGTACCTAGTAACCTCATGAAAGTGCAACAAAAATGGATTGATAACAAATATGTTTGGGAGGTCTTACCACTTGATTGTCATGGCAGTGTCTATAGCCCGTACAATTTTTGGCATGACAATAGTTGACAATTTATAGGCTAAAATAAGGCTTTGACTGAAAAAGGTAATTTTGTGGACAAAAGACAAACCATAAGTTTATAACACTTAACAAGAAAAACAATTTTGGATTATGTATATGTTGTAGCGAGTGCTCTGAGCAAACCACTGAATGAGCTATCATGGCATTGATGCTATCTTTCATGCAATTGGATGCTCGCATTATACAAGGATGAGCTCTTGTATTGACCGTACTTTGAATGAGAGTGTCAGCTTCGACGAGTGTCCTTGCAATTAGGATAGGTTCCATTCTCAAGATATCAAATTGAGAATTATTTTTAGCTCCAAAAATCTCTTATTAATGATCACACAGCTTTTGAGATGCTTGAAGATCTTGTGAAGCACCAACTTTGGGTACTAGAGAAAACTACCCACAATTGTAGCGTTTTGAAAGAGCTATCCAAAATTGTGCCGTCTTCACCACCTTGGCCTATTTACACTGCGCAGCTAGTAGCGTTTTGAAAGGCTTGCTAACAAGCTCGACAAGATTGCCTAGCACGTAGGAAACCCCAACTCAAGTTACACGCTTTGTGTGCATTTTGAAAGGCCAGCAAAAAATGTGCACCACTTGTAGCCAAAACCACCCTCCTAGAAGGTAACCACACCTTGCCAAAGACTAGCTCTTGCAAAATGTTTTGAGAGGTTGTATCTACAACGCTGCCTTATATCCTCACCTTGTTTTGAGACGCAACGCCAAACTGTCATCACCACCTAGGCTCGCTGCTGCGTTTTGAGATGCTGTGTAGTGGGCTGTGACTGTGTACCAAACCGGCAGCGTCTTGAGATGCTTGCAGGCGCATGCTTGTCATTGCTGATTCCCTGCGTCTGCAAACCTCCTTGCGACTGCGTTTGGATATGCAACTAGTGGCTGCAGAGGCATCGCCTGGCCTTGCCTTGCCTTGCCTTGCCAGCGCCAAGAGCACAAAGCTCTTATACCAGTTGATAGGTGGGCTGGCTATGGCAGGTGCCAACAAATTGCCATGACAAGGTGCAAGGCGTGCAGAGAAACGAGAGCAAGAGAGGAGAGAGAGAGAGAGAGTTCGACACAGAAAAATGAAAATAATACGTTATTGTTTACTTATGTGAAGCTTTACATATATAGAAGGTAGACTTGCCATGCAAAACTTACCTTAACTGAGTCTTTACTTGCATGCCTGTAAGAGGCGTTTCCCACGGGTACCGAAAAAGGGCTTGAACCCAACATCACTAGATCCTCGATTGTCCAAAAAATTCAAAGAAAATTTTAAAGACCACAACAAATGCCTCAGGAATTGTTCAGCTACCCAGTAGCTTGAAAAACAAAAACATCATACCAATTTAAGTAGTTATGAGAGCGCAAGCTCAAAAGGAAGCTGATGAGAACCCAGGGACAGAGACAACAAAAAATGACGTGAGACCACAGATGAATGATGAACCAAAGATAGACACACCTAGTAAAAAAACCATAGCAAAAAAAAAAGTTGAAAAGTTAGTAAGGCTAGGACGAAAGCATGTTGGGAACGAGAGCAAAAATCCCTAGCCGAGGAGCTTACCCAAGCTAAAGAGAAGATAAGACAACATGAAGAAAGGATTTCACCGTCTCTTATGAAGAAGTCTCAACCTCCAAAAGAACTATCCACAGATGAGAAATCGAGAAGTGCTAGTTCAAGAGGATCAATATTGGTTGAGAAGGTTAATGAGCCATTATATGCCCTCTTGAAAGCCTATGAAACAGGGCTCAAAAACAACCAAACCCAAGACCATAGGTGGATGACATATCCATATGAGGAACTAGAAAAGCAAAGGCTTGAAATGTGCCAAAAAATGATTCAAACAACCCAATATTTACTAGAACCACCAGTTGGAAAACCTAAGGATGTGATCCTTGAGCTCATCCTCACCAATAATCCCACCAAACAAGGAATGAATAGAGACAAATTCGAGTCACAAGCACGGACCAAAGATCAAGGAACCAACATTAGAACCAAGGACAGAGTTGAATACCACGAATAACTCTTCCATGGGATTTCACCTATCTATCCCAGAGGATTGTAAAGAAATAGATGATCTTGACGAATTGTGGAAACAAGTGAGAGAGGCCAATGAAGATAGTGAGCTAAGCACACAAGTAAACCAGACTGATGATGAAAGAAGAGTGTTTCTTCCACCAATAGACGAAATTGAGACTGGATCTCAAATGAATCTAGAAGTGCAATCGTATTGGGGAGACAAAGGATCTGTATAGTCTATGTATAGTTAACACCATTTGCTAAGACCGCTACCTTCCGATACAAGAGATCACGAGGCCAAGTCAAATGTTATTGCAGTCCCATCATAGAGTTTGTCTTCCAATAAGGTCATTGATTCAAAAGGGTTAATATATATTTTATCTACCCTAGTGACATGTACGATAACATTAGCCGAGTTGCTCAGAATAAAACCAAACATGTGGATTACTATGGGAAAATGCCTAGAGAAATTTGGCATAAAAAAATCAATGACTCAAATCGAGGAAGGGATCAAAGAGCTTGAAATGCCTCAGCTAAATACTAGGCCAGTGCCATTAAATAAGGTAGGCAAGTACTATGAGGGATAAGATAGGAGCACCACTCTTTTTGTGGAATTCCAAGGTGTAAAAACCATGGCAATCCTTGACAATGGAGCTGGTGTTTCCATCACAACAAAAGAGATCTAGAGACGATGGGGAAAACCGACAGTGAGGGTTACCAGGTTGAAACTATAGCTTGCATGGAAAATCCCATAGGACTGCTAGAAAAAGTAGTTGTTACTTCTCGTGGAATTGAATAATGAGCATACCTTTGCTATTGTTGACTTTGGCAAGAAGAACAACTATGACATCATTCTAGGAAGACCATTCATGCGACAATGTCTAGGACCAGGGATACCACCATATATACGTTAGACACTTGAAAACCATGACAAGGATAAATCTTAGGGACCATAGTTACAAGGGCATGAACCGAACCCCTATAGAAGATTTTGATTCAACTATGATAGTATGATCAAAACTTCCTGCACGGTTGGGAAGCCTAAAGAACTGTGGATGTATGGAGCTTTGCAACGCGGAATCTTAAAGCGAGAGGAATGTATCTTAGAGAGGGCAGTTGAAGATAAGGTTTGTATCCTAGAACCATTTCCTGAAGAAGCATTAGAGCCACTAGAATGAGAACACATGTTGGCTACTCTAGATATGTGTGCTATTCAAGACAGTCCAACAACTAAGTTTTGTGATAAAGATGGATTTGATGTCGTTCCTTATTTTGCAGTGAGTGTGATCTAGGAAAACAAAGAGTACCAAACATCAAAAAGTTCTTGAGATGCAGAGAAAACAAAGGAGTGTGGTGAAGCAAAAGACGAAGAAGAAGATGAGTTCTATGACTCCGTAGAACACTTGGAGCTTCAGGAAGATGCCGACAATGGAAATTCAAACAACCCATGACATGAAAAACACTTTAACTAATGCACGGTTTTATGATTGTCCATGTCAAAGACCTAGGAACCAATGTCACTGCTGCAAGAATAAAGTGCATCAGAAGTGGATTCCAAAATCCCCAATGGTGACGGAACCACAACAAGCATCCTCATACGTGGCTCCTAGAAAAGACTCAGCCAAGAAGAACACAACCATGTCAATGATCTAGCAACACTCTAATCAATTGGCTAGAAAAGTCATTCTAAAAATAGAAATCCAAGAGAAAAAAAATAGTAACTTTCCAATGTTATCAATGTAAATTGTTTTGGCTATATATTGTTAATTTGGCTAAAAACACAATTTAAACCCTAGGGTTTTGGCTATAACTAGGAGTAAAATTTTACATATTATTGCAAAAAATATGAGCATTGGGTAAGGTATATAAACTTTAATAGTCAAATTTGTAATTTTTTAATCTAGAAAATATATTATAAATTAGAAATATTATGTTAAAATCTAGAAAATTACCTCTTCTAAATGAAAATCATACTACAAATTATTAATCATTTTGACTTAAATAGTGTTTGAGAAGCTAATTTTCTTTTATACTAGTATAAACCTTGACAAAAAATTGACAGTGTTGCTCAAAAGTTTATAGTTTATCACAAAATAGTTGAGCAAAAAGCTTAGGGTTTGCCCCAAATAAAAAACACTGCTCTCCATAACCAGCCAAATCACAAAGGGAAAGTTCCAAAATTCAACCTTGCTAAGGACAGTAGCAACAATGATGATTCTTATGACATCCCCTACCAAGGGTCATCACTCTCACTAGCATCTTGTGAAACAACCAAGGAAGGACAAAAGCAAAGAACAACAAGTCAGAGCCAACAAGCTCAAAAAATCTAGATACCAAAGATCCAGCTTGGCCAAAAGCAGGTATGGATCAAGAGGATGAAGATCTTTGGTAAAATTATTAGGGTGTTTGAGACCTTAAGAGTGTTTTAGGCATAGAGAAGCTTGCTCACTTCAGCAACAAAAGACACTAGTGAGAAAAAAAAGGACATGGAAGCAAAAATAAAAAGTACCACAAAGGTAATCTTAAGCTGGAATTGAAATCCCGGCTTGATTTGGTACCTCACTCACACGTATTGTCTCTGTAACTAGAGCCCTCAAGATTCCCAGTGTGGGCGCTTTTCTTTGAAAAGCAAAAAACCCCGGACATACAATATAAGCACACACGGAAAATAATTTTGAATAAAAGAAGACATGAAAAAGACTTCCATTAAGTTTAAAGTGAAAAATTCAAGCTCTTGTTTGGAGTTGTGAGAGTTAGTTGGCTAATCAAAGCTAAAAGGCACAATTGGGGAATCTTGCATTTAGACAATCTTCCTAACTTTGCTACTACTAGAGTAGCTGTTTTAACCTTGGCCATACCTACCTAATTGATAGATTCATCCATAAGCCCAAAACTCTTGATTGATTAATTTCATCAAAGTGAAATTTATTCATCCTTAATGGCAGTGTAGCATTTCATATTTCCTTGCAATTAATCATGTCCTCATGTACTTCATATGTCCCTCATTTTATTGCCATAAAGTTTTGCTTGCATACTCTCATAGTGAATTTTTTGTGCAAACAATCTATCCCAGATGCTCTACCACCTTGACAAATGAGCTTCACCTCACTAACTTCTAAGGACGGAATTTAAATCAGGAAGGGGACATGTTAACCCATGATGCCGCCATTATTCTTTAACGCATATGTTTAGTCATGGGCCGGGCTTGTCGATCCAAGAGGTTTATAGTAAAAGGCTGGTGATCGCCGATGAAAGACGCACCAGACCCATTTATCACTGACTGACAAAATATGGGCGTCCGTATGTGAAAAGGACGACAAGCCCTAGATAAGGCTGTAAACTAGGGTTTTCAATTATTCTCAACGTGCAAGCTTTTCTCTCGCTTCACCTCTTCTTGCTTGTCTATGTGAGAGAGAGAGAGAGAGAGAGAGAGAGAGAGAGAGAGAGAGAGAGAGAGAGAGAGATCATTGGCAAGCATGATAGCATGGAGAAGGATGAACAGTGATGTGGTGGCTTCTTCTTCTCTACACGCACACGGAGTCCCTCGACAGCAACACTCTAGGAGGTGAGTGACACGCGACCGTGTAGACATAGAGCTTGTTTGCATCTGTCAGGTTGTATGCTTGTAGCCCTGCGGCTTGCACACGGTGTATAGCAAGTCCCTAGGAGTAGGCAAATGTCATGATTCTAGCACCCAAATTTGATTTTTCTATATTAATTTTAATAAGAAAACTTCCAATATACATTATTGCAAAAATGATTTGTATCAAAGAAATGCTATAAAACATCTATTCGTAATAAATGCTCTGTAAGATTCTCAAATATTTTTCTTTCTTCTTAAAAGGCTAAGGTCTTCCTTTATATCTATCAATACATGGATCATAAGTGTGTTCTAAGAGAGTTAGTATTTTCTTTGTACTTTGCAATTAAGAGGCTTATGCTTTTCATTATGTAGCCTAGAGTTAGCCTCCCATGATATTAAAGCTAAAGGGTTATAGCTTCAAGACACACATGGTAAGTCATTTTTGGAATAATATATATCCGATCATAGGGTGCTAATGCCATAGGTGCAAATTATATCACTTTCTATAACCACAATTAATAAAAGTATTGTAGAAGATGAGACACCACCCGTTGGCCTTAGGGTCATAGAGTTTTTTTTTGGAGAAACTAGTGTGGCCATATGTAGTATCATAGGATGCTAATATTCTGGCTTCATATGGCCACACTTTATTAAAATGTGGCAAAAGATCAAATGGATCTCTATGAACCAAAGGCCATAGGTGCCATTTCTAAATAACATAAAGGCACTTTAAGAATGTAAAAAAGAATGCTATTTGTCCTAAAAGGCCCATGCTTTTCATTGAAGCTATTTATAAAGTGATTTTAAGTTCCTTTTTGAAAACCTTAAGATCTTAGGACACTTATTCTTGGCCACCATTAGTAAGTATCTTGTGGAAGTACATAAGCCAACATATGGCCTTAGGGTCATATGGTGTTGATACTATAAAGTGCAAATTCCCTAAGCTCATAGAGTAACATATGGCCTTATAGCTATGTAGATTGTCCTTGATGGTGCAATGGACACAGATTGTAAAAGAAAAACCATTTGAATATTTTAATAAACTAAAATTAAGCATTTGGCACATCAAAGGTAAAAGCTACATATAGCATTGAAAGAAAAATTTGCATAAGCACTCTGGAAAATACATAAAGACATTTTGTAGATTTCATAATATTACAAAACTCTACTCCATCATGTCCTCAATGGAGATCAATATGTGATTATATTGAATCTTTAACTATTTTATATAATTCTTGGCTTCATGTACTTTGATAGAAGGCTCCTTGTATCCCAATGTTTGGGCAAGCATAATTGCTTTAATACCTTTTAAGGTTGATAAAGGTTTCATATCCTTTGTAAGCCTCACTTTTCTTGCTCAACTACTAGGAGTTTCTTACCTTGATTTTGAGTGGACATTCCACTATTGCTAGATTTTGCACCTTTTTCATCATCATAAGGATGAGAGGCTTTTGCTAGTCTACCTATGGAGTAGGTTTTCCCTAGACAAAAAAATTTTCTCTCATCCCACTCTACAACAACCATGTGAACATGATTATAAATTTCATGACCTTACACTATGGGTGCTTGTCCATACAAGTAAGAGCTTGTAATTATGCGAATGTCTTTGATAGGATGAAGAGCTTGAATTTGTGGCAGAAGATCCCCAATGAGGATATTATCCTCCTCATCAACATTGAGTGATGGGCAAAAAAACCTTTAATGTGAATCATCTACTAGTCCTAAGCATTGTTTTTGCATCAATACCAATTTTTTTAAATGAAATAGACAACAATTTGAAAACTACTTCTACTCTTGGTTTATCTGGGTGACTGATTCTTGATTCTTCACATGATTGACATTTTCTTTGCCGCCAAATCATAAAGAATGGAAACTTTTCTCTAGCATCCTTCTCTAAAATCTTGATGATATCCGTAACATGTGTATCATTGGTAGCTGACCATATATATCCCTACATTGAAATTGCTAAGTAGAGTCTTTAAAAACTCAATGCATCCTCGCCATAGAAAATTATACTCATGTTTAAAATTTGAGCCAGGGATTTCATTATCATGTGATCACAATTTTTGTTTTGGTAATAACACTTGTGAACATGTTATTAACATGTTAACAAATTTTCATGTTCACAAAAATGCCGGTTTGGGGTGACTTGGGAGCCGCCCAAAACTCGCCTGGTTTTGGATTAGCTCGACGGGCCCGTGGGGTATCTCCAATATCTAGCAGTGTCCGACAAGGCTATCAGTAAGCCTGACGGGATACATTTTCCTATATATAATTGGCCTCAACGGGCCCTTTGGGATATATTTCCTGACTATCTTCTCACCCACACGTACTAAGATTTGTATGTGTGTCTATGAGTGGGTGTGTGCGCTCGCACGAGCAGCTATACACAGTCACAGTGCACGGCTAGATGTGTGCAGTTCGCTACACGAGGAGGGAGCACTTGGTCATTAACGCGGCTGAGTAGTGTCCTATGATAAGTATGGCATGTCGTAGTGATACTAGTTGGTAACGTGGCAATAATAGTATCTTTATGACGATGTCAACTTTCCTTCCCTTTATCAAATGCAGACATATGGGTGGTAACACGATTAAGTTATGTATATATACAATTCCTATTCCCTTAGATTTGAGCGGCACCTTGTTGGTAACACAACAAAATGGTGTCGTTCGCTACTGCATGTTGTATTTTTTGCATATTGCAGCATTTGGTTGGTAACACGCCCAAAAAATGTTGTAAATTTGTTTGGTTTTCCGGTTATGTGGCTTGTATTGTTTTTTACAGGCGTGATTCATGTGATACTTGGTTGGTAATGCGGCTTGAGTATTTCTTGGATCATAGTTTACTTCATATTATCTTCCTCTTCCATTTGATTTGTCTTACCATACACCGAGAAAAATTTACAGAGCAAATGGTAAAATAGAGCGAGATCCACCACAGAGACTGAACACTCAAAGCAATCAAACACTAGTTTTAAACTAGATATCCTCCCCTCTATCCATGTTCAACTCTCATTCTTGAAGCCCCCCATCTTCTCTCTTGCGTGTATGTTTTGGATTGACCCGTCATTGCCTGCTACTTTGTGTGTGTGTGTGTGTGTGTGTGTGTGTGTGTGTGTGTGCGTGCACGCGCACACGTATAGATGAGCAAATCCTCACTGGCTGCAAACCCGGGGGATTCACCATGGAAAACTTACCGCACCACGTAAGTGCAGGGGAGGGTTTTTTTTTTACAAGTTACATAAGCGTATAAGTTAGGGGTAGGCCCCCAATAATTTATCTCCCAAGCTTAAAAATAAGGGAGGGGGTATCATATTTATGGGGGGTGGGGGACCTGACCTAGTTGATTACTTGTAACGATTGGTCACCAATATGTACTAGGACTTGAATGAATTTAGGATAAGTTTTTATCAGGTCACACATCAAATTTTGAATCAAGCCGGTCATAGAGATAAGGGATGATTTGGAGAAGTTCAAGGGTTAATTTACACCAGATTTGGATGGGTCAAAATTGGACAAATAACCAGATTACAGATTGATCGGGCACATAGTTTGAAAGTCAAACTAAAACACATTGAGGATACATCTAGTTATAACCAGAAGTGGTTCCTTAGTACGTTTCCAGTCACTATGCTAATTTCACTAGTTTTACTCAGTTAGATCACGTCAAACCTAAATTTTATATGTAACATAGGGGTATGATAGTTTTCTTCATTGATTGTCATATAAGCGTAGAAAGGGGGGTCATATTCCCTAATATGAGTCATATATAGGGGTTTAAACAAAGTTATTTGCTCGCAGGTGGCGTCCCGTTTTGTATATAGAGTGAATCCCCTGGGGCTGCGAACTCCATTACCTAAAGTGCAAAAATGGACATACTCTTTGTGTGTGTGTGTGTGTGTGTGTGTGTGTGTGTGTGTGTGTGTGTGTGTGTGTGTGCGTGTGCACGCGCGCACGCACGCGTATAGGTGAGCAAATCCTCACTGGCTGCAAACTCCATTGCCTAAAGTGCAAAAATGGACACACATTCTCTCTCTCTCTCTCTCTCTCTCCCCCCCCCCCCCCTCTTTCTCTCTCTCTCTCTCTCTCTGTGGACCTTCACACAAGTTCATGAGCTATTAGGCACAAGGGCATGTAGTGGAAGACGATGACTGAAATCCTATGTGACACAAGCCTATGGAATCTGATAAGATTCCTTTTACAAAATCTTGTGAAATTCCAAAGTTTGGCTGATAAACTAGAAGTTTCCTTAGAAATAAATCTCATCATTAGAGATTTTTGGTGTGGAGAAAAATAGGAATACGTGCCTACAATTTGAAAAAAAAAATCTATGGTGGGAATTGTGGAGATTTTGTTTCTAATAGAATGTGTCAAATGTTGATGTGAGGACGCCTATAACTGTCAGCCGCATGAGGACGATGTGTTTGTCGGCATTGACATGTCATAGAGATACTTGCACACAGCTAGACGTGGGCTTAGAAGGGGCTGTGGAAAGTTTTTTCCTTATACTAAATGGGTGTTGTGTAAACAACAAAACTAGTAGGACGAGCTGGTTGGTGTGAGGTCCTTAAGTCAAGCAGATTCGAGTTCGAATCTGAAAGGCAATGAATGAATCTGGGAAGAATTGGTCATGAAATAAAGTATGTGAATCTCGAAAGATCCCTTCTCTCTCTTTCTCTCATGTCTTCTGTATCTAGTACTCACATCTTCCTCTCTCCCTCTCTCTCTCTCTCACTTATTTCTTCTCTCTCTAGCACTTACGTCTTCTCAAGCAGTGTTAGAAAAAATCTGGGGTTCAATGTATTTTAATCGGTTGAAACTGTAAAATCTTGGTTAGATTTTGAGCTTGCCTTTAATAAAACCAAGAAATTTACACTTCAAATTTTGACCTAAACATAGGGAGTATTTTCAGTTAGTCTCGACGCTCTCTCTCTCTCTCTCTCTCTCTCTCTCTCTCTCTCTCTCTCTCTCTCTCTCTCTCTCTCTCTCTCAACCTCTTTCTCTCACGTCATTGGTGAGTATCACTGTTTGGGAAAAATGTGTCTATTTCCTCTTGACAAATTCAAGGAAATTTTGGAAAAATGAACTTTCCCTAACGCTGATTTTTCCTGCAAGTGGTGGCAAAGGTCTTCGAGATGTTCATCACAAGATTGGAGAAACGTGTCATGCTATAGAGGCAATTTCTCTCTCTCTCTCTCTCTCTCTCTCTCTCTCTCTCTCTCTCTCTCTCTCTCTCTCTCTCTCTCTCTCTCTCTCTCTCTCAACAGCAAGCTAACATAGATACCATTTTTGGAGCTCTTATTGTAAAAACACTTATTATTTTAATAAATCGGGAATACTATAACTCTTATTTTTTGGATAAAACTTGTAATTGATGAGCCGAGGCTACAAGCTTCCAGATTGTATCAACCTGTCATTACCTATCTTTAGTTAGAGCTCCCAAATTATTAGTTTTGACCACCAAAAACCTTGGCTAAGGTATAAAAGCCAATTTTTGTAAGTTATTTGTAAGTTTGTGGATAATGAAATACACAGCGTGAGCTAATGACGCTCGCTTCTCTCCTTCTCGCGCTTCCTACTCCCTCTCTGGTTGTCACATTGCAGTCGTGTTCGTTGCATTGCAACCACAGGTAAGAGCTCTACGCATTAACGTAAACACATCACATTATTTCGTAGCTTTTGACGTCGCCGACCCGCGGCCTAATTTTATCATAAGTAGGAATTTACACTTCAAAATAAAAAACTAAGCATAGGTGGGGTTGGAGTATCATTGCTAAGCATTTAGGTGCATTCTGGGTCGAAAACGACTAGGTCAAAAATCCACTGCTGTTAATAATCGCAATTTTGGCACTTGACCTAAAGTGGAATTGAGACCATATGCATGTGTGCTTAGGTCTTATAAACATGTCCTAGAAGTTTCGTTACGTTTGGATGTCATTTGTTGCTGTAACGGATGTGATTTGTTTGCCAATGAGCGATTGGCTTTTGGTGATTTCAGTCACTTGAGTGTAGCTTGAGTTAGATGCGAGTTGTTTGTTGTTTTTTGAGAGATTGACAACCTCTTGTAGCCTCTATGTACTAGTAGAGTCAGCTTCGTACCATGGATTGACAATTTAATCGTAGTTCTCGCTAAAACTGCAATAAGAGAGGATAGTGAGGTTAGACACACGTCCCACATTTGGTGCCATTGCCGAGGATCAAAGAGACCTAATTTAAGGAAAAACACGAGCGTCTTGTGAAGTTATCCTTTAAATTACTCTAGGATTTCCTAGAGTACAAACTTTTTTTTAGAAACCGCATAGCCTAAGATTGTCGTCTTTTGCTATGTAGAGGTAGCTTGGAAGTAATCGTACTTGTCGAGTGCCTTTAGGATTGTAGGATTGTAGAGCTAGATTAGAATTTTGATAATGATTGATAGACAAGACGAGTCTTAAGATCAATGCTCAAAAAAACCATACAAAACAAGAAAACGAGTGTTTGTGGACACTTTCCACAACTCCATTGCATGAGAGCCTAGGAGTAGGGTAAGTAGGATCCGAGGTGGATTTTAGAACATTGCTCTCTCCGAAAGAATCATTGTGAGTTGTTATTTGAAGTACAAAATTTCAGGTCTACAGCTAGAAATAGCACAAAAAGACTCCAAACCACTCAATCTGACTAGAGAGTATGCTTAAAAGTTGTATGAACCAGTGGGTAAGCTCAAGGACACTTTGGGGTAAAAATTTCAAGAGTATACAAAAACTCAGATTATTTACTTGTTCTTGACATTTTAGGCCAAATTAAGTTTGGACTTGATTCATAGGCTTAAAATAACTCATGAAAAGACTGTCCATGAAAAAAGTGCAAAAAATTGTTCATTTTAAGCCTGAAGTAAATAATCACGATTATTTAATTTCAGCTCAGAAGTGACCAAGGTTGATACCAATGACTCATTGCATGTGTACAAACAACGTTTGTAAAGGCACAAAAGATTTGGATTACCAAACTGGCAAAAAACTGGGTAAAAACTGAAGTTTGTACCGACTTTCGAGAACTTGAGTGTAAATTGGAAAAAACATAGTCCAAACTTGATGAAATTTGATTCATAGACTTATATTGATGTGATAGACATGTGTACATGCTCAGTTGACCAAAACATGCAAAAATTTACCAGAAGTAAATAATCGTAATTATTTACATCTGTCCCATTTTTCAACTTTTTTGACCAAGTTAGCATACCACTAGTTTTACCATGTTGTAATAGGCCCACAAATCAAATTTGGTAAGATTTGGATCATTGGATTGAAAATTGTGACCAAATTTGCAAAGTCGGTCTGCGGACACAAAACTGATGACCATTTGACAAAAAATAGTCCAAACTTGATGACACTTGGCTAGAGACCTTAAGTTGGAGTGCTTAACAGATCTGTGTCAAGGTTGGGACAAAAACTTACAAAAAAATAGCCAGAGTAAATAATCGCAATTATTTACATCTGCTTCGAAAATTGATGATCTTGCATATTTGGGCATACCACAAGGTCAAGCATATCAAGTAGACCCCACAAATCGATCACAAAAGTGAGACTTAAGCCAGATTCTTGAAATCAGAGTGTGCGGATACGAAACAGTTGATAAACTTGAACAAATTTTATCCAAACTTGTTGAAACTTGTCCAAGGACCTTAACAGGTTGTACACTTGGCAAATCAAGCCAAAAAGTGCAAAAAACTGACAAAAGTAAATAATCGTGATTATTTACTACTGCAACACAGAGACACCAATTTTGACTTTTGAACTTGTACAATGTTAGACCAGCATAATACAAAGCCACCGGGCAATTTTGGGTTCAATCGGATCCAAATTGGTACATGTTCACTCAGTTTTTGAGTTGCAGATTAATTCTTTGAGTTTTTGTCAAGGTCGAGCTTGAAAATTTTAATTGTTGACTCAATTAACTCGATTTGCAGTGATACAGAGAGACCAATTACAATAGCTACCAAAAACTATACAATCTTTGTGAAAGAATAGCTAACTTGATCAAATTTGTACAAGAATCAGGTTGTAGACAAGGAATCAGTAGCTTGATAGAAGTTGTGATCAAGTTTTTTGAAAGAAATTGACGACGAGTCAATCCAAAGGTAAGTACTCTATCCAGGGCTTCATAAGTCTTTATGAACCTTAGATCTGGTCGTGTACTAGGAAATCAGGGCATACCTGGAGAAACCTCTAGTAGAGTATCCACTGAAGAAAGCGTGAATCAAGGCAATTCCTTGCACACTATTCTTGAAAAAGTCTCAGACACTTTCTCAGATTCAACGTCCGAAATTTCTTCTTATTTGACTCACTCGAAAATCAAAACGACAATGCGCTATAAGCATATACTTTCATTTTACAAGAATAATCTCCATGGAGCTTAGGTTTACCTGGATCCTAACGAAGAGTATGCTATTCGCATTGATGACCATGGTTTTTTAGTTTGAAGAGGAGATCAGGGCAAACAAGGAAAAATGTACATGGATCAAAACGAAACTCAGTATTTACAACTCGAAGACCTTGATGTGATAAACAAATGAGGGTTAGAAGTAAATACCATAATCCCAGATATGTCCACAAAAGAAGGACCACCAACTTTAGAATTTAAGGGATACGATCAAGTTGATTTGAAGCCTTTAAAATGGCTTAGTACAGATAATCTTAGGATCGGAGTCTACTGTTGGAAGGATAGAAATGTAAAAGATCTTCTGTAGACGTCACATGCCAAATCAAGACAACCGGTGGCCCATGAAGATCATCTATATCTTCAAGATCAAGGATAAGGGATCAGCAGATCCACCAACCTACCTATTTAGGGAGTGTTATAACAAAAACTTTGTTATGATGACTCCAAAGGAGGTAGAACAAACCAAATATCAAGGGTTTTCAAAAAGGGATTGGATATTGGGCCAAGGACCAGAAAATATTCCAAGAGATGAACACCGTGAGAGATTATCTGAGAGTAATGTTAAGAAACCAGAAACCACCTCATCACGCAAAAAACCGGGTGACATTAAGGCGAGTCCAAGTCTACATGAGTCACTATTTCCAACAGACTGGTTCGAAGGACTCGGAACAGGACCAACTGCCAAGAGACCGGGAGTTGAACCAAATAGACACGTCACACCAGCTGATTTTCAGAAATGGGTCAAAAAATACAGTGGATCAGGGGATCCATATGACCTCTTAGCAAGCTTTAAGCAAGTGCTAAGAGCAGAACGCATATTCGATTTCTATACTCAATTCGAGGGGTTTGGAATGACATTAGAAGGAAAAAAATTAACATGGTTCCAAAACATTCCACCAAGGGCAATCATGGACTTGAACACATTAGCTCAAGTATTTGTAGGTGCTTGTTCCAAAACGGGGATCAAACACAATACGGTAGCTCAAATCTACAGCTTTAAACAGAAACATGGTGAGTCTGTTAGGGATTGTGCGACTTGAATGAAACAATACATTGCCAGATGCCCAGGGCTAGAGATACCTGCAGAAGAATGACTAGTATCATTGTTTCTAGATGGACTGCTAAACAAAGAACTTCATGCTATAGTCTATAGCAAGAAGCATACAACCCTAGAAGAGTGTGTGTCAGATGCTATTGACTTAGGAGATAATTGTGATATTTTCAACAAAGAAGATGTCCCTAAGGATAACCAAAGTGAGAAAACAACATTCACTAAACCAACTCAAGTGGGAAAGGCTTCTGCAGCACCAGTTTCAGCCATAGAAGACATGCTCAAAAGAATGATGACATGATGAATAAAATGCAAAAAGCACCTATGAGGGGACCAAAGCAAGGGGTATCTCAACAAGGACAACCAATTAGACCGTAGAAATGGTGTGCAATCGAGGATAAATGGACTAACCATGAGACCAATGAATGTTACTACCGACCAAAGTATGATGGGAATGTTCAGTATGTGCCCATGAGGCCACAAGGACAACCCATGTACAGATACCAGCTTAATATGACACCAACTCAAAGGCCACCGATGGGTATAGAAAGACCTCAACTCATGATCGGTCAACAACCCCCGTCTCCAGGACATAATGCAGTGCCGTTAAAGTACATGCATTCAGAAGGAGTCATAGATAAACAAGCACAGTGCCTGTTACACCCTATGCTAAGCCTAGTCCATCTGGTAGAAGGAGATTTGTATAATGCACATCCACCACCAATGGAAGAACTTGTGACGTATGCTCCACCAGAGCTTGCACCAATGTATTATGTAGCTAATCAATGTGTTAGACCTCCTATGGTAAGGCCCATGATCAAGCCAAGAACTAGGAACTGTCATAATTGTGGTGCAGATGATCATTGGAAAAATGAATGCCTAGAGCCTGACAAAAACCTCAAACCAGTTGAAGCTTATTGCACACAATGTTGCAAAAAAGGAGGAAACTTCCCGGAAGATTATCCTAAAAATCCTTTAAACAAGGGTAAAACAATGGTAAACATAGTCCAAGTGATACCTAGTAGCTCATTTGAGAGTGAACCGATTGTTCCAATCAAGGTAATCATTAGAGCCTAGGCTAAGAAAAAGAAACATAACTCCTCTAATGATTTAGAGAATACAAAAATTACCTCTCAAAAGAACAAAAGAAGCAGAAGCAAAAGGTATAAGATGAGAAGGCAAAAACAAAAGGCTGAAATCGAGGAAAAAGAAAAACAATTATTCCAAGAAAAGGTGAAAGAAGCTGGAAGCGAAATCAAAGAAACAACCATGAAATTTGGAGGATCAATTTTGGTTGATAAAATTTTTGAGCCTATTAATGCAGCCTTGGAAGCCTACCAAGGAGGACTTAAAGCAAGCCAAAACATTAAAAAAATAGAAAACTATCCTTCTCTAGACATGGAAGTAGCTAAGCTTGAAGCTTATCAAAATTTGGTAAGAATCATGCAAGAAATGCTGGAAAAACAAAAACCCAAGCTTGAAAGTATGGCAAAACCTAAGGAGCTTGTGGTAAGAGACAATCAAGAAAAATCCAAAGTGGTGGTAGAACCCCACTTTGAACCAAAAGAGCCAGAACTTATAGTTCCGGACATCGAAGATGCCTTAGACGGAATTCCATTCGTAGAGGGAGACTTGCCACGACACTAATGGGAAAAAATTAGAGAGATCAATGATGGGAGCCTAACTCTAGAGTCAGCTCCTAAGAGGAAGTGTGGTTAGACAACCTACCTCCTGATATGGACATGGATGTACAATCCTTGTATGGGGATTGCGGATTTGAAGCTTCAGGAATGTCTAAACCATTGACCTTGAGAACATTACCCTCTTACTTGGGAGATAACGAAGATGAATCCATAGTGTGTAAGACCACTCAAGTAAAAAGAGTAGAACAGACCCTAGAAGTAGACAATATTTATTCAATCATGTCTACACCCATCCAATGCACTCTTACTTTGGGAGAATTGTTAAAAATCAGACCATATTTATGGAATGATCTACATAAAACCCTAGAGAAGGTGGGAATAACGGGGCTCATCGCAAAAAAATTGGGAAGATTGAAACACGAAATGGATAAGAAAGAGATTCGATATGTTCCAATGAACAAAGTCGGAGAGTATTACGAAGGGGAAGAAGGAAACACCACCCTTCCAGTGAAATATAATGACATCAAAACCATGGCAATACTGGATAGTGGGGCAGGCATAGCCATAGCCACAAAAGCAATATGGGAATCTTGGGGACAACCAACCATTAGATAAACTCGAATGAAATTGCAATTGACTGATGGACGCATTGAAAGACCCTTAGGACTGTTTGAAAAGGTGATAGTTAATTCCTGTGGGATTGAATATCAACACACTTTTGCCATTGTGGACTTTGGGAAGAAACTCAATTACAAAATCATATTGGGAAGACCTTTCATGCGACAGGTACAGCTTATCCAAGATTGGGGAAACAATTATCTGTACTTGAAGCAAGTGGGATCTTTAACAAGGGTTAATCTAAAAGATCACACTTATAGAGATGTCATGAAAACACCCATACAAGATTTTGATTCAGTCTCTTTGGCTGAAACTAAGCTTCCCTTGCCGTTAAAAAAGGACACTCCTATTTGGATGTGTGGAGCTTCAGAAAATGAAAGTTTAAAACAAGAAGAATATATCTTAGAAAGGGATTGCACAGACGAAGCCTATATACATGAATTCTTTCCAGAACATTTGTTTGAACCATTTGAGTGGACTCAAATTTTAGCGACTATGGATGTATGTGTGAATACTTCTGCGCTGACTCGATTTTGGAATGAGGACGGCTATGACATAATTCCCATCCAAATGATTTCAACCCTCTACATTGAAGAAAAAAATGAGGGACCCAAGGACTTGATGAAAGCTCAACAAGTCTTTTCAGACCTCTAGTACGATGATACAGATGAGTTAGAAGAACACTCAGCTACCTCAGAAGATTCGAGGTCAGAAAAAGAACACGTGAGAGTTAAGCTACTCATGAAAGGAGGGGAGGAAAAGTTTTTTGACTTTCCTAACTAGAAATTGAGAAGACAGAAATGGTATAGACAAAAAAGAGACACCAAAAATGTGAAAGCTAGACCTATGCCATCAGTCTCCAGTAGAACACAGTTCCTGATGTAGATAGATGCACATGATTGTGTCAAGGACAAAATCACCGGCAGATATACTTCAAAAAAAAATCCAAAAATGTTGAAAACATCTAGAAAAACGAGAAAGGATACTCCAGCAAAGCCAAAGAAACAGGACAAGCAAACAACCATGACACGCCGGTCGAGCGAAAAAAGAAGTATCAAAAGTTGAAAAAAGCTCTAAAGGAGATATATACAACCAAAAGGGAAACAACAGAAGAGGATGGTAAAGAGGTAATGAGTTGGCCATCCCATTACAAGAAATATACTCTCCAAGATCGAAAAATCATAGTCGAACAACCTGTTAGAGAACTACAAAAACAGGGTGAGTCCTACAAAGGGCCTGAAAACGTGAAAAAGATAGATTTGGCTAAACTAGGAGAAGAGCCTAGGCCTACCTACATTGCAAATGAACTAACAGAAGAAGAAGAAGAGGTTTTAATAAGCTTACTAAAAGAATACCAAGATATCTTCACTTGGTCTTACAAGGATCTCAAGGGTGCTGATTCAGAAATCTTTCAACATACCATACTCATGAGAGATGATGCAAAACCAAGTAGACAAAGGCCATACACATACAATAAAACATTTGCCAGGAAGATCAAAGAAGAGATTGAGAAACTAAAGGAAGCCGAATTCATTTATGAAATTAAACACACGGATTGGGTGTCTCCAATTGTGGTAGTACCCAAAAAGAATGGAAAATTACGAGTGTGTGTCAACCTCAAGAAAGTGAACGCAGCTACCATTAGAGATAAATTTCCTCTTCCAATCACTGAGCATGTGTTAGAACGAGTTGCAGGAAAATAAGATTACAGCTTCTTAGATGGCTTTTCGGAATACAATCAACTTTTGGTTGACCCAAAAGATCGACATAAAATTACTTTTGCAACGGAATGAGGTATTTTTGCCTATCGGGTTATGCCTTTTGGGTTAACTAATGCTCCTGCCACCTTCCAAAGATTGATGAGCCATGCTTTTAAAGAATGGCTTAGGAAATTCTTGGAAGTATATATGGATGATCTATATGTATATTCGTCAATCCGGGCTGATCATTTTGAACATCTCATAAAGGTGCTCGAAAAATGTAGACTTTATAGGATTTGCTTAAATTCTGAGAAGTGCACATTCATGGGTAGACAAGGAAAAATTCTTGGACATATAGTGTCTAAAAATGGCATAGCTACTAATATGGATAAAATTCATGTTATTGATGATTTGCCTAGACCAACAATAGTCAAGGGGGTTCAAACTTTCATGGGACATTGTGGATATTACAGATGATTCATTTACATGTACACTATAATTGCAAAACCCATGTATAGCTTGATTACACACTTTCAGTGGACTGATGAGTGTGAAGAATCATTCATGAAGCTTAAGAAAGCTCTCACTTCAGCTCCAATATTGAAAGCACCAGATTGGAATAAGATATTCCACATACATGTAGATGCTTCCAATTTAGCCATAGGGTGTATATTAGCTCAACCAAGAGACGGGAAAATTGATTTTCCTATTTCTTATGCTAGCCGACAGTTGAACACGGTGGAAAGAATTATAAAACCACTAAAAGGGAAGGATTAGGAATGATCTATGCCGTAAAAAAGTATAGACACTACCTATTAGCAAACAAATTTGTGTTCTTTGTGGACCACCAAGCTTTATTGTACTTGGTCAACAAGCCATGCAGCACAGGAAGAATAGTGAGATGGTTCATCATTCTTATGGAATTTGATTTCACTGTAGTTGTAAAGAAGGGCACTACTCATCAAAGAGCAGATCATTTGTCTATGATTGTTTCCAGGGAATCACCAAAAGGAGTAGACGATGATCTACCAGATGCATATTTGTTCTCCGTGGAAATGATACCTCGATGGTCCAAAAATATGGTATCATTGATGACCATAGCTCAAGTGGATTCGCAAATACCACTTCCTATTACAATCGGATTAATTGATCAATCGGCTATGTATCAATTACTAGTTGGTAGGCTACACAAAGAAACCGAGATGAAATATTGCTCTTATGCATTAATCCTGAAGAGAAAAACCAATACCTAAGTCAAGCACATATTACCATAGTAGGACTTCACTTTGCGGAAGAACAAACTATGCAAAGGATCTTGAGACTTGGAGTCTATGAGGGGTGATGTTTGATCTTTCATAAAGGATTGTCCTCAATGTCAAAAATAGACACCCATACCTCATGTAACATTGTTTCAAATGTCACATGTTCCTGGGTGGAGTAACTATCTAGTTACTTACTTAGCGAGCCGAACATTCCCTGAGGATATGAGTAAATTCCATCAAAGAGCAATTGAAGAAGAAGAAAGAGATTATGCTCTTATTGGAAATCGATTGTATCGGAGGGATAAGGATCAACATTTACGTTTTTGTGCAAATGAAGACGAATATATTCCGATTATAGAAAAAGCACATGCTGGATTAGCTGGGGATCACTTTTTTATCGAGACCACCGCAAGAGCAATCATATGGTGGCCAACACTTTTTGCAGATGCCAAAGAATATTTTCGGAGATGTGATGCTTGTCAATGAGCAAAAATGCCAACACGTGTAGATAGCATGCCCTTAAGACCAATGATGTGAGCTAGAGCTTTCGCAAAATGGGGTATATACTTTGTTGGTCCAATACAACCACCTGCTTATAGAACCCAAGCTCAATATATTATTGTAGCTATTTGACTAAGTGGACCAAGGCTAAAAAAACTCAAAAGAATGATGCCATAACCACTGCCACATTCTTATATGAGTGTGTGTTCACAAGATATGGACTGCCAATAGAAATTGTCAGTGATAGGGGAACTCATTTCCTCAATGAGGTAATCTAGTATCTGCTTAATGAATTTATGGTCATCCATAACAAATTAGCTCCCTATCACCCACAAGCAACTAGACAAGATGAGCATACGAATAAAATTCTTAGCTCGGTATTGACTAAAGTGGTTAGTTCAGGAAGGACAGACTGGGAAATGAGTCTCCATGCTGATCTATGGGCTTATCGAGTTTCATTCAAAACAGCTTTAAATGCTACACCCTTGAACCTTGTTTATGGTCTTAATGCCATATTGCCAATAGAATTTCTATTGCCAACACTAAGGGTAGCTAAGGATCTTGAGTGGACTGGACATGAATTGTCAGAAAGACTTAAAGATTTAGAGAAGCTAGATGAGCAAAGGCTAATTGCTGTAGCTCACATCTATGCACAAAAGCAGAAACAAAAACAATTTTTTTCCATTTAATTACGAAAATCTTCAAAAAAGGGGACTTAGTTCTACTCTACTCCCTTAAGCAACACATTCCCAAATTTAAGAAAAAGGGAAATGGACCATTTTTCATTGAAGATGTATCTCCAAGTGGAGCAGTTAAGTTGTCCACCCCAGATGGTGAACCAATGGCTAATTGGATTAGTGGATGTCGCTTAAAGAAGTACAATTTGCCGCTAACCAATGAATTACTAGAAAAATGCATGCAGCCAAGCAGAGGAAGGTAAATCGATAGCAGGTTATTGATGAAGCCCAAGAGAAAGCTCGACTTCGGGTACTCAAAAGGAAAGCTGCTCTCAAGAATCAACAAATACCTATTCCCATCAACACACTAGAAATAGATGACAGACAATGGGACTTGCTGAAAGATGCGTCAACAGATGATGACTGGTTAGATGGAATGGACCTTCGCATCAAAGTACAACTCAACAACCATAGTACAAATGCATTGGTCAACACAGGAGCTAGAGTGAATTCAGTCAGTTATTCCACGTACAAGAAAGCAACAACTCAGTCTCATTGAAAACAGAAATAACGACTATCAAAGGATGCAACAAGAACCCAACACCAACATTGGGAGTAGTCAACTTGAATGTGATAGTACATGGATGTTCATGTCCTCATCAGTTTGTATGCTTACCATATGAACACATGAATGAGAGGATGATTCTGGGAATTCGCTAGATGCGGACATACAAGGCAGTACCAGAATGGGATACAAATTAGCTCAATCTATCACCTAAAGGCGGACAACTCATCGTCCCAATTGCACCAAGCAAGGAGGAATGGAAAGGCAATTACCAGCAGAGGAAACCACGAATTAAACAATCTTCTCCATCCTATCGACAAGCAAATGCTACAAGTAGCATGCAAGGAGTCAGGAAAATTTGGGTACCAAAAGCATAGCTTAAGGACAAGCCGAATCAAATCTAGGTGCCCAAACCATCATTGATAATACCAAAGACGGTTCCAAGGGTCAAAACATAGAGACGAGTATCTCCGAGCAAGGAAGCTAACACAAAATGGATTTGGAAGAAAAAGAAGCACTTATCTTCTTCGCAAACTGAAAAACCAATCATGCAGTGGAGAGTTAAGTCTTAGAAACCTCATTAGGAAAAATGTGGACTCTCCTTGGGCCATATAGGATTAAGGTTAATTAGGCTCCAGCCAATAGGAAGAGAGCAATGTATATAAGTTTAGAATATAAGAAAGTAGAGGGAATAATAGGGTTGTCCACTCATTTATTGCTTTGTCTCCTAGAGGGAGGTGGATGGATAAAAGGGGGAGGGAGAAAGGGAGAGGGGGGGGGAAGTGGTGGGTCCACAGATACGTTTTTACAAAAACCCTAAAATTTCAAAATTTTCAAAAAAAACTTAAATTCAAAATATTCCATCTAAAACTCCCCCCAAACCTACCCTATGATAAAAAAGTCATTTTCTCACTTTAGAACCTCTTTCCCAAGACTCCCTTCCTCCATAGCCCCTTTCCATAACACAAAGCTCCCACTCTCTCTCTAAACTCTTACACCCTCCTCCTTTCTCAAGCTCTCCATTGCAACTTTAAGCTCCCACTCTCTCTCTAAACTCTGTCTCCCTCCTCCTTCCCCAAGCTCCATTGCAATTTGAAGATCCCACTTAAGCATCCATGGCCAACAATGGTCAAAATAGACACCCCAAACCTATCATTCAAAGTATGATTCTCCACAACTCGAAGAATGAGGAGCAGCAATGGGAACCTCAGGTTTTTCAAGAAGGTGCTTGGGTCTACATGCAACCTTCCGCAATCGGTCCCCATCGTGTTCGTGAAAGAACAAACATTGATATCCATTGGAAGGGAGGACTGATAGGCTTCAAGCAAGTAAGAGACAAGGGTACGGTGGCAATCGTTCAACATGTCTTCATGTTTGGACACATGTGTCTACGAGGGATCACCAACCCAAGGGATTTTCCTTGTAATTGTATGTCCCTTTCACTTCAATGGTTTTGGTGGTAAAAAAAATGGACTTTTTACATCTCACGGACTGTTTTGTTTCCATGTAGATGTTTTTCCTTCTAGCCTTGTGGAGGAGCAACCGCTCTCGTGCCTTTCAGGCACATTTACGGCCATGCATGCAAGTCTTGGGGATATGCTCTTCCCCAACACAACTTCATCAAACCTTGCACGGCAAAGGGTGTTCTTCTACACTCACAAGTACATTGTACCTACAGATGAGCAAGGCTACGGAGAGCTACAACCTTGCGTAGCATGGAGTGGCCAAAGCCAGATGCATTCACTGTAATGTCTTTGAAAGCCAAGATTGTAGCTGATGTGAGAGCATCATTGAAATTTGGAAAAGCCTTGCGTTCTGTTGGGCTTGGATGATGTTGTCCTGCTCATGTCTTCGCTAGCATATTCGGATCTTTGCCTTTCCATCATACAAACACTATGTATGTTTGCAAAGATCTATATTACGATACATTGGAAGCCATCCTTGGCGAGAAGTGGGGGTATCTTGAAGGACTTCACAACGGAGATCGCTTTCGGTGTAAGGTTGGAAGTTTCGGTATTGCTATCCATTTCATCAAGGTGCGCTCCATCTTTTACGTGCGGTACTTCTATGAAAGATGGATGTGCAAGCTTGGTGAATGGATTCCATTGCAATCCACCGATGCTACAATTGAGGTATTTGAAATTGCAATCAAATTGTCGAGTGGTGCTGCTGAGACCGTCCAAGTGAACAAGCATTGGACATTGGCCAATGTGCGGGAGCACTTAGTGATAATGGGTTTAGAGCATGGAGAAGCTACAAAGTTTTGTATTGGACGACGTAAGGTGAATGATCTTTCTCTCTTAATTATGTAATCTTTATGTTCTTTGGATTATTCCTCACTCTAAGGTGGGTATGCTATTTCTTATTTTTTTGCTAGATTGGTAGCCGCATGGAGAGCACGATTCAAATTGAAAAGGCGTGGATGACGGAAGATAATCTGATTTTATCATTAGAGTAGTTATGTTTTGTACTTAAATTTCCTATAATATCACAATTGTAAGTTCAAACATATGGTTGTATCAAATGTTGGCAATGCACATTATCTTAAAGTCGTAGTGATGTGTTTTTACAGTTAAATGATTGTAATTTAATTTGAAAGTTTTTTATAACTTCTTGTTATTTGTGTTACTGTGTGAAAATTGTTTAATATTTTAATTATTGTTATTAATTTTTTTGGGGAGGGACGCTATATAAAGCCTCCTAAACCCTACCATTTTCACAATTCACCTACATAGCTTGTTCACACTCTCATTTGAGCTCTAGCACTCTTTGCATTCCTACCTTAGCAGCTAGCATCATGGCATCCTCCTCCACCCCTCACGAAGCCACGGTGTTACAACGCTTCCAAGCGTTTTTACAAACAATCGAGTGGCAAGATCGTGACGATCTCCACAATTTCTTCACCCAATTCCCTGATGTGAACACAACTATTCACCTAAACATCCAATCTTTTCAGCCTATCTTGGAATTTTTTGAAATCTACATGACAAGTATGTTGTACCAATTGTCGGACAAGAGGAATTGTGGATTCCATGCGATTTGCTTCGCTACATACACAAAGGCGATGGGCCTTTCACCCAGCGGCTTCAGTGATTTTGTGTAATTGCGGGTGAGGCAAGTCAGTATATTGAAGATTCACGTTTGATAAAGAAGAAGGTCGGCACCTAGTTTCTAAGTCGCTTGGCGACTTTTGTGTTTCTTCTTGCAGAGGATCCTGAAAGATCTGAGGTGAGTTTGCCTCATTTGCGCCTTGGGGGTGTCGTCAAGGACACAAAGGAGCCCAATACAGCGCCCTAGGATGCAAGCAAAGAGGTCAATATTCTTGCCCTAACCTACCTAGGAGGTGTCATGGATGCCGAAAAATCCATGGGTGATAAGGGTGCAGAAGCATCCTTCAAGCCCGCTGCAGATGCGCCGGAGGAGACATTAACTCTGGAGGTTTTTTTTGAACACCTCTCCCCAATTGTAATAAATGGGGAGCAATATTTGTTTTTACATGATCTTGAAAAAACTTTTGACATCCGCGTGGATGAGTGCCTGTCCATTCTTTGTGCCACTGTAGAGTCCTCTGCCATTGACCCCTCCTCCGATCCACTGGATCGAAGCCTCCTACCCCTTGGAGAGAGTGTGGTAGATACAGTGGAGTTGGCAATGGTGGCGGTGACAGATGCACTGCACTCATCTATGTCGGAGGATGAGTTTTTAGCTACACGCGCATTGCTTGAAGCCCAACGCACTCCTATGCTTGTTCATATGGATGAACTTGAGAGTGTCACTATGGCTTCCAATTCATCCATTTCTCTTGACAGCAAAGGCATAAACAACGAGGACGACGAAAAACAAGAGGTATCAATTAATTTTTGTTTTGTGATTACGTTAATTTTCATTGTTGCATTCTGAAATCTTATTTACCTATTGATTTCTTTGTAGAATGTTGTGGAGCTGGATGAGAATGCAGGTCGGGGAGGAGATGGTAGGCGCCAAGCTTTCGGATGGCAGTCATCCCTTGCACATTACCTTGGCAAGCTCCCCCAGGACGGCTTTGCGATAATCCACAATGAGTACACTCCTTGTGGTCAATTTTGGGTGTCAATGATGAAAGCAATGAGCCGCATCCTATGCTCGTCAACCATATCTCAAGCCTCCCAAGTCATTTATCTTGTAAATAAATCTCTGGCCAGTGATGCATTTGGGACACACATTCGTGGTCGTGTACTTTGTAACGTGGCCTTAAGCCAAGCTATAGGTCTAAGCAATGTGGAACAAATTGCTTGGGATGTGCTGCACAAACAGCTTCCCTACGCCCAAGAGCGACGAGAAAACATTGCTCGCCATATCTTAGATGGCTCAAGCACTCAATAGCTCCATATATCTTGTAATTAACTCTTTCAAATTTGTAATGGGATATATCACATCTTTGTACTTTGCTATTTCAAATTTGGAATGGGACTTGATTTTAACTGTGAAATTCTGTATTGAGTTTATGGTACGATAGACAGTAGGTGATTGGCTCTATATTGTGGTATGATTGTGCAATTCTCTGAACCAAGGTCAAGATTTTTTTTCATATAAATAATAAAAAAAAGGCATAATATCAGTGCAGCCTGACAAACCTAGCCAAGAAAAGGTGAAAAAACCGCTGCGACAGGCTCACAGACAGCTTTTTTCACCTTTTCTTGGCTAGGTTTGTCAGACTGCATTGATATTATGCCTATTTGGTTTTTCAATTAACCACAATCGGTTGATTATTTTATCATCTTGAAAATCTCAATCAATGAGAAAATGCAGTTGATTATTGACCTGGATTCAATATTCTATCTATGTATATGCAGCGACTGGATACAATATTTCATTTTGCTAAGACTTAGGACATTCGCCAGGCTGACAGCTCTTTTAATTACCTTCTATCGACATCTCTCTCTCTCTCTCTCTCTCTCTCTCTCTCTCTCTCTCTCTCTCTCTCTCTCTCTCTCTCTCTCTCTCTATCTATCTATCTATCTATCTATCTAGTTCTACTTAAAATCATTTTTTCTTTGAAAGCCATTTCAACCACAAGAACTCACTTTTGAAAGAAAGAACCGACATCTAGAATAAATCTCACAGCATCATATCACTTATAAACAAAAATGTTTAGTATGATGGAAAAGAAATCACTAAAGCCACAACTCGTTATATTTGAAAAAGATATCTTTACATTGCCAAAATGGCATAAAAGTCAAATTCAGTTTCTCTCTCCTCTGATTCGACGTGCAAGAGCTATATCCTTGGGCATTATTGTCACTCGTTTTGCATGAATAGCACACAAGTTTGTGTCTTCAAAAAGAGAAACTAGTTGATATTCTGCCGCTTCCTACAAAGCTTCTAGGGCGATACCTTGAATTCGATACGTCATTCGATAACTTTGCATGATCTCTTTCACCAAACGTGCGAATGGTGCCTTGCGGATGAGAAGGTCGGCACTCTTTTGATAGTGAAGAATCTCTTGCAAGGCCTTTGGAATGCGTTGCTTGACAGCAGGAGCCCATTGTTGAGGGATGGTAGGATTTGGGACATGGTCCCTGCAAGGGTGAACCTTGAAAGACTTTTTCTTTCTACGAGAGGGCTTGCGATAAGGAGCTTGCGCATCTTCAAGCCCACCATGTGCTCCGACTGGCTCTTCAACTCCACCGTGCGCTCCAACTGGCTCGTCTTCTACATCCTCAAAATCCTCTGCATTTAGTAACCCATGATCACGTCTAGGATCATCTGATGGCAGAGCTCCCAAGCCACGTGTCAATGTCTTCCCAGTTGGGACTCGATGATTGCTTGGGATCTCCTGTCCGCTCCATGGTGGGCTTGGTGCTTCGCTGTCCATCTCGATTTTAGTGTCTGAAGTCACTACCCGTTTCTTCTTGCGTGAAGGTTGTCCATCTTGTTGCTCTTCACCTGACCATTCCCTCTCCATCTCTGCTAGGAGCTCTTGTTCGTGTATCCAAGGTGGTTTTTGAGCACCTTGGACGGATGAGAGAGGGTGAGCAAAAAAAGGTTGATCTTTTCTTGTTGTTTGCTTTGTGCGTACCATTGTGTAAGAAGGGGCAATATTGAAAATGAGACTCCCTCTTCTCTAAAAGCCCCCTATTTTTAAAAAAATAGGTCTCTTCACACTTGACCAGGCCACTTAAAAAAACTCTTAATATCATCAAAATATAAAAAACAAAAAATGATAAATGGAGAAGTATTATATGCAATTCAACAAAGACATCTACAAACATAACCATTACATTCAATATCATCATTTGTTTTACATGTTGGGTAACCAACGTTTGCCCACTCTATGGCGATTTTCACGCCACCTAGCATCAGGCAAAATTTGGACTCACAAAGGGGCCTTATAAGAGTTTGACTTCCTCTCTCATGTCCAAAACGGGCGTGCGGTAAAATTTTTGCAAATCAACTCTAAACTTGGCGGAGATTTGACAGTTAGAATGTACTCTTCAAGCTCTTTCTATTGATATGTAGCACGCCATGAGATTCCTCATATTTTGAAAGATTCTATTTTTGATTCTCCTGTGATGTGACAACTCCGTCTAGAATCTAGAGAATAAAAAATAGAATCTTTTCAAATATGAGGAATCTTGTGGCGCGCTATATATCAATAGAAAGAGCTTGAAGAGTAGATTCTAAATGCCAAATCTCCGCCAAGTTTAGAGTTGATTTGCAAAAATTTTACCGCACGCCCGTTTTGGACATGAGAGAGGAAGTCAAACTCCTTATAAGGCCCCTTTGTGAGTCCAAATTTTGCCTAATGCATGATTAAGGGATCCGGTGGAGTTTCTCTATTTCTCTTTAGCATTAAGTCGAGATTGTCTCCTAACCTCCTTGGCAAGACTTGACTTTCGTGCTCGCTCTATGGCATGACATCTCCCCAAAGAACAACGAAAGAACCAATCAAACATCTCCTTCATGTAGTTGGATCTCGTAGTTCCACCACCGTGACGTGTATTTTTAAAGTAAACACCTTTGGATCGATAATGTGATTTCTCCATTCCTTGAGTGCTCCACGTCTAATGAACCATATTTTGACATAAAGAATGCTCCATGCGCATACAAAATATGCTGCATCAAGAAAAAATGCTTAGATCAAATGAATGTTTATGTCTAGCATCAAAATTTGAACTGAACAAAGTAACTTACCATGTAAGTGTGTGATATTTCTCTCTCCCCACGCTTGCACAAATGCTTTAGTGAAATTAGAAATGTGATCTTTGAACAGATTTTGTTGCTCGCTTGTGGTTTGGGGTTTCCACATGATTTGAAGCACTAACTCGAAGTGGTGCCACACTTGCCTACGCAAATTTACAAGCACGGGATTTGAATCTTGATCTGTCATACACTTGCAAAGCGCTTTCCATAGCTCCCATGGAGCATCCTCCTTACCCCTCTCCTTTCATATCTCTGGTTTCTTGAAAAACCTACGTGCTTTCACACCATTCATAGATACTTTTTGTAGCACTTCATGCATAATTTCCACCTCACCGATGATAGAAACATTGCCACCATGACATCCACTATTCCAATGGCTTCCACGGATATGGAAAGTGGTTTCATTCTAAAAGCGTACTCTATGTGAAGCTTTAACAAGCGATCAAATATACGCATAAAGGCATGCATAGTGCAAAATTGTACATTTGTAAGTGGAAAATTGATAATGGGATGCCATGTTCTATCTTTTGTCGACCGATTGGGGACCTCCATGATAGGACACTTCAACACCGATCACACCCATTCCCTTGCATCATCATCCATTGACCCTGTTGCCTGACTTCCCTTGACACTTTTCTTTGAAGACGTGGAGCCACGAGTACTCTCCTTGTATCCTCGTACACAATATGGACAAGGAAGAAGTGATGAAGCACCTTGTTTACACCCAAGTATACATTTGATTGTTTTTAGATCACCTCCTAAGTGCCACTCAACATCAAATGTACCTACTCCATCTACTTCTAGCTTTTCTCCCTCTAGTTGTGTCTTAATAACCTTTGTGATCCATAGGATCATAGAGAAGACCCATGCCAACACCTCATGAGTCTCTTTCGGAACTTCAAAAGCTCCTAACCACCATATTTCCTTTTCTGATTGTACACTAAATGATGGTTTCTGAGAATGATCACCAGTAGCATTGACTTTTGCAAAAAACATTGCCTCATTCATGAGTGTCACACTCCTACGTTCCAATCTCCATCCTTTGACAATTTGACATTCATCTAGCTTAAGAATAACTATGAGCTTCTCTCCAAGTACTGAAACAACACATGAATTGAATTGTTATACTAAATGATATTCAATATATATAAAAAAATGACATTACAATTTGTATTACTTGTGGAGACAAAGCATAAAATTTAACCATAGCTCGTTGTAGTTGTTTCAAGTCAACAAAAATATTGTTGAATTGATGATAACCAAAAGACTTTGCCCCATTAGGAATAGTATTGCCCCCCTTTATATTACCACGTGACTTGGCACTTGTGGAAGAGTACATCATGGATCCTTCAATGTGTTTGTATTTGCCAAGGGATTCCCAAACGAGATCATTGTTTGCTTTTTTTGCAAGTCAGACCCTATGTGGAATAGGAAACAAATTCTCGGGGATGCCTTGCTCTCGTAATGCATCTTTCATCAATCCATGAAGTGCATGGTATGCATTTGTGGTGATTCCAACCTCATCACAAGCTCTCTGGACATCATCCTTAGACACAAGGTTAGAGATCTTTTTTAGGATCTCCTTTGTGATGGCATCTTTCATGTGTTTGGCCTTTTCGCAACCTATGATGTAAAGTATATCTTCCTTTGAGATGCATCCTAGGAAAAGATTGCAACGGTCCTCTTGTCTAAGACTTCCACACATCTTGTATATATGTCCTATTTCAAAAGGTGAACCGAGCTACAAATTGATGGAAATTATTATAAGTGATGAACACTGTGAATTAAAAAAAATACCTGGGTGCCGTGATCCACTTCTTACGTGCCCCTCCATTAGAGGCTAAGTTTTCAATGGAAGAGAACTCCCTCTTACGCTCACACATGCCAAATGGAGTGGCTTTTAGGTGCATCATTGCAATCTGTAGCTTAGTTATCTCTGTTTCTGTAGCTTTCATCTCCTCTTTAAGATCTTTGAGTTGTTTCTCTGTGGAATGTAGTTGTTGTTGGAGATTTGTGGAATGAATGTGTAACACTTGACATTGTTGTCGAAACCATGCTGACGCACCTGTGTGATTGGAGTCCAATCTCTTACAATACCCAAGAATGCCACGTTCTCCTTCTCCCACATATTTGAGTAAGCTTGGGAGTGTACGGAATGTCGGATGACAGCCCACGAGCGGATCTTTTGGATACAACCCTCCATCAAGCCACAAGTCAACTTGAAACCGTCGTACGGATGCCGATTGAGATGCTTTCTTGTCATTTTTTTTTGTGGGAGCAAATTCGATCGGTAGACACAGACTGACATTAGTTGACCTAGTAGATGACGACGCAGGTGATTCATTGGTTATGTCACAAAGAGACATGGTGGAAAGTTATGATGGGGAAAAAAATAGATAAGATATATTTTTTGGGATAAACATACAATTTTTGGGATAAAAAGACTTAAAAATATATTTTTTCATATGTAGATATATATAGGTTCAATTTTTTAGCTCAAAGGAGGGAAATTTTTAAATTTTCAATTTTTAGGCTTTACTAGATGGACGTTTTGATGATGTGGCATTATCTATTTATTCTTGGAATTAATGTAGAGAGGGACCCAAGGAATTTTAGATTTGGAGCTTATAAAAGCTAGATTCTTCTAAAAAAATATTGTTATATACATATATATATATATAGGGACCTTTTTAAAGCTTAAAAGATCCATTTTGAAGATTTTATAAAAAATTAATTTTTTGGGGTGAATTGATGCACGAGCTAAAAAGGGGATTTGGTCATAACTACTTACTCTCTTTGTTTGGTGATAGGTAGAGAGAGAACGGTTCTTCTCTGTACTTTTACTCCTCTCTCTCTTTTTACCCCCCTCTCTCCCCTACTTTACCCCTCCTCTTCCTCCTACTTTACCACCCTCATTCCCTACTTTCCCCCCCTCTCCTATCTAGAGAGAAGTTAGAGAGAGAGCTACAAAAGTAGCCTTATTTATTGTCTTTGTTCCCTCCATCCCCTACAAAATTAGCCTTAATCCCTTAAAATTAGGAATCCTTACATGGCCCCGAGGGGGTCCATTTTTTTCCTAATGTCAACCACACCATTTTGACCAAGCCAAACCAAGATACCAATGGCGGGTAAAAGCTCGACAACAGTCATTGTTGATACCAAAAGCTCAGGAAATCAGCGTGCTAAAGCATCCTGATGGCACAATCAAGCAAAGAGCACACAAACTACAAGATTTGCTCTTTGGAAGACAGCATCAGCAAGCCTCGACATCAGAAACCTTGAGTTAATCACTCAAGACCCATCTCTGGCACAACATAATGGTTTGAACTGCATTGATCTTCAAAGCATGGTAAATCCAACCAAGGCTATGCATAGACACGATTGTTCAACCCATGTACACAGTCGTCCCGGAGTACGTTATTTAGGAGAGGTGGAAGAGTACTAAGTAATTAAGGGCAATGTTTGAAGAGAGAGGAAAAACTTTGATGTTAACGTGTGATTTTTTTTGCAAAATTACCTAATAATGCCCTTATAAATCATCAACAGGGAAAGTTTACTTGATAATATCTCCCCGATGAGTGTAATTAGTGTATATACTATCAAAAAATAGTCCTTTTTATTTATTTTTCAATATTTTTATTGATATTGAGATTTAAAAATAGAGAAATTCAACAAAAACAATAAAGTTGTGTTTTTCAATGAATTTTTTTATTAAATCATTGGATTTTCACTTTGATTTTTTAGTGCATTTTGTTATTTTCTTTGATTTTTCCAATAAACATGTCAAAATTTAATAATAAATAGCAAAGGAGCTCAGATGGAAAAATTGAAGACACGGTGGTGATAAAAAAGACAAGGCGGACAAGCACAAAAAATTTCAATCAAATCGGCAGATGGAAGCGAGAAGTCTAAATTGGGCGGCCAGACCTACTTTTGCAGAATTCTTGCAGAATGAGCTACAGGGATTTGATTGCGAAAATTTTTGAGTCTAATATAGACTTCACGGCCTAGTAGGACTAACAAGGGAATCTGGGAAAAATTGGTTCGGGAAGTTCGAGTATAGATACCCAAGGTAGGCTAAAATCACCTCATTTCTACTTGTTGCCTTTGGAGAGAGAGCCTTTCGACCTTCTTCGCGCGTATTTTTCGGAGTCCACAGTCACCAATTTTCAGTGCCGTCTCACACGAGACATGAGGGGTAAGTTCTTGACTCATGAATGACCCATTTTGTATGGCCGGTAGCTAGTCTAAACCCCTACAAAAAACCTTAGAATCCAAGCAGTGCACGAAGAACTACAATCAAAAATCGACCATAGCGGCCTGTCAGCTCAACCAAATCGGATGAGATTTGAACTGTAGCATGCCCCAACATAATAGAACATGTCTACATCAACAGTTGACCATGCGGCAAGGGTCGAGGGAGTCCCAAGTAGAAAAGCTAGGTTTTTGGCAGATGCCAGAATTGGATTCTTACTCCACAGAGAGCTTACCTATGACGTCTATATACAATGTATATAATTGGTTTTGTAAAATCAATCAAGCAAAGCCCTTGGAAAGCAAAAAACGACTCGAAGGCTATAAAGCGTCAAATTCGACATACGAGGTCAAATTGACTCCAAATGAGCCAAAATTGGATGAGTTGCTTCACGACTATGTTGCAGACAAGTCCGTAGCCTCAAAAGTGACTAACCAACTCAACAGGCAGTGTAGTCACAAAAATCGGTGATTTCAAAGTGGACAAAGCACAAAGTGATGCTAGCAAGATCAAACTTTACCAAATTCAATTTAGGACTTGTTTTAGGTGTATAGAATGTGTTTAAGTCAAAATTTACAAGTTTTGCAAGAAAATGTTGACTATTGTAAATAATCGCGATGATTTACTTTTACACTATTTTGGCTTGAAAATTGCATCATCATCTCACCTATCACTTGTATACACCTATTACATGCCAAATTTCAAAGATGAGCCAAAATGATCAACTATAACTTAGAAAATTGCCAAAAAATGCAAAGAAGTCCTTGCAAGCCAAATTTTGAGTTATGACCCACATTTCCTGATCCAAATCATCTCATATCACATACATAGGGTCTATACCATGCCTAGAACCAAATTGTACCAAAAACTATTTATTTTGGTAGAAAAGTTAATAATCACGATTATTTGCTTTTTGGCCAAAGTGGAAGAAATTTACAACTTTGCCAGGATATATCCAAAGTACATGATGCCCTAAGCCCACTAGCCAAGTTTGAACAAATTTGGAGCTCAAAATCTCAAAATCTCTTTACATCTACTATTCAGAGACCTAAAGCCCAAATCTGGCACCATTTTCACCATGTGCATCCAAATGAGCCCATATTTCACTTAGAGTATCTATTTTCTTTATACTTCAAGCTTGTAATTCCAAATTTTCAAAAAGTTGAAAAAATTACTCAGCTGTAAATAATCGCAATTATTTACTTTTGTTGCAATTTTTTGTTTGGACTTCATAATTTTATTCCTTACATGTTTTTATGCATCTATGTATGTTCAAAAATTGATTTGAAGCAAATTGGACCAAATTTGTCAGCATTTCAGACTGAAGGACATTTCAGAGAAAATTTGCCAAATTTGCTAAGTTTGACACTCTATTCACTCAACAGGAGCCATGCAAGCAGCACAGAGGGCCAAGAAGAATCTCCTGCAAAAGGAGAAACTGCAAGAGCTACCACCATACCAACTGGATCCCGATTTAGTCAAGAATGCCAAAGCGACCTACCTGTCAAAGGAAAAGCTTGAAGAGCATAACACCAGAGTGTTCACATGAAGATTCAAGAGCGCGGAAGGACATTAGGTAGAACTGCAACTTCTACCAAAAGAAGTATAAGATGTCGCGGCCAAGCCCGAGACCAAAGAAGACAACAAGAGGCTTGGTTGCAGAGAATTTTATGAACAAGAGCCCTGTGGAGTGGACTTCCAAAAATCTTATGAAATTTTGTCCACGATCAAAGAAGATGGAACCATTCAAATCTCTGACCAGCAAGGGAACAAAGTTGAAGTGGTGATTACCAAAGAGATAGTGGTAGAAGCACTCAAACTGCCAACAGAAGGAATGACAATGAGGGCAAGGGATAGAAAGATGGCAGGAACCTTCACCAAGGAAACCGCCGCTACCACATTTTCTTACCTCATTCAGAAACAAGTGGAAGAGCCCACAAGGTTGTACCATCAGCACTTCCACTTCCTCGCCAAGAGGCTGCCAAGGTATACAACACCTAATCATGCGGTTGCCACAACCTTTGCACAAGTCCTCAAATCAACAACCAGGCAACCAATTGACCATGCACATTATGTTTTGTCCACATTGAAAGGGACAAAGAAAGAGGGAAAAATAAAATATCTGGGTGCACTAGAGGTTCCGACCAGAATTTCCTACCATGCTATCGGCATGGCCGACAACTTGTTGTCTGTCCCAGATCAAAACACTTGGATAGTGTTAGCACAACCTTCCCCTTGAGCTACAAGATCTGCCAAGAGAACATACAAGTCTGACGAAGAGTCTGCTGAGGGTTCGCCAGAACGGCATAGCAGTGAAAGCTCAGATAATGAGGAAAAAAGAGCACGAAGGGAAGATATGAAAAGAAAAGTGGTGGCATCACACGAGGAGAAACTTGTGCAAAAACAAGCCTGATTTGAAAGAGAAAAGCTTTCTTACGAACGCAACCACCAAGCACAAGCAAGGACCCGGAAAAATTGGTACCCATTGAACTTAAAGATGCAAGAACAAAGCACCATGCCAAGAAACAAGATGAAGACCCCACATAATTACTGGAAAAGATGTATCAGAAAGTAGAAGCTTTGAAGCTGAGATAAGCTCAAGAAGCGAAACGGAAAGCAGAAACATTTAGGCAGCTAGCAAGAAATGAAGATTGGCAATGGAACGATGAAGTGATCTTGCAAGTCAACGAGTATGCCAAGCAAATGCAGGACATGAGGGAAAGACTCCGAATAGCTGCACTTAGCCGTAGCACAAGGGCCAAAGAATTGGAGATGGTGATTGATGCACTCCAAGGGGAGCTAGATGAAAGATTAAACGTCATCACCGATCTACAAAGGCAAGTGCAGGAGTTGAAAGCTGAAGCTGAACAACATTAGCTAGCAAGGGATAAACAACAGAAAGAGATGGAGGAGCTCGGTGATCCGCTTACAAAGTTGTCAGATGCTTGCAAAGCAAAACATGAATAGCTGACAAAAGTTACCAACAAACTTCTAACAAAAACCCTATCAGTTCAAAAAATGCAAGTATAGTTAGATGTAGCAAACGCCTCTCTACAATACTCAAAATAGAGAATAAATGATCAGGCAATTTTCTTGTGGGGCAGATAAGAGAAAATCCCGCAGTGGCCTCGATCAAAGGAACAGACGAGGTCTAAAAAGCGTTAGAGAAAAAGAATAAAGACCTCGAGCTCGAGCTTAAACTGAAGCAGTCTCAGCGCAGAGACCTGGCTTTAATGCGGGTGCAAAGAGAAGACGAGCTACTGAAAGAAATAGCTGAGCTTAAAAGAGTCAACCAACTATTGAGAGAGGGATGGCCAAAAACACAAGAAGAGGCAGGAACTTCAGAGTAGCCATAGATAGAGATCCCCTTAGTTTCATTTGCTGAGATGGAGACACAACCAACAGAAGAGCTAAGTGGCACAGAGAAATTTCAAGCACACATAACCGAAATGGATATAGTGCCAATGGTCCAGCTCTCAAAGGCTGAGGAAGATGCACTGAAAGAAAAGATTACACAAGAGGTAGATGAGGAGCGGAAGGTAGCAATGGATTGGGAGCTGAGAGTTCTTCAGTTTTTCAACATTACACAACTCACTCCCAAGAGTAAGGATGTGGCAAGCACAAGAGGCACTAACAAAGAAGCGGCCAACTTGGCTGAACTACCCCAGATTTCCTGCTCCAGAGAAGGGACCACCGACAAAAGATTACATGGTGAAAACCCTAACATGCGCCATGTCCTTCTTCAAAAGTCTACCAAATTTATCATGTGCAATGCTATATAAAGTCTACCGAATGCTGCTGACTTGCATCAAAGTTTTCCATGAGCTAGAGCAAGCACGTGCCCCTTGGATGTCATTCCTTGAGGGTAATAAAGGTTTATGCTACAATCTCAGTGGCCAACCTTCCAAAGAAGTCCTCTATGGCTTCTACGCCCGGTGCATGTTCCTACCTTCACATAATATGTTGGCGTTTGAGGAAGCGTTCTACACAAGGTTCTTCACTTGGCGAACGAAGATATTTGGGCCAGTGATCAGCAACCTCACTTCAAGATTTGTAGGTTACTCAGCTGCGGAGCTTAAAAACAGAATCACAATGCAGTTCTTACAGGTACCAGATAAAGAGACGAAGATCAGATACCAAAAGGCACTAAATGTGCTTAAAGATCGCCTCGCCAGCCGCATCAATCCGAAGACTACTTCAGCCCATAAAGCTGTGTCAAGGGATGACACAGACGAGGAGGGGGGGAATGTTAGCAGCAAGCTAACACGGATACCATTTTTCGGAGCTCTTATTGTAAAAACACTTATTATTTTGATGAATCGAGAATACTGTAACTCCTATTTTTTGGATAGAACTTGTAATTGATGAGCTGGGGCTACAAGCTTCTAGATTGTATCAACGTGTCATTACCTATCTTTAGTTAGAGCTCCCAAATTATTAGTTTTGACCACCAAAAACCTTGGCTAAGGTATAAAAAGCCAATTTTTGTAAGTTATATGTAAGTTTGTGGATAATGAAATACACAGCGTGAGCTAATGACGCTCACTTCTCTCCTTCTCTCGTTTCCTACTCCCTCTCTGGTTGTCACATTGCAGTCGCGTTTGTTGCATTGTAACCGCAGGTAAGAGCTCTAGGCATTGACATAAACACATCACAGTATTTCGTAGCTTTTCGTTGCTGACCCGTGGCCTAATTTCATCATAAGTAGGAATTTACACTTCAAAATCAAAAGCTAAGCATAGGCGGGGTATTGGGGCATCATTGCTAAGCATTTAGGTGCATTCTGGGTCGAAAACAACTAGGTCAAAAATCCACTGCTGTTAATAATCGTGATTTTGGCACTTGACTTAAAGTGGGATTTGAGACCATAAGCATGTGTGCTTAGTTTTATATACATGTCCTAGAAGTTTTGTTACGTTTGGATGTCATTTGATGTTGTAACAGATGTGATTTGTCTGTCAATGAGTGATTGGCTTTTGGTGATTTCAGTCACTTGAGTGTAGCTTGAGTTAGATGCGAGTTGTTTGTTGTTTTCCGAGAGATTGACAACCTCTTGTAGCATCTATGCACTAGTCGAGTCAGGTTCGTCCCATGGATTGATAATTTAGTCGTGGTTCTCGCTAAAACTCCAATAAGATAGGATACTGAGGTTAGACACACGTCCCACTCTCTCTCTCTCTCTCTCTCTCTCTCTCTCTCTCTCTCTCTCTCTCTCTCTCTCTCTCTCTCATGCACAATCACAGAGTCAGATACAAGCTTCTTTTCCCATTGTCAGTGCAAAACACACACGGCCCTGCAACTATTGCTAGTTGTGCTCTCCATGAGAAAGTAGATGGGCGTCTCTGTAGCACAACAATTTTGCTATAGGCTTAAAGCATCTCAAAACTCCTCAAACCAATATGCGGCACTTGGATTATTTTCAAGAGTTTTTAGAGCTCTTTCAACGAGAGAGAGAGAGAGAGAGAGAGAGAGAGAGAGAGAGAGAGAGAGAGAGAGAGAGAGAGAGAGAGAGAGAGAGAGAGAGAACCATTCTGCGTGTTGATCTTCCATCCGTGCCTACCCTCTGTCTCCATATCCGCACAATTGTCGAGGGTGCAAGGATTGCCCTAGTATTGGGTGGGTCTAGAAGAAGAGGAAGAAGAGAGTTTTAACGTGGTAGGAAACTATCCAAGAGAACAATCCTTCCAAATAAATAGAGATATGCTTCACATGTATTGCATAGGATGGGGCCAGGATTTTTCTATAATTTATGCATTTCAAAACTCTTGAAAACAGTCCGCGACATCGCGGACTGTTTTCAATAGTGTTTAAACCTCTTTCAGACGCGAGAGAGAGAGAGAGAGAGAGAGAGAGAGAGAGAGAGAGAGAGAGAGAGAGAGAGAGAGAGAGAGAGAGAGAGAGAGAGAGAGAGAGAGAGAGAGAGAGAGAGAGGGGGGGGGGGGGGGGGGGGGGGGGGGGGGGGAGTCGAGGACTTGACGCTTTTTGGCTGCACATTGGGATTCAGAGTGCAAGCTGCTGATGCTTTTGGAGTTTGTTGGTTGGAACCAATATGTTCTGGCATCCTTGAGACATAAGTAGTAGATGTGTAATGTTTCTTTGATTCTTTCTTTTGAATTTCTTCCCTCAAGCGTTTGACCATTGCAGTTGTGCTGGGGTGGGTACATGTGTGGCCTCGTTTCTTGGTTCCACCTAGAAAATGTTCCCTTAGTTGAGGTGCCCCACCAGATTTTGTTGTATGGCATAGATTACACTCCCAATCTATGAATCGATCATAGATGTTAATTGCATATTTCCACTCTTTCCCAGGTGGCTTTTTTTCCTTGCTAGTTTGAATTTGAGTTCTATCACTAGGTCCAATGTTTCCTTCCATCTCAAATAACATATTCAAGAAAGCAGTTTTTGGCCATCGATGCCAAAGACAAAGTACTCACCGAATGGCGAAGCTTGAAGCTCTCTCCCTACGAATCCATTCACAAATATGTAGACAAGTTTTGGGACTTACATCTCAAAGCCACTGTCTTCAAAAAGAGGGATTTTGGAGAGAAAAACTAACAATTTTGTGCGGGCTTAACTGAAGATATGGCGAAGTATTTCAACTCCCAAACGGACAAATGCAACATCATCCCTCACATCAGACATATTCGTACCAATGAAGATGCTACAACAAATTGAACCTCATCAACAAATTCAACAAAAAATGAAGACGATCAGTCCATCAACAACCAATCAAAACCTTCCACAACATCCACAAAAGGATGACCAAAGTGAAATAACTAACAATTCTTGAATCTACTATAAGCCTCTATCATAGAAGTAGATCAACGTTCTCAATTAGAGAAGTACCTATCTCTTATAGGGTATGCGTACAATGACATTGTACATACTTCTATGGGGAAATCACCTTTCGAGGTTAAATAGGGAAGATCCAAAGGAGGAACAAAGATCTGGAACTCCACAACAAAGAAGAGAGAGCTTATTACGTATGAAAGCTAGACAGGATCATTTATGCTACACTTGTTTTGATCCTGGTCATCAATCCATTGTCCCTTTAACAACTCAAGATCCACAGGATTGGTGGAAAATTATGAACATAGAAATTTCAATCCGAATCGTGACTATATAAACTTTAGACCCAGGCCATCGGCAGTTCATAGGAACTGCAATCAACAGAACTTTAATCAAAACGAGAGACCGCCTCAAAACCAGGGGAATTTTAGACCAGGCGATCCGCCTTTTGTTTGGAATGGACCACCTGTCAACAATAACAACAATGGGAATGTTAATCTTCAAACTTGCCCAGGAGGAGCGGGAAATCAAAGACCTCAGGGAAGACCTCAAGCTAACAGAGCTCAAGGGGCTAGAGGTGAAGGAAATCAGGCAAACGTGTATGCTCATGCTGCAATTGAACATCAAGGAGTGAATGAACAATTTTCAGTTATTAAAACCCCAGTGGAGTATCAAGGTAGTTATTTTACCCTATTGGTTATTCAGGAAGTACCCATTCTTTCAAATCTCCTAAGTGCATTAGAAACCTCATTCTGACTGAACACCCTGATACAGACCTTACAGCAGAATTAGCTACGGGTAGGAAGGTTACATCTTCTACTTCAATGGATAATTTGAGTTTTTCTTTGGATGGTCATAATACTTCTGCAAACTTCAGAGTCTTACCCATCAGAATTTATGATGGAATCCTAGGGATGGATTGGCTTAAAACCAATGATGCTCATATACATTATAAAGACACTTCATTGACTTTACAAAATGATCAAGACGCTAGAGTTACAGTTTTTACTGGAAAAAGGGGAAAGCCTAAGCTCAAACTAGTGAACTTTACCCAATTATGAAGAGTCATAAGAAGAATGAGAGGATTTACGCAGTAAAGCTTAACCCTAAAGAGAAGAAGATAGATTCACCTGAAACCGAATGGATAACAGAGTTTGATGATGTATTTCCCGAAGAACTTTCTCATCTACCACCCAGGCATGATGTTGATCATGCAATAGAGCTTACTCCAAGAGCTCAACCAGTTTCTCGTAGACCTTACAAGATGTCAGTACCCGAATCTGCGGAACTCAAGGAGCAATTAACACAACTTCTTGAACAAGACTTCATTCAACCTAGTGTTTCTCCATGGAGTACTCCTGTTCTCTTTAATAGGAAGAAGGATGGAACTTTTTATCTCTGTATTGACTATCGTGGATTGAACCAGGTAACAGTCAAGAATAAGTATGCAATACCAAGGATTGATGAATTGCTTGATCGATTACATGGATCTTCTATCTTCACAAAGATTGATCTTAGGTCAGGGTATTACCAAATCCGAATCAAGGAGGAGGGCATACCAAAGACCGGATTTAATACTCGTTTTGGACATTATGAATTTACATTATGCCTTTTGGACTTACTAACGCTCCTGCAACTTTTAATCGTCTTATGACCGACGTGTTTCGAGAACATCTTGATGATTTTGTTCTTGTCTTCCTTGATGATATCCTAGTTTATTCAAGAAACAGAAAATAACACGAACAACATGTGCGGCAAGTACTTGAACTTCTCCGTCAAAATCAACTTTATGCCAAACGTGTTAGGAAATAAGACGTAGCTAAATAGATAATTGAGTAGATTACTTAATGGAGAGAGACAGGTTTACATACACGAGATTATAGAGTAGAGAGAGAGAGAGAGAGAGAGAGAGTACACACGATATATGTGGTTCACCCAATGTGGGCTACGTCCACGGGAAAGCAGCCACTCAATGGCTTTAGTACTTCAAAACAAGAAGTAATTTACAAAGGGATTATACCCTTAATAGAGCTCCCGCCTTGCTTCATTCTCACCACCTCACACCCACCTTGTTGCATCAACTTCACACTATGAAATGTGTGTAGAAATGGCCTCCTTTTATAGGCCAAAAGGGTTGTCCTCTCTTATGAGAGGCAGCCATGTGTAGCCGCCCTTATGTGAATAAGTCCAAATCGGACCCTCCAATCCGCCCATGTGTGGCCGCCCTTGTGTAGACAAATCCTGGTTAAGTCGTGTAGTGGTCCTGCTACTTGAGAGAATTTTGCTATGAAGCGTCTATAGTATGCACACATACCAATAAAGCTTCTTAGCTCATGTAGATTCCTTGGGTTAGGCCATGATTTTATTACCTCTAACTTTGATGGATCCATACGAATACCATCGTGAGAGATAATATGGCCTAGATATTGAATCTCTTGAAGGAAGAATTCACTTTTCTTTTGGTTGAGAAAAAGTTTGTTCTCCCTCAAGGCTTGAAAAATCACTGGGAGATGTTGCTTATGTTCCTCCAAAGACTTGGAGTAGATGATGATATCATCGAAGAACACTCCATTGAATTTTCGATATGGTCTAAAAATTTTCTCCATCAAACGATTGAACGTAGCTGGTGCATTAGTCAAGCCAAAAGGCATGACTAGATATTCATAAAGACCAAATGTTGTGCGAAACGCGGTCTTTAAGATATCCTCATCCACTATCCTTATTTGATGATAGCCACTCTTAAGGTCAATCCTACTGAAGTAGGTAGAGCCTTGTAGCTTATCAAGCAGATCTTCTACCCGAGGTACGGGAAATCTGTTTTTGATAGTGATATGGTTTAGTGCTCGATAGTACACACACATACGGTATGTACCATCTTTCTTTTGCACTAAAAGGACTGGAGAACAAAAGGGAGAGGAGCTAGGCCTCACCATCCCTTTGTCTACCAGCTCTTGTATTTGCCTCATGATCTCCTCTTGTTGAGCTTGTGAGACTCGATAAGGAGGTTTGTTAGGCGGTGAGCTTCCTGGAAGGAGCTCAATACGATGGTCATCATCCCCTCGTTTTGGAGGTAGGTCCATAGGGATATCATCGATGAACACATCTTGGAATCCTTTTAGAAAAGTAGACAAGTCTAACTCTTCTTGATTCCTATCATTTTCATTTGATGAAACATTATTAGCTTTTAGAGACTCTTTGACATAAATCATGTACGCAGAAACTGAGCTCTTCATTGATTTATCAAAAGAAAGAGGATTTACAAGTGGAATAGTGCGACCACGCTCACTAGCATCTATATACATGTTCTTTCCCTGTAGGTGAAGTAAATTCTCCTTTCAGGGAACTTCATGTTGGCAGCCATGCGATCAAACCATGGTGCCCCTAGGATAACATCCTGATGTTGGAGGGGAGAGATGAAGAAGTCTTCTTTGTCGACATAGCTTTGGACATGAAGCCTCAACTTCCCAATCAAGGGAGTAACGGAGGCTTGTTGTCCCTTGAAAGCTGCATCAGCTGTTACTATATCTCCCATCTCAAAAGCTTGAATGCCCAACTTGGTGGCCAACTCTATTGATATGAAGTTGAGAGTAGAGCCAGGGTCAAACAAGATGAAGGCATCATGCTCTCTTACCTTTCCCCAAGCATAGGAGAGTGATGATCCTTTGCAATGAGCATCCTCTTTTGGAGCTTCGATGGTGGAAGCCCTAGGAGTCTCATTGCGAGTATTCTTCTTGGGGCAAGAACGATAGCCATGTCCTTGCTCCCCACACTTGAAACACTTATGGTCCTTGCGAAAAGCTTCAAGCTCTTCAGGAGAGAGTTTGTTTTTACCTTTGTAAACTCCCTTCTCCTTGGACCGATTGTTGTTGTTGTTGTTGGAAGTGCCTTGGGAATTATTTTGAGCATTGTATTTCCCCTTTGCATCATTTTTATCTTTGTTTTCCATGGGCTTGACATTACGTCTAGCCCCTTGATGGAAATTGATGCGTGAAGCAACCATGGTGTGGTGGATTACTTCGGTAATAGTACCGGGCCGTTGAGAGTTGATATATTCGGCCATCTCTTCAGGTAATCCCGCACAGAATTGTTGTCTTTGCTCGGCAAAGTCTATCTTTTGAAAGACAGTAGCTTTGAGATGTAAATCCCAAAACTTATCTACATACTTGTTGATAGACTCATGAGAGAGGAGCTTCAAGCCGCGCCATTCGGTAAGAACTTTATCTTTAGTATCGCTTGGAAGAAATTGCTTCATGATGGAAACTCGTAGAGTTTTCCATGTCTTTGGGGCTTCTCCATTGCCACGAAGGCTAGCCCACCATTGACGAGCTGATTTTTGGAAGTGCATAGCTACATGGCGTAGCTTGGAGGACTCTGTGAAGCCCTCGTCCCCAAAGGCCGCATCAAATTGCTGGATGAAGGCCAACACTTTGTCGGTAGCACCAAAGGTGCCATCGTAGGTGAGAAAAGAGATACTCTTTCCTCCCTCCTTGAACTTCTTTAGCTTTTGTGACCTTCGCCATGCAGGAAATGATTTGCGATGCCCTCCCCTCTTGTATTCTCTAGGAGAATAGCCATAACTTTCATCGGAAGAGAAGGAAGGTGAAGAAGAAGGAGAAGAGGGTGACCTCTTCCTAGCCCTTTTCTTCCTTTGTTTCCTCTCTTGCCTTTGAGAGTGATGAGGAGAAGGACTATGGGTTGCTCTTTTCCTCTTGGGAGGAGTAGGCGATCGTCTAGACCGCCTTCTTCGTGGAGCCACATCTTCAGAAGAACTTAGACTTTCATTGCTTTCTTTCTCTTTGGATTCCTCCTCTCGAATGGGAGAGAGTCTTCTTTTGGGGGTCTCTTCAAGAGGCCTCCTAAGCTCTCTCTCCTCTTGGAGAGGAAGGGAAATTCCATAGGCACGAAGTTGTTGAGTAACTTCGGCTTGCAAGGTAGGGTTTCCCATAGCTTGTTGCAACCTAGTCACAAGATAATTCACAAACATGGGAGCATCATCATTAGCACCTTCATGTGCAAAATCAAAGCTATCAATGTTCATTCTACTCTCTTGATTATTGTCAGCCATGTTAACAAAATTTTATGTATGTACTTAGTGTATGCTTTGGCAATTCAAAACCTTAGTTGCCACTCCTCTTAGCCTTTGAAAATCGGCTCTTAAGTATCTACACGCACGGCTCAAAGTGGTTAATTATAGAGAGTAGAGGAGTAGGTCTAACATAGCAGAGCTGCCAAGGGCTAGCTCCTTTCGGACTTCTTATGGCTCAATAATGGTAAAGCCGTAGGCAAGTCTAAAAAGACTCCATTATTAAGTCCAAAGCTCCCGAGGTGTGCACCATCCCCCACATAGTGGGCTTAACAAAACCGATATTAGATCCCAGTTCCACTTACTCTATTATAATTAACAACATCAACCATTTATAGGCTACTTAAGGACCTCTCTTCTTAAGCAAGAAAAGAGAAACCAAATGCTCTGATACCAATGTAATGGAATTTGCCTATTCAATTTGAGAATAGCGGAATTTAATGAGAGTACTTTCAAGAAATGATTTTGTGAGCATAGCGGGTATACATAATTGAAGATAGCAACATAATCATAGCAATTAGTTAACTTGGCATAGACAATACTTTTGCAAGAGAGAGAGTTTAGAGAACATGACAACAATTGAGGACCGGATTTATGTGGAGCCGGTCCCCCCTCCAATAGGCATTTGTATTATGATTTCTCCCATAAAGAGAGACTTGTTACAATACAGTCTTTGTGTTCCTTGTGACCTAGGTGATGCCATGAAGATGGAAGGCTTCATGCACCACAAACATAACATAAACTTGAAGAAAGCTTTAACTATCCCAAGCTTCAGTCCCAAGACCTCAAACACCTTCGAAGGTGGAGAGAGCTAGCAGGGAATGAGGGTAGGGAAGAGGAAGAAGAAACATTTCGTAGGAGAAAGAATTAGTTCCTCACTTATCATACTCTTGTTGCTAGCATACATAATAGCATAGTAATGAAGAAGAAGGAGATGGCAAGCTTAAGCATTGAAGCATGGCTCTTGGTTGGATTTGCACTCCATAGCCAAGAGTGTTGGTGTAGGCTCTCAACCTCTACTTGCTTGGAGAGGGAGCTCTTGCACTTTGCATATCACACAATGAGAGTGCTTGTGAGTGTGTGTGGGTGAGTATACCCCCTAGGCACCCCCCTAGCTTGCTTGGGTCGACCCCCCCTTGTAGCTCATGCCTGAAGCTCATTGGACCCCTCCAGGCCTAGCCAATCACAAGCAGGAGCCATTACAAGCAACATGGGTAGCCTTGGGACAAGTGTCCCCCTTTCCCCTTTGAGAGAGAGGACTTGATAAATGCTAAAACAATTAGATAATTCATGTAATTTATCATTGGACCCCTTTGAAGCCTAGCCAATAGGCTTCAAGCAACACATGAAGGTAACATGGGTAGGGGCCTGACATGTGTCCTTGCTGCCTCTTCAAGATGGGCTTCCCTTGTGTGTGTGAGTGGGTGTTCTCTCTCTAGGCCCTAGGAAAAGGGCTCGCCCCCCCTCTTGTAGGAATGCTTTTGACTTTTAGGTGATCAAGCACCTTACTCACCAAGCATGACAAAGCACTTGAACTAGGACAAGCACCTCGAGCTTGGGCCGGGTTCCCACCTCAAGCTCAGCCCTAGCTTACTTAAGGTCAAAAGGACTTTTACACACATTTATTGGAGGTCTTCAATGAAGCTAACCCTAAGGTCTTATGCTCCATTGGTTAGCCTTGCTCTTTGATAGACCATCTCCCTTTTGGGCCCCTTTACATTGGCCCCGTGTTGAGATAGATCTAAAAGCACATACCTATATCTTAACACTTGTTCCCGTTTATTCTCCCACATTAAGTGATCAATTTAATATGAGAAAATCATTTGGGTTAGTTAGATATTAGATTTTATGACATTACCTCTCTCTTGAAATCATAGTCGTCCTCGACTATGAGGTAGAAGAGATAAAGTCTTAGTCTTTAGTCAATCGTACTTAGCGGGTAAAGGATCCCTTTTTACCCTACGACATCTTTCCAAGATGGATGACTAATCCATTTGGTGCTTGGGAGACATAGCTGCCGCAAGCATGTCTGCTCTTTAGTCCATTTCATTCTCCCAAAGTAGAGTGACAAATTCTACTTGGTGTTTGAGAGACGTCGTCATCACAAACATGATTCTAAGCATGCATACTAGTTAAATTTGTGCACAATTAAAAAGAGGACTAGTCATATAAGACAAAAACATGAGTTATTTAAAAGAAATTTGTACATTTGCTTACTCTAATGTAGCATTGTAAGCATTGACAAGGTTCATACTATCCTTAAGTTGTACTCCTTGCATCCATTTAGCATCTTCAAAAGGATAATTTTTGAACTTAATAAGATACCGTCGAATAATCTTACCATGTCGTAGTACCTTGTCTTCATGCCGAAGGATAGCTTCGCGTTGTAGCACCTCTTCTTGGTCTTCAACTTCGGGAGGGTCTTCAATAATTGGTTCAATTGGTGGCTCTCCTTTGTAGGGCTTAAGTAAGTTTACATGAAAGGCATTGTGTATAAGCCAATGGTTGGGCAACTTGAGTTGATAAGCCGTCTCATTGATAGGCTTCAAGATTTGGAAAGGACCATAGTATCTTTTTGCTAGTTTAGCATAATACTTTTGATGGCCCGTAGGATTTTTGCCCGTCGTTTGCCTTAATCGAGCCTTAGGAAACTTGAGTAAGACCTAATTATTTTCTTTGAACATTAAGGCTCTTCTGTGCTTATCAGCAGCAGCTTTTTGCCTTTGTTGAGAGATGGCTATAGCCTCCCTAATCTTTTGAAAAGATTCTTGTAGGTCACGGCTATACTCATCGGCGGCGAAGATCTTCCCATGTACTTTCAGTAGCAAGGGACTTTTAGGTCTTCCTTCTATGATCTCGAAAGGTGCTTTGCCCGTAGAAGTATGTACAGTATTATTGTAGGCATACTCTACTAGCGGTAAATACTTTTCCCATTGTGAGCGTTGATCTACTTCGGTAACATAAGTCTTGAGTAGATCGAGTATCGTAAGATTGGCTATCTCACTTTGGCCATCCGTTTGTGGGTGATAGGCCGAAGAGAAATTCAATCTTGTTCCTAGATTTTCAAAGAGACCTTTCCAAAAATTACTGGTCATTCTAGGATCTCTATCTGACACGATGGATGTGGGTAATCCATGGTGTTTGAAAATCTGAGATATGAAGAGAGTTGCCATTTGATGTGCCTTAATAGTCTTTTTGACAGGAATAAAATGTGCTTGCATGCTAAACCTGTCGACTATTGTCCATATTCCTGTATTCCCATGGATAGACTTGGGTAATCCAAAGATGAAATCCATGGATATACTCTCCCATGGTGAATTTGGAATAGGCAATGGCTGGAGTAATCCAGGTTGCTTCCCTCTATCATACTTGGTCTTTTGGCATACTACACATTTTGAAACATACTCTTGTATGTCCACTTTCATGGTAGGCCAATAGAAATACGTCTCTACTCCTCGGAGAGTAGGTTGAATACCTCTATGCCCTGCATATGGAGGAGCATGGGATTCATACATAACCCTCTCACGAAGGGAATGGGTAACACATAGCCTATTGCCGTGGAGAAGATAACCATCCTGCAAGGTGAATGGTTCCTCTTTCTTCCCCAAAGCAAGGGCTGACATTATGTCTCTAAAGTCAGGGTCAGTAGCATACTCATCTATCATAGAGGATAGATCATTGTGAGTAGCTATAGACACCGCATTAACTTTTGGTCGTCGTGAAAGTGCATCGGCAACTTGATTGTGCTTACCAGCTATGTGAGCAATATGGAAATTAAATTGCGAAAGAAAATTTGCCAACCTCATTTGTTTGTCGGAAAGCTTGGTTTGCGTCATGAAATACTTGAGACTTTGGTGGTCGGTTCGTAGGATAAATGGAGTCCCCAATAGGTAGTGCTTCCATGTGTCTAGGGCATGTAGAACAGCTAAAAGCTCTTTCTCATAAATGCCCAAGACTCGTTCATCACCATTGAGCCTTCGGCTCTCATATGCTATGGCATGCCCTTCTTGAAGCAGAACCACTCCAAGGCAATCACCACAAGCATCACATTGGACCTCAAATGGCTTTGAGAGTTCCGGAAGCACGAGGACTGGTTGGGAAGTAAGCTTCTCTTTGAGTTTTTCAAAAGCATTTTGCTCCTTAGCAGTCCATACAAACTTAACGTTCTTCTTGGTTAAGTCGTGTAGTGGTCCTGCTACTTGAGAGAATTTTGCTATGAAGCGTCTATAGTATGCACACATACCAATAAAGCTTCTTAGCTCATGTAGATTCCTTGGGTTAGGCCATGATTTTATTACCTCTAACTTTGATGGATCCATACGAATACCATCGTGAGAGATAATATGGCCTAGATATTGAATCTCTTGAAGGAAGAATTCACTTTTCTTTTGGTTGAGAAAAAGTTTGTTCTCCCTCAAGGCTTGAAAAATCACTGGGAGATGTTGCTTATGTTCCTCCAAAGACTTGGAGTAGATGATGATATCATCGAAGAACACTCCATTGAATTTTCGATATGGTCTAAAAATTTTCTCCATCAAACGATTGAACGTAGCTGGTGCATTAGTCAAGCCAAAAGGCATGACTAGATATTCATAAAGACCAAATGTTGTGCGAAACGCGGTCTTTAAGATATCCTCATCCACTATCCTTATTTGATGATAGCCACTCTTAAGGTCAATCCTACTGAAGTAGGTAGAGCCTTGTAGCTTATCAAGCAGATCTTCTACCCGAGGTACGGGAAATCTGTTTTTGATAGTGATATGGTTTAGTGCTCGATAGTACACACACATACGGTATGTACCATCTTTCTTTTGCACTAAAAGGACTGGAGAACAAAAGGGAGAGGAGCTAGGCCTCACCATCCCTTTGTCTACCAGCTCTTGTATTTGCCTCATGATCTCCTCTTGTTGAGCTTGTGAGACTCGATAAGGAGGTTTGTTAGGCGGTGAGCTTCCTGGAAGGAGCTCAATACGATGGTCATCATCCCCTCGTTTTGGAGGTAGGTCCATAGGGATATCATCGATGAACACATCTTGGAATCCTTTTAGAAAAGTAGACAAGTCTAACTCTTCTTGATTCCTATCATTTTCATTTGATGAAACATTATTAGCTTTTAGAGACTCTTTGACATAAATCATGTACGCAGAAACTGAGCTCTTCATTGATTTATCAAAAGAAAGAGGATTTACAAGTGGAATAGTGCGACCACGCTCACTAGCATCTATATACATGTTCTTTCCCCTGTAGGTGAAGTAAATTCTCCTTTCAGGGAACTTCATGTTGGCAGCCATGCGATCAAACCATGGTGCCCCTAGGATAACATCCTGATGTTGGAGGGGAGAGATGAAGAAGTCTTCTTTGTCGACATAGCTTTGGACATGAAGCCTCAACTTCCCAATCAAGGGAGTAACGGAGGCTTGTTGTCCCTTGAAAGCTGCATCAGCTGTTACTATATCTCCCATCTCAAAAGCTTGAATGCCCAACTTGGTGGCCAACTCTATTGATATGAAGTTGAGAGTAGAGCCAGGGTCAAACAAGATGAAGGCATCATGCTCTCTTACCTTTCCCCAAGCATAGGAGAGTGATGATCCTTTGCAATGAGCATCCTCTTTTGGAGCTTCGATGGTGGAAGCCCTAGGAGTCTCATTGCGAGTATTCTTCTTGGGGCAAGAACGATAGCCATGTCCTTGCTCCCCACACTTGAAACACTTATGGTCCTTGCGAAAAGCTTCAAGCTCTTCAGGAGAGAGTTTGTTTTTACCTTTGTAAACTCCCTTCTCCTTGGACCGATTGTTGTTGTTGTTGTTGGAAGTGCCTTGGGAATTATTTTGAGCATTGTATTTCCCCTTTGCATCATTTTTATCTTTGTTTTCCATGGGCTTGACATTACGTCTAGCCCCTTGATGGAAATTGATGCGTGAAGCAACCATGGTGTGGTGGATTACTTCGGTAATAGTACCGGGCCGTTGAGAGTTGATATATTCGGCCATCTCTTCAGGTAATCCCGCACAGAATTGTTGTCTTTGCTCGGCAAAGTCTATCTTTTGAAAGACAGTAGCTTTGAGATGTAAATCCCAAAACTTATCTACATACTTGTTGATAGACTCATGAGAGAGGAGCTTCAAGCCGCGCCATTCGGTAAGAACTTTATCTTTAGTATCGCTTGGAAGAAATTGCTTCATGATGGAAACTCGTAGAGTTTTCCATGTCTTTGGGGCTTCTCCATTGCCACGAAGGCTAGCCCACCATTGACGAGCTGATTTTTGGAAGTGCATAGCTACATGGCGTAGCTTGGAGGACTCTGTGAAGCCCTCGTCCCCAAAGGCCGCATCAAATTGCTGGATGAAGGCCAACACTTTGTCGGTAGCACCAAAGGTGCCATCGTAGGTGAGAAAAGAGATACTCTTTCCTCCCTCCTTGAACTTCTTTAGCTTTTGTGACCTTCGCCATGCAGGAAATGATTTGCGATGCCCTCCCCTCTTGTATTCTCTAGGAGAATAGCCATAACTTTCATCGGAAGAGAAGGAAGGTGAAGAAGAAGGAGAAGAGGGTGACCTCTTCCTAGCCCTTTTCTTCCTTTGTTTCCTCTCTTGCCTTTGAGAGTGATGAGGAGAAGGACTATGGGTTGCTCTTTTCCTCTTGGGAGGAGTAGGCGATCGTCTAGACCGCCTTCTTCGTGGAGCCACATCTTCAGAAGAACTTAGACTTTCATTGCTTTCTTTCTCTTTGGATTCCTCCTCTCGAATGGGAGAGAGTCTTCTTTTGGGGGTCTCTTCAAGAGGCCTCCTAAGCTCTCTCTCCTCTTGGAGAGGAAGGGAAATTCCATAGGCACGAAGTTGTTGAGTAACTTCGGCTTGCAAGGTAGGGTTTCCCATAGCTTGTTGCAACCTAGTCACAAGATAATTCACAAACATGGGAGCATCATCATTAGCACCTTCATGTGCAAAATCAAAGCTATCAATGTTCATTCTACTCTCTTGATTATTGTCAGCCATGTTAACAAAATTTTATGTATGTACTTAGTGTATGCTTTGGCAATTCAAAACCTTAGTTGCCACTCCTCTTAGCCTTTGAAAATCGGCTCTTAAGTATCTACACGCACGGCTCAAAGTGGTTAATTATAGAGAGTAGAGGAGTAGGTCTAACATAGCAGAGTTGCCAAGGGCTAGCTCCTTTCGGACTTCTTATGGCTCAATAATGGTAAAGCCGTAGGCAAGTCTAAAAAGACTCCATTATTAAGTCCAAAGCTCCCGAGGTGTGCACCATCCCCCACATAGTGGGCTTAACAAAACCGATATTAGATCCCAGTTCCACTTACTCTATTATAATTAACAACATCAACCATTTATAGGCTACTTAAGGACCTCTCTTCTTAAGCAAGAAAAGAGAAACCAAATGCTCTGATACCAATGTAATGGAATTTGCCTATTCAATTTGAGAATAGCGGAATTTAATGAGAGTACTTTCAAGAAATGATTTTGTGAGCATAGCGGGTATACATAATTGAAGATAGCAACATAATCATAGCAATTAGTTAACTTGGCATAGACAATACTTTTGCAAGAGAGAGAGTTTAGAGAACATGACAACAATTGAGGACCGGATTTATGTGGAGCCGGTCCCCCCTCCAATAGGCATTTGTATTATGATTTCTCCCATAAAGAGAGACTTGTTACAATACAGTCTTTGTGTTCCTTGTGACCTAGGTGATGCCATGAAGATGGAAGGCTTCATGCACCACAAACATAACATAAACTTGAAGAAAGCTTTAACTATCCCAAGCCTCAGTCCCAAGACCTCAAACACCTTCGAAGGTGGAGAGAGCTAGCAGGGAATGAGGGTAGGGAAGAGGAAGAAGAAACATTTCGTAGGAGAAAGAATTAGTTCCTCACTTATCATACTCTTGTTGCTAGCATACATAATAGCATAGTAATGAAGAAGAAGGAGATGGCAAGCTTAAGCATTGAAGCATGGCTCTTGGTTGGATTTGCACTCCATAGCCAAGAGTGTTGGTGTAGGCTCTCAACCTCTACTTGCTTGGAGAGGGAGCTCTTGCACTTTGCATATCACACAATGAGAGTGCTTGTGAGTGTGTGTGGGTGAGTATACCCCCTAGGCACCCCCCTAGCTTGCTTGGGTCGACCCCCCCTTGTAGCTCATGCCTGAAGCTCATTGGACCCCTCCAGGCCTAGCCAATCACAAGCAGGAGCCATTACAAGCAACATGGGTAGCCTTGGGACAAGTGTCCCCCTTTCCCCTTTGAGAGAGAGGACTTGATAAATGCTAAAACAATTAGATAATTCATGTAATTTATCATTGGACCCCTTTGAAGCCTAGCCAATAGGCTTCAAGCAACACATGAAGGTAACATGGGTAGGGGCCTGACATGTGTCCTTGCTGCCTCTTCAAGATGGGCTTCCCTTGTGTGTGTGAGTGGGTGTTCTCTCTCTAGGCCCTAGGAAAAGGGCTCGCCCCCCCTCTTGTAGGAATGCTTTTGACTTTTAGGTGATCAAGCACCTTACTCACCAAGCATGACAAAGCACTTGAACTAGGACAAGCACCTCGAGCTTGGGCCGGGTTCCCACCTCAAGCTCAGCCCTAGCTTACTTAAGGTCAAAAGGACTTTTACACACATTTATTGGAGGTCTTCAATGAAGCTAACCCTAAGGTCTTATGCTCCATTGGTTAGCCTTGCTCTTTGATAGACCATCTCCCTTTTGGGCCCCTTTACATTGGCCCCGTGTTGAGATAGATCTAAAAGCACATACCTATATCTTAACACTTGTTCCCGTTTATTCTCCCACATTAAGTGATCAATTTAATATGAGAAAATCATTTGGGTTAGTTAGATATTAGATTTTATGACAACACATAAAGGTACGTGATGTTTTTCACGTCAGCTTACTCAAGAAGTATGTACCTGATCCACGACATATTCTTGATGACTCTCTATTATCTACATCCACCGACGGAACTTTTGAAGTATATCTTGAAGAAATACTTCAGAGTAGAATCCAGCCTCCTCTACGTAATTGGACCATTATTGAACACCTTGTTAAATGGTCAACGTATCCTCAGGAAGATGCCACTTGGGAACGCGACAATGTAGTGAGACTAAATTGTCCTGACATCATCTCGAGGTGAGGACACCTCGAATTTTTCAAGTGTGGGAGGATGTAAGATCCCCAATTTTTGGGTCTCTTCTAAAAATAAGAAAAATAACTTTCAAAATCTATTTCGTCAAATTTTGGTTCACAGTATTGGAAAGTCATAATTATGTCGGATGTTACGGTGTGGCATAGTTTAGCTACGGTTTTCATTAGTTGGTAGATACTATTTGGATGGTCAAATTGAATGTAAAAATTGAATGGTAAGTGGGAAGAGTTGACCACCAAAAAGCAAAGACTTGTTTTTAGAAAAGAATGAGTCTTTTTAAAAAAAGGGAGGAGGAGATTAGTTTAGGACTCTTTTCTTGGGAGGCAAACTTCTTCTTAGAGTCTCTAAATCGCGTGTCGAAATCCGTATCCTCAGAAAAAAAAAAAATTAAAAATTGAAAAGCTACGAACGTGCGCAAACTTGTCTCTCCTTGACTCACTCTATTCTTAGCTAGTGCTTTTGGTCTTGAGAGCCTATATATAGACCTCTCTTCTTTCACTTGGAAGGATGGATACACTCTCAGACGCGGAAGCTCTCTTGCTTTGACGTCAGAATTACTTATCTATTATACGGAGTGGTGCAAGCTCTTCACCAACATCTCTATAAACTCTTCTCTCTCGTGAAGAAGAAGAAGAAGGATACTCTCTGTCTCTATTTGCTTATTATCTTCTCTCTCGTTTTACGGTGTACGCGGTCTCCGAAAGTTTTTGTGGCGGATACCTCTACGTAGCTCTCATCACCGGTATCTTGCGGCAAAGCAAGAAGCCTTTGGACAACCCCAAATCAATCCGACAGCACGGTGAGAAACCATAAACTTCATAGTCATCATCTCTCTCTCTCTATGTCGTTTTTTCTACGTAGTCACCCTCTCGGTGATTGTTTTTCGTATACGAGTGCATGTATGGATTAACCAAGCACATACGAGATTACCTCATGATTGTTTCATCATGTTTTACACATTGATTTATGCACATGATGCGTTATAGTCACGCACGTGCATAAAGAAGCGCTTTTCGTTTCACGTCATAGAAGCGATAGGAATACTGTTTTGGTCATAAATCACAAATTGTTATGAATCAGCCCGAACCCTTTATACCATAGAAAAAACACATCATTTAGAATATTTTCTCTCCATGTGTCATTGAAAAGCGCGCACGAGTTAAGAGACATGGTCAAAAAACAGATTGTTGCCCAGTACACAACCAAAATTCTCGACTCCAGGCTCCTTGGAGAACTACTATATAGATTCACCGGATGGGCAAACCCACTTAACAAATTGAAAAGCTTGATAAAACTTGATGATAAATGAATTTAGGTCTCCGTTATCATTTCGGGAATGCGAGTTATTAATCACTCTAGTATCAGTTTTACCTACACGCGTAGGAGTGCTATCAAAGGGGGATACCATATGACGTCGTGAGTTAACCGAGCCGTTTTGATATGTCCTATGGTTTGTTTTGGTGAGTTGATTTCAATTATTAGATGGCCCTAAACTTACATGAAAGTATATGGTTAAACATTTCGAACCGCACAGACGGATATGAATAAAGTGACTTTCTTTGGAGGTTACCGTTTGTTGTGTGAGTATCATATGGTCAAAGTGACGTGACTCGGGTGATAGTCTACGTTATAGATCTGAACTTGATGCATTGGTTTGAGGTCAAACATTTTCATTTGCATGTTTTGCATGCTCCCTCTGGATGCAGTCCGTGGCTCATGGCCTAGACTCCATGCTTGGTCGGGCGCTAAGAACTCCTTCCCTATACAAATGCTTTCGCAACTCTGATGTATATTGAAAATTTTATAAAGGTGTAAATTGTATATTATGTGCATAGACCCCTGGGGAGGGGTATCTCTCACAAAAGGATGAGTTAGAGAAAGACAGTGACAGCTAGAATTTTTGGGTTTTTTTTTCTTGGAGGGGGGGGGGGCGCTCCATGTAGCTCTCATCTTGCATATATAAGTCATCCTTCCATAGGTCCACTGACCTCGTGGACCCTTGTGCGGGACGCATAAACAAGTCCTCTATTGCTAAGTATTGGTTGATGACCTGAGGTTGTTTTTGATAGCTTGGAAGGTAGCCTCATCTGGGAGAGTCTTTCTATACTTTTCTGCCTTGTCAAAGCAAAGTTTAAGGCACTCCATTGAGATACTGGAGGTTTCCATCGCCTCGTCTCATCACTGTTGTCATCAAATACAAATCCACTCCTCCCCTCTTGAAATTTGGAGATGGTGGCAAGTGCAAAGTCCTCCCTTAAAGAAAATATACTTATGTCATGAAGGAAAATGTATGATCTCTCACCAAATTTGAAATCTGGCAGTCCAGGAAGCATCAATGTGTCTTGCTTCTCATTAAAGCCAGAGACATCTAAAGGTAGTTTGATGTCAGATGTTTTAATTGTAAGTATTTTGCTTCAGTGCATCTCTTTAACCTCTACCTCAAGATTAATATCCTCCTCAATCTCGGGAACCTCATTCGATTCCATGTTCTCATCATCTTGTTCATCGGGTGGTAGATCCTCCTCATCGATTACCTCTAAAGGATCTTTCAATAGACTAGCAGATAGAGAATTTAAGAATAGAAGGAACTCAAAGGATTCTTTGATTAGCTTGCAATCTCGTTCGTGCATAGGACACCATGAGGGTCTATAGATGATAGACAGTTGAAGGTACTTCTTGTATGACCGTCTTGTGGAATCACAATCTTTTAAGTGCACCACCACCATGTTAGCAAGAACCACCCTGCCCCTGTGCACCTCAAGCTCAAACTTGTCTCTTTCAGACTTGAGGAAATCATTGTGCTAAGCTATAAGGTCATCCAAAATGAATGGGGCATTGAAGATAGAAGAGACCTTGTCGAACATATCAACAGCTCCTGCTGCAGACACTGCAAAATCAAACAATCTTTCATCCACACATGCAGGATTTTCAACCCCATCCACCCCCTCCTTACATTTTGTAGCTACCTCATAGGCAGAAGAAAGATCAATGTTTCTCTTTTTGGTACTAGTCACTTGAAGCTTTTCTCTTACAGGCACTTCTTCCTGTTCTGATGCTTGTGAGTCATTGGAGAGCTCCTCTGTTCCCATCATATCATCTCCAAGAAATATATCTTTTGCATGAGCAAAGTCCACATCTCTTTTTAAAGAGCCTCTTAGCAATCGAAGTGGTCTCCCTTTTGCTTCCTGTTCACCTAGGACAATTTCTGAATCGACCCTCTGCCTCTTCATTCTGTGAGATCTTAATCCTAAGAAAAACATAATACATGCAATAATAGGTAAGTATTGGGACACACCAGCATTTGACTTTTTTATTAAATACTATAACACATTTCTCCTAAATTGCAAGTTGTTGGTCTCTCTCTCTCCCTCTCCCTCTCTCTCTCTCTCTCTCTCTCTCTCTCTCTCTCTCTCTCTCTCTCTCTCTCTCTCTCTCTCTCTCTCTCTCTCTCTCTCTCTCTCTTTGTGTGTGTGTGTGTGTGTGAGTCACAGATTGGTCTCATAGGTCATGTTGGCATTTTACAGAGGCTACTTGAGCAACTCATTTTATTTGAGTTTCAACTCCTCTCTCTCCCTATTTTGCTACCCCTTATATGCTCCACGTCGCGCGAGGAACAATCGGCAGACCTATACTACATATATGCGTGCCATAGGACAACAAATAAAGCTTATTTTCTCTCTCCCTGTGTGTGTGTGTGTGTGTGTGTGTGTGTGTGTGTGTGTGTGTGTGTGTGTGTGTGTGTGTGTGTGTGTGTGTGTGTGTGTGTGTGTGTGTGTGTGTGACAGATTGGTCTCATAGGTCATGTTGGAATTTTAAAGAGGCTAGTAGAGCATCTTTTCTTATTTGAGTGCCTACCCCCCTACATACCCATTTTGTGCTCTACGGCCGCGAACGACAATCAACGGACCAACAACCCCCGTCTGCGTGCCATAAGACAAGTAAAAGTATCATCTCTCTCTCTCTCTCTCTCTCTCTCTCTCTCTCTCTCTCTCTCTCTCTCTCTCTCTCTCTCTCTCTCTCTCTCTCTAAATTTACATTAAACCGCGCCTATAAGAAATAAACAACAGTAGGTGTTAGCTTTTCCTCGGCTTGGCATGGAATTCCAGAGATGCAAAACCTCACTATGATCTTGGACACACTTCAAGCCCTCACTCTCTACTCTCTATTTTTGTGTACCTCTATGTGTGTGTATGTGTGTGTGTGTGTACGAGCTCTACCTAAGTGTATCTCTCTCTCTCTCTCTCTCTCTCTCTCTCTCTCTCTCTCTCTCTCTCTCTCTCTCTCTCTCTCTCTCTCTCTCTCTCTCTCTCTCACTCATAATCTAATCGTTCATAATATTGTTGCGGCCATGAACAAAAAATAACTACATGTTTTACACGTGTCAAACGGCTATAATTAATTAATGGGCATTTATTGCACCATATAATCTTGATTGAGAGGTCACTATTACACTTAACATTGTTGGCATGCTTATTGTAGCACCTTAGAGAGAGAGAGAGAGAGAGAGAGAGAGAGAGAGAGAAAGAGAAAAAAGAAGAAGAAGAAGATACAACCTACATACTTCATCGAGAGAGAGAGAGAGAGAGAGAGAGAGAGAGAAGAAGAAGAAGAAGAAGATAGATCTAGCATCCATCCGCGTGCGAGAGAGACAGAGAGGGAACAAAATCACAGCTCAAAAGAGCATCGCCCAAGGTGATAATGCAGAGGGTCTTGTTGTTCATCAGAGAAACCCAAATTCTACATATACCAGCAGGTATGAGAGAGAGACATAGAGAGGGAAGTAGATTAAGAGCATGGAAATTGGAGACAGAGAGTAGTGTTGTGTGTGTGTGTGCGTGCGTGCGCGCGTGTTAAATTGGAAATGGTATGTTATTGGGACTACTACATAAGCCAAAATGACAACTGCCCATAATTTTTTGGAGTTTGCACAATGACACACGGAGACGATTCTATTATTATCTAAACATCATACGCGCACCATAATGCCACTTTGTCACAGAAAGAGAGTTAGATTTGGGAATGAAACCATGGAGGAGAAGTACAACCAGGGTATAGAAAGGAAGAGAGAGAGAGAGAGAGAGAGAGAGAGGATGAGTGTGTGTAGGTGTCCTATGTGTAATAAAAAATAATTTTAATGTTATGGCACAATGACTTGGACTAGTGAGCACAATGGTGTGCGGATATTAATCTATCTTTTGCTAAATCGCCCCTATGCACCATAATGCCACTTTCGGGGGGTTGAGAGAGAGAGAGAGAGAGAGAGAGAGAGAGAGAGAGATCCTTGGAGGTCAAATATGACCTATGGGACTAAAGTTTAATGTGATGTAGTATGTGTATGGCTGATGAGTGACTCTCGATGCTCCAAAATTGTGGTGATGAGAGTCACAATAGAGAGCCCACACTGTGGCTAAGAGAGTAAAGTGTGTAGGTCTAAGTCATGGCTGAAAATGTGAGAGAATCATGTTCGGATGTGACCAAAATCTAAGCACTCTAGTAGTGTGTGGTACTACTCACAAATTTGTTGTGACGATTTGACTCTTCTCCATTGCCCCAACGCCCTGTCTCGCATCGAACGGAATGGGAGCTAAGCCGAATGGCTGCAGTAGTGCGAATCACTAACAAGGGGATAGGATCAAGCATGTAAGTGTGAGTACGATTTCGTCTTTCAGCGAAGAACATGGTTGTGTAGTTGGAAGTAATATGGGTGGTGTAATGTATGAAGCATGACCCACCGGATTTCTCCCAAGCCCTAATACATTGGCATTGTAGAAAATCTTCATCATGTAGCAAGTGTAATGCATCCCATCTCCCAAAACACTTCTTTATGCCTTGCATCCATCTCGTGCTCAAGATCTTGCTTTTATGCATCTTTTGAACTTTTTTGCTTGCTTCCCATGTAATTGTAGGAAGTCGATGTGAGGGGTTTTGATGCATCTTTATCATGTACTCCACAACCTTTTCCATGCCCATAACCTCAATTGGAAGAGATCTTGACTCAAGAAGTAGGAGCATATATGGTGTTTGTGTCTTAACTTGGAGAAAGTTTGTAAGAAAATGCTTTTGGACATTCTCAAACTCTTTCCAAGTAGACTTTGAGATGCTCCCGCCCCACACTTCAACTCCATAAAGAAGAACCAGTGTCACCAATGCATCAAAAAGGCACTTCTTGAGAATCCAACACTTGATGTTTCCCGCATTACACATGTTCTCAAATGCATAATATGTTCTCTTTCCCGCTTCCAAACTATGCGTAGCACATTCATGCCACTTGTGATTGGACGCAACCTCAATGCCAAGGTACTTAAAGCTCTTAACAACTTTAAGTGTCTCATGGTTGTATGCAATGCATGGCTTCTCCTTATGGTTGGTTTTCGCAAGCATAACCTTTATTTTGGATTCATTCACAATCAGCCCACTATGCAAGCAAAAGTTCTCAAGGACAACCATAACCTTTTGTGTATCTTCTAAAGTGTGTGCTAGAAGCAATACATCATCCGCATACAACAAAATCATGATTATCGCAGTGAAAATAGTGACCTCTTTGATGCCTTCTTCTTGCATAAAGTAAAGTACCATTTGTTCCAATTGATCGATGCATAGACCAAAGAGAGTTGGTGAGAACGGACATCCTTGTTTAGCCCCGGTAGTGCTTACAAAAAGTTTTGAAATTCCTCTTCCCATGCACAATTGACATATCACCTTCTCATAGATTCGAGAAACCGCAAGCATAAACTCACTTGGCACTTGGAGTTCTTCAAGCCTTCTCCACAAATCGTTACATGAAATCATATCAAAGGCTTTCTTAAAGTCTACAAAACAACAATACAATCGCTTGCCTTTCAACCAACTTTCCTCCATGAGAACACAAAGAGTGACAAGATGATCAATGGTTCTATGGCATCGACAAAAACCCGCTTGTCCTTTTGCATGCTTGTCATTCTCTTCAGCCCAATCACTCAATTTCATCTCCATTATGCACCCAAAAAACATTGCAAATTTCCATAAGAGACCAATCATTATAGTCAGGTAGTTGTTTACATTATTTACATCCCCTCCTTTATGCAAAGGTTTGACCCAATTAGTACTTCAATCATAAGGCATATTGAACATATCACACATCCACTCATGGGTAAAATCTCCCATCCATTTGATCATCTTTGGCTTGATACCTTGAAGATCTCCCACTTTGCGAGTGGCCAACTTTTCAAGCCCATCACATACATCCTCAATAGAAAAAAAAAGAGGGCATACATGGAAGTGAACCATAAAATGGTATTTTTTCAGCATTTTGTTGCTCATATAATTACCTACAATGTGTGTACATATCCAAAAGACTCAAGTTACCAAAATTCTCAAACCGCTTGCCCCTCAAGTTTCTCCAAAATCTTCCACATGCACGTGCCTTTTCTTGGACTTGACAAAGTTGTTGCTTTACTTCCCATCTTCTTCTCTCCTTTTGAATCAATGCCTTATATGTATACAAATGACTTTGATAGTTGTCTTTGTCCATAGTTGCATCAAGATTTATCAAGGACTTTCGAGCATCTTGACATTCTTTATCAAATCCTTCTACGTGATCTATCTTTGTTCATACCATGGAGATGCTTTATAGCAAAGCATTCTTTGGCACAAGAACAATTCACTTTCTTGAAAGCTTCCCATTTAGTTTCCAATGGTGCATCATAATGAAGCTTTTTCAACCATAGCTTTTGCTCAACAATTTCAATGTACATTGGTGTCTGTTAGAAATCCATACATAGTGATATCTTCTCTTCCCTTTGGCTGAGATTATCATGCTTAGTTGCTTCTCCACATGAAAGGTAAATACATAAGGTCCGATGGTCTGATTCCGGAGTCCATTGGCCAAACAAAACTCTTTATGTGTACATGATGGCTTCGAAGAGTGGCATATAGTCAATCACATTATCCCAATTATGTTTTCTACATGTAAATCCATAGGTTCCACTCCACAAAGATACACCATTGGCAATGAGCATACCCATGCTATTACACATATGTAAAAGTAACTTTCCATAGTGATTTGGGATCTTTCTCATCCATTGAAGTACAATCATACAAGTGAACTTCCTCCAACTCCCTTGAAATATATGGCATATCAAATTGTTGAGTATCATGTTGCAATGTTTTTGTGCGAGCATTCATATCCCCAAATACAATAACATCACCTTTGCCTTTGAAATAAGAAATGTCCTCTTCTGAATCCAAAAATGGTTGATCTCTATCCATGCAAGCATAAAAGGGGGAATCATCATGAGGAATGTAGCAACCGGGTATAAAAATCGGTGCATTTTTTGGTGTCATAATTTTCAGCCATACATAACGTTTGTACCTGTCATCTTTCACAATTGATACAAAATCCTCCAATCCTTTCTTAAACATACATGCTACCCCTCCTTGCCCTCTTCGTTGCTTGAGATTCTTTGACCACATCAATGAATGTATATTGTAATCCTCCAAGCCGTTAATCCTTTGGGTATCATGCTCCCAAGTTTCAACCAGAAGTACAACATTGGCTTTGCTTGTTAGTTCATCAATGCTAGGCCCCGCATTCCATGGATATCAATTACAATTACAAAAGCATATTTTCAATTGTAACTCGATCTCATAGGTCGCGCATCCCTATTTGCTTGAGGAACTTGCCTCTTCCTTGGGCACATTTTCTTTGTGAAAGATCTCCTTGTTTTTCTTATTTTTTCCTCATATGCCTTGCAATGTATATTTTGTTGCTTAATAGTGCGATCTTCACATACAAAACATTTTGTATCCCTCAAATAGATCTAGCTATTATCAGAGACAATCTTTCATTTGGTCTCATCCGGTATGGTGCATACAATTGGCCGTTGGTGCAGCCAAAGTGTGTCGACCCTAGAAGAGGACACCGACAGTGATGTGTATGCTTATAGATGTGTGGCAGAGGGCTAGAGAAGATGGGAAGAGACTGTGAAGGAAAGTGGTAGCAAAAATGTATGCTTTATGTGATTTTCTAGACCAAAAAGGCTCAAGATGGGGCCTGAAAGGGTGACAGGTAAAGAATGTCCAAGGTACTGATTTTTGGCCCAGATATGTAGATCTTGAAGTGCTAAAGGAACAAGTTCAGATGGCTCATCAAACGGAGCTATGGTGTGCAAGATACGGTGATTTGAAGTGATTGCAAATCCGAGACGAAAAGGCCAAATGATGCCAGGTGGTCCGAGTCAATTCTAAGCTATGGGTGCATAGTGGTTGATTTATGCAACTTGTTGGTCTTTTTAGCTCGTCCATTAGAGTCCTAGATACCAAGATACAGGCAACCGAAGTTTTGTCGGGGTTCAATTATGAGCCACTTTGGTCACCTCAGTATATGTGTCATCTGATGGTTTTGGAGCCTCGCCACGGTTTGGATGTTAATTATGCAGTGTGATAAGACCACAGCAGGTGACAGCTTTGGAGAGGGGGAATAGAGAACACACCCAGCACAACAAAATTTTTGCCTCTCTATAGCTGTTAAGGCGGTTACGCCGCTAGCGGAAGCTAAATAGCGAGAACTCAACCAACAACAGAATTTGTCAGACGAGGACGGAGCTTGACCCGCAGGCGCATGGAAACAACTAGGTGGGTGTCAAATCACCTACTCGAACTTCTAATGACAATCACTACTAAGGAAATCAAATCTAAGTTCTAAAAGACGCAAGTGACTGAAATCCGTACTACGAACGAATGCTATACGAAACAGGATCTAGAATCATTGAATCGATCTCAAACTCAAGGGGAAGTCTATACACTAGGTAAGAACAACACCCTAAAGACTTGAACTGCAAACTCAACCTATAACCACTCCGTGCGGTAAACGCGTATGAAGACAGGCCGAAATATACAGGTGATCGAAACTTGACCCCGATGGTACTAATGTGTAGCTCTACTCGTTGTGGTTCTATAGATATGCTACACGCTCAATTCCGACACACGAGTTGGAAGAAAACTCACACTGAAGCTCGTAGGAACTTACCACACATAGAAGCCGATAGCGCGCACTCTTGGTATCTATGCGTAGCTCTCGCCGTTGCTAACACAATGGCGGTGTCGCTTCTCCAATGGCGGCTCCGTAGCTCGCGTAGCAAGTAGATAAGACTCTCTCTCTCTCTCTCTCTCTCTCTCTCTCTCTCTCTCTCTCTCTCTCTCTCTCTCTCTCTCAGACACAGTCACGGCGCTCAAAAACTCACTTTGATTAATAATCTGCCTTTAGGTTACAAAAACTTTGTCTTATATACCTCAGCCTTGGAGGTGAGAACATCTCTAACTAATTACATCAGCAAGTGAAATTACTTCGGGATTACAAGCTGGAAACTCAATTGAGTCCCATTACTTAATGAATGGCTCAAATCAAAATTAATGTCGGAAAGACATTTATTACAATCAATGGTTACAAAATGATGAGTGTGAGCAAAAATGTGGGCTGATCCTCTGCTGGCTCAACACTCCCCCCCCTCCGCGTTCATGTCGTCCCTGACATGACTTTTATGCTTGGTCAATAAAGTCCTGTCGTCTTGAGCATCTGCAAATGTGATTCGTATCGTAGGCTTCCGATGGTCAAGGTTGGGTCGAATATTTTGCTTTCGTGGGTGAAAAGGCCGGTGTAGAAAGCTTCTTCGAATGTTTGCATGTGGAAGCTAGGCAAAAACATAATCCTTTGGTATAGGAGGTGTAACACTTTTGGAGAAGGCTGCAATGAAAGATCGTACATCATATCAGACACCGTGTCGTCCGTCGATAGTAGACTCGAGGTCGTGGCTTTATCTGGCGCGAACACTTCAATGCAAGCTAAGAGAGTCCTGCAGATTTTCTTGAGCATCTGACATGAAAGGTCAGGAGAGCTAGTAAAGAGCTTGATGGTGCCCGTTAGGGTTTTCACCATGTAGGCTTTACCTATTCTCTCTCCTGCCTTTGGTCCTGGCATCCTGGGATAATTAAGCCAATTTGGCTTCTTTTCTGCAATCCTGCCATGCTCTTTCCAGTTTCTGACTCTTGGCACCGGGCAGAAGGTTGCATCCTCCCGGATCTCCTTTGGTGCCTCCACCAAGTAGATGAGGTAGGCTGGGTATTTGTTCAGCCAACCTTTCCTCCATCTAGGTTTTGAATCTACTATCTTCTTTGATTGTTCCTCCTTTGTGATGGCGCCTTCGTAAAGATCAACATACTGCTCCCCTTCTAGTCTCTTTTTTGTCTTTAGCACTTCAAATTTCATCAAAGGGAAAGGCAGGCTGGGTTGCATCCACTGTTCATGGAGCACTTTTGTGTCTAGTCCCTGAAGTCTAATGGAGATTAGGAGTCTCCTCTCCCATTCCATTTCCGCCTTGGCACTCTCCTCTGCTGACTTTTCTATTTGGTCATGGAGCCTTTGTTCTTCTTCTTCAAAGATTCTTGAATTCGAGGTCACCTCTTGAGCTCGGGCTGGATCTTCAATTGTGGTTGCCTCTCCAGTTTCTGGTAGCTCTATGGCTGCTCCACCTGATTCTTCTTGTGGTGTCTCTGTCTCTCTTCTTTGTTGCTCTTGTAGATCTTGGAGCTGTTTGCGGAGGGCCTCATTCTCTGTCCGTAGTGTTTGATTTTCTAATGTGAGCCTCTCCTCTACGGCCAATGATCCCTCCGCAATGTGTAACCTTTGCACTTGCTCTAATCTTAGCTCTCTTTGTAAGCTTCGGACCTGGTCTTCCAAAACTGGTACGATAGCTCCCTCTTGTTCGGTTCCTGCTCTGCTAGCTCTAGGGGTAGACCTGAGTCTAGTGATTGTTCTTTCTTGGAGCTCGACTCTTTCCCTTAGCTCAATGAGCTCATCCTTAGCCGCCTCCAACTCATCCTCTATCCGCTCCCTTGCTTCCTGTGCACTTGTTACTTCTCTTGAAGCCTCGGCTAGTTGGAGTATCAAGCCGTCTCTCTCGTTTTCCGCGTCATGGAGTGATGCTTTATGACTTTCAGATTCAGTCATAGCATTCTCTAAATTTCTCTGCAACTCCGCTTCCCTTTGTTTGGCTGTCTCAATCTCTACTTCCTTTGCCTTGGACCTTTCTTTTATCTTGCTGAGTAGTTCATGCACCATGTGCATGTCTTTTTCATCATCATCTGTCAACTCTAAAGCTCTTTCCGCCACCACCTCCACTGGCTTTGGCTCTTCTAGTATTTTCAGTTCGTCCAGTTTCTCTTCACTTTCTTTTTTACTTTTTGTCTTTTTCTTCGTCCCTCTCCGTTCATCTTGTTTTTGTAGGGTAATCCCATAAACTGCCTCAAGGGCCTCTTCTTCAGTGTATCCTATCTCTACCAGATCCTCATAATCATTTCTCTTTTGCTGAACTGGATCTATCTTCTTTTCTTTGGTCTCGGCTTCTGGCTTTTCCAAAACATCTGTGTCCACCTCTACTGTGGTCTCTTCCACAATTTTTTCCGTCTTCTTCGGGCTTGGTACATCAGTCATAGAGGGATGTTTGTCCTCAGCTTCCTTGGCTTTCCCTTTGTCGGCTTGCCCATCTTTCTCTTGAGGCTTAGTAGACCCATCTACTTTCCTTTTCCCCTTGTCGTCTTTTTTCAGCTCAGCTTTTAATTGTTGTACCTCCTCTTCAGTGTATGGCTCAACAGGTTGCTGCTCCAAAATAGCCTCTGACTCCTCATAAGCTTTAATATATTGATCGTATTGATCAATATGTAGCCTGGCCGAGCTAGTTCCAACTTTAGGGGAGTCTGGCACCCACTTTTCTTCAAAGTCACCCTTTAGAGCTCTTTCCGCTCTAAACTGCTCCACTAATCTTTCCATTCTTGCCGCTTTCTGACTTTTGGTTTGCTTGGGAGCAACCTTCTTCTTTACTTTCTTCTTAAGTGGCTCGTCCACATCCTCTTCAGGTTCTGAAACTACTTCTAGTTTTCGGCGTGCTCTTGTGGATGCCCTCTTGGATACTTCGGGCTGTTCTTCCTCCTCGTCGGCTTCTCTAAGCCACTCATTCTGGAAGGGAACCTTTGGCCACTGATCTCTAGCTCCAATAGCTTCATAAGCTATTCTTGTCAGAATTTCCGCTCCTCCTATGTATTTTGGCTTCTCGTTGTGCATGGCAGTTACTTGCCCGTGGATGTGTTGAGCGTAATTCACCTCTTTTGGCATATTGCTCTTTAATGCCCATGTGATGGTGGTCGCAATGGCATGGGGTGGTGTCGTATACTTTTGCGGTCTTTTACTGCAAACATGAAGAAATTGGTTGTACAGTCGGCAAAGGGTTGCCGCTCTTGGGTCCTTCATATCTCCATAGGTCGCATTCTGTTTCTTGGGCCCATAGACCTCTATGGCCTCCCTTCTTTCCCTGACCGAGCTCCCTTTGTTGTGCAGCTTCAATGCGTCTGCAATTAGCTGTGGAGTGATCTATACTTCTACCTTCTCTCCATCCATGGCTGTCAATGTGGCTTTTCCATCCTTCTGAATGGATGTTGCCAACTCGTACACTCTTCTTGTATCCACACCTGATGGTCTCGAGGTGAATAAAATGTGCAAGTCTTCCCTTTCCAGGTACCTGTTGATGTCTTCTGACCTGCTATAATCTACCAATTCCTGTGGGACCATCGGTACATCCACCGCTTGCCCTTGAGGATCTCTGAAAGTCCCCTGGTAGATCTTTATTCCCTCTTTCTCCAATACTGCTTCCTCCACCCAAGTTTTGGTTGGCTTGAGGGTTTCTGCTGGAATGTCAAATGGTTCCGCTTCTGCAATAGCATCTTTGATTGTCGGTCTTTTTCTCTTCGTTGCCGATGACTTGGTGGAATCCATGGATCCTGTAACTCCAATTTCAGAAGTTAGCGTCTTTTTAGTACTGAAATCCGAAATGAAGCTTTTAACTATCCAAATGACTTGAAAATTGAAACATGAGCTATTCAGGGCCTAAGGATGCAAGGTAGGTGAAAAAATATGCAAAATGGGCTCAAAATCAAGCTGGAGACATCATACGCGTATGATGTCTTTTGTGTCAAAATGAATTCATATTGGTTGTGCTTGTAGCTGATAGTGTATACATGATTATCATATGCTTGGATTTGAGTTTGGATCCCATTTGGTCAAGTTTTGGCCAATTTAGTCCAGTTTCGGCTCTTGGCAAAATTTTGAAAGGGAATTGGATTTGATGATCCAAATTGGATAAAACTTGGTGGTTCACTTTCAAATGGCATGTAGATCACGTCTGTTTGGTGGTTGAAGCCGTGAGGTGCCAAAATCACATAGTGAGACATCATACGCGTATGATGTCTTTTAGTGTATTTTTGGACCAAATTTCTCTATAAGCTTGGATTTGGCTTTAGATAGGCTTATTCAGTGGATTTATGGAGTTTGGATAGATTTTGGGCTAAAAATGGCTCTGGAGACATCATACGCGTATGATGTCTTTTTCAACAATTTTGCATGGGATTGGTTCTGTGGATTCCCCATGTACTAGTGAAGGACTGTTCCTACTCAAATCTTGGTTTGGACTTGAGTATGCTGGATTTGGGCCAAAAATAGGCTTTAGGTGAAGGATTTTCCCTCAATTGGGCTAATGGGGTGATCCTCTTGACCAAATGGTTCCAATTTTCATATGTAGCATGTATTAGATATATATAATGGATGTATGATGACAAATGAGCAGTTTTGGCTCTGTAAGTGCAAATAGACATCATACGCGTATGATGTCTTTTGTGTCAAAATGGTGCTTCTTGGTTCCAGATAGCTTGTAGATGTGTTTAACAACAATCCTACAAAGTTTCAATGAGTTTGGAGTTATTTTGACAAAATTAGGACCAAAAATCAATTTTATGGCCTACTTTGCATCTTTTTGGTTTTCCTTGGGTTTTCTAACTTCAATTCTCATGATACTTGGTTCATAGGATGTGATTAACATGTGGAATTAGGCTATGCACTCAAATGTTGAAATGGATGTGAAATTCATGCTGTGGGACATCATACGCGTATGATGTCTTTTCTTGAAATGTTGGTCTTTTTGTGCAAAGAATGCTTTGTGCTAGTGCCCTAAGCCCTGCTAACAAGTTTTCAACTTAAAAAGTCATCAGTTTAGCTAAAAAGCCCCCTTATAGGCATTTCAGTCTCCGAAGTCGTCTTTTTGCCTTGGAGTTGAATTTCTTCAACTTTTCTTCTCGAGAGTTGCATTTCCAGCTCATTGGATATGTTGTGAAGCCATCTATTTGGTTGAACTTGACTTTGGCTCCCCGTTCTCCATCTTTCTCCCTTTGGTTGCCCGAAAGCGTCTTTTTCACCATCGGTAAGTGAATCAGCTTTCTTTTGGGTTTTGCTTGCAAACATAAGTCATCGATAGTTACTTGAAGCTACTTGTGAAGTTTCATTTCATTCGTCGTCAATTTCAGCCGTTATGCCAAAATGACGCTTTGTGTGTCCGCAGCCAAATCGATTGTTCCGACCTACTTTTTGTGATTCAAACTTGGAGATATTCTATGGTTGCATTGTCCTTGATGTGGTTGAACTTCCTGTGAAGTTTCGTGTTGTTTCGACAACTTTTTCCTGTTTGCCTCTTGCAGGCTCTATTGACCTAGGGTTTTTCCAGTCGTTCTTTCTCGAGCTTTGAGTGTTAGAAACCCATCTTCTATACTAGGGTAACCCACCTATAAGTTCTTGCAAGGTTTGGTTAGGCGGTTGTGCCACTACCTAGCATTCTACCTCATTCCCCGTCTGCTCTTGTTTCTTGGTTTTGGTCAGTTTTCGCGACAAAAGTTAATGATAAGCATCAAAAGCTTATGGCAACGAGTCTACCTCTCATGTTTGGTGTCCTCTGAGCTCTCGTGGAAGTCGTAGAAGGTCGTAGAAGATCTGTGCTCCTGTGGCTCTCTGCTCTTCTCCAAGAAGGTAATAGTGTGAATGAGCTTGAAAGTGATGTGAAAAATACTTAACTTCGGACTTCCCGGTTCACTTTCCACCAAATTTGTCATGTGCTCCTATCTCATTGTGAGATGCGCTTTAGGATCTGAAATTCCCAAATCGGACTCCGTTTGACCTGTTTTCTTAGAATTCCGTCCACTTGCCAAAATTCTGCCGTTTCGGACTTTCCGCAACTTTTTCAGAATTATACCCAATTTTTACCATGGGTTGCCCTTGTCATTAGGACCATCACCGTCTATTCTTTTCTTTTTTCCGATCTCATTTCACCTGCTTTTTTTTATTTTTCTTTTACTTTTATTAAGAAAATCATAAGAAATAAAGAAAAATAGCAAATTGAAGCCAAAAAAATTCAAACATACACAATAAATAGCTGGTAACCCTGTGTATATGAATATACACTTATTTGTGATTTCTGGACTTGGATTACCACTTTTTTCCACTTTTTAGCTCCAAAAACACTCTTATTTAGTGATATTTACACGTCTGGAGACCCAAATTCATCATTTGATCTCTTCTTGTTGCAAAACAAGGTATATAAGGGCATAAATATTATCAATATCCACAAAAATTGCAAAATCATGTAAGACACTGCCCTTGTAATATAATTTTTTGTTTTTCTTTGTTTTTGTCGCTTGTAGCTGCTTTGTAGCTCCTGTATACCGGTATACCTCCCCTCCTCCTAGTCTGAGTCCTCCCGGACGACTATGAAGTGTCTGTGGGCGAAGCATTGTAGTTGTTTTGGTCATAAGTTCCCAATGCAATTGTAGAGCGATGATACAACAGTCTTTCCAATAAAGCTGCTCTTTGTTTGATTGAAGGATTGGTAGTCGGGTTTTGGGTTGGTTTTAGCACTTTGGTAGTAGAATCAGTAGATGGATTCTTCTTTACCTTGTTGTTCTTTTTCACAATCCAAATCTGCTTCCGCTTCGCTTGTGCTTGCCACAAACTCTTTGCTACCCAAACCTGCTTTGTTCTTTGTGTTGATTTCCTCGCCTTGAAATACCTAGGAGTTTCCGTGGATTGTACTGAAGGGAGTTCCTGTTTACAAATCCTTGGGATCCAAATTTGCTTGCTATAGCTTTGTGCCGTCATGAACTTCTTTGGAATCCAGATCTGTTTCACTGTCCTTGATTGTCTGGAATTAGTCTGTTGTCTGGTATTGAAGACTCTGTTTTCCACCTTTGTGTTCTCTGGCACAACCTTTTTTGGTCTCCATACCAACTTTGACTCCGTTTTTTCCCAAGGTTGAGCTGTTATATTATTGCTTGTCTTCCTTATCCAATGTAGAGAGTTCCTCGTCGAAGAGCAATCCAGTTGTATAGAAACTTTTGGTTGCCATTGCTTCTTCTTTTTCTCTGGTTGTTGTTTACCTTTGTTCTTGGATTCTTCCTTTGGAGTTGGCTCTGCTCCTTTGGTGAACTTAACTGATTGACTTTCACCTTCGTATTTGATAAGCACTGATTTAGAACTCCAGTCAATCATTGCATTGTATTGCTTCTGCCATGGTTGTCCTAGCAATAATGGATGTTGTGTAGCTTGGTCTTCAACCACGTAAAACATATGAGGATACACATACTGGTTAATCTGTATATGTAAAACTGTGCATCCGACAGTTTTGATTGAATTCTCAGAGTAACTCTTTAACTCTTGCTTGGCAGTTTGTAATTTAGTGTCATTTGTCAATTGTCTATACAAACTGAGTGAAAGTAGGTTAGTTTGAGCTCCTGAATCCAATAGTGCTCTAGCTTTGATTTGGTTGGTTCCTACTTTGCATTCAATGATGGGTTCTTCTTTGTCATTATCCATTTCTGTTATACTGACTGCGCTTATTCGTATTGCTCCTTCATTGCGCTGTTTCTGACGTAGTAGTCTTCTTTTCTCCATTCTTTCCTTCACCTCGGCTTGCGCTTCCTCCACAATCTTTTTCTTTTTCTGGACACGCAGCTTTTCTTGATGTATTTTGAGAAGCATGTCTTGGGTTAGCGACAAAAGATACTTTTTCACTCTGCATCCACTAATCCAATTGGGCATTTCTTCTCCGTCTAATGTAGCAAGCTTGACGGCTCCACTTGGTGATAGATCTTTAATCACCAGAGGTCCCATCCCTCGCTTTTTAAGCTTCTTAGCATGCTGTTTCAGAGTGTAAACTAGGACATAGTCCCCAACCTTAAACTCTTTAGTCCACACATGCTTATCAAAAAATTCCTTTTGTCGCCTTTTTTGAGCTTAGATAGAAGCTACTGCTTTTAGGCGAAGCTCGTCTAGCTTTTCCAGGTCATCTATTCTATCAGAAAGCTCGTGCCCATTCCACTCTAGATCCTTAGCCACCCTTAAGGTTGAAATCAAGAATTCTATTGGTAAGATAGCATTTAGCCCAAAAACCATGTTATATGGGGTCGTTCCTATTAATGTTTTATATGCTACCCTATATGCCCATAATGTTGAATGCAACTTCTGGTCCCAGTCAGTTCTCGACTCAGATACAATCTTCGTAAGGACCGTGCATATGGTTTTGTTTGTTGCTTCAGCTTGTCCGTTTGCTTGTGGATGATACGGGGCTGATTTCCTATGGATTACCATGAATTCATCTAGAAGGATCTCTATCACTTCATTTATAAAATGTGTGCCTCGATCACTCACAATTTCTGTCATCCAAACTTCTTTCAGAGTTTTCTTGAGCTCTTTGTATTTGTTTCTACGTTCTAACTTGGACTCCGTGTGTTCTCTGTTGCGCTTGTTCTTTTCTGATTTTTCTGTTTCAGTTTTCGTTTCATTCCTTTGAACTTGATTTCTTGAGCTTCTTTTGTCTTTTCGTAAGCTCTTTTGCTCATTACCTCTCATTCTTCCAGAAATATTGTCCTTAACACAATCTTCCGCTTTTACGAGCATTAGGAATTGATTTTTTCCTCTTATTCTAGGCATCGGATTGGTTCTAACCCCCTTTGTTTTTCTCTTTGCTCTATAGCGTTTCTGGCGTTGTTTAGTTTGGTTCGGAAAATCATAAAATCAGACATCCGTTATAGTTTCTTCGTTTCCGCTTGAATTGTCCGTTGACTCGTTGTCTGCTTCATTTCCCCACTCTGGATGATCGGGAATGTCGTGAAACACCTCTTCTTCATCTTCCTTTTCCAGTGTATCGTTCTTTTCAGTTTCTTTTTCGAGTATAGTTCTCAGCATGAAGTACGGAACCACGTCGTACCCGTCCTTGTCGCAAAATTTCGTTGTGGGACCATCCGGCATTGCACAAACATCTAGGGTTGCTAGAATGTGTGTCCATTCTAATGGTTCAAGCGTGTCCTCTGGAAAGGGTTCTCCTATATAAGTTTCGTCTTCGATAGCCCTTTCTAAAACATATTCTTCTCGCCTCAGACTTCCACATTTCGAGGCTCCACACATCCATAACTCCTTGGGCTTACCTAACCAAGCTGGAAATTCGGATCCTGCCAAAGTAGCTGAATCAAACTCCTCTACCGGTATTCGGTTCACATCTTTGTAGCTATGGTCTCTCAGGTTCACACGTGTAGTGGTTTCCATATTTCTCAAGTATATGTGATCGTAGCCCCAATCCTGGACCATTTTCAACTGTCTCATGAATGGTCTTCCCAGTATGATATCATAGTTATTCTCCTTGCCAAAATCGACAATAGCAAAAGTATGTTCGTATTCAATGCCGCAAGAAGTTACTACGACTTTCTCTAATAACCCCATAGGTTTCTCCATGTGTCCATCTGCTAATTGGAGTTTCAACCTAGTCTTCCTTATTGCTGGTTTCCCCCATTTTTTCCATATTTCTTTTGTAGCAATGGCTACCCCAGCTCCGCTATCTAGTATTGCCATCTTGTTCACTCCTTGGAATTCAACTGGTAAGGTTGTATTCCCCTCTTCACCTTCGCAATACTCTCCGACCTTGTTTAAGGGTACAGGCTTAGCGTTCTTTTGTGGTTTTCTCAGCTCTTGTATACCCTCTTGCAGTCTCGATGTTGGGTCTTTTATCCCAAATTTCTCCAAGCATTTTCCTACAGTGGTCCACATATGTGGTCTTAGCCTCAAAAGCTCAGCTAGAGTGATAGTGCATGTCACTGGTGTTGACAAGATCTCTATCAATCCTTGCGAGTCCATGACTTTTTCTGATGAGATTCTTCGTGAGGGAAGTGCTCTAATCTCGGATTTTGCTTCATACTCTCCTAAGTATGAAGGTAAGGTATTCAGTGAATGAGGTTTGCTCTCCATTGTTCTAACAGAGCCCCCATCTCCCCAGTAAGATTGCAGATCCAAGTCCACTTGAGATCCTGCCTCAAATTCCACTATGGGAGGATTCCTGATGTCCTTTTCCCAATTTGTCTGATTAGCTTGGCAACTTAGCTCGTTTGCAAAGTTTGCCTCTCTCACTTGTTTCCAAAATTCATTGTAATCCTCATCTCTTCCGTAAATCCTCTGTATGACTGGATGAAAACTCTCTATCTCCTGATCAGTTGTGTTCAATACTATGCGGTCATCCTTGTGTGTATCTTCAGGCTTTTGTGCACTGGGAGTCTTTTCAGCTACCCGTGAAATGATAGTCTCTTGTTGAATTGGGTTTTCCGTTCCACAATTCATTGTTTCTCTTGGTGGTTCTAATAAAGCTTGTGCAGTCTCGATCATTCTCTGGCACATTTCAAGTCTCTGCTTTTCCAATTCTGCGTTTGGGTATGTCATCCACCTCTGTTCTTGTGTTTGGTTGTTCTTTAACCTAGCTTAGTAAGCTCTCATCAGTGCGTCCAATGGTTCGTGTACTTTGTCGACTAGCATTGATCCCCCTGAGCTTAAGCTCGTTGTTTCTTTGATACTCTTTTGTTTCATTCTTTCCGGGCTCATCTCTCGTTTCCTGTTTTGACTCTCAAGTTTTTCTAATCTACCTTTAGTTCGCTTTAGTTCCTCAGCTAGAATAGCGTCTTCACGTTCTTTTCTCAACTTCATGCGTGCTTTTCTAGCTTTCCATGTGTTTCTCTGACTCCGCGGTCCTTGACTAACCACTTCAGTCGCTAACTTTCCATTCTCAGGTTCTCTAGTGGTTTTCTTAGCTTGAGCTCTAGTAACAACTTACGTTGGTATCAGAGTTTCATTTTTGGACCCACTGCTGGTAGGAATAGTTTCTAGCATATTCAATGTCGTCTTTTGCACTTTGTTTGGATTCTTTGAACAATCCTCAATAAAGTGAGTAACCTCACACTCAGTGCAATAAGCGTTAATTCTAATGATTTTCGTATGTGGACAAACATTCATCAGATGGTCACCTCCACACTTGTAACAGGGTCCTAGTGCTGGTCTTGGTCCCACTTGATTCGTCCTTTGTGGATAGGATGGTCTTTGTACTGTTAACCCTCCATGAGCTATGAACATCAATGTTCTTGTGTCCAAATTGTATCTCTCTTCATCAGAAGCACTTGTAACTGTTGGTGTTCCAACATTCCCAATCATGCCCCATGGTTCTGGTTGTTTGGGTTCTTCTGGTGGGTAATACACAGTTGGAGACATGTGTGCACCAGATTCCTCATAATAGGCTTGAATAGGCACTAAGGCTTGTTCTTCCTAATTCTCTAAGGTTGGTGCATATATAATGCCCACTGGTCTTGCTCCTGGTAAAGATGGTTGTTGTCCCAATACCGGTTGCGGTCTTTCTATCCCCATAGGTCCTGGTACATTTCCCGTTGGGTATCGAGGTACTGGATGTACTTGAGGTGGTGCTAATTGACCAGGAGGTGCATACTGACGCTCCCTTACATACCCTTTGTTGTAATAGCACTCCTCTGTTGGATGGTTTGTCCATTTTTGTTCAATAGTACACCAGTTCAGTGGTTTTGGCAATGGTTTTTGGTATGGTGCCATTCTTTTTAGAGCATCTTCTATCATTTGCTCTACATTTGGCATGGTTGTTGTTTGAACATTCTTTTTAGTGGTAGTCTCGCTCGCTACGAAGGAAGAGCTACTGGATGCAAAATCTGTATCCGCTGACACCTCTCCATAAACCGTACAGTTATCCACTAAGTACAATGCTTCTCTCGTTACTTGCTCGAAACTTGTACAAGCTTTCAAGTGCAAGTCCTTCTTGAGAGTGTCGTTTCTTAATCCTTCAATAAAGAGAACAGATAGTCTGTCATCTTGTGGTCGTTCACGTACTGGACATCTCTCAATGTATTGTTTGAAGCGAAGTGAAGCTTCCTTCACTTTTTCGTGTTCTCTCTGTTTAAAAGCATATATTTGTGAGATCGTATTGTGCTTAATCCCTCGTTTTGAGAATTCCTCAGCAAACTCTCTTAGCAAATGGTCAATGTCATGGAATCCCCCTCTATTCAGTGGTTGAAACCATGTCAATGCCGTACCTTCTAGAGTAAGACCAAATCCCTCGTATTGTGTATGGAAATCTGTTATCTGCTCAGCTCTTAAGACTTGCTTAAAGAGTGACATATGTGCTTACGGATCTCCTGAACCACCATACTTCTTTGGCATACACTTGTCTACTTGAGATGGTCTCATACGTCTATGGTCTGCTACCAATCTCATTGCTCCTGTGTCCCGGCTTAAGCTTTCTCTAGCATCATGGACTTCATGGGTTACCCTTGTCGGTTCCCCTGCCCTGAGTCTACTACTAGGAGGTAAATGTGATGGTTCTGCTTCGAACCTTGGACCTGGAGTGGTATATGTGGGGATTGGAACTGCACTACCTCGATTCGTATCCATTGACTCTCTGGAATGTAATGATCCCATTGGTCCGGGCTTCGAGTACTGAGGTTGACTGAAAGAGTCAGCAGCCTGAATTCTTTGTCCTCCTGTTGTCATTGGGTTTTGCACTCCATTTGTTGGTGCTGGTCTTTACTAGCTGTAGATCAGGATCAAATGAAGTCCTACCTAAGCTATTCCTAATCATAAAATGGGTTTGGTAATTGTCATTTTACAGAGATCCACTGCCACTCACGGACTAGCAAATTCTTCTTCTATCAACAACTACTCAACACCAACAAAACAACAAACAAATCTAAGCTAAACTAAAAATACTGTCAACACGGAAGACCCAGGAATACCCCACTTCCTAGTATCTCTCGAGATCTTCGGAGTCCACCATTCCTAGATCTTTTCTAACTAAAGTATACAAAGTAGTTTATACGACTCACCTCGTCGGATTAGTCTAACGTCACCTACTTAGGGCTCTCGTCCCCGGCAGCGGCGCCAAATGTTAAGGCGGTTACGCCGCTAGCGGAAGCTAAATAGCGAGAACTCAACCAACAACAAAATTTGTCAGACGAGGACGGAGCTTGACCCGCAGGCATATGGAAACAACTAGGCGGGTGTCAAATCACCTACTCGACCTTCTAATGACAATCACTACTAAGGAAATCAAATCTAAGTTCTAAAATACGCAAGTGACTGAAATCCGTACTACGAACGAATGCTATACGAAACAGGATCTAGAATCATTGAATCGATCTCAAACTCAAGGGGAAGTCTATACACTAGGTAAGAACAACACCCTAAAGACTTGAACTGCAAACTCAACCTATAACCACTCCGTGCGGTAAACGCGTATGAAGACAGGCCGAAATATACAGGTGACCGAAACTTGACCCCGATGGTACTAATGTGTAGCTCTACTCGTTGTGGTTCTATAGATATGTTGCACGCTCAATTCCGACACACGAGTTGGAAGAAAACTCACACCGAAGCTCGTAGGAACTTACCACACATAGAAGCCGATAGCGCGCACTCTTGGTATCTATGCGTAGCTCTCGCCGTTGCTAACACAATGGCGGTGTCGCTTCTCCAATGGCGGCTCCGTAGCTCGCGTAGCAAGTAGATAAGACTCTCTCTCTCTCTCTCTCTCTCTCTCTCTCTCTCTCTCTCTCTCTCTCTCTCTCTCTCTCTCTCTCTCTCTCTCTCTCTCTCTCTCTCTCTCTCTCTCTCTCAGACACAGTCACGGCGCTCAAAAACTCACTTTGATTAATAATCTGCCTTAAGGTTACAAAAACTTTGGCTTATATACCTCAGCCTTGGAGGTGAGAACATCTCTAACTAATTACATCAGCATGTGAAATTACTTCGGGATTACAAGCTGGAAACTCAATTGAGTCCCGTTACTTAATGAATGGCTCAAATCAAAATTAATGTCGGAAAGACATTTATTACAATCAATGGTTACAAAATGATGAGTGTGAGCAAAAATGTGGGTGTGATCCTCTGTTGGCTCAACAATAGCCCAGGGATTCCACAGCACCCCTAACTTCTAACACCTTCAGCCATCGCCAGGGCACCACGGGAGCTCTATCCCTTGCACACGCCTCAAGTAGCACTCCACTTTGGCCTTATACCCCGCTCCATTGCCCTGTATATGTGCTTATGGGATCATTTACCGCCACGTGGCAACAATTGGGGTCCCCCCTCTTGGGGTGAGTTCCAAAGGTCCAAAACATTTTAACTCTTCAAAGCGGGCGAGGAAAACACCAAATTCCTCATTCACATCCTGCTTCAAATCTTCAACCTTGTATCTAGATCTACAGGACATACCTCTTTTTGAAAATCATGTAGAAAATGGGCCCGCAACACCAGGCACATAAGTCTTGGCTCTCCTTCCAAAGCATAGTACCATGTCTTTGCTCTTCCTCGCATCAGCAGCAAAATCGTTTGCATTTTGCTATCTTCATTTGGCAGATGCAGTGATAGCATATACAACTCAAAAATCTGCCATCCACTCTTCCGGATCTTCCTCTCCAGTGAAAATTGGTCCATAATTGTGCGCTGCCATCTCTCCTTGATGGAAACAACCTTCTTTGATCACCGAGGTGACTCAGTTGCTCCTCAGTGGGGGCACCAGAAGATGGAGAGGGGGAATAGGGAACACACCCAGCACACAAAATGTTTGCCTCTCTATAGCCCAGGGATTCCACAGCACCCCTAACCTCTCTAATAACACCTTCAAATTAGCTAATTTACACTAAGAGCTCCAATTTAGCATATAGAACAACTGTCTCATACCTTGTAAAAAACACCTTACAGCACAAACGCACCCACACTGCTCAACTCACCCTTTCCAACTCACAAGACACCCCGATTCTGCCCTGTTGTTGGTAACACCCTCCAAGCTGCAGGCAAACCCTCTGCAAGCACTGGCAAGTACACAAAGAGTGAGAGAAAAGGAGGGAGATAGGGACAACACAAGAAATAGGGGCAAAGGTTCGGTAGTATTGCATAGGGAGATAGTACAATCAAGTATGCAGCTCCAATGGAAAGCTTGCAATACACAGGCTTACAAACCTCTAATAACTCTCTCTGGCAAAAAAAGCCCTCAAAAAATCACTTCTATGTCCTTTTATAAGGCTTGGCTAAGGCTAAAAAAGGAAAAAACAAGGAGCTATCAAGCTCGTACAATTAACTGAAGCTCCCTTTAGAAGTTTTCTTGCATTGCCACCACTTGGCACTTCTGATTTTTTTGGCAACTGCATGGTACACACTCCTTTGCTCTTTGTCCACCCTTGCACTTGCCCTTTTGGCTTTGTGGACACCTCTTGCTCCCTCTCTCTCATTTGACCCCTCTAGTGCTCCATCATCTCCAACAAGTACAACGGCGGGCCGCCACCCCTGCAGGGCCGCACGCCACCAATGCAACGCCCTTCGAGGCTTGCGATCGCCAGGGCACCACGGGAGCTCTCTCCCTTGCACACGCCTCAAGTGGCACTCCACTTTGGCCTTATACCCCACTCCACTTCCTTGTATATGCACTTATGGGATCATTTACCGCCACGTGCCAGCACTTGGGCCCCCTGTCTTGGGGTGAGTTCCAAAGCTCCAAAACCTTTTACAAAAAATCATCTAATTAGAATTTTTTCCCCACACTTCACCAACCTGCAGTTTTCGAGTCCAGGGTCGGATTCCCCAACCGCAAAGCCCGACCAAAATTTCACTTTGTCGACTTAAAACCCCTCAGCTCTAGCCATACTTTGAGAGTCCTCGAGCCCCCGAACCGAGGCCGTAAAAAAGCCAATTTTCATCTGCAATCAACTTCAGACACAGGCACCGAATCTTCGGACTTCTTTATCTTTCCACTCCAGGCTTCGTCTGACGTGCAGTCAATTGTTTCTAGCTCCATATGATGCATACCCTACTGTAGAACCTTTCCACAACTCAAAAGACGCCAGATTGCACGATTCCCCATGTGGTCAGGTGGGCACCAACCTAGGCCCCGGCAAAATTGCAGCTGGCAATAAAATGCAATCCATAGCTCCTATCTGTAACCTGAAAAGACGGGTAGGACCCATAAAATCAAGTACTACACACCTATATCCTGATTTCCACTTGGACCAACTGTCCTCAGCTGCCCTATTCGGCAAGAATCTGCAACACACTGAACCTTCAACCTTTCATAACTTGGGCTCTGTAGCTCTATTTGATGAGCCGTCTGGATCTACTCCTTCAACACTTCAAGCTCTTCATTCCTAGACCCAAAGATTGCAGCTCGCATATCCTTCACTTGCTTCCTAAATTAGCCCTTCATGGAGACTTCCTTGACCTATAAACCGAATCAGTCATACACCTCTGCTGCTACCTATCAGCCCATGATCTTCCTAGCTGCTACAACCTTTTGCCAAGCTTCTGCTAGCCTGCACATATATGCCCATGCCACCTTCTAGGGTCGATGCACTTTGGCTATACCAGCGTCTCAAACGGAGTCCGAACTAGTGAGGTATGGCCTATTGAAGCTTGAGCTGGTTAGAGGCGGTGTAGTAGCAGATAAACTTTTACCATTTTTCATCGCATCGATTGAAGTGCTCGGGAAATTCAAAAAAGTGGTAGTGTTGGCCCAACACGAAAGTGGAGAACCCGGGCTCTTGGCAGGATTTGACTGTTGTGCAAGGTTTTCACTGGGTAGGAAGTAGCAAGCAGTACAAGTTGGAGGGGTAATAAAAAGGATTGTTACTTTGATGGAGTTTATTGAGGCCATGGAGAGGGCAGCTGACCACGGGTCGACACATGTCCACCTAAAAAGACCCACATGCGGGGAGGGGCTTCACGAGTGCGGGGTATATATGCCACAGCGTGGCCTCACTCTAAGCAACATAAGGGCTCTTGGGAGCTCCCAACCGTGGGTTGTGGCATGCTGAGAGGTGGTGCCTGTGGCGCTGTGTGTGGCCAAGCCAGGGGCGGCAACCCATCGTCTGTAGGCCCCTTCAGGCAGTGCTGTTTTGCTGCAGGTGATGGCCGGCGGGCTTTGTAGCTTGGTCAATTGATGACGGGGCACGCATAATGGGGATGGATCCCGTGCCAAATCTTTTGAAGGGATGAGAGGAGAGCACCGACGGCGCTGTCGGTCCCCACCTAAGGGGTGTATCATGTGATACTTGGGACTCACGGTAGGGCCACAACAACGGGGAGGTGCTTCACATCCAAGTAAAGTCAAAAATAGCATCAGGGGGCCAAAAATAGAGAAAAGGGAGCCCTCACACCCCCATAAGGTGGCCCATTTTGGCAGTTTTGAGGGGAGGAGAAGAAGAAAGAAGCCCATTACGGAGGGCCAAAAAGGAAGAAGAGACCCATTTTTTTTCTCAATGGAGAGACTCTCGACCGGAAGGCAAGGACTCGGAGGGGTGTTTCCGAGCTCTCAAGGCTGGAAGAGGGTGAGCTCTCTTTGGGAGCAGAGCCGTCATCAAAGAGGTTTTTTTTGTTGTGCTCTCAGCGAGGAGAGGTGCACAAGTGGTGAAGACGGGATTGCCAACGTTCTTGATGATCGAGGTTTCCATGCCAAGCAGTTGTAGTCAAGTTTTTTATGGTGTTCGTAGAAAGGTTGTTTGGTCACAATTGAAGCAAAGCATGCTAGTTGTTTGTGTCGTTTCTTCCCCTTTTCCCCCTTCTTCTCTATGCTTTGTTCCAAAAATCCGGTGCCGGTGTTGGAGATGTGTGTGCCTCCTTGGGCCTCTCTGTGTGTGAGAGATAAAGAGAGAGTGGTGTGTGTTGTGGCACGGTCGTAAATGGGCTGAACCGGTGTGGATTGTTGTCGATTGTGCGAGTTCTGAAGGTGAACTCTAGTGGATTGAGGTGCAGTCATTATCCTGGGCTATAGAGAGGTAGATTTTTTGGGTTCAGGGTGTGTTACCCCTTTCCCCCCATCCATATTCTAGTTCCCCCACTGAGGAGCATTGATGGTCCGGTTTGAAGATTAAAGAGGTGTTTGAAAGCTGACAAGCAATTGGCGGGTGGTCAAAACATTTGAGGGTTGTGTTTGAAGATAGCAGAGATTATGGAGCCAATCTTTGGCCCCATATTCACAAGTGTTGAAGAACCTAAAGATTGGTTAGCAGATTTTGAATTATGGATGCTATCAATGCATATATTGACAAACGCGGAGAAGCTGCATACGATGCCGCTGCTGATGCGTGGACGTGCAAAGATTTGGTATGATGATTTGAAGGATGACGGTCGAAGTTCATGGAAAGAATTGCAGAGGCAATTCATGGAGCGGTTTTGAGAAGTGATCACTCCGGCAGAGGCTAGTGCAAAGCTGGAAGCAATGCGCCAAGATGTAAGTAAAGATTTTTTCGTTTTCATTAAGCAGTTTGAAGCATGTTGGAAACAGTTAATGGTTTCCACTAGGATGAAAGTCAATCAGTTTTTGAAGCTATCAAAAATTCTTAAGTGCTTGCATCCGAAGATCAAGGATAAGGTGGAAGACGATGCTGATACCTACGAAGACATGGTGTATTTGGCCAAGATGAAGAGTAGAAAGGTAAAGCAAAATCTAGAGCTGGGTTTGTTGAAGCATGCAAATTATGTGCCTATTGCAAAGCTAGCAGAGTATTCTATCGTTCAGTCAAAGGCAGTGCCGGTTGTACGTGATGCAAAGCCCGTCGAGGTAAGGCCAACAATTGATTATTTTCCTTGGAGGTTTCCATTTTATAATGTGCAAGTGCCAGTCATGGACGAGCTTGTCAAAGAGGATAAGCCCCTTGTTGAAGTGATTCAATGTGCCAAAGAGGAAGCAGGTGTTGGGTTTCCAGAGCAGATTGAAGAGGTAGAGCCTACTCTTGTGGAAAGCTTGTACGAGAAGGTAGCAGATTGCAATCATGTTGCTGAAATTGAGGGTTCAAAAGGAGATGAAGAAAGTGTGCAAAGCCTAGATAATGTTCAAGCTTTTATGGAGCAGCAACCCGGGGGGTTCACTATGTGTAAAACTACCATATCACGTGCGTTCAAGACATGTTTGTAAAACCCCTTATCTGTGAATTTTGTTAAGAATATAATGTACCCTTTTCTTTTGAAATCTGTAAAATTTTTTCAATTTTGAAAAAATAATGGCCTTCTGTATATATATTTCTGTAAGTTTCAAGAACTTTAAATACCCTTCTATTGAACTCACGTGATAGGTTTACATTTTTATTGGGTGACCTCCCCGGGAGCAGCAATCAGTTGAAGATGCGGATATCGAGTCAGTGTATGATGCTGATGAAGATGAAGATGCCAGTTCCAATTTCAAGAAGACAAGTGAGGAAGATGGACCGGATGAGCCCACATCCTATGGTGAGGAGATTGAGTTTGATAAGCTGGTGCTGGTAAAGGTAAAGATACCTTCTTGTTTACCTGATGATGTGGTCATAGCCAATGTGGAAGAAGAGCGGGTTGAAGTGCCAAAGAAAGTGAAAGACGATGTGCTATCAAAGGTGACATGCAGTGCTCTATTGGCGGCCATGCTGATGAAGGTAGCAGTGGAAATGGTTGTGGCAGTGCAATTGGTTCAAATCTTTGCAAAAGAGAGTAAATCTGAGTATATGGATAGCGAAGATGGCCTACCAAGTCGACAAGGAGATGGTGATGAAATGAAAACCGAGGGGGTTGGGCATATTTCTGATGCTCATGATGTGATGCATGCTGACCAAAGAGAAGGGAAACTGGAGGTGCCTATGGATTGCCTTGATGATACTATGGACACAGGCCTTTTAGATTGGGTATGTTGTGAAAGTGAAGCTGATTGGGGCTTTGATGATGTTGAGGATGCCATGGATGAAGAGATGCAAGTGCTTGTGGATAAAGCTTTGACCAGGGTATAAGTGATGCGAGGGTTAATCCCTCTACATGTGGAGAGTCCAGTGCATCAGACATGTTCTATGGAAAAGGAAAAATAAGTCGAGGGTGAGTCCAAGCTGTCTAAAGAGGTATGCACTACATGGTTGAAATGTATGCTTGTAAATGAAGGAGTACGAGGTTGAAGGAGTACGAGCAGAAGTGAGACGCGAGAGGAGCGCGAGAAGAAGAGCACGACGATATGGTGAACTCGCTCTACTGTAATGTGTAGAGCATAGTGAGTTCTTATTAGGTTTTACAAAAGAATATGTGTACATACCTAGCGGCCCGCCCACTTACCTGGGCGACCACATTGGGCTTTATACCCCAACAACCTCCCACTTAAAGTCCAATGTGGTACTTTAAGTGTGAGAGAAGCTACTATACAAGCTAATATACAAGAGATGTAGAGAAGTGATGTACTACCCTACACCTAACTGCTTGCGAAAATGCGCAAAGCTCTCTGAGGGAAGTCCTTTTGTAAGTAGATCAGTAGGATTTTCTGTGGTGTGAACTTTGACAAGCTGAAGTTGCTTATCCTCGAGCATTTCCCTGATGAAATGATACTTCACATCCACATGCTTTGTATTTGAGTGATAAACTGGATTGCGAGCCAATTGTATAGCACTTTGACTATCACAATATAACACAGGCATCTCTTCTTTGATTCCCAAATCTGTTACTAGTCTATTAAGCCAAATTGATTCTTTGCATGCCTCTGATGCTGCAACATATTCAGCCTCTGTAGTAGACTGAGTAACACAATCTTGTAATCTAGAACGCCATGATACTGCTCCACCAGCCAATGTAAAGACATACCCTGACGTAGACCTTCGGTTGTCTAAGTCACCTGCATAATTTGAGTCTGTAAAACCCTTTACACTTAGCTCCTGACTCCCATAGCATATACGCATACTCTTTGTAGCTTTCAGGTATCTCAATATTCCTTTCACTGCCTCCCAATGTTTCTTGCCTGGGTTTGACATGTATCGACTTACTACTCCCACTGCAAATGCAATGTCTGGGCGAGTAGCAATCATTGCATACATCAAACTACCCACTGCAGACGCATATGGAATCTTAACCATTTCAGCCTTTTCTTCCTCAGACACAGGACAATCTTGTTTGCTAAGTTTCACATATGGTGGCAATGGAACACTCAGTGCCTTTCCCTTTTCCATATCGAAACGTCGCAAAACCTTGTCTATATACTCTGTTTGAGATAACCAAATCAACTTCTTTGATCTGTCTCTCTCAATGCGCATACCAAGTATATGACTTGCCTCACCCATGTCTTTCATGTCAAACGATTTTGCCATCTTTGACTTCAAAGCTGAAATTTCTTCCAAGTGCTTGCCAGCAATCAACATGTCATCCACATACAAAATAAGGATCAGCCAACTACCATCCTTAGCCTTCTTTGCATATAGACAGTGATCGAACTCACTACATTTGTAGCCTTGAGAAAGCATAAACTTGTGGAATTTATGGTACCATGCCCTCGGTGATTGTTTTAAGCCATAAAGACTCTTTAACAACTGGCATACCCAATCTTCCTTGCCTTTCTCAACAAACCCTTCTGGCTGCTGCATGTAAATTTCCACATCTAAATCACCATGCAAGAACGTTGTCTTGACATCCATTTGGTGCAACACCAAATCTAATATGGCAACCAATGCAAGAAAGCATCTCAATGTAGTCATCTTGACCACCGGAGAGAAGACTTCATCAAAGTCAATGCCTTGTTCTTGCTTAAAGCCCTTGGCAACAAGCCTTGCTTTGTACTTTGGCTGACTATCATGAGCGGTGATCTTATACCTGTAAACCCATTTACAAGGTAGAGCCTTTTTGCCCTGTGGTAATTTAACTAGCTTCCATGTCTTGTTTTTATGCAGAGCTATCATCTCTGACTGCATGGCCAATTGCCAATTCTCGGAGTCCTTCATTTGCACTGCTTCCTTGTAACATGAAGGCTCATTGCAATCATTCAACATGACATAGTTCATAGATGGAACAAACCTATCAGGAGGTCGCGTGACACGTCCAGATCTACGCACAATAGGTGGCTCAGGATCAGCCACAACCTGTGGTTCCACTCTATCCTGTCCTTGCTCCTCTTGAGCCCTGACATTTTGTCTTGCACATGCAAGTCCATCTTCTTGGAAGACAACTCTTCTAATCTCCTCAACTTTCTCTGGTTTAGAATGATATTTGGCTTCATTAAAGTGAACATCATTGCTGCGGATAACCTTTCTGGATTCGGGATCCCAAAGTCTGTACCCCATCTCACCAGAATTACCATAGCCTAGAAAGATGCACTTTCTACTCTTTGGCTCAAGTTTGTTCCTAAATTCCTTTGGAACGTGAGTATATGCCTCACAGCCAAAGACTCTGAGATGCTTGTATGAGGGCATTTTGCCTTACCATACCATCTCTGGCACTGAATCCTTCTGCAAAACCTTGCTAGGAGATCTATTTACAAGATGAACAGCTGTTGATACAGCTTCAGCCCAAAACCCATTTGGCAGCTGTGCATTAGACAACATACTTCTGACCTTCTCTTGTATGGTCCTATTCATCCTCTCAGCAACACCATTTTGAGGAGGATTGTAAGGAGCAGTAAGTTCACGTTTTATACCTTTTGACTCACAAAAGTCCTGAAAGGCCTTTGAAACATACTCTCCACCATTGTCAGTGCGTAAGCATTTAAGCTTTTTGCCACTCTGATTCTCCACAAGTGTCACAAACGTTTTGAAAACACTAAACGCTTCATCCTTGTGCTTGAGAAAGTAAACCCATACTTTCCTCGAGTAATCATCTATAAATGTCATAAAGTAAGAAGCTCCCCCTAGAGATAGGTTAGGCATAGGTCCACACAAATCACTATGAACAAGTGTCAACTGTGTATCTCTTCTACTGCTTCTATGCTTATGTGGCTGCTGTGTTTGCTTACCATACAGACAATGTTCACAGAATTCAAAATCATTAAATGAAAATCCAGGCAAATAACCAGAACGAGACAAGATTTCCATTCCCTTCTTGGACATATGTCCTAACCGGCTATGCCACAAAGAAACGTTCGGCTGCTCAGTTACATTGATTACATTTTTAGAGACATTTGATACATAAATCATGTAAAGTCCTCTAGACTTTACTCCATGTGGTACTGCCATAGAACCCTTGGATATCTTCCACATGTTCTATCCAAAAGTGGTGACGTAGCCAGCATCATCAAGTAAACCTGTGCTGATCAAGCTCTTTGTAATTGCGGGAACATGTCTCACATTCTTCAGCGTGAAAGAAGAGCCATTCTGAAACTTCAATTAAACATCTCCAACACCTAAGATCTCACATGTCTGCCCATTGCCTAGCCGAACATGATCTTTAGTGGTCACATAAGAGGTAAACCACTCCTTGTTTGGAGACACATGAAGTGATGCCCCTGAGTCTATAATCCAGTCACTCAGTGCATTTCCATCAGATGCTGTAAGAAGAGCAGAGTCCATTGTATTCTTCAAGAAGTAGATGTCTCCTGACACTAGACTGTCATCCTCTGCAACAGTGTTTGTCACATTTATTTCTTGAATCTTCACTGAGGACTTGTTCTTCTCACCATGGTCTTCAGCTTTATCTTTGCCTTTTTCTGCTTTCCATTCTCTGCAGTCTCTTTTCATGTGACCCTTCTTGCCACAATGGTAGCATTCTATGTCACTCTTGCATTTAGCACTGCGGGACTTGCTACGAGACTGATTCCTTTTTCCACCTTTGTACTTTTCTTTGGTCCTTCCCCTGACAACTAAGGCTGTTCCTTTGCCTTTGTCCATTGTCTTTCTATTGGTTTCTTCAGTAAGCAGACTTCCTTCTACACCTGCTATGTTCAAACCATCTGGAGGTGCAGAATTACTCAAAGTTGTGCGAAAAGTGTCCCAGCTTTCCGGCAATGTGATCAACAGGAACATAGCTCTAACAGGTTCATCAAACTTGACACCTTGAGCTGACAACTGGCTATAGATTGTGTTGAATTCATTCAGATGATTGAACATAGGTGTCCCTTCTTTCATCTTCAAGTCAACAAGCTTCTTAAGCCAGTATACCTGTGAAGCTGCACTCTGCTTCTCATAAAGATCACTCAGCTTTATCCATGCTTGATAAGCCGACATCTACTCTGCTACATTGAAGTAAACGCTTTCTGCCAAAGTCAGCATAATGGTAGAAAGTGCCAATTCATCCATTTCGCTCCATTCATCTTCGTCCATATCTTCTGGTTTTATCCCCTTGAGCTTTATAGGTTTTATCTGCTTCTTTTGTACCAACACGTGCCAAATCTGCTTCTTCCACAATGGGAAATTGGTTTCATCTAGCTTCTTGATATTGTAAAGAGCACTGTCCTGTGATCCAGCCATAGCTACGCTTCACAGTATTTTACTTTCCTGGGAAAAATTCGGCAGAGTTTCCCCTGTAAACTAACCTCTGAACCAATATCAACCTGATGAACTAGTGGATGTCGCCTAGAGTCTGTGTGTAGATGCGTCCGTGTCGTATGTGACACGCCTCCAAGAACTGTGAGCCGTCCTTCGATGTGTAGACAGCCACAAATCAACACTCTGGGAGTGTCGATATCCTCAGCACCTGCAGTCCTAGGCCGAAAACCCCAAATTTGCAGAGTCGGATCTGCACCCGCCGAGACCACGTAGTCAAAAATGGCCTGCGCAGACCTTTGTCGAAGCCGAACGGTGGCCGAGATGACCTCAGAATGAAATTCTGAGAACACCAAGCCCTTCTAACTCCCACAGGATTTGGGGCCATGTCTTCGCGTGTCGAATTTCACTCCAATCTGAGCTGGTGACTCTAGCCTCTTGCAGTGCTGCTCCGAGCCTCGATCTGAGCTCTGATACCAGTTGAAGGAGTACGAGCGGAAGTGCGACGCGAGAGAGAGCGCGAGAAGAAGAGCACGACGATATGGTGAACTCGCTCTAATATAATGTGTAGAGCATAGTGAGTTCTTATTAGGTTTTACAAAAGAATATGTGTACATACCTGGCGGCCCGCCCACTTACCTGGGCGACCACATTGGGCTTTATACCCCAACATTAAATGCATAAGTGAGGTATGTTATCTGCCAGATATGGAGTTCCATGGAGGTGAACTCTGCTTTACATGGTTGGGAGGGAGGGTCAGACTTGTTGGTTGGTACACATGGTATGCTTATAGAGCCAGGTGTGTTGATGAGGTAGGTAAAGGTGCAGAAAAATGCTAAAGTGCTTTGGGAATATTGTGTGCATGGATGGTTGTGGACATGGGTGAAGCACTATTGGAGGGTGCTACAGATGGATGGAAGGAGTCAATGCCAGGTTTTTGATCCAAGTGGAAGTTATGTGAAGCAGGGGGTGGGGCAACCCATGGCAGAAGTGGCCAAGAGTAGGGACGTGTACATATAATAGGTTTTTGTGGTTTGCTCACAGTTTGGGATAGTGTTTTCCAATTTTTGCAGTTGGTAGATGAATGAAGATGCTTTTTGGTTGAACATGAATGTTCAACAAGGGGGTTGGGCAATGATGGTGCAGCCAAAGTGTGTAGACCCTAGCAGAGGACAGAGACAGTGATGTGTATGCTTATAGATGCATGGCAAAGGGCTAGAGCAGATGGCAAGAGCATGTGCACGTAAGTGGCAGCAGAAATGTATGCTTTATGTGGTTTTCTAGACCAAAAAGACTCCATATGGGGCCTAACAGGGTGACAGGTAAAGAATGTCAGAGGTGTTGGTTTTTTGCCCAGATATGTAGAGCTTGAAGTGCTAAAGAAACACGTCTAGACAGCTTGTCAAACGAAACCATGGTGTGCAAGATATGATGCTTTGAAGTTAGAAGTGATTACAGATCTGAGACGGATAGGCCAAATGATGCTAGGTGGTTTGAGACAATTTGAAGCTATGGGTGTATAGTGCTTGATTTATGGACCTTGTCGGTCTTTTCAGATCATCGATTGGAGCCTTGGATGCCAAGATACGGCTAGTCAAAGTTTTGTCGGGGGAAAGTTATGAGCCACTTTGGTCGCCTCGGTAGATGTGTCATCTGATGATTTTGGAGCCTTGCCAGGGTTTGGATGTCAATTATGCAGTGTGAGAAGACCACAAGAGGTGACAGCATCTCAAACAAAGTCCGGACCAGTGAGGTATGGCATGTTGAAGTTTGAGCCGGTTAGAGATGGTGTGGTAGCATATGAACTTTTACCATTTTTTATTGCATCGATTGAAGTGCTTGAGAAATTCCAAAAAGTGGTGGTGCTAGCCCAACATGAAGTCAAGAACATGGGCTCTTGGCAGGATTTGACGACTGTCCAAGGGGTTCATTGCGTAGGAAGTAGCAAGCAGTACAAGTTGGAGGGGAAACAAAAGGAATTATTACTTTGATGGAGTTTATTGAGGCCATGGAGAGGGCAGCTGACCACGGGCCAATATGTGTCCACCTAAAAACACCCACATGTGGGGGGGGCTTCACGAGTCCGGGGTATATGGCCTCACTCTAAGCAACACAAGAGCTCTTGGGAGCTCCCAACTGTGGGCTATGGCGTTGTTGGGGGTCCCATCGTTGCAATAGCTCCAATGATCAACAAAATTATCAATCCGGAGGGATGAGCTACCCAGCTAGGGCATGGAAACACTCACACGGTTAGTGAGCTAATCGTGGCAACCAAATGGTTAACTCTAAGAGGTGAGCTTCTCAGCCTATGGAGGAGTGAAGCCGCAATGAAGGGCAATCTCCATATCCACTTCTCTTCACCTCTAATCAACCCAATCACACACACTACGATTGCAAGACGCACACAACACTAATCCTATCATGCAACACACTAATGGCAAGCACACACACATAGATCTATCGAGCACCACACTTCAATCAAACCTACATGCACACACAAGCAAAAGAGGGCAATCACACAAGATTAGAGAGGGATTAACCACTAATTAGTGTAGATCTAGCTAATATAAGCATCATACGCAATCATAAGAACTAAGAGATAGGCATAGTGAGAGGGAATGAATCATTGATTAGTGTTAATCAAGTCTCATGAGCAAGGAGAAGCTCAAGGACTCCATAGCCACACACCTCAAGAGCTCTCACCAAAGAGTGCTCTCAACAAATGACTTGAGAACCCTAATTTCCTTTACACACTGCCTTATATACCTAGGTTAAAAATATGCAATGTCCGGGCGCCCAAGGTCTTTAGGGCTCACCACTTACTGAATCTGCAACCTAGGCATAGTAAATGACCTATTCTTTACAACTTCGAACTCCCATTGAGCCCGCAACACATTAAAATATTACAATGGCTTGAAATAAATCGGGAAATTACAATACATGACCATTTTGGGAAAACGTGGAAAATGTGTAATTCCAATCTTTACTGCTTCTTTGCATTTGTCCTCAATGTGCATTTGTACGTCTTCGGTCTTTAGCAGCTTCTATTAACTGACGTTGACTCAGTTAACATTCCATCCTTCCTATTTTAGTGCCCGTCCTCGGGCACTGTTGAAAGGTGTCTGTGGAGGCCAGGGAAGGTTTTGATTGGTTGTTGATGGGCTGATCGTCTTCATTTTGTCGTTGGATTTGTTGATGGGGTTCAATTTGTTGCAGCATATTCATTGGTCCGAATATGTCTGTTGTGAGAGATGATGTTGATTTGTCCATTGTAATAGCATAATGATGAGGCTGATGTTTATTTATGAAAGGTATGTACAAGGGAAGTAGAATGATGAGGTTCTAAATTAGGTTCTAATACCTGGATAACCAAAGGGAAAAAACCCAGTGGGAAAAAAGTGCCTTTGGGATAAGTGCATTATTGGAGTACTTATTAGCATGGGAATTATGAATGAAGTACTCAAGGGATTATTTGCTGATAGATATGGAATGAAAAGGAAGCAAATATGAAAGGGTAGCATGATGGAACATTGGTTTGCTTGTTGTAGTCCACGCAAGGTGCATAGGTGGAAGCAAAAAAGAGTGTCTAATGCATATGTCCAATGATGGGACATCCTATTTATGCATACACAAAAATGCATGGGACACAATATGCTGTGCAAGAATGATTTTGAGGGGTAATTTAGAAAGATGGTGTAGCTATAAAATCATTTGACATGGCTTTGCAAGCTAGCACCCCTTTAAGAATGGTTTTCGCTGACGAGGATATGTGCTCTCATCTTACTGTGCACTGTGTGTGAGTGTTGGACCTCCACGACACTCCACCAGTTGTAAGTTAATAGACTTTGACTCTTATGCTCATCTCATCCAGCATGAGCAACACGACTTAGATATGCTCAACTCTTCTAGCTTGAGCGTAAGCCTAATAACTACGACCTTAGCACAGAGTTTAATATGACTTGAAGATTTGGGACTAATGCTTTGCTCATTTTATGGCTCAGTAGCCCGACTCTGACTATGCCAAAGAGTGTTTTTTGCACCCTGGCGACTTGACTTTTTACATTCTTGTGCTTACTACAAACATTTCTTCAGGTAAAAGTAAGCTTGAATCCTCAAAAAGAGGATTACTGAAGGACCAAGTTGGCATTGAAGGTTTCTTTTGCCATACATGTTTTATCATCTTTGAATTTGCATTCTCATTGGTTGAGTTGTCCTTCTCTGACTGTGAAGACTCCATTATCTATTTGATTCTCCAAGTGGGCGTGTTGATAGGAGTCTTTGATGTTGTTGTAGGCCTCTGTTCATTGTTGGCATCTGGCTTTTGACTAGGAGCATTGGAAGGTTTAGGAATCCAAATCTCTTGATGAACTTTGTATCTCCATTGTTCACTTTGCTTCGTTCTAGGTCTTGTTAAGTTCTTGAGATCTTCATGCAAGTCTGGTGTAGTTGCAGTTGGCTTGTGGTTGATTGGTAGCCAAATCTTTGTATACCTTGTGTAGAATCGTTGTCCAAGAAGAACATTCTTTGAGATCCATCTTTGTTCTCTATCCTCTTGTGACTTGTGATTGACTTTAGCAACATTCAATGTGGTTATGTTGTATACCTGCTTCTTAGGTATCCTAGGATATTGTCGAGGTTGATACCTTGTGGGCCTTGTTTCTTGGGAGGGACTTGACATTACTTCATATGCTCTAACCTGCGGTTTTGGCACCCATATCTGTGTGTTATCTCCATAGTACTCCTGTTCTTTTAAGCTCCATTATGATGCTATCCATCCCATGTGTTTGTCTTTCTGTGTTGATTTCCTATCTTTAATCCAAACCGAATCATTGACTTTGACTAAACTGCTCGGAACAAACACTTGCTTGATTGTCCTTTGCTTTCTTGAGTTCTTTGTCTAATATATCTTTGGTTTTCTAGGTTTCCTCTTTGAGGTTTCAGTTGGGTCAGTAATTGACATGAAGTTTTGAAAGCCTGACTTGCTTGAAGAAGCTGAACCATGAGGGTTCTTAGATGTAGAGGCATATGCTGTCACACCTTCTTTTCTTGTCGGTGGAAGTTCCACTTTAGCTTTACCTTTGTCTGCAAGATTTGTCTTCTTTACCTTTGGTCTCGGTGGCATTCGTTGCTCAATAGCTATCGTGATTGATCTTTGCTCTGTTTGATATGCACTTGCTATTGCCTGATTTGCTTTAAGCTCTTGTGAAGTTCTGTTCGATGGAGATGAATCATCTTCAATAAGATATGCTTTAATATCAGTCTCCATTTTAACTGTGCTTGAGGACCTTAACTGTCGTCCGCGGGTGACCAGTCTTGGTCTTCATTCTTTGTTGCCTTTGAAGATTGCATCTTCATTGAATTCTGTATCTCTAACATCTTCTGGGCCATTGGCATTCCCATTATGATGTCTTCTGGCATATCCTTTGCTGTGATCACGTGGAATTGAGATTTGATGACATGTGAACTTACCTCAATGGTGGTGAAGATGATTCCCCAGCATTCTGCTCGTTTGCTTCCAGATATGCTCACAATTTCAGGAGCATCTTCCAAATGTGGTTGGCCACATCTTTTCCAAGTGCGAAAAGACATGATGTTCTTGTCTAACTGAAAATCCAGCTTTACTTTTCTTGATAGCTTTTCTTCGTTTTCACCAACAATATTGCACTTGATCTTCTCAGGATTTGTGTTTGATTTGACTTCTTTTGCTATGGCAACATTCTTTGGTTGAACTTTATCTGCATTTTCTTTGCTTTGACCACCTGCTTCAATTGATGTTGACTCCATTGGCTGTGATACTGCACTTTTTGTCTGCAATTGTTGAGCATTGTCCTCCTGCATCTGAGAAACCTTTGACCTTAAAAGATCCATTGTACTTTCTGGAGAATTTGTCTCTTCAGAGGAGATTTTGGTGGTGACCTTCGTATAGCTTTCTGGACTTTAGTTTTTGTTGACTTTGACTTTTTTGTTACCTGTTATGGCAGCTTGAGGCTTTGCATCATCTTCAGATAGTCTTTGACTTCAGTCGGGCCATCCGTAGGGGTTTGTACAAGGTCATGACCTAGCTGATATTCGTTACCATGTGCATCTTGATATGCATATGTGATCTTGATCACATGTAACTGTTTGAACACTATGGGCTTTGTCGGCTTTTGACTCTGATTTGTGGAGATCAGCTGAAACTTATGTCCTTGATGATCTTCATAGAAGCATTTGTCTGCAGATTCTGAGGGAACCTGGGTCAATTGGAAACTTCCAACAACCATATGATCTTTCAATGGTTTCTTCCTTGAAGGGGTCTGTTGGCTAGAAGCTATAGGGCTTCTAACTAGTGTAGCATTTCCTGGTACATAAGCTGAGCTTGATGGATTTACAACTCCCCCCTTCCTAGGGTGATCACTATAGCCTGCTTCATTGTAAGAGTTTAAAATTGTTTTGCTCTGGTACAGTCTCACCTTTTGGGATTGTGAAGGTACACTTTGGGCACCACTGTTGACATTTGGCATCTGCAAACCTTCTACATAGTTTCGTATGTATCTTTGAGAAACATGAAAAATGATTCCCCAAGTTAAGTTGTAGATAGCATTATCTTTGTCCTGATATTGTCTATCCCATGGGTCTCCTATGATATGAGCTTCTGTGGTTTCAGGACCCAATGCATTATAGATGCTAGACTCTCGTCTATATCTACGATTGTTTTGGTCAAAGTATATGTTTTTTTGGTCACAACATCAAAGTTTGATTTCCGATGAAGGAGGGTTTGGCTCTGAACAAATTTCTGGGTTCACCTGGGTAATATCCTTCAGCTCTAGAGAGGATGGGCTATAATAGATTCTTTCCTCTGAAATGAACCATCCTTTCTTATCTATCATTGGACTCACTTCTATGAGCTGATATGTGGGCCGTTCAAACACTAGTTGATCCTTTTTGTACAGTTTTCCTTTTTGGTCTACATAGTGTGCATATGAATTATGGGTGCCATACAATGCTAACATCATTCTGTTTGATGTGTCCCTTAGACTCGTGAATGATTGCACACTTGTGTCAGTGGATGCAAAATCATTTGCAAGCCTAATAGTCTTTTCAAACTTTGGTGATATCTCAACACCTTTACTAAATTCATGCAAGAATTTGTTGTTCAAAGAATCAATTTTAAGCTTTTCAGGTGTCTGTGCATCTTTATGCTGATTTTGAACTTGCAATGCTTTCACTGGTGCTTCTAATGTTAATGCAGAATCATCCAATTGCATTAAAAGTGACAAGTTAGATGCACTTACATCGAGATTCGCATTTCCAATTTTCTCTGTACCTTGCTTGTTGGCAGTTGATGTGCCCTTGTTGTCTAGATTTCTTGGACAATCTTCAGGAAAGTGTCCACCTTTTCATCCACAATCTGAGCAATACGCCATGACTGGTGGTATTTCAGTTGGTTCTGTCATGTCAAGCTCTTGCTGAGAAGCATCTGCTTCTATGCTTGCCAAGTTGTTGGCATCTTCTTTAAAAACACTGAGCATCAAGCTGTAGATTGCTCCATCTTGACCTTTGTACCGTCTTTGGTTTGGTTCTCCAATTAGATTGGCTTCAATCGGTTGATCTGTTGGATCTTGCAATTCTGGTTCTCGGTTATAGATCTGACCACTGTAATCCATGTACAATGACCCGGATTGCATATGCACTAAATGGATGCTTTGCGGACTTGTGCAGATTTCTGGATAACCATTTGGATCAATTCTTTACACTTCTATCTGCACTTCATCTTTAAGCTTGCAATACCTGGCTCCACTGAAGTCTCCAAACATCTGGGAGTTCTCCGAATCTGGCTTTACTCTCATCAATAGGATCTTCGCTTCTGTGCTGCTTTTACTGCTCATTAGATATCTATGGCCTTCTGAATCTATGTACAAGACTTTGTCTCCATTGTAGCCATATAGCTATAAAATCTGGTTTGTTGCAGTTGTGCATGTGTTGCCACTGCGACTAACTTTCTCTGTTGTACTTGAATTCGCAGCTCGATTTGAGTCCATGTTGGCTTGATCTACAAAAACTGTGTCAAAGAACTTTTGCAGTTGACTGCTGTTCAATTTTCACAAGAGTTGATTAACTTTAGCTCGACAGCGTCAGAATTGATATGGGCCTTTGAAATGATGAAAACTTGGGCCTTGAATAGCTTAATCTACAATCCACCGTGATTTGTGCCTATTCGTCGAATTGGAAGCTCATTTGTAGCGCAATTACTCGCACTAGCCAATTTCTAGCGTGCAAAATTTGAAAATCTGCCTGCTGCTCTACTCCTTCGAATTGGTCGTTTTTCTTGCTTTTTTGGCTGATCTGATCCGCTTTACGGTGTGCTCGGTTTGCGGTATTCGTTCGGTGTGCGGTACACTCTCCGACGTTGCTTTTCGACTTGTTCGCTTTTGTGCAGTTTGCCTAGTGTGTGCCTTTTTCCGGCGGTCCGTGTGTTTTTTGCGTTTCGGCCTCGTTCTAGCCTTTTCTGACTATTTCTAGCTTGTTTGACGACTTTCTTTTTATTTTTTCTAATTTTTTGTGAAATTTTGAATTTTCTATTTTTTGGGTATTTTTAATATTTTTTACTTTTTTTTTGGGAAAATTTTGATTTTTTATAAATTTTTTGTAAATTTTTCCTAATTTTTGGGATTTTTTTGAAAGTTCTATGAATTTTTTGATTTATTTTATTTTTTTTCTCAATTTTTCATTTTCATATAATTTTCTAAGATGTTTTTAATTTTTTTGTGAATTTTTTATGCTTTTCTTTTTATTGTGATTTTTTTTGAATTTTTTGAGTTGTTTACTCTTTTAATGATTTTTTTTTGTCAGTTTTTGAACTTTTTTGTGAATTTTCTATTTTTTTAGAATTTTTCGTGAGTTGTTATGAGTTTTTTATTATTTTTATGATTTATCAGTGAGATTTTTGGGTTTTTAAGATTTTCTATGAATTTTTTAATTTTTTTGGAATTTTCTAAGAAGTTTTTAATTTTTTATGAGTTTTTTTTTATTTTCTGTTGATTTTTCTGATCAATTTGGAATTTTTTATAAGTTTTTTATTTTTATTGGATTTCTTTTTTTAATGTTTGTAGTGATTTTTTTAATTCCTTTTTTATTTTTGTTTTCATGTTTTTTAATGTTTTTAGTGATTTTTTAATTCCTTTTTATGAAATTTTTTATTTGAGTTTGTATAGGCTAACCTAACTAATAAACTAACTAAATACTTACCTGGGTGGTTGGGTGCTGACCTGGCATTGACAGCGAGGCCTGATTTCCGGAGCGCCATTAGCGCGCAGCAGGAGGCGAGGGATGACACCGTCACGGCACCTTGGCACGGCCGGTGGGTAGTCAACGCACTCAGCGCGAGCAGTGGGGACCGGGGTGCACGTGCGGAACCCAAAGCCTACGGCGCGTTGCAGGTGGGGGTACACTACAAGGCACGAGGGGGGTTAGACTGTGAGAGAAAGAGAGTGAGTTATGGGGGGGGGTTTTCCACGTGCCGACTCGGCTCTCCCAGAGAGAGTAGGGGAAGAGAGAGAAAGAGAGAGAGAAAATAAGACAAAGAGGGAGAAGGGGGAGGGTAAGAGGCAGTTCTCGCGCGGGAGAGAGAGTGAGGGTTACAGGGAGATGAAGGAAAAGATGGGAAAGATGGGAGAGGTGCTAACCGAAGAAAGTAAGGGCAACTTGAAATTCTTTCGGTTTTTTTAGGTCAAAATTTAAAGCTTTTGCCGGTAAGTACACTGAAACTTGTGAGAATTTCCCAGTTTTCTTCAAGACAAGCTCAAAATCTAACCGGGATTTTATGAGTTTCGGCCGGTTCAAATACACTCGACCCCGATTTTTTTATTTATTTCATTGGTCACACGCTGTAGCGAGAGAGAGGGGAAGAGTGACGAGAAGAGAGAGAGCAAAGGTGTGGGGTTGGTTCACACGAAGCGGGAGGAAGAAGAAGAGAAGTATTTATGCACCGCAAGGCACAGTACCGAAGCCCGAAACCCAGCTTTTTATTTTATTTTATTTTATTTTATTTTTATTTCCAGAAGTGCCAAAAATAGGCCGAAAATTAGCCGAAAACTCCAAAAATTACCAGAAAATCCCAAAATCTGCCAGAAAAGTCCAAAAATTTTAGGCATCTTAGAAAATTATCGACATTCACAACCGAACATTTTCGATACACAAAAGCACACCGAAAATAGCAGATTTTACCGAAAACGTGATTTACAACACAAATATCAACCTGACCCCCGAAAATAGCAAAACGCTCAAAGCTCGACCACGGGAGACACAAATGCGAACAAAATGATGCCATAAATACACACACACAAAATGGCTTGTAAAGATCCCAAAACCAAATTTTTATGGAATTATCCAAAAATTAATGCAAAAATTAGTAAAACATTGCCAAAAATTTGCAAAAATTATCTGAAAAATACCCAAAAATTTTCCACAAATTCTCCACACATTGGGGGACAGTGCAGCCAATTAAAATTACACAAATCACATCAATTCAATTGCCAACAATTTTATCAAAAAAATCAAGACTAGGCAATTAAACCGGCAAAATTACCGACAAAAATAGGTCAAAAATTGACGCAATTAGAGTGTGTAAATCCCTGTTTTGAACACAAAAACGCAGAAATTCATCATTACACACATCTTTTATGCAATCAAAACATTGAATTAACCATGCAAATTAAACACTTTTTAGCACACACACACTAAAAAATTGTCAATTTTTACCAATCTTTAGGTGCGCACACAAAAAGGTTAAATTTGTCGGATTTGCAATGTGACTTCACAAATCAATAGTTTGGCATGAGCACAATACCAATCAATCATCACAATTCAAAAATGATAACGGACACATTGATTTCTAAGTGCACAAACATGGGCAAAATAGTACACACACACCTAAAATTAGCATGCACACACTCAATTAGAATGCACACACACCTAAAATTGACCATCGAAGAATGCAATCAACTCAATTAAGCACCCAATTAGCAACACACATTCATCAATTAGTAATTGAAACTTATCAAATTCATGCGCCGCCAATTCTTAAAAATTTCGGCATTGCGACGGCGTGAAAATGAAAGATCGCAAAATTTTCAATCCCTAACATCACATTGCATTGCATCAACATAGCATAGCATTACATTGCATCTTGGTGGGATATCTACACAATTCTACACATCTTTAGATTCTAGGGAGGTTGAGAATACCACCTTAATTACCTTTTCGTTGAAGATCAATTGAATGGTCGAATGCTCCAATCCTTCATAGCACATTAGTAAATTAGCAAGAATTAATCAAATTAGCAAAGGGTTAGTGAGAAGTTAGTGTGTGTAAACACACAATTGGCAAAATTTGGTCACACATTAGGGAATTATGAACACAATGCTTCATGCACACACATTCAAAATCCACAAAATTGTAAACACACAAGTGAAATGAGTAAAGAAATTAGTGAGGAAACGCATTCTTTTATGCCACAATTACACTAGCGTAGGCCATCGTCCCCGGCAACGGTGCCAAATGTTGGGGTCCCCATCGTTGCAATAGCTCCAATGACCAACAGAATTATCAATCCGGAGGGATGAGCTACCCAGCTAGGGCATGGAAACACTCACACGGTTAGTGAGCTAATCGTGGAAACCAAATGGTTAACTCTATGAGGTGAGCTTCTCGGCCTATGGAGGAGCAAAGCCGCAATGAAGGGCAATCTCCATATCCACTTCTCTTCACCTCTAATCAACCCAATCACACACACTACGATTGCAAGACGCACACAACACTAATCAAAGCCGCAATGAAGGGCAATCTCCATATCCACTTCTCTTCACCTCTAATCAACCCAATCACACACACTACGATTGCAAGACGCACACAACGCTAATCCTATCATGCAACACACTAATGGAAAGCACACACACATAGAGCTCTCACCAAAGAGTGCTCTCAACGAATGACTTGAGAACCCTAATTTCTTTTACACACTGCCTTATATACCTAGGTTAAAAATATGCAATGTCCGGGTACCCAAGGCCTTTAGGGCTCACCACTTAGTGAATTTGAAACCAAGGCACAGTAAGTGACCTATTCTTTACAACTTGGAACTCCCATTGAGCCCGCAACACATTAAAATATTACAATGGCTTGAAATAAATCAAGAAATTACAATACGTGACCATTTTGGGAAAACGTGGAAAATGTGTAACTCCAATCTTTACTGCTTCTTTGCATTTGTCATCGATGTACATTTGTACGTCTTCGGTCTTTAGCAGCTTCTGTTAACTGACGTTGACTCAGTTAACAGGCGTGTTGAGAGGCGGGGCTCGTGGCGCTATGTGTGGGCAAGCCAGGGGTGGCGACCCGCTATCTGTTGGCACCTTCGAGTGGTGGTGGTTTGCTGCAGGCGATGGCTTGGCTGTGTAGCTTGGTCAATTGATGATGGGGCACCCAGAATGGGAATTAATCCTGTGCCAACTCTTTTGAAGGGATGAGAGGAGAGCACCGACGGCGCCGTCGGTGCCCCTCCTAAGAGGTGGATCATATGATACTTGGGACTCAAGGCAAGGCCGCAACAGGGAGGTGCTTCACATGCAAGTAAAGCCAAAAATAGCATTGGGGGGGCAAAAATAGAGGAAAGGGAGCCCTCACACGCCCATAAGTTGGCCCATTTTGGCAGTTTTGAGAGGAGGAGAAGAAGAAGGGAGCCCATTGTGGAGGACCGAGGAGGAAGGAGAGACCCGTTCTTCTTCTCAAGGGAGAGACTCTCAGCCGAAAGGGAAGGACTCGGAGGGGTGTTCCTGAGATCTCAAGGCTGGAAGAGGGTGAGATCTCTTTAAGAGAAAAGCTGTCATCAAGGAGGTTTTTTTGTCGTGCTCTCAGCGAGGAGAGGTGCACAAGCAATGGAGACGGGATTTCCAGTGTTCTTGATGCTTGAGGTTGCCATGGCGAGCAGGTTGTAGTCAGGTTTTTTATGGCATTCGTAGAAAAACACCTTATTGGAGAGTTTGGGAATTTCCTAATTCCCACTTTTGAATTGGGGTGAAGTTTTGACCATGAGAACATGAGTTGTTGCCACTTTTTGCATTAGGAACAGGATGGGGTCTAGGAGGGCCTCTTTATTTGTTATGAGATTATGGAGGTGATTAACATTTTGACGAATAGATACATGCCATGTGTGCAAGAATGGTGGGTGTGTAAGAGAGGTGTAAGAGTGGTCAAATGATGCACTTTTCCCCCCAAAAGGGGATGAACAACTTTATGATTTTTGGCCTTCCATAACTCCTACGTATGATCTCTGATTTGAGCGGAGATTATAGATCTAGAATCAACACAGCGAGCTCTTTCCATAGATATGTTGCATGATATACTTTTGCTCGCTAGGTTTTTAAATTTTATTTTGGGGGGGAAATTTGAATCCAAATAAACTAACTGTTTTGCTTGTTTGAATTCAAAAGCTCTCCTTTGATTGCTTTCTTAATACTAACGGTTTGACTCCCTTAAACTGCCAAATAAAGAGGCCCTCCTAAACTCCATTCTCTTCCTAATGTCACAAATGTGATGATTCTATGCATAAATTTCCGTTATTACTAATATCATGGTCCTAGTGGAATAAACATTGTACATTTTATAGTTCACGTATACAAATCAAACCTTCTCCTTGGTTAGCTCCAATGCTATAGCACATTGATAAATTTACATAAAATATTTGAAGCCTTTACTAGAAAATTGTACCACAAACTATTTACTTGGAATATCACATGTTATATAATGCAGACTAGGTCTTGAAGGTGTGCAAATACCACTACCTACAAATTTGGTGACAATTGCTTGGCCTAGCGCACGTTTGCCGTTCTTTTCAGCCCATTCACTTATCTTCATCTCCATGATAATAACTTTGCCATCAAAGAACCAATCATTATAGTGGGATAGTTGTTCACATTGTTTACATCTCCTCCTTTGTGCAAAGGTTTGATCCAATTTTCACTCCAATCATGAGGCATGCCATGCTGAAGTGCAAGGTTAAACATATTGCATATCCAATATCGTGTTTTGTTGCTTGTCAATTTAATTATTTCAGCCTTGACACCTTGAAGTTCCCCTGCCTTGTGGGTAGCAAGTTTCTCAAGCATGCAACATACAGCTTCAATGGTAAAGAAGGGAGGCATAAACGGAAAGAAGCTACAACACTCCATCTTATCAACATTGGGTTGCTCATAGAGGTTCTTGCAATGTGTATACATATCCTCAAGAGTCAAGTCACCAAAGCTCTCAATACGCTTGCCTTTTAGATTTTGCCAAAACTTGCCACATGCACGTGCTTTCTCTTGCACTAAATGAATTTGTTTTTTGACTTCCCACCTTCTCCTCTTTTTTTGAACAAGTTCTTTGTATGTGTGTGAATGTTCCAGGTAACCTTACTTGTCTTTGCTTGCATCCAACCTTAGCAAGTGTTTTTGGGCTTGACTACATTCCATGTCGAACCATTCCTTCTTGAGCTATCCTTCTTAGATCTTTTGCAAGACATGTGTTTCACCGAAAAGCATTCCCTTGCACAAGAGCAAATTACTTCTTTGAAAACTTTCCACTTTCATTTTAATGTTGGGGTCTCTTGATGCTCTGTCATGCTTAACATTTGGTCCACCATATCAGCATATATAAGTGCTCGTTTGAACTCTAGACGTAGGTACGAATGATTCACATCATGATTGGAGGCTACATGCTCATGATTGGAGGCTACATGCTCGGGTCTTTTACCACACTTGAGGTCAATACATAGCACCCTATGATCCGATTCCGGATTTCATTCACCAAGTGTAAAGCTTTGTATACATTCTAGAGTGGCTTCCGAAAACAACATCGATCACACTATCACCATTGTGCTTTCTACATGTAAAGTCATTGGTGCCTTGCCATAAAGATACACCATTTGCAATGAGCATTCGAGTACTATTGCACATACGTAGAAGTGACTTTCCATTGTGATCCAATTCTTTTGCATCATTAGAACTTCGATTATACATGTATGAATCATCCATTCTTCTTGAGACATGCGGCATGTCAACTTGTTGTGTGTCGTGTTGTAACGCATTTGTGCGAGCATTCATGTCTTCCAAGACAATGACTTCACCTTGGTCCTTGTAATGAGCAATGTATTTCTCTAGTTCAACAAAGGGCTAATCTCTATCCATATCCAAGCGAGCATAAAACTTGGAGTCATAGTGAGGAATGTAGCAACCAACCACAAACATGACTTGACCATTGGGTGGGCTGATTTTCAGCCATAAGTAGCATTTATATTTATCTTCTTTGACAATGGAAACATCTTTTAAACCCTTTTTTATCATACATGCTACGCCTCCTTGGCCTCTACGTTGCTTGCATTTTTGGTCCACATCAAAGAATACACATCATATTTGTCAAATCCAAGAATTCATTGCGCATCATGCTCCCATGTTTCAACAAGAAGTATCACATCGGAGTCATTGGTAAGCTCATCAATGCCAAATCCCGCATTCCATGGATAGCCATTACAATTCCAAAAGCTTATTCGCAAGCGTGAGTTGGTCTCATAGATCATGTGTCCCTATTTGTTGGGTGGACTTTCATCCTCCTCAAGTGACTTTTCTTCTTGAGATGACACCTTGACCTTCTTGGTTCTTTCCTCATATTCTTTGCGACATACATTTTGTTGCATAAGAGACAATCCTCATATACATTACAACCTGTTCCTTTGAAGTAGATCCAACTTTTGTCAAGGATGATCTTTCTCTTTACCTCATCAGCCATGGTACATACAATAGGTCTTTCTCCCGAGCGAGAGACTCCTTGTTTTCCATCTTGATGTGCACCATAAGCCATGATTCTAGACATGCCAAAGTGTGTAGCAAAAAATTCTTCAATAGCAACCGCAAGAGATTGAGGTGTTTCCATGCTTTCCTCCTTGATTCCACGAATGATGATGTTCTTTGAGCGTTTTTGCCGTTCTTGCAATTCTTGAGTGTCCACATTCTCTACATTCTTTGCTTGGACAACGGCTTGCGTGATAGGAGATGTAGAAACCACATTATCCTTACATATATCAGCCCATGATTTGGATGCATTTCTCATCTCACATACATCATGTCGTATTGTATCTATCGTTTCCTCTTTCAATACATGATCACTCTCAACTTTGCTCAAGTGCTCTTTCAATACATTCATGTCCACAAGAGAGCACTTACATTCTTGAACTTCATTCTCAAGATGCACCAAGTGTGTTTTCCAAGAACCTTCTTGAGGTGCTCATTCTCCACAACAAGAACTCTTAAAGTACCATTCTCCATTGCAAGTGTGCGCAACTCTTCACCTTGCTTGTTGACAGTTTCTTGTAATGAGATCAAGTAAGCCATGATCATTGCTTCCATTGTTGTAGACGATGTGGTTGGATTAGCATCCAAATTCCTTGGAGATTTTGCATCATTTTCCATAGCGAGTGTGGATTTTCCACCCTTGCGAGTTTTGTCCGACATTGCCTTCAAGTCGGCAACAAAAACGGAAAGTTTTGATAATTTTTTCAGTTCTGAGATGCTGTTACAGAAAAGCCTTCCATTGCTCAAAAAACTTTTGTCTTTACATCAATGTGTAGAGGGCTTCGTGCTCTTTGATTGAGGCTATACATTACCTAAATCGGAGTTCAAATGAAGAAGTTATGATCAAAAAAGTGAATTGTTGTCCACTAGGTCAAAAAACGGCAGAGAGAGAGAGAGAGAGAGAGAGAGAGAGAGAGAGAGAGAGAGATTTAGAAAGAAATAGACAAGAAGGGGAGAAGAGATAGAACACACACACACACACACACACACACAGGGGGGGGGGACCAAACTCACTTAGGGAGAGTGAGGACAAATATTTTTCCCATAGTTTTCACTATGTGGACAAAACACACACACATAGAGAGAGAGAGAGAGAGAGAGAGAGAGAGAGAGAGAGTTATGAAAAGAATAAGGGAGCCACTGACAAGGGGAGAGAGGGGGGGCAAACTCACTGAGAGAGAGAGAATGAATCTAAACATCCACATTGAAGATTTCACAAAGTGGACAAAATAGAGGCTTGGGGGGGAGGGGGGAGAGAGAGAGAGAGAGAGAGAGAGAGAGGGAGAGGGAGGTGGGGGGGGGGGGGGGGGGGGACAAGCTCATTAACTTAGAGAGGGTGAGGAGTAGCATCCTCACTTAAAATTTGACCATGTGGAAAAAAATCAAGGATTAAGAGGGAGACGGATAGATAGACAGATAAATAGACAAGGGAAGAAGAGAGAGAGTCAAAACATCACACTAAAGATTTGACCATCTAGAGAGGGAGAGAGTGTGTGTCAGAGAGAGAGAGAGGAAGGGGGAACCAAACTCATTGGCTTACAGTGTGAGTGAAAGCATCCGCACTAAAGATTTGACCACGTGGACAAAACAAAGGGTTGAATGAGGATAAGTAGAGAGAGAGAGAGAGAGAGAGAGAGAGAGAGAGAGAGAGAGAGAGAGAGAGAGAGAGAGACCAAGGTCACTAATTCAGAGAGAGTGAGGAGAAGCATTCCCATTAATGTTTTAACCTTGTAGACAAAATTAAGAGAGAGAGAGAGAGAGAGAGAGAGAGAGAGAGAGAGAGAGAGGAGGATTGATAGAGAGAGGGGGGGATAAAACTCGCTCGCTTAAAGAAAGTGAGGGTAATTGTCATTAGAAAAATCTGACCACGTGGACAAAGGTGAGAGAGAGAGAGAGAGAGAGAGAGAGAGAGAGAGAGAGAGAGAGAGAGGACCAAGTTCATTGACTTAGGGAATATAAGGAAAAACATCACCTAACCATTTGACCATGTGGACAAAACTAAGGGGTTGAGAGAGAGAGAGAGAGAGAGAGAGAGAGAGAGAGAGATAGTTCTATTATCGTCCTCGGAGGTCAAACATGACCTATGGGACCAAATGAACATGTCACGTGGTGTGAGTGGAGGTCATAAGGGACTCTCGATGCTCAAAAATGGCTGAAATGAGCGTCACAATAGAGAGTCCACATCGTGGTTGGAAGAGGAAGGTATGTAGGGAGAGCTCATGGCTGAATATATGGGGAAAAGAGGACCTAATGTGGTCAAAAGTTGAGCACTCAAGTAGTGTGTGGTACTCACTCTCTCGCACTTGACGAGGGCATAAGGTGCAAAGTCGATGAGACTCCTCGCCAGTGCCCCAATGTACTGTCTCACAGCGTAGAGAATGGGAGCTAAGACGAATGGAGGCAATGGTGTGGATCACACTCAACGGGATGGGCTCAAGGATGTAGGGATGGGTTCGGTTACCTTGTTCAGAGAAGAAGAGAGATTTGTAGTTTGGGCAACGTGTGTGGTGTAATGGCTGAAGTGAGAACCTCCTGATTTCTCCCAAGCCGTGATACATTGGCGTTGTAAGAAGGCCTCATTAACTTGGGAGTCGATCACGCATCCTTGACCAAGTGACATGCATCCCATCTTCCAAACCGTTTCTTGATGTCAAGCATCCACTCCGAACTTAGTATTTTGCTCTTGCATGTCTTTTGGACCTTTTCACTTGCTTCATATGCGATTCTAGGAAGTCCACAACCTTTGCATACCCAAGACCTTAATGGGAAGTGATCCGGACTCAAGAAGTAAGAGCATGTAGGGTGTTTGTGTCTTGACTTGGAGAAAGTTGGTGAAAAAACGCTTTTGGACATTCTCAAACTCTTTCCAAGTAGACTTCCCAATGCTTCCACCCCACACCTCCACTCCATAAAGAAGCACCAGTGTCACCAATGTGTCAAAGAGGTACTTTTTGAGAGCCCAACACTTGATCTCTCCAACATTGCACATGTTCTCAAATGCATAATAAGGCCTCTTTTCAGCTTCCAAGCGACGGATTGCACAATCCTTCCATTTATGATTGGATGGAACCTCAAGGCCAAGGTACTTGAAGTGATCTACCACTTCAAGTTGCTCATTGTTGTATACAATGCATGGATTTTCGTCATTGAGGGTCTTTACAAGCATAACCTTGGTTTTGGATCCATTCACGATCAGCCCGCTATGTAGGCAAAAGCATTCTAAGACACTCATAAGCTTTTGTGCATCTTCTAAGGGGAGAGAGAGAGAGAGAGAGAGAGAGAGAGAGAGAGAGAGAGAGAGAGGAAGGGGGGGGGGGGACCAAACTCACTTAGGGAGAGTGAGGACAAATGTTGTTCTCGTAGATTTCACCACATGGACAAAACAAGGGACTAGAGAGAGAGAAACAGAGATGGAGAGAGAGAGTTACGAAAAGAATGAGGGGTCCATTGACAAGGGGAGAGAGAGGGAGGGTCCAAACTCATTGAGAGAGAGAGAGTGAATCAAAACATCCACATTGAATATTTCACAAAGTGGACAAAACAGAGGGTTGGGGGGAGAGAGAGAGAGAGAGAGAGAGAGAGAGAGAGAGAGACATACATACACACACATATGTTTTTGATACGATAATATATATATATATCTCAAAAAATATATATATTAATGTATTTATTTACATATATACATATATATATTATTATACAGATGTTTGTAAATTAATATATATACATATATATATTATAATTATAATACATATGTTTGTAAATACATTAACCGCACATTAACTCATATGTATATATAGCTATACGTATATAAATACACACACACACACATACATACAAAATATATATGTATACAAATACACACACACACATGTATATATACACACATATATGTAGTACAAAGGCACATAAGTATATACATTATACATAATAATAATAGTACAATAATTACATATATATGTATATCATTAATGTAGTTACGAACAAATGTAATATAATATTCGTGTGTATGTATATATACATTCTTTGATCTACAGACACACACACACAGCAAAAAGAAGATCAAAACCCGTAGCCCCCTTGAAATTAGCATAAATTGAAATATTTTAACATTCTTCTACATTTTCTTTTTAATGAAAAAGTTTTTATTTTAGGAAAATTTAACAAAATACCCCTCTAATTTGTGGAAATTCTCAAAGTACCCCTCAAATTTCAAAAACTCCCTATACACGCTTGTATCATTTTGGCCGATTTTTTGCATATACTTATATTTATGACAAGATAGAGTTATTTTTGAGTTTTCTAGACAAAACTATCCAGAGTCACAAATAGAGACATTTGTGCCTAAAAAAGATGAACAGTTTCATCTTAGGAGTCCACAATACCATATCAAATCCTATGAAGAGCTGCAAAAAAGGTTGCGGTTAGAGGGGGAATTTCAAACTCCGAGAAAACCTTTCCGAGCAATCATAAAAACGAGCGAAACCCAGCAAGATACATATAGAACTTAAATCATATTAGGAAACATTTAGCATCAAATTACATATTATATTTCCCCAAAACACCTCAAGCATTCCTCATGGAAAGTTCAGTTATCCATCCTTATATTAACTCCTTGATTATCCGAGGTTATGCTCCCTCCTCCATAGCACAACTCATGGTCATAGATAGTCAAGTCATGGTAAATGCTTGGGCAAGTGCGACTGTGTGTGCGCGCACGCACTCTAGTGTTGGGGGAGAGGGGTCTCAATACATAATATTATGGCAAGTGCTTGTAGGGAGAGAGGCTTGTTTTTTTCTTTATGTTGTCAAAAAATGCCTAGTCTAGGGAAGTTATACAAGAAGTAGTTTTGGTGGAGTCTAAGTGGACATAGGAAAAGAAATTGTTTCCTATATACCCAATATAGAATGTTCTAATTAGGAGATGATGCAAAGTTTCACAATGTTGGTTACATTTTTTAGCTCTCTTGGGCTCTTTCTTATAACATTTAAACTTTTCATCTTCTACCCTTCTCTCACACACTCCCTCCCTCTCTTCTCCCTCCCTCCTTTCTCTCTCTCTCTCTCTCTCTCTCTCTCTCTCTCAATGATGCTTTGATTAATTTAAAAATAAACTACCTTATGTAAGGTGACTGCCACATCATTCCATCTACCAATACACGTAGTTGTCAATGGCCTAGCTTAAATAAATGGAAGAGCACCACATTTAATGTGAATTCCACACGAAGGTTTCGATAAATGGCAAATGTGAACGAAGAGGCCCTCCACCAATAGCAACGTAAACACAATCTGTGCAATCAACAGGTTCAATGAGGTGGATGCCACAACATCCACAGTAATTCGATCGACAAATTCATAATCGTCAACATCTCTACCTTCTTGACCATAGGATAATCTACCATCTTTGGAGGAGACTCTTACAAGATCATGACCCCAGTATATGCAGCAACTTGAATCCGCTCCTCTGGCTTCTTTTAACTTGTTTGTTGTCCTCATGATGGAGCGTCTCCACTACCTTGTGGAGTTGTCCCACCCCTATTAGGCGGTGCTCTGTTTTGCAAAATCCGAAAAAAATGAAATCCCAGTGCGCACCTGCCTGAGCACCCCTTAGGGTACCTCCCTCCAAAGGGTTGATGGATTATTGGCGATTACAACCAACAACTTTGACATGACAGTGTTGGCTAGGAAAGGCAAATATGAGGGTCCCTATTAGT